>NC_087251.1:16760833-18146666 GCF_037042905.1 Lytechinus pictus
TTCATGCATTCATTGTTTTCTTGAAATTTCACTGTGCTTCTCTCTGCATACAAAGGTCATTGTGCATATTTTTCCTAGAAAAAATTATGACACTGATGGATTTCCAGTGAGTTACGATTGATCGGATCAATCGTAGCTCTTTGTAAGACGGGGCTTTAACTAGAAAGTGAAAGACTTGAGTAACAAGGAAACATTATTTTTCACCCTACAATTAACACATTTGCGTTTCACTATTGGTAACCAACGTCTTATCATGGTAACTGACATTACATATATTGGTAACTACTAAACTGACATTACAGTTCCACGTGGTATCTGACATTACATGTATTTAATGGTACCCCTATGACTTGACTGTTACTTTTAAGTGTTATAATAGTCAGCTAGATCACAGGGGAAAACATCATGATCAAACTTGTTCTTTAAAAATCTGTTGAAACAAAATATGTGTCAATATACTGTTTTCAACACTTATTTGTATCCATACTTTGGAGGCCATTTCAAAATATAAAATGGCCACCAGAGTTGAAAAAAAAATTGTCCCAGAAGCTTCAGGTCTTGATTTATTAAAAAAACATAAAGAATTTGACTTAAATATCAGTTTGTTTTTTGCCTCTGTGTCCATCTGTGGCAAAAATGCCCCTACATTTATACAGTGCATATAAAAAAAAGTTTACACTTATATAATCCTATAATTGTATATTTGTAAAATCCAGAATTTTTTCCACAATATTCTAGAATCAAATGCTCTGTAAACATAAACTTTCTTAAAGTTATGAACTTTACTAACAACGTTTATCATAGCCATTTTTAGCATTGTTTCTGTAAATAGTATTTTTTTCCATTGCCTAATTAATTTCACACTTATTTTACCAACTTAACATGTTTGTAGCTGTGAAATTTTCATATTTTCCTTGTCCTTGGTTACTTTTCATGCAAAGTTTTGTTTATGCTCCTCTAACATTAATTCACATTTGTATTTCTTGCGTATACCTGACAAATATAAAATAAATTTGAGTTTTCACGTGCAGCCTTTTATACTTTCCGTTTTAGTCTCATACATTCAGAAACGTTTATTTCGTTTACTCCATTTAAACCTTATTTTTACCTCAACAAACAACATTTAAAGCATAATTTGTAAAGTTCTCATATCAAAATAACATATAATAAAAATTCAGAATATTGAAATAACATAATGTTGAAATTACTTAGTTACTTCAAAGTTAAATTTCGGACAAGGGTTCTCTTTCATTGAAATATCAATGAAGTGTGTCCTTAAAAGGGCACCGTGTTCTAGATAAGAGGAATAATGAAAATTTCGATTTTATCATGTTTTGTTTGTGAATCTTTAGAGCTGTTTCTCCATTTACCTCATAAAATAAGCACCATACACCAATTCTACAAATTATAACAAATAAAAAATTATTTGATCTCCATTTTATTTGTTGAAACATGATTTCATGAAAAGTTGTCATTCCATAATAAAAGGTTCAGGTGACGATGAAGACTAATTATTTTGCCAATACTAATGTTAACAAAGGATGTCTCGATTTTAGAAGACAAAATTATCTTCAGGAAATATTGCCAATCTTCCTATGTCGGAAGAATGGTCCTTGGACTCCTACATATCGCTCATTGTAGAGGATGGGCAAAATCTAAATTGTCACCCCCCGAGATTTCTACTTACCATGTAAAGGTTTTAATCCTAAATCATGTAGATCTAGAGTAAAGACTGGTTGAACTTATGTTGGAGGCGAATAACAGACCAGTAGTCAGTTCTTTATAACGTTTTTACAACAGACATTTATTAGGTTATTAACTGCAACAACATCATCTTCACTGCTCCGTCATCTTGGTAGCAGCCATAGCTTTCTCAGTAGAAGTGATCCCGGGGGGGGGGGGGGGGGGGGGCACTCAGTATATAATGCATAGTGGGTATGTGCCGCGGAGGGGACCCCCATTTTTACACTCAAATTTCCGTTCCGAGGCATAGCATTTTTGTCTTATTTAGAAAAAGAACAAAGAAAGCCGCTCCAAAGCATAGCATTTTCTTCTTCTCGAGAAAAAAAGAAGAAAAAAATCCGCTCCAGGGCTTCGCATATTTTCCGTTACGCCGTTCCGGTCGCAATTTTGGTGAAAAGCGGCCGCAGCTTGCTGTCTGACCATCGCCTCTGCGCTAGCGCGCCCGGCAGTCGTGCCGCAGCCCAGCTGCATGCACGTTCCATAGGGATGCATACGCACTCGCACGCAGGCGACCCGTTCCAAGGACCCCCGTTTTCACAAACATTTGTAGTTCCGGAGCCCGTTCCGAGGACCCTCCTTTTTACAATAAGCCCGCTCCAAGGCCCCCGTTTTTTGTCTCGCCCGCGGCACACCCCCACCACTTTTTTGGTCGAGTGCCCCCCCCCCCCCCCGGGGAAGTGATCACGTGTAATAACATAGTATAGTCTATGCTTGCAGACCTTTATCAGTTATCACCACAAAGACAAGTGCCCAAATATCGGACAATTTGTTGTCAGCATAATTGGACCAAAACAAAAATACAATCATGTGTACATGTATTTCTATGGTACAAATGTTGAAGATTAATGTCATAAAAAATAGAATTTTAAAAAATGTAAAGGGAAATTATTTACTTTCTACCAGCGAAGCTTATTTTTTTGCCAAATAGCAGACGCAGTTTCCAAATATCAGATGCGAAAGGTGGTACGCCACGATCAATTTCAGCAATTTAAACCGTGATCTAAACCCCAAAACAATTGCTTGATTGTTGAGAAAACTACTTATCAGCTGTGCAAATGCCGATTTTGATTATTACTATCAATAATTTTGATATAGAAATCTGTATTTACTTACCAGTGGACATATTTTGGCTCTAAACATCGATGTCTTCGCTCAGTACCGTGTTACTTCGTTCTGAAAAACGAGCACGGATAATGAAAAAAAAATTGTTATTGCAGTTATCTTTTTTTTAACAACCATCATTATTCTTATCATCTTTGACTGTCATAATTCCCCCCCCCCCCCACTAACAAAAAAAACCCTTATCTGGAGGTTATTCACGGGTGACCAACACTCTATTCACTCATGCATGCAGCAATTACTCAGATGAAATAAAAATCAAGATGATTGATCCAGGCCACTTCTGGATACAATACATGCTTCGGCCACAAATCCTCATGTATCATCCTCCGATGAGAATTTTATTGCATAATATCCTATGAATTACAACACCGTTTTTGTTACTAAAATAAGTTTTCATTTTCGGAAAAACAAACCTTTTTTTTTTCGTTTTCGGACTAACGAACCTTCGGACCAATGAACCTTTGGAATAACAAACCTTTTGAATAACAAACCTTTGGAGTTAGGAGTATTCAAACCTTTGGAATAACAAACCTCTAGAATAACGAACATCACCTGTTTTGGGAGGACAAGTTTACCTATAAAATTGGAGGAGTGTTTCAGACCCAGACCAAAAATGCAAGGCTATCGCCTAAATTTCAGCAACATCTAACATAAGAAAGGGCCTATTTTGGCTTTGATGCCATTCCATCAAAAACATATTCTTGCTTTGACTTCCTTCTGTAGGTGCACCACCAGTAGCGTGTTTCATAAATGCTTACAACTATTGTGATTTCCATAGAAATCTTGATTGTGATTGGCTACTGAGCCCTGTTACCATGGAAGATGCCATTATGGCAAAGTTATGAAACTGCAATCTGATCATTGTGGGCCCTTTTTCACCATTTGCTTCCATTTTTTTTTGTCAGGGCAACATATGTTTGGACAATGGCTCTTACATTCTCAATTTTGACCACTGTGCTGAGTGCCAGAAACGAGAGCCAATCAAGATCACACAGAGGAATGTAGAGGTCAAAGATGATGGAGAGGAGGTCATATCTTATGAACGTAAGTTGTTAGAGTCTTGTTAGATTTATAACCTGATGTCAAGTTGGTTTTGATGAAAACATAAAATGAGAGATAAATATTCATGAAAGTTTGACAAAAAATCCACAATAGAATAACAGTTAAAAATTTTTTGTTGTCTGTTGTCATCTACAGGTATGTTGTTTTTGTCTCACCTGCGAAGCAAAGTGAGACTATAGGCGCCGCTTTTCCGGCGGCGGCGTCAACACCAAATCTTAACCGAAGGTTAAGTTTTTGAAATGACAGCATAACTTAGAAAGTATATGGACCTAGTTCATGAAACGTGGCCATAAGGTTAATCAAGTATTACTCAACATCCTGCCTGAGTTTTGAGTCACATGACCAAGGTCAAAGGTCATTTAGGGTCAATGAACTTAGACCATGTTGGGGGAGTCAACATCAAAATCTTAACCTAAGGTTAAGTTTTTGAAATGTCATCATAACTTTGCCTGCCTGAGTTTTGAGTCACATGACCAAGGTCATTTAGGGTCAATGAACTTTGGCCAAATTGGGGGTATTTGTTGAATTACCATCATAACTTTAAAAGTTTATGGATCTGATTCATGCAACTTGGACATAAGAGTAATCAATATCACTTCACATCCTGTGCGAGTTTCAGGTCACATGATCAAGGTCAAAGGTCATTTAAGGTCAATGAACTTTGGCCAAGTTGGGGGTATTTGAAGAATTACCATCATAACTTTGAAAGTTTATTGGTCTAGTTCATACAACTTGGACATAAGAGTAATCAAGAATCACTAAACATCCTGTGCAAATTTTAGGTCACATGACCAAGGTCAAAGGTCAATGAACTTTGGCCATGTTGGGGGTACATGTATCTGTTGAATTACCATCATAACTTTGAAAGTTTATAGATTTAGTTTATAAAATGTGGATATAGGGGTAATCAAGTATCACGGACAAGTCTTAGGTTGCATGATCAAGGTCAAATATCATTTATTGTCAATGAACGTAGTATTGTATCATTATATGAATGGTGTTTTTTGTGAATAATTATTTTATAGTAGTTTTCAAAGTCAGCACTGCTGCTATATTGAATCGCGTGATGCAGGTGAGACTGCCAGAGGCGCTCCACTTGTTGATATGTTCCAGCAATCAACATTTTTACTCAGAAATTTTGATATGATTTAACATGTGTATTCAATCAGACACATTATTCCATACAAGCTTCATAGAAATAAAAATCACTCACTCATGAAACTTAAAAGAGTTGCTTGCATGTGATATCACAAAATCTAAATATAAGTAAGTTATGATCTGATGGAAAATATTTTTCTTTTATTTTTTCTGAGCACATTAGGTTGGACTTTCTCTTTTGAATGATTAACTTGACCCAAATAGAAATAAAATCAGAATAAAATCAAACAAGCAAACGTATATAAAGTAGAATATTTATCTTAAAAACCAGAAAGGAAAAAAATTCATTTAATATCATACCATGATATTAAATGAATTTAATATTCTTGCTCCCTTAGTCGGGTCCAATGGACATGCTGTCCATAACTCTGCATCGTTTGTTGATTTCCTGCGCAGCGAAACCATACAGGAACACGAGGTCATGGTTTCATTTGATGTGGTGTCATTGTTTACCAATGTACCCATCGACGCCGCATGCAAGGTCGCACTTAACAGACTCGAACGCGATGAGAGTCTACCCGAGCGCACACAGTTATCTCCGGCCCAGGTAACTGAGCTTTTGAGTTTTGTTTTACAATCTACGTATTTTATGTTTGCCGGCAATTTCTACGAACAGCAAGAAGGAGCAGCCATGGGCAGCCCTGTTTCCGCAGTAATCGCTAACCTGTTCATGGAAGCTTTTGAGGAACGCGCGCTGAGTATTTGCCCGCCCGACTGCGCCCCTAGAGTTTGGAAGCGATACGTAGATGACACGTTTATTATCACGCATAGATCCGCCGCCGATGACCTTTTGAGCCACATGAATTCGCAGCAGCCATCCATCCGTTTCACCATGGAGATGGAGTGCAACGAGCGCATTGCCTTTCTAGACACTATGGTGCACCGTGACACCAGCGGCCGATTGTACACCACCGTATACAGGAAGCCCACGCACACCGATCAGTACATTGCTTATGATTCGCATCACCCGAAGTCCGTTAAGCGCGGTGTAGTGAAGTGTCTTTATGACAGAGCTTCACGCATCGTTACTAAGCCCCATTGCACAGCTACAGAGAAGCAACACATCACCTCGGCTCTTATTTCTAACGGTTACCCGCGCTCCTTCGTTAACCGCGTTGCTAAGAGGAAGAGCGCTCCGTCCGAACAGCCTGCGCAATTCAAATCCGCTATAGTAATCCCATTTGTTGATGGTATCGCGCATCTTCTCCGCCGGCGCTTGGAGAAGCATGGCATCCGAGTTATATTCAAGTCCGACAGCATCCGCAGCCAGCTGGTCCGTCCGAAAGACCGCCCGATCCCCGACAGACGCGATGGGGTTGTTTATAAGATCCCATGCTCGACTTGCGACAAAGTCTACATCGGTGAGACTGGTAGACCTGTGGGGGAACGCATGAAGGAACATCGCCGTGATGTTCGGCTTAGGCGCACTGATAGCTCTGCTGTTGCAGAACATGCTTGGGACTCCGATCATCCACCTAACTGGGATGAGGTCAGCTGCATTGCTCATGATAAGCATTGGTATACGCGGCGCGTTAAGGAAGCGATTCAGATCCGTTTGCACCCGAGCAATATCAATAGGGACAGCGGCATTGAGATCCCTGATGCATGGTTACCGGCCATCCGACGGCATACTGCATCCACCGTTCAGAGCGCACGGCGCCCGCACCAGCAGGTGCCTGACACCAGCGCAGATGCTGATTGGCCGGCCGCATCGGCCAATCACAGCGCACGGTGCACGCTCCAGCGGGCACCAAGCACCAGCGCGGACCCTGATTGGCCAGCGGCTTCGGCCAATCACAGCGCGGCTCACGCCCGAGTGGAGCCGGACAATAGCTCCCGACGCTATATAACCCGTGCGCAGCAGCGTCTTTGCTCATTGCCTGACGAAGTCTAGCAGCTTGCAGATGAAACGTCGCTTTCACACTACGTTTGCTACATCGTGAGACAACTGGTTAATTTCTTCTACTCAATATCATACCATTTTGATATTCATGAAGCATAAATATGAAGTATTTCAAATTTCAGATGATTGAATATGGAAGATTGATATCACATGTCATGCCCGTCCATTTACCTTCACACAGTCTCCTTTCACTACAAAAGAATAATATACAGTCTGTTAAATGTCATTTGATTTCACAGAACTTTCTACTGCTTTGCTTGTTAAACCCTAATAAGACTGGGGGGCTGATTTAGCCCCTTTACATTTTTCGCGATAAATTTTTCACGCCGCTCGCTGACTTTTTAATTTCAAGTCTCGTGCAGCATTTAAGACCAAATATCTGACCCCTGGTACAGGGTTCCGAAATTACATAACATTTTGTAAGTGCATGCAGACCCAAAATTGTAATGATCATGCAACTTTTGTAGGGTTAATTGTACTGGCTTTATTCAACTAAACATGACACCAGGGTGGTCTTGGCCAAATAGAATGTTGTCCTCATAATTCTTCTCTTGTCTTGTTAATGTAGATCTGCCAAGGGATATTTCAGTTCATACAGATTGTCATAGAGATCCCTTCTTTGGGTTCAGATTTAAAGAAAATAATTTATTTCATGCAGCAAGTCATTTTGATTTATTTCAATTCATTTCATTCCAGTTTAATGTAATATCATTGGATGCATTTCAATATAATTCATTTCAATCCGAATCTATCACTTTCATTGAATTTTGATTGAATTAATGATGAATCATCCCAGCCTCACTGTTTTTCCCTCTCTCTCTTCTCTTTTCCCCCATGTAGACAAATGTACCTATTGTTGTCATTTGATAGCTGAGCATGAACACACATTCACAATAGAAGGGGAGTATCAGGTGAGTCACGGAATCTAGATGAAATTTTTGCCCTTTATAAGATCTGTGTAGGTTATAACTTTTTCACTTGACAGTTCTGGGAGTGTTTCACAATTTTCTTAAGTGCCATCAGTTATGCTACATATTTAACAAATCGTGTTGTTGCAGGAACGCCCTAAGCACCATACATTGAATGTGCACAGAAAAGTCCTTAGATGTAGTTGCGTGCATAAGGGAATTGCGCAAGGGCATTTCTGCACCGATAAGGTGCGCGGAACTGGTGCTAAGGGCGCTCCTGCACCGACACAACGAAATAATCTTTGGAGCAAATGCTAACTCATGAACACAGATTTCATTTTTCTAATTGATTATTCAAAGTTGACCACTATTTGATATTTTACTCTTTTGTGTTGTAAAAAATAGAATTATTTATATAATATGAATCCAAATGAATGATGGTATCAAAAATACAATTGAAATAAAAGCCAATATCCAATTTAAATTGGGATTTTCTAGAAATATTTTCTTCACATTTGCTTGTCCAATTTAAAGATTTATGCTGACCAGCCAAGTTAAACTGCTTTTAATATAGAATGGTAAATTTACTTCCTAGAAATGGTATCAAATTCTTTTATACAATTTTCTTAATTTGTGATTTTATTATTAAAGATGCAGTTACACCAACACTAAAATTTCTTCAAGGAGACTTTGTATTCTATTAGGTATTCAAAGAATGTGCAAGGTCTAATAAACCTAATCCGATAAGTTATTCACATTAATTTGGAAGGATTTTTTTTTATTCAACAATTTTTGACACGGCTAGTAGACTGCTTGCCTGAATGGTCTGAGTCTTTTAGATAGTTTTCCCTTATAAAGGATAGCCACTCTGCTCCTTCCTATGTTTTCCTTTCTATTTCATTGGTTTTTCATAATTTAAAGCTAAAATGTCCACTTTACAATTGAGATCATAATAATGTGAAAGGACACTTTTGGCTGATTGGTTGTATTATTGTGGTTGTCCATCTGGAGCCTGGAGAGCCACGTTAAAAAAAACACCTTTCTCTCTTTGTGGACAAAAATGGCCACTCCATGCCCTCATGCATTGTGTTTCATAAAACTGTAAATGATGCATGACTTCATGCATGGCTGACAAACTTTTCCTGTGCTAAACAAGATACAGTCCCCATTTTTTTGGGGGGGATGGGGATTTCTTCAATTCTTTTGATTCAATCATTAAAAAATCAAGATATGTACAAATAATACTTGTATAACAGTCATTGCTTAAACATAATGTGAGTGCATTTCCTATACCCCTATTTTTGTTTTAATATTGAATTTTCCATTTAGATGCTTGTTAACAATGAGAATTTTCATGTACAAAGATTAGATTTTAGGTTTAGACAACAGGAATCATAATGATTGAGAATATCACATGAGAAAGTGTCACCAGTTGTCCATAAAGTTGTATGTAATGTACAAGCAGCTTTGTGAATACCACCCTGTTTTCTTGCAATCAAGTCATTCTAGTATAATATAAACTGCCATCAATTAATGAATGATATTTTCAGGAATTACAAAGAAAATAATCTAGTTAACTCTCATACATTTATATAGCGCTGTGATCTATGGGATTTAGATTGAATTTTCTGTTTGATGGACCCTATTTAGAATCATTTAAACCTGAACTCTTTGTTTACAAATTTTCTCTTTGAAAATTACTAGGGTAGGTGCTAATTTCATTTTTATTGTGGTGGAAATGAGCAAAACAGTTTATCTATTTTTTTTATTAAAATAATTTGTACAAGGATATGATTTAATACATCACTGCAGAAAATTTGAAAATATAAAACATGAATATACCTAATTTCTCTCTCTCCTATCTCATTCTTTCATAGGAATATGCCATGTACTGTTTACTGTGTGGGGTCGGGAATGACACTGTTAGTGTCCAACCAGTTGATCCAAGAAAAGAGACAGCCCTCTTCTAGCCAGCAACCCTGAGATACTCCCAGTATAAAAACGTTTGCCAATACAACAATTTGTCCATGAACTGGAAGGAGACAAAATGGCACCTTAGAGATCAGAAGAGGGTGTAGATAGAACTGGAGGAGTACACAGTGGCTATGTTTGATCTTTGCGAGTCTTGGACGTCGTAGGATTAGGCGATGACAAGAGTGTTTGAAAATAATCTGGGCAATTATTTAGCCAAGAGTGTCATACAATGTTACATGTGCAGGATCAGGGAATGGCCAATTCAAGAGCGAAGGTTGTGCATGTATGGGCCTTTTCATACGTTATTGTCACTCACTATAGAGAGTGCTATCAGTAGCCAGTGACGATCAGTAACTTTTCCTTCACATGTTATCGCCACTTGTAATAGGTTAGCTTTTTTAATGCTCCTCATCAAGACCATTGCTTAATGCACGTTGTCCATAGTTACATATGATACGCCACACTTATAGTGCACTGTGCATTACAAGGCATTACACATGATTACACATGATATTAGTTCCGCCCAGTTATTATCGCCACTTGACATCAGCGATTGATCACACATCTTGACATCAGTGATGATCACACATTCATTCAGACATTATCACCTCTTGTTATCTAAGGTCACAAATATAGCAGGAAGTGGTGTTTGATCGTGACATTTTGATTCATGAGGAAGCATTTACATGTAGATACAAATATGGATAATGTGTCACCATTGGCAACTTATCGCGAGTGGTGATAATATCTGGAAGTGGTAGATCTTACAGGAAATGTACATCTGGGGCCCGTCTTACAAAGAGTTGTGATTGATCCGATCAATCAAAACTATGGAAAGCCAGCAAAGTCAACATATAATATGCATGTTTTTTTCATATTTTTTTCTAGTTTTCATTGTATATCCATAAATTAATTGATTTCTTGATAATTTGGTGTGTTCTCCTTTGTTTACAAAGGACATTTTGCAAATTTCCTGTTTAAAACATTATGACACTGATGGATTTCCATAGAGTTACGATTGATTGGATCAATCGTAACTCTTTGTAAGACGGGGCCCTTTTTGGCAGGACAGGGCTTTGCTTCAAGCCAACTGCCCAATTTATTTGGTGCTAGAGAATAATAGAGAATATATGCTTTCATAGAATAAAAATATATAATTGAGTATTATTTATACCAAGCAGATTGTATTATTTTTTTTTGCATTAAGTGTTATTTCACTTCATATTGCTTCACATAGTTTGGTGCTAGAAAATGTTTTAGTGATTTTTCACTCTTTATTTAGTGAGTTTTATCTGAAACACTGGAAGTTTTGGGATGTATGGCCATTTTGATTGATAAATAGACTCAACTGCATAAGTGCAGTATGTATTCGATATTCAACATGTAATCCCATTATGTAGAAGTCACTAATGTGAGTTTAATTTGAAGTCACATTGAATTCTTAGTGAACCAATTCCGCTGGGGCCTGTTGCATTAGTTTTCTTATGTGTTAAGTGCCAATGGCAAAATTTTGTTTGCCAGAGTTATTGTTTATTTGCCAGATCTTATTGATGGCAAAAGTTTTAATGCAACAGCCCCCTGGTACATGTAGGATTCATAGTTCTTAAAAAAGGACAGTGTTTTATATTTTTCTATATTAATGTATAATTTGTATAAAACTGGATGGTAAGATCATGAAATAGGATTATAAATTTTGTTTTCTTACATCGAGCCTTCACCGATTTTTTTTTAATGGAAAAGGATGATTATCTGTAAAAACAAAAAGAATGTATGCAGGTGTTGCAGGAAATTATATACCCTGAAATTTCATTGGAGTTGATAAAGCTCAGAAGATAAGGAATAAGCAAGTACAAATTGCAAGTTGTCTTTGCACACTTTGTGTGACACTTGCATACTTATTCTCATTATTAATATCCTTGTATCATTGATTATCTTGAAAAAGTGCACTATTTTTTTTATCCAGGTGGCCGTTTCATAAAGCTGTTTGTAAGTTATACATGACTTTATACACGACTGGTGACGCATCTTTGTGTAAATGATATACCCCAAATTTTCATTGGTGTTGATATAGCTCCCAGGTGAGTCACTAGTCATGCTCAAGTCTTTGGAACTTACAAACGGCATTATGAAACACCCCCTGTTATCATTATGTGAATTGCATTATTTGAGCTGCTTCTAACTTTGTATTACTATACCCAGTCACTGAAATTATATTTAATATATGTGTATGTTTTCATGACAACATGACTTCACATTAATTTAATAAATTTTGTTCTTGTAATTTATGATTAGAATGTGTTTTGTTGATCATGCTTTAAAGTTTGATGTTTGGTTTGATTTGATGAAGTAAAAATGACAATGACAACCAGAGTCTTGAGGCATGCTCAAAATGTTATCCTGAAGCTCGAAACTGCTTTGTATATCTTACAAGGCAGTTATAGGTTTCTTCTCCCATAGAATTTTGTAAACAGTGAGGATACACACATGGAAAACATGTGACACTCCACAAATTTAGAAATGAAAAATGATCACAAATATATTTTCCATAAAATTGTAGTCCTTTTAATATTGACAAATGCAGTTAACATATGTACAATTGTTCTGCAGGTCACCCAGTTCTTTGCATCTTCTTTAGGTACATGGGAACAGGAGGTACATCCTGCTTTGTCCTATCATTAATACTTAATAACCTCTGATAGAGCCTGATCTTCAACATTTTGCATGTTTGTTACGATTTAGAAAAGGCATACAATAATTAGGAATTTCTAAATGCTATTTTGCTTGGAATAAATGAACATTGAATTTTGAATAAAAACTTGAAGGTCCACTACAAATCATATCCATAGCCAATACACATTTCCTTGAAAAATCTATATTCATTTTTTAAAACCTCATTTAATAATAATGGACTTGCCAATTTGATTAAGGTAAACAGATATTGTGATAACTCAATTTATTCTATTTTTTGTCATTATACAAGGCGATCTGGGCCCCATTTCATAAAAAGTTGATTTGACAGCAAGTCTTACTGGAATGTCAACTACCATGACAACAATTAGAACTATACTTCCTGCTTGGCTCTTCCAATGAAAGTTGATATTCCAGCAAGAGCTGTTTTCGTAGCAACATTTTATGAAATGGGACCCGGGTATTTCAACTTCACTTACTTGATGAAAACTTAATCAATATGAAGATTATTGAATAAAATAAACTGAACATGACATACAATTTAACAATAAAAACACAGCCTTGTACTTTCCTTGTAATCTTTGTTCCTGAGTTATATTTAGTCATTAAGAGGATATGAAATCAGGTGATAAACTATTCTCTATTTGTCATAAATTGTCAAAATACTTTTTTAATGCATTTTTACCAATTTCTCTTTTGAAATGTATTTTTTCAGTCATGAATATATAAAACACAAAATTTACTTTAAAAAAAATTATAAAATCTCCAGTTCCAACTCTTGATTAAATTCAAATAGTGTTCTGTTTCTTCATGAACCACTCTTTGCTAAATAAATGCAAACATTTGATGCAGATATTAATTAGAAATACCATATTGTACATGAACCTAACCTTAGGGCTTTGGTACTGTATATATCTGAATTTATTCAAGAAGTTGGTTTAACATCGTCAAACTCTTGTTTCAGTAAAAAGTTTACAATTCTCAAATCTTATAAAAAGCTTGTTAAAATGTAGGCTTATGCAAGTTTTTCTTTTAGGATAAATTACATTGAAATTCGATTTTTTCTTTTATACCAATAATATATTGTAAAAACCTCTAACACTCCATTTCAGATATAGAAATCTCTTAATGAAAGGTCTTATGTTGGCTTTATTGTACAAAACATTATGTTCACTATTAAAGTAACATTGTACCAGAACAAGCAATACAACTCTACTCAAGATGTCCAGAATTTTCGGTCATTATAATTGCAGCTATGCACTAAAGAATTGAAGAATTATTGTGTGGGACTATTCATTAAATCTGCAGAACTCAAATTTTATCATTCTGCTGTTATTCAAATCCAAATCACAACAAATCTTCTGAATATGCAGTGTTGTGCACGGCCTTGTATGATAAACCAGAGAAATGTGTTCATTTTACTTAGGTATTCAATCCTCTTCATTCAAAATTGGTCAATACCTGGTTCTAGAACTTTATCAGAATAACCAATGTTGGTATAAACTGTTGCTAAATAGTATATGATCTTGGAAGGTTAAAGTGATTGGTTAACATTGGTTTGACTTTTAAAAAATCTGAGCTAGAAGGTCACACTTGTCACCTGTGTCTGTGATATGTTACAAAAATGAAGCCCGGAAAAATTGCGTTCGAAAATAATTATTTAGCGCTTCAAAACTTGAAATATAAAGTGACCGTAAACACCATCTTAATTTCATCCCATACACTTATGTGTACTATTTAGGCGTCTATAAGACGCCTATTTACAAAATCGGGGTTTGCCTTGTAGTTTTAGCTTTTCACTCTCAATAATGGTTGTTTTCAGGGTTTATTAGTTCTAATACATGCACTTGTACACATGTTTCATCTTGGTTTGAGAATTTTTTAAATCGGCTGCTCACAAAGTTAAACAATACCTTTAATCAGAGGAAACTGGGCATTCATTCACACAAACAAAATCAACCCATCCTGAAATTTAGTGCAAATATTCAATAACATTATTACTCAAATGAATTTGAAAAAAAAAAACAGTATAATGATTGGTCTTGTAGGATAAATGAGAAAAAAATGAGTAGAATCATATCATCTAAATGAAAAATACCAACCAAGTTTAAGCAATATTTTTGTTTTTTTTAAAAGAGTCAAAGATAAAAAAATTAATTTTGTATGTCAAGCTCTATTCCAACCTTGCTGTTAAGTGCTTGGATACTCCAGTCAGATTAATTACCCCTTTAAATGCAGATTTGAGGATCATTCCGACATGTCACAACATAGCTAATCAACAATGCTCACCAATATTAGTGTACAAAGTCAATTGAAAATGAGATGTAAAAAGGCTGCAGAGGAAGGATTTTGTTTGTTGCCCATATTAAAAAGTTGCATCAGGAATAAATTCTTTAAAAAATATTAGAGCAATACAGGCTCTGTCCCTAGTTACATAGACAAACGATATCTCATGGGTTGTGGCTCAATGGCTCATGATTTTTACCGCAACTGACATGGTATAACAAAATCAATTATGACACAATAGTTGGCTTTCGCAAACAGGACGGGAATGGATCATCCGGAAAAATCTCAGCAGGGGGTACCCCAATCTCAAGAAATTCCCCCGTACTGCCGAGATGTACAACAGTACTGAGTCAAACTAGTGTTCAATTCGGCCACGATACCTGGGCATGGAATTAGCCAATCAGGGCTGTTGTTGCAATTGTGTGCGAAAAAGTAAACAAGATTCATGCATGGCATGCATAAAAGTATGTGCATAGTGCTAGCAAAGTTCATGTGTTATTATGCTGTAATTTCTGTAAACAAATTGGCGTTTTGTATACACAACTGCAAAACTGAGATTTGGCCGAGACAGGAAGTTTGTTTGGGTACGATCGCAGTTGACTGACCTCCCTGCATTAGAGGCTCCCGTCACCATCTGCGAAAGGCCGAAAGCCCGCTAATAATATTGTCCATAAAACTGGTCAATTCTCAAAACTTGAAGCAAATAATGCACCTTCAATACATGAACTGGGGCTATTTGTCTCGACATGTTTTAAAAAAAAGTATTGCTAAGTCTTCTTAGCTGCATCGAATCAAAAGGAGGCTTTGCTTGCAATCTTGACTGAGGTCTTCAATCAGTGAACGTCTCATCTCTCACTTTCCTACATGCATCCCAGTGAGTATGTATCCTCCTGCATGGTTCATTGAAATCATGGGGTGTGTCCTGTCTGGTAGTACCTAGGAAAGAGTTGAGGTCAAGATGGGGTATAGGGTTGGAGGGATTGATCATTTTATTTTCAATTTTGTAAAAAAATGCATTTTACAAACCATACACTTTGAGAGCACAATCCAATCTATAGGGTTTTTTATTTCATTTTCATTTATTTTGAACGAAAAAAAAAAAAACCTATCACAATCCCACCTACATGTATGTAGCATTTATATGATATTTCATCAAGGCAATACAAATAGATAGCTCTACACTGCATCTGTCATTCAAACAAAGCAATATCCAGATGAAAATGTAGATGCTAAAGTTAAACACACTCATTTTGGTTTTGCCCCAACACCAGTACAAGCTTTTAACGTTAAACTTGAAATCACCGGATGTCTAAATTGATGACTAAGGGTACAACTCACTTGGTATTCTCTATGCCATGTTTCTGTTATGTTGAGATTGATAACTCCTCCCATCTCACGAAGCTTCACATAACATTCTACAAGAGCCTATGGAGAAAATAATAGAGAATTAGTTGATTGATGAACAAAAGACTGAATAAAGGATTGGACAGCAACATAGAACAGAGGGAACATGTGGAGAGAGATATAGATACATGAAGTATCTAAATAAATGGTAATCAGATCAACTCCTTCCAATATGCATACAAGAATAAAGATCGAAAATGATCCCTTAAACAGACCTTCGCTTATTACGAGAACAAAGTATTTCAATCTCTGTGACCATTGAACTTTTGACACTACAATCTAAGATCCATGTCACTCCCATATGCATACATAAGTAAGTTTTAATCCTCAAATTGCCCTAAGTTATCGCAAAAACATTTTCTGGTACATACTGAACTCTGTGACCTTTGACCTTTTATCTTGTAACCACCAAATTTAGTTTAGATCATCCACATGCCTAAATGCATATATTAACCTGCATACAGTAAACTAGTTTGAAGTTGATCCATCTAATGCTTCTTTAATAATTGTGAGAATGAAGATGGGGGTGGATGGGCAACCTGAAAAATAATGGCTTCGGCAACCACCTCTCAAGGTGTGTGCATAAAAGCTGATACAAATAGGAAAATAATGTTTTATTGATCAGGTACAGATAAAGAAACAGTGTAAAATACAGCACAAGTATACTTTTGATAATAAACATCAAAAGATGGCCTATGACTTGATTACATGTAAGTAGGCCAGATGAACATACAAAGACAAGACATACTAAGATGAAGGTGAAACAATAAAAGGAAGAAATATGACTCAAGGATGACCTAAGTGGAGAGAAAAGCTAAAAAAAAGTGTTTACCTCTTTATAGGGAGAGAAGACAGCAAAAGGCCTTGATAAACCTAGATGGTCAATGAGCGCTAAAAGAATAGGGGCAGGGTGGAACTTTGTTGCAATCAATAACCTGTTTGGTAGAAAAAAATAATTATTATTTTTCACTTTGATTTTAATTCAAAGTTATTTAATTCTCTATTTGTAAAAAGCATATTATGAATGGGATGAACATGTAACATTTAGAAAAAAAAAGAGAAAATGACATGGGAAGGATATAAATAAAGATCCAAGGCCATATACAGACATAATTCCCAAAACATAACATACATGTAGTTAATGAAGAAACAAACAACATCAAGTGAAAATCTAATAATTTACTTCATTATGCCAGATAAAATAACTATATAGGTCTTAAAGAAAGAAACAGCTGAACCTTTTATAGTTGAAAGAATTACTGCCCAGCATTCTTATAATTCCTTCAGATTATCAATTCACACAGAGAATATAGCATAAACTAATACATGATAGTAACAATATTAAACAGGAACAAATATCATTGATCCAAGAAATGTAATCATTATTTTAAGTAACGATTCTCCACTGGCCTATGACATAAAACAAATTTAAAGTTTGAGCACAGCTTTAATTTTGGATGACCAAACATAAACTCAAAAAGAAGCATGAACTTGAGACTTGTGCTGGATCAAACACCATTTTTATTACTAGAACCAGTAATTGCTAAAGTTTACAGCAGTTGAATTCATTTGTGTTGATTACTCAATAAATGAATGAAAAATTGCAAAATCTTGAGTTTGTCACTTTAAGGTATATTGTCTGAACAGATGTTGATATCATTGGAACTTACGTATCCATATTTTTCTCCAGCAGCAGCTCAGTCGTTTTTGCCATTTGATCAAGCTTCTGCCTTTTTCTTTCTCTTCTCGTCTCACCGTCTGAATCCAGAAATTTCATGAACTGTCAAATTGAACGAGATATAATTACAGGAGAAAACATTAAACCAGATATTATGTATGTATTACATCATACAGAATAATAGAAAGAGAGAGAGAGAGAGGGGAGGGGAGGCCCAGACAGAAAGAGACACACATACATAAGAGAGAGGTATATATATATATAGGGAGTGAGAAAGCATTGTGTATGTATGTGCTTGGTAATATAATTTAGCAATATTTATAGATGGAAATGAAATCATGGATTTAATGTCTGTTTTAACCCATTTTCAGCTACTAAATATTCATGGTATTTTTCAAAGACGTACAATATTTCATTAGAGATCTATTACGCTAATTTTTTAAAAAAATAACCGATGATCCTCTTATAAAGCATCTAAATTCAATAAGTGAGTGATATACGTAAAAATTTATCATGGGATATATGAATTGGACTATCATAAACTCAAAAGGAAATTGAGTTCCTTAACAAAATTTACCCTGGCTGTTCTCTTCTGTGCTTTGTCTGTAGGTAATAAAGTGACGCCTGATGTTTGCTCCTCTTGCTTCTTATCAGCTGCATCTGTTGCTATGGAAACCCCTTCACTGGTTCCAGTGATGCGATCTTCTGCATCTAATGACACAACTCCATTTCCTTCCTCTGGTTTGGCTATTACTGCATCATTCTCACCAGTAACAGAATCTGGTAAACAGTTTTTGCTAGAGTCTGTTACCAAGGCAACAGGTTCTTTTAAATGATCACATTCTTTTTTGGTTACATTGTTTTCTGTCTCGTTGGCGGTAAGGTCCTTAGATTTCTCTGGTGTGGCTGATGATTCTGCAGCATTATTTTGACCAGCAACAACATCTGGGTTATCGTTTGTGTTTGAGTCTGTTTCCATAGCAACTGGTTCCTCTGAAAGATCACATCCTTTGTTTATTACTTCATCTTCTTTCTGGCTTGTATTCAGATCTTTAGATTCTGCACTAATCGTCTCAACTGGTTTCTTTAGGATGAGTTTTTCATGGAAATCTCTGAGATTGAATGGCCTTATCATTTCTTTGCTTTCTTGTGGAAAGTTGAAAGCTTGGAGTGCAGAATTCATAGGCCCGTCTTCGGAATGAAAATGGACAACTGTCCCTTTACCTAAAGAAAAAGAATCAATATGAACATGGTGATTATTTCAATGATTCACTTTATTTCTGTAATTTGGAGTGAAGAGACAGAGTGAGCAACAAGAGCGTGATATAAGACAGGAGTGCTTAATAAGAACCTACTAATATCCTATCATAATTATTGCACAATGTTTATTCGTATGATAAGAACAATTAAAATTGAACTGCAAATTGTATACCAGCTGAAAATACAATACTACAATTAATATGTGTACTAGCTCTGTAATAGCTCTAAAGAAAGAAATTAAATAATTACAAGTGCAAATATATGTGATATCATTGGAAAAAGTCTGTAGTGTCATTTTGCCAGAAGTATCAGCTTAATAAAGAACTGCTTCTATTGAGCAAATCACCCTTTTATACTACAGGGCAAGTGATATATTATTTTTAGAGAACAGAATTAATAAAAAAAGATAGAAAAGATTTTGTGCATGGCTGACATGGCAGTATCTGCCATATTGTACCCCAACTAGAGACAAGCTGCCAAACTCTCCTAATCAATGGCTCTAGAAACCTGTCACAAAAATATGGCTCCAAAACATAAGTATAACCTCAAGTCTATAGCAAACTACATGTATGTACAAAAAGTTATAATTAATCTTAAATCATACATATCTCTTATGTAACAGTGTTCTGCCCTATCGCCTACTACAGTGGTCACACAAAGAGTGCTTTGTCACTAATCAGGAAACCTCACCTCCAAGTCTTTCCATGATGGCTGCCACCAGCAGACCGTGACAGTGTTCTAAAACCATCACTTTCATTCCAGATTGTACATTGGCGGCTGTCAGGAGCTGGGCCATTGTGTCAATGCGGATTTGTCTAAAATAGCAAAGTTAATGAAAATGATAATTAGGATTGTACAACAAACACAACATATTATTGTAATGGTGGTGATGATAGTTCTACTCCAACTTCTCCTCATTGTCATTAGCCTGTGATGATAACAATAATGTTTAGGGTATACATGACGACAACAGCAGCAATAATACAGATGATCCTACTACTAATACTTCTACTTCTACTACTACTTCTACCACTACTACTTCTTCTTCTGCTGCTGCTGCTGCTGCTGCTGCTGCTGCTACTACTACTACTAGTAGTACTACTACTTCTACTACAACTACAACTAATACTTCTACTACTGCAACTGCAACTACTACTACTACTACTACTACTACTACTACTACTACTACTACTACTACTACTACTACTACTACTACTACTACTACTACTACTACTACTACTACTACTACTACTACTAATACTACTACTACTACTACTACTACTACTACTACTACCACCACTACTACTACTTCTACTACTTCTACTTCTACTACTGCAACTGCAACTACTACTACTACTACTACTACTACTACTACTACTACTACTACTACTACTACTACTACTACTAACATTAAAAACAATTTCTTATACTATAACTCCAAATTTAAAGTGTATTGCCATATAACAATAGGATATTTATTATCATTGACATATAAATGCAAACTTACATGACTTTTGATGGTGCTCTGTTGAAATACATCTCGCACATGAGTCTTGTACACGGCCGAAGTACCACAAATCTCAGGATATGCCTTGAGAAATGATATACAGTAAATTCAATGTTATTGAAATATGCTGAATATAAACATAACTGAATTAATTTTTCATTTATTATTCAGCACCTTTAGAGTAATATAGTCACCATTTCAGTTGTATTCATCACCTTGTGTAGCAATTATCACATGAAATTAATGAAACATTCTTCATAGATCTAATAATGAAATTTGAAATTTGAGAAATTTCCCAACAATTTTAACTGGTAAATGATTGTACTATATTGGCATGCAAAAGACTATCCATTTCCTTGTTCACGAACGAAGTATGTTAAAATATAGATAACACATGGAGTTGAAATCTATTAGGACATACTAGAAATAGATTGATTCTTTCAGCTTTGAACTTACTTGTTTCTTTTCTTTTTGAGGTACTTTGCTTTGGAATATACAGTTCTCTCATTGAAGGAAGAGCTATTCTCAATCAATTGGTCAATTATCTCCTGAACATCAAGATCAAGAAGGTTAAAGAATAGAAGCATGGTAATAACATCAGGGTATCATAAGATGGTTGTGATTATTACTGATATACAGTCATATCTTTAATGGTTTTTTTAACAACACATTACAATGATCCACAGATACAACAAATTTAACTTACAATTCAAGGTTATAGTAGGGGAGATCGGGGTTAGTTGGAACGCGGGGTAAGTTGAAACATTGTAATTTTCTTTAACGCCTTTAAATATATTTATGCAATACTGCCCTCAATTTATTGCCATTATCAACAGCCATCCACCATATTACAGACAACACATGTGCTACAATGTACAAGCCTGGTGAAGTTAGAAAGGAATTTTTGTTTTTTCACCTTCTGAGTAATTGTTTCTCTCTCAAAAATGTTTTATTATCTCAGAGAAGTTTATAGATCAAGTTGGCCAATTTGGGGGTATAATAGACACTTATACCAAGCTACATAATAAAGTTATTAATATGCCATGGTGAAGTCCCTTATTTGTGCTGTAAGCTTATAAATGTCAAATGGGCATATGGGGTTAGTTGGAACAAAATTGAAGGGGCTAGTTGGAACATGTTCCAGGTACCCCAAACATAATTATGAATAAAAACATTGGATATGAGAAAAAAAATGTATACAGTATTTCACACTCTTTTGAACATGTATTGAATTTGAATTTGAATTTATTAACAAACTTCATTCATATGGCATGAATATTTTGTTTTAAAATATATACAATGATAACATAAACATTCATAACTGTATGTACCATGCTTGCTTTGTTTCTCAGTTAGGTCTGAGTGTGCATGTAAGGCCTATTTTAGGCCCCTAATGTAATATCAACCATTATCAAACTGGGGGGGGGGGGTCGATTTGAGCGCCCCCCCTCGACAAATTTTGTCACTAAGCCGTCGCGTGAATATTTTTTTGACCGCACCACTGGCTGACTTTTTACTTTGAAGTCTTGCGCATCATTTGAGACCAAATTTGGGATGCCAAGATGCGCGGTTTCGAAATTACGCAACATTTTGTACATGCATGTCAGATCCAAAATTGCTCAAAAACGTGATTCCATGTACAAGGTAAATGCAAATTGTGTTTTTAAACCAAAAATCATAAATGTATGATTATTTTTACTTTTGTTGGTTCAAAACTTCAAATGGATTAATTTTATGCTATTTATGATCGCAAAAGGGTCACCGACAAAGTTCATTGGAAAATAACAACAAGTGGAACGCCTCTGGCAGTCTCGCCTGCATTACGCAATTTAATATAGCAGCAGTGCTAACTTTGAAAACTACTATAAAATAATCATTCACAAAAACATCATTCATATAATGACATAATACCACGTTCATTGACCATAAATGACATTTGAACGGAGACTTAAGACTGTCAACTACACCCATGTCTACATTTCCTTCACTCTATCCATAAACTTTCAAAGTTATGATGGCACTTCAACAATTACCCCAACATGGCCTAAGTTTATTGACCTTAACTGACCTTTGACTTGGTTTTGTGACCTGAAACTCACAGGGGATGTTCAGTGATGCTTGATTACTGTTATATCCCAAGTTTTATGAACTAGATCCATAAACTTTCAGAGTTAGGATGGTAATTCAACAAATAACCCCAACACGTCCAAAGTTAATTGACCTTTAATGACCTTTGACCATGGTCATGTGACCTGAAACTCGTACAGGATGTTCAGTGATACTCGATTACTCTTATGTCCAAGTTTCATGAACTAGATCCATAAACTTTCAGAGTTAGGATGGTAATTTAACATATACCCCCAACACGGCCAAAGTTCATTGACTATGGTCATGTGACCTGAAACTCGCACAGGATATTCAGTGGTACTTGATTAACCTAATGTCCAAGTTTCATGAACTAAATCCATAAATTTTCAAAGTTATGATAATAATTCAACAAATACCCCCAACTTGACCAAAGTTCATTGACCCTAAATGACCTTTGACCTTGGTCATGTGACCTGAAACTCAAGCAGAATGTTCACTAATACTTGATTAACCTTATGCCCAAGTTTCATGAACTAGGTCCATATACTTTCTAAGTTATGATGTCATTTCAAAAACTTAACCTTCGGTTAAGATTTTGAAAATAATTTTCCCAACATGGTCTAAGTTCATTGACCCTAAATGACCTTTGACCTTGGTCATGTGACCTGAAACTCAGGCAGGATGTTCAGTAATACTTGATTAACCTTATGTCCAAATTTCATGAACTAGGTCCATATACTTTTTAAGTTATGATGTCATTTCAAAAACTTAACCTTAGGTTAAGATTTGATGTTGACGCCGCCGCCGCCGCCGTCGCCGTCGGAAAAGCGGCGCCTATAGTCTCGCTCTGCTATGCAGGCGAGACAAAAACGAAACAAAGGTTAAAAAAACAAAGGAATACAAATAAAAAAATACATAAGAAATTATATTTTTTGCAATTTTTCGTAGATATTTGTTATTAATGTAAACATTGATACTCTTGCCAAAAATTAGCATTCTACTAGCTAAATAAATTGAATTAAGGCAAAAACATACAAAAAAAAACATACAAAAATTTAGGGCAAATTTTGTATGCTTATTTGCATAAAATTAATTAGAAAATATGAACAATTAGTTTTACATGTACATGAAATTGCTGATACATTTAATTGCATGTAAAATCATGCGCACACAAATACGTGGAATTCTACTACACAGTTGGCTTGTGTGAGTGGCTGTATAATAGAAAACATAAAGTTCAACAAATCAGAATACACACCTTTAATATTTTGAACTTGTAAAAAATAAAGCAAATAGGCTAAAATCATGTAATATTACAGTTGTAAGTAGTTTTAGTATAATGCTTAATTGACCATGCAGTGTTCCAACTTACCCCATACCATGTTCCAACTTACCCCGTATATGGGGTAAGTTGGAACGCTTGCGATGGTCTTGTTCAAGGTGAATTTTTTCCAGTAACCATCATAGAGTTAAAAAAAATTATGGGGTACATTTGAAGCCCTTAGATATATGCTTTAAGTTGATATATTGATTGTTTCTCAAATAAATTATATTTGGATTTTACAGCCATTTTAGTCAAATATGTTCCAACTAACTCCGATCTCCCCTATATTTCGCATTCAAATGAGGTTACATCATAAAGGCTGCCAACCTTGTGAAACCATAAAAATTAATCATAACAGCAAAAAAGGAATTTCCAATAAAAGAGGTAAATTTAGGCAATCAGGTTTTAAGGTTTGTGTTGACAAATGGAATTGCCCCTCTATATCTCTATTTCATAAATCTTACACAAATATGTTTGTGTAAGATTTATGAAATAGAGATATAGAGGGGCAATTCCATAAAATATTCAACCATTTTGTACGTCTGACCCCCATTTTTCTCAATTCTTACTTCACTTAAAAAACTGACCAAGTCATGGTCATTTGAGAACATTAAAGACTGTCATATGAACCAGAAATCAGCGACAGAAACTTTCATGAAGGCCTCACATACATGGTGTCAGATGTACACATTTTATGGAATTGCCCAGAGATGATTTTTCTTATAAATTCTGAGGAAAAAAACTTACCTATGCTGTAATTTGGTTGCATAAATGTTTTATGGCATAAATCATAATGGTTGGCTGCTTTCTATCAGGGCATACAATCATTTTGTTCACTAAAAGTTGTGATATTGCACTGACTCTTGCAATTGATAATGTACACTGTACACTTTTTTAAAAAGAATTCCAGAATTGTAATTTCAATTTAATAGGATGCTTTCCATATATTTTTGGTGGCTCTGCGAAAAGTGTAGCACAAAGATAATATTAAACAGTTTCCATGACATTTGCTTTGGCGACAATTGCTCCAATTGCGAATCTGCACGTTAAGCCAAATATAAAACCTAACCTCCAAATCTAAATAAACCCTAATGCTAATCTTTACCATATGCTGAACCAAAAATTATATTACAACCTAACCCTCAGTCCTCAACCCTATATGCTCTGAGATATTAAGACCTGAGCAAATGTCGCAGGAGCATATATATTAGGTCACCACTGAAAAAGATACTGAAAAACAGTAAAAGTACCTATCAGTACTAAATTTACCTGTCCACTCTTCCCTTGTCCCTTGAGATCCATGATATCATCTTTATCAAGCTTTTGGGAAGAATCATCACCAAATATACCTCTATTATCAGCACCTCCTTTATCTATGATAAAAATAGTATTAATTTAGTTTGTGGATTGTCTTAATGCAGTGATACAATACAATCTAAGACTTCAAAGTGAATGGATGAAAGCCAATTCTGTCATTCAAATGTGCATACAATTTGTAAGTCAAACAATAACCCTCTCACCCAAGCTAATGGTTGACTTTACATTACAATGCCACTTATTTTTTTTTTAATCATTTTAGAACGACAAGAAAAATATTCTCCAGAAAATGGTTTTAGCCTGGGTTAAAGTTGTCATCTACTTGATTTATATAGCCTACTAGGCTTAAAGATGATAGAATTGAGGAAATTATGGAAACTGCTTACCGTAGTGCTTTGCATTGACCAAAATTGAAGACTTCAAATACTAAATCATTAGAAAGTGCATAAGTGAGTAAGGATGAAAGAAGAGAAGAGAGAGAAAAAAAAGCAAACAAGAAAATGATCAGGATGGGGTAAAAACCTGTAGTAATGAAAATGAGGTATTATTGCTGGGGATATTGGAATTAGTCCTACATCTAATCAAATTGATAAAATTCCTCCATAGTCCCTGTTCACGATACCATAAAACAAGAGCTCATAAACTGAAAGCTTGACTCCTGGCATTGACAGCAGTCTTTAGGTGATGAGGGAAGAAGGTTTAATAATTCAATCTACTACAAATACTAGTACCTATCTGTTGAGCCAAGTCTTGTGATGTTGTCTTCTCAAGAACTTGTACAAGATTGTTTCCCTGAAGCTCCCATGTAGAACCATAGGGATGACCAATGACGGGGGCAAGAGAAAAATGCCTTTTCTCCAGAACTGCTTTCCTACGAACAACAAAAACAATATAGTATTGAGAATAATGAAGCAGAATTTATTATTGCACTGGTCTTTCATCTATACCCAGTAGTTGTGTGTCTGGACGGGTTGGGTGTCCAGACGCATGACTTTTTACTCTAAATTTTGAAAAGTTTACAAGCAATGTCTTTGGGTTTTTTTAGCACAGAATGTAAGAAAATATTATAAAGAACAAATATTGATGGTGATAAGAACTATTCAACAATTGGCTTATTCTTGGGTTGAAAAAATTCAAATTTCAAATAAAAAACACTCAACACAACAGTTAACACATAAGTTTCATAAAAGCACATTCTTCATTCTATATTTGCAATTAATCAAGTCTCAAGTCAGTCATGATTGTTGGAAATAATATATATTCTGAACTGCTGTGCTGCCATTAACAAGTTATCGTACAGGGGCCTTATCGTCATTCAAGTCACTGGGGACAAACTTGAGACACTCCTCAAATATGAGCAATCTTTCAATGAAATCCACGGGTGGAAGATTTTCAAAAGAAATCTATTGTTCGCGATGCGAAACGGTGCGAAGCTTCTCATAGAATGGGGACTACTTCCTTCCACCTCACATTTTCCCATTGACACAATAAGTCAATAACAACTGACTCGGACACTTTTTCAAACAACAAAAATAGTATTTTTCTTTTCTCTCCTGTGGCTGTATATTCTTCCAAGTTGATGAAACAATGATAATAACACTAAATAAAACAAAATTAATCACACTAAAAACACTATTTAACTGTCTAATTACTCCTTGTGATCCGAGTCCCCTTCCCATGTTGAGACTACCAATTTCCCCATAGGAGGAGACTCGGATAACGAGTAATAGCATATTACTCGTTATCCGAGTCCCCTCCTATAAGATGGAAAATTGGCAGTCTCAACATGGGACGGGGACTCAGATCACGAGGAGTGATAAGACAGTTAAATAGTGTTTTTAAAGTGATTTTCATTGATTTTTATGATTATTATTATCGAAAATATTCATTTATCATCTCTAGGAAACTGTCTAAAGTGGCAGAGTGGTTTTGAAGAGGAGTGAAATGAGGGATAGATGAATATCAACGGGTTAATTGCCGTTTTATTTTTAGGAGAGGGAACTTGGATCACGAGTTATAGTACTCCTAGTTATCCAAGTCCCCTCCTATGGGAAATTTGACAGTCTTAACACGGGAAGGGACTCGGATCACGAGGAGTAATTAGACAGTTTAAATGGAGTTTTTAATGTGATTTTCATTGTTTCTAATGATTCTTATTATAAAAAATATTCATTTATCATCTCTAGGAAACTGTCTACAAGTGGCAGAGTGGTTTTGAAGAGGAGTGAAATGAGGGGTAGATGAATATCAATGGGTTAATTGCCGTTTTGTATGATAAGGAGAGGGGACTTGGATCACGAGGAGTAGTTTTATAGAGTTTTAATGCAATTCTATTGATTCTAATAATTCATATTATCGAAAATAGGAAACTGTTTTAAAGTGACACAGTGATTTAATTCAGATCAAGGGGGACTTGAATCACGAGGAGTAATTATACAGAAATTCTTTTTACCTGACGAAATAAAGCAATGGAGACTGTTAAGAGGGAGATGCAATTTGATTTATTTAGTTAAAATGTGATAGGCGAAATAAAGCATAATTGATAGAAACATATATATGAAAAGAGATTTATTTAGCATTAAAAGTAGATGAAATAAAGAACTGAAAAAGAAGTAGATGCAATTCTGATTTATTTAGTAAATTAAGAAATAAGAATCGATGAAAATGGAGACTGAAGAGGGATAGGGCTAGATCAAGCCTAGATGAAATTTTGAAGTTTACTTTATTTAGTAAAAACGTAATAGAGGAAATAAAGCAAAGTTTTAATTGTCAGATAAACATGAGACAATCCTGATTTATTTACTATAAAAGTACTAGTTGACGAAATGAAGCAATAGAGCCTGAAAAAGAAGTAGATCTATGCAATTCTGATTTATTTAGTAAGTTAGGAATCAACGAAATAAAGCAATATGGAGACTGAAAAGGGATAGGGCCTTTTGATTTATTTAGTAAAAACGTAGACAAAATAAAGCAAAATTTTAATTGTCAGATAAACATGAAAGAGACAATCCTAGTTAAAGAAACGAAGCAATAGAGACTGAAAAAGAAATAGATGCAATTTTGATTTATTTAGTAAAAACATAGATGAAATAAAGCAAATTTTTTATTGTGAGTATTGTCTGAAGCCACACTGAAAAGTGTCAGCATAAAACAGGCCGATTTTAGGGAAAATATGGCAAATTTTTTCGGGAAATTCAGGCTGCTAGAAAAATGTGATCTGAATTGATTATTAACTTGTGTTTGGCATGTATGGAAAGAGAAATTTCAGGGGCTTCTTTTGACAGTAAGGACAATTTTATAGGATTATTTGAAATAAGGATTTAGCGATAAATTGCAAACCCTTATTTGTGTGTGTGTTGAGATTGCCATTTCCCCTTGCGTTTTCTATGGGAAAATGACATTTCTGTTTTGCACAATTTTTTTCACTTTGTCGCAATTTTTCATTGTGATCTGGTTTCCAAATCTTTATAAAAATCATACCATCAGAAAGAGCATGGAAAATCCTATTTGACTCTTTATGGACAAGTTTTTGGCATTAATAATAAATTTATAACAGCTCTCGGAAGCTAAAAATTTGGATTTGTGTGTGTCCATTTCTTAACTACACAGTCTATGGCAGAGAAATGCTGAAAATTGACCTAATTTCATTCTTCTTTTTTGCAGCCAATAATTTGATTAAAAAAAAAAGTTACATTTCTGTCAGTCTGAAGGTCATTTCTCTTCAAATTCACAAAGAAAATGTGATATTTTCTTTAAAAAAGAAAAATATTTTTTTTCTCCAGACACAATACACTCTACAGTAAGAAACATGAAAAGATTAATATAAATCCTGATTTATTTATATTATGAAAAGTACTAATTGACAAAATAAAGCAATAGAGATTGAAAAGAAGTAGATCTAGTCGACCCGACGCCAATAAAAGGAGACTGAAAAGAGACACGTGACATACATGTATTGCGACTGCGAGGTTGGCCGTAGTCCGTAGATTTTTTGTAGTCGTAGGAGTAGGACGTAGATTACTTACAATCACAGCCAGGTAGGACATGTTTTACGTTGTGAAAAATAGTCCGTGGATCCGAGTCACCAGGGACTTGGATCACGATAATGCCCGTACAGGCCTACATGACGTGATAGAACAGTAGAGGCGCACGGCCAATATGGGAGACTCTCTCCAATAGGGGAGACAATCTCCCACATTGGAGACTTGCTTTGCAAAAGGACAAAAGAAACAACACCAACAAAAGCGTGATTTTTTCCACCCAAAATTTTGTCTCACTGAGGTCAGAAGCCCATTTGTTTTGTGTGTGATTGACAACAAAAATCCTTATCAAAACAAAAGTAGACGGTGAATTTTTAAAGTAGACGGTGAAAAGGGGTAATTTTTCATGAGGAATCTGCTTATCACATTTTTATTTGCCACCAAGTTAATCCTTTTGCAGCAAATGTAAACAAAGGAAATTGGACTCCAAAACTGGAGACTGTCTCTTAAATAAGCTTGTAACCGATTTTGCAATCGGCAACCGATTCCATTCGATTTCACCACAATCGGCAATCACTTGCCGATCTTCGATCATGCCCCTTGAAGGAAAAAATCGAAAATAAAAAATCGGCGTAGATCTGGTTACAGTGCGTGATCGCTCAGAACATATTTCAAGATTGTTTTTGAGGTGCTAGCTATTTACAGGTCGCATTATTCAGGGAGAAAGTCGCGTTATTATCTATGGCAATGTTTAAGGGGATAGATATCTTCTCTTCCAACTCATGGTGATAGCGGATGCCGCCGTGAACTTTGAAAGGTCGTATTACCGACGGAGCTCACTGCGTTACTCTCTTACATCGTTTATGATTATATACATTTTATTTTCAACCTCGTGGTGATAGCGGATGCCGCCGTGAACTTTGAAAGGTCGTATTACCGACGGAGCTCACTGCGCTACTCTCTTACCCCCTTTATAATGATATAAATCTTCTCTTCAACCTCGTGGTGATAGCGGAAGCCGCCGTGAACTTTGAAAGGTCGTATTACCGACGGAGCTCACTGCGCTACTCTCTTACATCGTTTATAATGATATAAATCTTCTCTTCAACCTCGTGGTGATAGCGGACCCCGCCAGAAACTTTTAAAGACTGTACTATTGACAGAGCTTATTGCGTTACTCTCTTACATCATTTATGATGATATTCATTTTATTTTCAACCTCGTGGTGATAGCGGAAGCCGCCGTGAACTTTGAAAGGTCGTATTACCGACGGAGCTCACTGCGCTACTCTCTTACATCGTTTATAATGATATAAATCTTCTCTTCAACCTCATGGTGATAGCGGACCCCGCCATTAACTTTTAAAGACTGTACTATTGACGGAGCTTATTGCGTTGCTCTCTTACATCGTTTATGATGATATTCATTTTATTTTCAACCTCGTGGTGATAGCGGAAGCCGCCGTGAACTTTGAAAGGTCGTATTACCGACGGAGCTCACTGCGCTACTCTCTTACATCGTTTATAATGATATAAATCTTCTCTTCAACCTCGTGGTGATAGCGGACCCCGCCAGAAACTTGTACTATTGACGGAGCTTATTGCGTTACTCTCTTACATCATTTATGATGATATTCATTTTATTTTCAACCTCGTGGTGATAGCGGATGCCGCCGTGAACTTTGAAAGGTCGTACTATTGACGGAGCTCATTGCATTACTCTCTTACATCGTTTATGATGATTTACATTTTATTTTCAACCTCGTGGTGATAGCGGACCCCGCCGTGAACTTTTAAAGATCGTGCTACTGACGGAGCTTATTGCGTTACTCTCTTACATCGTTTATGATGATATACATTTTATTTTCAACCTCGTGGTGATAGCGGATGCCGCCGTGAACTTTGAAAGGTCGTACTATTGACGGAGCTCATTGCGTTACTCTCTTACATCGTTTATGATGATTTACATTTTATTTTCAACCTCGTGGTGATAGCGGACACCGCCGTGAACTTTGAAAGGTCGTACTATTGACGGAGCTCATTGCGTTACTCTCTTACATCGTTTATGATGATTTACATTTTATTTTCAACCTCGTGGTGATAGCGGAAGCCGCCGTGAACTTTGAAAGGTCGTATTACCGACGGAGCTCACTGCGCTACTCTCTTACCCCCTTTATAATGATATAAATCTTCTCTTCAACCTCGTGGTGATAGCGGACCCCGCCATTAACTTTTAAAGACTGTACTATTGACGGAGCTTATTGCGTTGCTCTCTTACATCGTTTATGATGATATTCATTTTATTTTCGACCTCGTGGTGATAGCGGAAGCCGCCGTGAACTTTGAAAGGTCGTATTACCGACGGAGCTCATTGCGTTACTCTCTTACATCGTTTATGATGATTTACATTTTATTTTCAACCTCGTGGTGATAGCGGACCCCGCCGTGAACTTTGAAAGGTCGTACTATTGACGGAGCTCATTGCGTTACTCTCTTACATCGTTTATGATGATTTACATTTTATTTTCAACCTCGTGGTGATAGCGGAAGCCGCCGTGAACTTTGAAAGGTCGTATTACCGACGGAGCTCACTGCGCTACTCTCTTACCCCCTTTATAATGATATAAATCTTCTCTTCAACCTCGTGGTGATAGCGGACCCCGCCATTAACTTTTAAAGACTGTACTATTGACGGAGCTTATTGCGTTGCTCTCTTACATCGTTTATGATGATATTCATTTTATTTTCAACCTCGTGGTGATAGCGGATGCCGCCGTGAACTTTGAAAGGTCGTACTATTGACGGAGCTCTTTGCATTACTCTCTTACATCGTTTATGATGATTTACATTTTATTTTCAACCTCGTGGTGATAGCGGACCCCGCCGTGAACTTTTAAAGATCGTGCTACTGACGGAGCTTATTGCGTTACTCTCTTACATCGTTTATGATGATATACATTTTATTTTCAACCTCGTGGTGATAGCGGATGCCGCCGTGAACTTTGAAAGGTCGTACTATTGACGGAGCTCATTGCGTTACTCTCTTACATCGTTTATGATGATTTACATTTTATTTTCAACCTCGTGGTGATAGCGGACCCCGCCGTGAACTTCAAATTGATTTGAAAACGCTAGCTACCCACATGACCCAAAACATTTTAATAACATATTTCAAATCATCGTGCGTGCTTGCGTCGTCTACTTCATTTTAATTGCACTTAATTGCGACTTTAAGATGATGCGTCGTAAGAGATCATTCCAATAATTCTAAATCGCTAGCACCTAAAAATACTTCTAAAAGATGTCCCGCCGATCGTTCATTAACCTGTGATCTATGAGAAATATTTTCATTTTATTTTCCTTTGCGCCTTTGCTCGGAAGATGCGTCTTTCGTTTATCTTTCTAATAAAAATCACTCGGTTTATTTTAAAGCAATAACACCTCAAAACCCCTGGCTTTAAAACATGTTCCATACGATCGCGCATGTTGGCGACTTCCATTCCAATGCATTCGTCTTTGTGACTTTGTCAGGAAGATGCGCGTGACCGCGAACAACATTTTGATGTATTCCTTTGTTTTTAAACATCGCCGATTCGATTTTCGATTCGATTTCGATTTTAGAAGCTTAACTGCCGATCCGATTTTTGATCCGATTTACAACATTACTCTTAAATTGGATACCCAAATTCTTTACAAAAGTCTCTGATATTGGAGATAATCTCCCACATTGGAGACAGTCTCCAATATTTATTGGCCGTGCGCCTCTACTGTAGAAGAGTAAAAATGAGCAAAGTACATGAAATCTATCTAGGGCCTATATGGATATTGCACGTTTTCATCTACCTCGAGCGAAGTTCGTGCAGGCTCCACTCCACTTCACTACCGCTACACTATGCTCTACCTACCCGAACTTCGAGACCATGAACTCGATCGGATATTCCGAGTGACAAAAGGTGGGATTTTATGGGGAGAAAATACAAAATTCATGCAACATCACGATCTTTAAAAACAAGTACAACTAATATTCTTACTTTACACAAAGTTTCACTTCTTTTCCTAACCCAGAGAGCTCCGGCCCGCGTAGCGGGCCGGAGCCCAGACGCTCAGTGTGCAAACGGGCATTCAGGTGAGAGTACCGTGAAGTTTGGTCAAAATAATTTTGATAATAAATAATTAAAACAGAAATTAAGCACTTACCACGATTGTATGGATGATAGTCTAACGAGTGGCAGTTTCCTGACATCGAGGCACAGACTGGAACCTCAAAAAACGATCAGTTCTGTCGCGGTGGCTCTCCTTCTTTCAAAATTCATAGCAAAATGGCCGTTCGAGAGGGTGTAGGGCGCATGCGCGAATTTGACAAAGTCTATATGCGCTAGTGCTATACTAGCCTCGGTCTCGATCGGCCATTTTGTGTTGAATTCTGAAAGAGGAGAGCTACCGCGACAGAACTGATCGTTTTTTGAGGTTCCAGTCTGTGCCTCGATGTCAGGAAACTGCCACTCGTTAGACTATCATCCATACAATCGTGGTAAGTGCTTAATTTCTGTTTTAATTATTTATTATCAAAATTATTTTGACCAAACTTCACGGTACTCTCACCTGAATGCCCGTTTGCACACTGAGCGTCTGGGCTCCGGCCCGCTACGCGGGCCGGAGCTCTCTGGGTTATTCTTTTCCATGCTTCTATCAGTCTCAAAATTGATGATTTAGAGCCAACATGAAGTTTCTCACACGTATAAATATTAATGCGCTGCCGACTTCAAAACATCGCATGCGGGAGGGTCTGGTCCGAGCTCGGACCCTCGCGCGCGCGCGCATGCGATGTTCTGAAATTGGCAGCGAATTATAATATTTTACGTGTGAGGCCTGAGGAACTTCATGTTGGCTCTAAATCATCAATTTTGAGACTGATACTGATAGAAGCATGGAAAAGAAGTGAAACTTTGTGTAAAGTAAGAATATTATTAGTTGTAGGCCTACTTGTACATCTACTTGTTTTTAAACTAAAGTAAAGATCGTGATGCGATGTTGCATAAATTTTGTATTTTCTCCCCATAAAATCCCACCTTTTGTCACTCGGAATATCCGATCGAGTTCATGGTCTCGAAGTTCAGGTAGGTGGAGCATAGTGTAGCGGTAGTGTGGAGTGGAGCCTGCACGAACTTCGCTCGAGGTAGTTTTCATCGCCCGTCGCCGTCGGACGCGAGGCGAGCGACCACGATCGTCAGATCATCAAGGCAACTTACAAATATTTGAGTTCATGGGACTGATACTGAAAGATAATGTTTCAAATAAAAAAAAACTCACTCTTTTTTAAGAGCTCTGTACACTCTCAAGGTTTTATCTTTCTTCAGTATGACATTGTCACCCTCCGCTATCAAATTTTGATGATCCATCGAAGTGGATGAATACAAATCACACAAAACAGCTGGATTATTGAATGTGAACACGGCATCTACGACCTCACGAGTTAGTGGATTCTCGGGACAATTTTGTACATGGTAGGCACTTTTGATCCAAGTTTGAAAGGAGACTCGTAAAATGACGTCAGTCTCGCCGATGAATATTCATTAGATCGTGGTCGTGCGTGTTCAATACACACTGCGTGCAGGCATGCAGATAGTTATATGCGAGGAACTTTGGCTCCAGAGACAAGTTGTCAAATAACGTGTGTGTGTGTGCGTGTGTGTACCATCGGCTGGTAGTATGCCATGCTGTCTAAGACTTCAAACGCGTCGGAGAGAGTGCATGGCAATTCGGTAAAACGAAGTTTCCGATACAAAGAGATAATAAAATAACACTATGGACAGTACGCCCGGGGGTGCCACTTACATTGACGAGTGGATACCATGGATACCGTTTCGGTCGCATTGATCTGCTACAATTTTGGTGAAAAGCGGCCGTAGAGCGCTTTTCGACCATCGCCTAAGCGCGAGCGCACCCGGCGGATCGAGGCCGCGCTAGCTGCGTCAGCATGCACGATTGCCCGTTCCATAGGGATGCATACGCATTCACAGAGATATGGAGATCCGTTCCGAGGACCCCCGTTTTCACAAACATTTGTAGTTCCGAAGCCCGTTCCGAGGACCCTCCTTTTTACAATAAGCCCACTCCAAGGCCCCCGTTTTTTGCCTCGCCCGCGGCACACCCCTACCACTTTTTTGGTCGAGTGCCCCCCCGGGGGCACGTTACGTACGTAACGTGATAAGGGTGTCAAAAACACAAAAATATTGAAAAAAGGGTATCTATTTCCAGTACGTTGAGAGGCAAATGTCAGATCAGGGGAGGCAGGAGTACAATCAGGTTTTTTTTAAGGGAAGAATAGTGTAGAATAAAAGGTATTATATATACCCAAATGATCTAGGTGAGGGAAGTGAACAATGATGTTTTTTAAAAAAAGAATGAATATACCTTACCTGAATATTATGGTGAAGCCAATTTAAAAGGAGGTGAGGCAAGTTTCAATGGAGGTTTATAAATAGAATAAACTGTACTACAAATTATGGTGAAGCCAATTTAAAAGGAGGTGAGGCAAGTTTCAATGGAGGTTTTTAAAAAGAATAAACTGTATTACAAGTTATGGTGAAGCCAATTTAAAAGGAGGTGAGGCAAGCCTCAATGGAGGTTTTTAAAAAGAATAAACTGTATTATGGTGAAGCCAATTTAAAAGGAGGTGAGGCAAGTTTCAATGGAGGTTTTAAAAAATAAACTGTATTATGGTGAAGCCAATTTAAAAGGAGGTGAGGCAAGTTTCAATTGAGGTTTTTTAAAAGAATAAACTGTACTACAAATTTGAAAGGAGGTGAGGCAAGTTTCAATGGAGGTTTTTAAAAAGAATAAACTGTACTACAAATTTAAAAGGAGGCGAGGCAAGTTTCAATGGAGGTTTTTAAAAAATAATAAACTGTACTACAAATTATGGTGAAGCCAATTTAAAAGGAGGTGAGGCAAGTTTCAATTGAGGTTTTTAAAAAGAATAAACTGTATTATGGTGAAGCCAGTTTAAAAGGAGGTGAGGCAAGTTTCAATGGAGGTTTTAAAAAAAATAAACTGTACTACAAATTTAAAAGGAGGTGAGGCAAGTTTCAATGGAGGTTTATAAATAGAATAAACTGTACTACAAATTATGGTGAAGCCAATTTAAAAGGAGGTGAGGCAAGTTTCAATGGAGGTTTTTAAAATAAAGAATAAACTGTATTACAAGTTATGGTGAAGCCAATTTAAAAGGAGGTGAGGCAAGCCTCAATGGAGGTTTTTGAAAAGAATAAACTGTATTATGGTGAAGCCAATTTAAAAGGAGGTGAGGCAAGTTTCAATGGAGGTTTTAAAAAAAATAAACTGTACTACAAATTTAAAAGGAGGTGAGGCAAGTTTCAATGGAGGTTTATAAATAGAATAAACTGTACTACAAATTATGCAATGGTGAAGCCAATTTAAAAGGAGGTGAGGCAAGTTTCAATGGAGGTTTTTAAAAAGAATAAACTGTACGTATTACAAGTTATGGTGAAGCCAATTTAAAAGGAGGTGAGGCAAGCCTCAATGGAGGTTTTTGAAAAGAATAAACTGTATTATGGTGAAGCCAATTTAAAAGGAGGTGAGGCAAGTTTCAATGGAGGTTTTAAAAAAAATAAACTGTACTACAAATTTAAAAGGAGGTGAGGCAAGTTTCAATGGAGGTTTATAAATAGAATAAACTGTACTACAAATTATGGTGAAGCCAATTTAAAAGGAGGTGAGGCAAGTTTCAATGGAGGTTTTTAAAAAGAATAAACTGTATTACAAGTTATGGTGAAGGCAATTTAAAAGGAGGCGAGGCAAGTCCGTTTTTAAAAAGAATAAACTACTACAAATTATGGTGAAGCCAATTTAAAAGGAGGTGAGGCGAGTTTTAATGGAGATTTTTAAAAAGAATAAACTGTACTACAAATTTGAAAGGAGGTGAGGCAAGTTTCAATTGAGGTTTTTAAAAAGAATAATACTGTACTACAAATTTGAAAGGAGGTGAGGCAAGTTTCAATCGAGGTTTTTAAAAAGAATAAACTGTACTACAAATTATGGTGAAGCAAATTTAAAAGGAGGTGAGGCAAGCCTCAATGGAGGTATTTAAAAAGAATAAACTGTATTATGGTGAAGCCAATTTAAAAGGAGGTGAGGCAAGTTTCAATGGAGGTTTTAAAAAAAGAATTAACTGTACTACAAATTATGGTGAAGCCAATTTAAAAGGATCGAGGTGAGGCAAGCCTCAATGGAGGTTTTTTAAAAGAATAAACTGTATTATGGTGAAGCCAATTTAAAAGGAGGTGAGGCAAGTTTCAATGGAGGTTTTAAAAAATAAACTGTATTATGGTGAAGCCATGCAATTTAAAAGGAGGTGAGGCAAGTTTCAATTGAGGTTTTTTAAAAGAATAAACTGTACTACAAATTTGAAAGGAGGTGAGGCAAGTTTCAATGGAGGTTTTTAAAAAATAATAAACTGATGTACTACAAATTATGGTGAAGCCAATTTAAAAGGAGGTGAGGCAAGTTTCAATGGAGGTTTTTAAAAAAGAATAAACTGTACTACAAATTATGGTGAAGCCAATTCAAAAGGAGGTGAGGCAAGTTTCAATGGTGGTTTAAAAAATAAACTGTATTATGGTGAAGCCAATTTAAAAGGAGGTGAGGCAAGTTTCAATTGAGGTTTTTAAAAAGAATAAACTGTACTACAAATTTGAAAGGAGGTGAGGCAAGTTTCAATGGAGGTTTTTAAAAAGAATAAACTGTACTACAAATTTAAAAGGAGGCGAGGCAAGTTTCAATTGAGGTTGTTAAATAGAATAATTAGTGTCATAAATATTATGGTGAAGCCAACTTGAGAGGAGGTGAGGCAAGTGCACAATGATGTTTTTACAAAGATTGAATCTAGTATAGTGAAGCCAGCTGGAAAGGAGGTGCGGGCAATTATAAGTGTACAATGATTTTTTTGAAAGAATGAATAGTATGAAGCCAACTTCAAAGGAAGTGAGGCAAGTGTACAATGAGTTTTTTTGTTAAAGAATAGTATAGAAATATGAATAACGGTATACATATGGGGAAGATGGGGTGGGACAAGTACCACGAAATAATCGTTTTTATATTAATGAATCCGAATGGTGTAAAATAAGTGGAATAATGCAAAAAATGAGAGACAAGTTTAAATGATGATCGGTTCAGCAAGAATCATCGGTGAGGTTTTTTTTTATCAATCATGTAAAAGTAGTTCAAATAATATATGAAAAGGCCAGTGCGAATGTGAAAGGAATGACCATAGATAGGAAAAAAGAGTTGAATAGGTCAATGTAACATGAGGTGAGGCAGGTTTATAATGATGTCGAGGGATGAGATGGAGTCGCGGTGCGATTTGCTAAAACAAAGTCTTAACGAGTAATGTGTTCGAGAGTGAGTCAGGGAGAAAGGGAGAGAGAGAGAATGAAGGAAAAGGACTTTGGAATAAGATTGGAAAAAAAAATAACAAGGAGAAGAAAAAAAAACTGTATCTAGGCCTAGAAAATCAAGTGAACCCCTCCCCGCAAGGACCATAAGAAAATGGATATAAAATAAAAAAATTAAACAAAATAAAAAGGGGGTAAAATACAGTATAAGATGACTACTTACTAACGGTTTTGTCTTATGTTGTTAAGTGCGAGAATGATAAGAAACGGTAAGTCGGCCCAAGAGTAGTCTAGTACCACGGCTTTAATTAGAAACTTCAAGCAATAAACAGGTCAAGAGTTTAAGTTCAAATTTAGGTTTTATTTCAGGTTTATTTTTTATTCAGGTTTTATTTTTGTATTTATGTAATTACATTGTACAATATTTGTATGTTTTTATGGCCAAATAAATAATAATAATAATAATAATCAAAACTACATGTTATCAGTGAAGTAAAAATGAATCAACAAAGTGTATCTAGTCTCTCTAATTCAGATCAGGGCCCTGTGATTTTTGAAGTAGGGGGTGCTGATTCAAACTTGAAAAAAAATATTATCAATACAAAATGGATGTCAAACAGTCGCGAGTAATTTGAAAAGCTTTTGGTTTTAATTTACCCTTTCTATTTTAACACATCTTCTAGAATACCCGGGGGAGCTGCCAACCGAATAATACACGCAGCACCCCCAAGGAAATGTTTGGTGGTGCCCGAGCACCCACGCTCCCAGGGCCGGGCTGCGCCATATCGCTTCAGACTCTGCATTCCGCAATTGCAAAAACCATAGGCCTGTGTCTGTGCTGCATGGGCCGCGTTTAGCCATCCGTTCGATTAGCACCATTGGAGGAAAGTAGAGAACAATACCATAGTCTAGGAGATAGGAGGCTTTATTCAGAATTTTTGGTGGGGAAGGTTTGACAAGCTTATTCGGGGTAAAATTGTGCGCTGATTCCAAAAATGTCACTCTTATTGACCGTACTCACGCCATTTTGGTCATTTTGGCCAAATTTTGACCAAAAATTACCATTTTGACCACTCTTTGGAAAATGGTCCCTTAACAGATTGCTTTTGTAGCCACATGCAATTAAAAGGATCTATCTTAAGTAAAAAGGCACACAGATTCCAGATAAAGTGCTTTCATTTGCCAAATCACAATAGCAGTGGTCATTTTGGCCATAATTTGGCCAAAAATGAAAATTTTCATGATTTTTTGGCCGAAATGTGTTACAAATATTGATCAGAGCTACGACTGGATGTTTTTAGAAATCCACATTTATTTTCAAAATGTGCGCTGGATCATAACCATCAACCTCATGTAATTTATTCCGTCAGTTTTGACCTATGAGGGTCATTTTGGGTACTTTAGACATAACTGACCATTCACGCAGGTTTGCATTATTAACTGTTCAAATAGGCAGGAAATTGAGGTCTTCAGCATATTTTATCTTCTTCCCTCATAAAATGAGAATACATTTAAATGTCCTTCTTGTGTAGAATTTTATGCTGATTCCAAATATATCAGTCTTAATGATACTATTTAACAGCTTAATGTCATTTTGGCCACTTATGGCCCTTAAAATGACCAATGACATCAGTTCAATTTATCCAAAAATACTTTGAATGTTACCAGAATCGTTACAAGGGCGTACTGTGACACCTAACATTGGTGTATTAATCCTTGAAATTGAACATCTTAAACGTATTTTGACCTCATGCAATTTATTCCATCAGTTTTGACCTATGAGAATCATTTGGCGTACTTTAGACATAACTGACCATTCACGCAGTTTTGCATATAATAAACTGCACATAGGCAGGAATTTGAGGTCTTCAGCGTGTTTTATATTCTTCCCATATAAAATGGAAATGCATTCAAAAGTTCATCTTATGTAAAATGTGATGCTGATTCCAAATGTATCAGTCTTAATGACCCTATTTAACAGCTTTAGGTTATTTTGGCCACTAATGGCCCTTAAAATGACCAATGGCATCAGTTCAATTTATCCAAAAAAACTTTGAATGTTACCAGAATCGTTACAAGGGCATACTGTGACACCTAACATTGGTGTATTAATCCTTGAAATTGAACATCTCAAACGTATTTTGACCTCATGCAATTTATTCCATCAGTTTTGACCTATGAGGGTCATTTGGCGTACTTTAGACATAACTGACAATTCACCCAGTTTTGCATAATAAACTGCACATAGGCAGGAATTTGAGGTCTTCAGCATGTTTTATCTTTTTCCCATATAAAATTGAAATGCATTCAAAAGTCCATCTTGTGTAAATTTGATGCTGATTCCAAATTTATCAGTCCTAATGACCCTAGTCAACAGCTTAAGGTCATTTGGGCCACTCATGGCCCTTAAAATGGCCAATAACATCAGTTTAATTTATCCAGAAATATTTCGAATGTTACCAGAATCTTAACAAGGGTGTGCTGTAATACCCAACACTGGTGAATGAATCCTTAAAATTGAGCATCCCCAAAGTTGACTACCTTGGTCATTTTGGCCACCTTGACCCCCCCCCCCCGGCCTGCCCTGCTTATTGTGTATGTTAATTCAGGTAAGATAAATTTTGGATTGCGTTAATATTAGCATCAATTATTGTTAAATGGGGAAGTTTGAAAGCTTCTTGGTGGAAATCAATTAAATTATTCCACACAGACCAGTGTTATTGGCATAACTATTGGACCCTGTGGTCATTTTGACCACGTTTCCCTCAATATTGACCAGTGACCATGGACCCTAGGAATCTCCAATTAGTGGAGGGATCAGCTAAGAGAGAGACCACACATGCTTTGATGAGTCAAAAGGGGCTCAAATGCCTTTCGATTGGAAATATTACAAGCTCACCTAGAGTAAATTTTTTTTTCTAAATACCTCACCACTGTCTAATGTGGCCCAAGTGGTCATTGTATGGTCATTGAGTAGCCATAACATCATTCCCTCCTTTTTAATTTAAATTAACTATATTCTAGAGGAAGGCACTAATCCTGAATTCAAAGGTGCGTCATTACAAAGCTATTGGTCTAAGTGAATTTCACGAATAGATTTGACCATGATGCATTTTTATTACCTTTGCCATTTTGTATGTTTCACAAACCTCACATTGGCATGATTGGTAAAGTTGAAAGTGGAAAACTTGCCCTAAATTGTTAAAGAGTGACCAAAATTCGGCACAGAGAATAATTTCATATAGGGAATGTGTTTTATTACCCAGTATGTCTTCAAAAGAATTAAGGGTAAATTTGCTGCTCACCAATCATGCCAATGTGAGGTTTGTGAACCACTGTACAAGAAAAAACAAAGATGGTAAAAATGAATGATATTCAAAACTCTTTGTGAACTTCACTGTGACCTATTTTGCTTTGTAATGATTCTCAGTACAATTTGACTTTAAAGAAGAAAATAATGCTGGCTATTTAGGAACATACAGTGATCAAACGGGCCACAATAGACAGTCACATGATATTTGGCACAATTTTTTTTACTCAAGGTGAGCCTTTAAAATTTCCCATCAAAAGGGATTGAACGCATTTCATCATGTTCATAGACCTACAATTGCTGCTAAGTCGTGTTTATTTCAAAATTCACACATTGGATAAACGGTCAAAGTAGCCAAAATGGTCACATTTTGATTATGTACTAATTAAATAATTTGTCACTGATTATGATTGATACAACAAATCTTACAAAATATAGAGCAAGAACATTGGAATACTTTTGATACATGTAATTGTCATTGCTAATTGTAGGGACCAAAAGTGACCAAAATGACCACTAAGTAGTATATATATGATATATTCTAAATCATTGTTTTAATCTGGTGCAGAAAGTTTTTGTAATATGTCCTATCTAACATCATTCTTGAATTCGTTTCCATGAATTACAAAATGGTCAATGTGCCTAAAATCATGAAAATGCCCAAAGTGCATGGTCAAACAACCTTATGTATACTTGATGTAAAGGTTTTTATCACATTCATTAAGCTCTTGATTATTGGTGTAGTAGCTCACGCTGAAAATAATATTAAGCAACATTTGAGCCCTTTTTAAATCAAATAATGTGTGGTCACTAGAAATTATTGAGGAAAAGTGATCAAAATTACCACAAAGTCCAATAGTTCGGCCAATAACACTGATTTATATGGAATCATTGCATTTATTTTCACCCAAAAGCTTTCAAACTTTTCCCATTTAACAATAATCGACGCTAATATTAACACAATCCTGAATTGTCTCCTCACCATGTTCACTATAGGCTAATTTAGTATACACATTGGGCAGGGGACAATCTGGCCAAATAACCAAGGTTGTCAAAATATTTTTGTGACACTCAATTTAAATGATTAATATACCAGTGTTAGGTGTCACAGCACACCCTTGTATCGATTATAGTTACATTCAAAGTATATTTGGATAAATTGAAGTATTGAACAGATGGTATTGGTCATTTGGGGGCCAAAGAGTGCCCAAAATGACCATAATCTGTTAAATGGGGTCATTAAGACTGACATATTGGGAATCAGCATGAAATTCTACACAAGAACGACCTATATGCATCATTCCCATTTTATAAAGTAGGAAGATAAAGCACACTGAAGACCTCAAATTCCTGCCGATTTGCACAGTTATTATGCAAATTGCACGAATGGTCAGTTACCCAAAATGACCCTCATAGGTCAAAAGTCAAAACTAATGATATAAATGACATGAGGTCAAAATAATTTTGAAATGTTCATTTTAAAGGATTAATACACCAATGTTAGATGTCACAGCACATCCTGGTAACGATGCTGGTAACATTGAGGTATTTTGGATAAATTGAACTGATGTTATTGGTCATTTTTATGGCCATAAGTGGTTATGGCCATAAGTGGCCAAAATGACCATTAGGTGTTCAATAGGGTCATTAAGACTGATATATTTAGAATCAGCATAATATTCTATACAAGATGGACATTTAAATGCATTCCCATTTTATAAGGGAAGAAGATAAAACACGCTGAAGACCTCAAATTCCTGCCGATGTGCGAATGGTTAGTTATGTCTAAAGTACCCCCAAATGACCCTCATAGGTCAAAACTGATGGAATGAGGTCAAAATAATCTTGAGATGTTCAATTTAGAGGATTAACTTATCCCAATAGTAGGTGTCGCAACACACCCTTGTAACGATTCTGGTAACGTTCAAAGTATTTGGGGGTAAAATGAACTGATGTCATTGGTCATTTTAAGGGCCATAAGTGGCCAAAATGACATTAAGCTGTTGAATAGTGTCATTAAGACTGATATATTTGGAATCTGCATAAAATTCTACACAAGATGGATTTTTGAATGCATTTGCAATTTATATTGGGAAGAAGATAAACACGCTATAAGACCTCAAATTCCTGCCTACATGTGCATGTCCACTTTATTATGCAAAACTTCGTGAATGGTCAGTTATGTATAAAGTACCCCAAATGACCCTCATAGGTCAAAACTGGTGGAATAAATTACATAAGGTCAAAATACTTTGTGAGATGTTCAATTTAAAGGATTAACACACCAATGTTAGGTGTCGCAGCACACCTTGTAATGGTTCTGATAACTTTCGAAGTATTTGGGGGTAAAATGAACTGTTACTGGCCATTTTGAGGGCCATAAGTGGTCAAAATGACCACAAGCTATTAAATAGGGTTATTATGACTGATATATTTGGAATCAGCATTAAAATTCTACACATGAAGGACATTTAAATGCATTCTCAGGGAAGAAGAAAAAATGCTGAAGACCTCAATTTCCTGCCTATTTGAACAGTCAATAATGCAAACTGCGCGAATGGTCAGTTATGTCTTAAGTACCCAAAATGACCCTCATAGGTCAAAACTGACGGAATAAATTACATGAGGTTGATGCATGGTTATGATCCAGCGCATATTTTGAAAATAAATGTGGATTTCTAAAAACATCCAGTCGTAGCTCTGATTAATATTTGTAACACATTTCGGCCAAAAAATCATGAAAATTGTCATTTTTGGCCAAATTATGGCCAAAATGACCACTGCTTTTGTGATTTGGCAAATGAAAGCACTTTATCTGGAATCTGTGTGCATTTTTACTTAAGATAGACCCTTTTAATTGCATGTGGCTACAAAAGCAGTCTGTTAAGGGACCATTTTCCAAAGAGTGGTCAAAATTGTCATTTTTGGTCAAAATTTGACCAAAATGACCAAAATGGCGTGAGTACGGTCAATAAGAGTGACATTTTTGGAATCAGCGCACAATTTTACCCCGGATAAGCTTGTCAAACCTTCCCCACCAAAAATTCTGAATAAAGCCCCTAGCTATCTCCTAGACTACAAGTAAACTCCTGCGACGGACCAACCCTTACAAAAAATTCCTGCAGTACTTTAGTGGTACTCTGTTGTACCTGTGTGATACTTCTGTCATACACGATGGTACCTCAGAATTACCACAGGACTTCTGTGGTATCACTCTGTGATAGTTCTGTCATACTTCTGTGGTACAGGAAAATATGAAAATTTCCTGCAATACCTTAATGGTACTCTGTCGTACCTGTGTGATACTTCTGTTGTACAAAACTGTATATAGAATTACAACAGGACTTCTGTGGTATCACTCTGTGATAGTTCTGTCATACTTCTGTGGTACGGGAAAATATGAAAATTTCATGCAATACCTTAATGGTACTCTGTCGTACCTGTGTGATACTGCTGTTGTACAAAACTGTATATAGAATTACAACAGGACTTCTGTGGTATCACTCTGTGATAGTTCTGTCATACTTCTGTGGTACATAAAAATATGAAAATTTCATGCAATACCTTAATGGTACTCTGTCGTACCTGTGTGATACTTCTGTTGTACAAAACTGTATAAGGAATTACTACAGGACTCCTGTGGTATCACTCTGTGATAGTTCTACTTCTGTACGTAAAAATATGAAAATTTCATGCAATACCTTAATGGTACTCTGTCGTACCTGTGTAATACTTCTGTTGTACATAACTGTATACAATATCACTCTGTGATAGTTATGTCGTACTTCTGTTGTACATGAAAATTCTAAAATATCCTGCAGTACTTCTATGACAACCCTGCGATACTTCTGTTGTATATGAACATTTTTTAAATTTCCTGCAGTACTCCTATTACTAAGCACTTCTATGGAAACCCTGTGATACTTCTGTGGTACATGAACATTTTGACATTTCCTGCAGTACTCGATCCTATTAAAGACACTTCTATGAAAACCCTGTGATACTTCTGTGGTAAATGAAAATTTTGAAATTTCCTGCAGGACTCAATATAGGCACTTCTAAAATTCTATGGCAACCCCAGTGCTATACTTTCAAAATTTCCTGCGGTACTTCTCATGCAGCCACCCCAGAAATATGACTGAAACTGTATCACAGACGCTACTGGTGTATTTTCTGTGGTACAGTACATGAAAAAATTAGTTTCCTTCAGTACTTGTATGGAAGCCCTGTTTGTACCACAGACTAATTTTTTTATTTCCAGTGAGGGATTTATCTTTTTTTTCAGTTTCGGGAGAGGTCAGTAGCGTATTGAGTCTTATATTTTTAGAAGGCCATATGGCTTAAAAGGGCACCATTCATTTTAAAAAGTACAATTTTTTATATGAAAATTTAATTTTGTGATAGCTAGATTGTGACATATAGGCCCTATTTCAAAATTATATTTCACCCTGTCCCATTGTGTAGGTCTATATCAGCGAGGGGGGGGGGGGTTATGCCTACTGAGACTCAGAGGTTTTAAGTTTGATAGCTTCTATTTCTACGAGAAAGGGTACTATACGTACTAGATCAAAACTAGGAGCAAAGCGCGAACTGAAAAATGCGAAAAATTATTGACCCCAAAATGGGCAACTTATATTTTGAGGACTATTGTTCGTTTTCAGGGTTATTTCTTTTTCATGCGCTCTTTTAAATTTCAATTATCATTTTTGTTTTGTTTGTTCGCCACTTATTTTTCATAAAAAACAGGATGAATAATAAAAAAATGACTATATTTAAAAGGGTACGTGTTGAAATATACAGGACACACCTAACACTCTTAGAGCTTAATGGTTGTGAGGAAGCCGGGTTGAATTTCAAAGAGATATTGTAATGAATAAAAATATAAGCATGAACGTATTATTCTACTTCATCCATCTCTTTCTAACAATACAAGAAAATAATTGAAGGGGAGGTCAACGCTAGAGATAATCAATAAATAGAGTAAAATTCACAAAACAAAATGCTTAAAATTTATTCAAAATCGGATGACAAATAACGAAGTTAAGTTGAATTTTAAGGATTTGCAATATTCCCATGAAACAGTTTTATTTAGGCATGTCTCATGAATATTCATTAGGTGGGCTGATGATGTCATATCCCATGTTCTTTTGTACAATATATGAAATTAGATTTATTCAACATATTTCTACCAAGAACTTAAACAATTGGAATGACGACTAATTAACCGCATTAGTTATTTAATGCAGCAACTTTACAATGGGGACACATTATTTACACATGTATTGAAAAAATAGATAATCATAATTTCATATCTAACATTAAAAAAGAAAAATGGGAATGTCACATCATCAGCCCACCAAATTAATATTCATGACGATGTGCACACTATCTGTTTTCACAAAATATTGATAAACAATTAACATAAGAAAGTTCAGCGTTGAATGTTGATTAAAAAATAAATCTCAGTTAAAATGCTATCTAAGATTTTGTTTTACACGTTTCATAACCAAGTTTTAATGCGATTCTGGCCCCTTAAAGTTTTTATTGCGAGAAAATACATTTTTCCAAGTTTCCCATCTATTTTTTTATTTATTTTTTTTTGTAAAAAGGACCTATTTTCTTACAAATATATTATTATAAATAAAATTACTTCAATATTTGTTCTCCTATTCACAATATTTTTTACAGGTGGAATAGGATAAACTAAAAATAGGATATTTAATTTCCATTTTAAGGCCTATTTTTTGCTTTATATCCCCGGTTTATATCTTTGCCACCTTGCAATATGTTAGCCAGGCTGGTTTATATCTATTTCTTTTTAAATCAAATAAATTTGGATATTTTCAATCTATTTTTATGATGCGAAGCTATATATAGTTTGTAAATATGTTTTTTAATTGCAAGAACAATCTTGTATCTCTGTTCACATATGATGGCAGTTTATTTTGCTTCTTTTTTTCTAATTTGTATGAAGTTTGTATCTATATATTTTCAAACTATTTTCCATCCTTAAAGTGTCACAACCGATATCATATTATTTTTTACCTCGTTGGCAAAGTTATTATCTTTTCTTATGTTTCGCTTCAAAATGGTATCTTTATATTTGCTTGTCTTGCTCCTCCACCCCTTATCAAAATACCCTGCCGGCACTTGATCTAAGATTATTTTCTTTTACTACTTGAACCTTATAAAGGGATCTTTCCTTCGATCGCAAGAAAGGATAAAATGTGTGTTTTTGAAAAGAAATAAAATTAAAAATACATAGGATTGGAGCTGTGATTTTCCTCATTGCTTTCTTTGTCATCCTACTTGCATACTAGTAGGCCTATATAACATATTTTCAGTAAAATTGTGAGACATGTTTTTAAATCCTATCCTATTATATTAAAAAAAAGAATAAAGAGAAAGAAAAAAATTAAAAGACATAGAAAAGAAAAAGAAAGGAAGAAGAAATAAATATTTGAATTTTACTTTACTATTCAATTCCTTTACGTTAATAATATGATATATAAATGATGGCGAAAATAGTCAAATTGTCTGGTTGCCAAGTAAAAAGTAAGACCCCCCCCCCCCCCCTCCGAGCTCCCCGTACAAACGCACGGACTGTACCGTATACGTGTTTCCGGTTCCGCCATTTGAAAAAAACCGTTCGTAACTGCTCAGCTGAACCCGAAGCTTGATGAAGAAGGCCGTCAATATTTCAACAAAAACTAACAGAATATGGATCAGATTCGGACAACGACTTCTTAAGACATTCACACAACAGGCTAAACAGTAAGTTAGATCCATTTTTCGTAGTTTGGCGCGGCATGCACTTAAATTTCTTCGACTTTTTAATCATTACCGTACGGCCACTGCACTGCCGTTGTTCCCGATCGCTTATCGGGTGGGGGCTGATATGATCTGCGGTGTGCGCGGCCGGGGACGGCCAACGGCTGGCTAAGTTAGTAGTAATGGCGGCGGTGAGGATGTTTGTATTGTCATGATTGTAGCAAGGTCAGGGGTGGGCGCTAATGTAGTTTCGCACCGGCCGATTAATACCAGCATACCTCATCACCAATATTTGTTCCCAAATGTCATGACAAGTCTCTCAGTCACATTTGAAGTCAATATATCCACCACTTTTCAAAATATCGTGATCGGGAATGGCTGTAGGCCTAGCCAGGCGGCTTCTAGAGAGTGAAAATCATTTACTAACGTAACTTCGTAAGGTCACTCTCATATGAAGCCAGGGATCCTTTCTCATATACCCACACAGAGGAAGCCAAAACTTGAAACTTTCACCCCCGGCCCCGAGATTTCTACTTTCCTTCTAAAAAAAGATCTAGCCTAACGTTAGACCTAAATCATGTACATGGGATAAAACTTAATTTCCAACATTTCTACGCTCTCGTCGTTATTTTTGAAGAAGAAATTCATTCCAAAAAATGCGAAAAATATCATGATTAGACGGAAGAGACTTGCCCGATGTTTACGCCGCCATCTTGTTTTCTATTGTTCTTCGCCAACGTTACAGACGCGAACTTCGAGACCATGAACTCGATCTGATATTCTGAGTGACAGAGGTGGGATTTTATGGGGGTGGGGAATATAAAATTCATGCAACATCTTGATTTTTAAAAAGAATTAAAACTAATATTCTTACTTTACACAAAGTTTCATTTAGTTCCATGCTTTTATCAGTCTCAAAATTGGTGATTTAGAGCCAACATGAAGTTCCTCACACATATTTATAATTCGCTGCCGATTTCAAAACATTGCATGCGGATGCAATATTCGCGAGATACCGGGCCTGGTCTGACCCGACCGACCTCACACGCATGCGATGTATTGAATATTGATACGTGTGAGAAACTTCATGTTGGCTCTAAATCATCAATTTTGAGACGGATAGAGGCATGGAGAAGAACTGAAACTTTGTGTGCAGGAAGAATATTAGTTTTAATTTTTTTAAAGAGCGTGATGTTGCATGAATTTGATATCCCCCCCCCATAAGATCCCACTTTTTGTCACTCGGAATATCAGATCGACAGATCCAGTTCACGGTCTCAAAGTTTGGGTAGGTGGAGCGTAGTGTAGCAATAGTGAAGTGGGGTGGAGCCTGCACAAACTTCACTCGAGGTAGGCAATCCCACAAATTTAAAAGAGGTTTCTATAAAATCAAGTCCGGCCTTCTATGAACATGACAAACTTACGAAAAGATGTGAAGTCAATTCACCCTAAATATCATCAATATCCCTCAAATAGCTTCATTTAAGCACTAATTTCTCTTCCGGTTGATAAAATATGGATCCGTCTTTAATTTCCAAAATTGTTCGTCTAACTAGCTAAAGGACGCATGTTTTATCTACATGTTAAAGACACTACATAGAAAAGACTAGGCACAAAGACTATTATACATGTAAATCGATGCAAAGCATTACGCGATGTCGGCAAAGTGCCCAATCTTCTTATTGTAAAGACTTTAGCGACAATAACAGACTGTGAGTAAGGTTAAAATGCTCCTCTACTTTTAATGTTTTCATTAGTGCTGTTGTCGGGAACAAAAATCCATGTCGACATGTCGCTTAAAAATTAATCCCGACATCGACAATGTCAACATGAAAAAGGGACCGTAATTTAGCCTGGGCTCCCTAACATAAAAAAAAAGCATTCGATCGTGGAACAACACTCTCAATCAAATATATTCACCTTGACACGAGTGATATCCCCACACTAGATCTATATAATACAGGCTCAGTTCGGGAATTGAGCTTCCAAAATCACCGATTTAATCCACATTTTTTTTCTGGAGAATCAAGTTTTTGTACCAGGATCCGGTTTCGAAAGCATTGCTCAATAACACTCGTAGCCAATTTGAGAATCACCAATTACAACAGTGATCATTGCTGCAAACGCAAGCTCCTCAATTTGACAATGAAAAGTAATGAAAATCGACCGATAATTTCAGTATCACTTCCGCGGCGATCTCCAAACGAATGAAGGGAAGTTTTCTGTGACTTCGTGATATGAAGTAAGCGCTCAATTGCGGCAGTCACAACTTTGACAAAAACACGTGTTCGCTGCTGCTCACGTTTATGTGAAAAGTAATGCATTGAGGAGCAACGTATTATCAAGCACGGTGAATAGCGCGCGATGGGTACATATTTCCGTGGATGGGTACGGTGAATGCTACTCTCGCTATAACGGGATATCGAGGGCGGCTCGATCGGGCAGGCCGGCCCTGCACTGACGTATTTCTACTGCCGCACAGCTCGCAGATATTCTTTTTTCATTTAATGCGCTGCTAAGCTGAATAAACCTTTTAATCGCGCCAATTACTGTGGATAAATGCTTCTAACTTTTCAGCTAATCTTTACACTCGTGATTGTAGGCTAGACCCCTTTTTATTTTATGTTTACATGTCGATGTGGGTGCGTGCATGTCGACATGTCGGAATTTTGAAAATCCTTCGTATGTCGACATCAATGTCGATATGAGGCCTATCGACAACAGCACTAGTTTTCATTGATTTTATGTTGAATATTATTAAAGAATATGACTCTTTGCACCTGAATTGTAACACTGAAATATGGAAATGAAGAAGTTTTATCATGTATTTTTATTACATCATGTATTTGTATTAACCTGCAAATAAAATTTTACTATGTCACTCAAATTCATTTCATTTCATTAAAGATTCAAAGAGGGATCTCTGGATGATCGAGCAGCAAGTCCAGCATTATGTGGGAAAGATACTACAGGTGTACACAGAAAAGGCCATGTTCTTGTACAAGACACGGTTGGAGTTCATAAAAGGTGATTATATAGGCATTCACTTCAGTAGATATTATAATTACAAAATTAAGCAGATTGTATTCATGCAGTGGCATACAGTGTAATCCTTGTTAGAAGATGTAGATTTATTCTTCATTGTTTTATTAAAGAGTTTCAATATGTGCTTATGACAATTTGTTTGCATTATAAATTGTTTGTAACTCTTCGGCTTAGTTTGCTTTTATAAGCAAGAATATGCTAAGAGAGATAGCCGCAAGGACCTCATTATCCGATAGATATGTACTTGTGAAAAGAGATCTAGATGGGGGCAAAACACCTTATTTCTTGTATTTTTATGTTGTTCATGTTATCGTAATGGTATGTGTTTTTTTTTCTACAGATTAAGCTGCCTCGTGCTATACAGACTTGGATAAAAACAAGCTGTCCAATGAATGGTGACTACTCAAGAGGAGCCAGAAAGTCAACTAAAGCCAGGGTATTTTGGGAGTTGATATGGCCGGGGAAGGGGGGAGGGGGGGTTTCCAGGGCCCCCCCCTTCCTTGAGATCTTGACCGCACAATCGCGTCTAACATTGGCACATGGGTTGTCTAGGGCATAATTTACAAAATTAAATTGTAAATTATTTCACGCAAATTGTTAGTAAGTGATAATACTAATTTATGCGTAATTAGAATACAAAATCATACTTTTTCCTCTATTGCATTGACTTTGTACACAAAATCACGTTTTTGAGCAATTTTTGGTATGACATGTACTTACATAATGTCACGTTATTACAGAACCACGTACCGGGTGACACAAGATTGGTCTCAAAAGATGCACAAGACTAGAAAGAGGCATGTTTTAAAAAAATTGTGCGACAGCATGGTCGCCAAATTTTTGGAAGGGGGGGGGGTCAAATTGGTCCAATTTAACTAAGGGTTAATAACTGGGAGGCTGTTAGCTGCCTTTTTACTTTCAAGTCTTGCACATCTTTTGAGACCAAATTTGTGATGCCTGGGTACGCTGTTCCGAAATTTCGCAACATTTTTATGTATTAATCCAACACAAATACTGTTTCTTGCTAAAAATTCACAATTAGTATACCAGTAATATACATTTATCAAGTCAAATTATTTAATTACATTTATAATCATAAAAGCTTTGATAAAGTATAAAAAAAAACAAAGAGTTGTATGTAGGCCTGGGACTTTCGGGTTTTTTCTCTTCGGGTACCCGTGGTAATTTTCGGGTGGGTACCTGAAAATCATGTCACTTGAAATATGACTGGTGGAAAAACCCCATAGGTGACGTCATCAAGCCAATGCGATGCAAGCCAATTTATGAATGAAAATATAGTAAGCATGCGCATTGCAAGCCTCCCGTGCCCCACGCAGTATTCCATCGAAACAAGTTTCAATACTCTGTCACCTCGTACCAAAATCGACCTAGAATTCCACTTTCCTATATATCATATGAATTATAAAAGGTTTTCTCACCGATACTGCACAGGTAAGCAAATTTTTATTCTTGCTTTTCCGTCAAAATCTTACGAAGTAGCATCGATATTACATCGTGTTCGTGAGTTTGCATCGCTACGTGAACAAAGTCAATTGATTTCCGGGTTTCGGAGCGTCAAATGCGCCAGCCAATCACGATCGTGTTCCCATTTTCGGTTTATGATGAACTAAAAATGGTAACAAGAACGTGATTGGCTGGTGCTTCGTAGGTCGATTTTGGTATGAGGTGACAGAGTATTGCAGACTTGTTTTGACGTAATACTGCGTGGGGCTGAGGCTTGCAATGCGCATGCTATATTTTCATTCATAAATTGGTTTGCGTCGCAGTGGCTGGATGACGTCACTGCGCTGCAAAAGAAACATGGCGATGATTGAACGATCTCGGTCACATCATCATCACTTGAAAACTTGTATATTTATGGATATTTAGAGGGTAATTGGTGAAATTCAAAATGAGGCTTGTGTACTTTTGTAATGAGTTACAATCATGTCTTACACTACGCAATACAAATCAAATACATGTACATTATACTGGTGAGCAATTTTCGGGTATCGGGTATTGATTTTTCTACTCGGGTACCCGGGTTTTAGTCCCAGCCCTAGTTGTATGAAAATTTTCAAAAATAATGAAAGGTAAAAGAAAACAAGATTACAATGTCCATTGCAAGGGGGCTAGTCTAGCTATTCAGGATAATTGGGATTTTATTCAGTTTTTAATTGACATAACATTATGACAAGATCCCTCCATTTAGTGTATAAACAGCACATGGCCATGATTGAAATTCATATAACATTAAAGTATGCAAACCAGGCAGCTACATGTACATGTAGGACTCACTGCTTGTCAATTCTATTGTCTGCCAGGGTCAAGTGACATACAGTGCACATGTATAACATGTGTGAAAGTACATAAGAAAATCAGCTTTTTATTTTTGTACTGTAACATTGGGTGAACTGGTGATCACTTTGGATATGATGCTCTTCATATTGGTTTATTTTATGTATATGAATTTTTGGATAATCATTAAGAATTAAAGCCATTTACTTAATATATGGAAGCATAAGCCCATCAAAGAACAGAATTATGTCATGTACAGCTAATTCATTTTGCGTGATATTACAATTGTAATTGTTTACTTGAGCAAATAATTTGAATTGCTGCATGACCTAAACAATGACATGTTCCAATTCGAATAGTAACATGACCTAAAGAAGAGTTACTCCACCTCGATTGAGAGTGCTTATGTTAAATAATTGATGTTGCTACTTCAAATAATTGAGGTCAATCAAATTGGTCATAATTATTCAAGTCAATTTTGAGCTATATGTCATAATTAATTAGGTCATATACTAATTGAAATTACTAAATGACTCGAGTAGGTATGAATTCACATTGCCACATGACCTTAATTATTTTATGTAGCAACATCAAGTATTGAACATCATTTAGTTATCAATTATGACATGTAGCAAATCAAATTACATGCCGCAATTTCGTGTTTATGATGGGCTCATGCTTACATTCATATATAACCCTTCAATACGTAGTTGGAGCAATTCTTAGACAAGAAGACTGTGTAAAATGATATGCCTATTCAATGTCAAAAAGGTTAATGTCTCAATAGATTTGATCTACGTTTTGGCAAAGTAATCTTATGTTCATATTTTTTCTAACCTATGGTGAACGTTCTAAATCATGTGAAATTCATTCAAAAATATCTTTCAGTATTTATGGACTTAAGTGAATTCTGAGCAAAATGAAGTGATTATGATTACGTTCATGTACTTTAAGTTTATACTGGTGATCAACACATCATAATTTCATCCCTTACTGTATGTGCACCATGCATTATCTGTACATGCAGAAGTGGTTATCCATTGTTTCATAACATGGTTGAGTAAAGGATGTTCTGCTTTTAGTATTAAGCCAATCGGGTGTTGACAAGAAGGGGAAAATGCAATTGCTCAGCTATTACAGTTTTTTTTGCAACCATAATACTGGTTAAGCCTTGGTTACATTCGCCGGCTCGTGGCCTTACGTCGAGTCAAAATTAACAGTCTTAATCATCCTTGTACCAGCTACTACCAGCTACACGTGGGTGGTTTGTACAGGAATACCTAAAACTGCTGATTTTGTCTCGCCGTAAGGCAACCGGTCAAGGAATGTGACCAAGGTATTAATAATAATCGCTTATTGTTGTGTTAGAGGGAAGGATTCTGGGTCGAATCTAGCTTTCTTTATGTGATCTCAAAATGGCAGCAATGTATGAATAGTGAAAGTAGTTCATGTGGCATCTCAATGTTCATGGATATAAATCTTTGTACATGTCTTATCCTAAAGATGAAATGTTACTGCATTATTCTAGCAGTCATTTATGATATCAAAGATGTTCTATACTGTGCATAGTACAGCTCATACATAATAAAGGTATGTGAATATGCTTTTAACGTCTTTGCAAATTTGTGGGTTTTTTCATGCCTCTTTTCATTAGTCAAGATGTCAAAGTTGTTGTGCTGGATCACAGGAAATTCTTACAAACTACTACGCCTAACAAACCAGTGCAGGACTGTGTCGTGAGAAAATCGCACAGACTACTACAGGACAATACCATAGGATTGTCACAGGAAATCAACAAGAATACCCCTGCAGGATTACCACAGTAAAGTATCACAAGAAGGCTGCAGGATGAGACCAATAATGCCACAGAAGATATCAAAGATCAGTATCACAGGAATACCACAGGACAGTACTGCAGGAATTGTCCTGCGGTAAGGTCTCTTGGTATTCCTGCAGTACTGTTCTGTAGTACTTTCCTGTGATACTGGTCTGCGGAATTCCTAAAGTACTGTCCTGTCATACTGTCCTGTGATACTATTTATCACCACAGGATAGTATCACAGGACAGTACTACAGGAATACCAGACCAGTATCACAGGACAGTACTACAGGAATACCAGACCAGTATCACAGGACAGTACTACAGGAATACCAGACCAGTATCACAGGACAGTACTACAGGAATACCAGACCAGTATCACAGGACAGTACTACAGGAATACCAGACCAGTATCACAGGACAGTACTACAGGACACAGTACCAGAAGCCTGCGGTACTCCTGTAGTACTGTCCTGCGATACTGTTCTGTAGTACTTCCCTGTGATACTGGTCTGCGGTATTCCTGTAGTACTGTCCTGTCATACTGTCCTGTCATACTATCCTGTCATACTGTCCTGTCATACTATCATGTGATACTATCCTGTGATACTATCCTGTGATACTGTCCTGTAGTACTAATAGTAGTGTGGTAGTGGTTGTAGCGGTTGTAGCGGTTGTGGTGATCGTGTCCTGTCATACTTCCTGCCATACTTATGCGGTTATTACCACAGGAAGTATCACAGGACACGGACCTGTTGTACTCCTGTTGTACATTTCTGTAGTACCGTCCCAAATTACGTGCACGTAATTCCTGCAGTACTTTCCTGCGATACTTCCTGCAGTACATATCACAGAGTACTACAGGAATTTTTTGTAAGGGAAATCGGCGACCAGTGCAAAGAAAATCATGCGCGCGCATGCATAAAAAAGAGTGCCGTACTACGAAAGACCATTAGTGCCACGGAGAAAAAAAAACACTATTTCTACTAATCTGTTATAACAGATTACGGTATTTCTACTAATCTGTTTAAACAGATTATAATCTGTTATAACAGATTACGGTATTTCTACTAATCTGTTATAACAGATTACGGTATTTCTACTAATCTGTTTAAACAGATTATAATCTGTTATAACAGATTACGGTATTTCTACTAATCTGTTATAACAGATTATAATCTGTTTAAACAGATTAGTAGAAATACCGTAATCTGTTATAACAGATTAGTAGAAATACCGTAATCTGTTATAACAGATTAGTAGAAATACCGTAATCTGTTATAACAGATTAGTAGAAATACCGTAATCTGTTATAACAGATTAGTAGAAATAGTGTTTTTTTTTTCTCCGTACGTGGCACTAATGGTCTTTCGTAAAACTTGCCTCGCCTCCTTTTAAATTTGTAGTACAGTTTATTCTTTTTAAAAACCTCCATTGAAACTTGCCTCACCTCCTTTTAAACTGGCTTCACCATAATACAGTTTATTCTTTTTAAAAACCTCCATTAAAACTTGCCTCACCTCCTTTTAAACTGGCTTCACCATAATACAGTTTATTCTTTTTAAAAATCTCAATTGAAACTTGCCTCACCTCCTTTTAAACTGGCTTCACGATAATACAGTTTATTCTTTTTAAAAACCTCCATTGAAACTTGCCTCACCTCCTTTTAAATTGGCTTCACCATATAATACAGTTTATTCTTTTTAAAAACCTCCATTGAAACTTGCCTCACCTCCTTTTAAATTGGCTTCACCATATACAGTTTATTCTTTTTAAAAACCTCCATTGAAACTTGCCTCACCTCCTTTTAAATTGGCTTCACCATATACAGTTTATTCTTTTTAAAAACCTCCATTGAAACTTGCCTCACATCCTTTTAAACTTGCTTCACCATAATACAGTTTATTCTTTTTAAAAACCTCCATTGAAACTTGTCTCACCTCCTTTTAAATTGGCTTCATAATTTGTAGTACAGTTTATTCTTTTTAAAAACCTCCATTGAAACTTGCCTCACCTCCTTTTAAACTGGCTTCACCATAATACAGTTTATTCTTTTTAAACACCTCCATTGAAACTTGCCTCACCTCCTTTTAAATTGGCTTCACCATAATACAGTTTATTCTTTTTAAAAACCTCCATTGAAACTTGCCTCACCTCCTTTTGGCTTCACCATAATACAGTTTATTCTTTTTAAAAACCTCCATTGAAACTTGCCTCACCTCCTTTTAAACTGGCTTCACCATATACAGTTTATTCTTTTTAAAAACCTCCATTGAAACTTGCCTCACCTCCTTTTAAATTGGCTTCACCATAATACAGTTTATTCTTTTCAAAAACCTCCATTGAAACTTGCCTCACCTCCTTTTAAATTGGCTTCACCATAATACAGTTTATTCTTTTTAAAAACCTCCATTGAAACTTGCCTCACCTCCTTTTAAATTGGCTTCACCATATACAGTTTATTCTTTTTAAAAACCTCCATTGAAACTTGCCTCACCTCCTTTTAAACTTGCTTCACCATAATACAGTTTATTCTTTTTAAAAACCTTCCGACATTAAGTAAGAAATGAGATGGGAAACCAGTTACAGTAATAACAATTTTATTACACCAACTTTAGGGCAAACCTCATTTATCGTGCGCGGCCATCGTAAGGGCCGATAAGACGTCATCCCTCGCAGAGGGCGACTGAACACAAAACACATCAAACACAATAACATACTGGCGCAACCACTTTTTCCTCCTATCTTTTCATTTGAATTATGTCGATCAAAAACCACTTGGCTGAGATAACAATTGCTTTCAAAACAAACATCAAATTACTCAGTAACAAAAGTAAAACAAAACTACATCTGTGGCTATCTCGCCAAACCGTGGATTCTGGAGGAAAATTACCAAAGCACATACTAGTAGGCCTGCGAGGATGGTATCACACATAAATCAAATGGAGTTAAGAGCTAAATCAGCATCGATACAAATAGTAGGCCATTACCATGGTTACAACAAATCTAAGTGAAAAGTACAATGTATCTTTGAATTTTAGGCAATAAACATAAATGAATAAAACACCAACATCTCATCTACCCTTCGATCTGTAGTAAAAACCACACCAAATGATCTATCAACAGGACCTTTAATAAGCTAATGTAAAGATGGGGGAAAATATAGACAACCCTTGATACATTCCTATATGCTAAAAAGGCTAAACTCTGTAAAACAGTAACACATATGTAGCATGATTTAGTATGACATGACAAAGGATGAATACAAAACTGGCATTGCTATACCAAAGACATCCATACACACAATCATTGTGAACACCATAGATAATATGAAAGCGATAAAGGCATTGCTATACAAAATACATATATAAGCACAATTATTGCAAACACATCAAATGCTATAAGCCTACGCAACAATAAATACATTAAATACCAATACTAAAAAATGTCACATGCATTATACAATTGTTAAATGTAAAATATAATGCAAAAGAGTAAAAACACTGTCTGGCATACAAAAGACAAATAATCCTAGCATAGTTAGCACATAAACAATCTAATACTGTGATTTCCTAAATTTGAGGACGTGCAAGAATATGGAGGCTCACAAAACCTGCCAAACAAGAGGTAGCCTTGACACATAATAACAAACACTATTCATAATCCAAACAAATAGATAAACAGAGGGCCAGTAAAATCAAATAAAACTGAAAGAAAAATGGTCAAGTATAAAACACGAACATGTACAAATTTTTCCATTAGTAAAAAGGATAGGTAAAAATACAATGGGAAACCAGCCAGCCTCCATAGTACAGTTATGGAACATACAATGTCTAAAGGTAAACCTAAGTGCCACGAAAAAAAAAAAATGAATAGCAGATTACTGGACTACAATAACTATGGAGAGTGAAAGATGTACTGATGAATCGTCGATAAATTACTAACATAAAATAGCTGATAGAAAAAGGGGCATTAAGGCTCCCACTATATTACACCCTCATACTAATATCCCAACATTAAATAAAAACCAGTATGACATTAAAACATGTAAATGAAAGATGAAAAGTAATTATAAATTTCGGGCTACCAACTCATCACTGAGATGGAAATGAGCAAAATAACCAATAACTTTATCCATAGCTATGTGAAATAAAACAACAATCTAACACCTTAATAAATGCATGGTGCACAAGGATACAATTTATTGAACAATAATCAAAACAATGATATACATGGTCCATTAGTACATTACATGTATATAGGTATAAGCAAAGACTAAAAACATACAACTAAAACAACAGTGTAAAGATCAAATACATATAAAAATCACATCACACAAAGATGGCCACAAAAAAAAAAAAAAAAAAAAAGAGTGGGACAGGGGAAGAAGAAAACAGAAGAATTGCAGTCTATACTGTCCATATCAGTATAATGCTAAAAACATAACATAAAACATCAGGATTGAGTCCTCTGTTAAAGCTCATGTATTCGTGTCACAGAAAGAATGTGAAGAAACGTTGAAGCAAAGTCCATGTCCAACATTTCCAACAAGGTCATATCTCAGTCGGCAATCTAGCAATGGGTCCTGCACAATTTAAAGTCAATATCCGGAGGACGTCCTGGGGGGAGTCCAATATGTTCTCCAACAGGGTGACATGGCCGACTCTGTGAAGCCATCATGAGGGCAGACGTGAAGGACACAATGGTGTCTGACCACCTGAACTGAGGATCCAACATCTCGAAGCACCAGGGATCACTGGTAGGACCTGAAGCATCATCAGGGACATCACCAGGAGAATCCGGGGGCCGACCAGGAGGGTCATCAATCCATAGGGTACAAGGTTGAGGAGCCATATGATGATGCTCGGCGACGGTGACATTGTGCATGGGAGGAACACGAGAACCCTTGACCACAGGAGTCGAAAGAGGAAGGGCATTCAGGTGGCACCAACTGTTATCACACAATGTAAGGTCAAATGACTGACTACGATCAGGTTGAGATACAGCAACAATATCAGATGAGTCATGGACTGCACAGTTACTATGGTATAAAGATGCATGATCAGGAGCCGATGGCTGTTGAGGTGTTTTAAGTTCACTGATGGGCTCCGCGGCTATAGGATGTCTGTCTGACTCAACAACGGGTTCGATGTCTCCAAGGATTTCACTTGTAGATGACCGGTCTGCAACAGCAGGATGGGCTCGTTCACAATTACAGGATTCCGGAGTTGAAACACGATAAGAATGGTCAACGCCATCGGACGTAGAGTCAGGTAAGCCGGCAGCAAGCGCATCGGATAGAGGGATGGCCGAAGGACCGTACGGATACGATGGTCCATCACCGAATGATACTGCGTGCTTAGCCGGGCGGATAAACACGTCATGCAATTCCATGAATGGAATTCCAGCCTGAACAGCAACATCCAAAGACTCTACCACTAATCCTTTGAAGAGAAACTGTCTGTTGTCCCTTGTGAATGTGAGACAGGTCTCACCTACAATCGTAAGAGGGGAGGAATTGTCAGTAGGTTGAACTGATCGGGAAGTGGCGGTAATTATCACAGCCCCAAGATCTTGAACCGTAGAATGTAAAATCAAATTCTCCGTAGACCCACTGACAATGCTGACACGGACACACTGATCACCATGGAAAAGTTCCACAAAGGGAGTCACGGGGGCCTGATTAGGCACAACGATTGAACTAGCCACAGACCTATGTGGCATAATGTGAGGAACTTGGACCTCATCTGACTCTGATGAAAGTCCATTGCACCAGTGAGGGTCTCCCTGAAAGGCTGACTCTGACTTCGAGTCATCAAAGCAACCAAGATGTAAATTAGGATCTACAGAGGAACGATCCACGGCATACGATGAACAGTCAACATCTTCAGCAGGAATACAGCCTGGAACATGATCATAACCAGGGTCATGATCGACAATCAACTCATCGCAGGTATCACTACAAGTATGGAAATCGGTGTAGCCGAGAATGCTAGCGGCCTTGCGAGCTCGAGTAATCATGCGCCTTTCATGGTCGGGCAAGAATGGACAGTCACCAATATGGTGGCGGTAACAATGCCGACTAGCATTAAGACAAAGTGGGCACACAACTTGGTTAACGTTAGGCCTATGGTGAACTAAGGCGGGCCTAGGACTAGTCTGAATCGATGTAGGTGCCATGCTATAACTATCGGTAGCCTGGATATGTTCAGGACTCGACGTATACCGACAGCAAGGTACAACACACCGGGCATCACACTTGTGGTCATAATTAGTGTCATAATAGGCAGATCTATCATACATCTCTTTACTAGACCTAATACCGATATCATTGTCTCTCGACTCATGATCATCGGACACGGCTCGATGATCGGTAAGCTTATGGCTAGTTAAGTGTACGTGTAAAACTCTAATCTGATTCTGAGGATATGATTGGCAATGTAGATCTAGGCATGACTTTCGTCTGGAATCATCCAACTTATAGCTAACTTGACCACAATGAAAACTGTCATAATCTTCTGGTTCATTCTCATCAACATAACCATCTTCTTGGTCATTCTCATAATCATCTTCTGGTTCATTATCAACCTCATAATCATTCTTCTCATATCCATCTTGTTCTTGTTCATTCTCATCACCATACTCATGATAATCATCTTCTGGATCATTCTCATAATCATCTTCTGATTCATTCTCAACCTCATAATCAACTTCCGATTCTGGTTCATTCTCATCACCATATAATCATCTTCTAGTTCATTCTGCACTTCATAATCACCGTCTGGTTTATTCTCATTACCACAATCACGGCCATTATGACCGGACCTGTCACCGACAGGTTCAACATCTTCCACACAATTAAATCTACTAATTGTACGTGTACTAACCCAGGACCAAAATCCAGTTAAAACCAATTAGGGCAAAACCAATTGAAACCAGTTGGCCAACTGGTTTCAATAGGGAAATTGGAACAACTGGTTCCAATTGAAAACCAGTTGCCAATTGGTTCCAGTTAAAACCAATTGGTTCCAATTGAAAACCAGTTGCCAATTGGTTCCAGTTAAAACCAATTGGGCAACTGGAACCAGTTGGCAATTGGTGTCAATTGGTTCCAGTTGTTCCAATTTCCCTATTAAAACCAATTGGAGGCAACTGGTTTCAATTGGTTCCAGTTGAAACCAATTGGAGGCAACTGGTTTCAACTGGAACCAGTTGAAACCAATTGGTTTCCAACTGGATCCATTTGGAACTTCCCGGAGTTGGAATGAACTTAATTAGTTACAAATTAATTAGCATTTGCACTAACTATTGCTCATGCCAACATAGAAGCAGTGTTATATGTCTATTAATACCAATGTAAAGGGCATTGATAAAATACAGACTTTTATATGTATATATTTATATGGAAGATCTTCAAATATATGTATTTTTATTTGATGTAATTTGGTAACAGTTAGTGGTGTACTAATTATCCTTTAATCTGTTTTAATTATAATCTATAACATTTATGAACATGGTTTTCACTGCTAAGTATTCTAAATACTTATCTTTAAAAAGTGTGGTACTTAAAATTGAAAAGAATTAAATAGATACATTGTTAATGATGATGAATCTCATAAAACATTAATCTGTGCACACTGGCAGATAATATGCAAATTAACTGGTTTCAATTGGATCCAGTTGGGTAACTGGAAAATTTCCAATTGGAAACCAATTGGAAATCATTTCCAGTTACCCAACTGGTTCCAGTTTTATTTCCAGTTACCCAACTGGTTCCAATTAGAATTCATTTCCAGTTACCCATCTTTCCAGTTAGAAGTCATCTCCAGTTACCCAATTCAACCAATTGGTACCAGTTAGGATTTAGTTACACAACTGCATGGTTCAAGTTAGGATTTCCAGTTACCCAACTGGTTCCAGTTAGGATTTCCAGTTGCCCAACTGGTTCCAGTTGGGATTTCCAGTTGCCCAACTGGTTCCAGTTAGAAGTCATTTCCAGTTACCCAACTGGTTCCAGTTAGGATTTCCAGTTGCCCAACTGGTTCCAGTTGGGATTTCCAGTTGCCCAACTGGTTCCAGTTGGGATTTCCAGTTACTCAACTGGTTCCAGTTAGAAATCATTTCCAATTGGAAGTCATTTCCAGTAACCCAACTGGTTCCAGTTAGGATTTCCAGCATGCCCAACTGGTTTCAATTGGTTTCAACTGGAAATTGTTAAATTCCAGTTAAAACCAATTGAAACCAGTTAAAACCAGTTGAAACCAATTGAAACCAGTTGGAAATCCAACTGGTTTCAATTGGATTTTGGTCCTGGGAATGTGTCTGATTTCTTGATTTACTGTGTAATTTCTTGATTTACTAATTGTGTAATTACTTGATTTACTAATTGCATGACTAGAAAAGTTAGAAAAGTCTGACAGAGAAGTACAAGAACCAACTTGACTGGGTCTGGGGCGGCCTCGCTCTCGGGCCTGGGGGCGAGGTCTTGACCTCGGTGAGGGAACAGCCATACAAAGGACTGTGTGTGGGACTACGGCACTGAGGTAGTAAAAAATCGTTACACCTATCACGACACATTTTTGCCGACCAACTGGTTGCTCGGGATAGCATGAATCCCATCGGTGTGCGGAGCAGGCAAGGTTCAAATCCCAGCTGTCACCACGACATTAAGTAAGAAAGGAGATGGGAAACCAGTTACAGTAATAACAATTTTATTACACCAACTTTAGGGCAAACCTCATTTATCGTGCGCGGCCATCGTAAGGGCCGATAAGACGTCATCCCTCGCAGAGGGCGACTGAACACAAAACACATCAAACACAATAACATACTGGCGTTCATTGAAACTTGTCTCACCTCCTTTTAAATTGGCTTCATAATTTGTATAGTACAGTTTATTCTTTTTAAAAACCTCCATTGAAACTTGCCTCACCTCCTTTTAAACTGGCTTCACCATAATACAGTTTATTCTTTTTAAAAACCTCCATTGAAACTTGCCTCACCTCCTTTTAAATTGGCTTCACCATAATACAGTTTATTCTTTTTAAAAACCTCCATTGAAACTTGCCTCACCTCCTTTTAAATTGGCTTCACCATAATACAGTTTATTCTTTTTTAAAAACCTCCATTAAAACTTGCCTCACCTCCTTTTAAATTGGCTTCACCATATAATACAGTTTATTCTTTTTTAAAACCTCCATTGAAACTTGTCTCACCTCCTTTTAAATTGGCTTCACCATAATATTCAGGTAAGGTATATTCCTTCTTTTTTTAAAAAACATCATTGTTCACTTCCCTCACCTAGATCATTTGGGTATATATAATACCTTTTATTCTACACTATTCTTCCCTTAAAAAAAACCTGATTGTACTCCTGCCTCCCCTGATCTGACATTTGCCTCTCAACGTACTGGAAATAGATACCCTTTTTTCAATATTTTTGTGTTTTTGACACCCTTATCACGTTACGTACGTAACGTGCCCTCTCTTGAAAAAGACATCCTTTTTACGTGTTTTTTTGGTCGCGCATGGTATCCACTCGTCAATGGAAGTGGCACCCCCGGGCGTACTAGCTGTACATAGTGTTATTTTATTATCTCTTTGTATCGGAAACTTCGTTTCACCGAATTGCCATGCACTCTCTCCGACGCGTTTGAAGTCTTAGACAGCATGGCATACTACCAGCCGATGGTACACACACGCACACACACACACGTTATTTGACAACTTGTCTCTGGAGCCAAAGTTCCTCGCATATAACTATCTGCATGCCTGCACGCAGTGTGTATTGAACACGCACGACCACGATCTAATGAATATTCATCGGCGAGACTGACGTCATTTTACGAGTCTCCTTTCAAACTTAACTTGGATCATAAGTGCCTACCGACAATTTTACGACAACGCACATGGAGAAAAAAATGGCCCAGTCGACGAAAAGAAAAAGGGTCGCCAAAAACAGAAAGAAGGCATGGAGGAAGCACTCAAATATACAAGATGTTGAGGAATTTATGGATGATGAACGAATGCAGCTTCGAACTGGGTAAAATATGGGCAAACACCGAAAACCTTGTCATTGTATTTGTAAATTAATGTAGAAGTTCATTGCGACAGTCCCACATGCTTAGAATTTTGTTACGTGGACTTGTGTTGTTGACTGTTATTGTGCAGATTCAGATTGCAACTGTACGTGTTGCCACATCAGACATTTAATTGTAAACAATCCCCGGAGAATAATTTTCTTGCTTGCTGATGGTACCATAAACTTTGTTGTAATTTGTAAACATATTGCCATGAAATTTCAATGCTTGTTGATTGTTTTAAAGTTTTTGAGCAAGCAACCAGAACTTTTTTTGATGAAAAATAGGATTTAAAATAATTAAAAATAAAATAAAATTTTTTCGAAATGTTAAAAAAAAAAATTGTTAAGAGGCGCTCCCGCTGGTCCGAAAATTGAGATTGTCCCAGAAAACAAGGATATCTTCATAAACCAGGACAAATCATGTCTTGATAAACTGAGATTATCCTTGTTTGTGTTATATGGCCAATATGGGGACAGTTTTTTTTATTTACCCCTGGCCCTGCGCCGCCTGCGGGACATAGACGGCAATTACGGAGATTGAGTAGCCAGGATGGAGGGGGGGGGCACATCTATTGTGCCGGACCATAGGGTCTTGAAAAGCACCCTAAACACGCGCATGGTATCCACTCGTCAATGTAAGTGGCCCCCCGGGATGGAGGCTCCTGGAAATTGTCATATCACTGACGTGCTTAATCTCCACGGAGCCAGGGACAGGATGCCATTGCTCTACATGCACCAAGAAATTTGGAGACAAAAATGTTGCTCAAATATACTCAATTTCTTTAGGGTTTTGAGCCCAAACTTATGTAAATGGGCTACAATACTATTTGTAAGCTTTTGGCACGAAAGTAAAGAGACATATTTTTGTAAAGTATTAAACATAAAATTATAGAAAATATTAAAAGTAGAAGAGCGTTTACTCACAGTCTGTTATTGTCGCCATCTTGCCGTGTTTTTTATCGTAGCCTAGCTACAAGACGCGTATAGAGGGCGACAATATCGTGAGGCGTGAGCAGTGCTAACTGTAGATTAAAAAAAATACTTGCATCGGCCAATAAATGTCATAAATCTTACCTAAATTTAAGGTAACATTCATGATATTTATCGGCCAATTAAGTAAACTTCTCCCTCTTTCATTCTCCTCCTACCTGCCCCTCCTCCTACTCCTTCCTCCTCCTTGCTCCTCTCTCTTCATCATCAGTCCAGCGTGCATCTTTCAATTTCTGTAATTCTCTGACAAAAAAAAGAAAGTTACTATGATGAATAAATTGACAATTATATGCATAAATTAGAGATAGAATTTATCCAGATGTTAATAGGGGTCTGAAAACGACACATACGAGTCAAGATATGGATGGCCTGACGTGGTAGAATCTTTATCGATTAAATCATTTTGCTATTTCAAAGTGAATGGCTTTGTGGCGTTTTACCAACTGTTTTTATAGTTTCTTTGTATTACAATTATCATTGAATGCATTATCCCACTTGTTTTGTGATGTAATTTCAACCTCTATGATTGATTACGTAAGATTATAATTTTCAAATTTTAAGGCACTTTTGCATGTCATAGTCTACCCACTTGATATCACTACGTCATCAAGAAAGAAGTTATGACAGGTTCGGAGGTGTCATAAATATTTAGTCAGGTTGTTGTCCCGATCTTGGCAAAGAGGGCTTCGTGAAACAGCGGACAAGTTGCTCACTATCTCCGATTTAGTCAAGAAGTTAGACTTATGACGGTGTTGAGAAACGGGCCCCTGTTTCCCAATGAATGTGATGAAGGGATTACTACTAAGCAGTGCTAAGACTGTCATTCCACCAATTTATTATAATTTGATAATACATGCATATTTCTAAAGCACTTCGAGATGTCAGACGCCGTTGTTATATACGCTGGATTGTAATTAATCTTTTGTGTGATTGTTTTGTAGTGGTCTAGTAGCAGAAAAACCTGATGAAAGTTTGTTCTTTGTTGATGATAAACATCCATCTAAAGAGGAAGGTAAGAACATTGATTTTTTTTTCTTCGTCTGCTAACCTTTAATTGCATTCATAATTGTAGTGGTTGAGTGGATAAGTTTTCTGACTTTGAACCACAAGATATGTGTTCCAATCCCTGCTGCAGCACTAATGCCCTTTGGCAAGACATCTACATTTGCCACATGGAGGTGAGGTAAATGGATACCTGGCTGAAATGGATTCCTGTAATTGTTTGTGCACTGTGAAAGGCTGCAAAAAGTGAAAGGCTGCAAAAAGTGCAAGGCTAAAGCCAGTGTAACAATATCCTAGTCCTTAATAGAGATATTATATGCTCTATGTACATGTAAGAGCAGAGTATCATTAGTTATCATGTAAACTAGATCAAGTTTTAACATAAGGAATTAAGGATATCAACAAAAATGTTAGACAAAGCAAAAGTTAATTACCACAATATCTAGACTTGTGCTGATATGCAGTTGCACAACACAGACAAGACCACTCGGGGTTTTCTACTCTGTTGTCACTGGGAAACGTCTGCAATGATTTCATGGATTGGTTATGGTATTTCTCTTTATTTTTAAGATGATTCAAAAAAGAAATTGGAGAAGCCACTTAAGATTGATCGGAAACTGACACCAGATCCAAGAATACCAGTAGCTAGAATGTAAGTATTACGATTAGGAGAGGGATGGATCTAGGATTTGCCAGGGGGGGGGGGAATTTCAAAATAAAATTGAAAAGCAAAAATAAAAGGTTCTCACTACTCACAGGGAGTATTGCCCCATGATTTTTTTAATCTTATGAAAATTTGGCCCATATTCATAAAATCCTGATTTATCACTTACACAGGGACAGAAGAGATCAAAGTGGAAGGAGGGGAGTAAAAGCAATGTCTGTGAGTTAAATCCGGCCACCCACAAATTTGGAGACTGAACCAGATTTAAAACCCTGATTTCAAAAACTACTCTATTTGCTAAAACTATAAATTTTCAATCAATTTTCAGCTTTTGTATGATTAACTCTGTTATAGAGGCAGAATACCAAGATTAGTTATTTCTCTGATTGATGATTGGTTTATAGATCAAAGACGCCTAGGTCACTGGAGAGACCGAAGCGAAAGAGTAAGTTGGTGCAGAGACTAGAAGCGGAGGGAAAATGGGGGCCATCATCAACAGTCAAGAGAAGGAAACTTGCTGCTGCTTTGAAAGACAGTGACCTAGCACAGAAAGCTAAAGATGATGATAATAAGAGGAGAGAATGTGGTAGAGCAGTGTATGATCTCTGGGGAGATCCAGGTACGTTCTTATCACTTGATTGTCCGACCTTCCTCTATCTATCAGAGATTAGGGGTTCAAATCCCAGTCATTGGACTATTTCCTTAAGCAATTAATTTATCAACTTTGTGTTTCACTAGACCCAGATGTAGTAAATGATACCTGGCAGGAATTCTTTGAAATGATTGTGTGCCTGAAAGATAGCCAGCTACAGTCAGTGTAATCATTACAATTAGAGCATTGAGCGCTCTGCAAAGTGGATATTAGTGCTTTATACTTTGATATTATTATTATTATATTGTATTTGATATCATTGACAATAATAAAGATGATTAAATGATTTCAGAGTTAACACTTTGTTCTGACTATTTCATTCTAGCACCTGTTAAGTCAAAGACGGAGGCAACACCAAATGAACACTTTCTCAGGGTCACTAAGAAGACAAGGAAAAAGGTTGGTTTTGAAATTATTTTTAGTTGACCTCCCAACTATTTTCATGTTAAGTAAACATTTTTGTACTAAACATTCACATATCAGCTAATGCAAAGTTTACCTTGCGATTCAATATTTTACATTGATTAAAAGGGGACCTGAGTTTTGAAAAATATCAGACAAATAAAGTTATGGCTGTTTATAAACGGGATCACTTACACTGTACCTCTCAAATTAGAAAAGTAGATTGTCACCTTTCTCTATGGACGGTGATTTTAATATAACATGCATAGCTTATCAATACATTTTCTAACAAAAGAAGTATTATTGTATAAAGACGTTTGGAAAAGATGAGATTTTAATCTTTCACATATTGGAGATAATGAGAATAGTCCCTACCCAACAACACATTAAATAAGAATAGAAGTAGAAAATGAAATATATATATTCATTTTTTTTCTCTACATCAGTTACCAAAAACCTACTACAATAAGACTTCTTGTTTCAATGCTGTAGAGGTTTTACCAGGGGGAGCATCTTATAACCCAACGTTTGAAGATCATCAGGTAAGTTTTATCCTTCCTCCCAAAATCTAGTTCCGATATGATGCAACAAAGCTTCCAAAATATTTTTCATATAGTACTGGGATGTGGTTGTACAAACCCCACTATTTATGGGAATAATATTCTGCAACATTTCTAACATTGTCAGTTCCTCAGCAGATGTTTAGAACAGTGGTTGGAAATTGCACATATTTCATAGAGAGATTGAAAGGAGCATGGAGAATGTGCAATTATTAATCTCATTTTTCTGTGCTTAAGACAAGGGGTTTTAAGTTGACCCTCTGTGTGGATTGAACTTTTTTGTGACTTCAGGTTATGTTTGTGCATTATTTTAGTTTTCATAGCTTGAATAAATCATACCATTCATGTAAGGAATATAAGGTATGTTAAGTTGATGATTTGGATCGAAATCAAATAAGAGAATTGATTAAGCATGCACATGTTACCAGGCATTTATTTGTTGCATTAATTTACTTATGACCGGTGATGAGTGTTAATAAGTCAAGTATTGTGACTGGTAATATTAAGATGAAAATGGTTTATCAGATAGCAATTTTCTCATCACCATACTTTCAAACCAATATACACATCATTTTGCTCTTGTATATATACATGTGTAGTTTCCCACATTGAAAGAGTCCAAGCACCCTTTGTACCCATTATACCTTGTCGGTGTAATTCTCATTGGTACACTAGCTGATCTGTAATATTTCTTCATTACTACTATTTCTTTTTAATTCTATTTCTGCAGGAACTGATTCAGAAAGCAATCCAAGTGGAAGTAGATAGGGAGAAGAAGGAAGAGAAAGTAAACAGATGGCATCGCTTTGCTAAAGTTAGCCGAGCCGAGATGGAGGTAATTCTATTCACAGAACTTTCAAATTTTAAGGAGTATTTGCGATCAATTCTAAATTTCAATTGGAAATATGCAAATAATACATTACCTCTAATAGAAAACAAATTCATACCCTCTACAGTGCGTATAAAAAAAAGTTAACACTAAGAAAAAATCCTGTAAAATTATATATTTGTAATATCCTGAAGATTTTTCCACATTTTAACATTGGTACAGATGTAACTTATGTTAACTAATGACGATATAACTGTCCAAAAATATTTCCGCTTGAGTGAGCACCACTTACTTTTGAAAAGTTAGCGAAAAATGATTTGCGCAGGACTTTGAAATAGTTATGCGAATAAAAGTAGACCTTAATCATGAAGAACACGTGGAATTTAGCTAGTAAAATTGATTTAATGATATCTTGTACCTGTTTTAAGTTGTTTCCACAGTGCATTGGGCCCCACCCCACTCCCCCACATACCGAGGCCATCGTGACGAAATTTGCTTTACACTGAGCTGTGATTTACATGAAATGGCTTAGGCTTCATTTTAATTTTGTTAATCGTTGTCAAGCTTGGGAAAAGTGTGGAGAAACAAGTATTAAATGAAAAATGAAATGTAAACCCACTTTGAATTATACAAACTTAGTGAAAAATGCTGGAGATGTCTGATATAAACTTGATTCAGATTCAGTTATGTCCTCAGATCCAGCTGGCACAAAAAAGGGTAAAGGTTGTGCTTACTAAGTGTTGAAATTTCACTTTAGGGGCAAAATTGTTACAAAATGCTTGAATGTATCCGTTTTATTTCAATTGACTAAAAGTGCAAGGGAAATGGATGAGAAATGTTTCGCAGGGTAAGTTTGATTTCACCCTTTCCCCTTTACACAGCGTGAAAACTAGCATTTCTGCGAGCTGTAAAAAAATGGACAGTGCTCACTCAAGTGTAACATTCTGTCAAAACTTTTACTTTCATTAGATAGATGAGACCCAAACCCAAGATTATATGTAAAAAAATTACCCACATGTTGTATAATTTGTAATTCCCAGGGCTTTTTCAAAGTGTAAACTTGTTTTTGATACGCACTGTATTACAAGAAGCAGTTCAGCAACCAATTGCAAATTTGCAACTGATTATAAAAAGACTCATGATTGATTTGGGACATATTGATTGTCTCTTCTAACACCCATGTTGGTAACAAGTGACATGATTCAACTAACAGGATTGAAAGTAGTGAAACATTTTTTTCCATTTTGCAATTACGTATTAAGCCAGTTATGCAGAGTTCAGAGTTTGTAAGGAAAGGTAAGTCCTATTTTCTTATGAAGATTCTATGAATTTTTCTTTTTGTTCACACTTTGCTATTTCAGAGAAATAATATGAACGAACTGACTGCTGGACTGTTTGATGATGAACTCAATCAAGATGAAGATAAAGAGGATGATGAAGATGATGGTGTACTTCCTGGTGCTCCTGTGGTTGCAGAGAGGAGAAAGACAAAAAGACAAAGAAACAAAGAAAGACAAATAAAACAACAGGTAATACCAGCTAGCACCTTTTTGTTTTTTATTATTATTATTTTTGGCCAAAGGTAATTCACTTAAAACTCCAGTTGTTGGAAAGGTAAAATAATGTAAGTATGAGCTATTCAATTCATTTGCCTGATCCAGGCAATGCCAGACCAAAAATATTTCATTGAAACAATGAGGTGAGGAAAATATATATACACAAGGCTCGACATTAGCGGTGGCCCGGGGCCACCAGAAATTCACCTCGGGCAACCATTATTGAAAAAATGTTAAGTTTTGGTGGCCCGAATCGGGCAACCAATAATTTTCAAAGTAGCGCAATTTTTATCCCGATTTTGCACTCATTTATCAACTTTCTACAGTTCAAATTGCAAGCCAATTCGTCATGCGCCCTTTTTGTTAATCTACACACACACAAAGATTGCATAGACATAGTCATGACAGTATGTAGGCCTACCGCTATAGCATACAGTAACTATTATCCAGCCGGCCGTGCTGGCCGTCTGGCGTACGTGAGCTTTGCATGCATGAAACCACTGCAGCTAGCTGTGCGCTAGCAGACTATTCAGACTTAGGGAGCTGCGATACGAAATGTTGCTGCTAAGAAATCTTCCACAGAACTTTGAAAATCTACGTCGTAGGCACATTTTACACCAATGAAATGCCCTTCTACAGTCCATATTACTAAAATCTGGTGTAACCTGTTTATTTGCAAGCATTAAAAAGAAGAATTATGACCTCTCTTTTGACTCGATTTCCAAATGCATTAATACACATAAAACACATAGGTGAGTACATCACAGCCCCACGTATGCATACTTGGTTTCTTTCGAGCTGTGTCTTTTCTAGCCAAAAATAAACAGACAGTTTATTTCTTTCTTGTTTATAAATGACTTCTTAAACCACTCTTGAGGAAGTAAATACTTTGGGAAGGCATTTCATTGATATGAAATGTGAATTTTTCCAGCATTTTGGCAAATATAGGGAAGGACTTTTCTCACACGGTTTTTTCCAGATATAACTTTTGCCGTTTTCTTATTTTTTTTCTTTCATTTTTTTTATAATGGTTAAACCATTTATACCCCTTTCCATTGAATATGCCTGATTAAAGAATATATTTCCACTGAAAAATAATAGTAATAATAATAATAATTTTCCCCATTTTTATTAATTTTGTTTTATTCATTTTTCTTTCATTTCCTTTTGTTTTGTTTTCTCTAAATGTTTTCTTTTCTTTTTTTCCCCTGTTCTTTGTTTTTTCTTTCTCCATTTCCTTTCTTTTGGTTTATTTGACTTATTTATTTTATTATTTTTGTTTTCTTTTTTAATATACTATTCTAAAAATTATTTTTGTTTGTTTCCCCCTTTTATGCATTGATCTAATTTTGCAGCATATATTTGTGATTTTCTCCTGCTATAATATGCTGGAAAAAAAGAAAATAAACTGGATTTGGGGCCTGCATAATCTACATGTAGGTTTTAGGATTAAAAAAAGAAGAAGGGAAAAATCATTGTTTTGTACATCTATCTGAGTTTGCTATGCACTATTTATTTAATTTACTATTATGAGTGTGTGTCTTTACGGAGATTTAAAAAAAGTCCACACAACCTGGGAACAATACAATTTTTTTATTCTCTTTCAATCATTTCATATTTACAATGATAGAACAATTTATATATTACCACAAATCAATTAGCAAAGTAAAATAACAGCAAACAAGATTTACATACAAGATGTACAAAGTGAAAGTAACTTAGTGGTAGTGGCTGCAGAATTAATATTTCAGAAGTTTGTTTTATTCATTTTTAATTTATGTTTTTCTTTATATTTTTGGGGCCACCAAACTTTAATATCGGGCCACCAAAAACAAATATTTGAAGGTTTTGGTGGCCCGAACGGGCCACCACCAAAAAAAGTTAATGTGGAGCCTTGTATACATATATGTTGCAATTGCATAATATCTATTGGTCGTATGACTGGATTCAACTCTTAGAGAGAGAGGGAGAGAGAGCACCTGTCTATTTAGAAACACATTATTGGTGTGAAACTTCTCATGAAAGTGTATACTTGGCAGTCATTAATATACAAATAGCGAATAGGCATGAGTGCGATGGTGCGAGATTTCGCATGAGGTGAAAGAAAGATGCTCTATGAATAGAGCGTCTCTTTCTTGCACTGAATGCAAAATCTCGCACCATTGCACGAATAAGAATATTTGCTATTTGAGTTGTACAACGCCTCAGAATTTAGCGAAAATATGAAAAAACAAGAGTTTCCCTGCAGTAATCTATGAAAAGGGAGCAAAAAAAAAAATGAAAGCGAAAAGCAAAATCCCACAAGCGCACATGACCTTGGGCAGCATTGCGCATTTAGCCAGCAGGCTTATACGCGTATTGCACCTTCATTTTACTGAGCGCAATGAATTAAATCGTATTGTGACGTCACCTCCTAAAGCCGTGCAACGGTACATTTTGGATGGTACGTCTTGTGTGCAATGGTACAAATGTTTGATATTCAGCCTCCCATTTGCTCGCGTACAACAAGCTAAGTAGGCATTTTACAATAACAATTGTGCTGCACATGACTGATATCAACTACTACCATCAAGTGTGTCAAACGTGTCATTTCGAGTTGACGAGAACTTATGTTTATGTCATGGTCAATTCTTAGTCAATAATAATGTAATAACTTTTTTTTTAAAGAAAAGAAGAGGTCACAAAATTGTTGTCGTTAGACAAGTTGAAATGGGATATAAAAAGCTCAACTCAGATAAGCACATGTGGGCATGTCTATTATTATTTTTTTATAGAAATGACCTTTTCTACCAACAGTATGCCATGCTTTATTTTGCTAATTACTAAGTGGCTTCTCATTCTGTAACAGAATCACTAGTCACATAATCATACAAACTCTCAGAATTTGATTTTGCAAGATTCTGTCAGGTGTCATTTTCAGATTTTTGCCACAACTGAAATTAATGCACCTGCATTATTATGTTAACATGTTTTTTTTTTTTCTCTTGATCAGATGAAGAAAGCTCATGCTGAGAAAGCTGATAAGATCCGTCTGAATGAGGTTTACCGTCTCCGATCATTAAAGAGAGAAATCAAGGAGAAAGAAGAGAAGATAGCAACTAAAATAAAGGAGAAGAAAGAAAAGGCTAAGGAGAATGAAGGCAAAACTAAACGGCTTGGACGCTACAAGTATCCTTTAAAAAAAACTTCATTAAAGGGAAAGTTCATCCTGACATATATTTGGTTTTTATAAAAGCAGAAAAAAAGGTTCAGGTATTGTTGATTACCGGTATTCACAAGGAAACAATGAATTTCAGTACGAGTTTAGTACGAGGTTAAGCGTAGCCCAAATTGTTTTTACACTGCATTTTTGCAAAGTGGGCTACCCCACTTATAGTATGAGAATATTTGTCCCTGCAAATAGCAGGGTTAACCAAGCAATGGCGGTGCTAAGAGTAATAGTCCGGGGTTAAGATCGGTAGTGTAAAAAGAAACCTGGCTACGCCAAGGACAGTGATCATTGTATGCCCTAGGGGCTACAGAGTCGGCGGTGTTGTCCAATCAGATATAAATGTTCATTAATGGTTACCACTGGGCACGGATTACTAAATTACGTTTAAGATAAGCAAGTATTTCCTTAGCCGGGGTTAGGCAGAAAATTTAGCGTGTGTGAAGAGGAAAAAAAAATTAGTATGGGGTTAGCGATAGTTGGCGATGTTATGAAAATCCAGTGTTAAAAGCTTTTCAGAGTTCATTTATCTTGACCGATTTCACTCAGATATGAAGAGCCTCCTATACCAGTCAAGCTATCAGAGCATCTTGTTGGTAATCTGAGACAACTCAAGGTAAACAGAAGCAAAGTCCAGTGAAATATGTATATTAAGACCACTCAAGCTAGACCTTATGAGCAGGTGGTTTGTGTGGACAGGTATTACTGCATATTTCAGCTTGGAATATTTTAAAAAGAAAAACAAAAGCTGTCGTTTTTTGTCTCGCCTGCATAGCAGAGCGAGACTATAGGCGCCGCTTTTCCGACGGCGGCGGCGGCGTCAACATCAAATCTTAACCTAAGGTTAAGTTTTTGAAATGACATCATAATTTAGAAAGTATATGGACCTAGTTCATGAAACTTGGACACAATCAAGTATTACTAAACATCCTGCCTGAGTTTCAGGTCACATGACCAAGGTCAAAGGTCATTTAGGGTCAATGAACTTTGACCATGTTGGGAGAATTATTTTCAAAATCTTAACCGAAGGTTAAGTTTTTGAAATGACATCATAACTTAGAAAGTATATGGACCTAGTTCATGAAACTTAGGCATAAGGTTAATCAAGTATTAGTGGACATCCTGCCTGAGTTTCAGGTCACGTGACCAAGGTCAAAGGTCATTTAGGGTCAATGGACTTTGGCCAAGTTGGGGGTATTTGTTGAATTACCATCATAACTTTGAAAATTTATGGATCTAGTTCATTAAACTTGGACATTAGGTTAATCAAGTACCACTGAATATCCTGTGCGAGTTTCAGGTCACATGACCATGGTCAATGGTCATTTAAGGTCAATGAATTTGGCCTTGTTGGGGGTATTTGTTAAATTACCATCCTAACTCTGAAAGTTTATGGATCTAGTTCGTAAAACTTGGACATAAGAGTAATCAAGTATCACTGAACATCCTGTACGAGTTTCAGGTCACATGACCCTGGTCAAAGGTCATTAAAGGTCAATGAACTTTGGGCGTGTTGGGGGTATTTGTTGAATTACCATCCTAACTCTGAAAGTTTATGGATCTAGTTCATAAAACTTGGGATATAAGAGTAATCAAGTATCACTGAACATCCCCTGTGAGTTTCAGGTCACAAAACCAAGGTCAAAGGTCAGTTAAGGTCAATAAACTTAGGCCATGTTGGGGTAATTGTTGAATTGCCATCATAACTTTGAAAGTTTATAGATAGAGTGAATGAAATGTGGACATGGGTGTAGTTGACAAGTCTTAAAGTCACCGTTCAAATGTCATTTATGGTCAATGAACGTGGTATTATGTCATTATATGAATGGTGTTTTTGTGAATGATTATTTTATAGTAGTTTTCAAAGTTAGCACTGCTGCTATATTAAATCGCGTAATGCAGGCGAGACTGCCAGAGGCGTTCCACTTGTTAAAGAAAGATGCCACGGACACGTTTTCGCACAATTGTATGTATTATTGATGCAGTTGTAATAATTAAATTTCTCTTTAATGTTTGTAGTACAGGCTTTGCAAAACCACAATGCTTCATGTACTTTGTATGTGGATGAATTTCCAATCATTTATACCAAGCATGGCTTTTCCATATTTTCCTTAAGATTGAAAAGAAAGTCTATTATTTTTCAATACAAATTTATTTGGCATGTTAAGAGGACAGAAAGTTCAAGATTAATATTGACTGATCTATCTTCCGTTAAATGATGTGTCTGATTAGTGAAACTGGATGATCTGAGCATACTAAGGATTGGTGGGGCAAACCATTGTTAACCCACAATAGTTATGAGGGAAGGGTTGCGAGCATGGAAGATGAAAGTGGAGGAGGAGGGTTGGGTTGATGGATGGGGATTCACCGAATAGAGAAAAGCGGAGGTAGGGGAGGGGTCAGAGTAATTTCATAGTCAGTTCTCCAAAGTAATTCCTTTTGTTCTTTTTTTTTCATTGTAGCCTGATGGAAGTATGATAGCAGACCGATTCAACAATTTTCAAAAGAGGAATATGATAGAACCGAGGATATGGAAAAAGTAAGACATTATTTTTTTGAATAATGAATCATGTACTATTTATTGAAACACTTTATCCATAGATTTCACCCAGTTCCAGTTGGTATGACTCGAGTTGAATGAAAAGAGTATGAAAAGTAAGAAAAGCATGACAATAGATTATTTTCAAAATTGGATGAAAATAACAAATGCTATAGAATTTTAAGTTTGTATTTTTTCATTAATCAGTGAATTAGCCAGTAAACCCTTTCTTTGTGAATAAAAGTTGTTCTTTTATAATTTTGTTTTCCATGATATTGATGAATGAAATAAAATGACACCAAATAGCGTAATAAATCTTGACAAAAACTAACATTATTGTATTTTTATGGGGAAGGAAATCTACAATCTGTTGATATTCTCTTAGGTCATTAAAACTTTAACATATTTCTTCTTCGTTTTTTCTAACAGAGGAACAAAGCCCAAGATGAAAGAATATGAGAAGAAGAGCTTTAAGGAAATAAAGTGAATATCAGGTAAATTATTAATATATTTATCTAGGCAATTTCACAGTTGTTTTTGTAATGGATATTTATGTAATATCAATACTGCTTTTCATGTATCGCTGCTTCTTAATCCATAATGATAATAATAATGACAACATTTGTAAAGTAACATATCAATCCCTTGGACACCCAAGGCGCATGCAAAATGAAAGTGAAATGTGGAATGAAAAAAATATTTTTGTAAAACATTGATAAAACTGATTGTTTTTTGTAAGACAATTTTGTTTGGTAAAATAAAATAAATTAATTTTTGTAAAACATCTTGAAAACTATGAATTCCAAAATATAAGCCACCATATTAGTGATATTAATTTTATAAATTGTTTTGTATATTTGCTTTCTAGGATTATGGAATCGACCAATCTTCTTGCGGCTGCTGAGAACTTCTAAATCTATGCCGGGATAAACTTTTAAGTGTCCCATCGCACGGCTAATTACAATAACTATCCAGATGTATCTAGCTTCATAATGGACGTCTCAGCGCATTACAGATCTTTCATTACCTTGGTCATTGGATTCTGATTTTTCTGCATATAATGTTTGTCCTCCATCTGCTCCTTGGGGAGTATTCCAGCAAGAGCATCCATTCTCAATGCATGGCATACAACATTGGCCATTGTATGGTACTGCATCATGTGAAGAATGACTCAAATTTTTTTGTTTTCTCCATTTTCCAAGATAAATAGAACCTCCTATTCTTGACAACGATGCAATACATTACAAACTCACTAATTTAGTTATGCAGCACTTGCAAATTTTATCAGTTTTGCAGACTGAAATACCCTGGAAATAATTTTGAAATATTAGATGATTGATTTGATAGAATCTGCAACCTATGCAGCCACCATTTCCCTTGTAACACAATACTGTTTTACTATATCTATAACCCATATATGTGTTGATTTGTATAACCACAAATATGAAGCCTAGCATGTTGGGTCAATATTTTGACCAAATCATGTCACGTTTAATATTCAGAAATTTTAGGGAAAATATTCTGAACTTTGAAGATCAAATTTTGGGAGGTCTGTATCATATGAGATTCTCTATTTTTGTGAGAGCATAAAGGTAAAAAGTTTTTGTTATGCTTACTTGTATTGCTTTGTGGACAAGCAAATCCAAGTTTCCAATTGAAGATCATATTATTAAAACATATTTGTTAAAAAAAACAAATAATAGATTTGTTTTATGCATTATGATTTATAATACTTTTGAATTAGTATATCCTTGATTGTGCAGTTCAGTGAAATTCTCATAAATTTTACTGAAATGGTTCTAGTAAAACTATTTTTTCAGAATATATTCCACATTTAATGAATCTGACGTAGATGAGTGATTAAATTTTAACCACATGATAAATTAAAGTCTGTCCCATCACTGTGTTTTACTCATCTCTCAGTTTTGAGTATGTGCTGATTGAAAGTATGTTGCATTGTACTACATATATCTTGGATGAAAGTTTGTTGACCTGTGAACTATCATACATTGTAAATCACACTAAAATGGTTGAACATTACCCATTCCTGCTCCTGCTCCAGTTATGGGGGGATGGAAATAATCGTGAGTTTTTTTTTTTCATTCAAAATCTTCAGATGTCCCCAAGCACTGCTGAAATGATAAAAACAACCATTAGAAACAAAAACTTTAATTAACTTTTACTCAGGGTCCGGTAACACAAAGGTGAGCAATTGATCATATGTTTGATTTTTATTATTGATTGCAACCGATCATAGAAATTTGTTTATGATCATGCTTATTGTTATAGATCTCAGAACTAAATATTACCATTAAAGCCTTTTTAATTCCCTCAAAAGTGTTGGTCACCAGTAGTCTATCTTATGCATGTATATCTGGAATCTGGATTTGTATGTGTTAAAGCTGTTATGGCCTAAGAGAATATAAAAGACAGACCTCTTTTATAAGAAAAAAAAAGAGATTTTGCTTGATTTATTATTACATGAGAAATGCGAGAATCACAAACTGCAAAATAAAATCATGACTTTGATTGTAATATTAGGCATATGTTGAATTTGACTGACACACCATGAAAGCAAGGCTTGCAGATGAAAGATTAATGTTTTAAGATTTTGCAATTCATTTCATGTTTAAATTAATTCTGTCTTCACATTTTCTGAGGTTAATGAACACTATACTTTACAGAAATACTGCCCTCTGAAGTATGTAATATCCAGTATACCATCATTTGCAAAAATTTAAGCCCACCTGAATTTTTTTGTATAACATGTATAATACATGTAACAATTGTAATAAACTAACAGTTTCATTAAAAACTGGCCTCATGTAATTTGTTGGTGTTAAATTATGTATTTGATAATTTTTTTTATTTGAGTGAAATTAGTTTTAAAATATTGTCCAATATCCTGACTAATCCTTTTGTTTTCAAATGTATTTTTAGTTCAAAATATTTTGAAATAAAAACATGAGTTAAGCTTTTTGATAGATTCTTTAAACTAATTTACCTTTAACCATTCATATCAAACTCAAAAACAACATCAATAAATAATATATAGGCCAGTTTTTGAATGAAACTATTACAGCATTTTGCAATTATACACTTGTGCTATGCACCCAAATTTTCAGGTGGTCTTAAACTTTTGCAAATGATGGTATATTATCATGATACGAGCAGATAACTACATGTACAAATCCCCAGATATGATACGTGTTAAGTTTGAAGTTCTGTAAATTTTCCTTTAGTTCATCTTGTATTAAAGGCAGAAGTTAGTTAATATTTATTTGTTTTATTTCATTTATTTTGTGCTTATTGATTATATCTAGTTGTAAATGTAGATTTATATTTATGTAATTGGCATCTGTTAATCCAGGAAAGTAGAATGCTTTTCAAATTTGGACAAAATTACAATAAGATGAGAATAGTCATGTTTTTGTACATTTTTTCTTTTATTTTACGGGTGCTGAAGCCCTCCAGCTCCCTCAGTCCCGCCTTCCTGTTATTTGCAGGGGCGGATCCAGCTTTTTATAAAGGGGGGGGTTGGGGTGGTATGCGAGGGAGCGTAGCGACCGAGTCCAAGCGAGCGGAGCGAGCGAGGGGGGAGGGTGTGGGAGGGGGGTGTCCCCCCTCCCACAGTAGGGAAAATTTTTGAAAATCTGTGTGTGAAAATGGCGTTTTCTTGCATCTAAAACACCACTCTTTTTGGTATAGAGGTCGTTGCCAAATTAACCCCCATGAAAATTTGTAAAATTAATGAAATAAATACATAGAAATAGAATAAAATAAAATTACAAGTTTAAAAAAAAAGATAAGATTTAAAAAAATGGTCCCCGGATTTTTTTTTGGGGGGGTTGCAACCCCCCCAACCCCCCCTCTAGATCCGCTTCTGATTTGTGTGATTGTCACGTCCATATTGTCTATGTTTGTTAATGAACACTAACTATAAGAGACAATGATGGATCATTTATTTCTTAATTTCTTCTGTACCTTGTTTATTTAGACTCATCCTATATCAAGAACATCATTACTACAGTGCATGATCCCCATATATCTTAATGCCTTGGTGCATATGAATGTTGAGATAATAACTCTGTTCTGAGGATTCCTTTATCAATTAAGTGTAGCCAGCATAGTCAGTGGAACAGGAAATTGCCAATTCGTCCACTGCCAACTCGTCCACTCGCCACATGGTCTACCTTCATTTAGTCTAATGCCATTCTGTCCTTTGACATTTTGTCAAACAACCATTTGGTCCAATAACCATTTGGTCCAATCATCATTTTGTCTAATCACCAGTTGGTCTAATATTCGTTTTATTTACATTAATTAAACACAATTAACACTTAGTCTAATTAGACCAAATGGTATATGGACTGAATGGCTATTGGACCAACTGGTTATTAGACAAAATGGTGAGTGGATGAAATGGCAATTAGACCATGTGCATATTGGACAAACTGATAGGTAGATTAAATGATAGTAGACGAGTTGGCAATTGAACGAATTGACATTGGACCAAATGAAAATAAACCAGTGGAACAACTGTTGGTTTTTAGGGTGAAGATTTTGGTAAATATATTGCAATATCATATTTTAGAGGTTATTTCAGTTTAACTTATTTTGCATGACAAGTTTTATAGAGCTTCAAATTTCATTTTTTTTCTTTTTTTTCTTCAACTTTTGTGGGGTACCCAATTGCTGAGATATATTCTATATTTCAAAGCACACTTTTTAGAAACTTATCACCACACATATACTACATGAGGAGGATTGTAGAATGTCTTGGTAACAGGCCTTGAATGTAGTCAGCAGTCATTACAGTATTGCTTGTTACACATGCCACTGAAGATTCTATCATACATTAATTTGACAGTATATCATTCGTCAAAATACTCATGTTTCGGAATTCTGTATATTGAATGTTACAGTTGGAGAATTCATGTGCATTATAAACTTTTTAAATGATAGAAAAAATATAGTGTTTCTGTGCTGTTATGTTTGGGGACATAAGATCTTGAGGGGAAGGTTTAGAGAGAAGGAATTGGAGGAAAAGAATTGTGGAGAGTAAAGTTGGAGATCTGAGAGAGGGAGAAGTGGAGAGGAGAGAAGAAATGAATATTGAGTAGCGAAACAGAGGAAAGAAGAGAGTGCGACTGATAGGAGGGATCTACCAACAGATGAAGAGAAAGTCAAGAGAGCAGTTGGGTTTAACTTGGGTGTTTGCTTATTGCCGAACTTCTGTACCAGTTAATTCATGTTTTGTTTGAAACAAGATGCAGGCCTTATCAATCCAGGAATGTGATGTTTGTCCACATTCTTTGTGTTTTTACACTCTTTTTGGTTGAAATGTTGCGAACCTTTATTGTATCGTTCCCAGGGAATTTTAGGAATATAATTCAGGGTATATAAACTCAGGATTCTATTCTCAAGCGAAAGTAACGAGTATGAACTGAAGATATACGACCGTGAGAAGTGTTCTACCTTTGGTAAATTTTCTAGATGGCTCTGCAAATCTCTCAAAGATTAGCGTGGAAAGAATCTCAAATGACATGTATTTATCCTGACTTTTGATAACCAATGTAGATTTAGTAAGCTACACCTAGGCAAGTCACAGAGTAAAGTCCATATGATCTATAATTTTTGGGTAAAATTTGCTCTATAAATATGTATACAGTGGATACAATATGTTTATTGATAAAAACATTATTGACTTTTTGTGGTTGCGGTCAGTGAGTCAATAGGTATGATACACCTTTCTTGTGTTGTACGAATTGTTTGATCAAGTACTGTACAGAAAAAGAAGCAAGACTGAAATTTGTCAATCTTTTAACCAACTCATTAATCATGTTAAGTCTTCACCAATGTTAGACAGTATTTCTAATCAAGATTCTTCTTTACTCACGAATATCTTAAACACTTCTTTATTCCACCTTTCAACACTTACTAGGTTGATCGAAAATCAATAAATGATATAAAAAGCCGTGTTTTTATCTTTGGAAAAAATTATGATAATTTTTAACATTTTTATTCTAAAAATTTAAACATGTTTAACACATTACTTACGCAGCACATGTTAATAATTGTAAATAACGAAAACTTTATGAACTAACACTTTGAGAAAACACGCCCACATCAAAATTAGGTTATGAATGGTATGTTCATTTTAAAAGTTTAGGTGCTAATGAAATATATTTAAATAATCAGCGGATCTTTCTTATATAAATTTAGAAACATTTCCAATAGCAAAATATTCAAGTGTTAACAAGAATGTAGCAGAAAACATGAAAAGGTATTATTAAAAGTGTTCGAAAGGTTACTATAGTAGGCCTAGACATTTTTTATGATTTTCTTGTCGCCTTTTATCGAACCTCTCACTCTCATTCTTTATTGAATCCTCTTATTTCTTTCTTTTTCTCTTTCCCCTTTCCACTTCTCTTCATCTTATTTTTCTCCACTCATGTCTTTTCTTAATTTATTCATTTATAATTATAGTTTATATTGCTTACAGTTTACTCACTCTTCATCATTAGAATCATTCCCTTCTTATTTTTTTTCACTACAGAAACACATTCGTGGCCTCATTCTGCCTTTATCAGAATGCTTTAAAAATGTAGATAAAATCTTAATTATCTTTTGTTTTAATCGCATGTAGAAATAAATTGCAAACTCGCAAATGGACCGCATCTTGTAATGTATTTCCTTCTAGATTCGTTTGATTAGTATTATAACTTGGAGGCATACAATCTTAATGACAAAACACCTGCCAACCGTGAAAGGCCGATCAAATTTTTGATACAAGTTCAAACTAATGGATGTTTTGTTTTTCAAGGCTATGAATGTAGCACGCTTAAATATTTGTATAAAGATCAAGGGACTATATCTCATTCTTCCCCTCAAATTCCGGAGTCTTATTAAAGATGTCCATCCCGTAAATTGGAAAATTGCCGATGGAAGAATAGTAGATTAAGTAAGACATCGGCTCGGCCTTCAGGCCACAGTGACGGGTGGATGATGGCATAGAGCCCGGAGAGCTCTGCGACGGAGACGGTCGTAATGTGTGTTTCGTAGAGGCTGTGATCGTAGAGATAAGTCAACTAAAGTGCATATTGGAGATTGGTGGGAAAAGCTGAGATGGTTGGCTGGCTTGAATAGATAAGAAGAAAAAGTGGAAATAATATTTGACAGGTGATGAAGCAAATAATATATGCAGAGTCTATTAAAAGGATCATAAATGGGTAATCAAATCTACTATTTTAGAATAGCATAACCATAACAGGCATATAGGCCTGTATAAAAGTCTCATGTATAGGCGGAGAAGGTCCATATTTGATTAAAATGTGGGGGCCTATTTTAAATTGAAAAGAGGAATTATAAATAATTCAATGAATATTCACAATATTTTTTTTATATTTTGTATTACATTGTGTTGCTACATCTGTTATTCAAAGGTCAAGTCCACCCCAGAAATTGGTTGTTTGAATCGATAGGGAAAATCCAACAAACACAATGCTGCAAATTTCATCGAAATCGGACTGTAAAATAAGAAAGTTATGACATTTTTAAATTTCGCTTATTTTTCACAAAACAGTTAAAGGCCAAACACAGCGATATGCAAATGGAAGAGTCGATGATGTCCTTCACTCACTATTCCTTTTGTTTTTGTTGTTTGAATTGAACAATATTTCAATCTTCACAGATTTGACAATAAGGACCAACTTGACTCAACCATAAGTCTTGAAATATTGGTAACTCCACATGTTCAAGGAGGAATAAAATTTTGTTTCACATGACAATAAGGAGAAAATTCGAATATTTCATATAATAAAATACAAAAGAAATAGTGAGTGGGTGATGTCATCAGTCTGACAATTAGCATACCGACAAGCACTGGCGGATCCAGGAGGGGGTTGGGGGCACAGCCGGCCCGTGCGCCCCCCCCCCCCTTTGAGAGGTACAATTAAAATTTGTAATGTAAAAATGCCGTTGAAACAGAAATTGCCTCCCCCCTTTGAAAGCGAAGACCTTTTTTTCTTTTGCTTGTCAAATATTTCCTCGGAAAAATGTGCCCCCCCCCCCCCTTTCGAAAAATCCTGGAACCTCCCCTGCCGACAAGGATGTGAATATAACTGTTTTGTGAAATTAAGCGAAACTTCTTATTTTACATCCGATTTTGATGAAATTTTCAGGTGTTTTGCTTGTTGGATTTTTCTCCTTTTATTCAAATTAACTCTTTGGGAGGTGGACTTGTCCTTTAACAGCTGCAAAAAAATGTTGTCCCACAGTGTGTTCACAGTGGAGTATGAAAAGATGTGATCAAAAGGCCCAAATTTAATCAGTGAAAATAATATACCTTCAGTGTAAGTGTTCATAATGTCCGGCGTGTTCATAGTGGACTGTGATTAAGCGATTCACACTGTTAAACTTGTTCAAATTCATTGACGTAATGAGCCCGAAATTGTGAGGGGGCAAAACATAGTACGCGCGGGCTGAATATCATGAAAGTCCAGAGCGAGCGAAGCGAGCAAGAAACACTTATAGCCTATACCTTTTCAAAATGTTCATCTATTTTTTAAAATAGATTTTGACATGACTATAAGAAAATAGCTTATCTTACTCTTTTCCTTTCTTGTTCTTTCCTGTTTCTTTTGTTTTTATGATTTTTTTTCAATAGTTCAATAGTTTCTTTTTTTAATTCTTGGTCTTGAAGTTTTTTAGGGGGAGGGGGTGGATGGCCCATGAGCCCCCTCCCAATATGTACACCAATGCTCAAATTCAACAGTGTATATAAATATGATATCAAACAATGTGAAGATGAATTGCGTTAAAAAAAAAACACTGCTCTTTCCAGCAGGTTTTTTTTTTTAAATAAAAAAAGACTTGCTCGAATCGAAATCGGATAAAAAATTATCGATAGAAAACCAGGAAAGAGTAAATATTAAAAATAAGAAAGGTGATGTATAAAATTCCATAGTATATACATTGGATAGTTGACCAATCTGACGAGTGATACGATAACAATGCATATTGAACCCGTTATGCAGAAGTAAACCTCAAAGGTTGTTTCACTCGTGTCGAAGAGGGATGTATGATTAATTTGATGGGACCATTACAAACAGCTACATCGAATTGCCCAGATTGCGTGTTTATTTTATAGATCAGAGGAACGCTTCGCAAAAATGAAATTATAAAATCGTCGCTCAGTAACGTATCTTCCATCTCGAAGAGATGGTTCTTCAAAAATAGTCATGATAGAACTATACTTCCAAATTTAGCTTCATGGACCGTGGAAGCATTCTGATGTCAAAGCAGTAGACAAGATGCGGTAATCAATATATGGACTCGTAATTTTGATTTTCGATGATATGATAAAGAAACTATCGCCATGTTGATTAAGAATTCCTGAGAGAAGAAGAGAGAGAAAGGAAGAGAGAGAGAATGATATAATAGAATGGGAGGAGAAGGGAGAAAGTGGTTAAGGGAGAAAACAAAGGAAATTGTAATGAGGAAAGAATTGGGAGAGAAAAAAGGGAAGCGGAAACGAATGAAGCAGGAAAGAGTCAGAAAAATTTAGTTATATATATATATATATATATATATAAAGAGAGAGAGAGTAAAAAGAGAGAATGGAAAACGAGAGATGATGAGCGTGAGAGAAATGGGGAGAAGAAAAAAAAGTCATGAAGGAGGGAGATGCAGAAAAAAGGGGATAACCGAGGAAAGGAAGGAGGAGAGAGTGAGTGAGAGAGAGAATGTGTAAGAGAAGATGGAGAGTGAGAATATGAATTATGAGAGAGAAGAGGGGGAGAGAGTGTGGTATATGAAAAGAAGAACATGAAGAAGGGACGTGGAAACCAACAGAAAATAAAAATAAGGGATGGGGGAGAGAAAGAATGTGAGAGGATGAGGGATGTGTGTACATGTGTGTGTGTGTGTGTTTGATGAATAAAGAGAACAAAAATAGAGGAAAGATCTCCTGGCGAGTAATTTTATCAATGAGCAATTTTCTAAGCATTGTGCGGGCAAGAGATCTAACACGGTATTGTGAAGTAAATATCGCGATGCGCTCCATGCATGCTCGACCAATATCAACAATAATTATTTGCAAAGAAGACAGCGAAGGGAAGTCATGTGATGTAAATCCGAGGCTATAGGGTAACGTAAGGAAACGATAAAGATGCTCGAAAGTGTCGCCGGGGAAAGTCAAATAGAAAATTTGTCGGTATATTGTAGAATGATTGAATTTGGGATTTGTAAAGCTAATTCCCCTTCCTGCCATCGACCAAGCATGTCAGCAAACATCTAGCTTTGATATTTGATGTGGAGGGCACAGAATTCCAATTTTCTATGTTTCTTCTTTATCTTAAAGTTTATATACAAAGCCATTAAAAGAAAAGGTTTTGAATTTCATGTTCAAAGCAACATTATTGTGTTCGAACAATAAAACCATTTTCTTTAAAGCAATGAAATATGCCTTTAAAAACTCGTTAAAGAAAATTAATTTCAAGTGGGCAATCTTCAAAATAATTCAAAATTATGCTTAAAACTAATTGAGAGGAATAAAAATGTCAAATGATGGTAGAAGTGGGGAAAGACTAAGGACGAGAAGGAAATGCAATAGAGATAGTATTTTTATTTCTAGTAATCAATTCAGGGTGGATCGAAAATACACATGCGGCATACGCTTCATTACCCTCAAAGAGAAGTTGATTAAATCACATTTTGATTTACGAAAGTTGGATTTATGAATGTTATTTTTACTTTAATAGTCTCTTATTCAGTTCAAGATTATCTTTTGATGATGTCTTACACGCAGTGTTGTATTTATGGTGAAATATCTTAGAAAGGCCTTTGCATTTTATGTGTAGGCCTATCATAACGATCACATCTCAAATGCCTTTAAGAAATTAATGTCTTTATTCGTAATGTTACTTTCTCTTTAACCCGTCCAATGGTATGTGCTTCATACCTGTTCTTATGTAAGTGAAACTGGCTATGAATCTGACAGATCGAGCAGGAGTATTGTCACCTGATTACACGGCTATTATGAGTGGAGATGTTGATGATGAGGATGATGATGATGGTGAGATGGGTTGGTAGACCGATGCTAAGTGATGTGAGGAGGTCTTGAAATAGAGAGGTTTTTACACCGACGACGCCCATAGTGAGTATTGAATAGACAAGGGTGCCTCGAGCGAGCGGCGGCGGAACAATGGATCAATTATTGGAATTTGATTTGGAGAAGTTGGTTCGGTGTATAACAAGCTGTGCAGCTAAGAGGTGAAGAATGGGAAGAAGATGGAAGAAAAGATTGAATTGATAAATGAAAAGAAACTGTTTCTACAATGGACGTGGTTTACATGACATATCACCGTCTGAGGGTATGGCGAGAGATAGTTCAGTCCATGAGGGTGATACTACAGAGACTGCGAGATTGACGATACTGTCGCTATGGGAATCTATTACATTTGGCTCCGGTGGCAATAATTGCTCCTGCGGAAAATCGTCACCTTAAGCCAAACATAATTTTTACAGTAAATCACACCCTCAAACCCAACCTTAACCACTAATCCTCACAAGCATTCTGAACCCCAAACCCTATCACATGCCCGAACATTGCAGGCCTACCCTTTTTATTCAGAGAAATGAGAAAAGTAGCAAAAACAAAATAGTGTTTCCATGTTGGGTCACTTGTTAAAACGGTTAAGGTGGTTATGGTTTGTTGCAAGGTGACATTCCTTTGGCAACCCCCCCCCCGCCCTATATATTATATTTGCCACTCTTCATCCAGGTGATTTGGTGTGGACCGGCAAGGAGACATTCATAATGCAGCGAGCCTGCGAGCAAGGTAGTCGAGTCAAGCCGAGGTCTCGGAGCATTTTCTTTACTTTACTTTGTAGGTCCATGCTTGCAAGACCATGGATCTAATAAGTCCATGGTATCACTATGCCTGTTCATCGGTCCAAGGGAATAAACTGTATATGCAATATCAATTTCAGTATTGCATGTGACAAGACAGAAAATTTATTACTCAAAGTCATATACAAAAGCAATATCCTTCCAGTGATTATCAAGCCGACTATTGAAAGAACAGAAAATGTGATTTCAGCACCTTAAAACGTGCTGAAATCACATTTTCTGGTAGACTGTTCCAAGAACTAATTACTCGATTAAAAAAAGAAGAACTTCCTTACATCAAGCCTTACATAATGCTTCTCATGTTTCGGTGAATGGCCTCTACTCCTCCCTCCCTAACTGCGTACAAGCAGATCTATGCTAGAGTCATACCATGTATAAACTTAATCTTTACCCATAATGATATTCAAATGACTGCGTACGACCAACTTTCAGAACAGTACTTGTCTAACAGTGACAGATCATCTTGAAGTTGCTGACAAGTCAAGACCCGGTTAAATCTGAGCGGGCATAACGCTTTGTATCATCTGCAAAAGCTCAATATTTGATCGCAATGTATTGTGAAGATCATTTATGGCAAGAACTTTTTATGCCAAGAACAGACAGGGACCGAGCACACTACCCTGAGCAATGCCACTGGAGACTTCATACCAGTTTGACTCCTGACCATTGACATAAACACGTTGTCTTCGCCCAAGAAGGAAGGCCTCACGCTTGGAAAACTTATTGATTGATGATATACGATATGAATTATGAAATATATCCTCACTATGGCGATCAGTTACATAAAAACGAGGGGCTGAGGGGCAAAATTTATAAAGACTCGCGAGCGGGCAAAAATGTTGACCTTTTTAAACGAAAATCTAGATTTTGACATGATTAATTTCAGAAGTTAAAAAGCATTTCCCTTACATTTTCTTTATTTTGCTTCTTTTTTCTACTTTTTTTTCTTGGTGGTGAAACTTGGAAAGGTGGTGGTCGAGTGCCCCCAAGCTACATGCCATCGATGATAGTTATGACATGAAAGCGATGATGACGAAGATGATTGTGATGGTGGTCCAATGACTCCAATCTTTAAAAAAAAGTGGTATCAACCTCACTTCGAAACATTTCTAATACTGTCAAGTTCGTTAACTCATAACTAGATTTTTATGTATTCAGGAGAAAACTAAAACTATCCTTTGAGATATTTCATACGTCTTTTTATCAGCGACGTGGAACAAAAACTCGTTCATATTCATAACTGGTAGTTTATTCTATAGTTTATCTGCCACCGTTTTTATCTTTTAATCGTTTAAACGATGGTGGTAGAGATATTGAATGTGGATGATGATGATGATCATGAAATACGATACCAATACTGACGAGGTGGACAATGAAGGCAATGGTGATGATGGTAATTTGATATCATTTTCAATCCTAATCTATTTCACTTCTTTTCTCAAAAAGTTTATTGTGGTTAGGTTATATTGCTATATTTTACTAATTTACACACGTTGTTTACATTAAATTCTTGATAATCACCGCCACACATTTCTACTGGCACATCATCGCTTTATATTATGTTATTGTAGTTTAAAAATCTAATTATTTTCTACTGATATCGATGTAAGGGCACTTTAACAAACTATTCACAAATTGGACTAAACATAACATATCTAACATAAAGATTTCTTCAATGCTGAAACAATTTTAACAATGGTCGGAAATTTCCTTGTATAATAAGGTTTTGGCACTTCAAGATCACTTATCGAACATGAATCGAAAATTATAATAAGGTAACAGCTATGTGTATAAACGATTAACAAAACATCACTTGTAATGCTAAAGGGGTTAAAGCTATCATATGGATATTATTGAGATGCTAACTTCTCTTCGGCTGTGTTGATGGTCTCTCTTGTGCATGTCCTATTGTAATAGTAACAGTGATCAGTGGTAGCATGTTTCCTATCTCATTGTTATCGCTTCCTCACCAGAGAGATCTCCATAACCCATGTGCTGCTGCATTGATCTTCTTCTATTTTTCCCGCGATGTAATTCATCCACATGGTTGAGTTTTGAATGCCATATCGTCTGAGGCGTATTTTCTCCCTCAGCGCGCGCTCTCCAATCTATAATATCCCCCGAATAAAACCGATACTTTACACCTCATTTAGCACCAAAGAACATGCAACGCGTCACGCGGAGACCATTCTTCAGTCTCCTCCTCCTACGCCTTCTCGAACACCGCTCATCTTGGTATACCAAGTCATTGTCAATAGCGTCGGTAATTGCAGTCCTAAACACCAACATAATTTGTTAAGATGTCAAAGCCATTTCTCCCGTCATTTTGGGGACAATCGATGTGAGGTTATGTATAGCTGAGATAGAGTAGACCCATCGGTCATTAGAGATCGCCCAATATAATTAAGACACTTCTCGAGCCAAGAGGGGAATTTTATCTTCAATTGTAATAGTCACGCACAAGATTCACCCCTCACTGCTCAGAATTTATTTCCTTATCTCGGAAAATTTACAAAGATCAATCAATGCGTTAATACGCACACACGCTGAAAAAAAAACTATAGCGCATCATGCATCTTTTTCAAATTGCATTTTTACTTAAATAGAGATAGAATCAAAAGAAAAATATTCCGCATTGCTATATGCTTCTCGTTTACCCATAATTTTATGATTTCTTTTCGCTTGGCGGGACAAATTGTTATCAAAACTGACAGAAATTCAACGAGTTTTCTCATTTGATAATCTTGTAAAGCGCTTATGCCTGGTTGCATAGCCAGTGAGTGGATGATGCTATTAGTAAAATACACCAAGCTCTTCGATACCAAGATGATACAGAAGAGAGGGCACCTGTGAGTGTGCCGACTCATACACACTGCCAATTGTTTCAAATTCCACGTCATTTCGGTACTTCTCGCCTGTGAGGGGGGAAGAAATAATAACTCGCAAATTTGATTTATTTGCATGCTAAATTTACTAAAGAAAGGATATCATTATTTGCTGCGTGACAAGGGAAATACCATCTTTGTGGCGGTGCAGGCTGCACCACCCCGTGCAGCACAGTAGGCATAGGAAAAGATCTTAAATTATGATTATTACTAAAAAAAATAATTTAAGAACATGTTTAATATATAACAAAAGATGAAACTATACAATTAAGAAAATAGTGATACTTGTAAAAGCAAACGTTACTTATCGCTGCAAAATCCCTTATCCCTTATTGTCGTATTTAAAGATAAATGAAGGTAGCTGCAGTTAACACTAATTTCATGAGAATATCATTAAACGTAAAACCAAGGTAAATTGTCACTATTTCATCGTAGATTTAGATCTGGTAGAGTTACATTAATCGGACTTATGAAATCAAAGAAAAAATAAGCTTAAAAATAATCGCACTGGAGATCATCAACACAGATAAGCACATTGCTTGAAAAAGACCCAACATCGTGCTCAAATTTTATGCTTGCTTTACTATTTCTCAGCAATTACACAATAATTTTCTCCCAAAATCCGTTGGTAGACTTTTTTTTTAAATTTATCCGTGCAGACACTTCGGTGGTCATTTCATTGAATTCTGTGAACTCATCGTTACCACAACTTGTATAACACAAAACGTGGATGTAAATTCATAGCAATTTTAGTTAAAACGATTAGATGTAAGGGCCAAGTTTTTAATGTGATGATTGTTGTTGTGCAATTAAGAGTTAGACCCCGATGGATGCATGGTATTTCAAGTACAGTACATTTTTAACCCCTTTTACCCCTGTTTTATACAAAAAATGAAAACATCTCCGATTTGCGAAATTGAATACACCTTTACTATTAAAGTAAATAAATAAATGAAAATCGAGTATACCAGCTCATGCACCTCAATTCAAAATGTTCGCTGACATGGTATATAATTATGTCCTATCATTCTAATACCATCTTTCTCTTTTCTTTCGCTTCCTCATCTACTCCACCTCAGACACTCGACAGGGAATACCTGTAATTGAGTAAAGTTTATGTATTCTTTATATCTTTTCAAAATACAAACTTGAAAGGTCGATGTATGTAAACTGAAATCTAATAGGATGGGAGTCCAAGGGTTATGACGAAATGACATCGCCTTTCGCCAAGCTATTCACTCTTGTCTCTATACAAAAGCACGAAAAGAAAATGACCACAATGTCACAAAGGTGAGCAAATTTGTGGATGTAATTACTTTGATGGTGGGATACGGAATTGCAGGTATTCAATTTTTCCATAGACTTTAATATTTCCGATGCGGGGTATCGAGTCAATGTGTATTTTCCATTTATCTGGAACTAATGTTTACGTATGGAGCACTGGAATATAAGAAGTAGACCTTCTCCAAAACTACATGCTACGAAGGAAGAAAACATAAATTTTTTTTTACTGAAAGAAGAATGTAAATATAACCTGAGAGAGATGGGGAGGGTGAGGTGGGAAGGGAAGAATGAAGGGGTGGTAAAATAATTATTTTGTACCATTTTCAAACAATTTAGCGAAAGTATACATACTAGGTAAAATTAAATATATTCAACAACGAACAGGTTAACCATTCATAGTCACTCTGAAGCGGGCTATATAGGCCGTACGATCTAGATTTTCACTCTGTATAATATCATTATATGTTATTACGGTTAATTTTTCCCTTGTTGAGTATATATTGTTTAATTTATATCAAATATATATTTTATGTGTTCAATGAAGCTTTCCAACCACCTAAATTGCAAAAATCTTTTGTTTGCGTCTCCCCTCGTATACAAGATGATGAGAATGAAAATAATAATAATGTCAGATAATGAAATGATTTCTTCAGGGAATGGAGATAGTGAAAATGTCAATACCAACGACAATAATATCTCTTTCATGAAATTCAGTGTTTAACAATTGACTGATATCGTATACGTCATAATAAAAGCGAGCGTGTATAGGTCTTGCAGACACCTGTCAATCATAAATACATCACGTGATCGAAATGGTGGCCAATAGTTTCTGAACCTTTGGGCATTGTTATCCTTATATTATACACGTTCAGCAACTGAGCGAAACAATAGCAGACAAGTTGTTATTAAAACCAAACCAGTAAATTGTGTTTGAAAGAGTAGCTGATTTGATGATTATTGATAGACTTCACCCTTCATCGTTCATGATAGCTGATGTATCGATTGCAACCAAGGACATGGTACGGGCGCGAATAATTGAACTTTAGAATAATTGATGACATTCTTCCAACGAATGACGCGCCAGCAGTCACCGACGATCAGGTTTAAAACGGCGCCTTTCTCACGGCGAGCGCCTTACATCTCGTGCGGCGAGCTCGGCGTTCAGGTGCATCAAGTTTTGAAGACTGGTAAACATGGTGAAGACGTCATAATTTCATGGAAGCTGTATGGAAGAGAACTGCGAAGAATCAATCGACCAACAAAACGTTGGTAGAACAAAAGTAATACATTGGCGCAGCATTTGCAAAAGATTGACTTAAACAAGGAAGGAAGAAGGGTAATTGTATGAAAGTAAAACGAGAAAATAATATCTTCGAGGAACTTGCAGGGGAACTTGGTTAACAGACAATACTCTATGTACATGTGACGGATTCTGCTCTACTTTTGTGACTTGACACACGAGAACGTTTTGCTGAGATATTCATATGTTGGTAGCAGTATGCATAACTTAGAGTTGCAGCTTGACCTACCGTATCAGTCGATCACTTTACAAGGTAAAATTCTATTTTAGTTTTCATCTTTTAATAAAAATAAGATATTTTATGATAATATTTAGGCATAATTACATATCAATTCACTTTATTTCAAAATGCTTTTTTTGACATCATAAAGATTAATATAAAGTCCGATTTCATGATATACATTAAAAAAAAAAATTTCATCATATTTTCTTCAAACAAATACATGTAATTTAAGGACTCAAAAGAAGTGTAATTTATAGCAATTAGGTTGGGTCATTGTTACTGATTCTGCTCTACTTTTGTGACTTGACACACGAGAACGTTTTGCTGAGATATTCATATGTTGGTAGCAGTAGGCATAACTTAGAAATGCAGTTTTATGAAGTGTAATTTATAGCAATTAGGTTTGGTCATTGTTACTGATCATGTTTTATCTCTTTTTTTTTACACATTTTATTACAAAAGCTCACTTAACTGTAATTATATATATCAATGACTATACGGTTTACGTATACATTGTTCTGATTATTGAAGTACAATAGACCTGTTTAAGATCAAAGATTCAAATTTCTGAACATTTTATCTTGGCATCCTAGTAACAAGTAAGTATAGTAACAGATGCATTCCTTAATACTGTTAGTAAATAAACTGCAATACTTAGAATACCATTCATACACAGTACTTGTTGCTATGTCTGACGAGCTTCCGGAATGCGTAAGGATTGTCGAGAACAAAATTTATAAGTATAAGAACGTAAGCAGGTCTGTTACAGAGAAACTTATTTTGACAGACACGAAGTATTTTTCGTATTGATCGAAAAGTTTGAGAAACACAAAACCACTGTCAACCAATGTATGGACCTATTCCATCAGGATATGAATACGTTTTTCACTTAATGCATGTGTTCTGGAATACCTGCCAGACATATTATCTTACTCATTTATACCTCGTTATATAGGTTCATAGGAAAGAAACATGCACAAATTTGAATCTCTTCATAAACAGCTATCATAAACAGCTATAAGTCTATCTAATTTTAAGATACCTAATGTTGCTTGGATTCTAGAATACCCCCTCCCCATTCAGCATAATTATCACTGATGATAGACAAGTTTAAGCCTGAAAAGGCTTGCTACGAATGCAGCAAAAGATTTTATGAAAAAAATTCAAAGGCATTGTGTCAGGCAGATATTGTACGATAAATAAAGAGAATAACGTATGTTGATAAATTTACGATATTTTTGTCTAAAAAGGGATAAAATATATTTCATGTAACATGTTATGTTGGAAATAAGACATGATATTGAACTTGACTTTGAAAGAGAAAATACATTGAAATTGAACTTCGAATGTTATAGCTTACTCAGTACACGAATGTTTAAAAAATTACACCCAGTGCACTGAGGAAAGAAATATTCATAACTTTGGATCACATAGTAAAAAAAACATATGAAATAATTAAGATATAGACAATTGGTTTTCGAGATCAAAAAATATAATGAGGAAAAGAGGCAATCAAAAATATAATTTCAACTACATGAATCACTAAAAAATTACAGAACTCTCACAAATAATTATTTAATAATTCAGATTGTAGATTGTATTAAAATGTCTGAAATTCTAGTAAAAGTTCTCGTAATTTTGACTGTAGTTTAATCATTAAAAGCGAACGTTTATACAGTTCCCCTCCCGATAATGTACATATCCAAATTAGATTGGACTGGATTGAGAAAAATGCCATATTTATCCTTTCAAGATTCAATTATTATATCACACTATAAAGCCAATATCATAATGAAAAACATTAATTGAGTCCATGATTCAGATCATAGTTTCTGTTCATTTGGAAAGCTAGAAATGAGCAAACTTTCCGACATCCTTTTCTATTTACATTTCGTGTATTTATTTCCTTTGCCTAAATTTTAATAAATGGACTTTGTTTATGCTCGACATAAGTCCTCCAGACTTCTGGATCCGTGAAAAACTATTATTGATCAAGGTCTCTTGTCCAACCAGGGATAAGAAAATGAATGATTGCATAGCAATAATTTCTATTCTGGAGAAATAGGAAATTATCTAAAACCTGAAACCACTATATTATGTTCAAATCACAGATACAGATTAATCATATACCTATAGTAGCTTACAAACCTCTGTTAATTATTTGATTTAACGTTTATTAAATAATTTAAATTGAAGTGCCAATGTTTCATCGATTTGATAGTATATTTCTGATGGAAAAGGTTTGTTTGTAATCGTATAGAATTCGTGGATTACTTTATAAGAAAGAGTTCCTAGTAAATCAACCTAAATAAATGTTTCCTTTTGCCTAGTTGTATTATGGTATTAGGGGCAGATCCAGCATTGTCTAATATAGGAAGTGGGCGGAAACATATCTCATCAACATTTTCCCCGATTGGCTGCTCAAAGAGCTTTTTTTTTTGGGGGGGGGGGTTGTCTTAAAGACTGAAGTTTTATAAAAAGACTAGGTACTTCATTAGGACTAAATTGATTCGGCGAGCGCGAAGTGCGAGCTGAATTTTTTTTATATACTGACCTGAATAAAAAACACAGTTTAAAGACTATTTGCAGGAATTCATGAATAGAAGACGAATATCGCTAATCAAATAATGCAGCATGATGCGCGAACTGGCAAATTATTATTTTTTTAATCAGACCCCCCACCCCCCCCCCCCAAATAATAATACTACGAGCGCAAAGCCCGAGTTCAAGATTTCCATGTTATGACCGAAAAGGTTGTTTTAAGAACTGTTTGACATGTAGAACTATGTCACTGAAATAAACAATGCGAACGAGAATTGCGAGCTGAAACTTTTGGAGGTTGATACCTTTAATTTGTAATAAAAAATATGATGCATATTTTACTAAACAAAATAATGAATGCTCGAAGCGCGAACAGAAATATGTTTTGTATTTTTTTTACTTGAAAACAGGATTAAAGGCAATTTTAATCTTGAACAAGATATGCAATTAAAAGGAAATGCGGGCGTGAAGCGCGAGCACAATTTTTATGTTCTTATGGTGACCTGAAAGTTTATCTTATTTTCCTACCATTATGTTTTCTCACTTTTCTTCCTCCTCTTATTTTCTTCTTCTTCTATTTTCCTCTCCTTTCTGTCCTCTTCTTTATATCTCATCCTTTCCTCCCTTTTTTCGCCGCCAATGGGGGAAGGGGCGCTTCAACCCCCTTGATCATCACTCGGAAGTATATGAAGATGAACCAAAGTTTTGTCTGCCCCCACATGAATTATGTGTGAAAAATATGTATAGAGAGAGAGAGAGAGAGACTTACAAATAGAATGCAGTATAACTCACCAACAACACATTTTTCGTGGTCTATATAACCATAACACCGCACAAACATCAAAATGCAGTTGGATGTAAATAACGCGTGAAACTGATGGTCAGTGGTTCAATGAGCAAACAATATCGAAAGGGCAGAGCGTGGTATATGGGGCAAAATGTCTTAAAAGTCGCCAGCCAGCGAGAAATTTAACCTCTTTAATGTAACTCTAATTTTGTGATAGATTTACAAATGATATTCAGAAATAGTGCGATATTTCACCCTTTTCATTCTCTTTTATGTCCTTTTCTCATTTTTTCTTAGTGGTGGAACTTTTCTTTTTTTTATAGTTTGGATGGGTGTGGGACAAAGTGCCCTTAAACACCCCCTCCCATTTATACGCCAATGCTAATTATTAGATAAATAAGCAAACATGCTTTTGTAAATTGTCGAAAGTTTATGAGCACCTACAGATTAAGTATCATTTTGAAAAGAATGTCAAGATATTACAAATTATACATTTGATATAAAAAGGTGAAAGTCTTTAAAATATGAAATGTCTTGAAATCCTTGTAAATTTCGTTTAGAAAAGCCCTGCCATCAATATGAACGTACCCAATTTAGATACCAAGACAGGGTACTCTGCGTTTGATAACCAATGATAAACCTAAATAATGGTGAATAATGATAAATCCAACTCAACTGCAAATCAATCACAATTCATCCAACTTTGTGTAATTATAAGCAATATTGTTCTTGAAGGCATGACAGTCCCAAACGAAACTAGTGGATTACACTTAATTACAAAATTAATGTTGATGAAAAAAAATGCTAGAGATGGCAATGATGAGGATGGTGATAATGATGACGACAATGATAACGACTGTGGTGATAATGACGAGGACCACGGACCCGGAGGAGGGGAGGGGGGGCTCGATCCCCTACTTTTCAATAAAAAATACTAAAATACAATCTGATCATTGTATTGCATGGTCAGTCCTCCCCCGCTTCCAAGACGTTTCCACGGCCCCTGATGATGGTGATATGAGTGGAATAGCGTGATTGAAGATTCATTTTAATGATATACAGTATTTCAAGAATTGAATGTATATACACGCATACATTTTTACATTATAATATAGTCTGATGATAAACAGTTGGTCTTTAATTAATAAAGTGCAACATGGTTTTATATTTTCTGGAAGAGAATTCCATAGGTCTGGACTCTGAACATGATGGAATTTTGATGGCCAATACTGCATGGTTAGACCTGCGGTGGTCTGGTAATCCGATGACTCTGCATGGATCAAAACCAAAGTTGAAGGTCCTTCGGAAGGGATTTCAAGCCATTGGTCATTATTGATTGCTTACTTACAAGTCGCTTTTTTCATTCAATCCCATCCAATCTATCAAAATTCAAACCACATTTGGAATAGCAAAACCGAAATCAAACCAACATAACAGATGAAATCCTCAAACGCCCCACACAACCCGATTTATTTTTAATAATTAAGATGTCATTATGATATTATTATTAATTATTATTATTTTGTACTGTCACAAATTACTATTAATTGAATTAATGGTTATTCAACTCATGAATTTAATCTAGTTATTTAAGATCTTTACAGTTTTTAAGACATAGCTAGGAACATTATGTTTACACAAAATTGAAAAGGGGAATTGGGGATGGGCTTAAAATGCCACATGCAATTATGATGCAAGCTACTATATAAGAATGTTTAGCAAGATCTCAAACTTGGCAATTAAGTTTTGCAAACCATATAATCTTGAAAAACTCCTGACAATAACACCATTCGTAAATCTCTTAAATAACTTAAAAACCAATTAGCAAACTCATCTATAATACAGATCTGGGATGTTTCACAAGATTTAAGTCTGTCAAAAGATTGAGGCATTTATATTCATTAGGGGGTTCAATTCCCTCTCTTCCATTCCTAAAATATTGACAAGCAAAAAAGTCATTAGTCAAAACTGATGGTCATTTCATCTCCGAATAAACAGGTAATTAGTAAAAATTGTTGGGTATTATTATCCCCGAAAAACTGTTTCTTCCCATATTTTTCTTGCTTTTGAAAAGTTTGTTGGTTCGATCGAACCCCCCCCCCCCTGAAACCCATGGCTATAAGAGCTTGCAATATTGATCAATTTGATTGCAATGCAGGGGTATCCATAATGCTTATGCCAATTTTCTCTACCTAAACCTAGAGGCCAGTCGAATGATAGAATGCGATTTTTTTATTTTTCAAATCACAAAAAGACCTGTTAATTTAACATAAGGGCGATTAGACAGAAACTAAAAATTTGGCAATTAGAATACGCGCCAGCCTTGTAGGCAGGAGTTATCCTCTATAATCTGGGGCATTCCAAATTATATTTATCAAAGTTTGGAGGAACGTGGGCTGAAAAGTAATAATTGCAATATATAACCTTTAGCCGATATCAGAATTTCGCATCATATCACGATATTGATCAGAATTCACACAATAAGGCATCTATTAACACTTTACAATCAATTTTCAATATATAAATAACTCAGTAAGTTTCGAAGTAGGTTGTAGGCATCTGATGGTCAGGTTGACTTTTTATAAAGGAACTTGATTAAAACTTTGTAGAGAATCCAACTCACCTTTTGTTTGGTTAAATTAGAATTTTGACTTTAAAATATATCTGAACAATATATATGTAACTTGTTGAATTAAACAGATTAAAAATATACCACCTCTAATTTTATCTATACAATAAAGCGGTCAGTTGGCATATAAAGGTTTACGTACATGCCCGTTTCGTATTTGTAGAAAATAAGATAAAAAGTAGGTCGCCGAAATCTTACATCATCTACTCGATACTGGGCATGATATTAATTGAAATAAAAGGTTGCGAATCGACAGAATTCATGAAAATTAAAAAACGGGGCTTTCCCATTTTTCCAATTAGCTCGTAAATACGTCCATTCATCATTTTTATGTAAGTAATAACAGCGTTGGTTTAATTTTTTGTGAGTTCTATTCAAAGAATTTTCATACGTATACAACAATGACATATAGGAAATCGAATTTAGGTAAATTTTCAGTGACACTATGTTATTTGATTATTATTTTTTTCATTCTTCAGGGATTGCATGTTTTCAATGACTTAAAATGAATGAAACAAGACGTTAAACGTGGCAGTAGAATTCAAAGATGAAATAGTTGGTAAGAGCGGAACCAAGTTTCAACTTGCGTGCTTGCAAAGAATAGAAGTGGGTGAAATCATATCCTTAATTCTTTGGACTCAAACTATAAAAGAAACAAAACCGAAAATATATGAATGAAGACAGAAAAATCGTTACTCAAAATGAGAAGAAGTGAAATCAAAGAAAACACGAAATACTTTAGCTTCTTCCCTCAATCGTTCTGACCTAAATCAGTAAATTGATTAACTTTTGCCATAGTCAACTTCAACTCCTTGGTGACTTCATATCAAGAAATATATATAAATATTCAGCAAAAAGTTCGAACCATGCCTCAATATCTCATATCAGAAGTAACTGATAATACAATAATATATTTCTTGTTACATAATAAGAGTGATTATGAAGTTTTGAAATATGCTACTTTCATATTTTATATTTAGTCAATCGTAAACTACCAGCATTGAGTTATCTTGTATATTCACACTAATATAAACTGTCTACAACACTTGTTATTATCATTGTTGTTATTATTATCATCATCATCATTATCATTATTATCATTATTAGTATTTTTGTATATTATTATTATTATTATTATTATTAATATCGTTATTATCATGATTATTATTATTAGTAGTATTAGCATTGGTATGAGTATTGGTATTGTTATTATCATAATCATAATTATCACTGCATAGAACTAATATATAATTTCCTCCCCTTCCCACTACTATTTCTAATACTACTATAACTACTACTACTACTACTATTTCTACTACTACTATTTCTACTACTACTACTACTATTACTACTACTACTACTACTACTACTACTACTACTACTACTACTACTACTACTACTACTACTACTACTACTATACTACTACTACTACTACTACTACTACTACTACTACTACTACTACTACTACTACTCCTATTACTACTACTACCTCTACTTTTTTCTTTAATTTCACATTAATAAACACAGTTTACTTTGTCTCTTATCGACTAAAAAGCAGCCCCGCCACCCAATTTAATGTCACTTTCAGCACTCAACCTCTTTACTTTCAAGGAACATTTTTTATAAAAATATAATTTAGGAAAAAAAATATATACAAATCTGCCATTTCTTCCCATCGACATGACTTAAAAAAAAAAGTTAAGTGAACATAAAACAAAAGATGACTTAATTACTAAAAGGCTCTCCCGTAACTTAATACACCCTATCTTCTCGAAATACAACTATATAACCGTGGTTAATGGTTCCTTAATTGGAGTTGGTGGAAAATACTCAGTTTCATTTCCGTGACTATTACCCTCCAACTTGCCCTCTTACTTATATTTTATAATGCTTTAGCCGAGGAATATGTTAGCAAAATATCAAACACATATTCAACTTGTGCGTGCTCAGACAAAGTAGACATGTACGGTGTACACAGTTATCGTTTTCATAAAATAAACACCTTTTTGTCTGTTTAATCAACCGTGCCATTTTTTTCTTTCTTGTGAGTATAATCTAATTAAGGAAGATGTATTCCAATGCTCTTCATGATTGTGCTTACAAGCTTGATAATAATGTGCTAGGCTTCTCTACTGAAACCTGCAACTTTTTTATTTCATATCGTGGCATTATCGCCGGTAAAATTACACTTGTTCTTGAGTGAGAATCAATAATAGAATTTGTAAGAGCGACAATGTTGTTAAAGGGTGCTGTTTCCAAAGCAAAGCTTTAAAGTAAACGTGTAACACCGTAGAGTGAAAACACCATTTATCACTGCGTTGCATGATGAGAAACGCAAACATACATTAGCGTATCCTGTTCTGGAATAATTGAATTTTCTAAGTTCTTTGGCAATAATTATGTCTTGTCTCAACTAAACTTTAGGTCAAAAATTGAAATAGGAACAATATTACTATCACGATATCTTTGAAGAAAAAAATCATGACACAACTTATAGACAGTAAATATGATAATGGCATAGAAATAGATTATTTTTGTAAAGTTTGATAGTTAATCGGTTTTTTTTAAATAAGTGACATTTTTTATATTTGCAACAGATCTGTTTTGAAGCACTGTTCTAAACAAGTAATTCATCCTCCCTTTTATATAAGTAGACTTCGATAAAAAAAGGTGTTATTCATTTCACTTTCATTATGGAACAATTTGTGCAATACAGCCTTTGTGTTTATGATTATAGAAAGAAAGTAATCAATATTTTTCAATCAGTTATTACAGACACGATTACAGAGACAGCAAAAAAGAATGAAATTGTATCGTTTTTGACGGAACAATTAAATAGATATTACAAGTCTATTAAAATATGTGTCATAATCATTGCATGACATTGCTAATTTTAATTAAGTTCTAAGATAATGTCTTTGAAAATGATGACCATGGAAGCATTTTTTCATGATTTTAAAACAAAAGGAGCGGATCCAAAATTTCTTGAAAGAATGACACAGAAAGTGCACTGAATTTTCTGACAAGCAAGATGGGGGCTCATTGTAAGAAAAAGTAAAAACGCAATTTTGAGCCCCCAAAAGAGGGTGGATTTTGTTTGCCATCGGTTACACCACCTCTCCCTGGATCTGCATCAGGGTAAATTCAGTTTTATATATTTCTGAATACTTATGTATCACGAGAAAGCATATAGTTTTATGTTTTGATATCATGACGTTTGCTTGGTTGCAGATGAGTTAGGATCTATCCAGCCGCCGAGCAGCCGTAAGATCCCCTGTCAGGTATGTGGTGCGATGTCGTCTGGTCTTCATTTCGGAGTATTCACTTGCGAAGGATGCAAGGTAATCATTTACTGCAAAATATAGGGCCTATCCTATAAATTGTTTCTATCATATATATCATTTTCATCTTTATTATTCTTTGCGCATGTTTCATAATCATTATTGATTTTTAAATCCCCATTGAATATCAAAATGTCACTTGCCTTATCTTTCTCTCGCTCCTGTCAACATTCCCCTATCACACGGCGTTTAGTTGGCTGCGTGCTTTTCTTTACCGGTAATTATGAACGTAAACCTATCATCCTGTATTTCTTTATAATTTCTACATAATCATTCTTTTTTTAATATACTACCCATCATACGGCGTTTATTTTGCTGCTATTCTTGAATTATGTACGTTAGCTAATCATCCAATACTTCTTTATCATTTTTATATAATCATTGTTCTTTTTAAATATATTAACCTTGCCTGTATATCAGTTCTCATTATCCTTTATTATTGCACTCAGATTAATTAGATCTATTGAATATTCATTTTTCGGTAGCCACATCTCTAGTAGCTACATCTTTGACTAAAATTTGGTATCTAAATTACATCATGACTGTTAAAGTTTTCCTCCTCTTGCGACATCATCTTTTCTCTATTCTGAAATTATTTGTTGATTAGATTATCAAGGTTGTGAGGCATAATGGACAGGCGTTCGAAGAAAGGAACCCACCGTTGATCGCACGCATTAGAACAAACGAAATATCATGTAATTTTAATGAACGATAAACACAAGCAATTATCCCCTCGATGCATTTCAAATTGCTCACTGCATAACTTTAATACAAACCTGTAAATATTTAATGAATAAGTTTTAGCATCATTGCTCCTCCATTAAAATCGAACAGATTGACATATCATAGTTCCTGATAGTTCTATATAGGGTAAAGTACAGGGAAAATGTAAAAGTATCTTGGTTTTTTTTAATAGCTCACTTTTAGATGGCGCATATGGGCTATTCCACGGTTACCCACGTTACATTTGGAGACACCTTGATTCATACTTGGAGCTGTAACTCCATTATTATTGATAGGAACTAAACATCTCTTTATCACAAGAAAGTACGCAGTCTGACTATCCTTTGTATAAAAAAAAACTTGGGAAATTTTATTATGCTCCTGGCAAATCTTTGAAATGTGTCGGTTACTCATGTTACATGATTTGGACATGCATTAATGAAAAGTCGACATAAGTGAAAAGTGTCCTCATACAAGGCTTTTTATGAAAGTTGATTATATCCATTTCAAAGAAGTATATTAGGGAGACAAACTTTGTATATAATTCAAAAAATAAAGAACACATGGTTTTTACTAGGGGTGCAGATAAAGTGGTTACTCGCGTTACATTTTGTCCATGTATGGTCAACAACACATGTAAATGTCACTGAAAATTCAATAATGTGTGTAAGATTCATGTTTCTGTTTCTGTAATAATATGAGTAGGATTTTAGACACCAGTTTATGTTTAAAGGTAATATTCTGAATAAGTTTCCTCCTCTCTTTTACTTATTGGTCAGTTGGTCAGTATATTGGTAATGTATTCACTAAACTGTACGAGATCTGGCTTGGGCTGTGTAAATAAAAAAAATGTAAAACAAATGCATGCCATTTCTTGCCTCAAGCCCTCAACATCGATTATAAAAGAACCAGCAAAAAGTATAAGTAAGGCAAACACAATTAAAATGAACAGTTCAGATGGGCTATACAGTACAAAGACACATTGAGCTCATGTCCACCAACCTATGAAATTGCCCATATTATTATTATTATCATCATTTTAATTGTTGTTGTCATTATTATTCTTGTTGTCTGTTATTGCTTACTGTCTAAAAAAAAATCGAGTGAATACAATCCACTAGAGTATTAAGAGTGGCTTTTACTTGTGTCTAGTTCATTCTATATTAACTCCATATTGAATATATCTTAATTGACCTCACTATCAAAGAGAGAGAAAGGCGAGTGAATCCCCCCGTTTTAGAGTATTGTAATTTTATTCATTGTTTTCAAACTGAGCCCCCCCCCCATTGCAAAACGATCCTGTTTTTAATGGATGTACTAATGTTTTATAATGGTTGTTTGGTTGCTGGTCATCAGTCAGTCAACAAACAAAGTAAATGAATAAATAAGATATTTTTAAAAAATCAAGTAAATGGATTAATTGATAAAATAATTGATTGAATACATGAAAAAATAGCGAATGAATAAATGAATGAATAAATCTATTGAATAAGAAGGAAAATAAGCTTTATAAAATCGGAAATGGGTAAAACTATTTAACGGATATCTTATGTCGCTATAACGTTAAACGACATTTTGTTTTCTTCTCTTCTTTTTATTCGTCTTTTACTATTTATTTCCCCTTCTGCTTTCCTTCTTCCACTATTATCCCTTTCCCTTTTTACCGACTCAAATCCAGGGGATGGACCCCACACCCTGATATAAATTTAAATCATCCCACCATTATCTCTTAGGAGTGCCCTTTGAAGCAGTATTTGACCCTTTTGACCCTATTTTCGCTCTTTTTCTAATATTTCCACCCTCTTTCCCCTTTTCCCCCTTCCCCCTCTTTTCACATTTTTTGTTGTTGCCAGGGGCACCTATGGATTCCCCATTTCTTAAAACTGAAATGAGACACACCCTAAGATGATACCGCGATTAATGATCAAGTAATGATGATTTTTTTTTTCAATATAAATTAGAATAGAATAAAATTGAGAACAGTTTAAGAGGGTTTAAATAGGCTGACCCGCAGTCAAACGTTAATTTCTAATTTCGACATTTCGAGGTACACATATCATTTTATATTGATCTGTCGCATTTATTTTGTCTGTCAAAAGCTATCGGCTATCGGTAAGAATGACTACCGATCTGGTTTAAATTCCAAGTCAGTGTTAAGCAAGGTTTAAACAACAATTCTTCATAAGATTTATATCTCTTTGTCTTTATGCTTCAGTTTTTATTGCGCGATTAATGTAATGTAATTATTATTGTTGTTAAAGAAAAATAAAATGCAGAAACTTTATCTCACACCGTTAATTGACATGACTCTTATAAAGGCCTGCAAAATCTTCGGCAATTCTTTTATCTGCTAGCAGGCTAGGACGGTGACGGGGTGCTGTGTTGGAGAGAGATATATAAACTGTATATAGAGAGAGAGGGAGACAGAGACAGAAAGAAAGATGAAAAATTGGAGAGAAGATGAGTGTATGAGAGCTAGAGGGGGAGAAAGAGATTGAATCACATTTTTTCACTTCATAGTAAAACTTCCGTCATATGATTTATGATTTGAGTATACGAAGCATTGACGACACTGCTGCATGCATATGAACAAACTGAAAGTGAGCTAGTCATACTCAAAAGACGTGTTTATATAATTAAATAAGAAACATCGGTATTGTGTGTGGATGAAGGGGGCAATTTTAATTATGAATACAAATACAGAACGTGAAGAATTTGGAATGAGCGTGGCTCGCTCAGAGTCGTGTATGTGAGATGCTAAAATGATGATGGAATGACAACAACATGGTACAATTCAACTTGAGTTAGAAGATGTTTGGTTGTGTTTTGACACTATACATGAATTAATATATATCTAAAAAAATTCAAAAGTGGTTTGTCAGCTCATTGAATGAAAATTGAAAAAATAAAGTTGTAAATAATAATAATATTCCTGACTGAACAAGAATTTGAGTCCAATTTTGGAGAAAAAAAAAACAGGTTTCACCTTCCTCATTCAGTACTTATTAAGGAAAATACCGAATAATCATTTGAAATATACTTTATATAGGAATTATCATTCTTATTCCCTTTTTAATTAAAAATTCATTTTTTTTACAATTTCCACTGCTTGGTTAGAATATACAGTGGTGCCAAAAGGTTAGTGAACCCCACAGGAAAATGAAAATATTCAAAGTGTTCAAGTTCTGCCATGTTTTATATATTTAATTGTGAAATCAGGCGATAAAATATTACATTAAAGGTTTGTTTCTCTGAGCTCGCTGAATAGTGTAGCGTTGTTGTCTACATCTAACACTCAACATAAATGAGTGCATTTTGTGAAGGGGTTCACTAACATTTTAGCACAACTGTAGACTTCACTGACCTTGCAGAGAGTCCGAACCAGATACTGCAAAAAACAGAACAAAACATACCCCCCCCCAAAAAAAAAAACGCATTCGAAGTCATTTATATGGTTTATTTGATAAAAGGAATATTTTTTTTTTTTTACCATAAATGTGGTATCACTGGCTAATAAGGAACACTTGATTCCAAAATGGAGATTCCCTTTCGCATTCTTGTTTTAAATCAAAATTTCTCCTATTTCGTCTAAACCTCTCCCCTTGATCATTTTTCCAAATGCCGCTATCAACAAAGGGAATATTTTCTATATCTATATATTATTTGCTGCTTATATAGATTCATACACAGGCCTATATTTGGTTAATTCAATTGACTGACAGATGACATAATTTCTTTTATAATGATATCCCTGCCGGCCATAGGAATCGCCGTGTTCACATGGTATTACATCCATAAAAATGGGTTACATTGACTCTATAATAATGCAGCATTGAAAGTTAATTCCCTTGTTAGAACAACCCTCCAAATTTAGACATAAAGCTAGACCTGTTAACCCTTCAAATTATCTGGAAAATTTTGGTAAATAATATACAAATACATTGGTGCCTTTTCAGTGTTTTTACAGAAGGAGCATCCGAGAAGGGGCGAACTACGCATGTGCGAAGGAACGAAGCTGCGAAATCACCATGGAAACGCGGAATTCTTGTCGATTTTGCCGATTTCAAAAATGTATTGGTCTTGGAATGTCAAAAGAAGGTAAATACAAATAAAATCATGAATATTCATTCTACTGAAATGAAAACTGTATTTATGTTTAACAATTGTTTTATCAGCAAAAATTACTACATATATAAATAATTATTTTAGAAATCGAAGGGATAAGTGAAGTTAGTACCAATTTCATCATCATTATACAAATTGATAACATACATGACATAAGTGTTAATTTATTGTAATTATCATATAATTTATTTGTAGGGGCAGATCCAGGAATTTTTGCAAGAAAGGGGGTGACATTTTTGTTCAGAAAAGATTTTGACAAGGAAAAAAAAGAGAAGGTATTTACTAGCGTATGCACAACATTTTTCACATCACTTTTTTATGACTCTCATGGGGGGAGGGGGGACGGACGGGCTGGATGTACCCCCTCCTGGATCCGCCACTGACCCAATCCCACCAATCTTTCCATATTCAATACCTCATCACTCTTATACACTACAATACAATTTTAATCAAAAGTAACCGAGTTTGACCAACGGTAGTATTCCTTGAACATTCGATGTAAAAATTTGTAACCAATATCAAAACATCGACGGTATATCAATGTAGACTATTTCGCCCAACTATTGGCTAAACTTGACCAATAAATTATTTCAATGGTTTGCCAACTTTCCAGAAATAAATGCACAACTTATTGCAGTGTAGAAAAGGGTTGGATAGGAGAAATGACGAGGAAACAGATAGATAACTAGAGATTGGATATTGAATCAAAATTACAATTGTCTTTTGATGTTATGGCTTACAAAGTTACAATGAGTTTTGACAACAAATAATGTGGAGAGGAGTTAATTACCCGAAATGCCTTTCGTTTTTTATCTTCTTTGTGCAAGGGAGCGATCAAAAGAAACAGTTTAATTCATTTGTTATATTTTCTTCAGATAATGCAGGACGTGGTAAATGCGGTAAATAATCTAAGAATCTGAATAATTGATGAAATTATCCATCGCTTGCTCTATTGAAGGTACTCTCCTCAATCAAAGACGTATTATAACATTTCAGATAAAAAAATTTGATATGGCTAATTAGACACGCATTTTACCGCCTTGAACTTCCACTGAGGAGCCCGTTGATTTGTATGCGTACTAATCATGCTAATGAACTATTAAAGACCATTGTCTACACACAAATGCCGGCTATTATCCTCTATTGTACATGTTGTATACAAAACGTTAATCAAGAACGTCACGCATTTATCATCAGACTGTCTTGCGGAGACCATTTGTTCTGATTTTAAGCCAAACCATGAAAATCGCGTTAAATTTCTAGGGCTGAAATATTGATTGAGCCCTAATAATGATTTCCGGCAGCAATAGGGAAAAAAAATCACAAAAAATATCCATCAAGACAATGTTTCATATCAAAAGAAAATAGAACGACGAAATTGGAAAGTAATGTTGGAAGCATGTAAAATAATATTGTTCAGCCATATTTTGTAAAAGGCAATGATAAATGTAATAATAATGACAATAATTATATCAATAATCTATAGTACTCGCATCTGTCGGGTTTTGTCAAAGCCGAACCGCCTCAGTAACGTATCCACAATCATAAAGGAACCGACGAACAAGTTACGCGAGACTAATTATTTATGAATAAGTGTCTCCCCCTTATTTGTTTACTTTTTTATTTACTACCCTTTCTTGTCATATTGATAATTTGTGAGACTCTCACTGCATATTCATAGGAGCCTTCAACCAACAAGATTTGTTTTCACTTTTTGCTCCCTTATATCCACATCTCCCATTTTCTTTCTTTGTTATTATTTTAGAACCAATTACAAGAATGCTTTCTAGTACCTTTTTTATATTGTTTTAATTATATGTATACATTTCATACTTTACAACATATTTCTTATGCTTATTTATGAACATTTGTATCATATATCATCATCGGGTAAATATACCTATATCATTATTACTGTTATTATTGTTTGTATTGAGTTATTGATGTTTGAAAATGTGAAATGTTGGAACGAATAAACCTTGAACCTCGAGTTGGGGGTTACAAATCTCGGTTAAAAAGAAATCATCCTCTATCCTAAACATACCGGAACGTTCTCATGAGTTAACTTAACGGGTTATTTCTTTGTTGAAATATGACACCAAACATTGATCTATACTGTCATGTTCAGAATTATAATCATATACAACCATCACAACTACTAATCTATAATAATAGGCCAGTATAGGCCTCCTACTGCTGCTACTACTTCTACTACTTCTACTACTACTACTACTACTACTACTACTACTACAACTACTACTACTACTACTACTACTACTACTACAACTACTACTACTACTACTACTACTACTACTACTACAACTACAACAACAACTACTACTACTACTACTACTACAACTACTACTATTACTACTACTACTACCACCACCGCCACCACCACAACTTCTACAGCTACTACTACTACTACTACTACTACTACTACTACTACTGTTACTACTACTGCTACTACTGCTACTACTACTACTACTACTACCACCACCACCACCTCTACAACTACTACTATTACTACTACGATACTACTACTGCTACTGCTACTACTGCTACTACTACTACTACTACTACTACTACTACTACTACTACTACTACTACTACTACTACTACTACTACTACTACTACTACTACTCCTGCTACTGCTACTGCTACTACTACTACTACTACTACTACTACTACTACTACTACTACTACCACCACCACCACCACCACCACCACCACCACCTCTACAACTAATGATACTACTGCTACTACTGCTACTACTACTACCACCACCACCACCACCTCTACAACTACTACTATTACTACTACTATACTACTACTGCTACTGCTACTACTACTACTACTACTACTACTACTACTACTACTACTACTACTACTTCTACTACTACTACTGCTACTACTACTACTACCACTACTACTACTACTTCTACTGCTGCTACTACTACTACTACTACTACTACTACTACTACTACTACTACTACTACTACTACTACTGCTACTACTGCTACTACTACTACTACTACTACTACTACTACTACTACTACTACTACTACTACTACTACTACTACTACTACTACTACTACTGCTACTACTACTACTACTACTACTACTACTACTAGTCCTATACACCAACAACTAAAGTACCACCACTAGTAAGATTCTCCAATTAATATAAATGTGAATATATTATTAGTGTGGTGATAGTGGCGACGGTGATTTCAGTAGTAGAAGCAGGTGGTAGTGGTTGTAGCAGTAGAAGAAATTGTATTATTATCTACTATTTATAATACTACTTTTACTACTGCACCATTCCCAACACCACACTGCTGATATATTCATGTTTATATTCATTGGAACATCTTTATCATTAATAATGCATTGTGTGTGTGTGTGTTTCATTTCATCCCATAGGTATCAAGTTAGGCCGCCGGCCGAAGGTAGAAAATGAGCCTTTGCAACATATGTGCTACACAAACAGAAGAGACATGGGTTCGATACCCATTGTAGCGGGAAGTCCACGGAGTCTGTCATGGTCCCCAACATTCAACTCGCATATGCCTGGACACCCGGACTACGTCCAGTCCAACTATAAAGACCTGGATATCGATGCCATGTCCAAGTATGGAATCGGTTTACATAGTGAGGGATGCTATAGCCTGAAACACGAGACAATGTCCCAGTGCGACCATTGTAACGAACCGTTCCCAAACCAGTATCCATACTCTGGTGGTCATCATGGTCATGACGATATGGCGAGCTATGGACCTATGGATGGGATCGTACCAACTTCGAATATGACGTGGAAGATGGAAGCTACGTATAGCGCTACAAGCTGTGTTCAGAACAACTACTCCATGATGACGCGTTCTCCGGGCACGACCACGCCCATCAATTCAACACAAGGGGATGCTTGGCAAGTATCCCAGCAAAGTCCCTCGACCATAAGTGAGGTGTCATCCGATGACCAGTGGGACAACGGAGTCAGACCACATTCAGGAACGGCACCGGTGAGCTTGACAATCCCTGAGGTGCAAGCAGGAGCTGTAGCTGCTTTGGCATATGCCAACCTTTATAGAGACAAGACGGTAGATCAATCCGAAGACCACAACCAGATGATATCCACAGCTGATAGAGTAGGTGATTCAAACCCTGCGGATATCGGGCATTCAAAAAGCTATACGGAATTGGTTCCTCGAAGGACAGCTTCTTGTGAGGACAACTATGAATCGGAGTGGCATAGTCAGCGACTAGACCTTCCTCCAAAATGCCAAGCAGAAAATATAGCCATTAACCATCTTGCGTCATGTAATAATGAACGATCAGATCTTAAAGATCAAAATATTGTTTCTTCTAGAATACACACATCCCGGGAAGAACCTCGTAAACGTGGATTCGCAATGACTCTCCTACCTAGTACCTACATGAAGAGAAAGAAGCATTGGTCAGATGATGAACAATCGGCAGGTGATGATGATGACGATGATGATGCTGATGAAAATTACGATCATGATGACGACGGAGAAGGAAGCTATGATGAAGAAACAGGAGAAATACAACACGATTCTGATAAAAGCAGATTATCGGCAGAGCTCGTTGAGAGATTGATAGGTGCGTTTGTAGATGTGACAAAGAACATGCAACAACTGTGGCAGTACCATCTTCGCAGCACCTCTTTGGTAAGTCTCTTGGCTTACTGTCACTTAGTTGTTACATCAACTTGACATTGCTATGGCTAGCGTGTGGAAAGGTTGATGGCTAAACTAACCGTATTTCAATGATTGAAGGGGAATCGCAAAAAAACTACTGTACTATTGCTATTGCCAAGTATATCCAAACAAGAACAATTTTCTCGCCAATCTTTCGAATGGTAAACTCTAATAAGATATGGGTTTTCATCTTCTCCTTCAATTACAGGGGATGCAAGCACGTGATAGAGAACGGGGGGGGGGGGGGTCATAGCAAATTATCCAAGCAAAAAAACTGTTACGGATCAAACTATTCATGCTAACGGGCAATGCATTTTGGCCTTTACACTTTGCATTTGGGGTACTGCAGCGGTACTTCTTATTTTGTAGTAGAGGATGTGGGTTTTAATACAAGAAAGATGTATCTATAGTTTATACCATTGCACCAATGACATTTATTATCCCTATAAGATCATAATTTCGAATTCGGTGTTATGCGACGCTATTATTGCGCCAACCCTATAACACCAAACGTTCAACACCGATTTTGAAATGACACGATAAGTGTTCAGTTGCGTGTAGTTTTTTTTTTATTCAAATCGGCATATTTACTCTCCATTACCCTCTCTTATCTTTTATTTATAGGCCTATTATCACTTAGCCCCATTTTTACTTGACCCACTGCGATATCGCCTGGCCACCGCTCATTTTGACGCTTGCTTTATGCATAGAGCTATGCTTTATGTGATAATTTTCAATTACCTGTACGATTTTTGCACGAAAATTTCATCCTTCCTGAATCATGTAAATATCATTAATATCATGGTCCATTCTTTCGAGCTACTAATTGCAGCAATTGAAAAGGCATTTGGTGTTATAGTCCTGTGGATTGTCCCGGTGAATTATTCATGCATCCCCAAATAGTATGATTATAATTATTATTTCCTTTTGAGTCGATTATTTTCGTCATGTTCACTTTTATATATTCTGAACATTTTAGATTGAAGACAAACTATGTAACAAGGACATGGATACCTTTGTTCAAGAAAAGAGAGACGAAATCCAGAAGATAATTACTGGCTATTCCTATAAAGTTTATGGTAAGTACATTATAAAATTATAGCTTTTATATATAAACTTTACACGAAAGAAATGACTGTACTTAAAAAGGATTATCAATGGTAAACAACATCCGATAAATTAATATGGTAAGATATATTAAATAGGAACAGAGGGAAGACCTATACTGGGAAAAGGTGCGTCTTTGCAGGGGAATTTAATTTCGGGGCGAAACGATGAAAAACTGAATTAATATTTCGGGAGCAAAATTGATATGACCCCCTTTGTGTTTCTCACAAGCCGACATTACGCAATATGAAGTTCTTTGGTCTGTCTGACGCGAAATTTCTGTAGTTGGCCTTCGGAAAAATCTAATTTCGGTAAATTTTTCTGTACTTTTAAATTTATTTTCAAAGGTAATTTACCTATATCATACTACAACGAGAGAGCATTCCATGTGATATCACGCCTATGCTTGCTACGTGATACCAAACATGAAGAAAATGAGGAGAAATACAAGGCTAGAGCAACGCAGAAAGCTGCCGTCCTCTGCGCTCTTTCTATCGTGCCGTCAGGTAGGTTCAAATAACAATCAATTTATCAATTAAAAAACAGTAATATTAGTTTTTCATTCATCTGTCTTTGTATCAATCAATGTTTTTATTGTTTATACCTACATCCTAAATGATATTGAAATATTCATCTACTGATCTGCATAATTCATTGTTTACATGATTTATTTATTCATTTATTTGTTCACAATTTATTTCAACCTGTAAGCGCTATACCCAGAACACATAGAATTATATTTTACATAATGTGGGCCTAACACCAATGACATGAAACTGATGTGAAATGAAGTCGAGGAATAGTTAGAAAAAAATAAACTAATCCTATTTTTGTAAACAAAAAAATATTTACATTGAATCCCCAGACCCACATTTGTGCCAAAATTATGGTTTTACATGTTTCATTTTACAGGGGGCGCTGTATCACATCAGCTTTCATCGAGACAAAAACATTTATACACCGCTCTATTAAACTCTCTCAAAGGTAGGTCATTCAGTGTTATGTTCCGTTAAGCACATTATTATGGGGGAATTCCCATCTTGATTTCAATCTTCTTGTTCTTCATAATATATTCTCCCTAGTTTTTACTTCCTATTCCTTTTCACCCTTATCCATCCCCCGATTCTTTCTTTTTATCTTGTTTTCTTTTCATCTATATTTTTCTTTTTCTAAATTTTATTTTATCGCTCCTTCACCTCCCCCATCTTTCCCATTCTTTCTCATTTTTCTTATTCTTTCTATCTGCATTAAGGTAAAGAATTTATTCGTTTATTTTTTTGACAGGAAAGCAAAATGGAAACGATGCTATATGAACTGAATCCACAGCACTCACGTGAAGACGAATTGATAAGCACCGTATCAAGGAATAGGACCATCCACCTCCAATGGGTCAAAGAGAGATTTCCTCACCCCATTTACCCGCTTGTATTTATCTGGAAAAGCTTCTATAATTGTGATCATTTATTATTTTTGGGAAGGTATGAAATTGTATGAAATGCAATGCACTTGGCATATTCAAACACGCAGAAAATTAAGTTCTATGATCATGTATGCCAGAACTAAAGTTTGTAAATATACAGTTTTTACTCTTGAAAGTGTCCCCCCCCCCCCCCTTTTGAAAGTGAGGACTTTTTTTGCTTGTCAAATTTTCCGCGGACGAGATGACCTTCAATTTTAGGTAAAAACACAATTATTGACTCGATGTGGAATCTAATGAATATCAATTTGTCCTTTATTTTCTTTGGAAAACGATTTAAGTTTTGGAACCGAATACCCAGGTTTCACTACAAGCGCGCACTGAGCTCGAGTAGCCTGCCTGAGACTGAGTTAGATCATGGACCTAGGTCTGACGTCGCGTCCATGGTAACTTAGATCTAGACCTACGCCTGTTCGCGCTATAGCGCTAGACTACGAATTTAGCGTCTGTTATTGATCGAAGCCAAAGCCAAAGAGGGGAAAGAAAAGTCAACAAACTGCCGTATTCTTGTCATATTCCATGCCATTTGGTAATTGTGAATGTTGCTGACGGTTACTGATATTTCACAGATGGAACTTTACGTGAAATATTCAAATATTTTACAACGATGTTGTTGGCATTATTTACTTCGGTCCCACGTGTGTCATTTGGTGTAATAGATCTATAGATAGATCTACTACTTTACTAGAGATTCGTGCATTCATGGTACGTAAATCGCTCGACGCAAAAGAAACGCTGACTTGGCCTGTGTGGTAAACTTATGCCTAAAGGATTTGGATGTGGATAGGAGAGAGTACAGACCGGCTACATGTTGTATGTACAGCAAACAACATGCTCTGTGATTTATAACGCTATCATCACTCCAGACTGATTCATGCAGATTCAACAGAAGAAACGGCTGTCAAACATTCGGAGCAGTCGTCATAAGAATAACCCAGTACTTGATAAAAAGTGTGAAAGAAGCACATTGCAGTTAAAAATTGCTAAGATATTTAACTATGTTGGAGTTGTATTCATTCTGTTGTTACTCTTTGTATCATCGACTACCGTTACTTTTTTTACCATCCCTGAAGTAGTGGAAAAACTTGGTTTCATTGCATGGAAGCACCTGATGTTTACCACATTTGCCTTGGGATCTACCTTTGCAAATTTTCTACTGGCTGTATTTACAAACACGTCAATACCAAGCAATTATGAGTTAAGAGGAGGGACTAAGACTTCACTGCCAATCCGTGCCCATTATTGTAGTTTGTGTAAATCTGCAATTCTGAAACATGATCATCACTGCTATGTGCTTGGAAAGTGCATTGGGTATCATAATCAGAAGTATTTCATCTGGTTTTGCTGGTACTCGATGGTGACGGCTTTCTACTCTTTGTTCCTGACGGCCTTGTACCTGAGTTTAGCCCATTCGGTGGAGTTCCCTGGTGCCTGGACCTACTTTCTCCTTCTACCCAGGGCTGTGGTAGGCTGGTTTTCTGGCCATACTGATGTAATGGAGCTTGCATTTACTCTGCTACTCTACATCCAATTGGTCGGTGGCTTTGTAGCTGCTGGGTTCTTTGTATGGCAGATTTTCTTGGTAATAACAGGGTTGACAACACATGAGGCCCTCTATGGAGAGAAGTTTAGACTGAAACGCCAGGCAGGAATGTACGCTAAATGGACTGAAGTCTTTGGAAAATACTGGTTTATTGGAATGGTTGTACCATTGCCATTCCCTCAATGTGGTAATGGGTTGTATGAAAAACTGGAGAATTGAGAATCTATGTTTATGCATGTAATATTTTGAGTTTGGATTGATTTTGCTAACCTTTTTTTTGTTTTGTCTACTGGGGAAGTCCTCATGATGAGTTCATTGGGATTAAAACTGTAAAAAAAAATTAATCAGCAATTAAGGTTTGGTGAAATTCTTTCAGAGGATAATAACATCATGCATTAGAAGTTTGTAGCATTAAGTGAGAGTTGCTCTCCCATTAAGTTGTCATTTTCAAATTGGTCACAATGACATTAATAAGTGTTTTGCATACATGTAGTAGTGTTAATGAAATTTTGCAGGGTTTAGCAGGGCTAAGATTTTAATTTCTGTGTTAACTTTGGATTAATTCTACTTTTCTTACATGTACTTGGTATTCAGTGGATAATCTACACATGCTATAAAATATCTAATCACTAGCCTTGAGTTTTGGTTTTCATAGATGTTGGATATTTTCTTTGTTAATACAAGTGAAAACTGAAAGTGTGGTAGATCAATTCTAACAATACTGCATTTCAGGATGGTGTCCCTATATCTAAGTTCTTTTTCAAAACATTTTATAAATAATTCCTTTTTCAAATATAAAACATAATATGCAAAAATATCCCTGCTAACCCAAAGGTATTCCAGTGGTCTAAAGGACCTTAGTTCCAGCTTTTTTACTGTCCATCATTTACAAACAAAATATATCATAATTTTATAGACTTTTGGAGCAGATACATAAAATCTTTATTTGAATGATTGTAATTCATCATTGGAAAGAATCTCAGAAACATTGATTCTAATGTGAATTGATTCTAATGTGTATACAAGGTAGTCTGTGGAATTGGATAAAGTCGTTTGTATCTAATCGTTACCAGGTTGTGCAATACCGTGGTTCTTGCTCAGATCCTGCAATTGTTTCTTCTGGTATACCCCAAGGAAGTGTCCTGGGTCCGAGATTGTTTAATATGTTTATCAATGATCTAGTAAGAGTTGTCCAATCACATTGCCTGCTTTTTGCAGATGACACATTGATATATAGATTGATTAGAGACCCAGTTGAGACCAGATTCCTTCAGGAGGATCTAGATAGGGTTGTATCATGGTGTAGTCTTAACAAGATGCAGTTGAATGCCAGTAAAACCAAAGCTATGAGAATTGCTCCTCGTAAAAAGAATGTTGGTAACACTAGTTACATGATAGATGATGAGGTAATTGAACAGGTCAGTTGTATCAAGTACTTAGGGGTATTTCTCAATTCCCAGTTGAATTGGGATGACCATGTTAATCATGTTGTTTCAAGGTGTAACCGTATGCTCGGGCTCCTAACCCGTATGTCGGCTGGCCTCTCTTCACGAGCGCTTCTGACATTATACAAGTCACTTGTGTTGCCCATCCTTGATTACGGAGTGCCAGCTTGGATGGTCTATACTCAGAATCATATTGATATGCTTGAGCACATTCAGAGAAGGGCAACACGAATGATTCTCAGACAGCGACGTCAAGAGATGCCATATGACCAACGTTTGCGATTATTAAAATGGCATACGCTAAAATCTCAGAGGATTTTCTTAATGGTGTCCTTTTTTGTTAAATTGTTGTATGGTTTGATCGTTTGCGAAGTCGCAAGGGATAATATTGTAATACGTGTAAGACGTTCTGACGTAGATGTTAGATTTGTACACCTAAAGGCAAGAACAGAGAGACTCCATCAGACTGCAATTCACAGATATCCCATAGTATGGGAAGCCCTGCCCTCTGAAAGCAGAGTTGAAATAGTCTCAGGAAACATTAATCATGTTCTGTGTGTCCTCAAGAGGGATATCCTTAAGTTCCAGTTAGATTAAAATATAAATTAGAATATGTCTAAAGATCCACAACACATTATCAAGTTTCTTTTTAATTTTCTAAACTGTGTCCAATTTATTATTTCTTTATATCTTTTATCTCATTCGTTGTAAAGTTATTTATTTCCACTGTTGGCTCAATTATATTTAACCGAATATTTGTTCCTCCTGTTTTCTTTGGTTAAGTCAAACATAAGTTGGTTCCCTTTTTTTTTGTGCAACCTACCTGTCTTGTACTATTATGTTATTCTATTTTGTAACTCTATTATGTAATGATCTTTTTTTCACCCAATCAGGTGTGGGAGGGAAGGCCTGTGGGCCATGGCCATTAAGTTGACCTATTCCCTACCCAGGCTACCTGGTTGGGTGAGAAAGGGTCTAAAAATTATTTGTATTTTTGTATTTTTTCTCAATTTTGCATTGTACATGCTGTTTTGTTTTTGATGAAGTGCCGAATAAAATAATAATAATAATAATAATAATTCTCATATACATTGCAGGCCTACATTATGTGAATCATCATACCGTGTCCAAAATTTGCTTGTTTATGTCCTTCATAAGATTTGAATCAAATTCTTGATGTTCACTTTCTGGACAGTGATGTACAGGGTAGCATTTGGCTTAATTGGTAGAAAAGTCACTTAATCTTCACCTATCCAGTCAGTCGGCAGGTCCCAAGAAAGTGGCTTCTTTCATCCAAGTGATATTCATGACTTGAGATGTTTTGCATATTTAGTGAGCTTGATGCGGACCAAAACACCTCTTTTCATTTGGTCATTGCTGCCCTAATTGTGCATCAAATTTAATGATTTTGGTATCATTGTAAAGAAGAAGAACCATTCTTTTAGGTCATGTGTTTGAATTTATTCAAAGGTTTTGTAATATAGGTTAAAATTTTGATCTAAAATATGCTACAAAATAATTATTTTCACCTGACAAAAGCTGCTATTTTCACACTTTATTTTTGTTTGAACCCAGCGATTTTTAAATCATGATAAAGCTGAATATGTATGCTTTAAAATGGTATAGGTTTCAAAATAAGACTTGGTTTAATCGGATCAAGATCACACTTTTCATTGGCCAAGTACATAAAGCAACTTGAAAACAAGAATACTGCGCTCTGATTGGTCAAAGAGACCACACACTGGCAAATTCCAACGGTTCCAGTGCCTGGGTTCATGGAAAGGTCACACTTCCCATGTGGTAATCTCCTCAAATTACCCGCGCCTGTTGTTCTGTGAACCTTATTCAGCCAATCAGAACTCTGGATTTCATGCAAGTACAAAATTTCAGAAATCTCGTCTTGTACCTTGGTGGGAAAAGTGTGATCTTGACCCGATTAAAAGGTGCCGCATATCAAGAGTGGCATTGTGAGAAAGTACAGAAGTTCAGCTTTATGGTGATATATATATCATTGAGGCTCAAAATAAAAAAGTTTTGCACAATTTGCAAAAGAAAACAGAGGAAGAAAATTCAGTTTTGAGGCACATTTTCAGGCAAGAAATTTACTTATTTATCAAAATATTGTATACAAAATAAATGACCAATATGAAAGAATAACATTTACTCTATCTGATGGTGCAATAATATTTCATTTAACTTGATGTTAAAACAGGTAAATTCTTAGAGAAAGAAATTCTCACAAATCACGAGATTTTGCAAGGAGGATTCAGCCACGAGATGATTTGGATGAATCTGGCCTTTTTGCTCATTAGCATAGGGACCTGCGGTCTGACTGTATCAAAATACATGTACATTTTAGATCTCACACCTTACAAGAATTTGTACTGTAATTTGAGTATTTTTGTTTTTCACTGTTACAAATAACAGATCCACTGTTTGTACAATACCCAAACATAGAATCATGCTTTAAATAAAAAATAGAAAAATATGTCATGTGTAACCTTTTCTGTGTGCAATCCCACATCCATATTTATATGTGCTCTACTTGCACATTATGTGGCTTCTACCTCATTTCTATCAGTGTAAGGAAACAGAAAAAACACCTTAATAAAGAGATCATACCTATGCATACTTAATAAAATTATTGATGTTTCTTGAATGTGTAATGTCATCAGCAATTTGCAGTTTTGAAGTTACATGTACATTAACTACCAAAATCAATTTGCATATTGGTAATCTTGGAGCTTTTACAAATTGAGAAAGAACAAAATCAATTTGCATAAGAATGTCTTCATAAGTTTCATATAAAAAACAAAATGCTTTGATGGAATGACAGCCCCCCCCCCATTTTTTAAGGGAATAAGAGAAAAGAGACTGTTTTGCCAAATTTAGTTAATTAGATGGCATTCCTGAAATTGTAGTTACTTATTGAAATTTATACTTGTACACTGCATGACCATATTGCACTCTTCAATGTACACATCAATCCTACATGTACCTGTATATGCCTTGAAGTTCTGTGACCTACATGTATTCATCTCCCAAATCATGTTGAGTTATTTTGGATTAAACATTTTGTCTACAACCAAATAATTTCTTTTTCAATCAGGTAGGTATTTGTGATATATATATTGTTAAAATTGAAACAATTTAATCAAAGTTTAAGCTATACACTACTAGTCACAATTCTATGACTACCTGTTTCACCAGAGAGCAATAGATTCGGTCCATTGAATCTATTGTTCTCTGGTGAAACGGTAGTCAAAGAATTGTGACTGGTAGTGTAGTCTTAGATTCAAAGCTCTACTTGGAATAACATGACTCATATGCTACATGTATGTATTTTTTTCCTTTGATACCCTAGGTGCATACACTTTGTAGCTTCTGTTCATGATATCAGAATGACTTTTGTGGCCAAGAGAAAGAAACATTGATTGTGCAGGTAGAGAATTGGAAAAATAGACAAAAAAGAACAAAAGAATGCTGTAAATAATATTGGTAAGCATGTATATATGTTTGGATATCAAGTAAATTTACAAATTGTAAATGAAAGTACATTTCTGTATATGTATGTTTGATATGTATATATTTGAAGAAAACATGTTTGTGTACTGGCAACTGAAATAAAGACACTTGTAAAACATTCTTACACATGTAATAATTGTATTATTTACTGTGTGTTTATTTTCCAATGTAGATCAGCACACAATTGATCATGCGATGGAATGCATATATATCTCAATATAAAAATCACACTCACTAATAAAATGCAATACCAATGTGAAAGGTGAAAACTTTGTCATTGTCCACAGTCTCGACTCCAAAAGAAGGTGAAAATAATAACTATTAAATGAGCTTTGTAGATGGTTTAGGGTTCGAGAGCTCAACTACAAGTTTCTAATTCATACAGAAAATAATATTTTGCAATTATGGTAATTACCATGATAATAGACAATCATGGTAGTTAATAATATAGTTAACTGTAAATGACATTGGGCTCAAAACTATAGCATAATAGAAGAATATCAACCATTTTAAAATACAATATTGATGTATTGCCTTTAATTTACATTGTGTGCCAATCAAAAAACTGAGAGCAAAATAAACGTCAGCATAAATGACATACATTTTGCTCTTTTATGGGAAATGTCATCTTTGACGTTTATTTCATTTTGTCATTGCAAAGCAGACAGTGGTAGGACTTGAAGAGCCCAAACATTCAGGTTCTAAATAGTGTCACATACCATTTTGATATTATCACTGCCATACACAACAAAGGAGGGACTGGAGAGTGGAAATTACCCCCTCCATTGTTTTGCCCAAGATGTATATTCTTAAATGCAGATTTTAACAAAATTCCACTAAAAGTGTGTGACGGATCCAGTATTCTGAACTCCGGGTTTATTTTTTAAATCGTATGACACCCAAATTGTTGATAATTGTCTGGGAATGATAACTGAAGAATTTTTCTTTGTTATGAAAGTAATATGAAACAAAATACTGAACATAAGAGATATACAATATAAAATGAAATTTTTTGCTCCCCATAATTTTAGCACAGAGTTAGACTGTGATCTTAGTTAAACCTGACTTCAGAGTACAGGCCGAAAAGTTCAATTTACATTAAATCATCCCCACACTCCTTTGTGATCTGTTATTAAAAACCATACATGTACATACACATACCCCCCATAAAAAAATATGTGTACAACCATGGAAATTATTCTTGTACACTCTTTTTGTAGAAAAGTAATTTTCTTAAAATGACTGCATGCTGTAAAAGGCTGCTTGGGCTAACGCTTATGCAAGGTAATAATATCCAATTCTTTTGGAAGCTGATAGAGATGTAAGAATTGTGCATAATTATTATTATTTCACATGAAAATTAAAAGAAACACAAGATGCAAATGTGGATAAGGCAAATGATGGAATGTATACAGACGGGCTATGCAACATACATGTAGCTGGTTGATATCTACAAATTGATCATCTTTAAATACAAAAAAGCCTTGCTTGCTACATATAGATTAGAGATATCTAATTGTCAAGTGTACAGAAGTTTCACTGAAAAACACAATATACTTTCAGATGTCTCTGATATAAAAATACATACACCCGGGGCATGTAACACAAAGCTTAGCAATCATGGTAGAACTTTTTTTTTCATGATTGCATTGACTACATTGTTCATTTACTCATGAAAATCAAGCGTACGATTAATCACTAACCTTTGTGCTATGGGACCCTATAGTTTTGTTTTTACAATGCTAAAAAGAAACTCAAATGTGTAACAAATACACATACATTTCCATGTTATTAGTAGTACTGTATAAAAAGGCACTTTTAAACACTTGCTTGGACATCAACTGCTTTGGATATTATCTAATCTAAAGTTGGACGGAATTCTTAAAATAAAGCAGTATACCATTTCATGGGCTTACATGTACATGTACTCTTTAACTTTTCTTAGGCTGACAATCTTTAGACTGATCTCTGACACTCACCAACATGTACAGAAGGATTCAAGGATTTATTTACAATCAAGCGTAGCTCAAAAATTTTTCATGCTGGTACATGTATATCAATAAGTATATAAAATTTTAATGGTATTTACAGAAAAATCAACCCAAACATTTCTAAATAAGATACAGTAATTTACTTAAGAAGAAAACAAAACTACAGGAGAGCAGTTTTGATTAAGATTATTGATTTAAATGAAGGAAATCAAGGGGGCATTTCATCAATGTCCATAATTTGACAATTTGTCAGATCTGACAAATATCCGTTATTTGATTGCCCAAAAAGCACAGGTGCCTCAATATTTACTACAGTAACTCTTAGATAATGACAACTTTTAAGAAAAGTTCTCATGGGCCCGTTACACAGAGCATGGCCATTGACAATGGGGCTGATTTCTATAATTGATGGCATCGATTATTATCTATGATCAATTTTTAAAAAATCAGCCTTACTATCAATTACTAAGCTTCATGTTATAGGCATGTGGTCATAAATAATTAACATACCCATACAATCAATAATGTTATTACTTGTGACCAACAATATGAAACAAATGCAAACATGCTTATAATGTTATTTCTTGTAATTAAAAATGAAATGGGAACAAACATGGACTTAAACTAAATGTTACATGCTACATTTACCGATACAAAATGTAGAAAAAAGGGTAGAAATATACATGTATCTCCATCTTACATGATTTAGTGTACATACTTCACAGCAATCTTGTATATACATTGGATAATGACCTCTAGAGCTGAGCTAGGAGAGTTCCAACAACCTGTGGGAGAGAGAAGATAAGAGCGGTCATATGATAGCAATAAGAAAGGGAGTTGGGAGTGGGGAAACAACAAAGAGCAGCTTACAAACAAACAAATATACAGGACGTGCATAAAAAATTGTAGATAATAAAAGAGAAAAGAAATGAGAGAGAGAGCGAGAAGACAGAGAAACGTACAGAAAACCTATTATTTCTTGGCAAATATTGTGGTAGGGAATGTTGTAGGAAATTATTACAAAAAAAAAAAAAAAACTGGACATGTTGCTACAAATAATGCTAAAACATTTTCATTTATTTCAAGCATGATAGATCTGCGTGGTATATGCCTTTCCCAAAGATGTGGCTGGGAATTGAACCCTTAACCTTTGTGTGTTTACCAGGCACGTTAGACCACTCAGCCACAGCACCTCCACTAAAGGAAATAAGTGATAATTGTACGGAGTATACATTATAAGACTATATCAAAATATTGCATGCTGGATAAGAATGCAGGCCCCATATTGAGGTAGGAAATAGGTCTTGAGATGGCGCTGTTCAAAATTGCTTTAATATGCTGACTGATGTAATTCTCATCATCATCATTCTCTCCCCATCCTTGTTATAAAAAGATTATGTATCGTATTTTTTCCCTTCTCAATGGGTTTTTGGCGATTACACTTTCACAACCTACATGGAAAGTCCTGTCTATCTTGATTGTACTGGCAAAATGACTCAATTCAATTAATTTGAACGTATGTGAGAAAGAAACAAATTTACCTCTGCTTTCTTTGCTATACTATCTTGCCGCTTGCATAGTTTGGTGATGATGTCAGTCATAGCGATCGCACTCATGTAGATACCAGCCACACTCCTAGAAATCAAATATGAAGTGAAATGTATTATTTAATACATCATTGCAATATAGTGAGCAAAGAGAAAATCCATCTTATGAATACATAATAACATCACAATACATATCATGTACAAGAATTTTCACTCATTTGAATGAAATATTGTGTTAATAATGACTGGCTTTTGCATGACTAGTTTGTCTAGATAAACCATTCTTGGAAAATGGAACATAATCGTTTGTTTTATGTGAGAGTTTTATTACTTCTCAAGTATATTTCAAAGTAACTGATGCTTTCTCTAACCAATGGTCCTACCAATAATGAATGCAACACATGAGCCTTAACATAAACTTAAAGTTTGTGAAAGTGTGATGTAACAATTCATATTTGAGGGGTTTTTTCTAGAAAAACCTGAATAGACCATGATTCGATTTATTTTGGACAATCTTTTCAGGAATGCATTTGTAGAAAGAGAAAATAATTGGCAACTTGATGAAATAAGAGATGCTCTCACCATAACTTTTTAAAATGTTATCTTGGGTCCAATATAACCAAGTAATATTTAGGGGTACAATATATAATGGTCAGAATTCTCAAAGGAAGTTTTGACATTATAATTATGAAACCATGGTTACTGGAAATTTGTAAACTGATTGAGCATGTTCATTGAAAAATTCAAATAAATGAATGTGCTCTTTTGTCAGAGCAGAAATCCATGATTTTTGTCATGGTTGGTGAGATCAATATTTATTCAAATGGGCCCACAATTCAAATAACTTGAAATAAATATTACCGTTTTCAAACCATACATGCAGCAAGAAGTATAAATTCAACACCACGACAAAAGCCCTCACTTATTATTGGACCTTTCTCAATGCACTTTCTAAATTAGTCAAAATTATAATTCATGAAATCTGCATAAGCCTTTACACTTAACCCTTTGAACCCAGTAGGACTACCAGTGAATGCTCATATACCTGATAGGCCGATACTTCAGACTATGTGACTTAAAAAGCATGGGTTCTGCATGTCAGGTGATCTTTTAAAAATGACGTCATCTTTCTAGCATGTGTAGGGATATATAGTCAATAATTTCAGTCAAGATTTGTATTGATTAATACGTACAAATAATTCAGGGTATGGGTCACAGACCCTAATAATTTATTGTTCAAAGGGTTTTAAACCATGATTTAAAAACCACTTTGAGGAATTGGGCCCCAAAAAGTCAAAATTTTCAGATCTGCCTTACCTGCTTTCTTGCAAATTACCAGAGAAGCTTTGGTTTCTGTGAGCTATCAAATCAGTCCACCAGAATCTTAACATGGTACGCAGTGTATCCAGACTCGTCTTCACGTAACTATAGCAAAGAAATACAGAGAAAACATCGTAAACCAACATCTATCAAGTTTCAACATAGTTTAAGCAAACCAAACTTGAAATCATAAAATCTCATTTTTCTGGCCACACATGCAGGTACTTTTCAATTAAATAATGCAAAAAAAAAATCAGGTTATTTTGGCACTTTCACAATGACTTTACAAAGAGCTTAATGAAACGGTTCCCTTGTATCTTTTATACTCCATAAGATTACTTACTCTTCATACTTGCTGCTTAGAAGTTTCTTGAGAGTAGGGAGTAAATCAAAACATGCTCCTAGTGATAGCTGTTTGCTAACTGGTGTCTTGTTCTTTAAGCTATAGAGGAAGAGAGAGAGAAAAAAAAGAGGGGAAATAAATGGTAAATCATGAATACCCAACCCCATTTCACTATTCTAAGTAACCTCTGAAAGATCATAATAATAATTACATTCTTTATTTTCAACTATAAGTTTCAACTTCACTAATAAATTTTGTTCACAATTTATGTATGTGGCTATTCTGTCCTTTTCAATTTTGTTGAGAACCTACACGTTTAATGCACCCCTTAAATGTTAGAGTGAAACAGCTTTACTTTTGATTTTGTTAATATGTAAGGAACAAACCTGGCATTGTATGTACCTCAACACCAGCTTAAACACTAATTGAAATAAGATTTGAGTTAGTTGCAGTTAAAATCAATCAAATGTAAATAAATTCCTTGAAACAAGCCAGTACATTTAGTGTCTTTTCTTAAAGTGTTTCTATAAGTTACAACTGTTAAAAACGTTTTGCCACCAAGTATCGATATTAACTTGGGTGATCAGCTGATTGCAGAACACCATCTTGTGTTTGATGGCCAAAACTACAATTCATTACTTCATGTATAATTCACTCATAATCAATCAGACAGCAATGCTTTATCATGCACGACATCTTAATAAATATCCTCACCAATGGACTAGGACAGGTAGTGTATCTACTGTGGCAGCATCATCTTCCGTTCTCATCACATAGGAGATGTAGTCATTAGGTCCTTGATGCCAAAAGGTTAAGGCAGCATTGAGATGGATCAAACGATTGGACATGACGGATAGGATGGTGGTATGACCAGAATGTAGCTGAAAAAAAATCAGACAATCATTCACTGGAAAATTATTTTCAACTTGACCTGTTATTTACTGAGTTCTGTAATTCCCAAAGACTTTGTACAAGGATCAACTAAGTCCAAGGGGCAACAGATTCAAAGAACTTCATGACACTGCTCTAGCAGCACATTCTTTAGTGTCACAGCACTATAAAATTTGATGAGTTACATTTCCCTTTGAAGGTCACAAGAATAAATGCAGTGTAGGAGACTGTACAGCTACCATCTAAAGGGTGTGATTCTTTTTTTGTATTTTAGGAGTAAAGTGACTTCATCCTGTTGGTAAGTGTTACTTCATTGTTATATTGTGAAAATAAATTGAATAGTCAAAAACACAATATTTCAAATAATTATTGCAGCATTTTTTTTTATTTTGTGACCTACATAAAATAAAAATCTAAATAAAGAACAATTTTGTTGATGGAAATACTGAATATAGAGATTTTACAAACATTTTTTTCATTATCTTTAATGAAAAATATCAAACTATTATTATAATATGAAATGAAACTTAAAATGGAAATCATTTTAAAGGTTTGAGACTCACCTCTGGAGGTGGAGCTCTATCCACTCTCGCATTGTATTTATCATTACGTGAGCAATTCTCCTTATCGTCCACCTCGTCGTAGCTGTCATCGCATCCTGGGAGTATGAAATCAGCTTTATGATGGACACGTCTTACTGAAGGCTTTCTGGGTGATGGGGTCTTGATCTGATTGGACAAAAATTATTGAGGTTAGTAGTTAGCATACCTGGCAAACCCTGTCATGATAGGTCATTCATTCTAATACATGTACATCCATCAAAAAAGAAGACTCCAAAATCATATTTTAAATTTCAAGAAAGAAAGGTATGTCAAATTACACAATATAAGAAATCAAAAGTGAAATTGATGAAAAGTACAATAAATACTAGAGTTCAAATTAAACTAATTTCTGAATAACAAGGCCATGATTATTAAAAAATTGTCAGTTTACTCTTCCTTTAATCAAATCCCACATTTTGAATGACATCACATGACTAACAATTCTTTGTATGGCAGTACTCTTATTTGCAGTACACCTGTGGTCGGCAAATTTTAGAGTTATTTTTATCTTACTGATAGACACAGGCTGGAAATATGAAGAAATTTGATGTTCAAGATTAAGCTATGTTTTGAGGCAATAACCTCTGAAGATGCTTTCACATCTTCATGATACAGAGTATTATCCAACGATAAGAATATACCAGATATGGTAATAATAAAGCAGAGTATGTGGGTGAATGGTGGTTCTGACTCTCATCCAGTTTCCAAAGACATATATGAACCTGGAAATTAAACCTGTATTTTTCAAGTTTTCAAAAATTATCTGAGATGAAGAAAAATTATGCAAACTTTTCATCTAATCTCAAGGCAAGAAAGATGTGCATACTTTGCTATAATATTAAAATCTGTAGAAACCTTATTGCAATAACACAAACTACACATTTTATTTGGCTTGGGAGTTATGAATGAGCAAACATAGCTCCTTTGTATTTTGGGGTCTCAAGAGAATTCTCATAAATGAAAGGTATTTCCTTGATCAGGGCGGTGTGAAAGCCCTGTAAATGTACAGGAAATCAAGTAGTGCCAGACATCAATGGCGACGATGTTAACCTTGCGGGTTGTAGTCCAATTAATCTCACCTTGCCGTGCTTGTTGGCTACCTGTAAAGGTTGTCTGCAAGCCTTCTTCACAGGAACCTTGTACGAAGGTCGTCTGGCAGCACTGTAAATCAACAGACAGTGAACATCACCTTAAACTTCCTCCAGTAATACCACATTTCATACCACAGGCATGGGCGGGTGTACCTGGGCACTTTTTCATGAAGTGATTTGTCAGTGATATCTAGTTACAACTGTTAAAAGCCACTGAAATCATCTCATCTGATTGGCTTATCTAGCAAAATTTTGACGGTTAAACTTAAAATCAACAAGATGCTTTTCAAACCCTCCAATAAGCCTTTCTAGAACCTTAAGGGAGGACTCTATATTTGCTATTTAAGCAAAAGTAGGTCTGTGATGTCATATTAGCATTAATTATAGAAATAATATGCTTCATTATAATTATCTAAAATGCACTTCTTTCTCATTTGTACACTTCATGACTGTTATCCCCGAGTGGAGTCCCTTTTTCACTTACAGCACAGACATTGTTATCATCAATTCGTGGATAATATTTGAATGAAGATAACATTGCATTATGTAAAGTATCTTTATTACTCCAGAGATGTAAGAAAATCCCAAGAACTCTAGAGAGACTGAAATGATGGCTCATTGCCATTTTTAAGACTGGTAGTACCTATAGTAAAGGTATATCCAGCACATTTTCATCATTTGGGCATAGATATATCATCAGAGCCTCCATGTATATTCTCCTAAAGCTTAAATATTAATGCTTGGTTTATAACTTCTATTGTTCAAGCTTGATGTACACGTTACACCACACCTGGAGTGGGATGTTTCACAAAGTGATATAATGAATGACATCCTTGTATCTCATTGGATTATAAAATTGTCAGTAACAATCGCTGCTGATACCTGAGATGCTCCATGATAGCCACCTTCCCCCCCCCCCCCCAATTTGTAAAGATTGAATAGAGTGATATTTAATTTGAATTTTATCACTTACACTTTATTGCCATCTTTCCATGCATACTTGGATTGGCCTGGCTTGGAAGGCTGGAATAAAACATAAAATTCATGAGGCCTGACTGAGACTTGTAGTTATGCCAAGCATCAAAATAAGACAGTTGATCATTCAATAAGTGATTTAATCTAGGATAATTGTAAGAATGAGTAGATAATGACATAAAATAATATTCAGTATGGTTGGAACTACCCCTTATCGACCACCTAATTTTCTAAGCATCGTATCTGCAAAAATATTTATCAGTTTAACCTAGTTTTCGTCTCATTTGTGCAGAAAATTAAGCAGATCAGATTCCCATGTTTTGATCAGTGACTCTGATTCAATTCGCGTATATATTGGCGAACAACGAATACGACGGTTTTACATTTGCTCATTTGCACCCTTCTTTTGAAACCGACCACCCGTGATACACTAAGTTTACGGCCGATTCTTGTCGCGGTGGCGAATCTTCCAAATCAGTTCTATGATGTCAACATGCTAAATGATCGTCTCACTACTTCCACTGCGAGCTCCGGCACATGATTCGACGATTGACGACGGATATTTGTTCTAAAGCCCTTCCTATCGGAAACGGGGCGGGTTCGGGTCTAGTCAAAACAATTTTGATAAATTCTACTAAATTTTTACCTTTCCCCCCTTCTTTTTCTCTTGTAAAATCAAATTTTACCGTTCCTATGGACACTGCGCCTACTCTCCCGCGCGTATCGTTTGTAATACGCAATAATTTAAATGCGCGTAAGGTGGTCAGTTTCAAAAGAGGTGGTTGATATGTGGTGGTCTCACTATATGTGTAAGACAAATAATCATCATACCATATTGACAAACAATCATCATACCATAACCATACATACTGAGACAATATAATATTTAATAGATAAAGGAGCTTCCCATCCCATTCATTGACACTACCAATACAATCATAAATCAAAATTAAGGGTGAAGTGATATACAAAACATTTCAGTGCTACTAAAAAGAATGGCTTTCATTTGGTGCTTTCCAATATTGTGTTTAGTTGGATTTCGGGGACAAAGGTAAGAGTAAGATTGCAATTCAAACTTGCTGACATACATCATACATGTAATGCTTTGAAATCAAGAATTGTTTGACCCATAAAAAAAAATTGGTGGAATTTGGCCTTTGTTCAAAATGTTCATTTCACAGAATTGGCTTCTGAATTGATAGTTTGATCAAGAAATATAATACCAACCTTTTTGATGTCATCTTTTGAGACCCAAATGTATTTGTTTTTGTTCCAGTCCCATTTGACGAATCCTCCTTCCTCATTAGGTCCCCTTGCTCTTGATGCCATCTCTGTTGATTTTTAGAAAATTAGTGTCTGTCACAAGAAAAAAAATCAAACAAACAAATGATCAGTATCAGAATGTGAACTACACCATGTATAGCTATACTATAGTATCCTCTTCTTTATATTTCAGTGGATATACTTGTCAACATTTCTCTTAGACAGCTGGCAGCCGTCTGTTTCGAGGAGTTTTGTAACATTTTTTTCCTTCTAATTTCTCCTCGTACACAGACGGCTCGCTATCGTGCAGCCACCATTAGGGGGTTAACAATGCAAAATTCCCCCGACGGGGCTCATCGATTTTCATAAAAATATATAAAAAGACCTGTACCAAAATAAAGATTATTATTCCGTTTTGGCCTGAAATGCACGAAAACGGGGAAAAATAAACTTAAAAGGGGAAAAAACAGTGACTTACTTAGGCTGTCGCGCAACTTCACTTCCCTGTTTTATCCAAACTTAATACATATGGCCATCGAGTCCCCTGTACAGATTGAGCTAGAACTTCGGTCTCTGTATTTGGTGAGTGGAGCCAACGGAGTTCAGCGGAACAACCAACATAACATTAGACCGAAGCGAGAACAAAATAGAAGATGATTACAACTATTGAATTCATATAGTGTAATCCGATCCAAAGACAAAAAAGAAGGCTTCAAAAATATAAAGTCAAGTGTCCGGACACCCGACCCCCATCGTACCACCGGTTGTTTTACTGACCTTCAAAGCGAGGGCAGGCAACGTATTAACCCAGGGAGCTCGCAAACTGGACCCTCAAAAAAGGAAAAGTTTTACCTCTGTCACATTCGTTCTCGGTATCGATCGGCCATTTTGTTTTCAATTTTGACAGAAGGAGAACGAACGAGACAGAACTTTTCCTTTTTTTGAGGGTCCAGTTTGTGCCTCGATGTCAGGATTTCTGTCTCACGATAGACCTTCATCCATATAATCGAGTTACCATAAGTGCATAATTTATTTTCCCCCTTATTTTGAGTGCTATTGCGACCCCAATCTACCCCATCTTGGAGAATATGTCTGTCTCCAGTATACTAACCTCGCATGTTGTGTGAGTGGTCTGTCTCGTATTACACGGACGACTCCAGGGGAGCGTTTCATGAAAGGACTTGTCGGACGTTTTATCCGACAAGTCCCATTTTATCCGACAGTTACCATAGGAACAGTGCCTCTCTGCCAATCAAAATCATGGAAAGATGTCAGATCTGACAACTTGTCGGATGAAAATATTGATGAAACGCTCCCCTGGGCTCCGGCCCGCTTCGCGTGCCCGAGCTCCCTGGGCCTGGCCCTGGGTTAGCAACGTACCAGCGCGGTGCGATGATAACGCCAGGTCCGGTCCGACTTACAAAATATTCATTCGAGATCTACCCAATCTCTAAATTCTAATCAAATTGTCGGAACATTACCAATAGGCAATAGACTCTACTTATTTGAAAATAAACTAGGCCTACAACACATTAACTTACCAAGTGCTAATCAAATGTTTCCACACCTTTGCTCTGGCTCTGCTCTGTACGAAACTTCGATCCGCACGAATCAATAAAATGTAAACAAACGTGTCGACAGTTCAAATCGTTATTGTTTGAGATCACGTTTTGATTGGTCAAAAATCCGCTCGATCGGTCTCGCCGAGCCTAACCCTAGCTCGGTTCGGCCGGCCTCTGTGCGGCCTCTAACAGCCAGCCGTGCTCCGTCTAAAAAAATTACTATTAAAGGCTTATTAAAATATGAAATAATCATGCTTTAATATGTTTATACATGAAGGCCACAATTAAAGAGCTAGTGTGTTGGATGAATAAAGGATTTTCATGATTTTGATATAGGCCTAGCTATTTTAGCATCGGATTAGCAGGTTTTTGAGCAAGTTCTCTGAACAAATTAAATCGAGATTTAAATTTCACCGATTGTACACTAAAATTCAAAGGTCATTCAATTTGTTATTTAGTTGTTTGATGATATGGTCTAGGTACTTTTTAGATTCGTGTGGCGTACATCTGACAATTTGTCGGACGAAAATATTGATGAAAAGGGATGATCATGACATGCCCAGATCTAGCGTAGAGCCTAGGGGCCGCATAGGGGATCACGCCCCTAATTTTGTGGCGGCGAGCCCCCCCCCCCCCTCTGTAAGGAAAAATTAAAAAAAAGAAAAAAGAAAGAGACTTCGCCTTACTTGACGTTTTTATGCGGCTCCCATTTCCATCTATAATTATTGCTTCATAACTCAGCCGTGATGAAAATAGTTATTTTCTCACACAAGTGGATTTACTAGAATGCCCTATGCCATGTTGCTTCTGAAAAAAACCACATTTTTTCTACACGCAGATCGTAACACGGCTATTTGGTAATGCCCAGATTGTATTTTCACTTCTAGTGTTCTCTTATCATTTTGGTTTTCGTCCACTTTTTCTGCGCCACATTTTCTTCAACAGCGCCAACTCTAATAGGCCTATATAGCACACAAAAAAGTTCTCCTCTACAGTGGCGTAACAGGCGGGGGGGGGGGGGGGCATCGGGCAATTAAGCTGCCCCCCTGGCGGATTTCACCGGGAAATTAAAAAAACCGGGAAAAAAAAGAAAAGGGAGGGAGAAAGAAAGGGAAAGGGGAAGGAAAGGGGAAAAGGAAAGGAGGAAAAGGCCCAAAAGGAAGGAAAGCGGGAAAAGGAACGAAAGAAGAACATTTGAGAAAGAACAAATCATTCCGAAATAGGCCTATGTAATGCAATAGCATGATGGGAAATAAATTAAAAGATGACAAAATGCATGGCAAACAATTAATAGCGGGGAATGAAGGTAGAATGGAATAGTCAAAAGCTAAATTGGAAAACAAAGAGAAAAAAAAACTTAATAACTCGACCGGGCTGCCGAGGATTGAAAATAAAGAGCGGGAAGAAAGATGGACTGCATACAACATTGAACTATAAGCTTGCTAAATTTTATGCAAATAAGGTACCGGGGATTTGCCCCAGACCCCATGGATCGAGTAGGGGCTCTCATCTGTAACCTTCAAATGGCTCTATAGGGGAGACCGGGGCTAGTTCGCCCCCTTTTTACTAAAGTCGCCGTATACAGTCCAAATTACAAGTCAACATAGTGCCCAAATGTCTTCATTTGATAGCTATGACTCTTTGCTAAATTACAGCATCACTTCAATCCTATCAGCTATCACTTTTTTTAGGAATTCAATGTTGAATGAAAATTTTCGAAGTAGGTGAACCTGCCCCGTGTTGGGGCAGGTTCACCTACCCCCCGGGTATAATTGCGCCTATGACGGGGCAAGTTTGCCAAAGAAATAAACTATACAATTTTATTCAATTCTGTAACTGCTTTATTAACAACAAACCAGAAAACTCGTTGTTCTTACATAGAACGAAAATAATTCAATTGAAAATTTCATAAATTGAAAATAAATCAAAATTAAAATTGAAAATACAAAATAAATAAATAAAAAGATACTGCTGACCAAACCTTCGTAAGGCTAAGCTTTAACCCACATTGCACTTGAATTTTAAGACCAGTCTTGAAGTAAGAGGTAACACTTTCTACTTCACGACGTCAGGCGGAATTCTCGCCCGTTCTGTTTTTCTGGCATAAATTATGTGCGTACCATCCTGAAAACAAAAAGTGTGCAAAATATTACTTCTTAATATATACATAAACGTCGCATCTTTAGGTCTCTTTCTCTCTCTCCTTAACATTTCCGGTTGCTATCTCATTTTGATTCTTATAATGATAATTGATGTCTTCTTTTGCTTTGTTTTGATGTTTATTCTTATAATGAAATGATTTCTGCATGTTATGCATTTTTATATGTATGTAGATAATAATGCAGAGCCCTGTGCCTGTGGAAGACCAGTGATTTTTTATCCATTTTAATTGTACATATTTGTGTAATTTAATATATTTAAGTATATTGAACTGAACAGGCTACTCTGGATAAAGATTTGAAATAAATAAATAAAAGCGCACAGCATATCTTATTTTCTATTTCCAGTAGAGACCGGGGTAAATTCGCCTCCTCCACGGGGCATGTTCACCTCCCCGGCGATCATGCCCCGTTGATAGACGGCGGACTAGCCTCACGGGTGCAAATCATGCTCAAGTGACTCTGTGTAAACAGGGGAGGCAGGGATAGGCAAATTACATTCGGGGATAAAAAGGGCACATATTTGCTTATCGGAAACTGGCATTGATAGCATGAAATTATCTAGGCATATAGTAGCATATACAATATTAAATAAGGACCAATTTTTCACTCACTTTGACGAAAATGATGAATTTCGAGATAGAATTTCAAATCTTCTTGAATGGCGAAAAAAATGTGGCTGGTGCGCGCAGCGTCGGTCACACGACATAGCGCAAATGCGTCGTTGACGTCACCGGTATAGATTATGAAAAAAACGAGGGTGGCGAACTTACCCTTACAAGTGCAAACTAGCCCCGGTCTCCCCTAACGCATAATTAGAATTTAATTTCAATAGGCAATTTTTTTTCCAGCTCGCTTCGCTCGCTGGCGACTTTTTACAAATTTTCCACATTGCTACGTTTTGCCCATATTTTGTTTCAACTGGGTTGAATAAATGTGTTGTGTAAAAGCTATATTCTGTATATACCCGCGATTTGATTGAAAATGGCGGCAATCTGCGAGGTTTAAATGGCTTTGATATAAAAAATTTCCGGGGGCTCTGCCCCGGACCCCAACCGCATAGCACTGCCGTACATGAGTATGGAATGGTTGGGCCATGGTCCCCAGAAGTTCTACAACCAAGAAAAAAAAAGGAGGAAAGAAAAGCAAAGGAAAAGTGTAGGATATGATTTATTTACTGAATATAATGTTAAAAAATATCTCGAAGTTAGATTCTCATGAAAAGGTGATTTTTTTTCTCGCTCGCTTATTTTTACTCTTCACGCTACTGCCGCAAAGAATCCTGTTGACAGTGGCGTACAGACCACAAAAAAGGAATGGAAAGAGAGAAGAGTGAAATATATTATTCTCTGGATATCATGTCAAAATCTGTCAAAAAATTGGATTTTTGTATTAAAAATGTCAAAATTTTTTGCTCGCTCGCAACTTTTTTTTAAAGATAAATTCTGCCTGATCCGCAATGTCTGGCCCTCTCAAAATCGTCGCCTCATTACACCTTATGCCTGTTCATACCATGATATGACCTGGACATTTTTGGCTCTTGCCCCCCTGGCCACCGACCCCTGTTACGCCGCTGCTCCTCTAATATTCCATACGATGTGGTTGACTCATCTCTCGACATGTCGACATTCAACGTTTCATAAGTCGACTTGGCAACATAACGAATGCCTATTATTTCGCCATTTTGAGATTTTACTTTTATATTAATCCCAGCGTACACTATGTTATCTGATGCGACGCGATTTTTTTTTTAGTAAATCGCATTTTGCATTAAATGTGAAAATTCCAAGAATTAAAATTATTTCATTTGAAGTTCGGCATAACTGTTAGGAATAAGAACATCATAATTATGGTTTGGGCAAGCCCTGTGGTCGGATTAAAGTCCAAATCGGTTTCAAGTCACAGCCGATGATGATGTCATTACGATTTGGATAATTTGCCTTTATTCCTATAGGCCTACAGGGAGGCTCAAACTATAGACTGAATTTCGATTTCGCTATCATTGGTCGGAGTCTTTGGTTTGAGTGTACATATCCATGCAGTGGCGTACCGTGGGTCACGGCATTGGGGGGCACCAGCTAAAATTTTGGGTCGCTTAGTGGGCGCGCGAAGCGCGCGAAATTGCCAGGTATACTAACCTTGTAGAGACATTTTAAGGACTGTGCCATTTAATGGATTTGTATCTCACTGATAAAATAATGCAAGCGCGAAGCGCGAGCTGAAATTTTTTATATTCAGACGTAAAAAAGGACTGACATAAGCAAATTTTTGTAATCATGGCACGTACCTGTCTCCCCAAACAAGCAATGCGAGCGCGAAGCGCGAGCTTCAATTTTTGTATAGGCCTATATTGACCCCAAACAGGACATTTTAAAGGGATGGTCCGGGCTGATTTTTGATAAATTTTTTATATTCAGACCGGAAAAGTGGACATTTTAGGAATTGTTTTTAGGAATTCATGAAGAGCAGACATATCTCACCAATTCACTAATGCGAACGTAAGCCCAGACTGGATATGTTTTATAAAGGGGGCAATCACTTTAGATATCTATGTAAAAGAAGCATATGTCACTACCAAAAATAACGATAACTCGAAGTGCGAGGAAATATATTTGGTGTATATTGACTTGAAAACGGGATGTTTTAGTACAGCAGGATTATAATATCTCATTAAACAGACAATGCGAGAACCAGGAATGATGAACACATATAGGCCCTAAGCAAATTATGTTTCATAAAGCTACGAAAAACATAATATAATGAAATTTCTTCTTCCCCACTATACGTTTCTCATTCTTTCTCCCTTTTTTCTCCTTTTCCTCTGTTTTTTTTTTTTTTTGGGGGGGGGGGGCACGTGCCCCCATGCCCCCAGTGGTTACGCCAATGTACATATCAAAATTTCTTTGAAATTCGGATCGCAACGAATCGCATAGTGTGCGCCGGGCTTTAATAAGTCGATTTAGCAAGGTATAATCTCATTTTGTCGACAAGACAAGTTACTTTGTATACGTCACATTGGCAAGGCAAACTGTCTTGCCATGTCAACATTAAGTCGACATGAGAAGATATAATATCGGTGACACGACATTTTCTCCTGCGACAATTGCTCCGGGCTTCATCTAAGGTTCATGGGGGTTTTGTGTTAGGTTTATAGGGTTAGGATTAAGCATGGATCCTTCTAGTATAGGATCCATGGTTTAAGGTAGGGTATAGTGTTGAATCCTGGGTTGAGTTTGGTCATTCGATTAGTGTGTGGAATTTAAATCGGAGCAGTCGTCGCCGGAGCGAATGTCATGGAACCAAAATATCTCGCAATGCCGTAAACTAGATATATTTTAAAGTTGGAATGAAAGGCTGTGTGCTTCAGTCGCACCAACGAAACAGACTGCAAACCGACCGATGGTATGTTATTGGTAATAACGTAATAGCTTTGATCGGTCTGGAGTCGGTTTTGCAGGTGTGACATTATGGCTCTGCATTAACCCTATCTTAACTGGGCTATTTCAGACCAGTATACTGGGAGGGTCAATTTGACCCCTCCCCTCAGATCTCGGCCGCTGATCGCGCGATCGCCGCGAAAATTTGCACGTGCGTATAGAACCGGATGTAAACTACAAGACCGTATGGTAAAATTTTCAAAATATTAATTGTTTATATTTTTTAATTAATTAATTATGCAAATAAGCGTATGAAATTGGCCCTAAATTTTGTTTTTTGTGTATGTTTTTGCCTTTAACTCAATTTATATAGCTAGTAGAATGCTAATTTTTGGGAGTATCAATTATAAAATTTTGTGTATTACATTTTTTCTTTCTCATTGATTATTATGTTCATTTTGTTGACTATTTTTATGTGATATTGTTTTGTTATGTTTTTAATTTCTGTTGATACAGGGCCCCTTGGTCGAGCAGTTCTTGTAACTGAAAGGGCTACCCTGTTAAAATAAAACGACAAATAAGTAAATAAAAACATTTCTAGCAAATATCTACAAACAATGCAAAAATATAATTAATTTCCTATGTATTTTATTGTTTTTTTAAATTCTTATATATTTCTTTGTTTTTTCAAACCTTTGTTTTTTCCAATGAACTTTGTCGGGAACGCGATTGCGATCATAAATAGCATAAAATAAATCTATTTAAACCAACAAAAGTAAAAATAATCATACATTTATGAATTTTGGTTGAAAAACACAATTTGCATTGACTTTGTACACGGAATCACGTTTTTGAGCAATTTCGGGTCTGACATGCACTTAACAAAATGCTGCGTAATTTCGGAACCGCGTACCCGGGCGTCGCAAATTTGGTCTCAAAAGATGTGCAAGACTTAAAAGAGAATGAAACCTTTGGAACAAGATAGCTTGTGTGAAAACAGAAAAACAAAGAAACGGATCAACAAAAGTTTGATAAAAATCTGACAAATGAGAAAGTTATGAGCATTTGAATATTGTGATCACTAATGCTATGGAGATCTTCCTATATTGGCAATGCGACAAAGATGTGTGATGTCACTATTGTGAACAACTCTCCCCATTACTTAAGTGTATATTCACCCAAACTGCCTCTTTTATCACATCTATAGTATCAGTACATCATGTGTTCTTTCTATAGGAGAGCATGTAATACAGATTTTTAAAGAATATATTATGGATAAAGAGTTTGTATCACCATAAGAGCAAAAAGATACATTTTTGGGGTATTTTATAGTCGATCAAAGGGAAAGTTGTTCACATGTGACATCACACATCCTTGTCGCATTGCCAAGGGGATCTCCATAGCATTGGTGATTGCAATATTCAAATGCTCATAACTTTCTCATTATTTGTCCGATTTTTCTCAAACTTTCTTTGTTCTTATTCTTTGCTTTTTCTGTTTCGACACAAGCCAACTTGTTCCAAAGGTTTCATTTACCTTTAAAAGTAAAAAGTCAGCGAGCGGCGCGGTCAAAAAATTTTGTGCGACGACGTAGTGACGAAATTTGTCGAGGGGGTAAAATTGACCCCCCCTCCCAGTTTAATAAGGGTTAAGGGATCGAGGGGGTCCGATTATTTTATATAGTTATTGGAAATGTACCCCCATCAAAATAACAAATGACTTTCAATTTTTCACTGGAAGGGATTTGTCTTCTTGAAAATACTTTGCGCCCGCCTCTAAAACATTTAGTCTGATGAGCCTGCCAAAAAATAATTGTCTATACAAAATAATAAAACGAGTATGCATAAAAAAGAAATTAAAACTAATTCATTATACTGGTAGTTCAATGTCGCCTACTAGACATGCTAGATGAATAGATGGATGTTTAAGTCATCAGCTTATCCTTGCAGAACAGAGGATCACTGGACCATTATTCAAAAACTCGTTCATCAAATCTCGATATTTCACTTGTCATAGTTGAACAACTTCTGACACTAAAATTGATTCATTTATTGCATTTTCCTTGAAGATTGGTGTCACCGAATATAGGTCATTCTCTCATCCTTATCCGCCGTAAAACTTAAAGGTGATGAAAAGAGGTCAAAGTATATCATTTGTAAATTTTGTGATTTATTTCAATTTGTATAATAAAAACAGAATTATTAAAAAAAAAAAGAAAAAAAAAAAGTAAAGTTCTAAAACAAAACAAAAAGCTATATTACCCAAACAAAATAAAACAATTCTGAAATATTAGCGTGGCAGCAAGTTTTATCAACCTATAATCTTCCCTTTCCATAATACCTCTTAACAACTAATAAAATGCAAATACGTATTGGGGTCACTGGGTCAAATAACAAAATATTTATACGTTTGACATCTGTGAGTGGACATTCAATCAAAACAACAGAATTTGAATAAGTATGATTAAGCTTTTCATGAAATGGCATGACAAATCAACAAAATATAGGCCCTATGTAAATTGACCTTTTGCATGCTTTGTCTAAAGATACTAGTAGTAGTACTGGTATTTTGTGTTTGTAGGACAAATGCAGTTGAAGGGCGAGGCAACCTTACAACCCCCCTTTTTTCTTTTAATAAAACCCCACAATTTCCCATATAAGCATGCTAAGTATGCGTAGTTTGACAATTCGATTTCCTTTTCATTGAGAAAATTCACCGTGTAAGACCAAGTACCTGATGTTATTACTTGATAATCTCTCAGAGAATGCTTCTTGACCGATAAAATGGATATTGCCCATTCAATACTCATTCTACAATCACGTTTAAAAAAAAACTTGTCGATTGTCGCAGAGTTCGGCACAGTAAAGATTCGGTACAGGATTGAAGTCACTATTTTTTGTTAAATAAACTTTCTTTTCACTTGTATCTGTATAAGCATGGCATATTAACTGAAAAATCATAACGTGTCTCAGTGCACGTTTCATCATTTTCATTATTATGCTAGACTGCCAATTATTGCCGTTCAGTGTAGCTAAATAAAAAGATGTTAAAATGTATTCAACAGTCCCTTCATTATGAATATTCTATATAGATAAAAGTATAGACTAACGTACTTTTTTTTGGTGATATAATAAACACTTTTATTTTAGTTCCAAAATGTGAATATTTTGGTAATTTGAGCATATTGATTGTAAAATATACCCATAAACATCAAATTTCAGATGGCATGTATTTCCTCTTTCTTTTTATCTAACAGTAATTTTGAACTTTAAGAAATAAACAATCTGTAGATTTCCCCAAAGATATTTGGGTTTGCGTTCCCCCCCCCCCGGGTTTCCCCTGATCATTGAAGCAATAATTGCGAAAAAAAAACTAATAACAAAATAAGTCCTTGAACATTGGATTGCACCATTCTACATTGAATTTCTTTAAAAGAAGTTAATGAGTTTCGAAAATACGCCTCCATATTTCACAAATCAAGAGCCTTCGTCATAACCATGCCAGTCCTGCAGTCTATCTGTGTCTAGGTATACAGATGGTATAATAATCAACACCTTGCCTCAATGAAAATGAAAAAGATATTACTATTATGAGGAGACAGTCGGTTTGATTCAACTATTACTCCTACGCACCGTCTTCAATCAAGTGAAAATAAAGATTGAAGGTTGGTGACATCTAATAACTTGGAAGTATAGAACAGAGAGAAAGAGAGAGAGAGAGAGGGGGGGGGGGAGGATGGGGTAGGATGGGGGTGTTGTGAAGGGAGTGAAGGATGTACCCGACCAAGATCCCCTGAAAAAGTGTGGGTGTGTGTGTGCGGGGCGCCCAGGCTTTCAGTCCCATCATATTGTTAACCGCCCCCAAATGTATCCAGTATTTAGCCATATCATATCATATACGCTCTTCCATATAAATAATTGCACCCCAAAGGAAGATAAAAGGAGTGAAAAAAGAGGAAGGAACCGGGAAGAGGAGAGAATTTGAGAAAGAAAACGTAAAAATTCGATGAACAAATTCTCACCAATAGTGCTAAGTCGCTTATTTTTTTTTCTATACAAGAAAAAGACAATTGACACTTTATATCGAATTATTCTATAGTATATAAGGGGGTGAAACAAAGTTCTACGAATTGCCCTCTTCTTGTCATATTCGCTTTTTCTATACTCTCTTTTTCAATCAATTTAAAGTCAAATAGGCCTAATGGCTATTCTCTAGCTGCCCCTGGGACATTGTTCAATTGGGACACTGCTTCTGCATGAGCATGAGCGGAAGAGCTACTTATCAAGTTGCTGCTATATCGTCTCGAAGTACATACTGTGCATCGTTGATGAGTGTTCATCGGAAGTGATTATCGGCGAACATCAAAGATCAGTTAACCTCGGCCGAAGCACCACCCCTTGACATTGGCACCTCAATTCGCCCTTCAACAGACGTCCATTCTATCAGCTATAGTCACTTTCATTAGAAGCTCATACAAACGCAACGTTGCATTCACGTTCACCGTGTCCACAAACAATGCTGTTGCTATGGCAACATCATGCAGTTAGTATAGGCCTACAATACACTTCTCCAAGATGGGGATGTCGAAACATATTTTACCTGGTCATTGGGTTTGGCGTGATAATGATCTTTCATTCTTGATAACATTGAAAAAACTGGAACAACGGATTTCTTGAAGGTAAACAGGAGAATCGTTATGGAAGCTGCGTACGAAATGAATGTTGGCACTGCATATCCCTTCTGATTAATGAGAGATTGGAAGGGAACACTAGCAAGCCCATCGAGGTATAGGGGTGGAAGACTTCACCACCCAAACGAGTGCAAGAAGAAGAAAAGGAACAAAAAATTGGGGGGAGCTCCGGTACGGTTGCCCCTATGGAGATGTTCCAGGTACGCAAGTGAAGGAAGTGGATGTGGGAGATAAAAAGAGAGAAGGGGCAAAAATACGAAAAGGATATAAATGGAGAGGGCAAAATAGAAAGAGTGAAGAAGGGAGGGGGGGGGGCTGGTTCCGTTTGATGTCGATCCCGCCAATGGAACGCTTGACAATTCCTTTACTCTATAAGTTATCGAAGTCATGTGGGTATAAACACAATCGAAAATTAAGGGGTGGGGTACCCTGCATAGTAATTTGTAAAATTGTAGTCCTTGTTTCTTTTTATTATTTTCTTCTTTGAAATCAAATTTATTTTCAGAATCTATCAATGAGGAATATTTCTAATTTTCACATTCTAAAATTATAATTTCCTTCATATGCGGACAGATTTTCATGTATATAGATCTTTGCATAATAGCCCAGTCTCAAACATGTCAATTGCAACAATTTAGCTTATTCTACATCGTTGAGTCATTTAATCTAATTAGGCCTTCTAATATTCCAGATGCCCTTAAAGGACAAGTAGCAATTATTACCCCCTATGTACTTTTACCCAACTGTTTTGCAAACTTCTTTCAGGAAACAACCGCGGGCATCTCTACATAATTTAGTGTCGGTGTAGGGGACCTTGTATCCATTTTACAAGACCTCGAAGCAAGGATGTTTCGACTTACAATGTACGAGACATTAATTGGGTGATAAATGAATTCGGACCAACCCTTTCAAATATGAATAAGGATACGTTTCAGCATCACCTGCAGATCATTGTGTGGATAGACCCCACTCGAAGCCATAGGCGGTTTCATCAAGTTCATGGCGGTTTAGAGGTCATTCTGATTATCCACACAGGTATACTATCAACAACCTAATGACGCAGCCACATTTACTGTATAATGGTCCATATAAACTTATTGCGATATTCAAAATAGCGCAAAACTTTTGATTGATCAGGGTTTGGCTCCTGCAATGTGACTGCACCCCAAGAAGACATTCTTATACAAGCACTTGCACTGAGGTTTGCTTCGCTCACTCTCTTCACAAAATTAATAATTCCCTTTTGATAATCTAATCTTCTTATAATTAAATAGAGGTCATTCGGATTATCCACACAGGTATACTATCAACAACCTAATGACGCAGCCACACTTACTGTATAATGGTCCATTTAACACTTATTGCGATATTCAAAATAGCGCAAAAGTTTTGATTGATCAGGGTTTGGCTCCTGCAATGTGACTGCACCCCAAGAAGACATTCTTATACAAGCACTTGCACTGAGGTTTGCTTCGCTCACTCTCTTCACAAAATTAATAATTCCCTTTTGAAAATCTAATCTTCTTATAATTAAATACAGGGGCTGTTCCAGAGTATTATAGGGAGGGAGACGGCCAATAATAGGGAAGGAGACGATCACGCGATCCCGACGAAAATTGACACACACGTCACCCATGACGTAATCTCCACAATTCAATTGTCAATTGTACTAAACTTATTTAAATTTGTTTTTAATTAATTTTTGAGCAATTTTGGGTCTGACATGCACTTACAAAATGTTACGTAACTTCGGAACTGCGTACTCCCGCATCGCGAATTTGGTCTTAAAAGTTGCGCGAGACTTGAAGGGGAAAAAAGTCATGAAACGACGCGGCACAATCCTTTTGCGTTATGAATTCATTATATAAAAATGTCGAAGGGGTGGGCTGTTTTTGTCTCCCGGACTGAACAGGATTAAAGAATCATAACCCCGTAGCACCGCACCTGTATTCAAGTATGCCATTCCCCCCAAAACAAATATTCCCCCTAAATTTAAATGGAGCAACTTTTTTACGTACATAATATTATTGTAAGCAAACTATCTTGGTTGGAGTGTTCCTATCTGCTTAATACCGAGTGATCTCAATTTTGAATAAAGCCGTTGATTCTCCAAGGATCACTTTGAATAAGCCATAAAATTTAATGTGCCATGTGCTTTGACTTTTATAAGTTTGACTTTAAGGTACATTGCAGGTATACTCACTAATAAATGTGTATGATCACTGACCAAGCAATTTTTTTCAAAATCTTGTTCTACTTAAAAAAAATACCCTAATTCGATATGGGGCAACTTACTTTGTGTGTTACATGTTTATGAGAATCAGAATATTTCATGATTTTATCACTTTCTTTACAAATACTTTATTTCATTTGTTGTTTCTTTTCTTTTCAGTGAAGGGAAAGACAGCTCTGTCTCCTATAGAGCTGACGTTACCCCGCACCACCTATCGTATATTCAGCGCATGGATACGATAAATTCATACGTCGTATGGATATACGATACCCGGATACGATATATTCATACGACGTCTGGATACGATAATACAGCGTATGGATCGGTATGGATACTATAAAGTCATACAATGTATACGGATAAAGGCCTACGACAATACATGGCTATTCAGACGCAACAGCTCGTCGATGTAATTGAAACATTTACGCATGGTCCTATATCCGGTATTCCTATATATCAATACAGCGTTTATCAATAATCTATACGAACAATTTTTTGTTTATTCTTCTATGTACACTTATTGACTTATTATCTATGTCAATTTATTTTTTGTTAGGCCTGGTAAAAAATGAATAAAAAACACTCTCTCTTCTGAATGCAGAATACAGTAGGCCTATGTCGGGGCCTACTGTAATGTATACCAGAACTTGGAACACAATGGGACTTCAACTCAGTGACTGTGCCTATAGTGGTTGCATTGTATCTTCACGCGAAGATGAATAGACCTGAACTTCACAATGGGCAAAGCGAAAGCTCGTCCTTTTGTTTTCAGGCATTTCACCATGAAGTATATATTCTGAAGTGAAAGATCTCCTTAGCCAGATAGAACCACAGTGCTATATTTCTTTCAGATCGAGGTTGATATAACGTAGTATCAACCCTTATCCGGATTTCCACAACATAGGCCTATACCAATCGCCTTTGTTTTCTGATTAACATGGAATCAAGCACATTCCAGCATAAGTCGTCACTCTACCAATCATACTAGCTCTTGAAATCATCTATGTATCATATACTTCAGCAGAATACCAGATACTGCTGGGTATCATTCAATATAATAATAATGATTTAAAAAAAAGACAGAGGAAAACCAGAATGATTCGTGATGGCAAGAGAGACAAATCGGACATGCAGTGCCATCTTCTCTGCGTATACACATGCTCATTCCAGCTCTACGTCAAGTTCTCCGAGTGTTGTGGATTCGTTCAATAGGTATTTACTAAACATGGCTGATGGCCTTCTTGTTATTCCAACTGCGAAAACTCGCTAAAAAACGCTTCAAATTGTAGGACTGAGTCATGATAATGACACTGCACCCCATTCATGAAGTTCATGATATAGTCCCTGCTGCACAGTATCGCCGATCTTTTCGAATGAGGAGTGGTTATAGCGACTTGTGGAGGAACTGAGCTTTTTCAAGGACGCCCTCAATTCCCTACATGATCCTGCAGGTGAGAAGAGATCACTAAAATAAAACGAAATAGGTTTTGTCATGTTTCTACTCAAATCTTTTCCAATTCAAGCTTCTGAATATTACATAGAACGTTATTAATCTGATTCTCATTCTACATTGTGTTGTCAGGAATCAGGATTATTACACTTTCTCCCACTTTCTTTGAAAGCTATTGCAATATTGAATCTGCTTCTAAATCTAATCAGCAGAATTCTTTTTTAATCTATAATAGCGCCCGCTTGTAGAACTATTTGCAGGTTGAAATTGTCCTGTGGGATGTTAACTCGTCCATGCATGAAGTAGTGGACTAGTCCCCTCCTTTCTTTGTCTCCTTTTTTTCTCTCTCTCTTTGATGGTCCTTGATCACTGTCGATCTCTGCACGAGCAACTCTTTGCTTTCTGTCAATTTCCTTTGCATCTTTTTATAACTGTTTCACAGGAGAACAATGGATGTGATATGAAGATGGTCTTAAAGTTGATCAGTAGCATTGTCTTATACAGTTTTAAGGAAGCACTTTTCGTTATTCTGACCACAAGTAGTTGGTATGAGTGTGACGCTTTCCTATAGGATTTTCCTTGCCGATGTAGAGCGCTTTACATTTTGTCATTACTTGTCTTGATGGCATCGATCAGACCATCTTGTTTAAATAAACCTGAAAATCTTTGGTGTGGGCCGATGTGCTTACTAAATAATAAAGATTTTGCCAATAAAAAAAATTATGCTTCCTCACTCTTTCTTGTCAAGAGGAACGTCGTTGAAGAAGACCGAGAAAAGAATCGGTCCGACGACACCGCCTTGAGGTACCCCGCTAGTTCATATAATCAAGGTTATGCTCCCTAATATTGTGCGACAATTACAGGGGCGGATCCAGCTTTCGCCAATAGGGGGGGGGCCGAAAAAAAATTACCCATATTTTCCCCGATCGGCCGCTCAAAGTTGATCTTTCATTTGTTTCTTTGAAGGGGTAGTCCTTACAGTCACTTCTTAGTTCTTAGCTTTATTCTCATGAATAATATCATATAAGCCCTAATTGATGTCATATAAACCCTAATATCATATAAGCCCTAATTGAATAGTACGAGCGCGAGCTAGTTTTTAAAAGAAAATTTCCTGAAAATTGAACATTCTGAGCAATGATTGTGATCGTGAACAAGATGTGTATGTCACTAAATAATTACTGCGAGCAGAAATTTTTAATATATTCTGATATAAAACTGAATAATTCAAGCACGTTTTGAATAAAGAACAAACTGCGTGGTTTTGAGATTTAGACCTAGAATCTGGGCATTCTAGATACATTTCTTTTATTATGACATTCAATAACGCGCAAGCGCGAGCTGAAAAAATTGATGGCGATCTGAAGAGGTCAATTTAAGCACTATTTCAAGCATCGTAGGAAAATTGTGAAGTGGATATGGATCGTACTTCACAAATTATGCGAGCGCGAAGCGCGAGCCGATTTTTAAAAATTATTATTTAGACCAAGCACCCGGGGAAATTGTAAGGACATTTTGTCATCACATAAACGTAACAATTTTCCTATTCCTCTTCCTAAGCGCAAGATGAAACTTTTCGATATCGATATTCCATTCTGAAAAAAAGGACAATTTTATTATTAGGAATTCATGAGAATGTCACCTTATTTATCAATCTAATATTGATGAGAACACGAAATCTGTTGATATTAAGGCCTGAAAACCGGACATTTTAAGCATTTTTGAAATATTGTTTTACGGCCAACTTGTGCCCATATGGTAATCCTCCTATGCAGAGCTAATCGGCCGTTAATGGGCCGGTGCAGGAGATGTGCAGGAGAATGTCTTGATGCGCGCAGTTGCAGTAGAGTGGTTTACCTACATGTGAACTAACAGACATGGGTATAATACCTCCTTCGTACTTTTCTTTCTGTTTTTCAGCGTTTCTCTCGAGGTAAAAAGACTTTTTTTTGTTGCCAAAAAATAGGGGGGCTGGGGCCGGCTCGGCCCCCCCCCCCTTGGATCCGCGCCTGTATTATGACATGGGGCCCGTTGTAAAAAGAGTTGCATTCAAGCGCAACTTTCAATGTCAAAATTACATGGGCCTACGCAACATGATGTTAAACCAATCCAAAGCGTTCATTCAATTTCGAACAAAATATAAGCCTTTAGTGATCATCTCAACCTGAAGAACCATGGTATATAGATTAAGATGTAAGAACAGAAAAGATGAAAGAAAGGCACAACTAATGAGACTTCAGAAATGAGAAGTGATGAATGAGAACGAAATTTCATTTCGATTATTACTACCCGAGCAAGGGGGGAATAATGCTTCTATAGTAATGTTATGAGATATATGCTACATAGTGTCATTGCCATAATCACAGTACAGTAGACATAAATTATATGAGCACTTTACCTGATTACGATGCCAATAACATCATGTGAGATTATTATGTACATGCACACTACACAGGACATTCCAAGAGGAAGTTTATTCGTAACTGTCTGTATGTCGTCTGTTACAATAATGCCTAAAAAAAGTCCCCTAACTTTAATCTAATTTTACAATTATAAATGTAGAGATAAGTTTTAGATATAATGTTGTCTTCATTTCTTAATGATGTTGTATAAACCGTATGAAGGATGCTAACATCTTTATTAAAAAAAAAAACGTTCCCTCATTCCCCAAATAGGAAACATAATCTTCCTTCTGTCGCCTCATTTCTTACTGATACTTTCCCCCGGGATTCTAAATTGAGATCTTTAAATGATATAATTTTGTGATCAAGCATAAATTCAACAATTTCCAGATTTAACAAGCGCTCTAACCGCTATTTCGTTGAATCATGTCAAATTGGTAACCAATGTTTTGACACTTCCAAGATGCTGCTTCCTCGGAATGACTTTGATCAAGTTTATCTTTGAAAGAAATCACAGATATTTATAGCAATGTGGATAATACGACACAAAAATGATCGATAATCTAAAATCCTTTTATAATATAATTTATTTTATGATGTTGAGGCCTCGCACTTCTTTATTTTTTTAAAACAAAATAGACAATATTATACTGTGGATCACGTAGATCGTGTAGATTGCTAATATACTCATATCACAGGAAATGTATAAGGTTTATGACACGGTATGATCAATTTGCTCAAACCAAAAAATTGAGCAAAACTTATCTACTTTCAACAATGCTATAACTTTATGGTTGGGAAATAGCATTGATTGTTCATGGAGAATTGAAAACAGACCAAAATCCACTTTAAAGACGAGACTTGAAAAATATATACATTATAAAGAAAGGCAATATATATGACTGATAAGTTAAACACATTCCTTTTAATACAATATACTTATTTGGCAATAAGCGACCAATGCTTTGGATTTGGGGATTAAAAATTCGCTCAATGATAGATATAATCAATAATATAAACTAAACAATCAAGAATGCCTCGCCACAGGTAATAATCAAGTCGCTTTTCTTCTCCAATATTATATTATTGAAATCTGTATGCCATCAATCGCTCACATAAAAGAGGGCGATAGATTAAAGAGAGAAAACCCGTCCTGATCGAAAGGAACGATGGCGGAAGGCCGAACTAAGTCCATGTCTGGAGGGAGTACTGATAAAACCTTTATGGATTTATAATATTTCCCTTTCTGTTACGGGTATCGCTATGCACTGTAAATAATATTGGGTAACATTTTAACCAGCACGAGGGTAATTATGTGTCCAACAAACTTGGGGCAGTATTTTATCCAATGCGGGAAGCATATTGTCCAGTAAAGTTAAAAAATAGACAACAATTACTTTAGAATGGGCAACATTTTCATCACAGTGGATTAATAAAAATGCCCTTTGCAAAAGAAATGCCCCATGTTGGTTGGACACATAATTTCCCTCATGGAGTAGGGGCCGCGGAACGGTTTTCAAAGTGGGGGGGGGGGGGGGGCTGACCATGCAAAAAATCACAATCAAAATTATGGTAATTTTTACGTTTTTGCATACGGTTTTGGAAAAAAAAGTGTGTGGGGGGGGGGGGCTGAAGCCCCCTTCCAGCCCCCCCCCCCCCCCCCCGCTTCCGCGGCCCCTATGGGGCATTTTTATCCAATATTTTTTAGAGTGTGGGAGCCTTATAACCGAGGAATGCTACTTTGAAAATGTCATCGGGCGGTACATTGCGTGCAGGGAAACATTATTTTATCTAAAGGTCAAGTCCTCCCCAGAAAAATGTTGATTTGAATAATTAAAGAAAAATCAAACTAGCATAACACTGAAAATTTCATCAAAATCGGATGTAAAATAAGAAAATTATGACATTTTAAAGTTTAGTTTATTTTTCACAAAACATTGATATGCACAACTCGGTGACATGCAAATGAGACAGTCGATGATGTCCCTCACTCACCATTTCTTTTGTTTTTTCTTGTTTGAATAATATGATATCTCATTTTTTACAGATTTGACAATAAGGACTGACTTGACTGAACCATATAGTATTGAACAGTGCTTATTCCACATGTTCAGGGGGGAATAAATCATTGTTTCACATGACAATCAGGAGAAAATTTGAATATTTCATATTTCATACATTAAAATACAAAAGAAATAGTGAGTGGATGACGTCATCAGTCTCCTCATTTGCATACCGATCAGGATGTGCATATGACTGTTTTATAAAATAAAGCAAAACTTTGAAATGTCATAACTTTCTTATTTTACATCCGATTTTGATGAAATTTTCAATGTTAAGTTTGTTGGATTTTTATCTTTTACTTCAAATCAACTTTTTGTTGGGGTGGACTTGTCCTTTAAGACCAGCCCTTAAACATGTTAAAAGCTCAGTGAGGTAATAAAGCACTAACATTGGGGGCTTCGTTTGGAATACGATGCATTTTTTTATTTGCTAAACAGCAACGCAAGCGAGCAAATATTTTTCATTTTCATTTTTAATTATCATTTCATATAACGAAATTCAAAAGAATGGGTGACCTTCTGACATAATTACTGATTACTGATACCGGTCACTATGACACAAAACGAAACAAGTCAAGCTTCACAAATGCTAGAATTTAGTTATTCGATATTATTTATTTATTCATTTATTCATTTTATTTATTTATATATTTATTTATTTATTCATCTATTAATCAATTTATAATATCTATCTATCTATTTATTCATTCATTCATTTATCTATTGTTTTTCCATTAATTCAGTTACTGTTCATGTATTTTATTAATTCACTTCTTTTGTTCTGAGATTGGTCATTTTTCATGACGGTCTAATTTCAAAATCAAATCAAATTGATATCATGCAAGATGGAATACAGCCATTTTCTAGGGAAAATGTGCCTCCCCTTTTGGAAAATCCTGGATTCGCCCCTGCCTGGGACGTTTATAGTATGTGTTTACACTAGGGGCGCCAGGGTATTTTGAAGGGAGGGGGGCGAGGTGACCTAAATGTAGGCCTCCATTCAGATTTGTTTTCTCAAGAAAAAGACCCGGGGTAGTATATATTGTACAATGTAGTTTCAAGCCTTTCCATACGGTTTCTTGTTCCTTCTTTTTTATCCTTTGCCCGATTTTCTCGTTTAACTACACCTTGTAGTTTTGATTAGCATTGGAGAAAAAAAAATCAGAAAGTTGTTGACGACCCCTTGGGTGTGCCCTGCCCCACACTGTTACAAATCTTTAGACCAGATATTTTAATGACTATAATGATCTCGTGCAGGTGTGATATGATATAGTTATTATAGTTGTAAAGTCTGCTTGTGTCCAGGTTGCCCTGAGTGCAAGAAAAGAAAAGAAATGATTGAAGAATGTGTTATAGGAAGCAGTGTGATAAAGGGGATCACTGGAGAAGCTAAAAATGGCAGAGTGCGATCTATTAAAGTATAATGGGAGTCTAGTGGGTGCAATAATACCCACATGTTCTTCTCTTGGTTATTGAGCGGGAGATTGTGACGGGGGAGGAAAGGGGTACATCCCAGGAGGGGGGTTGGTCCAGGAGGGGTGAGAGGAAACCATCTTCCGTCTTTTAAACCGCGTGACATTTACTCAGTTTTGATCGGTCCAACGGTCTTACCTCCTTCTTGCCATGCAACCCTTTAAGCTATATCTCATCGATGCAAGGTGGTCACAGTGTGTGTGTAAGGCAATCTATGGTTTGACTCCTGGTAATTATCATCTACCACATATTGTTCTTTCTCAGAAAGATGATTAACATTAATAATTCAAATCCTGATCCAATTAAAGATGTCTGCAAGGTGTCAGGAAAAAATGAGTGGTTTGGATTTTAACTATTGAGCTAACCCGGTTGAGTGCTTATGCGCAAACTAATATGATTATACACTTTGATAAAGAGACAATATTTTTCTTTTAACACAAGCTATACAAAACGAATAGTGAATGGTTCAAACTACGGTAGCCTTGAATAATAACAACATTTGAATTTCAATTTATTGAAAATTCATTTCACTTCATTCATATATACAAAAGTGCACTCAGAACAATACACAAAAGTGAACACATTCAACATGGTAAAGCAGTCGATATAGCAGATGAGAAAGTCAAATGGAGGCTATACAAATTAATGAAGTGGACTACTCATGATTGAAGGAGGCACAAGGAATAAAAAATAAAAAAACCTGTTTAAAAAAAATCTACCGCCCAGATATATTGAGAATTCAGATTATTTTACACCATTCAATTTAAACATATATAATTACGGGCGTATTACATTAAGTGTATTTACATTAAGATTTTACTGAAACGGCAATGAAATTATCAAAAGCATTGGACGAGGAGAAACATTTCCATCACCAGGCTTTTCATTCGTACAAACAATAATATCAGTTTGAAGAAATATAAAAATATTATCCGTTGTTGCCACACCCGATTTTCGGGTCAAATCTGATACTTTTTTCTTTGTCTTATCGGATATTATTTCGGACCATCTAAAATGGAGTAGAGCGCCAACATACCCAGTTCCCGGGTCAATTTGACACAGAATGTTTTTTTTTAGAGTTTAACCAAAAAATATTTAGGACGTCATTGCAAAGTATGCCACCATTCAGAGCTCAGGAGATCGTGAATACCTGCAGTCAGTTCTCTTTCACCGAGTGAATAGAAGCATTGGGTAGGGGGGTAAATTCATTGGGAAATAGGAAAGCCACCCCCCCCCAAAAAAAAAAATGATAAGAATAATCAATGATTCAACCATTCAGGCAAATATTCGAAGTAAAAATAATCCAGATCCTGATCTATTTATAAACAGTCTTTCAGAATAACTATAATTATTACTCACCTAAGTGGTTCCTGCAGGCACTGTTTAGTTATGCAGATTATTATCGCTTCCCCGTGATCTTATCTAGATAAACCTGTATGCTCACAGAATCTCTTCACAAAGCGACTGTCAAATTATTTTGCAGGGATATAGAACAGAGCAAGCCACTTTATTCTTGTACCTGGTATGATTACACTCTGTATTACATCACTTTTTTTTCTAAAATTGAACTCTTATGCCCAATTTCTAACGGCAGATTGTAACTCCAAATTGATTTGTGAAACCTCGTTACATTTAAATAAGGTTAGCATTTTCATGTATTTTATAATATCATGCCCCCATCATGCCAAATAAATTGCATGTCACATAATATTTTTATTCAGCCACGCCCTTAGGACGTACAAGTCGAAGCTAAAAAGGCCAAACGGTTTTCACATTAATACTGGCAGATATACAAGGTATAGCGCCCAAATTAACCTGAAATTTAATTAAATCAAATGAATAATTAGACACATAAATTGAATGGATATGCGTTTCCCACCTACACGCTTTCAATGGCAGGTTAGATTGCTTGATCCGATTCTCAGCCGATATTATGACCCCTTTACAAGAAGAGGTCAAGCCACAAGTGTCAAGTCGTATTTCCAGCTATATTCATTCCTAATTAATATAATTATTCACAATTTATCATTTTGAATTAAAGTGAAATGGTTTGAAAGATACTTTCCTATCATAATTCTCAGGAAGATGATTATCTTCAACTGAAGAGTTTGACCTTAAGGGGCGTTGAAAGCGGGGAAGTTGTAGGACAGGGACAGTTGCCCCATTTCAAAATGCAAAAAAAAAGTTACGTAGCAATACAAACATGTACAGCAGACATGCAGTGCCCTAAATGCAAACTTTCAACCGTTTGAAAAAATATTTATTTTCTTCACCCGGTCGTTGCTCTCCCTCGTGTACTTGGATCTATTTTTTAAAACTAGGATTAAAAAAACACTGTTTTAAAAGCATCTGCCAATATATCAAATAGGTGCCAAATAATCGCTTTCATGAAAGGGGAGGGGCAATGTTTGTCCCATACATGTCAATACATTTTGCATTTACCCCTCACCCCCCTTCCTCTCTCGTTCCCCACACCACGCACACGATTCGTTCAAACAATATATACAGTTTACATCTTGGTCGATACATTTTTTTTTTGAAAATGTTTTTCAACCTGTTTGAATTTGCTAAATCTTTTTATACAGAAAAGTCTTACAATTCAACTTTGTTGTTTAACTATATGCCCGTGTATCATGCTGCAAACAACATGTAATATTGCTCTATATATAAAGATATTGACTGGAGATATTTGAAGTAAATAATTATGAAAAAATCGGTTATCAACATGTAATCTCGTCATAATAGTTAGATATACATGTATAGGCATTGGTTTCCTCACCTTAACTTGAGCTCCGGATATGGTAAGTTTAATATCATTCAGAAATATCTTTATTTCTTTGGGAAGAACGTATAGGTAAAGTAACAAGGGCCCTCGGATAATATTTAAATAGTTACTTAAGATATACATATACATGATACACAAATATTTTATTTTTCTGTGTCGTGTAATATTATGTAGGATGAAATCCGAGTAAAGTGGGTGGAGTGTTCTAAGCTTCCGCAGTAGTTCTGCTCTGAACCTTTGCCAAGATTAAAAGGATACAGAAAACTCATCTGATCACCTGCATGCAGTGTGAAAATCAGGGAGGAAAATAATGATCTATGAAGGCTGATTAATAAAATAATTAATATAAAGATTGAATATTACAGACACGTCAGTCTGCACTACACCAAGCTAACCATGTCAAATACTGACTGGTGAGATATTGTGAAATTGTTTTTCCTTTGCTGCTTAGAAACGTCAAATCTTTTAGTTAGCAAGATATATATTTACTTTATGATTATCAAGGTGTGGCGAATAATGGATGCGGCGAGAATGTAATGCAAAATAATGAGAGAAAATTATCATTCATTAATGATGTGGGGTGTTGATATCCACTAGTTTATATATTGCACTGACGATTCACTGTGGTTGCGGTAGTTATCTCCCTCGATAAATGAAGTGGTGGTCGGACTAATACACCCGTCATCGATTTGCCCTTCTCCCAAACCATTCACCTGACCGGCTACACCCTAAGTAAAGATATAATATCAATGAATTGAATTTCTCCAACTTATCTCGTAATGTGCCCATTACGATGATGTTGGACAAGTTGAAGTGATAGATCTCAACTTATATGATCATTAAAAAAAACTGCTGTGTTTTTATCCAAGAGGATACAGATAGGAATATGAAATTTTCCCCGGTACGGGTAAATTATTTACTGGAAACAAAATTGCAGAGGGGTGAAAACTAGCGAATTTCATAGGTACATACCAGAACCAGAACCCAGTGCTAGCTGTACCTAGGTGATCACGTGACACGTCATTACCCATACTTTTTGAAGAATCTGCATTTTTTAAACCAGAATCTCATTAATTTCAACTATCAACATATTTGTGTTTAGAACCTATTTAATGATATAGAATATTTTTTTTGTTAATAAATCATGTCTTTGACTATAAGGCGAAGATAATTATGACATAATTGTATGGTAAAAAGGAATAGATCTAGATATCGAACTAGAATAGACCTTATTATTTAGAAAAAATAACCAAATCGTTTTAATTTGGTAAAACAGTAGTTCCAAATAGGTTATTTAGAAGTGGTTACAGTTCGTACTGGAGATTTAACGTGGATACATGCAGAACAAGTATCTAAAAAAGATATAGATCACCACATGTAACCTTTGTAGATATGAAAACAGAAATAGTAATACCCCCCATAACCTTGGCCCGTTGGCCGCTATAAAGCTTCGTTCTGAAATGCACTTGCGCCCCCTTGTGACTCCTTACCCCATGTCCAAGAACTCGGGCGTTGTCGAAAGTTTGTATCCACTTGGTCTTCTCGCAGATGGTCTAATTGCCATGTGGTCCAACCATCTCTTGGTTTGATTGCTATTTGGTCTTATGCCCAGATGATCCTATTTCCACTTGTTATTTTGCACTTTGTGAAAAGAAATTTTGGTTTATAACTGTTCAGCGATGCTAGACGAAATTGCCTTGCTGCAAATTGGACAAAGTTATAATTGGTTAAAATGGCAATTAGACCGCCGTTGATTCATTTAAATAAATGCATTTATAATAATTGATTTATATGAAAATCTCGTATCATTCGGCGTGCTTGTGTAAAGCTATAATGTGATTGAAAACAAATTCAAGATTTTTTATTCTTTCAGTATTGTCGAGTGTCAGTTACCAAATTGTTGTGCAATATTTTTCAAGAAATAAAGAAGCTTCTCAAATCCTTCTTGCCAAGTCACTCTGATGCAAAATAATGTATCTTATCAAGATGTAGTTCAAGGCTTGTTGTTATGGTGATGATTACTGCGACTCGCACTGATATTCTACCTCAACAGGAACCAATCTATCAAGCAAACAATTTGACCGCTTGATTTGTGTCGAATTTAGCAGAAGAAAACATTTAAATTGAGTTTCCTCCGAGCTCGTTAATTGTTGAATTGATTGCATGTTTAACGGCCCAGTACTGCCTGACACAGCTGATTAGCGTGTTTCCCTTGCCCAGTGTTTCCCCGTACATGAAGAGGATGAGTTAGGCGGATGAAGATGGGTGATAACATGGCGGAATCTTCCCAGGGGGCTCATATGGCCTTTATTCATTAATCAATCATGAGGGTGTCACGAAAGTGGACTAGGGTGTTTCTAAGCCAATCAACTAGGTTTGTGTGTTTTTTATCAACCAAAACTTGAACCATGCATTGACCAATAGCCGACGCTTTCGGCTCCTGTACGCCAGCATTCTTGTCAATAATCTTTTACAGCCACCACTGTAATAATAACATCACATGACACTTGCCTGTGAGTTTCCGGGCAATTTCAACAATAAAAATAATTTAAAGCCTGTTTAAGATTACCAATTTGCATTTTCATGATTAAAATCTAATCATTTAAAGGTAATGCTATACAGAGTTTCATATTAAGTAATGTTTATCAAAAGTGATTTAAACTAAGCAGTGTTGTTTTATTTATACCATAATAATAGCAACCCCACCCTTCGACGGGTCTACTCATTTCTGCATAGAGGACCTTCAGGTAAAAATATTTATAATCATATTTTACACATTATGACTATAAAGTGTCCCTATAGTTAACGACCATCATGATTAGCGATGCTTTGTGAATATAAACGGGCTTGTTCTTGCTTCTTTCGACACGAGTCCTTTAATTGGAGTAATAGTGCGCAGGCGATAATCCGCGGAAATTAATTCCTTGTGCGTGACTGATTATTACATTCATCTTGTATTGATATTCACCAAGACTACTTATTGGATAAACATCCTCAATTCTATATGATCATTCTCATTCAAGAAAAAGATAATTTCAATCTAAGCGATTTTCTGCCCAAACTTCTGTCAGAAAGTTTTCATTATCCAAAGATTTGTTTGTATCAACCCGCTTTCCATTGAAAAATAAATGTTTGAATTCTGAGCTACAAAATGTAAAATCATGATAGTTATATAAGGACTACTAAAATCATATACATAGGATTCCGTTGACGTTATTGATCCAAATGCCGGTCAATATTTTTTAAGATGGTCTTGATTTATAACTGATTGATATCAATTTCAATTGTCTTTAAAACGGGATAGAGAGAGAGGGGGAAAAGGTATTCGGCATAACCTTATGCAGTTCAGGTTGAACAGCAAGTTAGTAAATTCATTCAAAATAATGCCTGTAAACCACGTAGGTTAAAACGGTATAAGAAAATCATTACAACAGGGAGGTGTTATAACGAATTATTTTAATTTTATTTCTAAAACAGGGAAATCAATTACTTCAGAATCACTGCTTCGGTTAAAAAAAAACATTCTAAATATTTATGTTTATTAATTTACTTTTACATCGATTGGGATCTCGAAAAATATACACTATAGTCGGATAAGGGGCTGAATATTTACCCCTCTATGCCACATTTTCTTTGAATCCCCCTTTTCAGTGATACCATAGAGTTAATAGCTCCATGGTGATACCATTCCTCCTCTCCTCTCTCCACTCTCTCTCAAACACGCCCACACACACCCCTTCCATTCTTACTCTCCCCCTCTCTCTCTTTTATCATTTCCAATAAATATTTCCTCTCTACTTTTTTTACCCGATTCCACCGTAATTATCTTTTCTTTTAGCTCCAAATTCCACACCCCCCTTTGTGTATATTTTGCATTTTCTTCACCCCTCTCTCTTCCTCTGATTCTTTCTCCAACTGCCACTCACACTTTCTGTCTCTTTGCCCTCTCCTCATCCCCCTCGCTCTCTCGCTCTTTCCCTCGTTCTCCCCTCTCTTCACTTTTTTCTAGCCCACCCCCCCCCCTCTCTCTCTCTCCTTACTCCCATTTCCTTGCTCACCCATTTCAGTCACTGCAGCAAATAGTGAAACATTTAGCATTTTATGACCAAAACAGTGTCTCGAATTCCTCTGGTCATCGCACTTTAACTTCCGCCTTTGATCGTTAGTGGTAGAATCTATAATTGACTTCAACAGCTCCTTAAGATTTGACTTGACCTCCAGGTCATGATCAGGTTGAGGGTCAAATAATAGCAGACACCTGCTGAATCGCTCAGACAAATTTGTGACATTAATGGCGCCCCTAATCAAATGAGATGATTGATTGGGCACTGCAAGTTTTATTTCGTGTACAAAATTAATTTCTCATCGGTATTTTGGTATTCAAAATCTAAATGAGAAGAAATAAAGAGGAAGAAATTGAAAGAGAGAAAGAAGGGAAGCCAGCGAGAGGAAGGAGAAAAGGGGTTGGTATGTTGACCTATTGCAACTGTCTAAGTACCAAGTAGCTCGACCTTCAACTTAATATTTTGTGCTAGCGGACAAACAATCTCTAAATAGATCAGGATATAAGCGACATTCCCATTATCATCAAAATAACTTGCATCATCATATTCAATGGATGTAAAAATGATAAACAGCTAAAATTTTGAAGAATTTTTTTTAAGGGACTAAAAGATAGAAATTAAAAGGAGAAATTAAAACATGTACCAAGAATCAGCACACCCCATTGTAATCACAATTATCTGGGAGTTTGCTTGAATGATGCATGCAGGAGCTGACTGCTTGTCTAAACCAAAAGAATCACAGAAAATTGTTGATCCAAGCAGGGGAAATTAAGTATTCCCTTCTGATCATATCCCGGCATGGAAGTTTTGCCTTCATGATCCCGATCAAAACAATCTCGATACAACATCGGCCTTATAACACTCGAGATAATTTTTCTATTATGCTAAATAGCGTAATGGAAAAAAATGGTTCATAACTTTTTTTGTGCATTTTTCTATCCTGGGGATCTTTCTAAAGAATTCTATATACAGAACATCTGAAGAACTGGATTGAAGCAACAAAACGCCAACCGTTTTCTTCGAAATTTCTTCCAATCTTTTGTGTCCTAGATTGTTTCGTTTATAGAACCTGATACACATACACTTCACCAGCAGACTACCTTGCTTTAGTTCTCACATCAATTCATGGTGCGTGACATAGACCTCAAAGACAATCTGGTCTTGACCTTGATCTTATACACGGCTTCATCATGTTCATCACAGTGCAGTGATCACCACGATCTCTCTTCGCCCCACGCGGAATCATCCGGGTCTCGTTCTCCCGTCTGCAGCTGTCTCTTTTGCTTTGGCTAGGGTCTTGATTACTAGCCATTCAATGACATATTGATTCTAAAATACATATTGCAGCTCGTATAGGCTTTGTTTTGATTACGATAATAATTTCGATTTGTATAAACTAGAGCACCGTATCCATTGTTATAAAGAAATTTGCCAAGACATCGGAAATGTTATGTACCACAACTCTGATTTATTCCCACTTTTGCACTTCCCAGAGCATGCCCCACCCCCCCCCCTCCAGTCGACATCGTCATTATTATGTGGACAAGGTTGAGGAGGATAAAGATCATGTGGATTCAATATAACATTGACCTGATGCTCTGCGTCCCATCGACCCCATTTTCAAAAAAAAAGATGCCAGGCCAGGGAAAAAACGGCTTTATTCGTCATGTCTCTTGAGATAAGGAAGATGGTCCTCTAAGAACGAAGCTGAAAGTGTCACTTCATTATTTAATTATTGCTGGGATAGGTGAAAGGACACCCCAAATATACCCAACCAGATGATGATCTATACTTAAGGAAGGAAATAAACTATCTAGGCGTAACGTATGACCTCAATCACTGGACTTTAATTTTAAAGAAGAACGGTTTCACATTCTTTGCTTTATTGGTTGTATGCAAATCGAGAGCCCATGTACAGGGGTTGTGAGCCCGAGGAGGAAGCGAGGGGTAGGGGCACGTCCCCGGATGGGAATAAAATGTGTATAGTAATAAATAGCAGCGTATGATAGTCTATCTAAATTTGGAGATTTCTCTAAAGTTGGAAATCTATAAAATGCATGGGGACGAGTTTGTCAATCATAAATATTAACCCTTCAAGACTGCGAATATTAGAAAAGATTGAAAACATGAATTTCAATGTAAGTTTGGCTTTAAAGTCCGTCGTGATGCTCAGTTTTACCGGTTTGAGATTCCCTGGTTTTACTATTGAAAATTATTAGTTTCTCCAACTCTGTTGCCACGCTCCCTCGCATACAAAAGTAAGATCCCCAAATCTAGCCCCTTTCATACAAACAATTGAACTTTCAGAGGTGATGAGTTCCTTTCGGAACATTGACCGAATAGTACCGAAATGTTTCCAGCTTCCACTTGAATTGAAGTGTGATGATGAGTTCTGTTCAACTCTTCAAAATGTGTCTAGTCACTTCGTTATGCCAATATTTAGGGTTTAAATCCATAGTGACCGGCTAGGGAATGTCCCAAACACGGTTAGTCCATTTGTAAGGCGACCGGTTGATAATGACACAAGTCTTCATCACGCGATGTCAATTAAAGTCCTATCAATTGGTCTGGAGAGACGGTGAGCAGGTGTGGAATGATCTTCTAAAGGTGACCGATGGAGATAAAAGCCTAGACATACCATTTTACATCTTGTGAAAAATCCTTTGGCAACGTCCAAGGAGATTCAAACAAGAACTCAGTATAGGTTGCTTTTTCTACGCCGCGCGCAGCGCTCTATCAAGATGATCAAAAAGGGCAAAAGTTGTCCTCGCCGGAAGATGTGGGGGTGGGGGGGGGGGGGCCACCTTATTGTGATGTTCCATTATGTATATCCTACATTTCTGCAAGTTTGCACAACATCATTATGTTCCCTTATAACGCAACATTCAATAATATTTTTAAGAGTACATGCGCTGCCCGCGGTTTACGTCTTTTCATTTTGATCTCAGGATTATCATGATTATGATATAGACAGTATGATTGTCATTTCAAAGTTATGAATGATGCTTGGTGGACTAGGTCTATACTAGTTGTTGTTTTTTCTTTATTCTGCCCTACAGTTGCAAAGAAGGAAGCAAGAAACATATCGGCCATGCAGACTCGAGTTATTGGAATTTTCATACTTAATCTAGTGAGCTTTTCTCGGCGAAAATAATATAGATAGACGCTCATACACAAACATCACTACCAAAAGATGTGTTATACATGTAAATAGATGTAATTGTAAATGACAGTTACATTTTCCTATTTTACATCCCCCTCCTTTTTATTTCGTTTTGGACAATATTATCGGCAGCATGATTAGTCTAGTTCTGAACGCGTTAGATTATTTTTTATCGTGTGTTAGCACTTCCAATGTATATGGTGTAGATCGGTGCGAAGCCCACCGATCATGTTGGAAAGATTGAATCCAGTGGACGGCTTTACTCAGGTTGTTGTTGTTGTTTACTCAGGACGTAACACTCAGGTTAAAAAATAATCACTTACGCCCAGAGCTAGACTACAATGCGATGGGAATTCAATGTCACATGCAATTGGTTGAAAAGTGAGGAGTTTTGAAGACCAAACGGGGTGACAATACTCGAAGCTCACCCACTATGCTACCCAGGAAGCAGAGTGGTTTATCTACCCATCCCACACCGCTTTATTTCTCTCAAAACTATTCCAAGGAAAAGTGTGGTGAGCGTTCTGGATATAATCCAATACGACATTCATCAATTTTTTTTTAAATGTTTTTAAATCAAACACAGTACTTTCTTGGAGTTGATGGTCACCATGAGAGATCACATTATAGGTGTAAAGTTTAAGGTCGCATTATATGGTAACTTTAATCTTCCTAAAAAGCGACCATATCGAAAATGTCACGTCATGACGTAAAAATGATGATGGCATTACTAGTTTTACCTCATTTTTTATACGACTTTTATACACTCGAAACGCTTTCGAATTTTCCAAACTTACCCATATTTTAGTGCGTGTATGGCTATGATATAACCTTCCCGGATAACCGTGATGATAACACACAGTGCACAGCGCATTTATCACTAAAGATAATACACGGAGTAATGTACTTGCATTTTTAATGAATCATGATAACTAAAAACTGAAAGATTCAATTTTCTGTGACCAGCAATACACAAAACAGCTGCAGTTAGTGATGGGAGGAACTAAAATTTATCTTGTTATTTAGATTGATCAGTAAAAGTTGTATTTGGAATGTGAAATATTCAGTAGAAAATGGATGACGTAATATTAAGCATTCAGAAAATCGATGTGTGTATTTAATCGAACCCCCCCCCAAAAAAAAATACAAATACAAATGAATAAATGAAGAAATAAGATAAAACAAAAAACGAAAATATAAATAGATGAATGAATGTGAAACAAAAGACTAATAAAAACGAAATAGGAAAATTAAACATCGTATCTACGTGTCATCCTGACGACATAGATATAAAATGTATTCGATACCTGTCAATGAGCTGAACTATTATGAGTTAAGACAGTAATCATATCGTCCAGAGGACAACCAACAGAAGAAAGACAGATGGGCTCACAGTATGAACTTGATGCATCACCGATATGTGGCTTTGATTCAGTGAAATTTATCTGGATACACTTTCTACAAGGACTTATCGTGCTGGGCATAGTGTTTTATGGTCAGGAAATTATGGTCCATATACCACGCAAACAGCAAGGGACATTGGGCACTGCATAGTTCCGGTTTTGGAAACAAAAAAGACCCTTTTCTTTGGAGTATACTTGACCCAGGTAGAATGAAATACCTGTGTGGTCAACATTCGAAACGATATTCGAGTTATTCCAGTTGTAGCAGTGGAGTATTGAGCAAAAACATTTGAGGGGTAGAAGAACATGGTGTATTGGGCAAAATTTCGAGGATAAAAGTTGCGATTAAGCGAAAACGTTGACCTTTACAATGATGTCAACCCTTCTCTTTTCGTTTCCTTTCGACTTTCCCCTTCCCTTTTCTTGGTCTTGGAACTTTTTTTATGGGGCAAGTAGTCGTCCCCTTTATGAATAATTGAGTTGTGTGAAAGATGAAATGACATTGAGAGCTTTCAAAGTATGTTCATGATATTTATGGACAGTTTATGACATTTGTCCGCTAAGAGAGTTGCTCTAAAATGCCTGACACTTATTGCAAAAAATAATGATCAAAAGAATTTATGAAACAGTAATTTGTTCCGACTATGTCTGTAGTTCCATAGATTCATTATATCTGAGAAGTACAGGCGATATAAACATAAAATATGATAAATGTATAATTTAGGTGATTTTTACATATTAAACTTACAGTAAACATCATCTCTTAGTTTAATTGTACCCTTAATAATAAGAGATTTCCCAATCACGATTTCAAACAGGTCTTTTACCATTGAAACTAATAACTAGAACTAAAATTTATCTTTAAATCATATTGATTTTCAATTGTTTGATTATATAAGTACTTAGGCACCAATGTCGACAAAGCAGTCAGGCCAATGGAAGCACTGTAAAAAAAAATGCTTTTTTAAAATAAGAAAAATTGTTGTTTCTATTATCATCCCTACTTTGTATGGTCTGTTTTTAGTTTATTTTCGTAGAATTGTTAAAACTTCATTATTTGGGTCTTTTAAAGGTTATTTTTTAAACTCAATCACGACCACACTGCATGTTTATGAACATGAGTTATTCTAATACTGACTCATCTAAACTATATAATGAGCTTATGCTGGATTTCAGATGAATGAGTCTTTGTTCGCATAATATAAAGGGATGAATTTACCATTGTGATTTGTAACAATCAGAAATAGTGTTTGTATAATATTTTTTAATTGGGAAGGGGGTGGTGGTGTCAACAATTTTTAATGATAAAATAACATAGCATGTACATAACTCTCAGATAGGAATACCGGGGGAAGGAGAATAGTTGAACCATTTTTTTTTCTCATGCTTACTATTGCATACTTTTCAACATCTTAGGCGACCAAAAGCTGACAATTACAAGAGGATTGCATTAGCATGATTAGCATAATATAGCAGTAGGGTATATATGTTGATTGTGCTCTAAGTGTTGGGAAGTTTGATAAGTATTTTCAATAATTTTAATGTCTGAGGCATATAACTATACGATGAACAAAGAACCAAGAAGGGTTTTAAATAAACGAAGTTATTGTCAAGATAATTCATGAGCAAATCCTGCCGTTTCTGAATTTTACTGCTGTATCGCTAAATTTTCTCGGTGTCATTTTTTGGAATGGATTTCCTTTTTACATTTATAAGGTTTTTATTGCACTGAAGCCAATATGGGACGTCGTGGTCTAGTGGTTAAGACTCTCGTCTTTCAATCTGAAGGACGTGGGTTCGATTCCAAGCCATGGCGTGTTTTCCTTCAGCAAGAAATTTACCCACATTGTGCTGCACTCAACCCAGGTAAATGGGTACCGGCAGGAAGCAATTCCTCAAAAAGCTGTGCGCATCAGAATTGGTAGACTAGCTTAGCCGGGGTAATATAGGAGCGCCTTGATCACCTATCAAGGTGGATACGTGCGCTATACAAATCCTATATTATCTATATTATTATGTTTATCAAGTATAAATCTCATATTAAAAAAACAAACAAACAAATGCCCTTAACTCATCGTCATTAGGTTACGAAAAGAAAAGATCCTATAAAATCACTTCTTCTTACTGGACACTGTGCGGTATTTATTTTTACATTGGTAGAAATCATCGGATATTATGTTGCCATTATTTATGATTTTATACTGAAATCCAGCCATGAATTCACAGGCGATGACTGCCACTACAAAATTTAGTTTCATTGTTCAAAGAAATAAAAGATAGCAAACAGTGAACGAAGCTGAAAAAGATAAATTTAAAATCAATGCCTGCAGGAAGAAAACATATGAATCAAATGATAATGGGACATGCAATGATGTGTATAATTGTTACGACAAACAGAATCAAACTCTGCAGTTAATTTTGTGGTGTTCATGCAGGTTTTTGCGGTCACCTTGCTTCAAAAGGAGACCGTAATCTCATAAAAAGGTAGTTATTATAATCCACAAATACACTTATCCATAATTGGCAGTGAATTATCCACGAGGATTACAATGATCATGATGATCTTTCAAATGTCCGTTTTAGTTATCATTGATAATTTCGATTCGATAAATGTGCGTCATGTGGTTAAATCTAAAATCAATGTTGAACAGAGCGACCGTCATGACAATTGAACTGGCTTCGCTTATTCTGAGAAAGTAAATACACCCGTATTATAATAATGAATGAATAATCATAAAAAACCCAAAGAAACATTTTAATTTTATATTCAATAATTCTTACAGCTCATAAACTTTTCTAATTGTAATTCTCTCGCGATTGTTATTTTTTTTTACATAAAGAATGATAGTTGAAGATGACAAATCAATGGCATTTTTTCGGCGCGAGTCAGTGTGCGGAGTGTTGACTCAACTCGTTATAAACCAAACATTATTTTCTTGGATTTATCAATAGCTTATATCAATCTGCTGGCACATTCACTAATGTTGAATGTTGGATAGGAGGATGTGACCGGTAGCTGTGAGAAACTGAGATAAGATCATCCCAACTATTTCCCCATTCTAATCTTATGAAGATCTATATCAAGTTAAACAATGAGTGACGTATTTTTGGCAACACTAAAGTCATCTCCCAAGACGAAAAGTGGATTAGGGAAAATCCTCGTTTTGTATTAAAAAAGAGAGAGAACATGAGATGAAGGAGGAAGTGTTCGATTGCAAAATAGAATTCAACTGTCCCCCACGCCGAGGGATGCTTGATAAACTGCAAATATCCTTCGAACCTGCTCATGTGCCATATTTCTTAGAAAGGACACTTCAACTCCTTAATTTTAAATCATCAAGGAAATTTCATGATCTTCTTTTTAGTTTACGATACATGGTTCATATTCAAAATGAACGTAGATAAAAACGCATGCACTGCAGGCGCGTAGCCAGGGGGGACGGTGCCGCGGTGGGGGCGGTCGCCCCCCAAAACGTTCCCAAAAAGAAAAAAAAAGGGAAAAAGAGAGGAGAAAAAGAAAAGCGAAGGGAGGAAAGGGAAGAAAGGTAGCTTTGTGGGCTTTTCTTTTTATTCTTTGTTTTTTCTCAAAAGAGAAACTCCTTTACTCTTGCTCTAAATTCATATATATGAGTTTTGCTTCCGCGCTGCGCGCGGTTAAATGACAATATTGCAGTTCTCCTTGGTATCCCCTCATCCTTTCTCTAACCCTGTTACTCTAGTTTGAAGAGAGAGGGACAGAAGAATCTGAAAGTGATGACCGGTTGTTATGTCATTTTTTTCTTAATTTCAACGATTAAGCGATAAACTCTCACTCTCTCTCTCTCTTCAAAATGCTTCTCTTTTAATTTGTTTTATCGTTTGACAATCATCGGGGATTTTGCCTAACCCACCCCCTCAATGGCGCTGCTCTTCTAAATGGTGATTTGATTGATTGGTAGTAATGTTGGAGTTTCATGGACATAGCGAGGAGATCGACACGATATCCTGCTAAAGACTAATCAATATTCAAATTTAACGAAATTATTTTTTTAAACAAAGTTTTAGAAAGGATTGTGAGGAAGGAAAGAAGAACGAGGAGGAAAACAGAAGGAGAAACCCGGGAAAGACACATTTCATATTTGACTTTTTTTTATTAGTCACATGCAGAAAAAATAATAAATTGCCCTTGGTGAGAAAAATGAAATTCTTAAAAATTATGCCAGTTAGTTTATAACAAGATAATAATTATGCAAACATATATAAACTAAACTCTTGAGACTGAGTTACTCACAAAAAAAAATAGATCATAAAAATATTTTCTTTTTTATTTTTAAGCTAGATTATAAACATTTTTGTAATGGAATTAGATTATCCACTAAACATGCTAAAATGAATACCTAATCTAGTTTTGAACTCGTCATTCTTCATGCTTTTTTATTAAATTTGATTAATCTGATTATTATTATCATTAATATTATTATTATTATTATTATCATCATTATCATTAGTATTATTATTGTTGTTGTTGTTATTATCATTATCTTTATTATTTTTATTATTGCTTGTTAATTCGTAAAGACACTAATAAACCGATTTGAATTGAATGAATCCTTAAATTTCGGGGGCATTCCGTTTTTCATTTTTTAAATAAATTGACCATAGTGATTCAAAATGATTTTGTGCCTCAACTAAGGTGTTTATTAATAGCATGTCTCTTCCGGTACGTCATCAATGTATAATGATCATGATATGAGGTTTGATGAGGACATCGGGAAGGTTATGGAAGACATCATGGTCTGGTGGATCTACAATTCTAGAGAAGGCACACTGGAGGTTTCCTCTGTGAAAGAGATAGAGCATGCATGGTCGACCCGACTAGTCTCAAGACACGACCCCAAGTTTCCTCTACGTGTAGGTAGAAACAGGATCTCGGGTAATTAGATCCACTCACAACTAATCTCCGCCCCTCTCCTTCATCCCCTGGATAGCTTCATACGGGTAAAGGTGGGGGTGGCAGAGAGCAGTCACCCAAAGTGCAAGATATTCACCGTGAAGCCACGCTCATATAAAGACCTGTGAAATTTTAAGTTCGTTTTAATCTCATCCTTGTTTCCTATTTCAATATCCGTCCGGATTTTAATGATCCCAAGTGGAGATAAAGTGTGAAAAACGAGAAGCGCACGATTAAGTACGATGGGGATTTATACAAAACAATTAAGTGTATAATAGTTTTATGAAAATTTCGATACAAATAAATAGAAAAGAAAGATAATTATATTACATTATATGTCACATGCATAATATGTAGAAATTGCTTTTGCTAGGCTTTTGATTGGCTTTTGCTTGATTCCGTATGCATAAAAATGAGCGAGCAAATGCTTTAGCTAGTAAGTTCAAAGCTATCGCTAACTGACTGCTCTCATTTCCTTGACGATTAAGCTATTGCTAAAAAGCGTATTCATAAAGCGAATATTTCGCTTGTGCATTTAACGTTTAAGGCCTGGTCACATCGCCCGAGCGTTGTTGGAGCGGTCGTGGAGCGGAGAGAAAAAAATCATCACCGCTCGCTACCGTTCACCACCGTTTAACCAAAGTTGGCCTCCGTTAAAGGCAACGCCGAATACGCTCGGCCACCGCTGATGGTCCCTCCTACCGCTCCGAAAGTTTTGAGCTGCTCATAATATTGCGAGCGGTGAGGAGCGGGCAATTTTCCGCTCCAGCAAAGTTAACTACCGCTCTAACAACGCCCAGTCAAAGTTTGGCACCGCTAGACGAAAGTTCGTGAACGCTTGGGTCCGCTAGGCCAATGCAAAAATCTTCAACGCTGGACAACCGCTGCTTCGCCAGCGTTGCCCGGCCGGTGATTAAACGGTTCACAAACTTTGGTGGAGCGGTTGTAAGCGTTTTCCGAGCGGACACGGGATTGCTGGAATAGTGCTGGGCGTTAAAGTAGCGATCCATTGCGGTGATGAACCTTGGTTTAGCGTTGGTATGGAGGTGTCGGAGCGGTACCAGAATTTGGCTATAAATACGGGGAGAAATGAATAAGGAGCTCATTTGGAATCGAAATGGGCTGATAATCCATGTTTTTTGCATTTTCATGAGAAACGTTTTGATTTCCGTGGATTTCCGTTTAAATTCTATCATCATAATTTCGCCCGGTGTCTAAGCCTTAAGTCGATACCAAATTCAGCTGCCCGTTTTTGCCCGTTTTTATGTTAGAGCCGATTTTACTTGAGACATCACCCCAAAAACCTGTTAAAAAACTGTCATTTTTGTCTCGCCTGCATAGCAGAGCGAGACTATAGGCGCCGCTTTTCCGACGGCGACGGCGACGGCGGCGGCGGCGTCAGCATCAAATCTTAACCTAAGGTTAAGTTTTTGAAATGACATCATAACTTAAAAAGTATATGGACCTAGTTCATGAAACTTGACCATAAGGATAATCAAGTATTACTGAACATCCTACCTGAGTTTTAGGTCACATGACCAAGGTCAAAGGTCATTTAGGGTCAATGAACTTAGACCATGTTGGGAGAATTATTTTCAAAATCTTAACCGAAGGTTAAGTTTTTGAAATGACATCATAACTTAGAAAGTATATGGACCTAGTTCATGAAACTTGGGCATAAGGTTAATCAAGTATTAGTGAACATCCTGCTCGAGTTTCAGGTCACGTGACCAAGGTCAAAGGTCATTTAGGGTCAATGAACTTTGGTCAAGTTGGGGGTATTTGTTGAATTACTATCATAACTTTGAAAATTTATGGATCTAGTTCATGAAACTTGGACATAAGGTTAATCAAGTATGAGTGAACATCCTGCCTGAGTTTCAGGTCACATGACCATGGTCAATGGTCATTTAAGGTCAATGAACTTTGGCCATGTTGGGGGTATTTGTTGAATTACCATCCTAACTCTGAAAGTTTATAGATCTAGTTCATAAAACTTGGGATATAAGAGTAATCAAGTATCACTGAACATCCCCTGTGAGTTTCAGGTCACAAACCCAAGGTCAAAGGTCAGTTAAGGTCAATAAACTTAGGCCATGTTGGGGTAATTGTTGAATTGCCATCATAACTTTGAAAGTTTATGGATAGAGTGAATGAAATGTGGACATGGGTGTAGTTGACAAGTCTTAAGTCACCGTTCAAATGTCATTTATGGTCAATGAACGTGGTATTATGCACTCTAAAAAACGAAGTGCTAATTCAGCTCTTAAAGAGCGTGTATAGTGACTGCACTTCGGAGTGCTGATTTTTTAGTTCAAATTTGAACGAGAAAATCAGCACTCCGAAGTGCAGTCACTATACACGCTCCTTAAGAGCTAAATTAGCACTCCAGTTTTTAGAGTGTGTCATTATATGAATGGTGTTTTTGTGAATGATTATTTTATTGTAGTTTTCAAAGTTAGCACTGCTGCTATATTAAATCGCGTAATGCAGGCGAGACTGCCAGAGGCGTTCCACTTGTTATACCGTGCAGTCTTTGCAGCGCACCGTGTGGGGTGTACATTGCCGTTCATTTTTGCAATTTTGCACGGCGGGGACGATTCCCCTTCCATTCCATGAAATTCCGGGCATAATGTAAACAAAATGAAGGTTGATAACGCATATAAGGGCTACCCAGCCCTCTTCCAGATATAAAAGTTACTTGTAGAATAATTTCAGCCCAAAACATTCATCATAGTAAAACATTCGTTGTGTTATAAGCAAGGTTTCCACTTTGGCGAGTTAACATCGCGAGTTATGGCGAGTTATAGCGAGTTGCCAAAATGAGGCACTCGCGATAACTCGCATAAAGCTCACCATGAAACTCGGGATAACTCGCGACAACTCGGCATGGCTCGGCGGAGCTCGTTCAAGCTCGGGACAACTCTCCTTGAAGTCGTGAGCAGTTTCAAAATTTTTGAACATGTTCAAAAATTTTGCTAACTCGCTGTAACTCGTGCTGAACTCACCTAAACTCGTTATATACTCTCAGTACTCGCAATAACTCGTAAGAAGCTCGAGATAAACTCGCAATAACTCGTAATAACTCGCCACATCTGAGTATACGCGAGTGCGTTCCGAGTTTTCAAGAGCGAGATACGAGCATTGCGATCGTTTTACGAGTCAAGTGGAGGTGCCCACGAGATTAGCGTGACTTTAGATCGAGCACCCCGAGTTACAGCGAGTTTCGTATGAGTTTATTCCGAGTGCGTTGCAAGTGCTCAGAGGCATGCCAGCTGAATGATAAATGTCCAGTGATCTATATTTTCCCCACAAATAAACCCCTCAAAAAAAGTTTGGAAATCTGAGTTTGGCCATTAATTTCTCCCAATTCCAAAATTTACACATTGCATTGTGACATCATTTAAAAGGTCATTCAATTTTCTTTAAAATGCTACAATGCTTGTTATGATCATGCCATCACGAAAGAGCAGGATTCAAAAGTGCTGGATGAAGTCTGAATTGAAAAGCTGCAAAACGAGCAAAAAAGTTTGGAAATCTGAGTTTAGCCATTACTTTCTCCCGACTCCAAATTTTACACAATGCATATTTGATATCTTTCAAAAGATCATTTGATTCTCTTTAAAATGATCACATGCTTGTTATGATCATGCCATCAAAAAAGAGCAAAATTGAAAAGTGTTGGATGAAGTCTGAAGTGAAAAGCTGCAAAACGAGCAGAAATAATCATGAAGGGTATACAGAACATGATTGTTTTGTCTGAGTCAATAAAGATGAAAATCCATTCAAATCAAAACCCTGCTTTTTCATTTTATAATGTTTTGTTGTGGTTTATGTTTGTTTGTTGTGTGTTTGCTTGTGGAGAGGTCTGTATGATTCCATTTGAATGTTGATGTTAAGGTGCATGAAAACAATTGCTGAGAATCTCACTCATCATCATGGAAGAAAAAAAAAACAGTGACTTTCAATATTGTGTCATTTTGCAACTTTTGAATTTTGATCTTGCCCCACATTTCAAGGCACTGCACCTCCATGTGAGCCAAAATCATATCATGGAAAGTATCATTTTAAAGAAAATAAAATGATCTATTCATTGATATTAATTTAACATTGATATTTACTAAAACCGAGGCGGGATTATCGATCAAACTTAAAAGAAACCGCTTAAAAAACTCTTTCATCACCACGGAAAAAGGAACAGTGACTTTCAATATTGTGTCACTTTGCAACTTAATTGTGAATTTTGACCTTGCCCCACATTTCACGGCACTGCACCTCCATGTGAACCATAATCATATCATATAGGGTATCATTTTAAAGAAAGTTAAATGATCTATTCATTGATATTAATAACCATTGATATTTACTAAAACCGAGGAGGGAGTTTTGATTAAAGTCGGATTTCCAAACTTTTTTTGAGGAGTTTATTTTAAAGTGAGAGCACATTTTAACTGACCCACGCAATGTACACGTACTTTTAAAAAGGCTGTTGCCACTGCATTATTACAACTTTCAAGAAATAAGGAGAGAAATATGCCTCGATCCAAAAGATCCAAGAGTTGTGGCCATTCAGGTAGGGAAACAGCGAAAGAAGATGACATTCAAACAAGGGTAGAAGAAGTGCAGGAAGAGACAATTGAAACGGAAGAGGAGGTCAATGACGAGCAGAGCCAAGGTAAAAGAACAAGACATCAAACTAGACAAGGTCCAAGTGGAGTGCCTCTGGCAGTCTAACCTGCATCACGCTATCCAATATAGTAGCAGTGCTGACTTTGAAAACTACTATAAAATAATTATTCACAAAAACACCATTCATACAATGATACAATACTACGTTCATTGACAATAAATGACATTTGACCTTGATCATGTGACCTAAGACTTGTCAGTGATACTTGATTACCCCTATATCCACATTTTATAAACTGTATCTAAACTTTGAAAGTTATGACAGCAATAAAGTATTAATCTCCAAAATGGCCAAAGTTCAATAACCTTGAATGACCTTTGACTTTGGTCATGTGATCTGAAACTGGCATGAGATTTTCGGTGTTACTTGACTACTCTAATATCAAAGTTGATGAATCATATCCATAAGCTTTCAAAGTTATGATGGTAATTCAACAAAACCCCCAACATGGCCAAAGTTCATTGACCTTAAATGACCTTTTACCTTCGTCATGTGACCTGAAACTCGCACAGGATGTTCAGTAATATTTGATTACTCTTACATCCAAGTTTCATGAATCAGATCTATAAACTTTCAAAGTTATGATGGTAATTCAACAGATCACCCGAACATCACTAAAGTTCATTGACCTTTGACATTGGACATGTGACCTGAAAATCGCACAGGATGTTTAGTGATACCTGATTACTATTATGTTAAAGTTTCATTAATCAGATTCATAAACTTTCAAAGTTATAATGTTAATTTAACAAATACCCCAATCGGCCAAAGTCCATTGACCATAATTGACCTTTGACCTTAGTCATGTGACTTGAAACTCAAGCAGGATGTTTATATACTTTAATAACCTTATGTCCACGTTTCATGAACTAGGTTCATATATTTTCTAAGTTATGATGACATTTCAAAAACATAACCGTAGGTTAAGATTTTGATGTTGATTCCCTAAACATGGTCTAAGTTCATTGACCATAAATTACCTCTGACCTTAGTCTTGTGACCTGAAACTCAAGAAAGATGTTTAGTAATGCTTGATAAACCTTATGGTCAAGCTTCATGAACTAGGTCCATATACTTTCTAAGTTATGATGCCATTTAAAAAACTTAACCTTCGGTTAAGATTTGGTGTTGACGCCGCCGCCGGCATCCATCTTTGAGTGCCAAAAATGTGCATATCCCGCCCCTTGGTCGTATGAAACTCTTATCACTCGTAACAAAATCTTTATAACTCGTTCATAGCTCGCTTTAAGTCGTATAAAGGTCACCGCAACTCGTACTAAGCTCGGCCTGACTCGTTTCGCGCTCGGTTCACTCGTACAGCGAGCGTAGTGAACTCGATGTTAAGTCTTTTGTCACTGAAGCAAATTCCAGGAAAAAATGTAAATTTCGCGCGAGCTTGTGCGAGCTAAGGCGAGTTAGAGCTCGCGCAGCTCGCGTATGACTCGCAACTCCAACTCGCAAAAGTGGAAACCTTGCTATATACTCTGCGTTTTAACCAAGTCTACACAGCTTGATAAAGCGCGGTTAATATTTTTCAGATCTTAAAGTATTTTTTTAATCTAATGATCATTTTGATGCCATAAAATTATTTTCAGGATCTCATACACACTTTTTAGGCATGTGAGAAGCATAAACCAACGTTCACTATGATCAATCTTAAAGTAACACATAACGCAAAGTTGATATACTTCACATTGTTTAGCGTAATTTGTCTTTTCACAGATAGGTTTCAAGCAGCCAATCAAAATTTGGTATCATAGTGACGTCCTATGGGCTTTTAATTATGTTCAGTCGATTCTACGCCAAAAATTACCCTTAATCTACATGTTAAAGTAAAAATATAACACGGAAAATAATTTTGGCGCACTTTCAACTCATTCCAGCTGGCCCACTGTTCGACGCCCGCATGCGCAGAACTCTGCCTTATCAACGCTCGAGTCACCGCTAAACCAACGCTAAAGCTACGCTGGCTTCAGCGATGCACCGCTACGGCAACGCCCATGTTTTCGATTTTTTCCCAATTTTGTGAGCGGTGACAACATGACGAGCGTTGTCGAAATTCGACCCTCTCTCCCTACCGCTCCACGACCGCTCCAACAACACTCGGGCGGTGTGACCAGGCCTTTACTTGCTAGGGTTTTTTCAAGCTCCGTCAGAGCAGCTTGAGCGTTTGCTTGATCTGGGCCCCGTCTTACATGATCCAATCAATCGTAACTCTAAGGAAATCCATTTTGCACAGGAAATGTGCAAAAATGTCTTTTGTAAACAAAGGAGAACACACCGAACTGTCAAGGAAAACAATGAATTTATGGATATACATTCATATCTAGAAAAAATTTGGGCAAACATGCATTTTATAATTATGATGACTTTGCTGGCTTTCCATAGACGGCCCCCCAGGGAGTTTTTTTAATGATATTTATGCACCTGAGAGAGAACCCCAATGTGTACCGTACACTCTAAAAAAGGTTTACCCAATATTGGGTTAAATGGGAACATGAATGTTGGTTGGGTAAAAAAATAAACAAATTTTTTGTAAATTATACGCGTTGAAATTTACCCTTAAAACATGCATTTTTCCCAATACGGGGTAAAACGAATACCCAGCAAACACGCATGTTCCCTTTCTACCCAATATTGGGTAAAATTTTACTCAGTGTTTTTAGAGTGTAGCTAACATGTACAAGTTTTCTTCTTAATAAGTGCAAACCAAATGCCAAATATAAATTTATCAAAAAGAAACAAGTTAGTTTGACAACACATCTGAGGAAAAGATGTTATAGGAAAGAAGCGGTAATTTGCACTGCCACACCTTGGCGCTCGTCCCGCCTTTTATGTGAGTCGTGTTTGCACCAGCATGACGTCATTATTGTTCAAACCACTAGCAATTGTTTTCTGAAGGCAAGAAAAGGGTTCACGCTCTAGCAAAGGGTTATGCATATGAAATAAAGCAATTGCTAAAGCATGATATTTTGCTTAGCTATCTATTGCTAATGCTTGAAGCAATTGCTTGTCAGCAAACTCAGCAATTACTACTTTTTATGCATCTGACCCAATGTGTTAAAATAAATAACATCCTTTGTACATGTTGCAAGCTTTAGCTCTTAGGTCAGGGATTTCTGACGTTGTTGTGTTTCTTTTTAAGTGTTTTTTTTTCAATATCGTATAAAACGTCATGCGCTTGAATCGTTGCTTCGTTACGTTATCTTTAAAATACCAAATCATGAAGAAGTATAATATAATTGGAAATTAAATTCATAAACTTTCTTTCGTTCGAACCGAGATCGAAAACTGAACGAATATTTAGCGCTTTCATTTGGATTCCTTTTCTAAGATGAAAACAGGCTCCGGTTTTCAATTGTAGAATATTTTAATTTCATATACACGCTGTACAAATAGCGCCACCGTTTGCCAAAACAAAGGCACAGTGAGGAAGGTAATTGTTAAACTGCCAATTTCAGGAAGAGAGCTGTGCAGGGGGACAAAACACACACTAAGTAAAATCAAATCAAATGAAATAAATAAAACAGTATTCCAAGATAAGTTATACTTCCAACATGTCGCTTTTGCAAAAAAAAAGACAGACAGATTAAATATCACGCATAAATTGATAGAAATAATCGACATCTCCTAGAAGTGAAATTGATACATTGGGTGCACTCAGATTATCCCCTTCATTGTATACCCTATACCATATTGATACATAAGCTAGCAAAATGACATAGTCTGGCGATAAGTGCATTATGTACATGAAAATCATGAAAATGAAAAGCTCGCATTAATTCTCTTGTTGGATACTTTTCTGTCTCACCTGCATAGCAGAGTGAGACTATATAGGCGCCGCTTTTCCGACGGCGGCGGCGGCGGCGTCAACATAAAATCTTAACGAAGGTTAAGTTTTGGAAATGACAGCATAACTTAACAAGTATATAGACATAGTTCATGAAACTTAAACATAAGGTTAATCGAGTATTACTGAACATCCTGCTTGATTTTCAGGTCACATGATCAATAGCAAAGGTTATTTAGGGTCAATGGACTTAGACCATGTTGGGGGAATCGACATCAAACTCTTAACCTAAGGTTAAGTTTTTGAAATGTCATCATAAATTCGAAAGTATATGAACCTAGTTCATGAAATTTGGCCATAGAGTAATCAAGTATCACTGAATATCCTGTGCGAGTTTCAGGTCACATGACTAAGGTCAAAGGTCATTTAAGGTCAATGAACTTTGACCATTTGGGGGTATTTGTATCCTAACTCTGAAAGTGTATTGGCAGAAAAAATTGGCGGAAAAAATAAAGCCAAAATATATATCTCATCAATCAGAAATCACTTCAAAAAGGCTTTGCTCAACTTAATTACTTGAAAATACACAACTACTTCACGCAGTTGAAAATCTCATGGTGAAAATACTAGTTTGCACCAAAGCGCCCATTTTTACATAAAAGTGCCCTTTTTGCCCCCCAAACGAAAATACGTTCCGCCGCTCCTGCTTAATGATTCCTGGGTTGTGGAACATACTTAACATTTTCTGTCTGCTCGATTTGTGGCTATTATGGAGAGTGAGACGTAGGTTTCGAGATAAATTGAATTTATTTCGTTGTGAATGGATCGGGTTAACTGCGCGTGTGTATATGGACCATAGAGATGTATACTAATAATCTCTATGATGGACCTACAGTATAACCAACCATGCTGTGTGACACTGGCGCCTTGATTGTGTTTAAGGTTGAAGGATCGGACAAGGAAGAAAGCATAGCAAACTTTCTGAATACAAGCGATTGTTGCAGTATACACCCATAGTTTGGACTCCTTTTAGACCCCCCCCCCCGATTTTTGTTTGTTGGCAAAGAAGTAAAATCTAGGTTATAATGTAATTGATAGCTCCAATAACTCATATAAGTGGGTTTTGTGATTGAAAGAAAGCTATTGTAGCGCCATGGCGCACGAACTCAATGAATATTTCTTTTACGTAATTATATCGGCTCAGTATATCATTATAGTCATAAACTGGTCATGTTGTCACGTTTTTTTAAACAAAATCTTTGAAAATAGGCTTAGTGTTTTGGACATGATTTATCAACTGCTAATGATTGGTTTAGAAAATCCATACACTTAGAATCTGGAATTCATTTTACCTCACTAAAAATTGATCCCACTCATAATTGTGAAACATCCCAGATATTTATGAAACACTGAATGTATCGAACTATAATGTAATACATATCAAGGTCTCCACCTATTCATACATGTAACTCTTTGTGTGCTGAATTAACTCTGAGGGCACAATGATGAATTATTTGTCATGTTTACTTGGAAATATTTCTTATAGCACCATTAATGTTGTTGATTAGTTTTTCTGGTACAAATCAGAAAGGCAATTTTGCGCTCACAAGTTTCAATTCTGGCTTACAGATGGGGCAATGCCACACCCATTCCCTTAAAAAAAAAAGGGGGGGGGAGTTAATTATAAGAAAAGTGTAAAGTACTAACTAATTCTGGAAATCATGTTGAAGTCCATCATGCGATTAAAATATTCATCATTTCAATTAGGACACTTTCTTGCTTACTCGCAACTTTTTCAGTATCCCTCTAACAAACCATGTTCTGCCTTCTCTTTTTTATCCCCACTGCATTTGATTTATTTCAACTGTAGCGATGATACAATCTTCTTTATGGTATTGACTTGATTTATTTGACTGAATTTCGTTGGAAATGAAATAAAGACGATTTAAAGTAAACAAAAAGTAATAATAATTTAATTCACAATTGATGAAGACGGTTAACGAGAAAGCATCAAAATGATGATCAACCATATATTTATAATTATTTCTTCCCCTTTTCAATTTCCTAAACCTAATTTCGACATTCTATATCAAGTTATTAAGTGTTCTACGAGTTTCATTGACCCAACGAATGATATAAATGTGTCAGGAAACCGCCAAATCGAACACTGGTAATCCCCAAATCACAGGGAGGAAAGAAGAAGCGTGAATTGATGATTCAAAGCTTACCGAGTCAAGCCCTAAAACTCATTCGGATTAGTTTCATATTACCCTCTGGATTTACAATCTGGTTCTTTTCCTTCCTATCTACTTGTAGTTATGTTGGATGACATTCCAAATCGAAGTGTTGCTCCTTATATTCTAAATAAAGGTCGAGTAAAGGTCTACCAACTGCTGGGTAAAAAGAACATTAGTGCTTGTTGGCAAAAAATGTGAAAAATGTTACCAATAATAATATATAGAAAAATATGTTTAAATTTTCTCATTGTGTGACCCAATTTTACCCAACTAACATGCGTGTCCCCTTTCACCCAAAATTTGTGGAAGTTTTACTTAGTCGTATTTAAACACCATTAAAACAATTAACCACACTAAAGAAAATGTCATAAAAACACATTGAGATTTTATCATAAATCAGAGATATGCATATTATGCAAATGAGAGGGCAGATGATGTCACAAGCAATGTTGTACCGTTAATTAGATTTGTATACATTAAAGCAAATATAATAAACCCAAATGAGTAACCATTATGGTTTAAAAATGACGCTTTTATATGCTTTACATCATGAGCAGACTAAATGCAAAATAAAAACATTTGAACGTCCCCCAAAAAAGTAAGAGAGTGAAGACATCTGCTTTTCATGCACATACCGCCCTCGTCATGACTATTTTTTATTGCTGAAATTCTGCAAGTTCTGGGGAGCGTTACATGAAAGGACTTGTCAGACGTTTTATCCAACAAGTCCCATTTTATCCGACAGTTACCATAGTAACCGTGCTTCTCATCCAATCACATTCAAGCAAAGTTGTCTGATCTGACAACTTGTCGATGAAAATGTTGATGAAACGCTCCCCGGATCTAAATTTGAGATAAACTCTGCCTTTAATGAATTATATGAAAATTAATATAAAAAAGGGGGATTTTCACTGTGCATGCAGTAGTATAAAAGGAGTGTAAATTCTGTTTTGATCCTGGAAATCATTTGAATTACGATGTTAACTCAGTAATCATTTAATTTCAAGTCTTTTATTTTAACAACTAAATAACAGCTTCCTAACCACCGTTAAAAGGACTCTATAATAGAATACTCATGGGTTTATGTTTTTATCGTGTTAAATTCTTTTCATCTTAAAATAACTACACTATTCATAGGGCAGGAGACTAGAAAATGGAATCTGATATTTTTAGATTATGAAAATTGAATTTGTCAAAATCAAAGTCTTATTCTCGTCATCCTGATCAAAGATCTGTTATTAATCTCTTTAAGTATTCCAATAATCGTCTGTGTATTTCCCGACCTGTTTTCCATGGCGCCTCGTTTCCGGATCACGTGGTTTTGTGAAAACTCGGAGCTTTCCTTCCCACGTCGATGAATTATTACTGGCGTCCTTATACGGACTACCAATAGGATAACACAAATTTGATTCAATTACAGTCTAGTTTCTCATCGGAAAAACACAAAATTTACAACGTCTGAGCAATTTGAAACCGCAAGTCTGTGGAGTTACAACATCATTTTAAACTTTCCATCTAAGATATACATAGGACATTGAACAAATAGCAGTATTGCAAAAAACATATGAAATGATAATAAAATACACTAATGATTTACCATGCTTACTCTCTTTGAGAATAACATGAAGAAATGTATACCTATATACATGTATAATTATGTAATTTGATTTCTCTGATTGATTGTCAATGTTGTTGCTACTTTTTGTACAAGTCTTGTTAATGCACTATTTCGAAAATATAATTGATTATGTTGATTGCGCTATTACAATGGTATACTAGTCGGTCAAATCTGAAAAGTTTATGCTGTGTGGGCAAATTTTACTGTGGCACTCCTATATAGACTCTGTGACGGGAGTATGAATATTACTGCCGTATAATATAATCCTCAAGTTCCTCAGCAGCTCAGAGAGCTGGATTGATTATAAAAACGGAAAGCTGCTGCCAATTCCTTATTGGAATCCAAATGAAATTGAAATCGTTTGGCAACGCCTTAAACCATTGAGCATCAACATATCCATAACCAAAGGCAGAATATCTTTGGCAGATCTGATTTTAATCGCATATTTCTGTATTGACTCATGATTTGCATGTCTCCAACACTGTCTCCAATGATCAGAACTATTCCTTATGAATTTTATTGAGAGTATTTTATCAACTGGCATCCAATTGGAGTCTCTCACCATTTCCCCGCTTTTTAATTCCAAATTTGTCGACGTAGGACGATAAGATCGAATGTATAATTCGAGTAATGGGAGTAAAGTGTTATAATTCGCTTTCAAAGATCGCTTGATGACGAATTCATGGCACGATTTTGCACTTTGAGATTCAAACCATGATTAGAAGCTTGTAATCCCCAAAACACTTAAGTTCTAAGAAAAGAAAGATTTGTGTAAAGTGCACTTTTGTGCACTTTCTGTAGATATGAAGTCGGTGAAGCTACTGTAGAAAAAAAGTACACAAATAGGCCTATATACGCAAACATACAAAATAAACTGAGGTGTGGATTGGGCACCTAATTCAGAATCTGACGGTGGATTCTCACTTCTGGATATGCATGGACCTATCACAATAGGTCCATGTGATATGTAACAGTGTCCCTGAGAGGAAATCTAGAATCGGTGGCATTTTCAATGATATTTATGACTTCACAATTATTTCATTAGAAGCCCATGAAATTTGGCGAGCCCCCATGATGGATTTTCACTGCCCGCAATAATGTGTTTTATTAAGCACCACACGCGGACCCCCACTCTCTTGAAAATGTAAATACCACAAAATATGGAATCGTCGACGGTTTGTGATTTAAAAACCATCTTCTATTTATTTTTTGTTTGTCCAATGTCGATGTTTTTGGAGTTGATAACCTTTTTTGTCTTCTTTCTTTGCAAGATTTCTGAAGCCGAAAATGCCGACTTATTTAACCTCCAGTGTACGATGACTCCCAACTCTCCGAAAACGGTTTTAGACGGAATACTTCCAATCTGGGAGGCTATGTTTGAAGTGATCAATTAAGTCTTTGTCTGTGAATATAAATGTACGTGATATTTCTATCATGCATGCCAATTGTAATGATTGCTTGTTGATATCCTGACGATTCGATCTTTTTGGTAACTGTTTGGTTTATGCAATCTATAACCCTATATTTAATATAATTATGTAACGACAGTGTAGTGCAGTACACTTCCCTTACATTACACGCAATTCCACAAACGCTAATCCAATAATGATCATCTAATTATTTATACCTTTGCCAACAGCGGTCAGAACACGTACAACTAATCTCTTCCACTCTTTCCCCTTCTCCGTTCCTCTCTCTCTCAAACCTGGACATCAGGCTAAGACAGGATCTCCTGGTTAAAGGTTAAAGGATGCGAGCCAAAAAAGTTCGTTAATTAGAAACACATGAATTTCAGGTCCTAAACTCTAATAAAGTCGATAGTTTATGATTCCGAATGATGCCACACGATTCACAATAGAATACATTAATATAATTTTGAACTGGCCCCCAAGGTGCTAACGCTTTTCGTAGTTTCCAGCAATGTTTTGCAACCAATTTCCTATAGACATGATATATCACTGGGTTATGAAAGTTGTACCATATACAGTACTATATAACCTAAACTTCAAATGCGATACACTATTGTTCAATATTTCAGTCCCATTATACTCATCTAACAGTTGGGGCCTGGGAGTGCTGATAATTACAGCCAGCATGGCCAGGTGTCTACACCTATTATACCTACACAATTACCAATTTATACAAAACTGAAACCATGCTAAAATAGTTTAATAAACTATGTTATAGTTCAAATTCAGACTAAGAGTTTTTTTAGACCAACAGAGTGTGTTAATTTTAGTAGTCTAAGGATTTTACATGATATTCATATTTATCCTGGGACTCGAATGTTAAATATAGGCCTGATATTAAGTTCTGCCGACAGATTCAGACTCAACTAGTGAAATACTCACATCTATAATTTCTACTCAAAAGACATCCATTTCAAAAACTTAGAGGGTTTTCTTACATGCCTTATGAAAATTTCAAATCTGTTCAATTTTGTGTTATAAAATCAATTATTCATGATTGCGCCCTTATACCTAATAATTTGTTTTCATCAAAAGTTGTATTGTGGCCTTTTTAAGGTGTCTGCCATTTGTTTCAGAAGTCGAAGAAGTTCAGATGTGCTAAAACTAAAGAATCTAAACACATTCCAACAAAATGAGCTTTAAAATGTTTGTATGCTGTAAACACTCTTCTGTTAGACCAGAAATGTGCAACAAATGTTCCCGGTGTCGCATTGCTAAACATGCTAACTTGGACCCTTTTAAAGAATGTTTAAATAAATGATATTATCCATCCATCTCTCTGGTAAAAAAAAAGAAGCAATCTGTAGAAATGAGCTGAAGTAAGTCTGGCATTATGTTTGTTAGTTATCATGGTTATGTGTCTTTTTCCAAAATCTGTGATTAATACGCGTGCCGATTGCTCACCAGCAGCCATTTTCTGCTTTGTTGATTTTTTTTTCAGGTACTCTGTTATTTTACTTGTTTCAATTACTTCAGAACATTTGACCTGATTTGAATATGCTAGAACTTACTACCATATACGAGATATAGATCTATGACAGGATGAAAATTCACATTGATTATGTCCATGACGTGGAAGACTTTCTCCCATTGCTCACTCTCATTACTTGACTTTTGTTTTAAAATCGAAAGTTGTAACACCCCTATGAAGAGTGTGAGTACTGGGCCAACCCTGTGATTACAAACCACCTCTCTGTCAGATCCACATTCCTATCTTATATCACAATTATGAAGTGAATTGCCTATTATCTGATTCCCTACTACGTCACAACATGTATCTTGGCTGGCATGACAGCTTTCTGGTAATTGCCGCAGATCGGGGCATTATACCCCACAAAAGAAATCACGCAGATTCAAAACGAGGTGTAACGCAATATTGGCAATATTCAAAGAAATGTAGCTCGGAGAATGGTTTTTTACGATGAAGTAGATTTTCTTCGATAATGAATCACCCCCCCCCCCCCTCTCATAAGAGCATGTTGGGGAGCGGAGGAAAGGAAAGTCGAAAAAACGTATTGATTCTTAGCACCTTTCCTCTATTTTTTGAGAAAAAAAAGCTAGTTAGTAGTTTTACGATAAAGATAAATTATAATTCACATGACGTGTATATAGTTTAAGAAGATGGATGGGAATGTCTCAAGTTGATTCGATACGATTTGTAGGCTTACTCAATTGGATGACGAAGAGATGTTGAGGATTGAGATTGAGAGACCGTGTAAAAAATGCGATTGACCGAAGACGACGAATAAAAATCAAATCTTTATTTTTTTTATAGGTTTTTAATTATGTCCTGTGAAAATGTAGATAATTGTCCATATATTCACTGAAAAAACAGTGTTGCAATGATACTCTCCAATCGAAACTTCTTTATTATCTTCCTGTCAAGCTTTAAAAGACGATGCGAAGCACCCCACGCAGTCAATCGACAAGTGAGTTTTGACGGTTTAGCCACAAACAACTTAAAACCTGTCATACAAAACAATTACATACAGAGATGAAAGAACAAAATGAAACGTGCATTCCACAAATATATGATTTATTAAATTTTTATATTCTGGGAAAACCAAATGAAAAGTTTTAAAAAGTGCAAAACCTTTGGTATACCCTTGCTGATCGCGCTGATTGAATTTGTGGGGAATAAATTTAGTCAGGTAGATGATGAAAAGATAAAGACATCTCAGAATAGACAGGGAAGGGTAGATATAAAGAGCACTGATTCCAACCAAACATTTTTCCATTTTGTAATCTTTCTTCTGCATTATCAAAGAAAACGAGTTGAGCCCTACTGCATCGGGTAAACCTTAAATATATATATATTTTTGCTGCTGTTTTATTGAAAATTACATGGGTCGAAATATATAAACAGTTATCCCCAAAAATCTGTTCTGTGCCAAAAAAAAATGGTTATTTCTGGCTTTTCATTTTCGACGTAAGGGGAGGCATTAGAAAAATGATATAATCAATTTAAAAAAATAAAAAATTCACGACCCTAAAAAATATTTTTTTCTTTTAACATATTAAATAAATAAAAACATTATTTTGTCAAAGATGTACATGTGAAATGTCAGACCGGCCATAGATACCCAAAACTTCAATTTAAAATCTTGATGTAGAAAAATACAATGCAACAGTTTAAAATGAAAATTCATATTTACAAGATGTTGAGGGGACGGGAGTGAACTCTCGCCCCCAACCCCTACCAATTTGTACATCGGTTTGCACATTTGTACATGTTGGTGTTGAAATTGAGGATACATGAATGCTTGAATATGTGAATTGTTGTGTAAATTTAATCAGATGATGACGTGGAAGATTGAACCAAAAGCATGAATGGAACCATATTTCTTGCACTACAGAATTTTTCAAAATTTGATTTCTTTCAATCGTTTTTTCATTTACTCTTTACTTTTTATTTCTGTTTGTATCTTTGTCTTTTTAAATCTGATTTATTCCTCATAATTTTTTTTCTCTGTTTTTATTTTTATTTTTATTTCTTTCTTTCTTTCTTTCTTCATCTCTTTCTCTCTCCTTTCTATTCATTCCCCATTCCTTCCTCTCTCTTCTTCCTATTTTTCTATCATCTTATTCATGAGTACATTAAGTTCCATAACCTGCATAATATTCTTGATACGTGACATTTAGAATCATTAAGACAGACGTTCAACAATCCTGACCATCCGCCACTCTATCACATCACGTTTACATGGGATAATGTCGCCATGGTAACGTGAAACATGAAATAGGTCATAACGATATAAGAGGAAAAAGTTGTAATAACAAGGCCAACCGGTTCACGAAATCACCCAGTTTCCACCTTCCCAGGCCTACTTGAAGTATCGCTGACATGGAATAATTGAATCATTGGTAATGTAAGACTGATTCATCAACAAGTTGTGATTGTATAAGGATGATTTTTTTATTGATCAAAATTATCAAATTATTGTTTTTTTATCAATAGTATGAAAGTATTCATTGATTCAATCCAGCTCTCATTGACATTTTCGAGCATCATTTTTTTATACCACATTCTTACCCCTACCCCTATCCCTCCCCGAGAATTGTATCTAGGTACGGTCGAGCTGCTGGGGTATGTGTATACCTTCCTTTCTTGTTACCACCCGTTATATCAAATCAAACGGGTCAGTCGTGGTTGAATAACTCTAAAAGAGCTCGAAATTCAGACCAACCTCACATTTGACTAGAATCTGCAAACAATCAGTCGTCACAATTCTTTCGAATATTTGACGAATACACATTCCGGCAGGTATTTGCACGGGAATTATAGCAGCGATGACAGATCACTCTTTTTTCATTTCTTTCATTTTCTTTTCTTGAAAAAAAAATCTCTCTCAAGAAGACGAAATGTAGGTTAAAAAGACGGGAAGAATTCCTGCGAGGATGCGAAAGGAATAACTTTAATCTGACCCCGTCAAAATAACTTTGTTCACGTTTGACTTGTATTCGACCTTACGTTCTTTTTGAAGGTGGCAGACAAGTGTGTCAACATGGTCAACACTGCACTCTTCAAATTCTCGGCCAGATTACTGCCACATTTCTGTTGAGTGAGGTTTTCATTTTTCTCTCTCAAAATTATAAAATATCCATTATTTCGATGTTTATTGTCTAAACTAATTACGAGTCGATTTGTGCTTGAAGGTGCACTGAGGGAGTCAGTTCGTGATAAATTACATTAAATAAAAAAAGAAAAACAAACAACCAAAAATAATAGTATTAAAACAAATCAGGCATCATTAATCTATTGCGATTAAAATAATGAAACACATTATTAGATTTCCTTAAAATAATGTAAAATAAATTTGCCGGGGGAGGGGGGAAGGCAATGCAAGTGCATCTATTCCTGGCATCTATTCTGATTAATTTTTTAATGGCAATGTGAAATGGTATTTTGTAATTTTCGTCACTACAAGGTCACGGATGACAGCGCCTAGGTTCACAATAAGGTGAGTCGTCGCGGTATCTGGTCTTCCGATTCTTAGCAAGAAAGAAGATAGGATGAACTGCTTACTTGATATTAGCGTGCATGCATCTCGGAGAAAGGTCAAAATTCCGTTAGTTCACAAAACAGCTTTTTTTCTGGCAAGATGGCGTTCAAAATACATGAAAACACTTGCAACACTGATCAGAACAGTCTGAAGATGTAGGCCTAAATGTGAAAGAATGTTTGATGATTAGTACATTGACCTACAAGCCTACATCTTGAATGTCAATAGACCACTGGACATACCATTCATCATCCGTGCTTGAATAGTCCAGTCAAGGACAAATTCTTACCTTCTATTGACAAAGTCACGATCAACGATGCGCAGAAACAGTCGGTGGTGTTTCGGGTTGTGGGAGAAGAAGGGGGTGGGGGACAGGTTGGAGAAATATCGTGAATCGTGTCGGCCTACGTAATTTTTTATTATTGTTTGCTTGTTTTATGAAAAAAAATCGAAGTCAAATTGCAGTATTAACTCATAATCAGTGATATCAAACTAGGTGCTGGGGACTGGAAGCCTAGAAAATTAAAATATATATATATTTTGCAACACCATATGAAATTTCGTGGAAAATGATCTTGCTGGTTGCATTTTATACTACATACAAAATCTCTGACAATAATTTTGGTTCACTATCTTCACTTGCTCGCAAATTTTCAGAAATAGTGCACTGTCTAAGAGAGCATATCCTTTTCCAAGAATCAATAATTGCCCCATTACATTACTGCAGGGCAGCATTTATTTTGATAGATACGTATTACAATCTTTTGACCCCCTCACTGAAAAAATCTTGATTTTTCACAGGACAGCAAGTTATAGTCGTTCTTAATACAGTGAAGTGAACGAGTCACAATTTGCGTTAAAATACAGACTTTTCAACAAATAAATGTGAATTAAAAAATATTTGTATTTGTCCTCAACAGTCTATTTAATGAAAACTTAAAGGGATGGTCCGGGCTGAAAATATTTATATCTTAATACATAGAGTAGAATTCACTAAGCAAAATGCCGAAAATTTCATAAAAATCGGATAACAAATAATAAAGTTATTGAAGTTTAAAGTTTAGCAATATTTTGTGAAAACAGTCGTCATGAATATTTATTAGGTGGGCTGATGATGTCACATCCCCACTTTCTGTTTTCTTATGTTATTACATTAAATTATATTTTTTTCATTATTTCATACTTGTGTGAATAATATGTCTCCCTTATGGTGAAATAAGTTGCAGCGATAAATATCTAATTCACTAAATCAGTTGTCCATCCAATTTTTCTACTTCTTGGAGGAAAAAAATTGAATAAACCTAATTTCATATAATAAAATACAAAAGAACAAGTGGGGATGTGACATCATCAGCCCACCTATGAATATTCATGACGACTGTTTTCACAAAATATTGCTAAACTTTAAAATTCAATAACTTTGTTATTTGTTATCCGATTTTGATGAAATTTTCGGCATTTTGCTTAGTGAATTCTACTCTATTTATTGAGATATAAAAACTTTCAGCCCGGATCATCCCTTTAATTGCAATGTGGCCCAGGCCACACCGAGATCTTTAAAATAAAAGCATAATTTGTAATGGCAAAATATCGGTCGGGGTCGCCGGAAGCTATGTGCCCTTTCAATGCTTGGGAGGAGTCACTTCATGTAAACCTAGGGTTAATTGACATGAATAAACCTGACACTTTTAGTATACCCCGAGTTCACCTTCATGAAAAAATGAGTAATTCTGCTCAGTGAAATCTGATATTTTGGTGGAATTCAATACAATAACCGTTCATTTACAATCTTGCCTCTACAGGGACTAGACGTCAGATCCAAGACTAATGAAAGTGAAAGATAAGGGCGAGATCGGTCTGTAGAGACGAGACCATCTGGACTGGTCAATGATCTAGTGGGCTGCCCGGTGATGTCGTAGACGGGAATAAGAGGGGATGTGGGGGGCGGGCCATCGTAGATGCCCCCACGAATTATTTTGATCTCCAATTGATAGTTGAGTACTTAATGTACATTACTTTGATCTTTTTGATTTGTTTGTTCACTCATTTATTATTATATATATCTATTATTCTATATATCTATTATTCAATTTGTTTTATTCGTTTATTTATTCATTAATTCATATATCATGTTATTAATTTATTTTGTATAAATTCATTTTTTCAATCAATTAGAAAACAAATTTTTATCTACATGTATTTGTGTATTCGTTCGCTTTTAGAATTTTTTTTTACTTATTCATTCATACGTCTTTTATTCGTTTATTTATCTCTTTATTCGTTTATTTTTTTAATAACCTTTAATTTGTAAATTCTATGTTTTATTATTTACTCCCTTCTGCTTGTACTAGAATTTTCACAGGGGCCAGACGTTTGAAAAAAAAATTATGATCATTTTCAAACACTGCAAATAATCGAGAGATTATGTTGCTTATTAGAACAAATCACGTTTTTACACATAAAGTTTCGGATTGAAACTCTTGTTTGCCATCAATGTCATGAATGTTAGAATGTCTCGCCAAATTGACGAGTCTGCTGTTTCCATGGTGTGGTGGTTGAAGGCGTTGACGATCTATTTAAGTCAAGGATACCATGTCGATTTCCGGAGGAGACATCCAATTCACACTTTGCATTTTCTAGAAACATTTTAAAAGATCCATTTTCCGCGATTAAAGCTGATTCTGAACTCAAGTTTTAATCTCGATTGAGATATAAACTAATTATTACAGAGAATTTGAATAAGAAAGTGGAGACGGACTTTTAAGGGGAAAATGAGAAGGATTATCGAACTTCAAGGGGTATAGCTTGTTGACCTGCTCGTTACAAGTTTACTAATTTTATAATATTTTATCCCCAATATGAAACAAAGCGAAGAGAGAGAGGGGGGGAAGAGGTTGTGTGTGTTAGACAGAGGGAGAGAGGGGGGAATACGTTGGTGGTGATACGCAAATTATGATTATGTATCGTCGTGCAGCAGAAAAAAAAATAACACTGTTAAATGGAGCAAAATCATGGAATTGAAACAAAAATAGAGTTAGATGGGGGACTATACCATCTCTCCTAAGTAAAAAAAAAAAAAAAAAAAAAACTGGCCACGCCTCTACTAGATGATTGCATCCTCATGGGGGTGGGTGAGATGAATCCACTTGTTTCCACCACTCACGAGAACCTCACTGTGTGGTGGCGCTAGACATCAATACTATAGCTCGTCATTTCCGGTCAAAAGTCACCGCGGAAGGTCAAATTCAAGTAACCATTCCGCCATTCCAGCCATGATTGAACGATTATTTCTCCCCTTCACCTTTCATCATTGAGAGATTGAATTCTATGATTGATTGATAAGATTGACTCTCTGATTTTCTTTCCTACACAGCCAAGGTGCTATTGTCAGGTGAATATTGTTGACCATTTTCACGCAAACAAAGACAAATATGATGTGACAAAAAGGTCAACTTTATTTTGGTTTCTCTGGAATTTGGAGCAAATTCTTCCCCCTTTTTCAATGTCTCGAGAAACAATAGTTTGTGCACTTGTTATTCTGGAGTCAGCATTTTCTTATTGATTAGGCTTGAATATACATAACATATTTTTGAGGATGAGTTGAAAGGTGACAATACAGGTTGATATTTGGCAAATAAAAGAGACTTTCGTTATGTTTATATTCGTTTAGTTTTGGATCATTAATTGATGATTGGTTAAACTAAGATTCACGTTTCAGATCATAAGCGGAATATTGGCCTGCATGAGTTTATTTGATATGACGATTATGAAAGAATTCGTAGTCTCTAATTTAAGTCGTGTCTCACCATTCTCACTGCCCATTTCCATTTAGTTAATAGTTCTTCACAATTGTGTCTCATTTCTTTTGCTTTATTTCTCGCATTCAAACCTTGTCATAATTATGAAGTTCTAAAATCAGTAGTACGGCATGTATGAAAAAAAAATTACTTTCCGGAGTTCCTGTATTTTGAAAACATACTACAATTTTCCGTTCTCAGAAATCATTAATCAATCAAATGAATTTCTTCCATTCATTAACTTGCACGCAACACCCTTTGGCTCTGAACTTTTATTAAAGAGATCCTTTCAGATTGATAAACAAGAAAGTGTTATTTCACTTTTTATGAATCAGAGTGGAAGTCATCAATTTGTTTTATGGTTTAAAGTAGACTGGAATATATAACAAAAATTCGATTTAAATTGCAGCCCAGCATCTTCTGGTGATTGTTACTTTGCTGACTTCTTTCTTTTATTTAACCAGTATTAATTGGGACTGTTCCTGTATTAAAATCAACCACTTCACCAGTCATTTGGCTTTGTAGTCATATTCTAAATTAGTGAGTAAAGAAATTCAAATTCTTTATCATAGATATCCCCTTCCGTCAACATGGTCAATGTTGGTTGAAAGGGTCATAACTTACAATTTTGTCACTAAATATTCATTTCGGTGCCAAAAACTTGACGATTTGTATTCGCTCCAATCGGATGCAAAGTAATGAAATTGTCACAGAGGAACTCACAGAGATGTGTAGATAACTGGTTTATATTGAAAGTGAAACCCAATACACGAGAGCTGCGTTACCTTACGCAATTAAGAGTTTCTCATTGGGAGCAATAGTATGCAAAAAGTACAAGAACATAATTATGTTAGGGAGCGAGATGGAGCAGCTGGTTATGATTTTTTTTTTTTGGGGGGGGATATTTAAATTGAAATTGAAAGATCTGAGATTGAAAGATTTACGTCAGAATTACTGTTATTAGTATTTTTTTAATCGCATAACCGCGTAAGGCAAAGAATGAAAGTAAATTTAGTCGGACATAGGGCATAAACAAATTGTTAGTTGTCGCTTGGTTGTGGAAATGGGAACAATGCTTATATACGTATTAATAACATAAAATTTGAAAGTATCCAATTTCGTGTAAATCACATTAAAAATAAATTAAATACAATGATAAATTAAAGCCAGAATACATTTTTGGTACATACTACTCTATTAATGTATATTTTAACAATCGTATCTGACATAGGAGTACATACTGTTACATTGATTTCATTTATTTATTCCTATATCTGAAATCAATTATTAAATCAGACCCCCTCCCCCAAAAAACAGTTTTATATAAGTTTTCTTATGCTCAATATGGTGCAGCGCATCTTTCACGAATGTGTTTTATGACATTTTATTTTTTTTTAAATCATATTGTAAGCTTTCCATAATTTGCAAATGAATATTCGTTCACAATCTCTTTAGAGTACATAATTTATATATATCACATCCACGCGGGTTAAAAAGTCAGATATAAATTTTGGTGACATCCGCATGTACGGATATACGATTTTTGTACACAAAACTCATTTATTAAACTGGTGATAACTTGAAATCAAGCGTAAACTTTTATTTACTTCTTCTGAATGAGAGGAATCCCATGGGGATCATCTTGTCCAAGGTCTAGTTCAAAATCATCCTCCAAGTTACGACAATGCGTGAGAACTAGTTCGGTATTATCCTACCATCTTAAAGTCCAAATTGGGTATGTTTGATAGCTTGTAAGCCTGATGAAAGCTTCTTTAATCGAGACCTTGGCTGTCACCATGACCTGTATAGTTCCACCGCTGTCCTATATCCATTCCTATATTGCAAACTTCCGATGTAAATAGTCGATAATATGGGTTGATTTCTTTAATAATGTCTTTTATTTCGGCACAATTGCTCATCATAGCGCGGGGATTATGGAACTCTCAATCCATATTATGATCAAATGCATAATTATCAATACAGACTCCATATAACCGATTTGGCATCTTTTTCCGTGTTATTTCCGCTGTAATCAAGGTTTCATAATGTTTTGGGCATTCAAAATCAATATGTTTTGTTGGAATTGGTGGATAAAATCTTCACATAATACTATTTGAATTAGAGGGGAGAGGGCTACATTGTATCAGAGTCCACCTTTTAACTTAAATTTGCGGCATTTTCAGAATGAGAGGAATCGATTGATCCATATTTGATCTAATGATTTATATTTTATTTATTCATACGCCATTAAGACTAGAGTCCCGAACTAGCTTCCGTTGAGGACCTGGTTAAACAGTTAAAAATACGACAGACAGATAAAAAAAAAAAACAAGCATGAAGGCATGACAACGAGCAAAGTAAGAAAATACAAATATAAAGAAAATGTAAATTAACAAAATCATTACCTCAAATTTAAATTAAAAGAAATTCACTGGACAAAAATATCTAAACCTTAAGGATGAAATATAATTTATTCGAAATGTTTGTAAATTTTCATTAAACATGCAAAATGACAGAAAAAAAAATTGAAGTCATTTTATACGTTTTCCTCAGTTTGCACTTTTTTTTCTACTTGGAATATTATCAAAGAACGATAGGGGGGGAAATAATTCATCATTACATTCTCAGTGTACACGTCCTGACTAATATTGGTTAATTACACTCCAAACGGTTGAAAGGACAAAGATAACAAAATATGAAGGAAATCCCTTAAGCTAGAATATAAAGATTTAGTTGTGACGCGGTCTTCTTTTGATCTATTCACATTGTCTTCTCTGTAAACAAGAAAATTCAGTGTAAGTTGACAAACTCAAAGAGAGAAGAATTACCTTTGGAGAGCAGATAAATCTGTGTATTTACTCAATCAATGACTTCAAAAGAGATTCATCTCTAATGCAGATCAAATGAAGCTCATGAAATGAATACATGATAAACGTTGATTGTTGAGAGAGCCTGAATATTTAGGGAACTATCGATGTTTTGTCGATTCGCCCCATGTTTAGACTCAAGGGTCCGTACTCTGAACCCGGGTTTAACTCAGACTGTGGTGGTCTAACTATGTGCTAAATTTATGGGAAGCCAAACATGTCAAAATTTGTTCACATCATGGTGTGTTTCTTATGTTTACTGCTGATGCACAGTCACATGAAAACGAGAGAATCGATGATGCCCCTCACTATTTCTTTTTGTTTTTCATTGTTCGAATTATACATTATTTCAATTTTTGCAGATTTGACAATAAGGACCAACTAAACTGAACCATAAATGTTAAGCAATGGTAATTCAACATGTTCAGGGAGAAATAAAACTTTGTTTCACAAGGACAATGAGGAGAAATTAGAATATTTCATATTTCATATAATAAAATACAAAAGAAATAGTGAGTGAGTGATGTCCATCAGTTTCCCTCATTTGCATACCGACCGGGATGTGCATATAACTGTTTTGTGAAATTAAGCGAAACTTTAAAATATCATAACTTTCATATTTTACATCCGATTTTGATGAAATTTTCAGTGTTATGCTTGTTGGATTTTTCACTTTTTATTCAAATCAAAATTTTGTTGGGGTGGACTTGTCCTTTAATTACGAACAGGATGGAATTTTATGCGTTTGCGAAGCTAGAGCTGAAATTTGTGATATTCCGACCTAACTTGTTATTCTAAGCATTTTTTGTAAACAATGAACAAATTGGTCACTATTGATATATTTTTTATTTTTTATATTCCGACCTGAAAACCGGACATTCTAAACATTTCATTTAACTATGAACAGGATGGAGATACCTAAACAGTTGTGAGCACGAAGTGCGAGCTGAAATTTTTGATATTCCGGCCTAAGAACTGGATATTATAAGCACTTTTTGTAACCGTGAACAAATTGGTTTCTAACTAATCAATTGACGCGAGCGCAAAGTGTGAGCTGAAATTTTTTGATATTTTAACCTGAAAACTAGACATTTATTATAGGTATCCAAGTAAAAAATTGTTGCGAGCGCTTAGCGCGAGCGAAATTTTTATTTTTTAATTGCATTACCTAAAAGTTGTTCTGTACCTTTTTCCTGTCCCTGGTCAGCGCAGTCCGTACTCACTATCGGTACAGAGAGCTCTAAAAGTCGCATTGCGTAAAAATCCCAATTTACCGATAAAAGTGTACAGTTTAATTGACATTTACCGACAAAGATGGTTGAATTAAAAAACCGATTCAGTTGGAACAGCCCCGTGTGCCCGACAGTTTATAATTTTTTCCGACAGTCTGCAGTCCAGTTTTTGTTTTCCCTTTTCTCTTAAACTCTTTCTTCTTTTTCCCCTTCCCCCTTTTTTCTCTCTTTCCTTTTTCCTCTTTTCTTTTTTCTTTCCCTTTTTTCGCTTCCTTTTTTGTTTGCTTGTGACTCATCAGGGGGGGGGGCAGTCTGCCCCCTTGCCCCCCCCTTAGGTACGCTAGTGATCAGACATAATCTCTTCCGATTAGGTAAAAATGTTTGATATAATTATGTGCAGATTTCCTCTGCACATGTTGCATCGGTAAATGCTGGTTACTACTGGCCTGCGTTCTCTCATTCAGCAGCACAAACATGGCAAAAATGTTTCGTTACCATATTTATCGAATTCTATTTCTAAACGATGCTCTGACCCGACGACGTTTCTTAAAGTCAGCGTTGTTACATAAACCTCTTTTCATACGTTTTTAAATCATTTTGAAGTGGGCGTGTCTGAACGCAAGGATAGTGAATTGAATACTTTACAGGGGATTATCGAAATAATTTACATTCCATAAGAATGATGCAATTTGTAGGTTTCTCTGGTGCCTCGGCTTTGCGATACAAACCTCCCCTCGTTCACCCAGTCATGACAATTCATTGTATGCACGTATTGTGACAGACTGTTATTATAAAGTCGCCGGGTAAAGTATATATACATGATAAAGGTTCTGTACTTAAGTTGGCAGAAAGGATCTTTGATATCTGCAAAACACTTTCAGTGGTCATTACACATTGATTATGTTCCGAGAAACAAATTATAGTTTCGAAATCATCCCTTGTATTGTGTACTAGTAGGCCTACTGTTGGCATGTAGGTCTACATACCTACCCTTAACGCTAAAAGTAATTCCATAGGAGTCTGGAAATAATACAGGGCGTCGGTGAAGAATTCGTCATGTTCGGAGAACTATTACCCAAGTAAACTGATGGGGACATTATTATGGTCGGTCATCATGGTCATTGTACTGTTTCCCACATGTTACATTGCTAACAATAGAGAGATAATCGGAAAGTGAACACAACTCCCACGAAATCACCATCGAGTAATTTGAGGCTCTAGATGAGTTACTTACGAACACACACATCGTAACACATTGTGAATTATTTCACTTTCGTAAATAATGTCTTACAAAAAACTGGCTGATGGTGCTTATTTTACCAATTACTGAGCAATTATCACTATAATTATAATCTTTTTTCTTTTTATACATAAAATCACTCTGGTGGTCTTTTTGTTGGATTCTGTTCTAATTCATGTCGTGATTGTTACCACAACCGGAATTCATTTCTTATGGGCGGTCGTTTTGGAGGAAGTGAATTTTTGTCTGATCTAAAACTATATGCATCGATGTAAGTCATGTAAAAAAAAAATCGAGCAAAGTCATAGACAAGTACCAGTGCAATACAAACTTTATAAAAGAGAATAATTCAGTCAATTTTGTTATCAATAATTGTTCTTTGCATTGAAAAACTTTGCTGAACCATAATAAACGGATAAACAAAGGTTGTCCTGTTTGCCTATTAATGTCTAAATGTATCCCTACTTTCATTCATCACATTTAGGCTTCTCAATTGACCTTACCCCCATAGCCTGACACATATATATTAATAACCCCCTTCCTCTGAACTTGAGGGTTGAATGTGACCTATGACCTTCATGTACAGCTGTTCTTTATCGTCACGCCGCCCTCTTTCTGCCAAATCGGATAAGTTTTACAATGCATCCTCGTAATATTTAGCTGCTTGGAAACAAGGTTGCATTGTGAGAGAAGTACGGAATAAGTAGAATAAACAAATAATTGCGCCAGGAAGAATCAAAATCTTCACTCACACATACACATGTAGATGCCGTTCGTTTCTCTGCAGTGGTGCCAAATTGGGTGAGGGGCCCTCAAACATGATATACGCGCAGAGCGCATTCACTTTGCAGTGGGTATACAAGGAAGATAATATTATTTGATGTTTCACCATTATCTTTACGAAAAAAATGCTATATTGTGAAAAATCAAATGGGAAATTATAAAAATCAGAAATGAGAGGGCTTTAATCAAAGTCGAAGAGTTTGAGGACGATACGAGGCCTACTTTGTATTGTTAAGGGAATCATTTTTGAAGTAATATGATAGCAAAGCAACATTAATACTCACAAAACAGGGAAATGTTTAAGAAATATACTAACAATAGTTTGGGATTCCTCCCTCCGCCGAAAGCAAGAAAACATCAAATTATCCTATAAATCGAAGGGAGAGAAAACAATTTTTTATGATAGTGAGCACACACAATGCAGTGGAAAGGAAATATGATTGGGGATACTTTATCATTTGCCTTCTTTGAACGAAGTGACAAACGAAAATCGTATTTTCAAAGAAAAAATCTCGTTGAAGCATCCTTTTTGCTGCGCCTAATTTTGATCGCAAATACTATATCATTATGCTGATGAAAAAGAAAATAAATCCATGAACTCTTGAAGACCCTTTAAAATTATCAAGGAAAGGTGAATCCCTCTCTGCCTCCAGGATCGTTACATTTGCTTTAATGAAAGAAACATTATTAGTGTACCGTCAGTGACTTTATGAACATGATAAAAACAGCTATTTTGGGTAGAAAAGTTCCCATAAGTACTGGTATCTTGCTTCAGTCCCCGCCCTAGACGATAAAACATGATATGGTTTCCCTTATTATAATGAATAAAGCCTCATAGGATAATGTTACCAGTATAGATCATTATCATGATTAATGAATGGGAGATCGACGAGGCTTATCATTCTACAACATACACAGTACTTGTATTTTTTATATCTTTTCTTTCCTTATGACTCCCACAAGCACAAATGTTTTTCTGAGGTTGCTATGAAGCATGATTAAAAATAAACGATGCACTATAACGAAGCTAAGGAATAAAGAGTTTGACTCGATAGGCAGAAAAAAAAAATCACCGCAGACTAATAAACGTCAATTCAAATTTTCTTCTTTCCCCCAAAGCGGAGCAATCAACATTGCAATATGAATATGTGACGTCAGTTTGGTCAGTTGCGTAATTTACACATCTTGAACTCACACTAGTATCTCAGCCAAACACAATCTTGCTGAGCATACCAGATAAAGTGTACATACGGACGGGAAGTCATCTAGAAATAAATGACTAAAAAAAAACAAGACAAAAAAATCAATATGATTGTTGCTGGATACGAGAACTTGTTCACTTTTCTGGACAGTGATACATTAATGGTTGCCATAATCTATTGGGTGGCCAGGATGAATTTGATAGGGACTGGTGTTGGTTCCAGTGAGCACGCTGTGAGTGGATAATGGTTGCTGGATTATGGGTAAATGGCTGGGTGTAAGATGGAATGAGGATGAATTTCATTTAACAGGACGAACAAAAAATATTGTATGCCCTCACATGCACAGACAAATTGTGCCACCATCCATACTTGCAGAAAAGCACGTATTGTTCGCACGCTAGAAGTTTCAGGATAGTTAAACTAACTAGTAAGCTATCGATACATACATGTCGATTTTAAGAGGAGGAATAACACTAAAAGTATTCTAGTAGCTGTCATGTCAAACAAAATCCTGACAATTATCTGTCATTGAGTATATCCTAACGGAAGACTACTTCCCAACTCACAAGTATTAACCCCATCCCCCCTGTCTCTCTGAAATACATTAATATTACGGCAGGGAACGGTGTAAAATCCAGTATATAATTCACAGAGGTTAGTATCAAGTGGAAAAATATTTTTGGGAAAAATTAATCAGCGCCAATTTCCATCGAGACACGATGAGACAAATAGATAAAATAGATAAAAGATAAAAGGGAAGTCCCGATCCCGGTGTGTTCGAACAACACACGCTCAACGCAACTTTATGGGTAATGACGTCACATCCGGTAGTGAAACCGACAACAGGAACCAAGGGTCTCTAGACATCATAACAAACACCGTGTTGGAAAAACAACACCAAATAGAGCGACATGGTGTCAGCCCAACCAGAAGACCTGAAGGAAACAATAGCATCTTGGTCAAGATAAAACAATAGAAAGTCGGTCAGTTTCCGCGAAACGTGAAAACTGTTATCAGAAGAACCGTTGACAGAAACGATCGCTTGGTAATGCGTCAGGCGATCTTGTCACGGTTAGTAACTTGTTCTTTGATCTTGTAACAAAATAACACGCAATATTCAAAGTCCATTCACTGCACTATGGCTTGATTTGAACTTTGTCAGTCTGTCGAATATGAAATCAATCAAATTTTAATTAAAAATCAGATTTGATAATTGATATTGATGGATTAGGTCAGAATGAGGGATAAAAAAGGAAGACCCTCAGGGTGAAAATTATATCGAAGACGGAAACAAAAAAGTGAAAGTGTTTTGAAACTGTAAGGAGGACGGGTCACCTCATAATCTTGACCGAAATGATTTCTCCAAATGATACACGCAATAGAAACCATTTAGAACACCTTGTATCCAGGCAATTTTTTTTTTAGAAATCAGGTCTGATCGAGACCTTCCATCTCCCTGCTCGATCATCTCCTTAAAAACGACACCATTATGACCTTGGGTTCCGTTAAGACCAGGTTACGGCACGACCAGGGGCCCGTAACACAAAGCTTAGCAATGATCGTAGAACTTTTTCTACGATTGATTCCATTGACTACAATGTACAATCAATCATGAAAATCAATCACTAACCTTTGTGTTACGGGACCCAGGTAACTTTTTTGTTACAGTAATATAATGATACCAGAACGTTTAGTGCAAGCATAATGGTTAATTGAGGCAAATATACAACGATAAACTGTTAATGGGTGCCGAACGTTGCGTAAATAAATTTCAAAACATCATCTCGTGTCCTCCAATCAATTGACTTCCGACATGAGGGCAGTGGATAATACAACTCTCCCGGGAGAGATAGAGAGAAGGCTCAAGCGAAAAAGTAATCCCTTGACTAAACAAAGACGACCCTATATCAGGACACTGGTCTACAGGGACACGATAAGATCCAGAGATCGCAGACGATCATTGGCATGGTAACACACCGAGAGGATAAGCCCTGCGGGCGATACGACACGGCCAGGGAAACTGGACTTCACGTAGTCTTTAATTTCGAGCCCCAAAGGGCTTTCATAATGCATTCATACAGCAACAGATATAGGCTACAACTGTGGTGTCGTGATTGCAAACATTAATCAAGGCAAACAGTTTAACAGACCAACTCTTGGAAATAGGATTCGTCTTCTACGACTTACTCCGTCACCAGCAAGACCAATCGTCATCATCTTCATCATCATCATCATTATCATCATCACCATCACCACCACCACCGAGTGATTAATTGATCAATCGATTTTATTAATCAAATTCATTATCATCATAATATTATAGATCCTAATAATTTTCATCACTATCATCTGCATCTTCATTACCATCATGATCCCAATCATCGACCGGCCATCATCATTATCAATCTTCCGTTTTCTGACTGACCTGCTATACTCAAAAGTTGACAAAGTACGACAGTTGTCTCGTTGTTCCATATCAAACATGTAAAGGTAATATAGGCTAATCGTAATGGGCAATTCGCCTGATATCTATGTCAACTAGCATCAATCATTACAACGAAACAAAGAAAATAAGAAGAGAACATTTTTTTCTTACATTAACAGTCTATGATAAGCAATCTAAAGTGTCTTCCGGTGCCCTCGATTATGCAACTGGATATTCACGTTTCGGAATTCTCGATAAGGATAGGAAAGTGACTGAATTTGTGAGACTATCAGGGCCACATTCCAATGGGATATTCTGTCCGTCACGCGAGACCACGGCGCGTGCCTCATGACCTTAGATTGAGGTCAATACAAGAGAGAAAACGACCCAGGAGGATATGACGTATCACAAATGATGCGATTATAATCTATGATCTCCAGCTTCGGGATACCGACATCTTCCTGATACAAAATGAAAAATAAACCATTAGACTTTCTTTGATCATTCGGCAATTAGGTTAAAAATCGCGATTTTTTTTAAACTATAGCTGTGATAAACGTTATATTCTTTTATTTAATACTTGTAATTCTTTTGTAGATTCCAATCATTTATCTGTGTAATTGCTTTCGATACAATCCTAATGAACCACCTTAATCATTTGAATCACTATGCATGGAAATGGCGCTGTGGAAATTATGTACATTTCTAAATCTACAAATAATATATTTTCAAATGTTGACATCATTGTCAGACATTATCAGACATGTGATGTGTGCAAAAGGATGTACTTTCAAATGTAAAATGTAATATTTATGGGTAAAATTTGCAGTTAAAACAGTTAGGTCCCCATGTTTGTCTTATTTTTTGCCTTTAATATATATATATTTTTTTTTTTTTTGGGGGGGGGGGGTATTGCAAAATAAATGAATAAAGATTATTTCAGGATCAATATACAATAACTAAATCTGGGAGAAAAACCATGTTGTACCAGATAAAAAACGCTTAATCTTATAATCACTCAAATTTTCACAGAGAATCAATCAAAGATAAAAAATAAAACGTCACGAAGCTTTCTTAAGAATGGAATGTTAGAATGCTACTCCAATATAATCCCCATTAGTAAAAAGCAATCATTACAGCTTTAATCACTACGAGTAAAATAGATTTACATCGAAATCCGACAAGTTGTACCGGACTGGCTGTACCCCCAACAAACCTATAAAATCATCTGTATTAGCATTTAGTGTTCTCGTGAATAAGAGTATCGGCAATATTTATGTTTGTTTACAGCGAGTTTTTAAGGATCCAGTCATCTAGATAATTCCCGTCTCGTCTGGATTATCTGGGCTCATCCATTATTTCCTTCTTAAAAAAAACTATTCTACTTACCATGACCCCAACAGCGCAAGGGAATATACTACCGAACTGGAGCTATGCGCGGTCTAATTGAGGTTAGATGAAGCCACTGCAATGACTGTTTGAAAATATACACCAAAATACTAAAAAAGTTTATGAAAATTTCATCGAAATCTGAAAAATTGTTTGATAAAGCCGTGAAATGCAAAACGTTGTGAAAGCATGAAGTATACCAACATTCAAGGGCAAACATGTTTTATATGTTATTATGAATATAAATTATACATGCCATTAATTCATTTTTCTGCCCAGTCTCCGTTTGATAAAAAAACTTTGAAAATATTATTTTAGGTATTAGTTCTAGCTATGTTTCCCAAACTGAATCTCCTCTTCTAACTATTTCATTCTCCCTCTTCCCTTTTCCCACTTATGCTATTCCATTCCCTTCCCGCTATTCCTCACCTCATCTATATTCTTAGTGTTTATTAGTAAAGTCAATTTCTAGGATGACCCGGGCCGTCTTTCCACCACGTACATCCCATTCGTGATTCCGAGAGCTTGGTCAGATAGGAAATGTCTCTGACCTCTTGCTGTAACCATGGACCTATTTGGAATGCTGTAACACACTCTATTTTTTAAAAATCGTACTTTACGTTTGGCATATTCAAGTATATCAGAGGTATCTGCATGCATTGGCACTATATGCATGATTAAAAATTGTCTGCTTATTTAATATCATTTATATCATATTGCTCATTTTCATAACTTCATGAACCTCATTTCTTGAGATTCATCTGTCGATCTTTGTCAATAATCCATTTGTTAAATTATTCATTTAATTTTATCTCTTCAACTACCATGACTATTAATGCCGTCATGAAAGGGGATGGGTGGTGTCTATTTCAATTTCAGTTTTCAATTTCACTTTATTCCAATATAGAGTCATTCCAAAATGTATTACGTTATTAGTGATCCAGTTTCGCTTGGTAGTCTGCCCACGAGTAAATTGCTATGATAAAAATAACATAAACAATATTGTTTATATATTGACTAAATGTTACAAACTCAGATAATAACTATCCTAGTTTTAATTACTTAAACAGAAATATGTGTGTGTCACAGTCATACTAAAAACACTGATCGGAAGGAACGTGTTGGATCACCAGTCTGTCACGTAACATCTATGTCAACCATTGATTTGAAAGGTCGTTAAAATCCAAATGTAAGGATATCAAAATAAACTATAAGGAACATATTGCGCATTGTCATTGACTCGTTCGTCACGGCGAGTCGCACTTGTTTACATCGCCGTTTCCGCCTCCGTCTCATCCTCACGGTATACCCCTGCTTGCTGGCGTGAGATCAGCGGGGTTTGAGCATGGATGGTTTGAGGATGGATGCAGGGATAGGCTCCTTCAGCCAGGGATGGATGGGTGTGGGAAGCATCATCCACGCCTGGTGAACCGTGAGAGTCTCGACTAAGGAGATTGGACTTTACGAGGGATAGGGGATGGGATGACGGAAGGAAGGTTCGAGAAAAAAGGTCAAAGAAATATATACAGGGTGTCTACGAAGACATGTATATATTGAAATAATTAGACAGACAGAACTTGAAATGACTGAAAAATAAAGTTCGTTTATTATAAATATTTTGAAACTCTGACTCAGAAATACTAACGCCCACCGTCAGCATAGAGATCAGAAAGATAAATTCAAAATAGTACAACCATCAATTTGGCAGCTATATACTTGGCATTCAAATTTAAACCTTTATTCTACCCCGCAAGCTAACTTCGTCTGTCATGCATCCCATTTTAATAACGCAACTACTAATGATTCTGCTTTAATAAGGAGGAGCCTAAGAAAGCATAAATATCACATAAATGATCTGGAACCAAGTATTGGTAGTTAAGTTTTCCAGAGCATCAGGCAAAGTAAAAAAGAATACAGAATGACGTATGATCGAATCTACATTTCAGATTCCTCATTGGCCATTTTTCCTACTTCTAATCAAATCCATGGTTAAACTCAAATTTACTTCGAAGGAAATAGCCATGATGATATCCTAACTGGGGGAGGCCGTTACATCACCCATTCAACCATGAAAGGTCAGGCGTGCGTGTCGTCACATCAAACTAATAATTCCATGCAGTGTTGCAAGCCATTTCACAAAGATTCATCTTTAATCGCTCCCCCTCTGCTCCTTCAACCGGGGGAGCGTTTCATGAGGCAATTTGCCGATGATTTCCATTGACAACTGTTATAAGCCACTGATATACTTGTATCTGATTGGCTGAGGGAAGATTTGACGCTTAAAGTAACCGATATGACGCTTAATGAAACGCTAACCAAGTTTACCCGGTGATGTGGATGACTCCAGACCAGGGGATTCTAATGAAGCTCTTCTCACTGGCCGAAATATGATTCATGATTCATCACACAAACTTGTTTTTTGTAATTAAGGTTCAAAATTTCGATGATTGAATCAATAGGCCTACTTGAAATCGGCCTATGTTCATATCATTTTGCTTTTAAAAGTATATGACCTTCTACACTGTTCTAAAAACTGTAGTGCACTTGCAAACGGAAATTCCGCTGAGCATTTTGTAAAAAAAAATATCAACGCATATTATATATTTCACTATAATCATTAACAACTTATGTTTGAATGCAGATTCATAATTTGCCCATAATTTTTGTATATTCGTTCTATCCTCTCTCCTCATATATTTTTCCTATAATGTGTGAATGACCGAGCGAAGGTTACCCCTTGATCATACAATCATTCACACGAATGCTATCTTTCGTCTCCTTCAAATGTTTCGTGATATTTTCATCATCTTCTAATTTGGAGCCTCGACTCACGGTTGAATGCCACCATTTTCATTAATATAAAAAAGGTAGTGTTGCACATAGCTATTAATGAGCATTTCATATGTTACTATTACCAATTTTCCACGTTATTCCTATACCAGCAGCAGGGTCAATGGTGGTTCCAAGACCACTAGATTCAAGATGTATCTTGTACCTTGACTAATCACATACATGGATCCATTTTATCGACTTTTTCTTCAGCTCAACTACTAGATAGAGATTAGTGTCTCAAAGTGTCCTCGTAAAGTCTCTGCACTAAATATGTGTGCTGATTTTATACGTTGGTTGTTAAAAACAGCACACCGACGTAGTACATTGACTTCCCCAAAGTACTGAGTTTTTTTTTCTTCATTACACCAAGTGCTGAAAACAAGAACCCTGAAGTGCAGCCACTATAGGATCCACTCCCTAGGAGATCGTGTATTAGTGCTCAATTTAGCATTTTTTAAGGCAAGGGGAATATGAAACGGCGAAAGGTATGTTAACGTCATTGTCACAGAAACGTACACAGAATCAAAACTGATCCTCCTAACGTGCCTATACACTGCTACAAGAGAATCAGAGGGGTGCGTTGCAACACCCCTGCATGCACTCGGAGAGCAAGGATGTACAAAGAGGGATGATCCTGCGATGACAGATCTCTATCCGGATACATGGATCTCTCATTACAAGAGACAAGTAGATCCTCATTTGATCCTTACCTTCAGACTCACCCAATGCACCACTGAACAAGATGTCATCGAGCTCGTGCTTAAAGGTACAACACCACCGCCATTCTATGTTTGACCCATTACAAATCAAGTCACTTTGTTCTTAATGATGTGTCAATTACATATGTATTTTCTGCAGGTAAGGAAGTTGCAAAAACCAAAAAAGACATTGAAAATAATTTATATGCCTTATATGTTAGTAAAAAAAATCTAAACGAATGTTTAATGCAAGATTTTTGTTGTTCCTTAGCAAAATTTGTTCCCATAGACTACACATCCAAGATTGGTACCATAGATGAAACTTTGTTTAACGAAATGATGATAAGACAATAATATTTTGATTTTATATTGATCTCGATAAATCAGAAAAACGTCAATGCTTTACGGATCTTGTCCCCCGTCATTGGATTCCGGTTGCTAGCGCGCAATGTTTATGCACGTTCTCCACTCACTGGGGAGCATTCCAGGAGAAGCTTCTTAGCGCAAATTGCTAGGCATACTGCATTGACTTTTGGAATATAGTGGGTAATTTGTATTTTATGATACGGTATTAGGTTCATTCAAAAATTTTCTACCGAGAACTAGAACAATTGGATTGACAACTAATTAAGTGCATTAGTTATTTATTGGTGTAACTTATTTCATCATAATGGAGACACATCATTTACACAATGTATGAAAAATGAAACATTTATGATTTCATGTAATAATATAAGAAAAATGGAAGTGGGATGTGACATCATCAGCCCTCCTAATGAATATTCATGACGATGTGCATATAAGGGTTTTCATAAAATATTGATTAACTTTAAAATTCAATAACTTCGTTATTTGTTATCCGATTTTGATGAAATTTTCAGAATTTTGCTCTGAATTTACTCTATTTAGATATAAATATTTTTTGCCCGGACCATCCCTTTAACACCTTGGGTGGAGAGTAGCAAGGTGTACATTGACGCTCAGCTATGTAGTACCACGATTCGTTATGAACACACATCGAAACGGTAGCTAGATTATAAAGAAAAATAGAATACGAACAAAATCAGGCAATTCCTCATAAATTAAGACGAACGGCTGAATTGAATGATGTCAAAATACATCCATAATGCCTATTTTTATATCGAAATCACTGGCGGATCCAGTGGGGGGGGGGGTACAGGTCGGCTTTGAGAGGCACAATTAAAATTTGTAATGTAAAAAACAGAAGTGTGCCCCCACCCTTTCGAAAGTGAAGACCTTTTTTTTTTTGGCTTGTCCAATTTTTTTGTGGACGAAATGACCCTTTATCTTTATTTTTGGTTAAAACCCCCTTTTCCTTTTTTTGGGGGGGTCAAATTTTCCTCGGGAAAATGTGACTCCCCCTTTCGAAAAATCCTGGATCCGTCCCTGTCTAAATATATAGGCTTTATTTTTGTCTCAGAAAATCAAGTGATGTATAATAACTAAACACATTTCCTGCCAAAATTTGTTCACAGGAAAATATTTTCATATAAAAAGAAAAAAAACTTCCTGGGATTCGAGCTAACCGATATAATGTTTTAGTGCAAATAAGAACATCCCAGACATCCAGGGTCTTTTGTCAAGTTTTTGTTTGTTCTGCTGATACATCCAGTTTGTTATAAATCAAATATGAGCAATCACTGGCATAGCATTGTTCATCGACAGGGAATATGATCATGACGATTATCTTGGATGGGTGACGTCATTGAATCGTTTCTGACAATATCATTTTATGATGTTCAAAATAAAATCACATAGGGGACGTTTATTTGGATTGGGGTCTAGTATGACCTCGCACAAGAACTTTTGCCTTCACGCTTAAAATGTTGGGCAACATACCGTCCAATGTGTTGGGTAATGTATGTTGGTAAAAATATATATATATTCTGGGCAATTATTTTCCAATTGAGCCAATTTATTACCCAATTATACTCGGCAAACAAAATGACAAAACAAAATAATATGCGATTATGTCGTGGCTTTATTCAATAGAGATGAACACTTTTCCGAATCTGGTGTCACAATCACATAAGTATAAAACATGGATATGAATACCTCTGATTATAGACTTACATTCATGTATGTCTGGAACCAACCGATAGCCTTTGTTTAGCTCCCCGAAGGGGGGTTAAACCCCCGGCTAGAAGGCCCCCCTCCCAGAAAATTCAACGTTAAATTTCACGGCTGCTTTCCCACTGGTTCTCTGCTAGCCGGACAGGAATACCAGCACAGCTATTAACTACATGTATGAGCTATCGGCAAATCGGTGGATTACAGATGGCATACTTATATCATATAATATACATATATATACCAGCCTTCCCGCATGAGAACTTGGGTGAGGCCAAAATTTCACGAAAAATATAAATGTATACAGAATACCAGCCTCCCCGCCTATGAGATCAGGTGAGGCCTAAACTGAAAGTTCGAGCGTGACACCCTTACATTCAAATTACAATTGCGTTCCTAAAGTACTATGTAAAGTTATAAATAAATCCCCTTCGTCTAGGTACCGAATGAGGACCCGATTCAATATGAAATATTAATCAACGTACATGGCATCAAAGTGGAAAATCTAATAACTAGAGGCTAAAATATCATTCACTGCTTTACACACCTTGCAAAAGTGACCATTGTGGATTAAAGAACATATGCCATGCCAATAATATGAGAACTCTATTTAAGTGAATTACCAACATATAACGAACACCCAGTCCCAAAAACGGGTAAGGGCGAAAACCCACCTGACCACAGACCAAAATAGATCAGAAGGATAAAATTCCCTTACGGCCCACATTTCTAAATACACGACGATCTTTATATTGTTTTGATGTGCGACCAGGCAAACTGCCCCCGGATTTGACTTCGTGTTTCGTTATATAAATCAACATTAAATTCATGTAAGTAAAATAATTCAAATGTCCAAATTATTATATAACAATTCTACATCCGTTATTCCATTCATAACGAGCTATACACTCCAATAAAACACAAATCAACTCTGAATGATACTTAGAGTATCTTTATTCTCGACCTTCCCCATTGCATGTGTTTAAACATTCCAACATTGTTTGACCCAAACGTAACATTTACATGGATGGTTGTTGGGGAGGAGGTGGGAAAATTACAAGCGAATATTTTGGACGTTCATCTCCGTTGAAAGCCAAGACTAAAATGAAGGATTTTTCGCGCCTTCGCCTAGGCGCGCGCCAAAATATGAGCGCTCCTTGCGCCCAGTATAAATTATTGTCATTGTGCGCATAAACAATACCGTCTGGCGCACCATTGTGACGTATCACCTCGTCAACCGCGCCATTCCAAATTACAAACACCTTCATGACCTGGCTTTGTTCGCCGACCTATAAATCATTTTAAATCGCCGAGTCGTCTTTAAAATACATTATACTCGGCAAACAAAATGACAAAACAAAATAATATGCGATTATGTCGTGGCTTTATTCAATAGAGATGAACACTTTTCCGAATCTGGTGTCACAATCACATAAGTATAAAACATGGATATGAATACCTCTGATTATAGACTTACATTCATGTATGTCTGGAACCAACCGATAGCCTTTGTTTAGCTCCCCGAAGGGGGGTTAAACCCCCGGCTAGAAGGCCCCCCTCCCAGAAAATTCAACGTTAAATTTCACGGCTGCTTTCCCACTGGTTCTCTGCTAGCCGGACAGGAATACCAGCACAGCTATTAACTACATGTATGAGCTATCGGCAAATCGGTGGATTACAGATGGCATACTTATATCATATAATATACATATATATACCAGCCTTCCCGCATGAGAACTTGGGTGAGGCCAAAATTTCACGAAAAATATAAATGTATACAGAATACCAGCCTCCCCGCCTATGAGATCAGGTGAGGCCTAAACTGAAAGTTCGAGCGTGACACCCTTACATTCAAATTACAATTGCGTTCCTAAAGTACTATGTAAAGTTATAAATAAATCCCCTTCGTCTAGGTACCGAATGAGGACCCGATTCAATATGAAATATTAATCAACGTACATGGCATCAAAGTGGAAAATCTAATAACTAGAGGCTAAAATATCATTCACTGCTTTACACACCTTGCAAAAGTGACCATTGTGGATTAAAGAACATATTCCATGCCAATATATCTTATGACAACAGTGTTTAGGCGGCATAATTTGACAAATTACCGCCAAACGAGAATATATTTTATATATATGATCGGCCGCCAAAACACTTCATTAATTTTTAAGCCTTCGTTCATAATTTACTCCAGTTTTGTGTTAGCTGGCCAAGCTAAATCAGTTATCATGCATAATCAAGAAGGCCTCCAAGCCCTCCATCAATAAATTTAAATGAATCAAAAATATACATCTTTGTACAACCTTTGACGTCGCTGTCTTTCATGACACAATTACCTGAAGGCTTGCATTCTTTGCCTCTAGATATTATTATTATTATTATTATTATTATTATTATTTTTTTTTTTTTTTTTTTTTTTTTTTTTTTTAGAATACCTGCTTTCTATATTTGACCAACATACCAGCCCCCTTTTAAACCAGCATGAAATGACATTTAAAAACCAGATAGAAATATTCAATACAAGTATATGAACAAATATCCATCTCAAGTTTAATGAGAGCATGGAAAACACTTCTATGTATTCAATTGTTGGAAACAATCTCCCAATAGAAATACATTAAACATAAACCGTGTCAGAACTTCCTTCACAATTAAGATCTGATTACCATGCACAAAACTAAACAAAACATATGAAGGAAGACAAGATAATATGCAATTTTAAGTATCATGGTTTTGATACAAACATATTGCAAGCTTCAAAATTGAAATTCATTGCATCACTAATTTTGATAAGTTATCAATGGTGGCTGAACGCCATCGGTTTGACCTTAATATAATTAACAAATACTAGCATCCCAACATTGCTAAACTAGCAATGCATGCCGCACTGAGGTACTGCCTCTTTCTTGTTGCCCAATTTGCCATACATTTATAACAGTGCATGGTTTAACCCTATGCACACAAATAATTCAATTGTGGACAATCGATCAATAAAATCCAACATTTAGCATTTAGCATTTAGGTAGCATTTAGCTATCGTAGTCACCTCACACTTAATTCCAACAAATACATATCATACCATTCCTGAGTTATAATTGTATTTTTATGGATTTTGTATACTGTTCTGTTGGAAATGAGATAAAATAAAATCTAAAACTGAAAACTTGAGTAACATCCACAAAATAACCCCATTGGATAATGGGGTATAACCATGATAACTGAAGGCACTAAAACTAATTTGATGGCCGACCGCCATAAGTTTGACCATATAGTTAACACATAGAAGCATCCCAACATTGCTAAACCGGCAATGCATGCCGCACTGAGGTACTGCCATTTTCTTGTTGCCCCATTTGCCATTTATAACAGTGCATGATTTAACCCTATGCACAAATATAATTCAATTGTAGACAATCGATCAATTAAAATCCAACCACAGCATTTAGTTAGTCACCTCACACTTAATTCCAACAAATACATAATTATACCATTCCTGAGTTATAATGGATTTTGTAAATTGTTCTGTTGAAATGAGATAAAATAAAAACTGAAAGCTTGCGTAACATCCACAGAATAACCCCATATAAAACATGGAGTATAATCATGATAATTGAAGGCACTAAAACTAATTTGAATATGAAACCTTCCCGATCAGGACTACTCGGTTAGAGCAACACTCCTCAATTAAATATGCTGTTAAACTAAGAACCAGTTAACATAAACTGGAACTTTACCCGGGATGAATCATTTCGATAATGTTTTCACATATCAACGTAAAGCATGACTGCCTTTTTATTGTTTTATCATCCTCACCACATCCATGAAATAATTATTTATTTCAAAAATTAAATAACATCCGAACAAGTAGTCCTTCAAACGATAATGAATAAAATTTGAAGTGGCTTATACATTGATACATTCATATATGCTTATCCTGAACAATATGTTCCATTCTTGTTGGCAAAAGCATACGTACAAAGGGCTTTCTTCATATGTTCAACATGTTCAAGTTGAACAATATGGGGGACCTCATAAAAAGTCTGAAACTGAAATCATGACGAATTCATCCTCATATTATATCCTTCAAGACAGCCCACTGTATCATGATGTTTCAAATATGATCTTTCCCTGTTGCTTGAAGGCTAAAATGTTTGTTCACCAGTTTTTTGACTGAAGAAAAACCTCTATTCCTTGGAATACGTATCAAAACCACCTTGTCGGTAAATTAGTTCTATGAAGATGAAGACGTTGACCACTGCTCCAATTAGAGTCATTGCTGGCAACAATACCCAGTTCAGTTCTATTTATTATAAGAGCGTATTAACGCCCCAAAATGACATCCTTTACTATGGACTCTAAGCTAACTGTTCAGGAAATAGATCCAACCAAAGGGGAACTCTTTGGCAGCCAGACTTGGAGCGTTCTAGATCATACTATAGTAGGTCTACCGTCTAATTGTCATCAGACTTTCCTGCCAGCCTACCTTGCCTCGCAGTAGCCCACTTGAATCCCTTTCATCCAAAGATCCGGCACTGCAAAAGAAAAGAAGAAAAAAAGCCTGGGCAGAACACCAAATTCTATATCTAGTACCAAAACGGGTCTGTCCCTCTGCTATCCTTTTCGATTTATCACTCTTGTAGGCCCGAAAACCGAAGGACGTATATAACAGAGGTTATGAACATTTCTTCATCTACTGCAAACACACAAGCACTAGTGAAAGCATATTAAACAATTTGGAAGATTACAATCCTCACCAGTATTGGGGGGGGGGGGGGGCTCAATTGAACCCCCTAAATGCCTATGGAGTTGTACCATTTATTCAGAAATAACAAATAAAATATATACATGTATATCCTTCGCCCTCTTTATCATAGCTTCCAATATACGCGTACTTAAATTTTTAGCTTTATACGAAACGAGCAGCTTCCCGAAACATCTGAAACCGCCTTCACAGAGTAATCATTAGTCCTGCTCCTTATGTTTCATTTATAACTGCTATTTTCAAATTCCTTACAGTATAACCCCAACCAGCGATGCAATATCATCTGCATATATGTGCGTGTTGCAACTTCGACAATATTTCAAAACCAGATTCAATAAGCTTCAAATAATCTGTTCCATTTTAGACTATAACTTCTCTTATCATTTTTATTATTTATTATTCTTATTTCAGTATTCGGTTTTACCTCTACACCACTGCAGAAATAATCAAGCCAAATTACTGCATCCAGCCCATTAGATACATTTTCATAATCAACGGGCCACCAGCACGAATATTTCACACGCTGTCCAATTCCAAGAAGAAGATATACTTTTTGGAACCTGGTTTCTGATTGAGCAATCGGTAAATTTCGTTTGATTGGCCAGTATACCTATATGGCTTATTGCATTATTAAGGCATCCGTATATTGTGTCCCCCGAAGCAACAAAGGGGAAATTATAGTATGGTACAAGATTTCAGACACTTTCCAACACAGGCCCATGCAACACAGGCCCATGTCAATCGACTACATCAATTTCTACTGAATGCCTTCAAGAAATTAGCTCATAATTATAAGCTCATCATCATTATTTATTATTTTATTTGCCGCCTTGATCATGTATACCAAATCTATAATATATTATCATTATTTTAAATGATACTATCGATATTATCTCAGTTCAAATCATTGATCAGCCAAATAGGCCTATTTGATATATATCTTGAACCATGAGGTGTAAGGTTCAATTCTGAAGCGCTTTGGGCGGTTAGAGGTTGATAAAGCGCTATATAAAAACAATTCAATTCCAATAGGGCCTAAGCATTTATATTCTTTCATTTCCACAAGATATAAACCATACAAAATCATTATTAAAAAAAAAAATCAAGGTTCCTTGTTTGGAGGCCCATACTATTATAACAACTGCTCGTTGAACCCCTTGACTTCAATCTAAACTAAATTGAGGATTCCAAGCTAATTCGAAATTACATCCACATTTTATCATGTGCATGGTAAGTTTACTTTTACATGTGCCATGTTTCCTCGAAACTTCGAGCTCACAGTTCTACCAAGCATCGGCATTTAATTCATGCAAAGTGAATTCCCAAAACCAACCTCCTTTCAAGGCGTACATGTTTAAACAGAACTGCTTGGTGCAAGTGGAGGTATTTATATTTATAATGATTATCAAAGTGTATTATTACAAAATGCTAATCGCATAATCATAATGATAAGCATCATCTGCTACTTTCCGAAATAATGACTGATTCAACAATAACATTTGAAAGCTGAGTAGAATCTATAATTATTACCACTACCGGTCTATCCACATAATTTTGCGACCAAGAACACAGCTCTCGCTGGCCCATAATCCAGAAAACGTCATAGAGGTCAAATACTACTTTAATATAGGCCTAACTGAACCATCTGATAATAGGGTCTATCCTCAAACATACATGTAAAACCGCGTCTACTGTAAGTAGATCTAACGTTAGGCCGAGCCTAGTTTCAACTTTCACTCTGTGGTGTCACCATGCACTGCTGCAGTGCAGTAGACTAGGCCTACTTGTAAATTTATAACAAAGTGACATTTCCCACTCAATTATTTATCAATAATACCGAAAAGTTTAAACTTTTCGCCAATCACTAGTAGACCCTCTATTATTCTCACCATTTTTCAAATACGGTGGCTTAAAATTAATCATGGTCCTAAATAGATCTTAGCCTAGACCATAACTAGGCCTTAAAATAAGCTGTTACTTTTAGTGTTAGCGCCAATATAGACTACAATTTCCTTTTGATTTTCCATCGTATATACATATTATCGATACTAGCCGAATTTTTAGAACCGCAATGTTGGCATTCACTGGGCCAAATCCAAACCACCGGCTTCGAAATTATATATTACAACCGTAGGGCCTAGGCTATATCATACCCGTCCATAGGCCTAGATCTAGTCATGCAGATGCACTAGGGCCTACGCCTATATATACGCTATACGGTAACCAACGTTATAATTGTTGAACTCATTCTCAAAACCTCCAATCTCCATCATTACACACCTGGTTCAGACAAAAACAAAGTAGTCAAGTAGGACCAGGTCTAGGCCAGGCTAGGCTTGTGCTTAAATTTTGAAGCTAACCCCTCCCTTTTCCATCATGATCGTAATTAAAACACTTGGTCTTGGACCAAGTTTAAAATTAATTCCAGGCCAAGTCCAAGTTATGTCTAGGATCTATGGCTTGACATTTGGTCCTAGGCTAGGCCTACATGTAAATCCCCAATTGCGTTAGCAAGCCAAATCATGGCAAATAGACCCCCCCCCCCCCCCTGTTTGCCTGACTAAATTTACTAGGCCTAGGGCCTAAAGTTAGGCATTTGATTTGCCTAGCACATGGGAATGGGATCTTCGCGTGCTAACGTAAAAACCGGGGGGGGGGGGTATTGAAGGGCCATGAAATTGAAACTATGGAAGAGCTTTGTGTCAGACTCAGAGCGTAACTAATCGACTTCTGACCAATAAGAACCTAGGCCTATTTTTTTTTTTTTTTTTTTAATCTCAGACTAAGGCCTAGGCAGGCCTACTTGCGCTAGTCTAAACTAAGAAAACTCCACAAGTTACAAATCACCCCGATACTACTAGTACTACTTTTACTAGCACTGTACTCTGTAGCAGGCCTCGATCATTCAACAAGCCTAACTAACATTAACAATACTCAATAGGCTTAATTAAGTTAGGCCTAGGCCTACTAGTAGTACTAGCCTAGTACTTTAGTAGTACTATTTTTACTAACACTAATCCAGACTGAGACTGAGTCTAGCCTAGATCTATTCCTGCTTCCGTACTCACCGGATAGGCTAGGTCTTGCAGAGACTGGAACTTGTAAATTGTCTGGTACCGACCCCTTTCCGTCTGCTAATCCAGACCGTTGCCTCGGCTCAGCCACAGGCTTCGCATCATACTCGGTCTCGGGAGCTAGTAGTAGTAGGACCTCTGACTCGGGCTCTGACTACCGTAACATTCAATACTCATAATCATGATGAATCCCAGTCGACCGTACGTCGTTGAACGGAATTCCATCTCGAGTCAATTTCTCATCGTTGCTGAAACCAAAAAGTTCTAGGACCCAGCCGATCTGCTACTGCTAGTGCTACTGCTAAGTCATTAAGTGCTAGTGTTATACTTAAGTTATAGCGACAACACGTAGCGTAGCTCCTCGTACGGTACCGTCGTATAAAACTCGGTTCAAAGCAGACGGTTAATCGTTAGGCCAGGCAAGAAATAGAGAATCCTCAAGTAATTCGGACAGCATTTACAGCTGCATTAAGCAAAATTAAGATGATTCCCGATCGATGATGGTTTCAACAAAAATTCTTGTAGATCTCGTTGTACTTTGTAGAAAAATTACAAGCGAATATTTTGGACGTTCATCTCCGTTGAAAGCCAAGACTAAAATGAAGGATTTTTCGCGCCTTCGCCTAGGCGCGCGCCAAAATATGAGCGCTCCTTGCGCCCAGTATAAATTATTGTCATTGTGCGCATAAACAATACCGTCTGGCGCACCATTGTGACGTATCACCTCGTCAACCGCGCCATTCCAAATTACAAACACCTTCATGACCTGGCTTTGTTCGCCGACCTATAAATCATTTTAAATCGCCGAGTCGTCTTTAAAATACATTATTAGTTTTTTATCGCCCAATTTGGATAGATTTCAACCAATAGTTGTGTGGACAGTATGTTTCCCAGGGTTGGTTAAAAGTTGGGCATTTTTTGCTCAACTATTATAAGAGTGTTGCGGGAGAAACATACGTAACATGATTTCTTTACATGCCAGCGAGAGAGCAAAGCAATCGAGTCGTTAATAAGATGATATTTGTATTTTTATATTGCCACCTCCTTCAGCAAACCAAGTCAAACCGAACAAAACAAAGAGCACACGCTGTGGTAGCGTCTCAATAAATTTAAAGTGGGATTCGACCGAGTTAGCTTTTTTTCAAGTTTTCCGAGCTGCAGTAAGGAAAATTCTAATCCAACATTTCTATTAAAAAAAAAACGTACAACGTACTCAGTTTTGACCAATGACCATGTTGAGTTTATGCCCTACATATAATAATTACTGTGTTTGTAGCTGGGTGAGGAACTCGACCGCTGTCGTAGCAGTGATCGGGTTTTCCCTGTAATTTGTCAATTTTGTAGGCCTTTTTATGCAAGGAATGTTATAGATGTAAATATTTTTTTATTTGTAGGTCTATATATTCCAAAAAGAAACAAAACGTTTTAAAAATCATGAAAATGGCAATGCATCAACTGAATCTGTGCATGAATGTTACCAACTAAAAGAGGGACTATTACAGGGCCGCTGAACTGGATGGGGGGGGGGGGTCTTCATCCCCCACTTGGTTTCAGTAAACGTCTAAAAAAGGGGGAAATAACCATCTGATTGTCTCTATTGCGTGGTCAGTCAACCACTTTCGGCTCAGCCAGCATCTTCGAAATTGTATTGCAGCACCTGTATTAGGTGTCATCTACATTAACATTTTACTTTCAAGATTTTAAATACGTAAATGCGAGCATTGAATGAAGGCTACACAAGTACAATGGCTATTTGAACTTGAGTACATCAATTAAGCCGAGGACACCATAGTTCAGTCACCGTAGCGACAGATGAAGCAATCAAACAAGAAGCTGGACAGAGCGAAATACAATGATAAATAACGCCTTGTTTTCTAATGGTCCCGTCTACTTAATTTCTTGTGGTGACATGTAGTCCGAAGAAACACCCCAACTCGGTACGATCACCTGCTTGTGAGAGTATTTTTAGCTCGATAGTCTGCGTGTGAGCGCGACAGTTGCCGTTTCTTTATGACCATTTTAACTGTTGGATAATTACCCGTGACATTTCAGACATTGTCATCAATGCCAAATAGATAATTTCTACATCTGCACACCACCGCATCCGTCTTGAAATAGGGTTTAAAGGCATCGTCGAAAGACGTTTGTTGGAAGAATATCTTTCCGCTTCACGATACAATACAATGTAATGATTCCTGACACAACATACATTATACTATAAAGTACTACATTTGATTGCTTTTGAAATGTAGTATTCACAAAAAATGGTAATATCAACATCAGCATCGAAAGAATGTGCGTTAGGTTTTCCAAATTCATAAAAATGTATTTTACATAATAATAATAATAATACACAGCATTTATTATGCGCCATCTATCTAGTAATCTATTCCGAGGAGCAGCGGGATGGAGGGATTACGGGGAGAAAAAAACCATTTTGTTTCCTTTCAGTATCTAGGAATATTTTCTGTACATGCAATGAATTTTTTATTAGAATTTAGGTACATTTTTACTATTTTTTTCTAATTAAAAAAGGTACGTCATTACGATTATATAATACAGTAGAGAGACGATCGACAAGAACATGACTTGTATTTGTGCGAAGTAAACAAACTCTGAAAAACCTCCATGAATATTATAACTAAAGCCCCTGAGGAGTTCAAAAATTTGAACTGCGAATACCCCCTTTCTAAAAGAAAAATCGTAAAAGTAAGTTTAATAAATATAATACATATATACACATATCCTCTTGGGTGCATTAAAGTACTAATTTAAAATCGAGAGACGTGTAAAAAAAATTGTCAAATTGAAATATACATGTACATGCATACTTGTAAAGTAAACAAACTCTGAAAACAACCTACTATGAAAATTATTGTAGCCCTTGACGTGGTAAATTCTCCTTTCATAATTTTTACGTATTTTTGAAGGGGAAATCGTATAAAGGGATAAACTGTATTTCAAATAAGATGACCCTTGGGTATATTGAAATAGTCCTTTACCCTTTTAATTGCTTACATAATAATGAATATAATGATAGGAGCAAATTTTATGACTTTGTTTGTTAACATCAATAAGAATAAAAGTATGACCTCTCCTTGATGGTAATCCATCGTCATCCCAATGATATGGCTGTCGATATCACCTCTCATTCACGGTCTCATTGATGTTTGAAATTGTGCATGTTGTTTACCCACGATGGTCGACACTCCCACCTAATGAAAGACAAACTTGGATGTGGGCCTGGGAATGCCAAGCTTCACCATCAAAGATGAAGGTTTGGACAAATCCAATGTCACGTGATACTAGGCCTGTTTTACTACTTCACTCATTACACAGGTTGACATATTGCTCGGCACACTTAAAGGATAATTAAGCGTTTAGTGACCTGCTAACGGACCAATTTCCCCCTCATCTCGTACGATTAATTTGTTCCGTTACCTAAAAGTAAACAGGTACTTCCGAGAAGAAGGTGGTGATGGGGTGGAGAGTAAGAGGAAAGGATGGAGGATGAACTGAGAACGGTTAGGGTGAGGTCGAAAATGTTTGGGAGTGGGTCAGCAATCAGAGGAATGAAAATAGGGTCAAATTTCTGGAAATGTTGTAAATCTGAGTAAAAATAATGAAGAAGCAAAATGATACTGATCTTACTTCATCAGGGAAGGACGTGTAAATTGTAATATTTACGATGATGATGATGATGATGATTATGATGAGGATGATGATACTGATTTTGCTGCTGATGATAGACGGTGATATCAGACTAGGATGCTAATGATCATGATGATGAAGACAGTGATGATGCTAAAGATGGTGCAGGGGATGTTGTTGTTGATGATGGATGATTGTAGTGATTTATTTTAACAGTAAGGGATGAAATCTGATATCAACGATGGATTCCAGAGATCTAAAAGTTCCCCTGCGTTTGGAAATGACGAACAGCGTCTCCAGAAATCCCTTTATACGTCACAGGAATGAAATGGGAGTGAGCGAGGGTGTATACCTCGTCGCATCCTACCAGGAAATGTAGATGTCACATCAAGACGATAGCCTCTCCTCTCCTAATCACGTAGCTCAGACAGGTGATATTTATAGATCTCGGCCAGTCCCACTCCTAGAACATGTAGAAGACGCACTCTGTCCCTTCCGCCAGTGTTCCGCATTCATGGATGTACAAAATGATTAATCCATGTTCCCCTCTGCCTTTTCCAATGGGACCCGTTCTAGAAAGTCACATTCAAACATAACTGAAAAACAAATCAAGCCCCGAATACGAGCTCTTGATTGGTTGATAATCAAGTTGTGTTTGACTTCTAGTGTTGTGTTTGATTGCTACCCTTGCTGCAACGGGTCCAGGGGATCTTCGAGATACAAGAGGAGAAGACACATCGACATTTATCGATGCTGGCAAGCACGATCCAATCTTTCAATTGAGAATGACCTTCCGGAAGTAATAAAGATCACTAGATAAAGAGGACATCCGTTGTCATGGAGGTGAACTAGATTTCGACCCCGTACTTGAAAGATGTAGAAACAGATCGTCTTGCTGTTGTTTGAGATGATAATCAAAATTAAGGAAAGATAAACTTTCAATATCATGTTTAACATTGGGTGAGCCTCTTAAATAAGTCCCACTGGAACATCGCGACCATAAATCATTAAGGATCCAGAAATCATAGTAACCCATCAGAAGTTTCTTTGTGAAACCGATCATGTCAGGAAAATTATCTGTTCCATGTGACAAACATATTTAAAATTTAATTCATAATTAGAGTTTTCTACATTCTTACGAACAATTTAGTCAAAATTAAGCAAACTATTTGTTACAGTCTTCTAAAGTATGGCCTGATTTTGACCAGTCCTTGTGGTCGGTCACACATTCGACAATTATTGGTTATTTTGTCGAATTATTTTCAAGCGTTTAGAGTATCTATGGATAATATTTATAATCTTCACAAGCCAGAAGCGGATCTAGAGGGGGGGTTGGGGGGGTTGCAACCCCCCCAAAAAAAAAATCAAAAAAAAAAAAAAAATTTATACCAAAAAGAGTGGTGTTTTAGATGCAAGGAAACGCCATTTTCACACACAGATTTTCAAAAATTTTCCCTACTGTGGGAGGGGGGACACCCCCCCCCTCCCACACCCTCCCCCCTCGCTCGCTCCGCTCGCTTGGACTCGGTCGCTACGCTCCCTCGCATACCACCCCAACCCCCCCTTTATAAAAAGCTGGATCCGCCCCTGACAAGCTCTGAAGCATCTCACAATCCGTTCTCTTATAGCTGTGTAAAACTTTGGTAAATAATGCGAACTATTATATTCTATTATATTGTCAGCCTATTCCATGACTGAGCAGTGGTACCAGAAACAAATATATAGGATCGCTTTTATGTTTATTGATGGGCTCAATTTGTTTAATTTAAACATTCTAATTGTAAAATTTAACCACATGTAAGATCTGTCATATCGCATATTTTACACATAACGTAATAGTTTTATGATACACTATTCGACAGACAGAGAATATTTATTATGTGATTTATCAAAATTTGATACAAGCTTTGACATGCCCTTGAATATCATTGTTTAGAGCGGTGTTTTATGTTAATAATTTAATTAAAACCAGTGTTCTTGGTCCCAAACGAGAATAATCCTGTACATTTTTTTAAATTGAAGCCTTGTTACTCATGCACACAACCACTTGACAGTTGTTAACAGAGCTGATTATTTGAAGAGCAAGGGTGGTAAGTCATAACCCTGAGGGAGGGGGCGTTTTTGGTGTCATGGATGTAGAACCTGTGGGATGACATAAAGATAAACTTCATAGCGTTCATGAACCCCAGGAGACTACACTCTTTAGGGTTCGATGTCATTTTTAGGAGTAGTTCAGTGAGATTGATATTGTTTTACTATGATCCCTGTACCATTATACAGGGAGGTTGATCTCCTCATTTTGGAACATTTTAGGTATTAAAATATTACATAATATACATTCTAATTGACCAAGCCTTTTATGTTGTGCTTACATGGGACCCTAAATCATTAAAAGTACAACAAGCTCTTAAACCCTACAGGAATGTTGTCTTAGACATGTGAGATGACAGGAGTCTTGTCTACTTGATAACTTGCGCTACCTTCATGAACTTGTTGGCTAATGGGATGAAAGATTTCACACAAGACATGAATGAATTATAATGTGAATGACTCCTTTGAGCATTCTTAGTAAGATGAAGGGTTACCTTCTTCAAGACCATCATGTTTGAGGGCATTCACCTAACATTGATGAGATCGTCATCAGGCAAATAGGGTGCTACCAACAAGGTGTTAACAGTTCGACATTGGCAACCAACTTTCCTATGAAGAGGGCACAACCTAATCCAATATGCTGTTCATCGTGCCCAGATGTTCTACATTTGTCACCAGAAAGGCAATAATAACATAAACAATAGAATCGCTCAAAATCTGTGAATTTGTTCCATACTTGTAACCCTTCTTCGAAGAATCAATAATTAATACCGTCTATTTAAGATTCATCTGACATCTTTTATAATGATCAACCGGAAATGATTTCCGCTTCGAGGAAATCAACTAGATCGTAGATGTGTCATAATCAAAACCTCATCAGCAGGAGTTTAAATTAGTACAAACATATTGACCATTTAAACCATGAGATTCGACGGTTCAAATATAATTCACATGTTACAGATAGATGAATAGAGGCACATATTCAAGCCAGTCGCTCCAATGAATACACTTGTTGGAAATATCAAAAATGTTCCGAAGGCATGGAAGGGTGGGGTTGGATCAGGGGGCTGGTGTCCACTTTACCAACAATCTACGTAAAGCTAGGATATATACGTAAGCCCATAAGATTTCTCACTTCAATAGCTATATATATTGAAGATCACGGAGAAACAAACAGTTTTATACCGCCACGATTATTTTGGGATGGATAACATTTAATGCGCTCACGATGTAACTTTTCTGTCTTGTTGTTTAAGTATCAGCTATGCTCATGATTTGAATTTATAGTGGGCTGTCGGAATGTTTGGGTCCATGAACATCACTGAAAAATGCTTCATAAAATCAACGATTGTTCATGATTTCATTCTCATATAGTGTGAAAATCAGTTTGGTCCCATCTTTTCTTGCCAACTTATTACATTTTGGCTTATCTATCTCTATTAAATAGCATTGTGATTGGTAAACTAGGACACTCATAACATTTTTGACAGTGGTGCAGGTACAGGTCCTGTGTTCCGCATGGGAAATGGTTGTAACGTCTCGTACGACAGAAAAAAGAGGAATAAGATTTATTGAAATGAAATAAAGTGTCAATTGCTTCAATGATCATATTTACACATACGACCTTGACATTGCTGAACTGAGAATATAACCTCATTTCGCATGAACTAAATATACCAAATCAAGATAAGGATTGGTGGATTGATAAGTATCGGAGGAGCTGACTTCCCCAAATTTCCTTCTAAACATCACCATCATTGTTGTGATTCTATTCCTTAGGTTGGGTGAGGAGTATACTAAATATAGACGTTTATCAGTCTGATCATGACCATCGAGGTTTTTTTTTCCATAGGTGTTACTTTCCATAATCACAGTATAAAATCAATGCACCTCGTCCTCAGCTTGTCAATGTCGATATTGCTCTGCTCGAACACAGTTTGTATGTCACTGCAAGAACGTCAATTCAATTGGACAATCAGATAATGGATGCTTCTTTGTAATCTATAATATGAAACGTGACTTTGTGTCACTTTGATTTGCAAAAGGATTCACTTAGAATAAAATAAAAAAAGTCACTTAACATCTAGTGATGCATCAAAAAAGAAGGAGTATATGTGAATGACTTCCCCTACATGGAAACTGTCTTTATAATTGATTTCATAATGACTTACGAGCTTATTTATATTGCAAATTATTTGGTATTACGATAAATTATTCTCAGATTAAGTCTAATGATAGTGGGTAACTAGAAATGCCAATGACACTGCATCATGCAGCCCTTCGAAGAAATTAGATGGTGCAATGATCTTTGATGTTTGACTTGGCAGAGACGTCGTACAGCTGCAAGAAGCCATGTACCATTACTCGATGGCACTTCCTCACTTACACACCCCTCAGGGGGGTCAATTGAGTATCTGTCATCGCCCCCTCCTCATCACCCTCGCAGTCTTCATCGTCTATCTTTTGGTCAGCCAAGATCGTGATTATCACTCTTTTTCGTTTCCGAAACATCTTTATAATCCTATCTCCCAATCAATTATACAACTGTCATTTAATTGCACTTTGTCTCATCCGTCTTTCAAAATTACCCATTTTTATGGAAAACCGCTTGGTTTCACAAAATTTCTCTGACTTGACAAAATTAAGGTAAATTTCTTGAATCTTGTCAGAATGATCTAATAGCCAGAGTTCATGGATTCTTTCTTTTTTTAGATAACCAAAATATTTGAAAGTGATCATTACAACCTAAAAAGTTATGCAAAATAATTAGAATATTCTATTCAATAAGAATACAACAAGTTGTGATCCAAAGTGCTTACCAAAGATATACTCGAAAGTGAGTTAAATGTCTAATTGCTCTCTTTAAAGTCCCAAAATGATACTTAAATCTGCGATTTTAAGGATGATTCAATACTGATAATTCAAACAAGCTACCAACACTAATCAAATACTATTATTTCAACTATATTTTCGCTATATGTTTATCATGATTGTTCATTACCACGATTACAGACAAATAAAATCCGGTACGATCATTCAATCTAGTCCTCCAATATTTAAAGTACTTAATATCGGCATTGTGACATGACCTTCCTTGATATGGACATCAGCTGGATGAAGGGTTCGCTTTATTGAGAGTTTGTATTCTAGGTCTAGACGAGGCTGACTGAATTACTGAGGCCATCATTCATATCAGAGGTTATCAAAGATACATGTAAGTGACTATAAAAATGTGCATTAGGGCCTAAAGAATAATTTTAAGCAAGGTGGTTAAGCGTAGGTGGTCGATATCACGTGGGTGTCCGGGTAAGATGAATGGTAAGTGTGTGTGGGTGATGATAGTGCGTGGGTCGGTAAGTGGGTGTCTGTGACTGCTGAATGGGTCCAACAGGCAATTTAGTTTTGTCACTTATGAATAACTTCACATGGATGTTTGCTCTTGCAGTCTTAACGACATAATGTGGCGTCTCGCACACGCACACCCACTTCATGGGCTCCACCCACCCACTCACACCCAATAAGTTGTGCCCATAGGACACGAAAATACCTTGAATGTCTTGTTGGATATCTCGTCTGGTCAGTTACCCCTGTATTAGATAAAATCAAGGAGTGGTCAGACTGATATGTTTTTGAGTTAGGACAAACAACGTTCGTTTCCTACGAATATACCAGATGACCTTTTAATGATACTATAAGAACGAGAATGTGTTTTTCAGCATACACCAATTTAGAGCACCATTCCGTCATTCATTTCAAACTGTAATGACATGAATGACGAGTGACCTTTCTTACAAGTTACGACACCTACCAATAATCAATAATACTTGTTTTCTTGTTTATTTGAAATGTATATCCCTTTATCCTCTTTTGAATATATAGACAAATAACTTGCAAGGATGGTGTCTCTTTATATTTTTTTCGTGATCTACTTTTGTTTTCTGGATTACTATCATGATTAAGCATATTTCCAGCGGATGCTTGATATTTTGATGTTATTTATGGAGGGGGTGGTTTAAAAATTTGATGGGCGAAGACAGTCTACCGTAGAAAGAATCGATACAGAAAGCATTTTTACGTTTCGTTTCAAGAACGAAACGTTTTAGTAAGGAGTGATGTACTATTTTAATATTGTATTGTCTATAAGAAATATGAATGGATATGCTTGTACAAGTCTAATGTGAAAAGAAGAAAAAATATATATATATACATAATAATGTATGATATAATATATACAATATGATATATTCTGCACATATAACTAACAAAGCCCACAAGTGTTTTCGCCTTGTTGTTGTTGTTGTTTAAAAAAAAGAAACAAATTATTTTAATGTTTAACCCATCTGTAAGCACAGGTACACTAGCGCCCCCTCGTCTATGCATGGGTGACCTAGGCATTTATGTCCGAAAAATCGGCACAATGTACCGTGCTGACCGGTATGATTGCATCTTTGAAAGGGCAGGGCAAGCGCAACTAGTTGGAACTGAGCTGAAGATAGCGGTTTGTTTTTGGTGAAGTTTTGTTTATATGCCATTTTGACAAGAGTTACTGCAAACTTTTGTACATATCATAATTATCCTCTTTCATATCAGAAGGATACAAAAAAAATATTTTATATATGTATACATCATATTGGTAATAATATTATTATGTGAGAAGTGAGATTTTTTATTAATAATGTCAATGGCGACAATAGTCAAATATGACTAATCGCCACTCAAACCAACATAAGAAGAAGAAGATAATACTTGAAGAGCAGCCAACCAACCATGTTGAGACTTCCTACAATCTAACCATGGTACCTCCATGATCTAACTTGAATGTCAGTGCCCTAATACATGCCAAGATCTCTTCAAAATATATCAAAACAGGAGGAGGAGAGGAAGAAAATATTCTTCATGTACATCATCAAAAGATGACCACAGCGACGAAATCGGACTTGATCATCGCCCGTTCAAATCTGGCCTAAATACACAACATTCGCCCTTTCTTTCAGAAGGACGTTTAAAAATAAATTGAATATACATAAGTAAGGAAAATTTGATTCTGTTTTGTTCAAAGTCTTGGCATGGCCTCTGGGATTCCATATTAAGATTTAAAACTAATACGACTTTAATTGTAATTGGATATAATTAATTTGGTAATGAGCAGGATAGTGTTGGGGCACTGTACACGTAGATGATGATGATAGATATGGAAACAAATTTGCACCTCCCATTATTGTACAACTCTGGGTTTATTTCCAATTCGTCTAATGCGAATTCGTCCAATTGCCAACTCGTCTACTATCATTTGGTCTACCATCAGTTCGTCCACTATCCACTTGGTCTAATTGACAACTCGTCCACTCATCACTTCGTCTAATAACCAGTTGGTCATATAGCCATTTAGTTCATATACCATTTGGTCTAAATGGACGAAGTGTTAATTGTGTAAAATGAATGAAAATGAACATGGATATTAGACCAAATGGTTATGATACGAAATGGTCATAGACAAAATGGTGATTAGACGAAGTTACGATTGGACCAAATAGTTGTTAGACGAAATGTTGATGGACGAAATGGCATTAGACTAAATAAAAGTAGACCATGTGGTGAATGGACGATTTGGCAGTAGACTAAATGAAAGTAGTCCATGTGGTGAATGGACGATATGGCAGTAGACGAAATGGTAATTAACCTTTAGATGCACTCTAAATGATCCACAGTTGCACCTTTGAGAGTGCTAATGTGCTTTTCATGGTGTGGAAAAGACACTTGTCCCCTTTTCCGTCTTATTTACATGGGTTGTACGATTGATTCCATTCGAAATAGTTGTGATAATGTTGTTATAAGAACGTAAATCCGAACTTTCTTTTCTAATTAATGTCCATCTTGTCCTGCTGTCAAAATACTTCTCACATCTGGCCCTTAAATTAATTATTTGCTACACGGGTAATACAAACTGCAGAATTTTCATACGGTTATGGTCCGAATTAATTAATAAACATCATCATGATCGTTATCATCATTTTCTTTCATGATTCTCAGGGTCATTCATTCAATCAAATGTTAGTAGGATGCATTTTAATCAATACAAATTTATTAACTGGCATTGGTTTCTTGCTAGACCAAGGGATGGTGAGTTCAAAGAGGATTTGGGGGATGATCTAATCTTCACGTTTCATCATCACCATTTTGAAGGAAGGATGAACATGAACTTCCACATTCTCATATAGGATGGCGAAATCTTAGCATTTCCAACATGCTAATCTTTCCAATCTATTCTTGTCAAACGCACTTTCCGTAGCACAACATGAGACAAGGTACATATATAGTTAGACGATCGACCTTCAAGCCTACCCCTTCCTCTGCATATCCCCCTCACATCATCCATCAACTACATCCTCATAACCCCGTGCTTCCCGATTTTGCGCTTCTCTAAAAATGATGGCACATTGATGAGGAAGATGCGTTTAATATCAAGAATGACGGTACATTTTTGTGACCGATTACCGATGATCGCACTTGATCTGAATTGGAGGATTAAAAGAGACAGGGTCTTCGTTAGTGACACCTTTGTGTGGTGACATTCCGGTTATGAACCTTTGGTAATCTCTTTCCTAGAACTACCTGCGAACGATCTTATTCACCAACTGCCATGACTGACCATGATTAATGACATGAGTTAAACACTTCATTGAGAGATTCTTTATGCTTCATATTAAGATATTTATCAATATCATGGTATTACAAACTTGAGCAGATTATGCCTATTTGTATATTATCTCTTCGAAGGATTTCATAGGGGCCTTTGTGCATTGCCGTTTTGAGAAAACATATTGAATTGAAAATCCTACAACATGTATATGACACTACATGATTGAGTGTACCTTTTATTGCAAAATTGGTTTACCTTATTGTTGCGTATAAGTTATGAATTCATGAATTAAAAATTGCTCCAAGATATAGGAGTTTATTGACATGATGGTAACTAAAGTGTGTTCCAGGCTAAATCAGTAAAATACGAAAGATGTATCTAGGTATATTGTTTATATAAAAGTATTGTGGAAGTATTGATATCAATAACTAATTTATTACCTTATTTACATTTCGAAGATTCGACGTAACGTTGATAAATATCATCATGGTGATGTCGTACTCAAACCATAATACAAAAGTCATGTTCATAACCTCTCCATCGTCTCAAGTAAGATGTCTAACAAATAAAGTACAATTTTGCGAACCTGTCGAAACTTTTATTTGGTGATTTCTAAAGCGGAAGATTTCAATCAAGATGGTATCTCGAAACATTCTCTTCTTATTCTCGGGATATTTTCATGACCATCGGACGTGTCAGATGTATATAAATAGTGATCTTGGATGATTCACAAGCATGATGAATATATTATCATAAACTCAATTTTCTAGTCAAAAGTGGAAATAATACTTTCAGTCCAATCATGAATTCCGTTCAGTTACCATGGTTACAATAAAGGTTTTATTCTATAAAGCTATGCTAAATAAGGTGTTAATGTTCGTAACATTTCTCAGTATTTTAATCATGATACTTCTTCATGCAAAATTTCAACATACTATATTGCATACACGAATTAGAAAAAAATATATATATATAACAAAAATAACCCGAACTTCCCCATCGTATTCTGTTTATAGTCATATATGATTCTTGCATTATAAGATACCTAACCATTTTAGTGTAATATCACAGAAGGAAAAAGAAAAATCTGAGGATACAAAATTTTATCTATAATTTCTATTTCAGTCACCATGAAATTTGTACCAATTCTTCCACTGGATTAAAAGCTGCAGATGTACGTTGATGCCTTTTAAAATATAATTATATACTCAATTCTAATTCGGTTTTATTGTCTTATATTTTAAATTCTTGTACCAATAAGCAACTGAAATACTTAATATTGTATACATTAGGCCCCTGACATGAATATGACGAAAACTGGCGAGATTATTGCTTTTAGCCTGCAATCTATAAGTACTATAAGTATTGTCGCTTTTCGGGGAGGGGGTGGGGATGGCCACCACAACCACGGATTGTATCAAACTGTTCTTTTTTAATGGACTATATGAGTCTTATTAACATGTGAACATTGCACACCTTACACAGAGGACAAGTTTTATCAATGGCTTGAATGAAACATATTATACTATCTTAGATAGTGGGCTGACAAGTAAATTGCCTCTGCCTTCATCTAGCCAAGGTGAATCCATTGACGAGGAAGTCCCCAAACGGTCTTCTTAAATAGATAGTCGGTAGATTTCATTTATTTGCGGTTATCCTTCCTTCATTTAGCCGTGGTGGAAAAGGGAAACCCAAGTTCAGCAATCTAGTCCAACTATCAGGCATATTGAGGGTAAAGAGGGGCGTCACCCCCGGTTATTTCCTGTCCGCCCCTTACTATGTCAAATACATTAAGATACCGCATATAACTTTGGGCATTCCTTAACGACACTACACGCAATGGGGGTGGTGCTACGTAAAAAATAAAGACAAATTAGCGAGAATTTCTGTTTTAATGATAACATTATTGAACTGTGATTTTTTTTTTATTACGATTATTTCTATTTTTCAGTGTGTTTCGCAAAATTTTCATTTTCTTTTCAATTCAAGTTTCGAAAAACGTTAACATTTTATTTAGGAAAATAATATGTCATTCCTAAAAATAGTAAATTATTAGTTTATCTTAATCTCAATTATCATTATGTCATTATTACTTAATTACTATTATATCTTATCCTGTTCTGCCTATTCTAATCTTTTTAATTGTTTGTGAATTTTGTGATTATTATGTTAACTGAGTAAAAACCATTAAAACGTAAGAAATCATAATCATACTCAAACACACAGCTAGAAATTGCATTATTTCAATCACATCACTCTTTCTTGAAAGACATAATTTCACACGAATTTGCGTGAAAATACCAGATTTATCTGAAATGTCTAGCATGTTTTTTAACGCTACTTTTTCCTTGATGAGTCCTTTTTCTGGGGAAAAATATTACAGCAATATACGGTAAAATAACTACAACATTTTTATCAGTCAAATTTCTCAATTGTCGTTGATTAATCACCACATGAGAATACCCAAGGGACATTCGCTCATTAATGATAAATTATAACTGTAAATTTGTACTTTTATTAATTCCCTACATCCACTTGAACGGAATTATTTGATCTTTAAAATAAAACTACAACTGGTTTTATGATTTCTTTCAATGATTCACTATTCCAATTATTTTGTCATTTAAATTAACACATAAGATAATTCCCTAATTTCCTCTCTCTTAATATTTTGATGGCAAACACGCCAAATTGCTCATTTTTTTATATCCGCTGATGGGCACAGACTAGAGACTTCGCAGACAGATAATAACCAGACAAACGTATACACTTCTTCACCATGTTAATGAGGTGAAGACTTTTATTACCTATACGTCATAGGCGGGGGAAAAACCACATAAGATATGATCGATCTTAATTTATTAGTAACGCCCTAACAACTTGTATATGTTTCCGCGTAAGACTGGAATGAATCTGAGCGTTAGATCTGTGTTACACGCTAAACTGTCTGGCAGAGTGCAATATTACTGCAGCACACTCTTTGAGACCAAGATTGGGTATAGTGAACACAAAAAAATATGTTAGATTCTGAATAGGAAAGAAAAGTAATAGTAAATTTATCAATACAGCAACAATAATGATAATAAAAAGTCATGATAGTAGTAGTTGTAGCAGGAGTGGTGGTGGTAGTAGTAGTCGTAGTAGTAGTATAAGTAGTAGTAGTAGTAGTAGTAGTAGTAGTAGTCGTATAGTAGTAGTAGTAGTAGAAGTAGTAGTAGTAGTAGTAGTAGTAGTTGTAGTAGTAGTAGTAGTAGTAGTAGTAGTAGTAGTATTAGTAGTAGTAGTATAGTAGTAGTAGTAGTAGAAAAGGAAGAAGAAGAATAAAAAAAGAAGAAGAACTCGATGATGATGATGAAGAAGAGTAAAAAGTATCGATTTTCATGATATAAAAAATATGGTCCTTAGAGAATAACAAAAATTTGATTAGATGGGAAAGAAATAAGATTTCACTTGTTTTGATATACCGTAACAAAATCAATCTTGGAGCAATTTAAAGTATTGACATTTGAACGAAACTGTATTATACGAAAGGTTTTTTATTGGTAACTCTACTTTGTCATATAGTTCAATTTCGTCACCTCTTTCATTTGCATTGCTTGAAAAAGTCGATGTAAGTGAGGTCATAAATTTTTTGTTGGTCGTGGGTGAAGGAGAAGGGAAAATTTGCCTAACTCTGCTACACAGCCAGGTGAATTCACTCTTTAATACCGCCCTCTGGTTGCTAGGTGAAGAAATACTCACCTGTGATTGGTCAGTAGTCAGAATGACAGACATCAATAGCTCTCCTTGATTGCACTGTCACACTTCTGCTGTACAAGCTCGCTGGGAAGAGTGGGATTCAGTGTAAATTCTGCAAGCACGCGCGCAAAGTGATTACCGCTAAGCTCCAAGAAGTGAAGATGGTCGCTTGGAGCATGTGAAGCTCCTAAGAAATCATATATCATTACAAGGAAACACTATATCAATTAACATTATAGAGTGACAGCGAGGTGGGCCTATCTACTTACCTGCCCAGCGTGTGGCTTGGATTTGTACACATCTATACTGGGATCTTATTCTTTGACTAGTTGGAATACATCGCTGTGTTGGTTAATGAGGGAGATTCCTTGAGAGGCTAGACTCCAAATTGGTGGACTCAAACTAAGAATACTCGGATCTTAATTTATTCTCTTGATTCGCGAATAAGCGGGTATGTTTGACCATTAATGGATTGAAATGCATGTTCATTTTAGTTCTCAGAGTCAGTTTTATAAATGGAAAACCCACTGTTATACATATTGCTTGATATTCTGGCGAAGATTATGAATTTGTCTTAGATGTTACCCGGAGATGCCGTGGGTCCAGAGAAGTAGAAAGAGAAAATGCTGAATCGCATAAAGAGTCTGACACGTCTGACACGATTCAACAACGACAATGGAATCTCGAATCGTTCATTTATAATTCGCATATCAAATTTGTATTTCATCGCTTGTTGATAAATATATATTTCATATTTCTATTTACCTCTTTTAACCTGCAGATTGCAAGGTAATTGGACCGTCGTTTTATCCAAAGTTTAACGCCTTGACTAGGCGGAAGGAATAACCATGGAGAAAGTACGTTGCTGTTTCTCGTGTTTCTTACTCCTCACGGCGAGTCTACTGCCTACAATAATTGGTGAGATATTTCAAACTTATTTAAAGATTTTAAAGATAATTATAACGTCACCATGGTCACAGATGTTATAATATACAGTTCGATCCCGTGTCTATGTGTTATTTATGAATTCCTCAGCAGTTTTAAATGATTGCGAATATGCTATTCCTCTGGATTTAATCTGCAATCAATTCAATTGGCTTGAAGGTAACATTTTGATCCTTAATGATACGGCTCATAAGTTACAAATAACCTTATTTGATTTGTTATAATCACATTCTTTATAAAGTGTTATCCATTGGAAACACTTCATGCCCAAGTTCACAGTCTTGCGGTTCGTTTGCTGGAAAGGTAATGTACCGAAACTCATCGATTGCCATTCTTCAGTTTTGCGTTTAATGTTTTCACAATGCACCAAAACGATAGGAGGAAGGTAACAAAAAAAAAAAACAGGTACTTGTAATTGTTCAATTCTCTTTGAATGGTTCCTATAAATGATAAAACATAGCGCCTCTTTCAAGGGCATCTTACTGCTTTGTAGAATAGAACATTTAGTCACGCTCTTATTGTCGACGTTTCAACTCTTTCTAGTTGACTTTTTTTCAAGTTTAATCGGAGATCCAATATTGACACAACAATCAAAAGGCATGAATATCTGCTTTAAAAATGTTCTACGCACTTTGAAGATAAATACAATTGGATACTTAATATTCGTAGATAGAGATTGTTGAATTGATTCTAGTCGGTTTACATTTTGTTAGAATTTGGCATCTACGAACATTTAAACCCAATCTATGTGAACTTCATCATGTTATTAGAATGTGAAATCAACTTTCGATTAAATTAAGAAATTCCTTACAAACTTGGAGTGTTCAATTAGTCGCGGATACGATGGAGAATCATAAATTACGTTCTTCGCTATTCCACGAATTAACTAGAAAATTGTTGTTTTCCACTCGTAAAGTCGTATAATCATGATAACAGATTTTTCAGTTGATAATTATTGAAATGAAGCAAATTTATCGATGATTAAGAAATTATAATATTCCTGACAAAATCCACCATTAGACATGCCAGATGCGTCAATGATTTACTGAACACTACAGGCAAGAGGGTGGGCCAGAAGCTTGTCAAGCATATTGGTATATTTTACAGTTTTGTTGACGGACTTATAATACAGATGAAGCTGATTTGGGTAGACATATAGAACATTGATTTGGTATAGAACCCATAATACGAAAACTGTATACCATTTATCTTCTTCCTCGCAGCTCATGTTAATAGGTGCTTTGAATATCGCTAATAATTTATGGCTTAATATGCAGATAATAAACTGATGAATAGATTTTTTTATTCATTTATTCCGAATTGAAGAGAATTATGATAATCAATCTAGCTCTGCAACACCATTTTGTATTGGATAGTGAGTTCATGCGTTACGGTATGATGATGAGACAAAATTATTTTGTCTGCCATTATAATTTTTGTATTATGACTTTGGTTTAATCTTGATTTATTTTGTTGCCGCCTGGCGTAGATCCAAAGAATTCCCTTTGGTATGATGTGCCCAATCTCTTATACCCCCTTCAAAAGTAAGGATAAAAGATCTGTTTTCAATAACCTTTTTTCTCTCTCTCTCTCTTATTTCTACATTTTTGAAATATTTACTTAGTAATTTGTTTATTATTGTTATTTTTTTGGGGGGAGGGAGAAAACATTGACTGTATTTTTAGTGAAGACCCTTTATTTTTTCTGCCCCCTCCCCTTTTATGAAATCATGGATTCACCCCTGGCTTGTGCACATGTGCGTGTAAGTGTATGTGGTAAAATATACCCTCCAGAATTGTCCCCCACTCGGTGAATTCTTGAGTATTAGCGAAAAGAGGAAGAGAAAAAAAAGTCCGGCGACTTTGCGACTGTGTTCAAAATATCATTTCGATTAAGCGAATTACTAACCAACAACTGTGTATTGGGCAGATAAATCCATTTGTAAACTTGACGAAGGGAGCAAGGGGCGCAAGGGAGTTAGGTTTCTTGATTACGACAGGTGCAAGTTTGATCCTAATTGAGTGCTTGATTCCTAGTTAATAAACAATATCTCTCCAAACTAGCTCTCTTTCAGGACCATTGATCAATACAGTTACTTCTAAATCAAATTATTTAACATCTTCAATAAAAATTTGATTTGAGAAATAATATAATTATTCTACAGTCTTGTTTAAATCTTTTTGTTCGTATGAACGAAAAGTGTGAGGTATATTTATCGCGACGATACGTACTATAGTTCTTAAATTCAATTTTGGAATCTTATTAGGATGAACAATAGTAGCGCAAACTCTTGACAAATTATTCAAACTCTGTTCAGAACTAAATGGACGAAGTATTTAAGATTAACTTGAAACTGTGTGCCTCACAGTCTTCCTAGAGGTGCCGACGAAAGTCTTGAGCGTTTTTAATTTCATCGGATGGGGGCATCCATGAGCTTGCAAAAAAATCAAGGATATTTTTAGAATGATTCCTAAGAAATGTGTGTCGAATGAACACAAATCCAAACAAGATTTCACTGTCATCTAAACTTTAATCTGCGTTCTTAGGTCTGTCATGTCTGTTATGATCTAAATATTCAAACTCGGAATGTAATATGATATTTAAAAAGTGTCCTCAGAAAAAGCGAAAGACGTTTCACTCATCATGCTCATCTACTCATACTTTTCTAATGAAGTTCTAGTGATCAGTTTTGTTTTTAAGCTTCAGACAATGACTATCATTGGGGTCAATGGACAAAATATTGCCTTGCCAAAAGGTAATGGGATGGGTGGTGAAGGCGACGGCTGTGAGAACAAAAAAAAATGCCATGAGAGCAACTTCAAAAGATAGTTAAAATGGTTCATTCTCAGTCACCATTGATCTACTTTGTTCTGTTGATATGTTTGGACGACATGTGATCATCTAAAATTGTCATATGCCCTATTATACGTCTCATAAAAATACTTTATTTCATATCTTTGAAAATATAGAAATGAATGATCAGCAGCAATAATTAAAAGAAATATTTTTTTTTATTTATTATGCACTTTATTTCTTTAAGCTTCAAATCTTTCCTGAAAACCCCAAACATGCCAAAGTAGATTTCGAATATTGTTGATAGTCCAGAGATTTAACAGTTGCAAGGGTGTGATTTACTAATACTTTCTTTTTCAAATTTTTTCAAGTAAGTTCATACTTTTCATGCTTTTAAACGAAAATAGTATACATTATAACAATGATCTCTTTCAATATCTGTATGGAAAATGCGATCAGTCTGTCATGATAGTGAAATATCGATGGTGTGACCTGAATCCATATCACTCAGACACATTTTACTGAATAATACTTCCCTCACGGAAATTCTGATACCACTTGACATTGTGATTAGTGCCATCCTTAATCATGATGACGAAATTTAACAGCAGCTTACTTTCCATAATGTTTTCAGGGGTTTCGGTTTTTATGCGCTTTTGTAATTTTAGTCTTGCATGTTCCACAAAAAAATTAATATAATGACAATGTGCCTATTCTCTTTACCTCTAAACTTTACCATGGACGTGATCACATCGCGACGCGTCGTGGTGCCGAAAGATATCGGGTAATTCTATAAAGTATGTTGTGTTCGGCCAACCATCGACCTAATATGTGGCCCGACGGACCCCTTTATGGGACCTTCCTGGAATGTTTTTTTTCTGTTTCCTTTTTTCACAAGAAAGGTTGCAAAGCACTCATATTTTCATGATTTGAGCTGTCGTAAACATAGTAAAGTGAAGTTGAAATGAGAAAACTGAGGGTCAAAAATAGGGGGTGATTATTTTATGGATGTGCCGTAAACTCATCTGATCAAGTCTTCCAAAGGGAGCTGCTTTTATGGTTCCGGTCTCGGATTCACCTTTATCATATTAGACATTTTTAGTAGAAAATTAGACTGCTTTCTTTCTGCTCAAAAAGTATTTGAAGTGGGTTTTGTATCATTATGTCATCAGCGCTCACTTGTAAAAGATGAAACGTCAAAGCTCTAAACTCAAAAGCCTCTGCAGTTCAGTCAAAACCCAGATCTTGATTCGTTGGAGACCAATTAAGCAATGGGTCTTTTTGGAGGGAATAAATTCCTATAGAATAATTATTGTAACACGGACTGTTGTTTGCAGTGGTTAGTCAGAAAAAAATAAGGCCAAAAAGCTAATTTTAAACTAGCAAACAAAGAAAAAGAAATATTTCGCCATTCCTTTGATAACCATTTTTGTTCTTTTTAGACTAAGACGCCAATACACATACTCTAGACGAATTTTGATCAATTATCTTGCAACGGGGCAGAACACAAACGGTGAACCGTGAATAATTATCTTTAATCCACCAAAGTTGCTTTACGAAACACTTTTTATGGTGATCACTACGCTGTGATCTATTCACAATCGAACTAATGAAAGTAATTTATTGACGTTAAGCAAGGTAGCTAATCCCGTGTGGTGTAACTTCCATGTTTACCAATTCTTCTGCTGGATCTAATCCATCCAGTGAACATGGTGAAAGCGAACCAAATTTACAATCTGCTAAAATACCGAGGTTTTAATACCAATCTGTATGTTACGCAACACCCTCGTAAAATTAGTTGTAAAATTTTATTTAATTACTATCGGTAGGTTATCGTCATGACAAATATTGAGATATTTTTCATAATGAGAAAGTCACAATTTCACGGACGATGGTATGGATCACATCAGGGATTCCCGCCTTACAAGCAATTGCATTTTATTTATCCATGGTAATCGATCTGAAGTATAGAAAGCCAGCGACGCCATAATCTATAATTTTCATTTCCCTTCTCTTAAATGTCTAACACATTTGCTAATGGCATATCAGCGTGCCGTTTTTCGTTTACAAAGAAAAAGGATATAGATTTACAAGAGTAATGGCATCAACGGCTTTCCATAGTTACGGTTGATTAAATAAACCACGAGTCTTTGTAACCGTGGTTGGCCTTTGGAGGTAATACCACACCCCTGGTCGCATTTTTGAGGTTTTTAAATAGTGATAATGGCACCTTTTAAATCGGTATTCACAATCACGGGAAAAAAAACATCTATGGATGGTAGTGATCTCGTACAAGATAGGCTATAGGGGGAAACAACCTAAAAAAAGGTGTCACTGACTGGAAGTCGACAACACCCTCCCACACACTACCACAGCTAACCAGGCAGGCAGAAAATTGGGTATCTTTCAACTTTGAGGGTCGCAGCTTTGACGTTTATTGGTCTATATTGTCCATTCGTTCGGTATATGGAAGGGAAAAAAATCACCATATTGTAATCATAACAATGAACACGCAGAAAGGAAACCTTTCAAGTATGGAATGCCGAGAACTGTATGTCTTTACCTCGACTTGCAAAAAAAAGGAAAATCCATCGAACAACCAGCAAAATATAATTTCTGCTGTAAAAATAATTGGAAGGCATGCTGAGAACCTATATTTGTCAGCAATGGAGATTTGTTCGTTTGCAGAAGGTTTAAGAAAAGTATGACCGTGATAGAGTATGCATTCTCTTGATTTATCATCGCTCCAGGGGTTGTTGTGACATACAAAAAAATATAACAACTAGTGTAATCATATTTGTATTGATGGACCAAAAATATTTGTGTCAGAAATTATAAGCATCAAAAAATGAGCACGTCAAACATCTCAGGGGGATGAATCGTCAATCTATAAATAGTTATTCTTGTTCTCGATTGACAATTGAACAGCAAAAAATAACTTCGAGTGAAGAAATAAGAAGTGATAACGTCTTTATCAAACGCAACATTGAGCAGATGGACATTTTTATCAACTAAAAATAATGATCATCTAAATTTGAAATTCCTCAAAAAGGCTATTACTTTCAGACATGCATATTATTATGCATACCATTGCAGCAATGTGTATTTCTAGAATAATTTTCTTTTATTGTGAATGTATATTTCTTTTGAAGATTTCAGTTGTTCATGTCGCACAGATATGAACTTGAATTCCCTTTAGTAAGGTATAGCCCATGCATTATCAATCACACAGGAGTGTTACAAGTAACTGGTGATTGATTCAGATACCATAGCCTAATTAGTTATCCATTCTGTATCAACCAGCAATGTCGATATAATATTACCTTCTCCGGCATGACCAATGCAGGCGCGCGCTGGTCCCAGAATTGTTCAGGGGCTGTATGGAATAGCCGACGCCTATAGACTGTACGTTCCAAGGTACATACGAACGTCTGCAATGACCCAACCAGATGATAGCAGCCAGGATAGTACCGGGATAGCCTAACATTCGCATGATCAGTAATCATGTTATATTAATCTAAGACTAAACATCTAACACAACAACAAACATTGCATTGACAGTGGTTCTTTCCTCCTCTAATGATACTAGCAGAAAAACATTTATGGGCAACACGCACAAACGAATTATCTATTCTAAATACAGATATTACCTGCAAAGATTGGACCTATGTACTGCATAGGCATACAATTCTAATTCTTGGGACCCTTCACAGAAAACAAATATCCAGCATAAGCCATAGGAAGAAACACGAATTTATTTCATTACAATCGAATGTGCACATTTGCACTTGCCTTAGGCGTTTGTTTTTCATTGCTTCTGAATGTAGCTCTTTCTATGACGGGCCATTACAGGAAGACTAAACTGTGAAGTGGGTAATGTTCGTGTTTGTGAATAATCATGGATCCTACCAGTTCTAGTAGGATCAATGGAACAATGGAAGCTGAGATGTATGTTTGATTTGATGTTGACGAATTGACTCCGAGAAGTACCTACACAATAGAGTTATCCCTCCCTCCCTCAGTTGCACGGAGGGTAACAAACTGTTACCAGTTTTTGGATGAAGTCCAGGGCCCGGTTGCAGCTCAAAGGAGAAGTCCCTAAAACCCGCGCTTTTGATAGACTGAAAACCAGGGTTTCGTAACACAAAGGTTGGCGATAAATCGTATGCTTGATATTCACAATAATTGATTGTACATTGTAGTCAATGGAATCAATCGTTAAAAAAATGTTCTTATATACGATGAATGCTGAACTTTGTGTTACGGGCCCCAGGTTGTATTTAACTCTTGGTATTGCATGTCAGTAAGGGGCCCCAGCATGGATGTACGGATGTAAAAGTAAAGTAAATAATATTAACCCAAAACACATAAAAAATGGACTAGAGAGTTATTATGTGATCCACATGCCTAAAAGCCCAGAGTTACCTATTAAAGAACTTTATATCTAAAAGCTAGATAATAATCCGATTCTATTTGGCACATTTCAAGTGATCATGGTGATGGTATGAAGCAAAGAATCACGTAATGAAATGCAAGATAGAATTTGGTACATAATGAGTTTCTGTCTCTCTTTTCTGTTTGCAGCACAATCTTCTTCACAATCATCGTACGTGGAATTCAATGTTCTCCAGGATGTTGGTATCTCGGCTGCATCACCGGGTGTAGACCTTGTGAGAGGAGAGGAAGAGAACTCGGTAGCATATAAGATCAAACCAAGCAAGGGTGACATCGCAGCGAATACTGTGGAGGTGCAACGTCTTGGGGAGGCTATGAGTGATGACGGTGGCTTCGTCCTCGTCGCCAAAGTCAAGATGGGACAGAAAGCCCGTGGTACCGTTGTGTCCATCGATAACCATGCTCACACGAACCGACTCTTCGGTTTGGTGATCGACCGCAAGGGTGATAAGGTCGTCATGCCATATTCGTATACAAGGGATGGTGTCACTTCTGAGGATTCCTTAGAGTTTTCAGGCCTTAACCTCGTTGAAACGGAGGAAAGGGATTGGCATACCTTCACGTTGGATGTGCAAGGAAACTTTGCTATCCTCTATGCAGATTGTACAAGGATTGGTATACAGATCATGTATGGAAGCTTCGTCCATGACGTCACACCGGATCAGTATTCCCTCAGGCTTGGAAAGGGACTCAAGGGACGAAAAGACGTACCCGACTTTAAGGTAAGTAGGCCGATATGCAACATTTCACTGAAATGAAAAGGCGTTTGTTACGACAGTACAGGCGATGGGCGTAACTTAACTGTGTACGGATGTTAATGCGATTTGTCATGGTTACTTGGAAGACATGTTATGTTTCCCAAATATACTTTAATTTTGAGGGGCATTTAAAAAAACCAAGCTTCGGGCTTAGAAGCTGTGCATGCTGTGGAAGCCTTTTAGGTTTTTCAGGGGATTTTCTTTAAACGTGTGCTATTCTAATACCACTCCTAATACCAACACAATAAACTAGTTTTATTGGTATCACAGCATTGTATACACGTAATACGCAATATTGTTCATTCAGGTATTTTGACTTGAAATAGGGTAGGACAGGTTCCCTTTCAATTCTAAATCAGAAGTCGCTGATTTATGAGATCCTTTTGCGACTGTCTTCAGATAAACATACAATGCACTCCGCATCGATTCAGAACAAAACTGTGCAGTGTCACGATTCTTGGGAAATCATTCATAGTTCGGACTGAGGTATTAAAAAGTATACATGTATATATGCATGTACGGTATCTTGAGTCAGTATTTATTCTCTAATCTTGATATCAAATAACTTTTATTCAGTAAAATGAATATGATTTATCTTCGAGGACACTTACAGATTATTAAGGTTGGAGAAAACATTCGTAAGAACTCGGAGGTTGTATTCATTACCCCTTCTAGCTTCCTGATAAGTGATTGCATCAACACGATACACTAACGATACAATCTACATGTAGACACCCCGGTGTGCGAAACCAGGAGATTAAATTTCGACCTGTCCAGTAATGTTAACAACGTGATGAAATGATATACACTCTTTTCAATACATGGGACTGTATACAGGTATATTGACCTACTAAAGCTACACTATCATGGCTATCGCGGAGGACTTAAATCTTCAAAGAGTTGCGTGCGTGATTATCATCTTGATATTTCAATAGCTAAATATTTTTTTCGCTATTTAAGATATAGTGCACAACTTTAAGTGGAAGCTAATTGTTCTGTATTATACGTTCAAGATTATATTTCTATCGATACGTCTGATATCTAGAATAATTGTCGCGTTGAACAAACGCAATTTAATTTGTTCTGATATGGAAATGAGATAATCAAAGCTAATCAAAGGAAAGAACTAGGCTAAACGTTTGGCTGAGCCTGCTCTATAACTCCACACCTGTGAAAAATTATAATGAAAATAAACGATGCTATGTTAAAAGCCAGACCTTTGTCGGTGCCAAAGGAAATATAAATCTACAAAGGGGTTACATAAAATAATAACAATACATGTAAGCAGAAAAGTAAAAACTCTGACAAACCAGGCTTTCGTTTTGCTGATAAAATATAGAGATATTAGAATGTCGTTGCCTAATTTGTTAATAAGCCTTTTGATTTGTCAAAAGTGCAGTTCATTTGCTATTTGGATGTCTCACTCACCAATAAGGAGTTTCCCCTCCAGCAAGTTATAATTAACAAAATAATAATGTACGCACGTTCCTCGCTTTTAGAGCCATGCATATTGAAATGAAAGCATGTTGCACGGCGATCTATCTTTGATAACATTTCTTTACACTGTGAACTTTCTTGGATGGTAGTAATTTTTAGTTTACTTTTTTTTTCGAATCGACTCGAACGTGTTATTTTATCAGATTGAAACAAGGTGATTTTAAAAAAGTCATTGTCGTTTCGTCATTTGGGCTTGTATCTATCATTTTGATATGCATTGACGGTTAAAATTGTTTTCATTTCAAATCAGCCAATTAATCATGTTTGAGGTGGTATATGTCACCTTAAATCAAACATAGGCCTACTATTCTATAGAACAGTTGCAGTATCCTAACCATTGCTACAAGGTTGTCTGTTTCTCATCCAGATATCATCAAATATGTGTGATGACGACATAAACCTTGGATGTTACCATTAAACGAACATACAGTTCGGAATAAAGCACGTACATCTATTATCTACGAATATCACGCCAACTTTATCACCCCAGTGGAGTTTCGTCAAAATATCAGTTACTGTGTTGCTTTATCGCATATCGTATATAAGCAATGGCGAACAAAACAACGGTTTAATCTTACAAATTATATTCTAATTTTGTGGGTTTATAAAGTTATTAAAAATCTTTATATATTTTCAAAATGTATCCATGAACAAGGCACAACATTTCAGTAAAGATATGCAATTTTTAAGCATCAGTACAATACAGTGTACTTCATAACTGTTAGTTCGAAAGTTGAGTAAATGATATAATTGTCTCGACATTCTAACTTTTTGTTAGAAAAGACACGCACCAAAGAAATTGAAGTCTGTAGAGAGGAAAACTAACCTTTCTTTTTAACGCGTTCGTTGAAGCCGCATGTTTCAGAAAAGACGGGAATGCAGGAATGTTAATCTGTTCACCCTCCTTGAAACTTTATTTATTCTTTACTAATACTACTGTATACCTACTGGGTCATAAAGATCATTCATTAGTCTAACTTCAAAATGAATAAAAGTCATTATCTTTAAGGAATGTTAAAATCTTCTTAAATCTGCGAAAGTCTATGATTATAGTTGTGTAAACTTAATTGCTCTTTGAAGCCCCGTTTGAAGCTTCACTCCCGATCGCAAACCTTTTCCCGTGCGTAGGGCCTATACTCAAAGCATGAAGATTCTTAATCATGTTAAACAAATAGTAACATCTACAGAATAGCATGTTTCTGTTCACAAATAGGATAATTAAAGACATGGTAGACATACTGATTTATCATAATGAATATTATTAGAGAGGAAAGGTGATGTATTTTTCGCCTCCTCTAAAGTTATCGGAACGGGAATGTGCAGTCATTAGATTGTCAATAAAACGAAAGCAAGAGATCTTCTTTTTAGTAAACGGATATGGCTTACAAAACTATCTGTTCAATTGGATACAAAAACGAGTTGAAATATCGGCTTATACATGTATATCAATCAATAATCATTCAGAGAAGAAATCTCTATAAAATTAGTCAATATTTGAATAGAAATATATTCTGTGGTGGACTGGAAAGAAGTTTATCATATTTTCTTTTCTACAGACACAAATAATTGATAAACAGATACATTGGTCTTATTTTGGCCCGTATCATCTGTGCATTAATGCGTGTAACTCGCTACATGCACTAAGCATAACATTGGGTCAGATGCATACAAATAATCAATTGCTTTTGCAAGGCTTTTGCTTGATTCCGTATGCATAAATATGAGCAAGAAAATGCGTATGATAGTAAGTTCAAGCAATCTCTAGTTAGCATTTCCTTGACGGTTATATTGCTAAAAAGCGTATGCATGAAGTGAGCATTTCGCTTGTGCGTTTAAAGGGGAATCCAGCCTTGGCCATAAAATGTTGCGTTGGGAAGTAGAAAAATAAATTAAACAGAATGGTAAAAGTTTGAAAGAAATCGGACAAGCAATAAGAAAGTTATAGCTGCTTTAAAATTGAGATCACTAATACTATGTAGATTTCAAATTGGCAACTGGGTAAGTAAATTATGACAAGGGGCAAGGACAACTTTCCTATAGGCCATGTACTTTATTATCAGGGATTTGTGGTTTTCTCCTAAGTACCCATTCCCCTGGGGCAGTAATCTAAATATAACCCAGGAAGTATATTGTTTTATGTCCTCATGAAAGAAAAATTTAATTTGAAATGAAACTTTTGGGAAAAATTACATTTTAGCCATAATATGTATTGGAGTACATGGAAGAGTAGTCCTTGCCTTACATCACTATGACATCCCATATGCGGCCAATTTGAAGTCTCCATGGGTATAGTGATTACCAATATTTACAACTTTTAAAAATTCATTACTTTCTTGTTGTTTGTCCAATATTGTTGAAACTTTCACCTATTAACTTGTCTGATTTTTCTTTTCCTTATAAAGACAAGTTTTTATTTGGGTTGGATTCCCCTTTAAGCACTTGCCTGGGGTTTTTCAAGCTCCGTCAGAGCAGCTTGAGCGTTTGCTTGATCAGGACGTTTGCGTTTTCTTCCTAATAAGTGCAAACCAAATGCCAAATGCATCTGACCCATTGGCATTTCATAATGTTTTCAACGAAGTGGGTATATAGTTAAATAGTTTGAACTGTTGAATGCGGAATAGTCGGACTTTAATATTGTCTATTCTAAATGATTTAGATAAGGTGGTTTCAAACCGCCTCGATCACAAGAATCCCCGTTAAATTACGAGAACTTTTTTAGGCTGAAAAATACCCATTAATTATTCCTGCATTCACACCACCCTGAAACATACCCTTGTTGACCAGCTGTTAAAAGATGTTCATTATTATTGGTTAAAAAGGGAAGTATAAAATTGTTGGGCAAGAGAACATTAGATGTTTAAAATATTGCGAAATGTTAGTTGAACATTTTCCAAAGAAATAATGGCCCAAAATGTTTTTCCACAACAAAATGTGCATGATCCATTTTACGCAACAGATTGAGCAAAATCTTCTCAATACACGGGATTATAAAAACAAATGATACGCACACTGGTGTCCGTGAACTTTGGGGCACCCCTAAAAAGGTTCCACAACCTAAATGAAAAAAAGGAAAGGGAAAATGTTAAACTGGGTAATGATTTTCTGGATATATGTAAATATCTGTCACAAAATTAGCTTTTTCGTTTTAAATGACCACTTTTATCTTGCTCGTTTCGCTCCCTTGCGATTTTTAAAGACAATTTTCACGTAGGCCATACTCTGTGCTCCCTCTATTTTGCAACCCATTTTTACTTCTTTTGTATAACGTCAGTCATCGTAAAAAATGATAATAAATCAATGTATATACCTGACCATATAATTCATTCCGTTCGAGCACTTTTGTGATCATCATCGTTTATATTCATATACGAATTGTTTAATTTGACCATCAATAAGATGACTTGAGTCATTTTTAGTCGGTGTTTTCCCTTGCAGGGAGTGATAAAAAAGGGTCATGGTCTAAGTTTGTAAAGATTCTTTAGTCGGAAATTATACGTCAGTGACATTGTAATTCAAACTCTTCCTCTATTTTACGCAATAAAAAAAATAAAATGGCGTCGAGTATTCTTGGAGCAGGCGATTTAAAGATGTCTTTTGAGGACAAGATGGTTCAGGATGCTCACAGCTTGAGGCGAGGCCGAATCGTAAGGACACCAGGTCATGCTTCTTCCCATTCCAATCACTTCTGACATTCACTCACATCAAAACTATAATATTTAAAGGCAATACTCACCTTGCTTTTATAAGAGAGCTTTTATTACATATGAACTTGATTAAACATTACGCTTGACTTACAACTTCAAAGTAGTTACCGTAACTGAAGAAACTGAAAACCTGTTGTTGCAGAGAATTGTGATCGCAACTCATAAGTAACTATTTAATTGGTCAAAATTTACAAAACCCAATAAAGAAATGATAATTTGTATGAGATTATTTTTTATTTCAGTGTAATACTTGAATAACGTTAACAGTCCTTCCGGAAGGGGATCTGTCAATGTGTAATTGTTTCGTCATTATGGGGACAATATTATATTGTTTGAATGGTTTATCATGAACAATATAAGATTGGTCTCAACTCTGATGCTTGTAAATTTGAAGTGCAAAATGGAACATTTATATTTGTATGGTTTTCCAGAAGGAATATGTCACCGATTGTTCTTGATAATATATGGGTTTGGTTGAAATGAATATATTCAAAGGCAAGTCACAAAAATATTATCTTCAGCATTAAGGATGCCATAATGATTAGGTGTGTGCCTTTCTCTTTGTTATTTTTATTCGAATTTAAATTACCATTTTAGAAAAAATTTCCGATCAATATTAGTTACATGATTATAGATTTCCTAACTATCCGCATCATTCTAAAATTGAACCGTTGATTTCGTATGAGATGATAAAACTTGTGTTTCACTATGGACATTTATGTTTAAGAAGTGCCAAACAACAACACTGTTTAAAATTATTTGGTTAAAAATCCAAATCCCTAAATCCCTGTGGAATGCAGGCAATTTGAGATAAAAATAAAATTGGACAAAGTTTCTAAGCTCATTTTTTAAAAGTGTGTTACGAAATAAAGATCAACAACAGACGGGCGGGTACACTTTTCATGCCCCTTTACTCAATTGTCCAAGGTTTGAATTGAACATTAATATGTATTCAAATGAAGTGCCTGGATATAATGGTATCATCTGTTTACAATATAGTCAGATAGTTAAGTGGCTTTTAGTGTAAGAAAACCTTTCGTCTAGAAACCTTGGAACATTGTGTAAGATTGAGGCCAATTGGAAACAATGAAATATACGAGAAGAAGGCAGGCCTTTTAGTTCTATCACACGAGGTCGCTGTCCACCTGATCCACTGTCTAATTGTAATTTCCTCTGTGAGGATTGATCGTCAACTTTATAATTGTAATAATTGTAATGTTATAAAATTTAGATTAAAGTTGAACCTAGCTCAGAGATCCGAACCTACGGGCGGCCGATAGGTCTCGGACAACATGGACAAATTGGCAACTGCTTTGTGGCATGTCCGTGTTTGTAGGTACTGAGCTAAAGTCATCCTTTATCTCTTTTTTTTAATCGTGTAATCATATAGTCGGAAAAATATAATTGTATTTTACTTTGTGAAGGGAACCGAAATTACGAATGCCTATGGGCATTTTCACGGTAACTGACGATACACGGCACAGTTCTAAAACAACAAATGATGGAAGTTTGCTTAAAAAGCAATCTCCCATCATTTGTTGTTTTGGAGATAATCATACACACAATGAAAAGTGTGTAAAATTTTGCCCTTGTAACGTCAGTTACCGTGAAAATGCCCCTATGCATGTCTTATTGAAGTTTGATAATTTTATTTGTTTTGTTCAACGTGTTTTGGGCCTCTGCTACGGGAACACTGCTATTCTTTACAAACTCCATACCACAAAAAATAAAAGACAGATAATGCAACATTTTATTGCATTTTAAATTATTTGTGTTAAGAATAGATTAAATTTCTTTGGACATAGCGGTTGTAATAACAAATTCACTCTGTAATTCTTTACCATTTTAGTTTTTAAAAAGGTACATACATTTCTTCCCAGGTCCATGCATGCATGAAGACTAGTGCTCCATCACACTAGCCTATGTACCTAGTTGAAGTACAGTCCCCCTTTAACGAACGGTGGCTCTCACGCAATGTTTCTCATTACGACACATACTGGTTACATGAACAGATGCGTCATTTTCTCAACAATGGCAATAATCATTTTGTCACCAGTCAAAAGTCAACACAGTTGACTTTTGTCAGGACGATTTACTGTTTTTCGGATGATCGACCGCCAAATTGAAAATCAGTAGACAGTTAACGATTGGAAGACCGCGCGTAATCAAATCATCACTCATCCAGTGTACTGTCGGGTTAGGACCGGGGGCCATGAGCATCCGAGTTCTGGGGCCCATTTCATAAAACCTGTTCTAATAAACAATATTAAGCTAGTGAAATCGTTCATTTTGATTGGCTGGCTGTAAATTTGTTATAGAAATTGTGCATTTGTTATTGTATCAAGTCTTTATGAAACGGGTCCCAGGAGTGTAATTACTAAGTTTTTTTTCAGACCATACGAGTGTGATACAGCAAAGGCTAAACAAAGGTGTTTACGAACATGTCAAGACGAAACAAATTGTTTAAAGTAATATCCTCTTTTATTGTTCAGCTTTTGGCATATTTTACCATTTCGAACTGGTGAATAATTATATGCTGGTAGCCTAGCACATTTGACTGTAGAATTGCGTCAGTTTATTATCTTTTGGGTCATTTTAAAATTTTTGAGCCAACACAAGTTTTTAGGTTCATTATATACAATATTTATTTTATCACCACCTTAATCAAAACACGATGATAATGTAAAAAGAATGCAATTTTTACCACAAATACAATAACAACATATCATATGAAACAAACGGTTTCATGAGTAGAAATTTGGTCACCATGCATGAAGCATGATTTGAGAGAAAGATCATCATCGACATGTCACAGGAATCAGATCATTTTGATTTTGAGATGATACATCTTTATTCTTGGCCCAAACCATCATGAAGTGTCACTCTGCATCTGACGGTAGCTTTTCATTTGATGGTTTTATCAACAAGGACATCACGATATCATCATACATTTGCTACGAACGGAAAACTATTGATTCTATGAACATAGGTGACTGAAAGTACATTGATAAATAGTACCTTTTGATGGTAATTAATGACTCAAATTTTACCGACGTATGCATGAGAGGGAAACATCTCTTCTTCTTGCAGGAAAGAACAGGTATCCGTACCTGTTTCCTTTCTTCCTTCACTGGGAGGGAATCAATTTAACAAAGTACAAAGAAGTCACGATATTTACTGAACCCTCGCTAGCTTTACAACCGAAACGTGATTTAGTATTAAAAAAAAGAGCGGGAGGGTAAAATAAATGTTTCACATTCAGCTGTAAAAAAGTTTCGCAAACTTTCATAAAGACGGGAGTATGGCAAGCTACTTGGTCTCTCAGTAAATTTAATCATATTCGCCAAAGTTGAAATACGCCGACGCTTATACGTTGTATACTATTTCACCTGGCCTTAGTGTGACTTACGACATTTTAGGTGGCATTATTTAAAAATAAATGTCAAAACTTGAAAAAGAAATGATTGAAAAAGTTACACAAATCTTTTACCATACTTCTACTTCGTAACCAAACATGCGTAAAGTTATGTTTCATTTTAAGAACACCTTCTGACCCCCTGGATAATTTGTACCTTTTGGTTACAACACGTCATTTAATGATGATATGTAGAGATTGGATAGAGTGAAGAGCGCTATAGTTCCCAGATCATACCATCTTGTATGACAATAATGATGATATCATATCGGACAGGTTTCAAATTCCATGCATGTCCTTATACACCCTTGACATTCGTGTAACAAGCGAATGTTCGTTCTGGTATTTCTAAACGAGTCATTAGCGGCGGTAATGAAGGACGTAAAACCCTTACCCTTCACTAAACCCTAGAGATGATTTCTATCATCGTTGCAATGAATCTCAGACAGTATCCATCATATTCCTAGATCTTTCATTCAAGCGTCAAAGGTCATCAGATTTTGCCATCTATACCTTTCAATTTCATTAATAATTAATCAGAGATAATGTCATCTCCTTAATTGCGGAACTGAGATTGCTAGAAGTTCCTTGAAGAATGGACATATTTTTGAAACGCTGTCTCTTAAAATAATTGCGTAGCTATAGTGCCTTCTTCATCCTGGCAATATGTACCAAACTTGTTGCCGCTAGATGACTCACAATTAAAGATTCTATTAAAAAGTAATCATCATGATCATTATGATTATCCACGAATACCAAGGTCAAAGATAAATGATGTCTGAATATTGATTTTTGTTTTTCATTGGTGATCCGATGGTATCTTGCTGCCATGGTTACCTTGAACTGTTGAAGACTTTCCATCCATGTGCTTTATTTGGATATGTAGCCTATGGAATGCGAAGTGTAGCAAATACCAAGAAACATGGATTTTTTTTAAGGAACTTGCACGAACCGTCGTAAAACCCTATAAGGGCACATGAGAGTAATTCAACCGCGCGCAAAGCATGTCGGACAGGCGTAAGTAAAGATCACATGACTTTTTTTATTAAAATAATTCATTAAAAATAGATCAAATGTTTGTATATCAAAAGAAGAACGATAGAGATAATGCTATGTTCATACTCTTTCATAATTAAGGCGTTTGGGGAGGCTAGACTGCATTTTTGTCTTTCATTTTAATTATTATTACCCACAATGGAGTTCTGTTTTTTCTGGCAATGAACTGGCCGAAATTATGGTTAGTCTTATTTCAGGCCATTTAACTTTTGATTGAGCTGAGGAAGTACCTGATTAACATATCAAGTCTTAATGTACTGTTAATTGTGACTAATGTCAGTGAATTAAAGCAAAATCTATCGAGGGATTGATTTTTGATGATTTTTTGATGAGCTATGATATAACACGTGAGTGAATGGGGGTCTGTAATACTCATGTGTGCCCTATAGCGCGACTACACTTCTACACTGTCGTTGCTATGGCTGGGCGTCGTCTGCTAGAAATCAGTGGTGAGAATGCTTCAAACAGTTTTATACAAAGTGATAGGTTATGTTTAACAGCAGTTGATAAGTATATAACTCGGCATTTGGTGCATTTATCGCTTACGATGCTGAAATGACGCTTTCAAATGTATATTCAATGCCTATTATCATTTATCATGCAGAAATGCGAGTTTCTACTGCCAATAGGAGATCAGATCTGGTTGGTTTGAGAGTGTGAAATTAAATAAGTAGGGATTTCAAAATGATACATAACTTCTAATTATCATCAAGGATTCCTATTTTCAATATTTAGAGCACGCCGAGAAAGAAAGATGAACAAAACATTAAAATACATAAACTTGTCTCAGTCAGATGTAGATTGCGCACTTGAATACTATTCACTTCGTTGAAAGCTAAGGGGGGGGGGGGGGAGCTGAGTCGGGGTACATACCTCATCCTCCTGTCTTGTAAGCAGGGCGGGGTTGATGGTATATATCTATAGCACCCCCCCCCCCCTCCAGCTTGTGAGTTATAATGAGGAAGAGAGGCGATATAAGCACAAGAATTGCTTACACTCTTTGTTTGTTATCAATTTTCTTTTATTTACTTTGTTTATTTTTATGCGAATGAAAAAGGTAATAAATCACTTCGAACAAAATTAAACATGCTAACAAGAAGTTTTAACTCCACACAATATATATTTTAGCCCATTGATGGACATCAAACAAGTAGAACTTGTAGCTGCAATACCATAACCTATAGGAAGCGCACAAATTATATGAATGGAACACTGTATTTTTACATTAAAATGAGGGGCGTCTAATGAGACGTTTTCTTTTCTTTTAACGCGTTTAGTCAGATTAGGTATTGAATGCAATATATCAATCTCTTCAGGAGAACCCACTCTTTCTTTTGAGACCAAAATATTCAACTTTTCGTTGTTTGACCCTCAGTATAGGGCACATGAGAGTAATTCAACCGCGCGCAAAGCATGTCGGACAGGCGTAAGTAAAGATCACATGACTTTTTTTATTAAAATAATTCATTAAAAATAGATCAAATGTTTGTATATCAAAAGAAGAACGATAGAGATAATGCTATGTTCATACTCTTTCATAATTAAGGCGTTTGGGGAGGCTAGACTGCATTTTTGTCTTTCATTTTAATTATTATTACCCACAATGGAGTTCTGTTTTTTCTGGCAATGAACTGGCCGAAATTATGGTTAGTCTTATTTCAGGCCATTTAACTTTTGATTGAGCTGGGCAAGTACCTGATTAACATATCAAGTCTTAATGTACTGTTAATTGTGACTAATGTCAGTGAATTAAAGCAAAATCTATCGAGGGATTGATTTTTGATGATTTTTTGATGAGCTATGATATAACACGTGAGTGAATGGGGGTCTGTAATACTCATGTGTGCCCTATAAGGGGGGGGGGTGAAAAACCTATGCAGTGGCTAAACCGCAGATTCAACCACTCATCATCGCCATTACTCCCCGATCAGATATTTCTTGGTATTTTGCTACACTTCGCATGCCATAGGCTAATTCTGTTCTCTTGGATTTGTATGGGAAATGGAATATTGCAGGAATTTTTAAAGATATTGTTGTTGATACACCCAGTATGATTCTCCCTGAATTTCTATATTAATGTAAACTATTCACAATATTAGCACAAACTCTCGTTGGAATTGAAACCCGAGGAAATTGAAAAGGTATGCAGAATGTTTGCGGGCAGGCCATGCAAGTTGATTGTATGTATCAAGCGCTATAGGTGCCATGAGCCTAATTACATCAGGAGGGCTAAAGATATTCGTTCGACCCAACCCATTCAAATTTTTTAAATTTGATATTGCTGATTTCCAAAAGTGTATGAATATGATTCAAAATCTAACACTGATTCTAGAAATGGTAACTACTGAACTTCCTTTGCCCAAATTGGGAAGATATATCAATGATTTGGAACTCTTTTTTGACTGGCGGAAGAATTGGGGCTATTTTACTGTTTCAGTTGATGAATTTGATCCCATCATAGTTATCTTCATAAATGGCGATTTATTTTTAAAATGAGCTGGTTACGATACCCTTCTCTGGTCAGATATGGAATGTCAGATATATATCCTATCCAAAGGTAGTAAACATTCGACCCTCTAATTTCACATTTATTTTTTATGAATTTTTCTTAAGTGCCATTTTAACACACAAGTCTATGGGGAATGTTTTACGCGCGTGAGACCTATATAAAAGCCAGACAGTATCATTATCTATTTATCTTGGGTGATTAATTTATTCATTTGCTATTTTGTTTGTAGGGTATCATCGCAGATGTGAAGTTTATATTTGGTATGAGGCGCATGCGTGTTCTTCGTATTCTTGGATGTGATAATATAGAGGAAAGTTCAAGTCAATCATCGTCGAGTTCGGACGTGTCACCAGCTTTCGTTGAGCCAAGCCAGAACAGTCAACTCTCTCCATTTGGTGAGTACAGTGTCTTTAAAATACAAATCATATTAGTTCCCCTCTTCCCATCCAGCTGTACACTCGACTTCTCTTCACCACACCCCTCCCCCTTTTCCCCCCTCCTCATTCTCATCTTGCCCCTCCCCCATTTTCTCTTTTCCCCATGCTTTTTACCTGGCTTAATTCCTACGGTAAAGCAATCTAAACGATCTTCATTCATTTATTCATTCATTCATTCATTCATTCATTCATTCATTCATTCATTCATTCATTCATTCATTCATGCATTCATTCATTTATTCATTCATTCATATATATTCATGTTCATTAATTAATCAATTAATTATTTAATTAATTAATTACTTAATTCATTCATTCATTCATGTCCATTCATAATCATTCATTCATTCATGTCCATCCATATTCATTCATTCATTCATTCATGCATTCATTTATTCGGTCATTCATGCATTCATATTCATTCATTCGTTCAAAATATTTTCATTAATTATGATGTGTGTATCAAACAGAGTTGATGTTAAAGGATGAATAAAAAAAAGATATATATAAATATATTACATTCTGAATTCATTTTTTATTCATTAAATGTTCATATATCATTGACTTCCACCATCGTGACCATTTCCACAAAAACAAGTTAAGCTTAAAGAGATATCAATCAGCAATGAATATTCACTGAGGTGTTTGGTGAAGATGGATAACGCAGGTTTGTTTAGTAAAATGTCGCCCGAATTCATGTACCAATAAAATTTTAGGCAATGTTGTGGTAAGTTTTACCCATGAAATATGCTTTGATAATTATATTACCCGACAAACATATATGTACACTTTTACCCGATAATTCCATATTTGTTTTATTTCTATGACAGTGGAAGAACGACAGTCACACTTGATTGAGATTTCTTTTTATTCATTTTAATCACGTTTGGTTGGTATGCAGTAGACTTTGATTGGTCCTATACTCGCAATAAAAAATAACCTGTGAATTAAACCTTGATGATTGCTACCACTTGTAGACATCAGTCAACGTCAATCTTGTTTTGATGACATCACTGAAGAACTTTTCAAAAACTCTCATCTCTCTTTACTCGAGGAAAGAAAATAGAAGAGAAAACCCAATGTTTGTAGGCGAATGTTGATTTAAATCTCGATTTATAGTCTCAAGTTCAACGCTTTAGTAGCAGTGTGTGTGTTCGTGATTTGTTTGGAGGTATACTCAAGTCAAGGTCAGGATTGTATTTTCACCACACCTTGCCTTTTATTAGCCGCACTATTCCCACCGATAGGTCCAGCCCATCTTTAAGGTTATCATAACCAGCATATGACAATTTTCCCAGTAGTATGCATAATATACTAGATTCTGCCTTTGCTATTGCTTTAATATTACGACATGATGAAGAATTGTTTCCGACTATAACTTCAACTGTTTGCCATCCTTCTAAACGGTTTGATGGGAACTGCGATTAAAATGAAAGTAGTCTGACATAATCGCGGAAATATTTATGAAAGGATGTTTCTCCTATACAACATTGAACATTCAAATCACCTTGTAATGTGGCCAATCCTCAATGATTCCCATACATTAATTATGATGCTGGTGCGCTTGCAACCAATTATTAGCATATGGTTCATTAAAGGGAAATATTACAAACTAATGTTTTGTTCCTTGATCAGACTATTACGCACCCTTTCTCTCTTCCATGATCATTATCAAGGACAGGGAGAGCGAGGTGATCGATCGATTTAGTATCAGGTTTACATTCCTAACAAGCCATAAACTGATAAAAGATCATGTATTGTGAAATGATTATGATCATATCCCACTGCATTTTACAACAAAAAAATACAGCCATTTATCAAGAAAAGCATTGTCTCGTTCTCATTTTGGATTGAGCAATGCATCCCATGATTTAATTCTCATTTTACTTTTATCATTGTCTCTTAGTCAAATCTTAGAAATTGTTTTACTCAGGCATGTGTCGGGCATTATTATTGAAAGAAAATGTATGGAGCAATTGATATTCGTGTACAAATTACCAAATGTTGCATTCTGTCTGAATACAATGCAATATTTCGTGTCTATTTCCCGCTCAAATGGTTTTGTTATGTTGAACAGTAACGTGTAGGACCAGGTGGATAGCCAGACATAATTGGATCATACTGTGGTCGCTCCAAGTCTGTAATGTATTTTGCAGCAAACCTTACTGTTAAATTCTAGCCAGCTGGGGCGTCTTCCAGGAGCGTAGATCTCGCAACCTCCTCCTCCTCCTCTTCCTATTGTTATTGTTGTTTGGTAGTGAACTTTTGTCATCTCGTTGTGTTGTTTCATATTTGAGGGGGATATAGTTTGAAGTGAATGCACTTGCTGGGTTCCCTATAAGAGCCTCATCAGCGATCGGATTCACCTTTGACATGCGTTTCTTACACGGCCCTGAAAACACAGATGTTGGAGGGGCAGGATCAGGAGTAGACAGGACTCTTTTCGCTCACTCAGCCTATTTTAACTGGATTCACTTACAGCGCAGCCGCAGACAGATAGAGATTGCCGAACTTGTCTATTTTTTCATATGAAAGGTCATCAAATATGGAAGTTGTGCTCCCTTAGGGCGTATCACAAACAGAAATAGTCCAATTGGCTTATTAGTTACTGAATTGAGTCCCTGAATCCTTCTACCCATGCAATTCATGCGGGCGGGATGGTGGCAGACTTAGAGTTTTGGGAAATCAGAAATAGTTTAATATATCATAGCTATGATTGATGCAATTTCTTCGTTTTCCTCTATACTTTCATTGTGACATGCGTGATACTCCATTTTATGCTTAACGGCCACTTATCTTATTTCCTGAGATGTTATCTCTTACATGAAAACAAATGCCCATGACATGTAATAGTTAGACCGTGATGATGGGTTCAGATCAAACATTTGATAAGGTGGCTGATAGGCTAGCTATAAGGTATTACATTGATTTCCTATCTTTCAACAATGAACAATGTATACAAAGTATTATCGTTAAACTTGGCTTACCCATTTTATACGGATTTCAATCATGAAACTCTTGGAGATTTCAAATTCAATAATTCATATTCATACATAAATTCATAAATCTTAAAGAGTATAAAATAAAAATCCAGAGTTCGACTGTTCATTCTCCATGCAAAATCGGTCTGGGTTTATTCTAAATCCAATTTAGATGCACATTTCATGATATGTCTTGTGGGTTTATTGCGCATAATATTCAGAAACCAGGCAAAACTTCCTCTCCATTCGCTATTTATTGGTTTGATGATATTTATTATCGAAGTTGGAATTAAAATATCGTCATTATATGGAAAGCTCCCCCATATCCAAATCGAATATCCAATTTGAAGCAGTCGTTTATCCTGTTTATGATATTCGCTCGTGAGCAAGTGAGAAAAGAAAAACCACATATGCTGGTGGTCTTGTAGCTAATCTGGAAACGAACTAATGTACAAAAAGAAAGTGAAAGTAAATGAAAATATTACTGCACGTCCTTACATTTATTTCCATGACATATGCCATTCAGAAATTCTCGTTTATCAACTGTGAATATGTTCTGATTATTTCATAATATTATAACTATGTCTAGTAATTTTGGAAAAGGAAATTTCTGGCCATCCCAAGCCATGCCAGTCCCAATGTCAGTTTAATTTTCGATCGATATAAACAACCAATTGAATGAAATAAATAAAACGTTACGATAGCGAATTATACTCCTCTTCACTGCTGAGACGTATACGCGCAGACGACACGAGTTGTCAAGGAATGTTAGTATTGATTTGCCCGCCAACTAGACTCTGACGTATGTAAACAAATCAAATATGATCAGACAAGTTTGACAAGTCAATTTCGATCACGTTTACTGGTCAAAGTTCACGACCATCAGTTCATTCAAGATATCTAAATTGATGTGATATTATATTCCATCCCATGAGATCCACGAGTTTATAATGCTAACCATACAATGACATATGAAATTAATCTCATAGTTTTCAATTGATATAGATAAATAATTATTTTCTGTATTATTTAATGATACGTATTGTATTTGAATTTGTTTTAAAGTTATTTTTCCTTTTAATTTGGTTTTACATTACCGTAATCTATTTTTTTTAGAAACAAAATGTTCTAAAAATTGCAACTACGTTATATGATGCATTGTTCTATACACGGTCTATCAAATCATTAGTGTGTTTTTTATGGAAATGTAAATGAATCAAAATTTAATCTAATCTAATAACAAAAACAATCAAGTGAAATTTAATCACTTTAATCACTTAAATGGAACAAAAAATAACCTGCTTTCAAGACTGATAATTTTAAGGCCAAATCTGTAATCTACTATTGGGCTATATTCGTATCGTAATATAAGTTATAATTGGGTTTTGGATACAAACTTAAAAGTGTGCGCTACATGTACTTAGGTGGATCAAAATATACAACATGCTGCAAGAATCTCATAGGCTATTTTTTACCCTCAAATAATTATTGAATCGGGATTATCAATATGACAAACGGATTTTATTTGATTACACATTGGTAGCAAGAGACCATGAATCTCCGCTTATTAAAACGTATAGTTTCAATTGAAATGAACGACCCCATATAGTATTCCATACATAATATAAAAGGATGTGGCTTAAACTTCATTGCATTATGTAGCGTCAAAATATAAGACGTGAGTTCGGAGAAAGGAAGATTAAATTACAGTAAATAGAATGACCTTCATTACTGAAATATGTGAATTTCGTTTGATTTGATTGTAAATTTGACCCAGATGACCATCATAAGATATTGAACAATATTTTGACCATCAATCATCAGGATGACGATGTTTCAAATGACCAGTATGGTATAGGTCAATGCTAACTGACCATGGTCACGTCGTCACATCTTTTGATACCTTTGTTATGAGCGCGAGCACAAGGGTCATTTTGGTGAAAAACAATCCAAAGAAATAGAGATTCCTTTCAAAATAATTGGAACATTCATATTAGGTTAGAATTCCTCATTTGACTTCATTTTGCAAGCAATATCATTTATAATTCAAATGTTTTTTTATATATAGGATATAATATCTACTCGACAAGTCATTTTTTTTGTGATGCTGACGCCATCAGAATTGTATTGCTGATTCCTAATTGGTTGGCGTAGATAGGTTTCGTATAGACACAAAAACCTTCGAATGTATTAGCTTCTTCGACTAAAAATATTGTTACTATTTTACAAGACAAGAACCCCTTTATGTTTTGTTACATAATCGAAGCATAGTGCATCATTCAATTCTTGTTACCTAATTGAATAGTAAACTCCAAAACACGTACAAACTTATTGCATTAATGTAAAGCTATTGTGAGCTGAACCAATGATATACATTTGAAAATACTCTGAAAAAAAACCGGTTTCATGAATGTATTGAGCGTGTAGTGTGTTTGTCGTAAATAATAGGATTTCAAGACCCACAAGAAGTTAATGACCGTACATGATTTCTTGCATTTATACAATTCTGATGTACTGTCTGCAGATGTTATATATTTATTTTAAAAATTGTTTATTAAAAGAAAATCATGATATTCTTTTTAAGTTAGCTTGAAAATACGCGTGTATTCTTTTGTTCAATTCAAGAGAAAGAAACTTACTATCATCTTTCCATTTTATTTTACGAATATTTGAATCGAAAATCACTTAATCGTTGTGATTTGAGATCTGAAATTAAGATACCGCTGTTTAATTGAATGGGCATTGATTTTTCAACTACTTTTTTTTACACATTACCTTAAAAATCAAATACATGTTCAGATTACTTTTTGTTGTATATTTGATGATATTTATTTTAAGATGACTTTCGCCGAATCAAATATGTATAGTCAAGATATAGATATGTTTGTATCATAATCTGTAAAAGTTGATTTTAAAATAATTATGTCATAATGCTGAGCAAGTGGTTGAGCTTTTCTCTGAGGTTGGGGATTTTGATAATTCTCAATTGGTATTTACTCCTCGCCCAGTTATTCATCAAACTTTCACTTTAAATTTTTAAAAAATTTATATTTTAAGGACGTTTCAGCATGGTCAGGTTGTGATAAAATAGTGGTAAAGAAACTATGGTTTTACGGAGACTAGGTTACTTGGTGAAACAAAGTACATTCCATTTCACCACATCATTTTATTCCTTGAATTTGAGTATCAAATACGGATGAAAACAGGTGGTGTCTGTATAGCATTCCATATCATTCTTTATCTTCATAAACATGCTGACTAAGAGAAATTTAGTCCGAGCTCCTTCCTAGATTTGGATGATGTCAAATGTTATCACTATGGTTACAGTATAAATTAGTAAGTATAAAGTTTTCAGGAATGGTTAAAAGAAACGTAACATAAGTTTCCCACATTGATCATTAAATTTGCTAATAGACTGTACAAAACGGTTTTAAAGAGTTGATGATATGTTATTTCAAGAATTATTTAATATTGGCAAAAAATAAATAGAAGAAAAACAGAATGTAAAGGAAAGACGGAGAAGCATATTATAAGGGAAAGGTAGGCAGAGGAAAGGAGGAGGAGAGGAAGAAGGAAAAAAGAAGAAGAAGAAGAAGAAGAAGAAGAGGAAGAAGAAAAAGATGAAGAAGACGAGGAAGAAGAAGTAGAAGAAGTAGAAGAAGAAGAAGAAGGAGAAGGAGGAGGAGGAGAAGTTGAAGAAGGAGAAGAAGAAAAGAAGAAGAAAGAAGAAGAGGAGAGGAGAAGAAAAAGACAGGGAAGGGATGAGGAGGAAGAACAAAAAATTTAGGCTTTCATCGCTGAATTATTCCCTTCATGGATAAAATTACACAGTTCTTACTTGATCCAATGCTTCTCCCGGCTCCTTAACGAGGGTTTGCTTTTAGAAGTAATGTCTATGCAACCCAATAACAAACTCTGTCCTTAATCATACTAATCCTTTAAACTGTTTTTGCTTTAAGAACTCTGTGTGGTATAATCCAGCTTGAAGGGGAAAGTCCATCTTGAAATAATTTTGATTGATCAGAAGAAGACCCCAGCTGCAACTGGACGTTTGAATCCGATCAAAATACATGTAGATCGGATCTGCTTTATTTGGAGGTCCATAGACTCATGTTCTTCGTCTCATATACACAGACACCTTTTGATAAAACAATAGAAGAAAATTTTGATATAGAATGGAAGCAATGGCTGTTTGATAAACTATATATATATATATATATATATATATATATATATATATATATATATATATATATATGTGAAAGGTTGAGCATATGTTAGTACATATTTCATTTAACACACATCCTATTCCCCGGAGCCTACCCTGATATATACCAGCAGTGTCACCTAGCTGGTCATTTTCTATATAAAAATAAAAGTTTAGATAATTGTTTATTGTGATTTGATATCAGCTGTCGAAAGCTCCTCATTCATAATATTGCGATCGTGCCACTCTGGTCCCCTTTCTCAAACATACAACAACATAATGACTTAGAGTAAGAAGCTTATATGCACTCAAGAGATTGTATCGAAATGATGTCTGACCGGGAAATGCAATTAGGGTCACTATTTCATGCCAGGTATTCACACGTGAGCATTCAAAAAAAGAAATGTTGGGTGTTCTGGGTAAAGTGTTGAGGAGGCGGCAATCCACTTTATGTGTTGTCTGCTTGAAGTGCGATGCCTATGATCTGAATGTGTCTAGTGCACGAAGAACGACCCCAGGGAAAAAAGGTCCACTGGGCAAACAGATGAAGATGCAACAATATCACCATTATAATGAATGTTTGTCACATATCACATACCCACACCATTCGTCATTGCCTTCAATGCTGTCCATCCATTGAAAATAATTTGGTGTCATTGCATGTGAATCGAGTTGCTTCCTTTCTCCCTCTCTTGTGAATAATTGTGGTCATTTATTTCGATCTGAGGCGGTGATAGGTTATCTTCAAAGAAAGAAGGCTTAACATTTTTGTAAATAGGTGAACCCCAAGCGCTGCCAGGAGATAGTGATGGGTAACCTTGTGTAGAATCAGTAATTGCGTTTGGGAATATGCAACAATACATTAATGGGGAAGCATCGAGTCAGCAAACTACAGTCAGTCTGACCCGGTCAGTAAAGAAAAGAACGGAACAAGTTTGTTCCCGTGCTCATCTTTCAGATGTTTCTTATAATACTTGTCATCTTCAGTTTATTGGCTTAGATGTGCCAAAAATGCTGACCAAGTCGGTAATTTTCCAATGATGATATCTGAAGACGGTGCGATGATTGAACTAAAAGTTGCACCTTGCTGCTCTAAACCCCAAGACATGCAAGAGGGATCCTACCTGCCGACAATTTAACTTTTTTTTTAAGTTGGGATGCACAAGACAAACATGTCAAATATGTCGCATATCATTTTCTCTTCACTCTTTTTTTCCCATGAGTGTTTAATTGAATAACAAGGGAATCCCTGGTATAAAAGTTACTTGTCTTATCCATAATCAATGCAATTCCCTGATCAAAGCAAAGAACACGCCTTTTAGAATTCCAATCCGTGGGACACATTCGTTCAAATTTTCCGAATTTCAGGATCTAAGTAATTGCTTTTTGAACTATAATAAATGAAAAATTTTTAAATATTAAACAGGTTATTATGTGTTATCATGAGCTATATACTTTGTATAACAACAGATACTGTAAGAAATACATAATGCCTATTACAGTTGAGGTTAGTGGCCAATATAGCAATGATTACCAGCCAGAGCCACCTAACGGCTGAATAGAGTCAATGCTACCATTTCAGTGCTGAGTCTCTGATTTGTTTTCTCTCTCACTACCACTACATTTTTTTGCACTTCTTTTGAATAGAAATCAAACGAATGCGATCACCCGAACATGACATCATTTTATTATTCATGCAGTTATTTCGAGAATAAATTATATCACATTTCGTTTAGTTTCGACAGATGGATATCTGTCAGCGATGACCTGTGATCTGGAACTCGAGTGATGTCATCAGTCTCTTCACACTAGGCTTGCTTCGCTTGTCGAGTTCTAGTGATGTTCATTTTGTCTTTTTTCCGAGTAACAATGGCAAGGCAAAATCTTAATAAAATTCCTTAAATATCAAAGTTCCATTTTCATTGGATTTCTACAACAGTTGCATTCTTGGAGAAGCATATGTAGCCATTAGCAGATTAGAGTGTTGCATCGTTAGACCAATTGTCCTGTACCCAATATCGAAAATTTGCCGGTACCCCCACCCCCCCCAAAAAAACTACTAATCTCATTCATTTGTACTTCTTACCAATTTCAACGAATCTATGTATTTTCTTAATGTTCTATTTGAGGTGTAAACACTGTATATTTATATTACAATGAGCATCCATGCGCATAGCAATATCATTGTCCACTTAATTGCTCTTTATGGCGTTATGCTTTGTTTGCTGATGTGAAAGTTTCTTCTTTATTTGTCCCAGTCTAGTGCTCTTTCCTCCTAAAAGCTGAATTATGGGTGGTCTTTAAATGTTAAAGACTGTTTTCGATGAAGAAATGTTTGTTGTAAAAACTATTGTGAAGCAAGAGCAGCCGAATCACACCTCTTTCTGTCAATTCATGGAAGTATTTCAATGGGATCCACTTCCAATGAGGACCGAAGATTCTCAACTGCTTCTTGGTTGATACTACTTGCAATTATTCCATATTCTACCGCCCTGATTCGCGTAGGCGTTATACACTTTGTAGAGTCCGATAACAGCGTGTTGTACAAGTTAGTTCAGCCGAAGAAAATGTAACTGTACATATTTTTAAAAGAGGAATTCACGTTGCCAAAAAAAAATCTGAAGGAATAATCTCTTCCTAGTTTATCATCAACACATGCACCCTGAACTTTTTTAGACCAAATTGCTCGCCATATAGTGGGAGTGCCCAGCGGGCAAACCACGAAGATGGCCCATCCCACAGATGAAATTAATTTCAATACAAAATATGATGCTAATAAAATATAATTTTCACAATAAAATGTTTCCAATATACATGCATTTGAAATAGATCAGCTATACAGGTTCATGCACTTTAAGGCACTTTAAGGAAACTTTTCAAACATTGACCAATGATATAATTGCTCGCGGACATGTTGGGTGATAGTGTAAGCGTCATCATCGTCATCATCTTCGTTATCATAAATGATCATTTTAGATTTAGGCTGTTTTTACTCAAATCAGAAGATTTCACGTCAAGAATAGGTCAAAGTACCATATGATTCGGAAAAGAAGATGAAGGCATGCGCACAAGTGATATATACAAAGCATGATGAATTTGATATCATCAACAAAGAATGATGAATTTGATATCATCAACTCTTCTATTTCGACGCTCCCACTAAGGGCACTCGGAAGGGCTGCCACCATTTGACTGTTTTAACCAAAATCCCTATTGTGCCAGGTTCATAATCATCATTATATTTATTCTCTTTTTCATAAAGGAGAGGGGACAGATGGAGAAAGCATACCTAATGTTGGAGTAGGAGTAGGTGTCGGAGTCGGAGCCGTGGGCGTCGGAGTTGGAGTTGGCCCTGTGGTTAGTCAACCCAATATTCCACCTTCAGTCCCTCAGGTCGAAACCCCCGAACATGAAACAATCGCACCCGTACCCCCGAAGACTCCCGAAGTCCATACCGAGTCCAATCTTCCCCATTCGGCCATCGAGCCCGGGGTCATCGAGGGACCACTCAACGACGGATCACCGATCAATTACAATCGCCCATCGCTGTATCTTCCTAACAGCCCCGGATCGAACATCGGAAACTACGCAGAGCCAACGAACGGTGCGAGACCTTTACCGAACATGAATGACGTTATCACAAATGGTCAATGTGCCATAACTTGTGATCAGGTCTCACAGTTACAAAATATGGTCGATGTTCTCTCTCAGGGACAGGATAACATCCTCACTAGGATGACTGATATGGTAAGAAGTCTCACTATTATTAAGCATCCCCGAAAATCATTTGAAAATCCTCAATCCGAATGTCTGATTGGTGAAAGTTAAGCCGCGGTTTTTTTTATAGTTTTTTTTTGTTGTGGATGACTGTAATTCTTTGTGCAATTGGCCCCAGGACAGGGGTGGGTTTGATTCTGCGTGATTATTCTTTACCCAACATGAGTCAGTATTTCTTCAGTTAACAATTGAAAGCTGGGACCATGCACGTCCGGTGTAACTATGACCAAACTATACCCAAAGGTGGATGAATATGTTCCACTTGCAAATAGTACTCATTAGTCTAATAAATGTTGGCAAAGAACTACAGAAAACTGATTTAAAAAAATATATGATGTGAAATACATTTAATTTTCTCATTTCAGGATAACAGAATACCAAGCTTGCCCCCTCCATGGTTAGATGGATGTTTCTATAAAGATGAAATCAAACAAAACTACGAGCAGTGGAAGGACGATGCTTGTACTACCTGTGAATGCAATGTAAGTCACATTTTCTTATTCCTATTTACTGTTATTTAAAACATAGTCAGAAAAGAAACATTATTCTTCGGAGTTTGACTTTGGTAATTGGAGCGAGATACATTCATCATGTTCAGATTATACTGTCTTTCTTTTTATCCAGGCCCCTGCTGTTACGTGTCGTTTGATCGAATGTCAGCCAATCACTTGCCAGAATCCTATCATCAAACCAGGAGAATGCTGTCCTCAATGCCCAGGTAAACACAGTGCATTCACGCCTTACTTGATTGCAAGCTACATTTGACATTTGTTTGATAGTTGTTGATGCATGCTTGGGAGGTGTGGTTATGCATGTGCGCCGGGATTATTTGCGCACATTCAAATGTCTTTATTTGTCAATTATTCTGAAAAAGATCGTGACAATTTTAAGACCAATGCTTTCTGCCTCTCAGGCCTATGTTCTATATCAGGAGAGAGTTTCGATTTTGATGTTGGTTTCGATCCTTATTAGATGTTGTCGAGGGTTGTAGATTACTCGTATAAGTAATGATGTATTTTCATATTTCCACAGATCAAGAGCAAGGATGGAGTGATTGGACCGAGTGGACATCATGCTCTGTGACCTGTGGGTCTGGAACCATGCAAAGAGGGCGCTCTTGTGATAGAATGAGGTACCCGTGCAACGGAAGGAGCGTTGAGACCAGGAACTGCATCCGCGACCCGTGCGTCTGTAAGTCTCTCATGTTCTTTATATTTGGTATTCATAACTTTACGCAGATATTGGTGATTTTAGTCTGATGAGATGGAGAGTAGAGAGGGAGGATGAAAGAGAAAACCGGGAGACAGTGGAGAGTAGGGAGAGAGAAGGAGATAGGGAAAGAGAAAGGGAGAGCGAGATAAAAAAAAAAAAAGGAAGAGAGGGGCTATGAGTAGATCGATCTCTTGTGTGGTAATTCAAAATTGAAAATGGCGCTATATGAAATCCAATGAACAAAAAAAAATCAGTGAAAATGGTTAGCTGACCTTAAAGACTGCTTTGATTCTCTAAGGTGTACAAACTTCAGTCTGACTCTGAAGAGAATAAAAAACCCGTCCATGTTGCTTACCAAGTCTCGGGAGCCTATCATGAATTATTCTTCAAAAAATAAAGTATTTTTCTCTTTGATTTCCACTTTTTTCCAACAACGGATCAATCAATTTATTCATTCTCTCGTCAGTTCGCACAACAGACGAATGAAACCAGAAGTCAGACATAGTTATATTGAAAATATCAACGGAAATACCTTTTCATACCATTCACCGGGTTAGATCTGGAGGACACGTTGTAATGTTTGTTCTCTTCTCCCAAAGTCTGTCTTTAATATCCCACAAGAAACTACAAAACCATTAAGAATTATCAACGAGAAAAAATGGGTAAAAAGAACACCTCTGTCAGCAAAGACATTTTAATATGGCAGGGGAATTGAAATAATGGTTTAAGGGAAATAAGGAATGACTGAGAGGAGATGGATTGGCAGTATATAAATGTTTCATTCTAATTTTCACAAAACCCAATCATGACAATAGACTACAAGGCAAAACTGCTCTAATTTTGGTCGAGGAAAATAGAAATTGCATTCGTTGTTATTTGGCCTTGGTAAATAATAATGGGTTTCATAGGGGATAAACATCTCGGCAGGAGCGAACGGGACATCTAAATGATATGCTGTTCAGTGGAGTCAGATATGGTGTTTGTATTTCAACCTTTCTGGAAAAGATTTTTAGATCGTGGAGTAAATTCACAAGGAACTTTACTTTACCCCCAATGGTTACTCACATACAAACCTAGAATTTTATTGGTTGCCGAGCACTGTCGGCATGCATGTCAGATTCCATAATAACAATTTACCCTCATATTTAAAGGACAATTCCCCCGGGACAATTCCACCCCAACAAAAAAAGTTGATTCGAATAAAAAAAAAATAAAAAAAAAATCCAACAAGCATAACATTGAAAATTTCATCAAAATCGGTTGTAAAATAAAAAAGTTATGACATTTTTAAGTTTTGCTTAATTTCACAAAACAGCCCGGTCGGTATGCAAATGAGGAGACTGATGACGTCATCCACTCTCTATTTCTTTTGTATTTTATTGTGCGAAATATGAAATATTCTAATTTTCTCCTCATTGTCAAGTGAAACAACGATTAATTCCTCCCTGAACTTGTGGAATTAGTATTGTTTAATACTATATGGTTCAGTCAAGTTGGTACTTATAGTCAAACATTAAAAAAAAATGTAATATTGTATAATAAAAATAAAAAAAAGGAATAGTGAGTGAAGGACATCATCGACTGTCTAATTTGCATATCATTGAATACAATGTAATAGTGAATATCACTGTTTTGCGAAAAATAAGCGAAACTCTTAAATGTCATAACTTTCTTATTTTACATCCGATTTTGATGATATTGTCAGCGTTATGGTAGTTTGATTTTTCTCAATTTATTCAAATCACCATTTTCTGAGGTGGACTTGACCTTTAAGTTCTTCATGGCAAGGGTCTCTACATATGTTTCTGTTCCTCAACTGAACGAACTGTCATACATTACTGATCCGTCAACACGAGAATACATTTAAATACAAAAAGATGGATAAAACAATGGCACAGCAAGGCAAAGATAATGCAAGGTATGCTTTCAAGACAGAATAATATTATTTAAGGGGTAAATTCGAAATGTGGGAATATGGAACGACGAGACATCAACCTACTGATGATGTAACGAGACAGTGTCTGTATTCATCTAACTTACTTCGACACTTCTTGCCAGATGTCATAGAGCGATGATCAGGAACATGTCTAAAATGTTCCGCACGCGAAGAGCAGGATAAAAGTGAAATTGTGCATAGCATACCTTGCGTGACTAGGGGGGAAAACGGGTGTTCTGACTCGGATACGAAGCTAGATCATCCTACTACGTGATGGGATTTATAAGCATGAGATAAAAACATAACAAAATAATGCATTGATGACGTAAACTGTAACTTTTCACCTTCTCATATTTTCGAGGGGAGGAGATATGTTCTCCCTTTTACACCATGGGTAATGATAAACTAGAATTCAATTCTCTGTAGTTTATCCTTGTTTTGTAATCTTTACTAGTTTTGCAGATAGCCTGGAATGAAAACGTTAAAGGAGAATGAAACCTTTGGAACAAGATAGCTTGTGTGAAAACAGAAAAATCAAAGAAACTGATCAACGAAAGTGAGAAAAATCAGACAAATAATGAGAAAGTTAGGAGCATTTGAATATTGCGATCACTATGCTATGGAGATCCTCCCATTGGCAATGCGACAAAGATGTGTGACGTCACTTGTGAACAACTCTCCCCATCACTTTAGTATATATTTCACTTAATATGCCTCTTTTATCAAGTCTATCAGTAGATCATGTGTTATTTCTATAGGAGGGCATGTAATACAGATTTTTAAAGAATACATCATGGATAAAGAGTTTGTATCACCACAAGAAAAATAAAAAAGATACATTTTGTGAGTATTTTATAGTCCATAAAAGGGAAAGTTGTTCACATGTGACATCACACATCCTTGTTGCATTGCCAATGGGAGGATCTCCATAGCATTAGTGATTGCAATATTCAAATGCTCATAACTTTCTCATTATTTGTCTGATTTTTCTCAAACTTTCTTTGTTCTTATTCTTTGATTTTTCTGTTTCGACACAAGCTTACTTGTTCCAAAGGTTTCATTCCCCTTTAACCATTCCTCACAAACAGTTGTGAAAAATCTCAGTTAGATCTTGAAGAAATGATAATTGACTATAATACCAATATTAAAGTCTTTTTATACAAATATGAAACGAACCAATGTGTATCAAGAAGGTGTTTTAGGATAAAGCTCAATGAATCTTTAAAACAGAAAATTATAATTCTATACTTTTGGGAAAATATACTAATTTTCTTTATTTTATTTGATGCATATCTTAACGATGCTGAGATTTATTAGTAACCCCCTTGAACTTCAAAAAAGTTTTGATAGGCCTTTGGTCCAGTATTGTGTAATGAATGTAGACAAGAGGTTAAACCACAAAGACATGGTCAGACCTAGTTTTTAAAAGAAGTATCTACAAGAAGTCCGACTATATAACGTTGGACAAGTTGGAATGTATGTCTACTTCTCCTCGTCTTACTCTATTACACACGAAACACAACTCCCGGGATCTCATCCAGTGCCATGCACGATGAAATTGAAACATATTAAAAAAAAAACATCTTGTAAAATCAGAGAGGAGGACTGTGGGTGAATCAAGGTGATGTCATTCAATATGACATTAAATGATTTGATGAAGTCCAATCTAATTATTGCTGTGTCTGTTTCGTTGTTCAGCGGTTGTTGATGGCGGTTGGAGTAACTGGACTCCATGGGCATGCGGTATCACCTGTGGTGTCGGAACCGAGACTCGGGTCCGGTCCTGCAACTCACCACCCCCGCAGAACGGCGGAGCAAGGTGTCTCGGTGAAGCCTTCGGAGCAGGACGTGAGGAAAGGCTGTGTCAACGCGACCCGTGTCCTGGTAAGGGAAATCTCACTTATTTCTCATAAACAATTCTTTTTTAAATCTCACTCTCTTTCTGATCTGTTTATTTGTTCACACCGATGGCAATGTAGTCACATGTTCTGATGAAAAGAAGGGAGAGAAAGATGGGAGGGCTCGGGAAAGACTTCAGAAAGAATGCAAGATGTCATCGTATAGTGGTTCGGACGTGATAATATTGAGTGGGAGATGAGATGTGAGATGGTTCGAGAGATAGCAGAAAAAACAGATTCTTTGCTTGACTACTATGGCTCACAAAATAAAAACAGTGTTTATTCAATTAGACTAATCTTGTTATTTATTTAGTTCATTGACTTCATTCAACCTTGGGTCCATTCATGTTCAATATACACTCTTGACTCTGAGCCCACCCTCGTCTTTCTTTTTAACTCAAGAAAATCGTGATGCGAGTGTTCTCAAAATTGCCTGTAAATATCTTTCGTAAATTTGACAATGTCTGTTTCAATTCATCAATGTATTTCACACTTTACTCTGTTTATCAATAATTGTTATTGTCCGTTTCCAAATTGTTCAATATTTCTAACTGTATATTTTCAAACTTGTATATTAGCACTTAATTTCAAAAGCACGTTACTTTCAATGAAGAGTATTTGACGCACAGGAAGAATAATAATTCATGAAATATCAGTGACAAATTGTGATAATAACAATGGAACATTTAATTACTTTAAGTAAACTAATCTCTTGGAGGATAACGAAAATAAATCCGTGTAATTAATCATGGATGTTCATATCAAAATACAATTTTACAGTCTCCGACGTATATCTGTTATAGAGATGTCGTGCAGCCATAATATTCCAAATAATTCTGAGCTCCTTTGTACCTGCGTTATGATATAAAATAACTTATGAAGATTATGTTTCCGCTGATGTTATCTTGTCGGATTTCCTAGTCTGGAGAAAGTACCCCAAAAGGATATCCTCTATCTCTCAAGAATAATCATTCTGTATTTGAAACTTCCACGATTTGGGTTTTCACCAATCCATCAACACAATTTTGATTGATTAAATTGCCGGGTCCATCAATAATTGGTTCAAATCTCTTAGATTGAATTAGAACTTTTCAGTACAATTGATTGAAGAATGAATGCCAAGAATCGACTAAAAATAGTCGACTGAAACATTTTCTTTTCTAAAATAAAAAAGCGTCCTCTAAATTGTTGCTATTCTATTATTGAATCATGAGAGGTGATTGTTACATTTCAAGTCGGAATCGTTATCAATTATTAATGTAGACTGTGTCTGTGAGGCTAACAATTATTATTCCATCTCCTGTATCAGTTTGCAATGACTGATAAATGGCAATATTTCTTTGAACATATCAGACAGGTATTTCTTTACATAAATTTGATTAATGCCTAGGAATATTCCTACCTGTGTAAAAGCAAGGAGTTGCCAGCACCAGGTACCGCTTTACAGTGTCAGGAATATTGCGGGGTTGGTTGGAAACTGGCACGAATGATTTTAATGCAATCATGTGATTTAAAATTGTTTGAAATTCAGACATTTTCATTCTGAATCTTTCACATCAAACGATTTTACCCTATTTCTTTGAATAGTTGATGGTGCGTGGGGTGAGTGGTCGTTGTGGACGGCATGTACCCATTCTTGCGATGGTGGAAGCCAGGAGAGGTATCGATTCTGCGACAGCCCCACCCCTGCACACGGTGGAAGGAATTGTTCAGGTATTACCAAACAAGAACAGATGTGCAACCAGAGACCATGTCCGATCGGTAAGCAAACATGTTCCTGTTTTAATTTTTTGAGATAAAGAAATGTAAAGAGAAAGAAGATAGGAATAGGAGACAAGAAAAGGAGAGGGAGAGAGAGTGAAGAGGAGACAGAGAAAATAGAAAGAGAGAGAGGGGGGGGGGGCGAAGGAGTGGGCACAAGACAGTGTCTCTTTTGGATTGTTTCATCAAGAAATTATTTATGTCTGGGGACCCGAGCTTCGAACCTCTAACCTCGGAATCAACTTATAATGTCCACGTGTAGCTGAATATAAATGCAAGCCACAACGCTCAATCAAAAATAGAAAGGGTATATCATGCAAAGAAAAAAAAGGACATATATCACTCTTTCAACATGTCCGAGAAGTACTTGATGAGACATGGATGTGCATTGCTACCTTCCATGTTTAATAGGTCACGATAATGAACATGATGTTTCCGCAGAGACAGTTAATGTTGGTCTCACATCTGTAAGTCGTTGGCGCTGAACTTGAAAGAGGACAAACAAACTGATATTAGTCTGAGAAAGCGGATCTCCTTCCTCCTTTCACATATGTTTGTACTTGACATGCTCCCAGGCTCATTATCAAAATGTCGTTTAACGTTTTTCGATTAAGTAGACATCTTTATTTGAACTGATGTTACATTTGTGATGTCTTCACGATGTCACTCTGTAGTTTTCTTTGTAACAATATTTGGTCTCCTGTATTTTGAGGTCATTTAGAGGGAGTGATGTAAGAAAGTCTCTAAAGACCCTTGTCTTCAATCGTTCACTGTGAAAATATCCGACTTCTACGATTAGAATCTAGAGTATTGTGATGAGGACATGCATTTCATTCGTCAGATATTCATATTTTGTTATCTCAGTTATTATATCTCTTTATTTCCTTTAAAAAATATCCACTTTATACAAAAAAGGAGACATGTGTACTTTTGATGGGCATGACATTTACATTGAGAATATATTTTTCGGAATCAAGAATGATGCATGCAGAATTAAATATTTTTGATGTTTACAATAAACATGTAGACATAATTATATCCATGTAGAATGGTCAAGTTTTGATTTTTCTTACATGATCAATTAACCCATTTCTTCTTGGTAGATGGATGTCTTTCAAGCCCCTGCTTTGAGGGTGTTGATTGCCGTAGCTCTGATGATGGTGTCTTCCAATGTGGACCTTGTCCAGTTGGTTACCGAGGTGATGGACAAACGTGTACAGACGTCAATGAGGTACGAATTCATTCAGAAGTAGACACTATCCTGGCGCCGAAAGAATATTGATCAGGCAAAAGATTGTTGGGGCAAGTCAATGTTGGCACAATAGCTTGCCCCTCCAGTTTTTTCGTCTTTAAAGTTTGCCCTGAGGCTACTGATTTCAAACCCTTTGAATCTTGTGATTTTTTGATTAGTTAAATTGACCAGTTCTTTATTTATAAAATCTTTGGTCAAACTATTCACCCATATTAAACCTTTCCACTTTTGGATGATTAAGACATCATATTTTTTGTTACATGTCTCTTACGTTTAACTCATTGATTGTCGTAAGTTTCTGTTAACCGGTAACATTTGTAAATGAACATATAAACTCAACTTGAACTTACTTTTGATAATTGAGTATATATATTATTACTCTTCTTACAGTGCATGGAGGTTGTGAACGCGTGTTTTCATCACCACAGTCAGCATCGGTGCATCAATAAGGTTCCTGGATACTCCTGTCAAGAATGTCCGACTGGTTACCGTGGCAACCAACCCAACGGTGTCGGTATCTTCCACGCAAGTAGATATAGACAGGTAAGAGATTCTTGGTGTGTCACTATTTCATTCTATTTTCATTTCATTCTTAAGTTTATTGGTTTGTCTTAATAAGTCATCATTTGATGACGTGTGGATCAATGATTGTATTACGAAATGGCCTGGTTTACAAGGGCAGATAATTTCTTTGGTGTAAGAATTTCGATCGTATTGAGCGACTCAATATGTCTGGCGCCGTGGCTACCATCTTAAATATTGAATATGGTGGTTTGATCATCACGTGTTTCATTATGGTCATGAAATTTGTTTGTCCGATAAGAGCAATATTGAAAGGTTGTCCTGTATTTCGTTATCATAATGGTATACTGTTTGTGGATATGGTTATATTTTTAATCATCACTTTATTCAATACATAACAGAGAGGAAATCTTTAATTTCTGGAATAATCCTTGAAACAAAACATGAAAACGTGTCCGTGCATCTATAAATTTGAGTCATATATAGTTTTAGCTGTAGAATTACTTATCAATAAACTTAAGCATGAATCAAGGTATTTCCGAATGAAACATCCCTTTACCTTTGTTCAAGAGGGGGTTTTCCTATTCAGCTTTCTGACAATGAACAGGGGGTTTCCGTTAACCTAGTAAACTCACTGTGTTGTCAATTCCGTCTCTGTCAGCAATTTCCGTTTTATTTTAAAAGAGAAAATTGTTAGATGTAAGATTCCCCAAATAAATGACATGCCATCTTTCTCCTACCTATTGGCCAACGAATGACTTTTAATCTAGTGTCAATGTCAATGTGTTATTTATTAATTCTTAGAGTTTAAGAACAAATTAAAGACATTTGGTCTGTTTGCATGTATTTCACCAATACGACATGGAGTCAATTACCCCAGGTAATTGTTTAAAAATTATAGTTTAATCCATATCCAATGACAACACATAATTTATGTAGTCAATGGTTTGGAGTCTGATAATGCTGTATTTTAACTTTAAAAATGACCGAGCTTTACCAGCACCACGGGGTGAAATTCACAGGGGGGGGGGGGGGTTGGGTTATTTGGGTGGGTACACCCTAATTTGACATGTTTGATGACAAGACAGCTTTACTGATGACCTTATCCTCCCATCCAAGAGGAAACTCTTGTACCCTATAGACATTCAATGTTAGACATGCTAAACGCCCTGTAAAGAACCTCATGATATGCTTTCAACCGACTTGCTTCCATCCTTCTCTCTCCTTATTATTTTGGCATTCATCCCACATTATTCTTTTCAGACGCTACTCGCCTCAAAACATTCTGAAATAATTATAGACAATGTATTTTTGCACAGAGGTGTTTATATAGTACTAGCTACACGTACCACATTATTAACTTTCGATATTCCATCAAGTTCATAAATTCCCTGTGAGCGTAATGCTTCTAAACATGACGGCGGTCTACACCACAAAACAACAAATCCATGGACATTTGACTGATGAAATAGGTAAATGTCATTTTGCGGATAGACCATGGTTTTGCCCGGAAACCAATTTTTTCTACTACCTGACGTGATATTTTTGCTCCTTTATTTTACCCTTTATACACTTTCCACTAACAGTAAAATATTTCGGTAAATGAGGTGAAACGGCTATATCCGCAAAATAATTTTGTGAAGTATTTCTTGAAGGAGAATCGTTCGAGTCTAATCGGAAACATATCCAATCCCTAGACGCCAACCTCCCTTTCAATACTTCCTATTATGCCATGTTCATGTTTGACTTCTCTCCTGACACGTCGCCTCGTCCCAACTTAAACCCGTACACTCAATCTGCAAGCTTAGAAATTCAAGGCCATCGTGTCCTCAAACCATATTTTCATTTTGGAAATGCCTCCAAAAATGTTTATTGATCCGAACGTGTTTTCCAGGTTGTTTTTATCCAATGGGATATCGATGACATGTGTTATGGGGAAAGATTTGATACGATGGATGGTTGGATGGAATATGTAGCTCGTATTTGAACCCCATTTCCCTCCCACCCGAAACTACAGGACCTTGCTTGTCTGATTCGGATACCGCTAAGAATGAAGAAGGAAGTGTTCCACTCCAAGTTCGTGGAGGGTGCCCAATGTAACACCGAACCTGAAATAGAGTGAATGTATGAGAGAGAGAGGGAGGGAGGGGGGGGGGGATAGAGAGGGGAGGTGTGAGAATAGGTAATAGAGTCACGTACCAAGAGTAGTCTCAATGATAGAAAGTTTAGAAAACTGAGATGTTATTACAACAGACATGAAAGAACATGGGTCATTTCAAATGAGCACAGCCAAGATCGTTGGAGATACTGTTTATTTGATTTTGACCTTGCAGCACTGTACTTTGAAAATATTCGAGCACCCCCCCCCCCATCTCAATAATACCGACACCATAAGCACTAGAGTAAAAGTATACAACAATTGAGTAAAATCTGTTTATCTGGCAAAAAACTTATATTGGGTACTTACACACATTTATGGATTTATTTTGGTATTATGGTTGGGCGAGTCTACCAAGTTTTAAGCCAATATTCAACAAATCATCAGTTTAGTGTGTGATGAACGAACTGATAACCTTCCTATCTCTGTTAGCGTAAACCCCGTGACCAAAAGAATCTTGAAAGTCCTGGAGAAGACATCCTCTGTCCTTCAGAGCCAATCTTCAAAGGCCACATAGTTCACTCTTGTAATGTCATTGTCATGGTCAGTTGAGACCACGAAATAACCCATGATGGATTTTCCCGACATCACCAATAATTTCAAATCGTATCGAAAGTAAAGAGACAATAACAAGATGAATGGATTTTGATGAGTCGAGAGGCGTCAGATGTTTGACAATAACATTTCTCGAGAAAATAGGATAACGAAAATTTGAATTGTTTGGCCTAGTTGAGATGTGAGGTGAACGCAATACCAGACATCAAGCAGATGTATGTCACCCCCGATAAACTTTCTTTATAAAAGCATGGACCTACTACATAGGTCCATGATAAAAGACCCTAATCTATCAAAAAGGACGCAACGATGTTTATACATTATTTTTCATTTCGTCTTTAAACCAAGTGGTCGATAAATTTTCCATAAAATAAATTATTAATAGTATTTTAAGGGTTCTCTTTTACTGATCTGTCAAGACAAAAAAATTAAAAGTATTGAAAAAAATCTTCTCCATTTGCCTTTGCATTGTTGGGCGATGGTGGTGAGAGAGTGGGGAAATGATAGCCTGTATGTGAACGTATCATGCTTATGGGGTTCAGGGGGCTCTTCCCTCTCTAGATATACAAACAGTTAAGGACTTAACCAAAATGATAATAAATAACGACATGTGTTGCTCTTTACTTTTACATTAACGTGTGTTAACTTGTTATTTGTATTTTCTTTTCATCGGACTTGTCATTTATTATCACTCATTAATTTTGTCACCCCCAGCAATGTATCCCGATCAACCCATGTACTGAAGGCACCCACGACTGTGCTGCTGACGCTAAATGTACATTCTTCGGACCGTATAGTCAACCTCAATATGGCTGTCGGGTAAGTTTGAAGTTATTTTCATTCAAATTCATTCTGTCATCTTATTTCTTGATCAGAAACTATTAAACTTACCTTTGCGTGCTTCTTTATTTGTGTTTAATTTCACTTATCATTTTGATAATTTGCAGATCCCATGAGCATGATGAGTGGTTTCAAAGTCATTTCTATGATGGTGCTTCAGCAACTAATTTGTATCGGGGCCTTAGGGGGATGTTCCTTTGAAAGATGGTTGGTTTTGTGAATATCAACACTATCACACAAAACTTTTGAGAAACGTCTATGAATGTTGAATATTGGAAAATCACCCAAGCACCTTATACATCAAAATGCAAATGAAATCCCAAGACATTATATGTCTACAATGAATGGGAGCGAATTTTTATTACAATTATTTAGCCTTAATATATGCTTTTCTGTTAAATTTCGTCACAAACAATGATAATGAATGACAAACAGTGTTTTTATCATTATTGCGATTATGCGACAAACTATAATATAATTATGAACAGATATATAACTGTCAACTGAAGGTACTTCTGGTCAAAACGGGGAAAATTTTATTTGTAGTGTATGAATTCATTCAATCGCTCTAAATTCTATCTTCATCTCTATAATTCTTCATCATATTTTACGACAGTCAATGTTACCATAGTCGAGTTGTGTTTATTTTTCAAATCAATCAAATTATACAATGAATTATGTCATTTGGGTTATTGAGTAAAATATATCCGCTGAGATTTCCACGAAGCGTCAACAGATACCACATAGAATTTTGCCCGCAAGTCAAGTAATCATAGCAATAGGGAGGGGATCGTGTCATGTACAATTATGTTTAGAGGGTGTATTTTTGTATTTGATTGATAAATTGTTGGATGAAATATTATTGAATCCGGAAACTCAGGATGGGATGTGAAACATGTCAAAGTTCACGCGATTTCATCCAGTATTGCCATGGTAACCACACTGCCCATTAGAAAACTGTCATCGAACGTTAACAGATTCAAACACCCTCGCAGCTAAGATATCTAAATATGTCAACAATATATGGCATTCCATAAGCTCTATGGGCGGTGATGTCAAGGCACTTCGTCAAAATATTGTTGATATGATCCCGAGGCAGAATATTTGATATATTTCATTCTCTCGAACTCAACATGATTAATGCAATGTCATGATCGGTTTGCAAGGTGTCATGTTATCATTTTCGAGAAAAGACATTTTGACGAGTGCTCGCATCATCACGTTAGTTGCTAATATAGAACTGTGCCTCTGTGTATCAGTGATATGCACACGCTCTTCCTAAGATGAGAATATTGTATTTGTATTCTGAATGACAAGAAATACTAAATAAAACTTAATAAAATAATCAAAATGGGTCATTCAAAAACTTTCCATGAATGCGAATGTCTTGGAAGAGATCCGTATTTAGCGTGATACCACCGACCCTTTTGGCAGCCATCGCATATCTCGTCTAATTCAATTTGACGGTTCCTCTCTCCCAAAATGAAGAGTATCAAAATGAAATGATAACAATCGGTTTGTATTTTTTAAAGAAAAAAATGATGATTTGTGTCTTGGTGGTGGGAACAGGTCTAGAGCAAGGAGTGCGAATAGGGGAGCACTTAGCTGGTGATCTCGGTAGGAGGTTGTATAGCCCGAGTATAGCCGAGACTGTCGGCTTTCCTAACCCACTCGGTGAAGATTCACCCTCCAAAGACCCATGTCTCACCACAGGGATATAACACTGACGTCAAGGGTCACGGATAAATCAATTTGAAATATGAAATATTAGCACTATATCATAGTTGTTACTACCGATAGGAATTTGTATGTTGCATTTCGTAAGTTTATCAATGTGTATTGAGTTACACCTATTGGTTCCAGGGGTAGTGAACCCCCTTTAAATCAAAGTTAGGTATTCGGGTTTTGATCTAAGTTTCATCTTCCAGAAATAGGTGTTATCAACAACTCTGATAAAGATTTCTGCTTGTCATTCCTGAAGTATTAAAGAGATATTTGGCATTCACCTCAATCTATAAAAACATTAAATCCTAATTATATTATGCATATAAAGGTGTGTAATTAAAAAGGAAGCTTTTTGATTGTTAATGATGTTTTGATCCATATTTGATAAAGAAGAAACGTATCAGTATTGTTGTTTAGCCAGAGGTGTTGATTTTTAAAGGGGGGGGGGGTAATTCAAACATTGTTCCTTCTTCTAAAGTGAGTTCTAGATCGTTCATATAGCGTTTGTCACTTCTGATGGAAATCTTTTCGGGTAAATCCCTTTATCCACATATTTATTCTCAACGGAATCCCGCCCATCAGATGATTCTGTCATGAACTTTTCATTTCGCTCACTACCACCTCAGGAAGATCTACTCAACATTATCTTGCGCAATCTATCTCCATTGTGTATTGTGCGCACAAAGGTTGTGACGTCACCTCAACGAAAGGCTTTTTGCCAAGAGAGATTGTCATCATGGATCTTATGATTGCGTGGAAATATTTTTTTGCCATAAATCATACAATTACGAGAGGAACATTTCTGCCAAAAGTTATACAACGATTTCATGAAATATGATTTGCAATATGTCATTTAATTTCCATGTTGGTGTTTACCCAGAATAAAATGTTTGTCTTAATCAGTGACGATGCAGCGTCCTTTCTTCATCTTATTCCCAGTTTTTTTTTTTTTTTTGCTTAAAAAATTCAGAATTTTTGTCCCCTCTCGTTTAATTCCTTCAACCCTCTTTGGTATTCCTGTATCAATTTCTCGTTCTCTACATTCCACTCGTTCGTGTCTTTTACCAAAATAATTAGATTTATGAATTTAAACTTTCTTTGAATCAATCAAAGATGACACTTTTCTTTTTTCTCTTTCTCTTGATCTTCCTTATTTCTTTCCCCGGTTTCTTTCCAGAGACCCTCTAGGTATTTCTGTTCCTCTTTCTTGTTGACATCTTTCTTGTCCACCTGCTTCTATCCCAGCACGATCAAACAAAGATATATTATCAATCAAGAGAGGTCAATTCAAATTCTACCCCCTTGATTGCATGAAGATGCAGTTATAGACGTATAGGCCTGCATAGATTGGCCTATAACGGATTCAGCACATTAAAGCAAGCAATACTCGTGTCGGATCGCAATGGCGATAACTTCTACAGAACATTAAACTATCCATGAAATTCGCGTTGACGCATTCAGCAAGAACTTGACGTTTGTTTAAATTAAATTACGTCTTGGACACGTGTGATGTAATGTGTTTTTTTCAAGAAGTTACCACATAGGCTAGGTAGACAATGTGAACAAAAATGACTAAAATCAGGAAGCATTTATCAGTATTCAATGCCACTTGACTATATTATGTCGTAATCCCTTAGTCATCTGATTACTGGATGAAATGTTTGGTTTTATTTCAACAAACTAAAAAGACACCTGTCCTCGTACATGGCAATACCTCACAATGACTTCTAACCACAATTTATAAGAGAGAACTAGTCTGTCTCTTTAGATAATTTGGTAATACATGTATTTTTAATTTTGCGTAATATGTAAAAAAATAAATAAAAAAAGAACAGTGCAAGATAATGAGCGTATGCCACAGTAGAAACCAAAAGTAAGAACACAATCGTGCTTCTGGACCACGGAACAATTTTTTTTTTAATTTGTATACCCTGCACAATTTTTTTTTTTTTTTTTTTCATATTTCTATGTAGTGTCGGACAGGATACGCTGGTGATGGCTATGCTTGCGGTCTAGACTCTGATCTCGATGGCCGACCTGATGTCGACCTTGACTGCCAAGGGCTTGGTGATTACATGCATTGTCAGAAGGTAAAATTAATTGTACCCATAACAATTATAATCTTTATTTTGACTTTATTCTTATTTTTCTCTTTGTCTCTTTATCTTGTCTGTCTATCTCTTTCCCAAGGGTAGCCGAATAAGAATAATAAATATAGGAAAAGATGTAGAATAATAATAAAATTGTATTATTTCCTCAAACTACTGACTTAAGGAATCGGGCAATAAAGTCTTTTTATGTGTATAGCTCTTTTCTTCTCACCATTCTAACATGTATAAAGACGATATTTTTAATTGTCATTGATATTGGATGAAAGACATATCACTGTAATATTTAAAAAAAAATGAAGAAAAAAAAACACACCAACATTTGGTGAAACTGAAAAGGAACATTTGTTGATGTTGTTCACATGAAACACACTGTTCGCTCTTCACCCAATATTTAACAAACCATCGAGGAGTGCTATTGAGGAATGGTGTGTTTTATCAAATAAATTTATTTCCAGATATTCAGGGCACCCCTGAAATATACCCTCTAAAAGAATGACAACAATTCCATATGGATTGATTATTTTTGCACTTATCATCAAGAATGATGTAAATATTTGAAAATGCAATTAAATGCATTCACCTATCATCCTATATTGGGAAAGTGACACATACCTTACCTGGTTCAACCATACCTTTCTCATTCCTTCTGGAAATCCCGTAAACTGCGCGCTACCTGAGTTGTCCCGAAGGACACTCATAGGGATCAACATTGGGATGTTAGCAATAATTTTTCTCGTTCAATAATCATTTTAAAAAAAGTTGAGAATTTTCCATGCATTGTCATCACGTACGAATCTACCGTGTTTGAGGTTACTCGGCAAAACAAAATGATTAAGTTAATTACTATGTCTACAACATTTTCCACCAATAAATTCAACCCCCCAAAAAAATTGGTGCAAAACACGCTCTTAGAACGATAACAACCGTATAATTTTTTTTCTTTCTTAACAGGATAATTGTATTCACATACCTAACAGCGGACAAGAAGATAGCGATGGCGATGCCGAAGGAGATGCTTGCGACGATGACGACGATGATGACGGTATCAGGGATGCTAGGGTAAATTGAACTTCGATATTTTACATTTTTCCTCTTCTATTCCATTTCTTTTTTCCAGTCCAGAGATTTAGGATTGCAAATGTTCATTTTCTTCTTGATGTGTTCTTTTTGTTGTTGAAGCGATTTCAGTTGATTAATAGAATTTGATATCCAACGTAATTATCTTGTTGACCTGTTTAATAAGAGATAAAAAGAATCTTATTGATTGAATGATTTTTTAGATAATATGATATTTGAATTATTTGATAGAAATAAACGTAAAAAATCTCAGTCATCAATGGCATATCTACATCAACCTAATAAAAGGGTGTGATGAAACTGAAAAACTCCCACACTGAGCTCCCATATTACGTTTATGATTCGCCTGTCACGAAATGACACAGTAAAGCATGTCACGGCGAGAGGAGGGACAAATGCGATAATATTCATATTTCTTTGTAGGACAACTGTCAGTATACTCCTAACCGATGGCAAGGAGATCGAGATCGTGATAATGTCGGTGATGAATGCGATAACTGTCCTACTCATTCCAATCCAAGACAAGAGAACGTCGATGGTGATGAGTTCGGTGACGAATGCGACGATGACATCGATAATGACGGTAAAGCATTTTAATTTCGTTGTAGTTCCTTAATGGCATAACTTGAGCTATGCCTTAAAAAGTTGAAAATGTGATCCGTGATTGGCAGTTAATTAAGCATGATTTATCATCTTGAACTTTACTAGTCATAACCGCTTAAGACAAAATCTGAAACATTCATGTGTATGGGTTATAATTGCCAGTGTACACTTAATTATTTTCGACAGGTTGAACCCCTCTCTCCTTCCCCGAAGCATTGCCAAGAAAAGCATCTGTCAATACCGAGGAAGTCTCATGTAAAGTCTTCAAGACTGAGTTATGGATCTTAATTTTCATTCATCCAAGCCTGATTTGTTATCAGTCTCGATGAGGAAAAAAAAGTCTACTATTGTCCTGATTTAAATAAAATTTTTGCATGGCTCTGCTGATGAACGACCTCCATTTTATCAATTGTTTTTTTGCAGGACATGACAACTTCATGGATAATTGTCCGAAACATGCCAATGCTAACCAAGATGATAGCGATCATGATGGTCTCGGTGATCTCTGCGATAACTGTCCATTTGACTTCAATCCTCTTCAGGTATGTCCAGATAACATGTTTAAACACTATACACAACGTTGAGTAAAGAGTTAACCAATACAGAGTAAAAATAGAGCATGTACTTTTGTTATGTACAGTAGTGCAAGTTATACAGTTATAATTAAAAAATAAGTTTTATGGGTGTTCTTTATGGAATAATGTGTAAACATTAAGCAACATTTGATGTTACTTTACGCAACAACATGCATGTTAACTCTAACCAGTATTAAATAAATATATTTTACAGCTTGGAAAATGTTTCCCATGAATCAAATCTCTGCCAATTTAGAGAGCCATCGACCAAATTTGCAACGGAAGTCTGCAATCGACTCATGGTTACAAAATTAAATAAACTTAGTCATATAGGTATACATATATTTGCTTCAAAAACCTTTTCTGCGTTCCAACGCCCATTATCAGTACACTTATTTCAAACATAAATCATCTGAATTGACCACCAACTCTCCTACATTAGATCGATACCGATGATGATAACGTTGGTGACGAGTGCGATACGGATGAAGACGTGGATGGAGACGGGCATCAAGATAATCTGGATAACTGCCCCGACATCCCAAATGCCAGTCAGAAGGATCATGACAACGATGGCATCGGTAAGATAATGAAGATGATGACGATGGTGATAATTATGATGATGATGAATGATGACAATGATGATGGTGATGATGATGGTGATGATGATGATGATGATGACGATGATGTTAATGGTGATGATTATTATAATGATGATGGTGATGATGACGATGATAATGTTTATGGTGATGATGACGATGACAATAATTATTATGATAATGTGTAGTAAGTGAAAAAGAAATAACTTTATTTTTCAAATGGTGGTTATCAAGGACTCACTGGTGGTAATTAGTCAAAACCAATCCTACAATTCCAACTTGCTTTCTTCTAATCAGTTTCTATAATTTTTTTTGCGCTAAAATATTTTGTATATCTAAAAATCTTTGGCATTAGGGCTTTATCTTAATGGATGGTGCTTACGAGTCTCTTTGATGATACATACGTTATGTGACAATTACCCAATCAAACATAGTTCTTGGCGTTATTAATGACATTGGACTGTGGGATGTGATTCAGAACATGACCATTTGTCATGCTAGCTATGCTCTATAACGAAGTAGACTAATTTTTGTCAAGCTTCAAGTCCCTATAGTATGAGTAAGTACGTTATTTAGGACAACGATTTGCAGCAATGACATTGAGTAGTATAGTATATTTAAGCATTAAACACTTTCATAGATGAATAATAAGAATCGATGTTACAGTATTAACTTCGATTAATAATGAAAATTAAAGAGGTGATGATTTTCACTAGTATTTATTCGTAGTGCCTTAAAAATTAGGTTATGAGAATAGATACCGCTGTGAGAGTGAGCTGTGTATCACTATGTGCAAGCTGCGTCCAAACATGTTATTTCCTTTGAACATTTTTTAGATAATGAATGATAGAGATCGGTCTCATTCTACAATTCATTCTTTCCTGTTATTCATTCAATAATCACATCTGAATGGCCCTCTGGACCGTCTTGTTCAGAATGTGGAGCTGAAGGAGAATTTTCTTTACCCATTTCCTCGAAGATTCCTTTACATCACATCGCTCAATCGGGTTGAGATATTGACCTTATCTTGAGGGCTATCTTGTTGAAACTCGGGAGGAAATTTGGGCAATTTCAACTACTTTCCGATGTTTAAAAAAGAGGAAAACACTTTGGCTTGATTCCATATCACCATCATCTCTTATACAGCTAGCTCGCGATCTGCAGTTAAGTCCAAAATTGGGAAAGTTCCATGTCGTCAAGGGGAACTTATTATCATTATCTTCTTCCTTCAGAATATAGCATAGAGTCGTATAAAAAATGTTCTTTAAACATACCGGTTTTAATTTCCCCTTGTTTCACGTTTATAAAGCGTGACATGTGCAATTAGTTGCATGAGGTTAATGATCGCAACCCACTCTCATATTGGCAATCCATGATCCATGCATTCAAAGTCTAAACCTCCGAGTTTTCTTCTTTTTGAAATTTCAATTAGAAAGTGGAAAATAACTAACACTTTGTGTATAATGTACATGTACAGTATATGCGATGTGAATTGAAAGAATGATAGTTGCGAAGCTTACCCTTTAAAACACATTTTTAAGGGTTTGGAAGATGTCTCCGCCGGGAATCAAACCGGGACCTGAAGCATGTAAAAGGACAACAGAGATGCCCAAGTGGATTTAGCTACCTGAGTTCTCCTACTGACACCTCTACTCATTTTATTGTTACTGATGAGTTTTGAACAATATTTTATTAATGTCATCAAAAGTAAATTATCATATTATCTTCTCATTAGGTGATGCTTGTGACCCGGATGATGATAACGATGGTGTGAATGACGCCGATGATAACTGCCGTCTGATCTTTAATCCTAGTCAGAATGACACCGATGGTGAGTTGATCACAAAGAATACATGTCATTCCTTTTTATTCAATCAATTTCAGTCCGTCAATATTATTAATCCATTTTTATCAATAAATAGGTCACATAACTTACACGTGAACAAATACATTAGACATAGTGAAGATAAATGTTTCAATGTTTTTTTTTTAAATCTTTTGAATGGCTTACCATTCTTTCAGTGTGTTTTTTTTCAAATGAAATTCACATAGACAATTTAGACGTGGGTGCTGCCTAGACTAGTTCTATTTTTGAGCTACTGATTTCCGATAATCCCTTTGATAGAATTTTATTATCCTGGAAGGTAATGAGAGATATTTTTGGACTTTTAAAAATAAATTTTGGGAAAAAAGTGGTAAAAGTACCCGGTTTACACTTCTCGGAAACTTAAATTTAGAAAACATTTACACAAAGTTTTGTAATTTCCTAATTCTATATAAATTCCTATAGCGCAATCTTAAAAAAATTATCATATATTGATAAACACATGTTTTCCGTATAAAAAGTGAAAAATTGTATACTCATAATACTGTTTCACAACGTGAAAGTGTAGATTTGAATGCTATAGTTCAATATTATATGATTTCTAATTTGCAATTGATGTTTTAATCAATTTCAAATAAATCTCTATCAACATCCATAGACATGAAACAATCAGGAATGAGTCACTCTTATTTTTTTTATGTTGGAACCTTGAACGGTTCTCTTCTGATTTTACCTTGTAGAAAATGGGCGTGGCGATGCCTGTGAATCTGACTTCGATGGTGATGGCGTGGCTGACATCATGGATGCCTGTCCAGAGAATGCTATGATCCAACGGACCGATCTCTCAGCATTCCAGATGGTGCCCATGGATCCTTCCGGTGCATCCCAACTGGAACCGAACTGGATGGTCAGGAATCATGGTCTTGAGCTTGTCCAAACTATCAACAGCGATCCTGGATTAGCAGTCGGTCAGTTTCATATTCCTCTCCCTTTTCCTTCTCCGATGTTCTACCTATACTCTTCTTCCTCACCTCGATTACCCCCTCCTCTACTTCTTCGTCTTCTTCTTTACCAGCCACTTGTTTCTTCCATATCTTCCTATCATTTTCCATCACATTCTCATTTTTCGATGTCCCCCTAACATCTTCACCTTGTTCACGCCTCCTTTCATTACTTTCCCTAAACATTTAACCTCCCTCAATTTTTTCCCCATCTTATCTTTTCTACCTTAAGTCAGATCAAAGATTTATTTTCATATTTTACATAATTATTTGGAAGAGAGAAAATTTCTTAAGTCTTATATTTATTGGCTGTTACGTATGCTGTGCGTCCAAGATTGTTGTACATAAATATGAACCAGCTTTCTAAATATCTTGCTGTACGGCATGACATCCAGTCTCTCATAATGCAAGCAACATGGAGAGAAGGAAACGCGCCCAGATTACAATTTTGGCAGAACTACAACAAATATATATCGAAAATAATGATGCAAAAAAGTTGACATCATAATCAGGATATGATTATGATCTTTGTCACAAATTGACCATGTAAACACCACCCATCATATGGTTTGCTCAGACCTTTTTGCGGTTTCCTGAAGTTAAAATTAAAAACAGGATTTACAGTCAGACACAATGCCAGATGGCCGAACACCTGAAATAACTCACGAAACATCTAGCTAAATATTGATGAAAAAGGAGTCAATGAACTTGAAACAAAATGCTATAATTGAAATAGTGCGTTTGGAGACACTGCCCTGTCAATTGTTACTTTTTTCTTTGTTTTGTATTTACTGATACCTTTCATAAATATGACAAAATAATTAAATATAAGTTCTTGCATTGAAGTAGAACTCTGTGACAAGGAGATTTGTCAGTTAAACCCAGAATACATTTTCAAAATATTTATTCCAACATATTTATTTCTTTTAAAAATCTTCACTGCAGGTTACGACGAATTCGAGAGCGTCGAGTTTAGTGGTACCTTTTACGTGAACACAGCAAAAGATGACGATTATGCAGGTTTTATTTTTGGTTACCAATCTAACCATCGATTCTATGCTGTCATGTGGAAACAGGTCACCCAGAAATACTGGCAACCGGACCCAAGCCCTGCTGAAGCTACCGCTGGTCTACAACTCAAGGTAACCTTTGCCATTTTAGAAGGAACTTTGTTCTTCAGCCATGTTAGCTGCTTCATGATGCTTGAGGAATTCCCAAACGCAGACCCTCTTGAAACTATTCAAAATTTCAAATGAAACACAAAGTAGCATGCTCGTTTTGAACGGAAGGAAGAACTATAAAGAATTAATCCGAACAGTACTTTGTGTAATTCGCTTCACAATACTTTTGGAATCATAGGTCATCATTATTTTAAACTGTTTTAAGAATTCAAACGAAGCACAAAACATTTACTTATTAATGATATGGGTCTTTTGAAGGTGTGATGAATAAATTGACGCAGAAATACAAATTTCGGTAATCACTTTCCTTCGATTCTATTTTCAGCTGATCAACTCAACCACTGGCCCTGGAGAATACTTGAGAAATGCTATGTGGCACACTGGAGATACAGAAAATCAGGTGAGGTTATTACAATTCAAACATTCTTCATATAACCATCAAGATCAACCATACAATCAATTGATCTGAATAATTATTAAGAGTTGTATATAAAGAGGAAAATCATTTAGCATTAATTCAATCAAATCGGATGTAAAATGATGCAATTGTGACATTGTAGATTAATATTCATTTAAAAAAATTAGTTATGCACAACGACATAAAAGCTCTTGTCAAATAATAAGTTACAGTGTTAAATGGTGATTTCACTGTCGAACCAATGTCAAATTAAGCAGAAATTAGATTTTACATCCGATTTTCATGAAATTCTCATTGCTATGCTTGTATGATTTTCTCGGATTCATATCAGCTTATCGGGCTTTTGGTTTGGTGATTTTGGCTTTAAAGATCATTGTTCATCAAAAATGTTATGCCTTGGGATGGCTATTTTTTCATTCCAAAGAACAATGTCTTTTTAAGAAAATTCTAGAATTTAATTGTTCATACTTGAGGTGTGTTCGAAGGTGGCAGTTTTCCAAGGTCAATATTCCTTCCTTTTCTTTTTGAAGCCAAACCGGAAGTCAAAATAAAATTCTCTAGAGGCTGAGTCATTTTGTCCAAGATTCGTCGTGTCACCCTCCAACATTTTTTGATCCCCTCCCCCATCCTCTAAACCTTTTTTGCCTTCCATCCAAGAAATCAGATCGGAAATCGAAACATTTGCGAGCGATCTTGAAACTTTATCCTAACTTAATTTCCGTAGTGATCTCAAAAAAGAAAATAATGCTACCTTGGGAATTCTTTTTTAACTTTAGGGCAAATTTCAAGTTCATAAACTCAATTTTTCTTTTAAGATATTGAGAGCTGCCAAAGGCTTGAAATATTGCTATGTCATTGCATCTTGCTGATCTTGTTTAAACGAAAAAGTAAGGCTCAGAATCGGTAATAGAAATACTGATAAAACTTAATGCATTTCTTCCACGAAAAGAAAAAAGAAAACATCTTTCTTTTCTGGACCTTATTAAAAATAAATATTCATCTGCTAACGTTATAATTACAAGAAGGATAGTTTCTCTACCATCGAATCTTAGCAGTAAACGAAATAAGATTTCTTGTATTACAATTAATATTTTTTTAGAATGCCTTTAACAATAATGTTTTAATGAAAAATGAATGAAATGAGTGCATATATTTCAGCCAGGCTGCATTCTGATAAAAAACATGACTTGATAATAATAGTAATGATGCATCTTTCTTACATCTTGCATTTTTTGTTAATACACTTCAGTAAAATAAAAGTAGGCATCAGCAGAGTAATAAATCGAACAGTTCTAAAAGAGTGAAATGAATATTGAATGAAAAGGAAACTAGGACAAACTAGGCGTATTAAATGAGGAACTTCCTTGGTTTAGAGTGACCTATAAGATTACATGGGGAGTGGAGGACATGGAAGAGGGGGCAGGGATAGCGCCCTTAGAAACCAACAGGTTGGTTTGTTGGTGCCTGTCGGGGGTAACTAGGATGGGAGAAGGGGTGCCAAGAAGGGGTCCCTGCCAATTCATAGGGGATTTATAGGGTGTCCAATGTGATCCCATGCAGGATTTAGAGGGTGTTGAAGATTTCCATATCCCCATGGGATTTCTCAAAAGCTTTCTGATCGGATCAATTCAGAAGACAACCACGCAGCAAGCGGAAGGAAGATTGGTTTTTAATGATATTAGGAGATCTGAACAACATGTCATTTAACATTAATGTTATCCAGCTAATTTTTTTCAAACATACAATGATAGGCTATTTCTGCCTATTTTCTCCATATTTTATCAGGATATCAGTAAACTGTTTTTTTCTTCTTAAATGACGTCTTGGTGAATATAAACTTTTATGGATATCCTGTTTAAAGTATTAACAAATCTCATGTTTCTCGCATTTTACAGGTGAAGTTGATTTGGAGTGATCCAAATAAAATTGGATGGAAAGATTTCACTGCTTACAGGTGGACCGTTACACACAGACCCATCGATGGTTTTATGCAGTAAGTAATTCTGTGGTTAATTCAGATATTGTCTTCTCGGCCTCGCCCATTGAGCTACTTTCATTTTATTTAAATATTAAGATTTATGCCAGAACGCAGGCATCCCTCAGTATCTTTCCCACTCACTCGCTGTCTGTGACAGGAGCTCATGTGATAAATATTCTAAATCGGTCTCTCAGAATGTCTCATCGGTATGGTGAAGTAGCTCGAATAAATGTCGAAAGGATACCATATGACAAGAGCAACGGAGACGTGATTCGAATTAGAATAGCAAAAGGAAGGGTATCCCATAACACATCTTAAATTGATCGCGAAAGCCAAGGGGAGTAGATATATTATTAGACACTGCGTTTGGTGAGAAGTATGGCACATTCATTCATGTTTGACAGTGATGGGTGTGATGGTAGTATAAACCCTCGCCAAAGTCCTCGTCAATTGTCACTGGTTGTCACCGAGCGGAACAACCCCCGTCTTCACCTCCTTCCTCTCCCCCTTCCTGTCATCCATGTCTGAGGGATGTTGTTTGCTTCAGACAATAGCTCTATGTGGGACAGGAAAAGCCCAAAGCGACTGGGATGAAAAGACATGGAGACATGGCTTAGCATAACGCTCCAACGCCTGGATTGCCGGATTGCCGTGACGTGAAAATTCTTACGGACTGTGTATGAAACAGAAGTTTAAGATGAATGGCGACAAGTAGTCTAAAATAACTTTATTTCCGGTGCCATAATTCATTATGCTTTAGGGCAGGCGACGTCCATTCACTAATGATTAAAGGCCAATGTCCTCTCGATATTTCTGCACATAATTCATAGATATTTGAGGAGGTTTGTTCTTGTGTCGTCTAAGAAACCATAATTGATAAAAGAGAGAAATAAAGTTACAGTTCTACAATTTATTGTTATTTCTCATTCTTAGTCCAGTGTCAAAATATAATTCTTTCTAAAAAGGGGAGATTGTGAAACGAATTAAAAGCGGGTATTACTTTCCTTTAAACATAATTTTCACATCCCTTAGGTTAGGATCGTTTCTATGTTCATTGGGATGAGACGCATGTCGACAGATGGCGCACTTCTTCTCTGTGAAACGACGTTGATAACAAAAAATCGTGTCTTTGAAAGTTTTGCTTTTGATCCTTCATATTTTCGCCTGCTACAGCATTCAAATAATGTACGTTGTCACCTTCTCGGGTGCCTATGTGTTTTGTTGAAATACAGTTGTTGTCATTTCCATTTACTATTTCTTTTGTTGTAGAATTTGTCTTAAAAAGAATCATCATTGTGTGATTAGAATGTGACTAAAAGTAGTTTTAACGAAGACGATTCATTATGTTACTTTGTTTTTTGATTTTTTATTTATCGAGCGATCTTTTTGTTTTTCTTGTTTGTTGTAGGGTTACAGCGTGGGAAGGTAGTAATGTTTTGGCAGACTCCGGCCCCCTCTACGACTCAACGTTAAGAGGAGGACGATTGGGACTCTACTGCTTCTCTCAGGAAATGGTCTTCTTCTCTGACATGGAATATAGATGTCTATCAGGTAATAAGCTTGCCAAGTATTGTTTTCAATTACAAATTAACATTTTATATAAGCCCCTTGCAGGCATAGCTCGTGTTAGATTTTAAAAGCATAATGCGATCAGAGGATCATATTAAATAGAAGTCATTAATTTCGGTTTTTATGATTTAGTTCATTAATATCAATTTCAATAGAATGTCCAAAATCTGCACTGTAATATCGGTGAGAGACAAAGAAAAAAAAATCCGGATTAAAAGTAAACACGCCTGGCTGTCTTTATTCATTTTTTTGGTCAGACATTACTCATTGTAAATGTTTTAAGGTGAAAATGTGGAAAATGAGTATACTACATGCAACATTAAATCATTACCAGACATGCATGCTCGATGTTACCCAATATTTAGTTAACGAAATTTTATAGTATATCTTTAAAGATGAAATGAAACTTAATCCATTTTTAGTGAAGTTTAAAAAGCCTTTCCAGTAATGACATAAAGTGTTATAAATGTCAGTATTTATTTATGGAATAATGCTCATATTTCTATACCGAATCTGTTATATACTTCATGCATCTAATAGACCTACGTTGCACTTATACAGTCTTATATAACCCATTACCATTTGTCAAAGTAATAATAATAAATGAATTTAAATGGATATCCTTCTCTTTCAGATTACTAAGAATAGAGCGATACATTAAAGCTTGACTTCTACAACAAATCGGAATGTTAACGAGATACTTGATACTTCTCGTGTACAAGGAGTATACGTAAAACGAACTTGTCCCTTCCTTTACAATGAAAATGTATTCATCATCGGAGTTCAATCGCTAGAAAAAAAAAGACGATTATTGAAATGAAGGAGAACATTTACTGGTGTGTGCTAACAGTGAGGGAAGAGCCACCGACAGAGCTGCATATTCAGGGAAGATTTCTTTGAAATAGGGAGACTTGGTGAGCGATCTTGATGGAGAAACACACATAAAGATGAGAGAGATGTCCCGATGTGGTGAAATCATTCAAGAAGCAGTCTATTAAAACACGTCTCATGAGTTTGAAGGAGAAACTATAGGACATGTAGGAGGCGTCTACTATAAAAGATGTGTTGAAGTGAGAATGTGTTTGTAATAAAGCCGTGGAAAATATCATGAATTATGACAAAATGAAATCCTGACCGAATGGAAAACGCGACTTATTTCATTTTTTAATTATTACTTTACAGCATTGTGTATGCCTCTTCATTTCTCACTCGGGTCATCATCACGTGACCGACGTTATGTTATCGATAGAGTGTCACTTGGATTTATTATTATTCAAATACTAATGGTGTATTTTAACTTATGTACAGAATGATTATGCATGGCCTTAGTGAATACTTCGCTTATCTGTAAGTCTGTAACGTCAGCAGTATGACCGACCCAGTGGTCATGTGACACTCCGTTTTCAGAAACAAAATTGTTTCCATAATCAGTTAATATAGTTAGAAAATAAACTCTACTGTGGCTTCCAAGTCAACGAGGATAATATTGATTGTTGTGATTCTATTTGTTTGACTATTTATGGTGTATGTAAGACTAAAAGTAACATAAAGCAAGGCAACTGAATTTATGCAATGATGTGTCTGTGTATTTCGTATGTGTGTGCCAAAGTTGTGACTGTGTCTATGTGATGTTGATGGTGGAATGCGCATGCGTTGTGCTTTTAGTCTGTATAGTAATATGCTTATTTGTACTCTTTTCTAAAATTATGAACGAATAGATTAATCGTTCATTCTACTTTTCGGTACTTTTTCTTAAAATAATGAATGATTGAATATTACTAAACCCTGACCATTGTCAAAATGTGAATTCTCTGCAACTCTAGTCACATTTATATAACCACAATGATTACGTTCTCACTGAAAAAAGGGTCAGTAATCAGTGAAATAATAAATCATTATGTTTCTATGATATTAAAATTCGATATTTAAAAGTTGCCCCAATTCAGATTTAGAAATTTATGAATATTTAAAGGTTGAGAACCTCTTTTGAGATTAATATCGTATCATATGATATCATCAACGCTGTCATATAATACGATTTTGATAATGTCAAATTTCGAATTTTTGTAAATATTTATCATTAAAACTATTAACTTGAGGTAATTTTACAGTTTCTATATTGTGTAAGTAAAACAATTTATCACCAATATGCTACTTATTGTACATACGAAAAAAAATATTGTGTTAATGAATATCGATTATATGATTTCAATGAATAATTTTTTCATTGGTCCTCGTTCTTACATGACATCTATGAATTAAAATAGTTAGATGTGATTTAATGAAGTAAGGTTTTTAAAAGTGTGAGTTTCAAGCTCATCAAATGGGTGAATGTTAAACATTTCTTCAAATGAAAGTGCATTTGACAACACGGATCCATTAAATGCATCGATAATTATAAGTCAACAAAACATTCTTTCCTTATGTTTTCACCATTATGATTATGTTTTCTTGCCAAACATCTTACTAGAAAATTTCTGACATAATATTTTGAGAAGAATATTATATACGTTTATAGAGTGAAAAGATAACATAAAGGTTTTTAAAAATGTTTTCTCTATCTCAAATGATTAGGAAGCAAAGAAGAGATAGAAATGATTATCAACATGATAAATGCAACAGATAAAAGTCGATATTGGAAAATATTAAGAGATACTATAAGAACATGGTTTACAAATTAAACAGTTATGCTGATGAATGACAAAACTTTGTGAAAACTAATTGGAGAATCGATGATTATATGGGAGACCAAAATCACTTGTTTCTATCGATATGGAAAATTTGATGGCAAAAGCGATGTTGAAAATGTTGAAAGATAAATAAATATTTACCTCGGTAAGTTTTAAGTTAATGTTTGTATCATGTAGCTTTATTTCATTACGAGTTGGAGAAAATCTCTAATCACGCAAGGCCGTAAGATTTTTTTTCTAATAACCCTTTTTAAAAGGGGTTCATTTTGCCCCAAATTTTTGTCTCGTGTATACTGCCTTCTTCTAAATTGATCAATTGAAATAGGTTATCATCTACCCCCCCTAAAAATGACTGTTTCCCAAAACGCCCCCTTCCCCTTACCATATAAAGATATTGCGTTTGTTCGAATGAAAGTAAAGGACTTAAAGATAAAGACATACTGTATAGAGGGAGGGAGAGAGAGAGGGAGGGAGGGGGAGAGAGACTAGAAAGGTGAGACGGAGTGAAGGTGAGAAAGAGAAGAGAAATAGATATCGGAAGTGCACTTTGTAAAAAAGGGTGATTTTGTATTTCCTATTAAAACTGCACTAAACATCTTTTTTTTTTAAATGGTTGTAATCAATATGCTGGATTTAGTGAACATTCAGACAAAAAATCATATTTAAAATCTATTTTTTGTAAAAAAAAATTAATTAAAACTGCCCCAAAGCATATCTAAAATGAACAAGTATAGGTTGTAATCGAACTTCTTAGAGTAACATTTAGAACATATAGGATAGAGAAAATATGTATTATTACGAAAAACATGAATCCCCCCTTATTCCTTTGGGTAAAATTATGATTTTTTAAAATTAATTCATGAAAACTTCCGAAAGCCTATATTTTAACAACACAAACGAGGGTTATAACCAAACCTCTATGCTCGGAATGCATTCATAACTAATATTTTTTACGGAAATCATGAACGAACCCCTTGTTATTTTGGTTTCGAAAAAGATTTTTTTTTTTTTTAAGAAATCTGCCCAAGTTTATTATCTAAGTACAAATTCGGTTCGCAATAATCAAATTAGGCTGACGGAGCATTCATAACGGATTTTTTTTCATATTCAAGAAAAACTGGGCTCCTTACTAATTTTGTGTTTAGGCTGAGGGGGCATTCATAACTAAAGAATGAAAGAAAAATGGTTGATATTTTGACGAAAATCATTACTTAACTCCTTGTTCTTTATTTCTTAAAATTATGAAAAACTACCCAAAACCTATTTAGAATAAAAGTTGGTTCGTTATTAACAGTTTAGGCTGAGGGAAAATTCACAACAAAGGAAAGAAAATGGAAACATTATATTTTTACCGATAATCATTAACTAACCCCCTTTTTGGGGTAAAAACGTAAGGAGTATTGAAAATCTAATGAAATTACCTCAACCCCTTTGTAAAACACGTAAAGGTATCATAATCAATCTACGGGCTTAGAAAGCATTCGTTTTAAAATAAAAAAGCAAATCATCAATATTCATGTTTTTGACAAATATCATGAACTAAACTTATTTTGGACAAAAAGCCAGGTTTCGAAAATGTATGAAAAATGCCCAATTCCCCTTTCAGACTGAAAGGGATCGTGATAACATGCTGGGCATGGGAAACGTTCAAAACAAAATATTAAAGAAAATTTAAAAACATTGATATTTTTCGAAAAATCATGAACCCAATCTTTTGTCATTTTGGTCGAAAAAGACTGTTTTAGAAAATTTCATGAAAATAATTATACTCTTAACACTACTTAAAAAGGAACCGTAATAATCTATCGAATCTTGGTGAATATTCACACACACACACACACAAAAAGAATGTAAATCGAAAATTTTTACAATTATAAACTAACCATCAAATATTTTAGGCTTGGGGTCTACAGTGGTGATATCTAAATGTCATGAAAAACAAAGAGTGAAGAAAATTTTATATTTTTGACGAGAATCATCAACTATGCCAATGTGTTTCTGAAGGCGGCATGCAAGCACATACTTGTCATAATGTCGTACTTGAAACGTCACCATTTTTCTTACTTTCTTACAAATGTGGTGTACGTTTTTTTTTCATGTGGATTTCATCATGGACCTACTACTACTGTAGTAGGTCCATGATATCATGAAACTGCCCGAATCTTCCTTGTAACAACAAACAACCTTATTTACATGATGTGGACAGCTTATTTTCACATGGGTGAAGTCTTATTCACGATCATCATTGAGGCAGGGGGGAAGTTAATCCCCCAAGAATGTGTTTTAATGAAACATAAAGTGAGTAAAGTGAGTGCATTCAACATCTGCATTTGATTTTAATAATTTATCCTATACTATCGTTTATACTACACTTTTATTCAAAGTAATATATTGTTTAGTATCAATCTGAATCTGAATAGGTCTGTTTATTCAGACTATTTTCACTCTGCGCGTCTCTATACCTATAAACTTAGTGACGCATGATTCCAAAACCCATTGTGCAATCCCAATATTTAAATAATCAAAATCATCCAGCAGAGAAAGATTTGTAAATACAACTTTGAACTCACTTCAAGCCACTATACTAATAGCTCTGGTGAACACTACATGTATATTCCTCCAATGTTTAGTCGTTTGAAGTAAAGGGACGATGGCTGCCACCGAACCAAGAGACGAATTCGTGTTTCCTGACGTCTTCAACGACCCCGATAGAGATGCCTTCCTCTACGGTACCTTTCCCGAAGGTTTCATCTGGAGTTCAGCAACTGCTTCGTACCAGATTGAAGGAGCTTGGGATGAAGATGGGAAGGGACTCTGTAACTGGGATGTCTTCTCGCACGCCAAGGGCAATGTAAAGAATGGTGATACCGGGGACGTTGCCTGTGATAGCTACCACAAGTAAGTTTGGTCATGGACCTACTATGGTTTGGTTGACTAGCGAACAAGAGTTACTTAACTAGGGTTATTGCATTAATTGTGTGTGGGGGGGGGGGGAGTCAGGATGGCAATTTTAGAAAGAAAAAATAAATAATTTGGCATTCTAAATTATTCTGAATTTAGCTTGATTCTTGAATCATCTCTCTCTACAATCATTACAGTATTATGGGGGCATAGCACAATGCAATAATGATAATGAAAAACCGAAGCAATGGACATGATGGAGGTATACCTGGATGCTGACTTCCATAATAATAATAATAATGATAATAATAATAACGGTATATTTACCCAGGGTATAGCCACTTCAGTTCCGAAAACTGTTCTCCCAGCGGGCCCTGCTATTATTATTACCTAGGCTTTAGCTGAGCTGCCTAGGCGCTCAAGCATTGATGGAATTTCTTCCTACCGGGTACCCATTACCTCACCTGGGTTGAGTGCAGCACAATGTGGATGAGTTTCTTGCCGAAGGAAATTACGCCATGGCTGGGATAACTAGCTAAGTTGAAATAAGATGCATTTCGGGCTGCTGTGGGGATACTAACGATGGCAGACCACCTCTTCCCGTCCTCCCTTAAAAATATGTTTTTATTGTGTCTTTGTATAAAATATGCACCGAATCGTTTCACAATTTTGAACATTTTTGTTAGGTATAAAGAAGATGTTGCTCTGATGAAGGCGATGGGTCTCAAGTACTATCGCTTTTCAATCTCTTGGCCTCGAGTTCTTCCAGATGGTACTCTCAACAACGTCAACGAAGCAGGCATCGCTTACTACAACAACCTGATCGACGAGCTCCATAGAAACGACATCACTCCCATGGTCACGCTCTTTCACTGGGACACACCCCAAACCTTGGAAGACCAGGGTGGGTGGGACAACGTAGACATCATTGACCGTTTCAATGACTACGCCGAGATCTGTTTCCAGAGGTTTGGTGATCGAGTTCCGCTGTGGATCACCTTCAATGAGCCTTGGATCGTGTCGGTTAAAGGATACGGTTTAGGGGAATTCGCTCCTGGGATCAAGGAGATTGGAACGAAAGTGTACAGAGTGTCCCATAATATCATCAAAGCTCACGCTAAAGCCTGGCACACCTATGACGACAAATACAGAAAGGTGCAGGTATGTAGGCCATCGAGAAATATGATTCCAGTCAACCTTTAACATATCTAACTACTAAAATAAACGATAATTTACGTGTTAATTTAGCATTTTATACAAACAGGCATTTTGCTTAGTATGCACGATGTGTTTTGGTTTTTGGGTCAACATGATAGACTGGAAATAATCATGTTACCGGTTAACCTGTTTAGTTTTTTTTTTACTTATTGTAGTTCTAAACTCTCCGACTTGATTTAATTTACTGCAAACACGGTAAAGTGGTCAGGGGCCATGAAAGTGGTATTAATTGTTACGAGAAGTACGTATGGGTGTATACATTGACGAATAAAATCTGCAAATTATAAATGAATGTATATAGGCCTAGCAATAAAATACGAAGCTAATAGAAAAAAAAATCGATAAATTTCCTCTCAACTGACTCTTTGGTAAATTATATTCAATTCAATTTCAATGTAGGTAGGCCTAATGAACACAATTTGAAACGTTTAATATATAAAAAACTTAACACAAAAAAAACTTGCAAATAGCTCATTAATGGAAGTGACAGATGTTTTCCTTTCTATACTAACCCCTTTTTGTTTAAATTGTATTCAATCCAGTGCGGAAAAGTGGGTATAACCCTGAATGGCGACTTCTTTGAACCTTTCGATCGCACTAAGAAAGCCCACGTGTATGCTGCTGAAACCTTCCTCCAATTCTGTTTTGGTTGGTTTGCACATCCAATATTCGTCAACGGTGACTATCCAGAGGTCATGAAGACAAAAATCGCATCAAAGAGCAAATCGCAAGGTCTAGAATCATCCAGGCTCCCAGAATTCAGTGAAGCTGAGAAGGCCTATGTCAAAGGCACAAGTGATTTCTTTGGGCTCAACGCATACACGACGCAATACGCCACGGACTCACAAGATGCGTCGTCGCATCCTCCAAGCTACTGGAATGACGCGGATGTCAAGACCTGGCAAGACGACAAGTGGCCCAAGGCTGGATCTATCTGGTTGAGTGTTGTTCCATGGGGTTTAAGGCGACTTTTGAATTGGGTCCATGACCAGTATCATGTACCTATCTATATCACTGAGAATGGAGTTTCAACCTCAGATGTCTATGAGCTTGATGATCAACCAAGACAGAAGTTCTATCGAGCTTACATCAATGAAGTATTAAAAGGTAGATCATAATTATCAAAGATATTTCTTTCTTTTGTAAGTACTTTGCCATAAAGTTATAATGAATATAAAAAAACTATTATATGTCAATGGCCTATATGAATATTTACAGATGATTTCGATTTCTCTTTTCACAAACATTCAACGTTGATTTTCAATATTTGTAATGGCTGGTTGTCGAGCTACCAAAAAAAAATGGGGAAGCGCGTAGTTATAAACAAAAACTCAATTTCGAAACCAAGAAATCCAGCTCTTTGTAACCTGGCATGTTTATATGAATTCGGAATTGAATGATTTGAAATATTAGTTTTATTAATTTTTTATATTCCATTTTATATTCTTATAGCAATCAAATTAGATGGCGTTGACGTAAGAGGCTACACCGCGTGGTCACTTTTAGACAACTTTGAATGGGCCTCTGGGTACAGTGAAAGGTTTGGACTGCACTACGTCGACTTCAATGATCCAGCTCGACCCCGAACTGCTAAGAAATCAGCTCGTTTATATTCTCAAATCGTCAAAGACAACGGATTTGTAAAAAAATAATTTTGATTGACGTTAAAATATATCATTCCAAAGAATACCAAAACACCAAAGAAATTAATAGTGCCGTAATCATGATAATGATATACGGAAACCCAGTGGCATACCGTTGGTCACGGCATGGGGGGCACCAGCAAAAATTTGAGTCACTTAGCGGGCACGCAAAGCGCGTTCAATATCAATATGTAATGAAACATTTTGATACTCAGATATAAAGAAAGGATATTATAAGCAAATTTGTGTAAAATTTTGTGCAAATTTGAGCTGAAATTTTCGTATACTTTGACCCCAAACAGGGACATTTTAAGGACTGTTTATTAGGAATTTATGAAGAGCATACTTATCTCACCATAGTCAATGCGAGCGCCAAGCTCGTGCTGATTTTTATTAATAGAATGACACCTAAACAGATGAAGAACTTTTGTAGTCATTGTATTTATGAAGATGATACGTGTTTCAATAATCAAATATTGCAAGCGAAGCACGAGCTGATTTTTTTTGATATTCAGACCTGAAGAGGGCCATTCTATAAGGCTTGTTTGTAGGAATTCAGTAAGACCATACGTATTTCGATAGCCAAAATAATGCGAGCGCGAAGCGCCAGCTGAAATTTTTTGATATTCAGACCAGAAAAGGGGACATTTAAGGACTGTGTTTAGAAATTTATGAGGAGCAGACATATCTCACCAATTCAGTAATGCGAAAATAAGCACGGACTGGAAATAATTTGTATTCAGACCTTCAAAGGTTATAAAAAAGAAGTATAAATTATGTCACTACATAAAATAATAAAAGCTCGAAGTGCGAGGAAATTTATTTTGTGCATATAGACTTGAAAACGGGATGTTTTAGTACCAATTAGTTTCCTTGAACAGGATTATATGTCTCAATAAAAAAGACAATGCGAGCACCAGGAATGATGAAGACATATAGGCATTAAGCAAATTATGTTTCATAAAGTTATGAAAAAATACTCATCCCCACTACGTTTCTCTATCTTTCTCCCTCCTTTTCTCCCCCCCCCCCGTTTTTTTTGTCTTGTTTTTTTGTTTGTTTTTTGCCAGCCGATGGCTAAAGGCTTGGTAAATGCTAAAAAAATAAAAATGTGAATTGTTGATTTGACTATCATAAAACGTTCAAATTTTACAAATGTCTGATGACAGCTGGAAATTTTTACTCTGTTGATTCTTTGTGAAAATTTCACTATTCATCTTTACTTTAAGAAAAGCTAGCGTCACTTGTGTTTTTTTAAAGGGTCCTTTGAACCTGCCTTACAATAAAGTGATTGTACATCAGTAAACTGTAAAAAAAATATATACTTTGTATATATATTAATGAAATGTCCAGCCCATTCCACGCGTGATTAATGATTTTACATTAAAAATAATAGAATACGGGTTTTTTTGTCGGAATCCTCACCAATGAAAATTTTCATGTAAAATCGAAAAAAAAAAACGGTCAGTCACAAACACTCATTTGTATTTCATATCATCCACACAATAACAGTTTGAGGACATGCATTTTCACTAATTTAACAGTGACAGACATTTTTTAACTTACCAAGATCTAAGAAAGGCTTTATCAAATTTATAGATCGTTTGAACTCGTGTATGCATACTCCCCCCCCCCTCCATCCAGTCAATGCAGCGATATCAACTTTTTTTTTATCTGTATCTGTCGCTTTCTCTTTATTCTCCCTCCGTTTCTCCTTTCACGTTCTTTCATCTCGCCTCCCTGCCCCCCCCCCGTATTTCAAGCTTGGGCTCTCTTAAGCCCCTTTCACAATTGACGTACGACCTGTTTACGACCACCTGCAACAGTTTTTTCTTGTTGTTGCACGATCGATCCCATGGTGTCTTGCGAGCACTCGCAGTCGTTGTAGACGATCGCACAAACTCGAGGTGGTCGGAGGTGATCGTGACTGGTCGCATCTGAACTTTGAACATGTTCAAAATCCAAACGCGATCAAATACGATTGATTCACTCGCAACAGGTCGTACCATCGGTCGGGCGATCATCGTGTGAGTGTTGTTCAACGTTGTACGACTTGGTGCGAGAGGTGGCACAACTAAGTATAGTCGAATTTAGTCGACTGGAGGTCGTACAACACTTGCACATGTGCTGGAGACCTACAGAGACCAGTCTTGCGACTGGGTGCGATAAAATGAGACTGTTGCAAGACCGATCGAAATTACGGCTTACTACATTCCACTACCGTTGCATTCGCATGTATGCGACCGTTCAGCCCCTTTCACAATTGACGTCCGACCAGTTTACGACTGCCTGCAACAGTTTTTTCTTGTTGTTGCACGATCGATCTCTTGGTGTCTTGCGAGCACTCGCAGTCGTTGTAGACGGTCGCACGAACTCGAGGTGGTCGTGACTGGTCACATCTGAACTTTGAACATGTTCAAAATCCGAACGCGATCAAATACGATCGATTCACTCACATCAGACCGTACCCGGGGTCGTACCATCGGTCGGGCGATCATCGTGCGAGTGTCTTTCAACGTTGTACGACTTGGTGCGAGAGGTGGCACAACTAAGTAGTCGCATTTACTTGACTGGAGGTCGTGCAACACTTGCACATGTGCAAGCGACCTACATGTACAGAGACCTGTCTTGCGACTGGTTGCGATAATAATATGGGCCATAAGACTGTTGCAAGACCGATCGCAACGGCTTACAACATTGCACTACCGTTTCATTCGCATGTATGCGACCGTTCCACTCGCAATCCCTCGTGCAACACTCGCATGTGATCGCACGAGCACAATAAGAGTATATGCGACTTACTCGTGCATCGGGGTTTACTGGTTGTTTTGTTGTACGACAGCTGTTGCAACTGTGAAAGCCTCTGTGCGATCTTATGAGATGACTAGCGATTGATGCCTGTTGCAGCCTGTCGCACGACCAAAAGGTCGCAAATGGTCGTACGTCAATTGTGAAAGGGGCTTTACCCAACCTCTATCCCACTTGTCTGTATATACATGGCTAACGTTGTCGATCTTGTCTACAGCCACTGCCCCTCCCTCTCTTTCTCTCTCATTAAATTCCACGCCATTGACGAAAATCAAAGCTTCATAATCCCATATTTTAATGACTAATTTTCCTTGTTTTCTTCTATGAAGAAAGTATATCGGTTGGTATACAATTTTGTTCTCTTTCATCATTAAGAATAAAAAAGAAAATCTTAGGGCCGTTTCATAAAGCTGTTCGTAAGTTAAGAGCGACTGGTGATCCTTTCTTGTGGTAAATGATATGTTCATTGGTGATTACTTCGCGTGTAAGAGATGTTCACCAGTCGTTCTTAAAGTTGCTCTTAACTTACGAACAGCTTTATGAAAAACCCACCAGAAATCAAAGGAAAATTTTATAAAACTGTCTTGTTTCAAGAAAATGAAATTAAACATTTTCTGGTCATTTTTATAAGTCTTCTTTTTTATATGTCAATACAAGCTAATTGTGTTTACATGTTTTACTTTTCCTCTCTTTTTTACTTTTAATTGCTTGTTTTGAAAAATAGGAGGATCTTGATGTGATGCATTGGCAGCAATTCATTAATTACATTTTTTTCGTCAGCTTTCAAATTTCTGGAGGGACGGTCCCCAAATGAAATTTAAAGAGGACCGTCCCCTATCACCCTGGATCGCCAACCCTGTCGTTAATGAGAATCCTCAAACAAAACTGTGACTGTGAAGAAAAATCAATTTCTGATCGTTTGGACGATTGCAAAATATTTCAGCATACGCTTATTATCAGGCCCTGGGGTCCGTTGCAGAAAGAGTTGCGTTTTTAAACGCAAGTCAAAAAATCAATCGCAAGTTCCAAATGCGCGCTGTTGATTGGTTGAAAATCAAGTTGTGCATGATTTTTAGAGTTTCGATTGATTGCAACTCTTTCTGCAACGGGCCCAGGTGAATGTTTTCACCATTTCAGAACATTAGTGTCTCGAGCAGAGGAGCATTTCATCAACATATTTCATCAACATATTTCATCCGACAAGTTGTCAGATCTACCGACTTTCCTTGGATTTGATTTTGATTGGATGAGATGCATTGAGATGCGTAATTTCCTTCAGCAAGAAACTGATCCACAGTGTGCTGCACTCAACCCAGGTGAGGTAAATGGGTACCGGTAGGAAGTAATTCCTTAAAAAGCTGTGTGCGCTATGAACGCCTAGCTTAGCCGGGTAATATAGGAGCGCCTTGAGCACCTAACAAGGTGGATATGTGCGCAATATAAATACCCTATATTATTATTATTATTATTATTGTTACTATGGTAACTGTCGGATAAAACAGAACTTGTCGGGGAAATCATCCGACAAGTCCTTTAATGAAACGCTCCCAGAACGTACCTTTATGTAGTAATCATTGTTTTTTTTTTTTTGGGGGGGGCGAATGACAGAACAATTATTCAGAATTATCTTGCAAAAAGACCATCTGACTACTAGCATATGCATATACTCTAGTTTCGTTTTCTTTTAGGTTTTGTTTTATTCACTTCTTTCATCTTTAATAATAACGGACAAAATTTACTTTCAGTGTACGAACCTGACAAATATGTTGTTTACATTTAATAAGTATGATTGATATTTGAAATTTTATGTAATATTGTAATAAACATAGTAATGGACAAATTAATGTAACCTCGTATTTATCTTTATTTATTTCAATATGAGCGTGAGGATCATAGGTAAAACGAATGTGGATTTATAAAAAAAAAACATAAGAGGGCGAAAAGTTAGACCTAAGGGGTTGTAAGGGGGGCTGGAGACAAGCCCTTGCTTGAAGTGATGGAAACATGAATTTGCATTAACGTACAACATGTGCCATTTTTACATAAACATGGTAAATAAACCAATCTCTGTTTGATTAGACTCGATAGGCTCGTTGTCCAAACATGAATTATTAATGAATGGGATCTGTTTCTAAAAGAATACACATTATTCAAATACGAAGTCTTATAGGTTCAAATCTAATAGAAATTACAGTCTTTACCTCATATTCTTAATGAAAATAAGAGTTTCTAAATTTTGGCACACTATGGCACACTATGTTGGGTTTCCATTCAACACTGACTCCTTGCCAAACTGCCAAAGGACGGGAGGCAGCCGTGGGATTCGAAAACACAACCTTTTGATTACAAGACAGACGGTAGTCATCACCATTTCACCGCGACGCTTCCACTTATGTGAGGTTTTATGCACTGAAAAGCATTGCTTGTATAATGTGGATACCCCCACTACCGAAAGGGAACAAAAATAGTATAACATATTATATTTAAAAAAAAACTTCATAATTTAAATAGGTGTGTTTAACATGAATAATGCACTAAAATTAAATACTTAAAATGTAGGACGCGAGAACAATGAGACACGTGAAGGCAAGACCGTATGACGTCACAGGATGGGCATTGTTCCCGTCGTCGCTACTTTTGACGAAGCCATTGTTCTTGATGATTTCCGATATGACGCTAACAGATACTTTTGGTATTCGGGTTCGCTCGGGGACGGTGAAGTCGACAAAATGGAGACCAAATCGTTCGTTGTATCCAGCTGCCCATTCGAAATTATCCATTAATGACCATGCGGTGTACCCTTTGACATTTGAACCATCCAGAACAATAGCTGAATGTAGGAATGAAACGAAAATTTATGAGTTGTTTGGAGACAGTTTTAGGAAATTAGGAAAAAAAATAAACTAAAAATATAAAGGGGGCGTGTGTGAGAAAGGGAGAAGAAGAGAAAGAGATAGAGGAGAAAAGGAGATATATCAGGGAATATAAAAATAGAGAGTAGTAGCGAAAGTTATAAACAACAACACAAACAAATAGTGCATTATAAACTTCATGATAGACCTAAGTCTAAATTTGAATTGTTGCATGGTAAGCGCCTACAGTATAGGCCCGTGCGATGATTTCAAGAGCACGACTTAATTTCTGGTGAAACTGTCAAAATGAGTATTGTCAACTATCTTCTCATGCAGATCTGCTTTTATCAAATGAAATTTTTTCAATTATTCAATAGTTTTTGTCAGTTACTAGTGAAAATAATGAACCTCTGGATTTCCTTTACGGAAACTATAAATTATCCATATCACTAACAAGATCTGTCATAGCGCAAAAAATATCTGAATATATGTGGATTTTATGTATGTCCAATAGCATTCCATACTATCAGTTTTTGTAATGTATGACAACCATCCACCTCTATAACATGTATAATGACAACCGAGTGGCTTTTATTTATTCATTAAATTTGATCTTTTTTTTCCCCATATTTTTAACATATATTGTTTATTCAATCTATATTTTATGTCCATATCATTTGTGAATTTCAATAATTTGATTGTTACATTTTACCAGCACTGTGTAAAATATACAATTCAGTCATAGTTTCGTACGATTACCCCATGATCCTTACCTTTTAAAACCTCATTGATGTATGCTCGGTAATATTTCTGTCTAATGACGTCGTTAATCTCATACTTGTCTCCTGTCGAGACGCCATTCTCTGTGACGTAGATAGGTACATTATATTCATCATCAATCCACTTAATGAGCCTGCGGATACCCCATGGAACTATCCTCAACCAGCTAGACCCAGAGCCAGGCCAGAAACCTTCTTGCCAAGTAATGATGTCAGAATCTTTCCAGTAGCTGGGAGGGTTAGATAGGTCTTCTACGTTAGCCACTACTTGGTTGGTCGTGTAGGTATTGATGCCAAAGAAGTCACCAGTGCCTTTGATGTAGTCAATCTCCTCTTGAGTGAATGCAGGTAATCGGGATTCATTCAATCCCTGGGCAGCGCTCTTCTTGGCGATCTTGGTCTTCATAATCTCAGGGTAGTCACCTTTGAAGATTGGATGGGCAAACCAACCAAGGTTGAACTGAAGAGCTCGATCGGATGCATCAAGACTGGTCTGGTTATTCCTGTCCCATGGCTCTGACCAATCAGAGTTCAACGTGATACCTACTTGTCCATTCTGCAAAGTAAAGAACATGATAGAGCGATGGTGTGTGTGTTTAGTTTCAATTAATGATCATACTTGTCACTGGACCCCAAATTATTTTTACTTTAGCTCCTTAGCTGTAAAAACTGCACATAGCCTATACTGAATACAAATTAAGAAATCTAACACACGTATAGCCTGATCTTTTGCAGCATAACACAGTAAATTAGAAACGGATTAGTGGTTGTAATTATTAATAACTTCTTTCAAGGAAAGAACGAATCTCAATAGTAAGCAACCAGTGGGCAGACAACTATTGGTCCTTATGCCACTTGGTAAGGATGGTGAATTGATTGGGCATGAGTTCGCGCACTTTCGTCTTTACGAACCCGGGCCGACGGGAAAGGGGAAATTTCAATCTGCCTATAAAATGTGGGGGGGGGGGGAAATGTCCCTAAGTTTAACCATATAATTGGATGAAAGTGTAAGAATTTATGTGCTTCCTTGTTTGACAAAATAATGATGAAGTTCTTTATTTACTACCTGTTAATATGTAAATACCTGGAAAGGTTTGTAGATGTCGTTGTAGGCATGGTAAGCTGCAGCATGGGACTTGATGATGTTATGAGTGACTCTGTACGGAGTGTATGCGATCTCTGAAAGTCCTGGGGCAAATGCTCCTGTACCATACCCAAACAGAGACACAATCCAAGGTTCATTGAATGTGATCCACAGAGGGACTCGATCCCCGAATCTTTGAAAGCAGAGCTCGGCATAGTTCTTGAAGTGTTGCACGATGCCAGGGTTGTCCCAACCACCGACGTCTTGCAGAGCTTGCGGAAGGTCCCAGTGGTAGAGGGTGATCATTGGCTTGATACCATTCATAGCCAACTCGTCGATCAGGTTCTGATAATAGTTTATACCTGCCTCATTGATGTTGTTGATGGTGCCTTGAGGAAGGATTCGAGACCAAGCAATTGAAAACCGGTAATATTTCAAACCCATGGCAGCCATTAAAGCAACATCTTCCTTGTAGCTGGAGTGAAGAAAAAAAAGTAGGACCAATACTGGCATGATCTTATTTGGAAAAAAAAAAACCGTATTAACCTGGGTGCTATCTTTGAAAAAAATATGATAGATTTAAATTGAACTTAAATTAAGGTTTATTTCAGGTCATATTTAGTAAGTAGACAATTTAAGATCAATCTCAGTTTAAGTTTGTTTTTAATATATCGCAACTGCTAAGACTGGTCTTCTGTATTCCTCTCTTTTTTATTCTAAAACGCGTTTTATTATATGACATGTATGAGTTGTTATCATCAAACCAAAAATTTCAAATTCTAAACATAAATCAAATAGCGGTCTAAGGTTTCCATTCCCCAAAAAGTATACTGATGAAACTGTTACATTAAAAATACAATCATGCCAAAGACATTATTCATTCTTAAATCTAAAGTATTCGGAGCTCACCAACACTTTGACATTTATATGTTGAGTAGGCCACGGATTCTGTCATCCGGAAAAGTGCATCTTATTATTAAGATAACAATAATTAAAGGTAACCATCACTTACTTGTTGTAACTGTCACAAGCTATATCGCCATTATCATTGTGATTAACATGCCCTCCTTCGTGAGTAAAGTTATCCCAGATGCTTTCTCCCTTTCCATTGGCATTCCAACCTCCTTCAATCTGGTAGGCGGATGTTGCCGAACTGAATATGAAATCATCCGGAAAGGTGCCGTAAAGAAAGGCATCTCGGTTTGGATCATTCCAGTCGTTAGGGTACACAAACTCGGGATCATCTCCCATGGTAGTACACAGGCAACCGAGGACCATCGCGACGATGGCCAGTAATTTCAGAACAGCCATTTTGAGATAGAACTTAATTTTACGTCCGCATATGGCAAGAAAGACACTAGATGTCTTCTCGTAGATGAAGCAGCTTGTATTGATGCTCAAATTCTGATGGGGGTTATTATGTCATTTGAGTTTGGTTGTGTAATTGACTATCGGTCTATTTGAATATACTTCTTATCAACTGGCCTAACAAACACAACATTGTTGATAGTGTACCGTGAAAAAACTAGAGTAGTTATGAAACGTTGCTTATTTTCGTTCCCATTTGTATCACTATTCCTAAAAGTTTTTCTTCCATTAATATAAATAATAAACAGAAGCAGATTATTGATAAGGTTGCAGTGAGAGAAAAAAACATATAAATTTGAGATTCATTTTCAGCATTATCAAATGATAAATAGGCTTTAACCTTGATTAGGTTGGGGTTTTCCCCACCCCCTTTCACCTCAGGTCTCGGCCATTGGGCTGGACGATTATGCCGAAAGTCGGCGCTCATGTCGACGAGACATAATACACAAAGTTGACTTCTAAATATTATGTTCATAGTATTATCATTAATTAATATCAAATTCTACCAATTAATACATAAGTTAGATTTTTCGCTAGTCATTTCTTAAAAAATGTTGAGTCTAATGTGATACGTGATAACAGGGAGTTTTCTCCCCGCGACGCATGACGGATTAAAGAACACTGTAAATGTATTAAAAAGGCCCGTCAAATGACAATGAACAGCTGGGTCGTTTTGTCGAAAATTAGTGTACCAGAACAGCAGTTTCGTCCTAACGTTTGGAGCTTACGAATAATTGCAAATGTGTTGTTTGTTCAGAGTCCAGGAGGAAATTGGTGTTTCGATTCACCATTTTTCGACAAAGACTTCTTGGTTGATCTTAGTCATAAAGGGCATTTGACAATACATTTTGTGTGTTCTTGAATTCGTCGTGCGTCGTGAAGTGAAAACTCCTAATTGATTATTACGATCAAGCTTTGAAAGGCCAATGGATGTGGATAAAACGTATTCTCGTAACTTGTTACATTTGAAGGGTTGTCGTCACGATTGCCACTGTATAGTTATTGATGATGTTAGTTTTATATCGGAGATAAAATCAGCCCAAGAATCATTCGGAAGCCATATTTCTCATTTCGCATATTCCCAGACAACATGTTTCAGACGAGGCACGGGGTTTTCTTTTGGTACGACGAATAATTTATATGGCGTACTTTTGTGTCGGGGCGCTGTTACATCAATACGGTACATTGTTGCAATGTACTTATATCGGACATTCTGAAAGATCTTAGCGTCTGAATGATTAAGAAGGAATTTAGCCACTGGCCCCACGATTTTATTTTACTCTGCTATATTTGTGATAAATATTTATGGTTTGCTATGCTTGTGCAAGCCTCTATATTTCATAACTTTGCAGTAGATGACGAATTCCTGTGTTTTTAACAGAATATTGATATCTTAAAACATGAGATATCGCGATTGGTTGGTTCATCACGAAAGCGGTGATTATCCTGCGTGCAACCGGTTAAACAATATAAACATGGACTGTAAACTTCTGCAATGCATTGATTCAGATAACATTGTTTACCTGAAGGGGGCGTTTCCCTAAATATGACTGAGGGGTGATAGATATAACCACAGAGGTGGTATGTTTTTCATGTGGAAAGGTAAATGCAAGAAACCTATTTCATTCTATAAATCGGTTAAAATATCTACCTGTCTTAATATTTTGTTGTTGTTTTTTCTTTCTTCTGTTTGTCCTCTCTATATTCCTATATACACTCGGAGTGCCTTTCACAATGCTATGTAACTGTTATTACGTTGTGAATAATTTTGTAAGATATGCTATTCATTTCTTTTATTTTTCTAATGCAGGATCATTATTACAGCGTGTGAGTTGATCGATGATCTATCCCGTTAAAAGTGTTTCGATGCACAGCATTACACTCTTAAAATATTGGGCAACATACTGTCCACACAACAATTATTGGTTTCAAAAAGATTATCCAATTCTGGGTAGTTTTCAACCAATACTGTGTAGTTTTCACCCAAAGCACACGTTATTAGTTTAAACCTACCCAGAATATAATAAACTTTTAGCAATTGTTGTGTGGACAGTATTTTGCCCAACAATTATAAGAGTGTAAGCTTTCAAAAATAATAGGAGGCCTATTTCGAGGTTCCCTTTCAAAATATACTCATGCTTCCAAACACGTGATTTTGATTTTTTTTTTTGGTAATTGGTGCAAATAAAATGGTTATCGTTATGTTTGTGGATTACTCAAATCATTATCTGTTTTTTTATTCGAATGGTTCAAAGATTACGTTATTGGTTACGAAAACACCTTAGCAATCAGGGCATAAGGGAGTTTTGATGGAGTAGATCACTGGCGTAAATCCGTGTTGATGGGTGGGGGATGACTGAAATATTTTGGCTTTTTTTTTTTTGCAATTTTTTTTAGATATGCAAGGAATTGTCATTGATATGTCCACATTGGCGTACCGTGGGTCACGGCATGGGGGGGGGGGCACCAGCAAAATGTTTGAATCACTGAGTGAGTGCGCTAGTGAGCGCGCGAAGTTGCCAGTTATACTGACCTAATAGAGACATTTTAAGGACAATGTCATTAAACGGATATGTATCTCACTGATCAAATAATGCGAGCGCGAAGCGGGAGCTGAATTTTTTTTATATTCACACCTAAAAAGGGACATTATAATCAAATTTGTGTAATCATGATAGGTACCTGTCTCGCTAAACAATGCGAGCGCGAAGCGCGAGCTGAAAATTTAGATAATTCAGACCTGAAGTGGGGCATTCTAAGGTTTCTTTGTAGGAATTAACTAGGACCATACGTATTTCATTAACCAAATGATGCGAGCGCGAAGCGCGAGCTGAAAATTTTTGATATTCAGATCAGAAGAAGGGACATTTTAAGGACTGATTCTAGGAATTCATGAAAAGCAGACATATCTCACCAATCCACTAATGCGAACGTAATCACGGACAGGAAATGTTTTATATACATATATACGAAGACCTTAACATGGGGCAATCACTTTTTGAGTCATGAAAAAGAAGCATATGTCACTACATAAAACAATGATAACTCATGTGCTAGGAAATATGTTTGGTTTATATTGACTTGAAAACGGGTTGTTTTAGTACAACAGGATTATATATCTCGTTAAACAGACAATGCGAGCACCAGGAACAATGAAGACGTAGGCCCTGGGCAAATTATGTTTCATAAAGTTATGATAAAAATGTTTCTTATGTAATGTAACATAACATAATTATAATATAATATAACATTACATAATGAATAATATTTTCTTCTTTCCCACTACGTTTCTCTTCCTTTCTCCCTCATTTCTCCTTTTCCCCCTTTCCCCGTTTTTTTTTTGGTCAGCCGATGGGGGGGGGGTGTGCCCCCCATGCCCACCGTAGTTACGCCACTGTATATGGCAAATACCCCTCCAATATTTTTTTTTTTTTTTACCCCATGATGGTTTAATGGTTTTATTAGAGATTACATTCAAATTTTTTTGACATTCCATCTTATTCCCTTCCCAAAGACCCCAACATTGATGAATTGGAAGAAACGGGGGTTTCTCTTCAATGTTATAATACGGACATAAGTATTTCGTTTGGAAATGGTGAACTGGCTCTTTATTTGCATTTTATGATTCAATAATATTGTTTTATTTGTTAAGCGGTATTTTAGGAAGAATTTTCACCAATAAAACAATTATCTCTTGCGATTTTTTTTTCATTTCTTTCGTAAAAAGTGGGGGGATGTTTGTACAGACCACCCCCCCCCCCCCTCCTCGAAAAGTGGGGGGATATATCCCTCCATCCCCCCCCCCCCCGGGGATTTACGCCAGTGGAGTAGATAATTGAGAAAAGCTAATTATGCTCGATATATCTCATCTTTCTCTTGAGCTTCATCCCCTAATACTTTAGAATCAACATTATATTGAAATCAAATAACATCTCCTACTAAGGTTAAGATCAATTATTTACACAGCTAGCTATGAATACTAAGTAATTGACATTTTGGTATATTACCAACTACTAGTATGCTAACATAACTCCGTCTGCTGGTATTTCGTCAATGAACTGTTCATCAAGTGACCAAAATATGGGTAAGTAATATTATCATGTTGAACTCAGTTTCGCCCAATAACTACTATGTGTATAACCATTTCGTCCAAACAGTCCTAATTGCACAAATGAATCCAAAATCATAGACGGAACGGCACGATGGAAAAAGAGTGAGCATTGAGTGGATAATGACTATTGTACGACTTGTAAAACTATTGGATTGGATGGCCTAGGGTTATTCAACTTTATCATATGGAATTCATAATCGTTAGACAATGTTTCTAGAAACCAATTCGACCTCTTCCTTCCTCACTTTCTCTATATCCAGCACAATCTCTTTAATATTTAGCTCTCTCTCCTCCTCCTCCTTATCTCTCTCACACACTCTCACTCTGTCACTCTTTGTATCTTAACAAGTATGGTTGTGACTAGACTTGGACTATATCTTAAACGTTATAGAATGCACACATACAAAAGCATAATATTTCTAAGTTGTATGTTCAAATTCAATTCTTTGCGAGAATCAAGTGAAAATTAAACTTATATGTTGTTCTAAAACAGATTGATGCTTATTAACAGTCATCTCCAGTGTATTTTAGGCCGAAACACACAATGTCAATCACAATAGATTTACATTAAAAAACGGGGCCTTATTTTAAAGGAGACAAAAATATTCTATATTGACTTGACTTAATGCCGTCACCTTCGAGCTGCTCTTCATAAACCCTCGATGTACCTATAATCTAATCACAGTATGATAGGTCCTTCATATGCAACACAATCCGATAGTCATTACCCATAGTGTGAAAACAGTCTGGGCTGTAGCTCGATATTGGGTATCTGATTCAGACGATGGAGAGAGAGAATCATTTTATTATATTCACATTAACTTTTCAAGTGTTCGGTTGTCAAATGAGATTTGGTAGCAGCAGAGATTAGAATTCGTTTATTTTATTAAGTGTTATCTAAAGTAGATGTAGAAATAGGAAAGATATTGCTTTCATCGTTTTGGGATAAGACATTGATATGTATGTCGATGTATGTATTAATTAATATCATACACTCCTATACAGTATGTTATTATTGCATTGTTATATTAATAGCTCATATTTTGTAAATCGGTCGCCCTTAGTAAAATTATATTTTACTTTTTGGCTGCCACCACTCAGTATTTCAGGCGTATACATCGATGTGTAATACATGTATTTTAACTTTGCATCATGTTTCTTATGTATGGTTTACTAAGAAAATAAAACATTTTGAATTTAAATATACATAACATATGCGATATTAATATTAGTAATCCGGTTATGTCACCCCTCCCCCCCCCCCCCCACACGCGCACACATACTATTACGTATCATTGATACTTGGGAATATGTCATACATTTGAAGGCAAGTGAATGCAGCAAAAAGAAGAAGCAAGTGCTTGCTCGTATTTTGGTCCCTATCTCTGTACATAAGTTTCATTTTTTGGAGTGGGGTTGAACTTTTCACGAAGAGGTACCAACAATATCCAGGTGTAGTGATTTGTTTGTCTTTGATAGAGCCAGTTTTGGATATGATCTCTGCGACTTCACAGGCTGATCGTTTGGCTTATCGGGGTCGGGCAGGATCTGGGAAGTTAACGTACGTAGTGGAGTCCGAAACGTTGTAACCCATGCTCATTATGTCAACTCAAGTTAAAATATCTTTGAAACCTTAATCTCTGATATATTTCATATATGTGTATCTGAATTTCATTTTCATATAGTAGAATATCTTCAGTTCACCATATCTAGCAAAGTATTATCTCAGATAGTACATTTACACATATTGAAGCTTTGGGGGAATTTGTGCTTATAGAACAGGGAGGGTGCTGAGAAACAAGTGAAAACTTAATCTTGGTTTGTTTCTAATGACTTCTCAATAAACTACATGTATAATTTTATAATTAAAATCAATTACATACTTTCGTCTTGTAATTATTTTGTGCGTTTGTATATACTGTATTTTAAGTACAGATATTTTGAATGAGAAAATTGTTTCTGATTGATTATACTATACATTTGCACATGTGCCGGAATCGGACATGCCGGACTCGGTCTTGGACTGACTGGATTCGGACACATAACTGTGTCGTTGTTGTATTTTTTTGTCAAATGATACACGCACATTTTATCCCCTGAACAAGTGCAACCCAAGAAAATATGTTCCTCAAAATGTAATTCTTAAATCGCGCAAAATCTTTGACTATAAATAAGAGATAATATACCATGAACCTACCAATTTCCTTCGCAAATTTTGCAGTTTTTTTTTCTAAAACACACACACACATATATATACAGTGCGTCCCAGAAAAAACGATACCGAGTTTAAGCGATGATTTATCATAACTCAATCACAAATACAATAGACAAATGACCTACCAATGTAAAGCTTATAATCTGCTCTTTCATCTGATATTACCTACATTATTCCCCATTCACGCATGAGTGAGCAAAAACAATTTGAAGAAAGGATACCAAAAAATCATTTGGCGGGGGGTTTCTGAATTTCAAAAAGAAAATCACATGCCTAAAAAGTTCAATATCTGCTCTTTCATTTGATACCTTAATCACAAGAAATGGTCAAGAAGTAAAAAAGTTATGTTCCCTCGAAACAATGCTTGTATTTCTATAATTTCATTAAATAAACGGTGACCCACAGAAACTATCGCATGGTTAACAAAAGACTTAATGCAAGGCTGATCGTCAACAAAACGGAGTGTCAAGTGAGTTTGAACGCTAGCCTGTAGAACCTCTTAATTTTATGAAATTATTGAAATTTAAACCTTATTTCAAATAACCAGAACTTTGTTATTTCTTGACCATTTTCTGTAATTGAGGTATCAAATTAAAGAGCAGATATTGGACTTTTCAAAAATGTGGTTTTCTTTTTTAAACCCAGATACAGCCCGTCAAATGACTTTTTGGTATCCACTCTTCAAATTGTTTTTGCTAACTCATGCGTGAATGAGAAATAATCTTAGTAGTTTCAGATGAAATAGGAGATTCTAAACTTTACAATGGTAGGTCATTTGTCTATTGTATTTGTGATTAAGTTATGATAAATCATCGATAAATCTCGGTTTCGTTTTTTGTAGGACGCACTGTATATTCTGAACGCTCATGTGCTTATCGATTTGGTTGTAATTTTCTCACCCCTCCCCCCCCCCCCGTCTTTCTCTCTCTCAACCACTCTCTTATTCCACTATCTCTTTCTCATTATTAGAATGAATAAAATGACTTCAAATTGGTTATTTACTTTTTTATTCAAAAAAATGTATCAATCCTACCTTTCATTATTCTACAAGATGAAATTTTAACTACACTGTTCCGTTGCTTTTTTAATTGTGGGTAATCATAAAGTATTATTCATCATTTTCATAAAGATAATTGATGATGAAAAATATGTATTCGTGTTTTGGCTTTTTTTAACCAGATGTTGTAACAAACAAAAAAATCAACGGCATACGAGTTGGATGGTTATAGAACGAATATATATTTGTTGTATTTTCAGAATTTACAAACTCGCTAGTCATCCATGTGCCCAGTTGTTGTTTTAACATAATATGTATGAAAAAAAATTATGTTATTAAATTCTAAATTTGAGGATTGTTCTGATGATCGGTATGGAATGATGTCGTCATTCTTGGTCATCAGACAAGAGATGTGCAGACTCTTCTTTGAGGCATTCACGTCGTGAAGGTGCTGCTGTCATTTTATTCAATTTTCGCATTACCATGAACATCATGGCAACCAATGCCATGACAACCATTGCCATGGCAGCCGAAGCGATTATCCAGGGGTTGAAAGTGGTCTGAGATGGTGCAAGACCAGGTGTATCTGTTTGAAATGGTAGAGAGGGAAAATATTGTTGACAACACAGATAATGAATACAAAATTTACAATTGAAATTATCGTACGAGTAATCTGTACTAAAAAAGTATTATATTGTGCAAATTACTGAGTCGAGGTTAACTTGTAACAAATTCGAACAAGCATTTTTCAAATATGACTTTCCACAAGACCGTCTCGACTTTGACAATCATTTGTTTTGATGACATCAAACACGTTCGTGACTTAACAGCCTTTGCCAGATAAAAGTCCGACAAGTCATTTCGTAAATCGTTTCCCTGATCTAGCTACACATGCAAATGTTACCGTTTTCATTGAACTGCAGACGTGAGATTGTTTTCTTCTCCGGAGCCGCACGAACGAGACGAATCGGCCCACGGGTAAAGCGTTTTGTATTTTGTTCGTTGATATTAACATCACGTCGTCTGCGACTTGCTGCATCGCTTTCACAGCTGTCATCGTTACAGACAGAATTTGTGTTCTCCGAATCACAGACCAACAGGTTGCAATGAATGTAAACCTGGACAGTTAAATATAAAGTAAAAGATCGATTACAGGTGTTAAAGAATAAGAATCTCCAACATCAATACAAGGCCATACAAACTCCCGAGAGAAGTAAATATTTTTAAAATGAAATTGTCGACCGTTGTCCTATTTTGATTAATGTCTCTTTTCGGGCTTGGCAAAGGTCTCCCCAATCTTAACTCATTGGTAGACTGTCTTTATCGATGAACCATTTTTTTTACAATGTGAACCCCTAAAAAAATGTACAGACTTGCAGTAGACGGTCAGACGCGGAAAAGTTGTTATTTGATGTCACACCAAAAAAATCAATGTAGCAAATACACATGTTCTACATTTTAAATAAAGAAAGAATTCGAGTCACAGACCCTACTATTATTATCAAGTTTTTAAAGTTGGTAGTATTGGTACGATGAAATCCATGTAGAAAGATAACATTGATCATTGCATACTACTGTCATACTATTAAATTGTTGAGAGTTTAATTATAGTGCATGGACATCGTCCTGTCAAGGTATTGATGCGTGTTTGCATAACAAAAATCAATCGATAGCTTGGATTGACTGATTCCATGCGACTTACAAAATCTCCTTGATCGATGAACCGGAAAGTATTCATTTCGACCCCGACCCGATGTCCACCATCTAGTCTTGTGATGTTGGTATCGATTCCATCCGCTGAACAACTGAAAGGGGGCAAAAGATTAAGAAATTTAATTTTTCGATAACATAAAATAACCACTATAAAATAAGATATTTTTAGATGTTCTCTCTATGTATGAATTATTGGAAATGTTAATCCTACCGTTACACACAGGACAAGAATTACTTCAGTCACCTTGCTATGTATCGTTGTTTAGTTTCTTTAATGGAATTTGAACATTTTATAACTACGTTTCTTTGATCTCGTAAAAATCATTTAGTATAATAACATTGCGCGTCACATACCCGTCTACGATGAAATCATAACGAATGTCATCTTCGTATTGGGACATGGGTGTTGCCCGGCACGATCGAATGCTCAGATCAAGAGTTCCTTCGAGTGACGTCACTGATGCAGCGAAGTAGAGGTCCTCGTTGAGTCCAATCACCAGAGGATATCGTTCAACCACTTCATTGTAAGAATCATCGGTGTAGAGTTCGAAAGAGAAAGAATATTCTCCTTTCTCCTCGAGAGTCTTGTCGATGGTGTAGTCGCTCAACTGGTAGCGTACGGATTCCACGCGTTTGCTTCGGTTGTACGAACACGTCAACGGTATATCGACGGCATACAGACGGCTGATGATCCCGTCTTCGTAACGGCTGACCACTTGATTCGTGTAAGTTTCTTCGGATGCAGATTCCTGGAATAAAAAAAGTTACCAAGAAATGTTGGTTATTGTCTACATATAGAAATTAGATAGAAACAGAGGAAGACACAATATTTTTGACGTGCATATTATCTAATGATTACTTGATTTCACTCCTGGACACGGTGTTTTAGGTTTTGATGGCATATCTCTTTCTCCTTACCCTTCATGGCCAGATACCAAAGAATGTGCCCCACACTGCATGATAATCTGATTATTTTAAATAGTTCCCGCAAAATGTAATGACCAACATAACTTCGATGATCGAACCGAATCAAACTAAATCAACCGGGTATTCTTCGGCATTGGTGGACCTGTCACGGCTCATACCATAAAGATCTTCAAAGCAATTAGAGGCTAATGGACGTGTATGTTCATAATTCCTTAAGCAAAAAAAAAGTAATTAAAAGAATGATCATTACCGATACTGATGTCCCACAACCTGTAAGGTTGGTAGTGAGTTCAATGATGTCCATGTTGAATTCATTGACTTCATCGATTCCCCAGCAGTCCTCATCGTCTTCAGACGCCAAAGCAAAACGAACATCGGTACCAACCATGCCACCAGTTAGGAGAGTCTTGGGAATCTCTACGATCATCTGAGTGTCCGTACAGGTCAGGATGATTCCTTCGGTGTCAAGCTCTGAAACCGTCATGGTATGAACAGTTCATCAATAAGATTGAAATATCAAGATATCTTACACAGTAATAAGTAAATAAGCTATGGAAGTTTGCCCTTTAAAAGTACCATAGGTTGTATCACACACTCCCGTCCAACTATACCGTTTGCACTAATCTAACATTTTCTCCACACTGTGTTTGCGGCAGGAACTCTCATGACCAAGCACGTATTGTATTTGAAGGGCAATATTTGAAATTCTTTACCATTTTTTAGCGAGTATCTTGAATAAAGTGGATTTATTGTATTGGTATATTCCCTGTTAGTCAGGGATAATTCGTTATGAGGCCTTCTATTGTTTTCGATTATGGCAACTATTCCGATGACACTGTATCCTCATACAGCTCGTCGCAGTAGTAGGTGACGACGTCGCTGGTTTTCACCGCGCGATGGCGGTGGTTTACCTGGTGCATTGATGCCATTCACTGGCGAGGAATTGATTATTCATCAAATTATTATATGTGTGTAATTCAATGTCTGTCGGGGCATATGTCATTCGGATTTCTACTCGATGGTTTGTAGGGAGCAGGAACTGATCATGGAAGGCACTTACTTAGGACTGGGATGTTCTCGATAAATTTCAGGTTGTTTGGACACAGAATTACTAGTAAGTTCACGGTTTATGATAAGTACAAAACAGATTATTACATGCCCACTAAGTCAAAATATGACCATGCAATAACGTGAAGTAAAAGTTCCAAAATTTAGGTACAGAATTTTGAACCACATTCTACAAAGAATTAATATACGTCCTAGTCACCGATATTGAAAAAAATATCAAAAGCCAAGTCCAAGAAAATTACCATTGGCCGGTGTAGCGTCTTGTTCATCTTGAATAAAGCCATTGTTGGATATGATCTCTGCAAAAACACTAGATGATTGTTTGGCTTCTCGAGGTCGAGCTGGATCTGAGAAGTTTACGTAATGGAGTCCGAAACGTTCGCTGTAACCAGAAGCCCACTCGAAGTTATCCAGAAGTGACCACGCTGTATAGCCTTTGACGTCAACGCCGTCCATATTGATAGCTGGAATGGGAGAGGGAGATAGAGCGATGAAAAACTGTATAATGACGTGTTCAATATTCAAGAACAATATTTTCAGGGTGTTTGGGGTAGGCCCTGTATTATATTGAATTCTAAACGTAATATGCCTATAAGATATTGTTGTGTTTATTACCCTTTAGAAGTTCATTGATGTAAGCTGTGTAATAGTTTTGTCTGATTTCGTCATCAAGTTCGTAGATGTCAGATGTGGAAACGCCATTCTCCGTCACGTAGATGGGTACTCCATACTCTTCATAGATCCAGTTCACAAGATTGCGAAGGCCCCATGGAACAATCTTCAACCAGCTAGATCCAGAACCAGGCCAACTTTGATCCTGGTATGAACCCACATCTGAATCGGTCCAGTAGCTGGGAGGGTTGGAAAGGTATTCTGGGACAGCGAATGCATAGTTAGAAGTATAATGATTCAAACCAAAGAAGTCACTGGTTCCTATAATCCTTTCTATCTCTTCTGCTGTGAATTCAGGCAGTCGAGATTCGTTGAATCCTTGGGCAGCGCTCTTCTTGGCGATTTTGGTCTTCATGATCTCAGGGTAGTCACCTTTGAAGACTGGATGAGCAAACCAACCGAGGTTGAACTGAAGGGCTCTATCAGATGCATCCAGACTGGTCTGGTTCGTCCTGTCCAGTGGTTCTGACCAATCAGAGTTCAACGTAATTCCAATTTCTCCTCCCTGTAAGAAAATATCATATTATACCGTTCAAGCAGTCGTCGTGGAATGTTTCCTTTTCAAGCGACTTGTCAAAAGTATGTTATGTTTGAAACCTCAACAAAACATCATCATATCATACCTTTTTCTGAAACAGAATAAAACAAAATGTCATCTTCATTAAAGTAAATAAAACTTAATGATCAGAGAAAATAAAACTGGGACGGGAAAGAAATCCGATTTGTATTATACATGCAATATTGTGGTCATTGCCAAATCAAAATAACGTGAAAGTTCCGCCTGTCTTAACGAAATAATTGTGCAAATACCTGACTAAGTCTGTAGGTGTCGTTGTATACGTGGTATGCTTCGGCATGGGATTTAAGGAGATTGTGTGTGACTCTGTATGGAGCTGTTCCAATATCTGAGATTCCTGGAGCAAACTGTCCGGTGCCATACCCAAAGAGAGACACGATCCAAGGTTCATTGAATGTGATCCACAGAGGGACTCGATCCCCGAACCTTTGAAAGCAGAGCTCGGCATAGTCCTTGAAATGTTGTACGATGTCTGGGGTATCCCATCCACCAATGTCCTGCAGAGCTTGAGGGAGATCCCAGTGGTAGAGGGTGACCATAGCCTTGATACCATTCGCAGCCATCTCATCGATTAGGTTATTGTAGAAAGCGATACCAGGCTCGTTGATGTTGTTGATGGTTCCATCAGGAAGGATGCGCGCCCAGGAGATGGAGAAGCGATAGTATTCTAAACCCATGGCCTTCATCAGAGCAACATCTTCTTTATAGCTGCAATGTCGGGCAAAGAGAGAGGTTGGTCACTTATGGAAAAGGAGCTATACCATAATTAGGTTTCACTCAACTATAGATATACACAGTAAAGCACGACCAGAATAAATGTGGTTCAGATTTATAAAGAAAAGGGGCGACAGTTTATTAAGGGAATAAGATATTTGTTTATTGATTTTTTTTTAATTATTATTTTCAAAATGTTGGTTTTTGTGCTATCTAGATTTTTTTAATCAGTCGGAACCTATTTAATACTTCCCATTGGAATTAAATGTATCAGAAAAAAGGTGGGAATAGAGTACATGAATGGGCTATTTTTGACAAACCGTTTTAGGGGTCATTTTGAAAATCTTTTAGTGAGTACGTGTGTGAGAGCGGGTGTGTGAGGGTGTGCGAGGGTGGTTTTGTGTGTGTGTGTGAAACAAAATAAGTATATAGGCATTTAAAGCTGTTTTCCCTCTCAATTTACAGGACTGTATAGAACTATGTATTGACCCGAATTTAGAATCATCTTTTATCTTAGAGAAAAAAATAGTGCTTATTTTGATATTTTGCCAGTACAACTGATCATTAGGGGGCGTTCTAAAAAGTTATCTGAAGTCATCATTGATTTTCTAAAGAACACTTTACCATCATGATCAAACAAATATAAAAGTTGTTGAATAGTGGACAATGGTGGATCGAACTTGCAAAGTTCTTGTTTCCTTTTTAATGATTAGCATGGGCCTTTTTTTTTTAACAAATGATGATGAATAGTTGTATAATTAAGCGGTTACCTAAGAAAAGAAAAGTAATGTAAACTTATTTACATGCACTCTGCCGGCGCAAAAATATACACTGCCTTAAGTTCTAACTAAATGTTGTATGTTAGCATTCATCATTTTAACAATGAAAAAATGGACATTATGAAAATTACTGAACAGTTTCAAGATCTAACAAAACACGATTTATCAAATATTCGTAGCTCTCTCATCTCGCTTCCCATGTATGTCATACCTTAATCTTGATAATGATCAACTCGTATGCTTCTTAAAATATTTGTTTTTATCCAGCGTAATTTCAACAATGTTTCAACATAAATTTTCCACTTCCCCGTTCACGTGCAACTGACTATAAGATTATCTTTGATTTCTGTTAAGTTCTGGAAATGTAAGAAATTCGTTTATCGATGTTCGCCCCCATTTAAAGTGTTTATTCGCAAACAGATCAATGGGCGACACAGCGGATACAAATATTTACTTATTCCTCGTTTGTTACCGAACTTAACATGTAATTAATCATTGGTTAGCTGCGTTAACCATTAGTTGACAAAATAATGAAATAGTCGGACCTGGCAATAAAACATAAAGTAAAAACTACTGTTTAGTAAGGCAAACACAGCAGCACCAAATATCTAAAAACTTGTAGAGTTTTTTTTTAGTTCTTAGCGACGACGCTGTTTGCGTTGAGGGGAGTAAAACCAGTGACATGAATTTGCTTCAAGCAGTACGACTTAAAGATGAAATTTTCAAAATTTCGGGGCCAAAAAAAATTCAAGCGTTATTACGCTAAAGATGGTATAACGTACAAAAAATTAAGCGCTCTACTACCCATCTTCTTGTTTTACAACGTTTTAGTTCTATTGCATGACAGTTTTATCCATCGATCTTTGTTGTTTTATAGTTAGCTTTGATGGTACACGCAGATAAAGAACGAGTAAGCGAAGTTGCTCCAAAGCGTCTTTTTGAAGGGACAATCAGAGCTTCAAAATGTCTCTGAATAATGCTTCATGTATAGTATTAATTGCGTTTTGAGCAAGCCTTTTTATGAACAGTCGATTCAAATTAGGGATATGAATTCGAAGGAAAGGAAAATGATCACTTATCAAAAAGAGAACTGACACTTCAACAAAGAAAAGTAGCACATGTATTATGTATGTATCGTTTATCAGACGCTAACCTAAAACATCCGAAATCAGTCGAATGAATTCTATCACAGATAAAAAGCGAGACGAAACTGGGAGGGTGTGAGTACTTTAACAATGAAGGTGGGATCTTTTCACCAAGAATAAAGGTGCCATTATACATTTATCAGATACTATTATGTCATTCTGCAATTAATGGAAAGATGTTTTTAATCAAAGTCAAATTAAAAAGGGCAAGATTAATGGGGCTGGTGCCATGAAATAAGACACCCTTAAAAGCGGATAAGTATTTGTCTGTACCAAAAATGGTATTGCAAGCGTGAAAAGGACACTAGATGGAATTGAAAAGAGAGGTTTCGAATAATTCTTGAATGATATAAAGATCTGATACAACCTTTAGAATTCTAGAAATAAAAAAAAAACAATTATAGAACTAGAAATTAATCGTCTTTTAGATATTTTAGAGTGTTATGGTAAAAAACTTATAGTCCTGTATAAAATGAAGAAAATCCTTTAAAAATATGGGAGGTACTATTTGGGAGTACTATCCTTAGTATTTTAGCGGAAAATCTTATTTTATCTACAAAATGAATAACTAATACTTTTTCCTTGAAACAAAGACCATCACTTCTCCCCAAATATAAGATAGGAACAAGGGGAAAAAAAACTATTTCAGATGAGTGAAGACTTTTCATGCTGTCGTATTTTGTCATTCATAACCGAATCAGATGAACGTTTTTAAGAAATTCTGTCTGGTGACTATTCACTCTTCGATTTGGACTTGAAATTTTTACACTTGTTCATTGTTTTTTACATCCTTTGTTTTTATTTTGTTTAATATATTCAATAATCAGAAACAAAGGGTGTTTAAGCAGTTTAAAATCATATGATAGCCAACACACTCTATCCTTTTTTCTTCATGGATAAATCAATATCACTTCCCCGTTATACGCTTGTGAAACGTTGGTGAAATTCACTGCATTATAACAGCGTTATCTCGAATCTAAATAAATCATGACATTTAGATAAGTCTCGAAAGACTTTAAATGATAATTCCAGTCGTTAACAGGTTTAAGAACTTACTTATGATAGCTGTCACATGCTACATCTCCTGTATCGTTGTTGTAGACGTTTCCTCCTTCATGAGTGAATCTATCCCAGATATTTTCTCCTTTCCCTTCTGTATCCCAAGCTCCTTCGATCTGGTACGAGGATGTCGCTGAACTCCAGATGAAATCCTCGGGGAAGGTGCCGTAAAGGAAAGCATCTCGATCAGGGTCGTTCCAGTAATCAGGGTACACGAATTCAACCTCCTGCGAAGCAGCAGAATACAACAAACTCAGAAATAAGAACAAAAGTCCTTGTAAGAATTTGAAAGGCATGTTTCCGTACTTTGATGATGCTTAATAAAACTGCGGAAATTCACCGAACTTCACATCTGATGTTAAAAGTGTTAGCACTACTTCAAACTGACCGAGTTACTTAATTATGCACGCATGCGCGACTTCTTCTACCCTTCAAGATTTCTTCGCACGTAACTTCAGACATAATTTATGATTCACATACAGAATTTAGCTTTTTGTTAATCTTTATAATGGTTGTCCATCATTATTATATTTACATAATTATAGAGGAATATTACACTTTGAACTTTACTGACTATAAAAACAGGTTTGGGCTGTTATTCAAAATGGGTCAGCAGCAATTCAAGCGGTCATCCAGCACGACACACCACGAAACCACAAGGACCCCCCAATAAAAAATGGAAATTTATGAATTATTTCAAATACTGCCTCTTGTAACCATACAATGGGACCTGTAGATACTGTTTTGCAATATTGTCATGTGAACAAAATATTTCATTTCCAAATTCAACGCAGAATTGGTAGAAGCCTACATCCCAAAGTAAAAGGGTTACCATAAATGTGTTTTTGTTAATAATAATAATATTGTGCAACATATGATGAAGTGCGCATCAATACAGCACAAGGTAGTTTTTGTTTTCTATTTGCTGCGGTTAAGAGTCCTGTATATATATATATATATATATATATATAGTGTGTGTGTGTGTATGAGTGTGTGTGTGTGGGTGTGTCACATGATGCAGTTAGTGTTTGACTTGTTCCGTAGCGAACTTTGTTTCTTATCTATTTAGCTCTGAGATTTTATTCATCTTATCTAGTGTACATAGCCGCTGCGCTTATTGAAGTTATTCAACTGACTACAAAAGTACAGTAAGTAACCCCTTGCTTTCCACATTCTGTAAACTACGATAACTACGATCAACATCCTGGAACTAGAAATAAAGTCAAGAATAATAACACGCGATTACAGAACCGAAGTAAATAATGAAGATAAAAAGCAAAACTAAATTGAATGTTTTAACATAATAGTCCAAATATCGAAATGTCTTACATGATGCATTCTTTTTACACTTGGCGACATAATAATTTCGCGGATTTCGATAGTCCAAGTTTAATTACCAAACTGACTTTTAGCCCTCAATTTTGTGACCTGAATATCTTTTCGCATTGTGAGTGGTACTTGGTTACCCTTATGTAATCCTGCAACCATTGACCCACTAAATGGTAGACTGATAGAAATTGCTAATCGATTCAAAATAAATCAATGAAAATTGAGTAACAATTTTGATGTTCACTCCACGGCAACAAACAAAGGCGGAAAAGTGGTGCAAAAGCTATAACTTGTTTTATTATGCATACTAGTATATCTCGTTCGCTGCATTGGGATGGACTTCTGTGTTAGGCAACTTTGTTATCTTTGTGTTATTTACCTTAAATCCATTATTAGCGATAATTTCAGCAAAAGCAGTAGCAGACTTTTTAGGGATGCGGGTCCTATTCGGGTCGTTGAAGTCGATGTAATGAAGACCAAATCGTTCGGTAAAACCAACAGCCCATTCAAAGTTATCCATGAGGGTCCAGGCGACATAACCTCGAACATCAACATCATCCAAAAGATAAGCTTCAAAGAAAATTTAATTACTCTCATTAAGTATTGCTTATCTTATTTTTTATTTACAATAATCTTTGTTCATTAGGGCTGTTTTTAAATGTTGAATTATTTATATAAACTTATATCAAGATCATCTTAAGATTGAATGAAGTGTTCTATCTGGTAGTAGAAAATACAACATATTCTGCATGACTCGCAACCAAATGGTTAAGACCGAAAGAAGAAAGTGTAGATAAAAAAGAAATGCGATAGGAAGTTATTTCTTTCCAATTTTTGTTATTGATCATGTTGTTAAGCATAATGTTCACATTTTCATACAAAATAAGCTCACTATGCTTTAGACGCATGAATGGAAAATAATGTCACCATCATACGAAGATCCGTAAAATGATTAATTCATATCAGGACCAAGACAGGAAAGGTAGAAATTACTGATAATATCCTATCTCTGATATACACATTGACAAAATATGATGTAGCCCTAAAACTTTTGATCGGCTATTGATACCTTTGAGAACTTCATTTATGTAAGCCCGGAAGTAGTTCACCCTCTTGTCATCATTCAGGTCATCTGTATCATTGGTTGCCATGCCATTCTCGGTGATGTATATAGGCACGTTGTACTCCTTGTCAGCCCATCCCAAAAGCTTCCGGATACCCCAAGGTACAATCCTGAACCCTTCGTGATCCGTGGAGGGCCACTCCAGATCTTTGAGAGGAAGCACGTCTTGATCAATCCAGTAGCTCACCGGTTGGGCGATAGACGGAGCGGGGTACACTAAACTGCTGGTGTAGGTGTTGATTCCAAGGAAATCAGCAGTGTTGACGATAAACGCTTTTTCTTCCTCGGTGAACTCTGGTAAACGAGATTCACTTAAATCTTGCCTACGACTCTTCTCTGCTACCTTTGTCTTCATGATTTCCGGATAGTCTCCATTGAGAAAGATAGGATGCCCAAACCAACCTAGATAGAACTGATAAGCTCTCTCAGCAGCATCAACGTTTGTTGGATTGGTAGGATCAGCCGGCTCATAGTGGTCTGAATTCAGGGTTATTCCAATCTCTCCTCCCTGAATGTAAAATGTAAGAAGTGTGGGTTTACTACCTTTGAGTTCAAATAATATGAAATAATAACTGATGAGAAAAAAAATCAATAATTAGTTATACGATTATTAATTAATATTGAGTGCGCAGTTTTTGACATCTGGATTTCAAAGAATGGTATAATGAATTAGTGGTCACCAATCGGTGGTGATAGGCTAGGCCTACGTGTAGGCCCATTTAACAAACATAATAACTGGTGACCATCATAATCGATTCTTATCATGGATATTCCTAAAAGTAACATGCCGTATTTCTTAATCCAGAAGATCTAAATAGACCCTACCTGTGATTCTCGGTAAATGCTGTCATAGACATGGTATGCACTGGCATGTGCTTTGATGATAGTATGTGCCACCACGTAAGTAATGGTTCCATCCCCATCTATACCGGGAGCAAAGTCACCTGTACCATGCCCTAACATGGTCACCACCCAAGGCTCATTGAAGGTGATCCACAGCTTAACCCGATCACCGAAGTTACTGAAGCATAGATCAGCGTAGTCTCTGTAATGTTGGATAACGGATTCATTCTGCCAACCTCCCTGGTCCTGTAAGGCCTGTGGAAGGTCCCAGTGATAGAGGGTGACCATGGGAGCGATGTCCGCATCCCTCATGGCGTTCAAGAGGTTGTTGTAGTAGTCGATACCGGGCTGGTTGATGGTGTTCAATGTGCCATCTGGGAGAATACGAGACCAGGAGATAGAGAAGCGGTAGTACTTCAGACCCATGGCTTTCATGATGGCAATATCATCCATGTACCTGCAATGAAGATTGATATCAAAATAATATACAAAGGGCCTACTCGACGGTTGAAGAAGGCGTGCAGATCTCTGTAACTATGAAAGAGGAAATAGTAGATTGAGAAACAGAATGTCATGAAGGATGTAGGTGATGATTTTTTGCCTGATTGCTAAGAAAGCATGAATGCTTGCAAGCAACCAACCAGAGGACCAACGGCGTAAGGTCCTCTCCGAGGGACCTGGTAATGGGGATAAATGCCATACCAAAGGGCACTAGCGCACCAAGTGGTAATCGATCCCGGGTCACCGGAATCCAAAACCCCCGCTCTACCGACTGAGCTATCGCGCCTCTATCATGAGACGATATAGATACTTTCAGACAGACACCTTGCCATTCTTCATCCAGACAAGAACGGTTGGAAGAAAAATCATGTTTATTCAATTGCTAATACTTGTTATCAAATCTCACTTGTTGTAACTGTCGCATGTAACATCTCCCGTGTCATTGTTAGCGATGTTCCCGGGCTCGTGCGTGAAGGTGTCCCAGATGCTGGGTCCCTTTCCGTCCGCATCCCATCCTCCTTCAATCTGATATGCTGCAGTAGATGTACTCCAAAGGAAGTCATCACGGAAAGTGCCGTACAAGAAGGCATCTCGCTCCGGGTCATTGAAGATATCCGGATAAACAAACTCCGGTTCGGAGTCTTGTCCGGAAACAGCAAGCATCAACTGCAAAACACAAAGTAATATCAATGTCCTCATAGTCTTAATTTGAGCCTTCTAGATTGAGGGACTGGATAAATCTCAACCAGTGTGGTGATGCCTGTATAATATCCTACTGATAATTTCAGCAGAAACCTATATATACTGCTCAGTCAGACAAAAATGATATCTGTAATGACCGAGCAGAGATATCACCTAATGAGATTGTGCTTGGTTAGGATGTACCAAACAAATGGAAGATTGGGAAATATTTGGTGAAGAGATCGCCATTTTTTATCAGTGATGATTAGCTAATCCTTGTCCTTATCCAATCCTGACCGCGCCTGTTTGGCGTTATATCACAGTTAAAAAGATCAAAGACAAAGTCTGCAACTTAAAAAATATCTATAAATACCCCTCCCCTTATACACCAACAACTCAGTACATTTTCTAAAGACAATTGAAATAGTATTGGTTATATACTTCTGTTTTCATGCCTATATAATTATATAAACCCCTCAAAAAAAGTTTGGAAATCTGACTTTGATCGATAATCCCTCCTCAGTTTTAGTGAATATTAATAAGTGATTGATATCAATGAATAGATCATTTAATTTTCTTTAAAATAATACCCTACATGATATGATTATGGTTCACATGGAGGTACAGTGTCTTAAAATGTGGGGCAAAGACAAAATTCAAAAGCTGCAAAATGACACAATATTGAAAGTCACTGTTCTTTTTTTCCGTAGTGATGAGTGTGTTTCTCAGCGTTTTCTTTTGTTTTCAGGCACCTAATATCAACATTAAAGGTATTGTTTAACTTTGTGAGCAGCCGATTAAAAAAATTCTCAAACCAAGATGAAACATGTGTACAAGTGCATGTATTAGAACTGATAACAACCTGAAAACAACCATTATTGAGAATGAAAAGCTAAAACTACAAGGCAAACCCCGATTTTGTAAATAGGCGTCTTATAGACGCCTAAATAGTACACATAAGTGTATGGGATGAAATTAAGATGGTGTTTTCGGTCACTTTATATTTCAAATTTTGAAGCACTAAATAATTATTTTCGAACGCAATTTTTTCTGGGCTTCATTTGTGTAACATATCACAGACACAGGTGACAAGTGTGACCTTCTAGCTCAGATTTTTTAAAAGTCAAACCAATGTTAACCAATCACTTTAACATGGAGATCTGTGAGAGAACATGGTTTGAGTAGTGTTTTGAAATACCGATGTATGTTTGTTTGTTTGTTATGTGTTTGCTTGTGCAGAGTTGTGTGTGATTCCATGTTAATGTTGAAGCTAAGGTGCTAGTCAGGGGCCTTAGGCCCATAATTTGAAGTTTTGGGGACAGAGTTTACAAAAGCACCAAACTTTCCCTATGTCACTATTAGGTCAATAGCTTCATTTTTCCCCACAGAACATGGTGTTGAAAATTGCATCTTCATGCAAAAATATGCTAATTTATGTAAATTAGCAGTGATTAATTTATGCATGAAGCCATATGCCAATAGGAATTAATTAATAAAAGTTAGTAAAAAAGATACCAAACTTTAGGAAAGTCTCTATCAGGTCAATAGCTTTTATTTTTCCCACAGAACATGGTGTTGAAAATTGCATCTTCATACAAAAATATGCTAATTTATATAAATTAGCAGTAATTTATGCATGAAGCCATATGCCAATAGGAATTAATTAATAAAAGTAAATAAAGACTAAAAGAGATACCAAACTTTAGGAAAGTCTCTTTCAGGTCAATAGCTTTAAATTTCCTTATCAAACATGATATTGAAAATTGTGTCTTCATGCAAAATAATGTTAATTTATGTAAATTAGCAGTTAATTTATGCATGAATAGTAAAAATTAATAAAAAGGAATAAAAATAAACCAAACTTAAAGAAAATCTCTATCAGATCGATAGCTTTAATTTTCCCTATCAAACGTGCTATTGAAAATTCCATCTCCATGCAAAATATGCTAATTTATGTAAATTAGCACTTATTTCATATGTATAAATTAGTCCCATTCCAATGGATACTAACAGTGAAAAAGGGGCCAAACTTTTGAAGTACCTCTATCAGCTCAAAAGCTTCAATTTTACCAGCAATATATTGACAGGAAAATTCAAAACTTTGGAGACACCCCACACCAAAGGCTATGTATACGGAGACATATAGCCATGTACTATCAGTTAAAGTCTGATTTTCCCAATAGCTATAAAGTATATATGGATCACAGTTCTTTGGGAAACAAAATGGTGTCCAAAAATCTCTTTCAAGTTGTGTAATAATCACATCATGGGCAATGTATACATAGGCATATTCTATAAATCTGTACATTATTACTATCTCCTTTCGGTTAGAGACCTATCCTATATTGTAATTAATTTGTTTGGATGTGAAGTAATGATTTTCAGTAAATATCAAAATCTGCAGCTTCACCGTGAGGAGGGATTGTAGACCAAGATATAATTCAAGCAGCAAGCAACGCGTCTGATCGAGACTATACTTCAACCAGGGTTACACGAGAACCGAATTCTCCCTCATAAAGTTGGACTGATTCTTCCCTAATATGGCCTGATTCGGATGAATTCGGTGGATGCGCAACCTATTCGTCTCTGATTCGGGGTGCTCACTGAATTAGAGACGATGAGGTCTGGAATACGTCCCGTATCAGAGTAGAATCCCAAAGAATTTACCCGAATCAATATTGACTGTCCCGCATAAAGCCGTATGCCAACCCGAACAGTGGCAACAATCGAGCCAAAGGTGGCCAGAATCAAGCCGAATTTAGCCCGAATCCTCCGATTATTGCCAAATGACGACCTGAATAACGACCCGAATCGGAACAATTATGCCCGAATTCGCCAAGTATGCCACCGAATTTCCCGAAAATACCCCAGATTCTTTTGAAATGGGCTATAATAACCGATTCGGCAGCTATTCGGATGCCATTTTTCTATTTTCTGGCCAATTCGTCTCACTCGTCTACATTCTTCTCTGTATTCGAGTAATGATTCGTACGATATGGGGAGGCAAGAGTCGGACCTTTACTCTACGACTGATACGAATACGTCGTAATCTTCCCAGAATACCCCAAATGCCTCCCAAAATCCAACCGAATTCCATCGGAATACATCCCGAATGTGGCCCGAATGAAATTTGTCATAGCCACATTCGGGAGTATTTTGGAGGTATTCGGCTGGTTTTGAACATTATCATAACGAGCCGAATTCCTCCAAGAATGTTCCCTAATTCCTCCTGAATATTCCTGCATTCGGGAGGGGAGAACAGAGTGCTCCAGAATTCATCCTTATGTGTATTTGCAGCTGATTTTAAGTAGGCAATCCGTTTCTAGACGACAAACCAGAATAGGATGCAACTAAGGTAAACACTCTGCAAAACATTCGGAGGATAACCAAAGTACAGTCGCAAGAATACATCACGTCAGTCCTGGTTTAAGCTAGGATTACACCAAAACCAAATTCTCCCGAATAAATTCGGACTGATTCTGCCCGATTATGGCCTGATTCAGATGGATTAGGGGAGTTCCCCCAAATAGAGAAGAATGGGTCCGGAATATGTCCCGATTCAGCGCAGAATCGCCAAGAACTGACCAAATCAATTTTGGCCATCCCCCAAAAAGCAGAATGCCAACACGAATAGTGGCAAGAATCGACCCAAGCATGTCCAGAATCCAGCCGAATGTGACCTGATATCTCTGATTACAGCCAAAAGATAGCCTGAATGTTCGGGACAGTTATGTCCAGAATGATACAAATAGGTCCGAATCTGCCCAGAAAACTCTAAATGCCTCCCCTAATCCAACCGAATGTCACCCGAATAGATCCCAAATGTGGCCCGAATGAAATTTGTTGTGGTCATATTCGGGAGTATTCTGGGGGGTATTCGGCTGGTTTTGAACATTTCAAAATGAGCTGAATTCCTCAGCGAATGTTCCCGAATTTTCTCGCATTTACGAAGGCAAAACAGAATATTCCTGAAACCACCCGAATACGTATATGGATGGATTCGCAGCTGATTCGGTTCCATTCTAACCCTAACTTTAAGCAAGAGTTACACCAAATCCAAATTCTCCCGAAAAAAATTCGGACCAATTCTGCCCAAAATGGCCTGGATTCGGTACTTATTCATCTCCAATTCGGGGAGCTCCCGGAATCAATTCGGAAGGATCCGGGACTATTCTGTTCTCCGTCCCCATATACGAAAACATTCGGGAACATTCGTGGAGGGATTCTGCTTGTCTTGAAATGTTTAAAACAAGCCGAATATCCTCCAAAATACTCCAAAATGTAGCCACGACAATTTTTTTTCGAGCCACATTCTGGATGTATTCGGATGGAATTCGGTTGAGTTTGGGAAGGGAAATTTGGACAATTATTTTGGGAAGTCAATAGTGCTCTGATTCGGGACCTATTCCAGACCGATTCGACTCTGATTCGGTCTGAAATTGATTGGGAGAATTTGGTTTTGGTGTTACCCTAGTTTTAGTGATAGAGATCAATTCATAAGCCAATAAAGAAAAATCACTGAAATTATTCAGGTCACCGTCAACAAAGGGACGACAGAAAAAGAAGAATGATCAGGTCTCTTTGCTCAAATCTGATGTGTCCTTGTTTTCAAAATGTACATAGTTGCCAGAGGGGAAGACATGGACAGCTTTTACTGACATGAGAACCATCCATATACCCTCCTCTTTCTGACAGGGGAAAACTCAACTTGGGAAAGAAATCTAACCTTTTTAATTGCTTTGAAAAAAAAGGATAAAATACTGGTTTATCTTTTCCATATGATTTGGGTTTTTTTTTATTGTGAAAGGGGAATGCACAGGATTTATAATTTGCATAAATTTGCATTTTAAACATGATACCCTCCTCTGGTCGCATGGAAAGTCACCATAATGAATGAATTGTTTAACAGTGTCTCATATGCATAGTGTTGCGCTCGTCCCTCGGTTTAAAACATCGAAATATGATAGTTAATGTGTTTTACACATATGTGCATAAATTTTGCATAAATTTGCATTAATTAACATTGAAAATTGATTCTTATTCTGGAACTGTATCAATCTAGATTTGATGCCCCATCAAAATAAATCCCAAATCCCATCCCCTCCCCCCCCCCATAAAAAAAGGCTTCGAGAAAAGTTTAGATCTGTACTATACATATACAGTAATTTACGGTGAATTGTGTGATTTACATAATTTTGCATAAATTAGCACTATGAAATTGGATTCCAGTCATTGATATCGAGGTATCCTATCAAGAAATAATGCTTTTGGTACCAGTGACACATGTGGAAAAATAATTGTGATTTTGACAATTCTATATGTCGAGATATGATAAAATATGTGTTTTTACATATAATTTGCATAAAATGTGCATAAATTAACCTTAAAAATTGATTCATACTCACCAATTTTATAAAAATCGACCTGCAGTTGAATATTTAGCAAAAGGAGACCCAAATACACAAAAATTGGGCATTTGAAAATTATTTTTAGTGAGATATGGTGAATTATGAGTTTTTTGCATAAAATTTGCATAAGTTAGCATTTTAAAATAGGGTGCCCTTCACCGATTTCGAGACACCCTATCTAGAATTAATGCTTTTGATAACAGGGACCCACATGCAAAAAATGGCGCTTTTGTAAATTCTGTCCCCAAAATTTTGCTAAGGCCCCTGACTATTTTGCATAAAACAAAAGAAACCGCTAAGAAACTCACTCATCACCACGGAAAAAAAGAACAGTGACTTTCAATATTGTGTCATTTTGCAGCTTTTGAATTTTGGCCTTGCCCCACATTTCAAGGCACTGCACCTCCATGTGAACCATAATCATATCATGTAGGGTACAATTTTAAAGAAAATTAAATTATCTTTTTAGTAACATGAATTATGCATTGTGTAAAATAGGATATATATACATGTTGTACATGTATAACTTCACACATTTATATATATATATATATATATATATATATAAAATTGAAATAGTCTGCTTCGGCATATGGAATAAAATAATCACAAATACTTTAGTAAATGCCGTAGAAATAAAATCGTAGATTTTAAAAGGAGCATAGCTTTCAAAAATGAAAGGTAAAGTCACACTCTTCGTCAGTGCCCATGATGTGACAAAAAAAGAGAATTCAAAATCCGTTTATATAAATATATATTATGTATGTATGTATTATGTATGTGTGTGTGTATGTATGTGTGTATGTAGATATGTATGCATATTATTCTAGGTCACATTTCATAGACCAAGCTCCATCATAAAGCTAAATTATTTGAAAAATAGACAGAAATTTTAAAGAATAATGAATACCGATGTGAAACAATTTTGTCATGTAATTTCAAGGTTTTTATTTTATTTGTATTCGACGCGATCTCGATTATTCGAATATTCTTATATTTTGATATAGATATTTTTATTCATTTAATATCAATAATTCGAATCGATGATCGTTTTCACATTCCGGGAAGCTTTTACATTGAAATGTTGATTTCCTTGACCACATCATTCAACTACTCACTTTGGCTTGTTGTTATGAAACTACGTGATTTTGAATGAAGCTTAGTTAGTTATGCTTTCATTAAATATGTGGCATATATCTATGTCAAATACACCGTGACGCCACCTGATTTCCAATTCATTATGGTCCATTTCCAGTATTCAAAATGGATATTTAGTAAAAGCTCTTATTGTTGCCTTTTTGTAAGTTGTCGATGTGGATCAAAGTTGAATAAATCTTTACGGAACTCACTGGAAAAAAAATGTGCGATCTTTGAGCTTTAATTATCCTTGTTGCGTAAGTCTAAGTTTACCAATAGGCCTAAACTTTATACTCTGTTATCCCTCCTAGCCAAATACTCTAGTAAACACAACGATTTGCCAGAGTATCATGCTATTGAATACAAGACGCATCTCAATCGGAGTGTTTCAAGATGGATCTGCTACGAATTTCGTTAGTGTTTTCTTGTCTATTGATTCCAGTGATTGGACTCGACGACGACCCAGAGTTCGTTTATCCTGATCGTTTCAACGACCCTGATCGAGATGCTTTCCTTTACGACACCTTCCCCGAAGGTTTCATTTGGAGTTCAGCGACGTCCTCGTACCAGATCGAAGGAGCTTGGGATACAGATGGGAAAGGAGAAAGTATTTGGGATAGATTCACTCATGTAGGAGGAAACGTCTACAACAACGATACAGGAGATATAGCCTGCGACAGCTATCATAAGTAAGAAGATAAAAAAGTTTTGAAAGTGTTGAGAAAAAATATACCCAATATGGAAGAAAAAGGGACATGCATTATGTGAAGTAAAAAGTAAATGTAATGTGTGAATTTTCACCCAACATTGCCCGAAATTTACACAGCATCAGGGGATAATTTACGCAGCAAACATACATGAATGTTTACTCTTAAACAAATATTCTTTGAATCTTTTTAGATGTATCGGTCTACTTTTGATATCCCTTGACCACATTGTATACGCCAAATTTCGTTGTTGCGTAACACTCTCAGAAAAACAAGGACAAAGTTCTCGTCACCATGGTGAACGCAAGCACATAGAAAAAATACGTCGACTCATCTACTCATCTTGTTTTTTAGGGTATGTGTATTGGTAATTTTTGGTGTCCCGGGATTTTTCATAATAATTTGCAATGTATGCTATCCCAAATAACCTCTTTCATGATTGTATAAGAGGGGGAAATCGGAGGGTGATGGAAGTCATAACAGACAATAAAGAAATCGTGGGTGAGGTCGATACAATAAGGGACACTCAGGAAGACAGTACGGCAAATAAAGAGAGTACAATATTCATTGAGAAGTTTGGTTCAGTTCTCTTGAAATCAGGAAAAGCATAGAGTACGAAATAATAAATCAAAACACCTTTCGAACAGTAGGCTAGTTTGTTGATTCAGTACATTGACACATTACAAATCCTTGTAAAATATATAATAGGTACAAGGAGGATGTTGCTCTGATGAAAGCGATGGGTCTCAAGTATTATCGCTTCTCAATCTCTTGGCCTCGAGTTCTTCCTGATGGTACTCTCAACAGCGTCAATGAAGCTGGCATCGCTTACTACAACAACCTGATCGACGAGCTCCGAGAGAACGACATCACACCCATGGTCACTCTCTACCACTGGGATCTACCGCAGGCATTGCAGGACGTCGGTGGCTGGGCCAACGATACCATCATCGATCACTTCAATGACTACGCAGAACTATGCTATCAAAGATTTGGTAGCCGTGTTCCTTTCTGGATTACATTCAATGAGCCGTGGATAGTCACTCTCCTAGGTCATGCAATCGGGTACTTTGCCCCAGGAGTAACAGAAGATGGTACAACCATCTATGTGGTGGCTCATAACATCATCAGGTCACACGCAAGGGCGTGGCATACATACGATGATACCTACAGGCAACTACAGGTGAGCCATCTTCTGAATTGTAGAATCTTGGAGATTTCGGATCAGCATGGTCCAGCAAAGGTTTCATGCAGCGGTTTCAAACGGTTTTAACAGTATTAATTTTGTTTCTGTCTTGAAATTCTATTAAAATACTTTCGAAATCTTTAATGATCCTAAGAATGTTTTGATAATTTTCTTGAGCTCTCGTAATAATATATTTGAGGTATACACTGAGACATGTAAATAACCAATACTCAAGATAATAGCGAACCTAGGTTTACAATAGGATAATTGCGTATTACAATAATTGATGTCAAGAGACACAAAATATTTGTACATTTATTTCGTCTACCTTTTAATTTTCCGGTTGCATTATAGAATGGTCAAGTCGGCATCACATTGAACTCGGATCATGTAGAACCTTATGATCCAACCAATCAAGATCATGTCGACGCTGCTGATCGATGTTTACAGTTTCACTTTGGTTGGTGGGCCAATCCAATCTTTAAGAACGGTGACTACCCAGATATCATGAAGACATCTATTGCGAGAAAGAGTGCTGCTCAAGGTTTCGCCACGTCCAGACTCCCTGAGTTCACCGAAGAAGAGAAGGAATATAACAGAGGTGAGAATAATTGCCCTGGCTTGGGGTTTGTCGGGGGAGTATAAAGATCCAGTCATGGGCATAATTGTCGGGGCCGGGTCCAATATGATTTTGATGACGTCTACGATCTAAACTTTAATTGAATCAATAATCAATCATGCGTCACGTCATCTTCATCGTCCACTCCTAAATCTAAAATGACGTGCTCTTATTTTCACGCCATCTCGTTGTACGATCTAAAGATTCCCCCACCATCTATGTTGAAATCTGTAGTCAACAGGGGCACTCGACTACGATGACATCCAAGATCATTGGACTTGGATGGCATCCATTCTATACTTTCTAAAAGTGTAAAATGACATAATCCATTTTGCTCTGCTCTTGTCTAAGGTACGGCTGATTTCTTTGGTCTGAACCAGTACACAACCCTCTATGCGAACAACACACCTGAAGATGACACCAGCCCACCTGGTTACCTTAAGGATCGTAATGTTCTGACCTTCGTGGATGATGACTGGGAGACTGCGGGATCATCATGGTTAAAGATTGTTCCATGGGGCATTCGAAACATTCTCAAATGGATCGATTCGCAGTATCAGGTGCCCATCTACGTCACAGAAAATGGTGTATCCACGCATGATGTGTTTGAACTTGATGACGTCATCAGACAGAAGTACTACAGGGCATATATCAATGAGGTCCTTAAAGGTATAACAAATACTTTTTTTAGGATTGCAGTGACTCACTCCTACAAAATAATTTTTCGTATTCACATTCTGTAAATCAACATATTCTAGATTCTTTCTGTGCTCCTTTCTTCCCGCCTGTCTGTTTTTCATTCATTATTTTCTTCCTTTTTCCCCCAGCTTTATTTTCTTTTATGTCGTCTTAATGTTTGATAGTGTCGAAATTGATTGTAACAGAGCAATGACATATGCAGCCTCCAACAACGTCCTTTTGTACATCATTTTGACCCTGTCTTATATTCCAGTGGTGTAGGACGCATGCCTCATAAATGGCAGATCGTGGTTCGATGGAAACATTGCCTTTGGTGATGGGGCTATATAAAACGATTCCTTGAGATTTCTATAGTCATTTTTAAGAGGGCGAGGCGAACCTCTCTCATAGGCTACTATTCGAAATTCTAGCCCCCCCCCCCCCAGATCACCACCCATGGTTAATCGTTTTCTTTTGGTAAACAATTGTTAATATTCTTATCATCTTAATTATGTAATGTTTCATCCTAGCAATCAAATTGGATGGCGTTGATGTAAGAGGCTACACTGCATGGTCACTTTTAGACAACTTTGAATGGGCCTCTGGGTACAGTGAAAGGTTTGGGATGCACTACGTCGACTTCGATGATCCAGAGCGACCTCGAACGCCAAAGAGATCTGTCTCTGTATACTCCAAGATCATCGCTGACAATGGGTTCATCAAAGAGGTACCTACGACCCCTCCAACAGAATACACAACTGCAAGTGCGCCATCTCTCAGCACGCTGAGTGTAATCATGGGCCTCTGTTTCTGCGCTCTCGCAAACATCTTGACGAAATAAAACTTTGTTAACACCTCGTTCCCACTGTTGTACTGTACATCCGTTGGGACTGGTTTTTCTAGCTAATCGCGAAAATTCTTGAGCCGCCCAAATCTTTTATCTCCAAAAACAAAGATTGCCATGACTGACTTCAAGATCTGGTAAGATCTGCCACGATCACTATATACGGTTACTCCACGAATTAGAACACGGTTTCAATCGGAGTGCGAATCGTGATAGTGGGAAATAGGTATAAGCAGTTCAAAGGTAATAACAATCGTTTTCATAATATCAAGCAGAACAATCGCCAGTCATATTGATAAACATTGATCATGCATAATTGGAATAAAATTTGAATCTATTATGATGGTCATTTTGGATCTAATGTTTATTACTGTTTGTGGAAAAACAAGCAGGGGTGAGCTACAATAAGAGGGGGAGAGTGATTTATCTTGTAAACAGAGGTGTTAGATGTTAGAAACGACGAGAAGGGGGGGGGGTTGAGAAAGACTGGAGTGGAGAAGGTAGAAGAGGGGATGAGTTGGTGTAGAGAGGGGTGAGGGTTGTGGTGAAGGCGTTTTCGTTGGAAGGAAAAAAAAGGATGATAGAGATTGAGAGAGAGGCGCTAGAGGAAAGGGGTTATGGAGGGAGGGGTGATGATTGAGACAAGGAAAGAGGGAAATCAGACTTGAAATGGAGAGGGAAGTAGGGAAAGATAGACAGACGATGAGAAATGAAGTAGGGATAACTGGAGAGGGGGAGGGGCAGAGAGATATCGAGAGAGAGAAAAAATGTGCTAAAGTCTTCTTTCATCTTGGCTTTTAGTATTTAAGTTTTATTCTTATTTCCTATTTTATCATGGTAATTGGGGCATAATAGTTTTAAAGGCACATTTAAAGGGTAATTTTATAAGAGGGAGTTGGCATTGTTTGAGTGAAGAGATACATGTTAGATGGTAGGCCCTATGACAGGAGTGGCTTTGAGAGAGAAAATATATAAGAGGGGGAGGCAGAGATTGAGGGGCAAGAGGGATAGAGAGAGATTTAAAAAAAATTGAAAGTTAGTAATTCAGCATTGGTATGAATTATAGATTTATGTATGCATATGCGATGACTAAGAGGGCGCTAAACTAGTAAAGATCACAGACCACGGGCCTAAACATTTCCAATAGACTCGTGTGTTAAAGTGGCACTTATAAGAAATTCACTAAAAATTAGGACGAAATTCGGGGGTCGAATGTTTACTACCAATGGATATGATATATATATATATATATCTGACAATCCATATCTGACCAGAAAAGGGTCCCTCGACAGGCTCATTTTAAAAATAAATCGGCATTTATAAAGGCATCTCCTAAGGGATCAGATTCATCACCTGAAACAGTAAAACAGCCCTTATCCTTCCGCCAGTCAAAATATTGTTCCAAAGTTGCTGATATTTCTTCCCAATTTAGGAAAAGGATGTTCAGTAAATTACCAAAAATAGAATCAGTGTTAGATGGACAATCATATTCATACACTTTGTCAATCAGCCATATCAGAATATAAAAAAATGAGAATGGGTTGGTTCGAATGAATATCTGCTGCCTTCACGTTGTTAGTAGGCCAGTTTGACCTTAAATCAGTGACTTATTATTTGACGCACGGGGCAAAAATGAAACTTGCCAACCCCCTACCCGACTGCAATAACTTCATCTTCTTTATGTTATAAAAAATAGGGCAAAGCGACGAAGCGTCGAAATTTGATTCAAATTTTGATTCGTAAAACATAATATCTCGAAATAAAATAAATATATACAGGTATATTAAACGGTAATTAAGTGGTAAACGTCAATATTAAACGGTAAAGATTGTAAAAAAAATGATATTAATAAACAGTTAGCTTGGTTTCTAGTTTGAAAGATTTGGAGTAAAATTAACGAATTACTTCATAATTAAACGAGACCTTATTTTTAATTAGCCACGGCAACAAATTTGTTTAGACTTAAAAAGCTGTGAAATCTTAAAAGATCCCGAAGAGAAACATTCGTGGATGAGTAGCGAAGTGACAAAGCGCAAGTCATTTGGATATTTTGATCCTATACAGATTACAGAAAATTAATTTATAGACCATTTACCTTGTGTATGATAAAGATTGTTATTTTTCTGTATTTCACATTTTCTGTTTCTCCTTTGTATTTCCCGCGCCCGAAAAAATGCCCTCAGAGGGTAAATGTTTTTGCAAACTCAGTACCCTGATTACGACAATTAAAATAGTGGTTACAGAAGACAGGGCGCGAAATTTGACGATTCTGAAAGGAATCATGCAATTAAACAAAGCGACCGAGCTTTACAAATTGTTATCCTTATTAGCCTCAAAAGTCTAGTTCTTATTATTCATCTTCAAGTGGATATATATGTATACACTAAAAACATATTTAAATGTTTTTATAGTTTAAAGGGTTGTGAGAATGTAAGGAAATCTTCTGTATTCGACTTTATGGTTTATGTGGTGATTGGTGCTTTATAGTGCGGTCAGTTAGACCCATCCTGTTTTGACTGCAGACCAAAAATCTACTTTGAGCTTTTATTGTAGACACATGATATGATTGTTTCCTGAATGTAGGCTATAACGGATTTCCTCGAGTATTTCTCTCACTATGAATTAACGTCTACGGGACATCAAAGCAGTAGTCTTGAATGGTTTTCCAGTTTGGGCTTTAAAAATAATAAAGCGGGAAAAAAATGAAAAAGGGGCATCCATCGGATTAGATAATGAAATGTAGGTGTTTCCATGTGATCTTAATCTTTTATTAACAGAAATTCCATTATATGGAATATTTTTTTATATTGAAAACAAAGTCTAAGAATTATACTACACTGGTAACATAATGAGCGTGCTAGTTCAAACTAAATTGCGTGCAAAACAAATGCGTATTTCATTTAAACCAGTATAGGTTACCAACTTAATAGGTTGGTTATCAATTCTTATGAAGAGTATAAGAATGATAAAACTTGAAAAGTTAACTAAGCTTTAATATCTCAACCAATCAAATTAATTTACCTGTGGGATTTTAGTAATGGAGCTAAGAACAAATTAACACTGGTATATTGATGATGAAAGTTGGTACCCATTTATGGTCGGTTGGAATGGAGAGGTAAACTGAGAGAAAATGGATTCGAAGGAGTGTTATTACTTTGGCCTGCACTTGATTATAATATTACTGGTTCCCTTTTTATAGCTAGGCCTATCGTTATTAGGGCAAGAAAAAATGATGGTTTGTAGCTGTTGCTTGTTTAAGTTTGGCTCTTTGATTGATTGATTGGTTGGTTGGTTGCTTGGTTGGTTGATTGATTGATTGATTGATTGATTGATTTGTAATATATATAAATCTTTATGTATATTACAAATAAATAATTTAGTAGCAGTATAGGCATTGAATCAATAATTTCAACAAAACGTATTACTCATTAAACAAAATGACAATTAAGTAATGCAGGAGACCTCCACCGTGAACGATTAGGCTAGATATTGATGACGGCCACGTAAAAAGGTACATATTTTTTCATTTATTTCTTCATTGTTCTACTCATGACACAATATCTAACACTCTGCGTTGTATGCTGACGTCAAGTTTGATTGAATAATATAAAAAAAGGGAGTTGGTCCCATATCTAGCTTTACCTTGGTATCCAGAAGACTCATATCATGGTTATGAACTTATGACGGCCGCGCCCACAATCTCTCCAAGGATTCTTGAACAGCGCCCTCATTTACTGCTCTCTGAGCAGTGATTGTAGTGCACTGATACCTGAAATGTCACTGTACTAATTACCATGATTAGAAGTTTGTCTTTGATGAATATACCTTGTTCTTCGTACCTTGAAATTCTCATCAATCTGATTCATTAAAGTGTCATGCACTGTTGGTATGAATTATTTTCATTGAAATCGGTGCGATCTCATTACGTGTGCAAATACATGTAGGAGAGAATGCAAACGATAAAGCAATTAGATAGAGGGCTTTCCTGTCTGGTATCCTATATAAACGCTTCAACTGACAATGATTTCCTGATGAAAATTGCAAAATTGGTGACCCGCTTCTTTTATCATAGCCGAAAGTGCTCTACGTGGGAGTGATTTGATATAAACATAAGCGTCTATCTGTAGGTATTCCCCCATCATTGTAGAATTTAATGTCAAAATAAATAATAAAGTATGTATCTGTAAACAAGAACATACATGTGTAGTCGAACAATGAAACTACCACCATGCCAGGCCAATGCGATCGTCATTTTGTGCCCTCCTACCCATCCCGAAAAAAAAGGAAAATCCTGGATCCATCCATAGGTCAGACTGAGGCAATGTGTCGAATAAAAAATAGACGAAACGGATGTCGAGGGTGTGATCTTCATTTCGACTGGAAGGAAGGGGAAGAGGAAGGTGAATAGGCCTTTGAAGTTAAAATAAATAACGATGGAGACGACAACGATGACGACTAAGACAACAAGTATACAACGCAAATGTGAAAACAGACTGAGCACCCCCGCGTCTGCGTATGATTTGGTTTATCAAACTTCAAATAGAAAAGGATGGTGTTTTTCGATTATTTCAAAGCTATTACTCTAAAGAACAACTATCATTGCTATTTTGATTAAAGACAATACAATCCTAATGAAAATTCATACAAAATTAGTTTAGAATTATTGCAAAATATAGCAAGGTAATTTTCTTTCCTTCATTTTCATTGTGACTTCATTTTAACGAGCAAACAGGCTTTTTTCCCAGCTAAATGCTCACACAAAGGTGTTAAAAATTTGCTCTCATTCTATGCTAGTCTACATATACCGTGTGGGTTAAAAAAAATTGACACCTCAACAATCCCCAATTAAAAAAAAAAATGTCATGAACGCATAATCATTATATATGGCTAAAAACGAGTATCTTCTCCCAAATAATTTAATACCATATTTATGTGGTATGTCTTCACGCTTTTACAATCAGTAAGTATTCTTGGCAGTGATGTAAATTTTGATTTGCGCCAAAGTAAAGCATGCCTGCAATGAATGAATCATGATGTCATAATCCTACATGAGTTAGTAAACCTATTTACAAACCCATTTTCAATGAAATTAAATTTAGAATTGATACTAAAAAGAGTTATTAGATAAGTATTATGTAAATTACTGAAAAAGTGTTTTGAAACAAAAATAATTATTTAATGCAACCCTTGTAGGATCATGGTGATGGTAGGATTGTGACATCACTGACATCTGAATTCATCCATTGCAGTCATGCCTTATTTTGGCGCAAATCAAAATGCAAAGAATACATCCTGATCATGACGTATTTTCCCCTTAAATTTGGGCTTTGTGAGGTGTCAATTTTTATTATTATTATTTTTTTTAATCACACGGTATATTTAGGTTAGTGTTGGAAATCCTTTTGATAAGGGTATCAGTCACTTCATTCACAAAAAAATTGTAATTTTATCAATTTGGACAAAAGGTGCTAGTCGGCGAAATATGGATGATTTTACTTATTTTACTTATTTATGACGAAGTTGTCTGAATCCTGTCTGACATGGTTTGATTGACAAAAGGTTAAATAAAGACTAAATGTTTCGATGGCGGATTTCTGGTTTTCCAAGGTCGGTTTCACAACTATATAGAGGTATGAGACTTGTAAAAAAAAAAAAGTAATGCTGGTGTGAAACACAATTGGTCTACATTCCATCGTCATTAGGTGATAAATATATTGACCATTGTGGTTACCAGAAAAATATGTTGTCGGAGTTAATACAATTACAATTCAATAATGATATAAAAATAGATCAAATGATCATAATGAACAAAACTGAATTATGATTTAAAGTGAATGCAACGTTCCGCGTGTGATGAATAATGATTTTTTTTTTAAATACAAAATTTTGGTAATTGCATGACAACAAACAAATCCGAAACAGACAAATTGATTAATAACGACCTCAGTGTTACAGGCGATCCGTATTGTCATGATCATTAATAAACAATGAATGTGCAAAATAATTTTCAGATCAAATTGGTTTTGAGTATTTAACAAATTAAACAAAACGAAGAGATGCCGAGATTGTTATCAGATAAATTGAATTTAGAAAAAGATTGACATTGGTAACAGATTTGTATCTGCATAATCTAAAAATTATGTGGATTATGCATGCTTTATGGTGATGATTATTATGAGCTAGTACACTATACATGCTTTCAATAAGAAAAAAATGATCTGTACTTTGAAATGCACAAACAATTCTAGTAATCATGTTGAGTATTATATGAAATCAAATAATAAACAATCGTCATTATCTTCAAGGAGACCTCCAAGTGCAGTATATATACAAAAAACATTGAGAAGTAAAGCAGAAGGTAAACAAATTCATCAACATCGAGGGTACCTGAAGTTTTCAAACAAGAGTAAACACAATTTAGTAAAAAAATCCCTTGAATTCTACTATTTTTTCTTTTTCCTTTTAGATCTAGAATCGTACTCACTGACTTCTCTGTGATTCTATATATGTACTCTATATTAAAAAGATATGCCCTTTTTTATATAAGAATTGGAATACATAAAAAAAAGAACTGTTTTATTACTAAGTTTGCTGATGGTGACGAATAAAAATGTAATTAAAACTTGAACTGCGATATTTGGAATCTAATTCACTTACTGTTCATCAGCTGTTGCTATGTCAGAAATCCTCGAACGAGCTTTCATGTCAGCAAGAATATTTGTGTGAAAAGTAAAGTTTAATAAGTTGTGAGGCAAGCAGTACGGATCAATCATGCACATTTATTTTTATTTCGATTGTATGAGCCCATTTTTTTTTACATTCAGCGAATAATAATTTATGATATAAGACATGTCAGGCGAGATTTAAAAAAATCACAATTCGTGAATTTATAAAGCCGTGTGTTTTTAAGCAATGGCTTGTTGAACTTGAGGGAAGGGGCTGGGTTCCAACTTATTTTGAGAACATGTTTTAACAATTAGGTTATTTACATTTCCATCAAAATGTAAAGTAATTTTCAAAACAAATCTACAAAATTGTCCATTATTCACTTTTTATAAACTCGCTTTCGAGTTGCCAGATATCATAGGCCCTAATTGTGTACGAAACTAACTTCTCCAGCGGAAAGGTCTCTATCCATGTTATCCCACTGTTTCGAAGAAATTAGAAGTAAGGAACGTGTAATAAGGTTGAGTAAAAACATAAATATTGAGGGTGAGACATAACGGAGGGGGGGGGGTTGGAGAATCAAGGAGGAAGAGAGAGGGTCGATCTCGTCCCCTTCCCCACCTTTCTGTGACATTAAATCTAAAAAAATAGCAGAATATTGACTATTGTGAGGAAGAAGAGAGACGGAGGCATAGAAAGAGAGAGACAAGAACTAATAAACAGTCAGACAGACATACTGAAAGTTAACAGACAGAGGGAGGGGGAGGGGTAAGTGTTGGTTTTAAAGCCTCAACCATGTTGAAAACTAACATACATGTATGTAACTTATTAAACAGTCAATAATTTTGATCAAACCTAGATTCTCCAACAACGACATATTATGTCAATGTATGTGTCTGATCATTCCATGGATATACCAATTTCCTATTCTGATAAAGCTGTATGTTTCCAGGGTGAGAAAACCTTGGCAACGGAGTTCTGTGAAAGGGAAAGTTCTATTGCGTGTGAAAGAGAAATTCCATGTCTTAACAACCAATCAAAACCCACTTATCAACCCGTACCGAAGCACGCACCCACATCATTTTCCCCAAATATGGAAGAAGAGGGCGGGCAATAAGTGAACAGCAAACTTTACGAGGTTCTCTGGTTATAATTGGTGACACGCGCAGTGGGCTTCTACGGACCGGTGGCACATAAACACGGATGACACGGACCGCGATGTTTGTGTTGGGGTTTTCTTGATAGTTATTTACATATATAAACAACAAATAGGAACAGATTTTGGACATTGGTAACCAGTCAGACTCTTAGCTTAGAGCTATGATGCTGAACTTCATCGTTAGGAATAGAGCAACCAGATACTGATACCGAAGTGGATTCCCCAGATAGATAGCATTTCTCTTTCGTTGAGTTTATTTCACTCCAGAGCTGCATTAAGTTGGTGATATGAATCCGATGCTTCTGGAGAAACATTAATAACGGAGAAAGCACTAGATTTAGTTCATATCTTCTTTTTATTTTCATGGTGACCAGTCAAGAGTTTTCACCATGATGGTTCTTGGATTACAAACGATTCTCCTCTTTGTGCTGACGACTCTCGTGACGATGCTGGCAGTGCGGTGGTACCGTCAGAGGTCTGGTTTACCCGGGAAGCTTCCGCCAGGTCCGTGGGGCCTCCCGCTGATCGGCAGCATATTCAGCTTGGGTAAACAGCCTCATCTAACCCTGATGGATATGGCCAAGAAGTACGGGAATGTCTTCACCCTCAACCTAGCTGGCCAGCTGGTTGTCGTCCTCAATGGTTATGAATCTGTCCGGGAGGCGTTGGTCAAGAAAGCTGGAGTATTCGCTGGTCGTCCACATCTGGCACTAACTCAAGAACTTACCAAAGGACAGGGTAAGATAGTCATCTCACATTCATTTTCAATATCAAGTGTTTTTTTTTTGTTCCGTCACATTTTTTTTTCATTAAAAGTCATCACGTAGGCCAATTTATAAATATTTTTGTCCAACATCGAATCATGTAACTTCGTAAACCAGGTTATCTCTTATTTGTGTGGACTCTGCTCAAGGGTATGCTACTCTGTCATTTTTTAAAGAAGTAAAAAAACTGAAGATTACTATCGCCAACGTCGCTAGTTCACGATAACAGTATAAAAGAACACAATGAAACGCCCCCCAGAAAAAAAGAGAAAACTACCTGTGACAAAATGTATAGATGGTACTGTACTCATATACTTGCAAACGAATTATTAACATTCTTGACTTTGTAGAGACAATTATTGACTGAGAAAAAATGAAATATTTACTCTACCCAACTCCTAGCCAATTCGCTAGTTTTTAGTCATACCAAAATCAGAATATTTTCTCAAATTCTGTAACTTCTCTGTAATCTGTCCTCGACTGTATTGTTGGAAGAAATATATAGGGATCGATAATACCTAACTGGGAGATAAACCTTTTTGTTGGTATGTTCATAGACCTACTACTCTGAGAGAAGTAGGTCCATGGTATACTTCTATAATCACCAGAAAAGGAAGAAGATGTTTGTACACAGATTTGCAGCCGTTTCATCAAGTCTGTATTTTGATGAATAGATAGTCGGCATGGACAAGGTGGTGATAATATTTATCTTGCACTTTCGGCACGTTTCAATACAATTTATATCGTTTTGATCACAATTCATGAAGATGGACTTTGGCATGTATTCAATAATTCAACCGAATGTAAATGGTGTATATTAGCCCAGTAATATTTGCTATTTGATTTGAAGTGATTGAGTATTTATTATTGAGTACACTCTAAAAAATATTGGGTAAAAGTGCTCCATGAAGGTAATTGTGTGTCCAACCAACATTGGGCATTTTGGGGGGGCATTTTTTATGTATCCAGTGTTATGACAATTCTGCCCATTCTAAAGAAATTGCTGCTTATTTTTTTAACCTTACTGGACAAGATGCTTCGCGCATTTGGTAAAATACTGCCCCAAATTGGTTGGACACATAATTACCCTCGTGGTGGTAAAAATTTAACCAAATATTTTTTTACAGTGTATAGTATGCGGAGGTAAATAATAAATGCTATCTCATTTTAGGCCGATAGATCCGTGATGTCTTTATAAATGTGGCGGATGGGGGGGGGGGGGGGTAAAGGCAAAATGAAAATATGCAACAATGTCGAGAAATTGAGAAACTATGCGTTCTAAATGTCCACTAATTGGATACGTGTTGTCCAAACTGGTTATTCACCTCTAGCTTTTCGATTTTTGTCCGGTGCTCTTAATAAATCGATAAGGCGGCTTGTTACGGAACATAGTTCCATCCCATAGCCTACTGTACAATGAACCGCAGGATAGACGTACCCACTGGTAGTACTTTCGTTAGTATTTAAAAGTGTCATGTTAATCGATAATATTGAGTGAGTCACAAATAGCTAAAACAACTACATCGGCATGTTCGTGTAGGTAACAGCAAACTCGTTGATTATGACAAACTGGTTGTGATTTATGACTCTACCTTGAACATAATTAATTAGACATGTGTTGGTACCATAGCTATCAATTAATCATCTCACACCATTTTGGTATGAATTTAAATCAGCGTCTGCATCCAGTATGCATTTAAAAGCAACCTATAAAAAATAGCTCATAGGAAGAAGAAAAAAACCTAATTCCCGCCAAATCTATGTGAGTGGCTGATTCGGCGACTTTTCATATTGGCATCCCGAAAACTGCATTTGTTAAACAAATGCAACAGTGGAAAGTAGAAAATAAAGGCAAATACATTGTGATGTACATAGATAAATCGAGGCATTTATAGAGTCAGAGTGTAACAGACAATTTGGTATAAACATGATGGAATTATACGCTCTAAAAAAATTACTCAATATTGATATCAACAGATCAAGGAAACGTGAATGTCTTTTTGGTTTAATAAAAAACTTGTTTACACGCTGTTCCTGAAAATTTACCCATAAAATACTCTTTTAAACCTGGTATTTCTCAGTAAATGTTTCAATGTACATGATGCTGGGTAAATAATCGTATTTTAAAGTGTTAATGTAGTTCCAAGTCTACAATGTGTTTCGACGAGGTGTATAAGTCAACATGATTTACATGTCTGCGTTATTTTCAGTTGAGCTTTAAAGACGTTGAAGTGGTGGCTATTTGTTTGTTGTTTGTAACGCACCAGTCTGATAGGGTGCCCAGGTCCTAACCAAGTAATAGCCTTTGTTATGGAGATAATTAGATTGTAAGCAATAAAAGAGAGATTACGTCATAAAATGGGGACCTATTTAACCGCTCTCTTTATACTCAAAATTGACTATTGTATCGCCGTTCGGTCTATAAGAGTGGAAATGTTTGGATCATACTCATAAAAAACAAGACACAGGGATTGAGACTTTGAACTGGGGTTGTTACAACAAAAGAAATATTATCTCCTCAACAGCTTCTTGCACGTTCAATCGGATTGTACTTCAAGAACAAAATCAATAATACAGCCCCCCATGATGACTAGTTCTATTCCTCTGTTGATTCGATATACCCCATGGTTGGTTTGCAAAACCTCACTCAGAAAATGCCAAACTCAATATTTGACTAAAAATGTGGAAGACGAACGCTATTTGGAGTGGAAGTAATAATTTCATGTGTCACTCGACACAGATTAACTAATAGCCTCCATATAAGAGTGCAACGAAGTTCGTGATTACTTTATCCTATTAACTCAGGATGTTGTTTCTGAATTAGCGTAGACCAAAGCTACGTATATGCCTACGCTAAAAGAGGTTCAAGTTTGCACACTATGCAACACTGACAACACCTTTTTGGTGCACAAAGTTACAAAAATGCAAAAATTTGCACTTTCTCTTTAAAGATGCAACTGAATGATGTGTCATATATGCACTAATTGCTAGTACAGAGACCTCTCCTATGGATTCAGATTCATTATAAATGTAAAAAGAAACCCCATTATTGGTAACTACACCCTTGTAACGGTGCAAAAAAAATCCTTACGGTCAAAATTCCACCCAAATTGGAGCTAACAGTGTTGTATTTCAAGGGTGCAAAATTGTACTTTTTTCCTTCTGTACAATGTTCGACAAGTTACCAACTGTTAACTCCATAAACTGATACCATTTAGAGTTTACACACCTTTGTAATATCGCTGTCTATACAAGAATTGGGATTAAGGTTTGTATTTCAAAAGATAAAGGCCCTAATCAATAATGATTGGTTTTCACAATAGACCAATCTCTAGAGGAAGTTAGAAGAGAAAAATGCAAAGAAAAACAACCAAGAGAATGAACCATAGGCCTTCAGATCTGAATCAAAATTGATGACCATGAGAATAGGGGTTATAATTCAAGACAGAGCTGAGATGTTGCAACAAAATATGCACAGACAGACATTATTTCAAGCTTTCACTATTTCTTCTTTACATTATGCGTTTTATTCAATAAAAAGACTACCAAGATTTAAGTTATATCCAGTTGTAATATGAAAGGAAATCATCCGAACATAAACCATTCAAAAACACTAATAATGGAACCAATAACATCGGAGTCTGCAATGATCCAGAATCCAGATAAATGGTTGGAAAGAGAACGAGTTATAACTTCTAAATACAATATTTAACTTAATATATGCCTTTCCATTCAATGATATAGAAGACTGTTAATGCAGAAACATGCATATTTAGAATAAAAATTTGATTTCATATTATTTTACTGCAAATAGATTGTGTTTTATTGTTGAACTTGAAATGTCATGGTTAAATTATCTTGATTCGGGAACCTTTCTTTAACATGGTGGGAACAGATCTCTACAAGATTTCTATAGATATAAAACCACCAAAAGATTTTAATTTTCATCACAATTGTCATTTTTGTCATGATTGTGATTTAACACAGCAACTTAAACATGTTCATCCGTATACGTTGAATTATATCTATCTTGGGGCTATAATATTCCTATTGTCTGATTATATGCGGATCGTTTGAAACGAAGATGCTTAGTTAGGCAAAGTACAACGTGAAAAGGGGAAGCTTTATCACTTTATGAATACAATCTAGATCTTGAATGGCGATATGAGTTTTGTTATTAATGCAGGTATGCCCATTCCACAAACGAACCCTTCTTTTTCCAACCCATTTTTCTTCTTTCCTGATGAGATTTCGCAAGAGGCATAGAATCGAATTCTCAAAGAGATGAAAACCTTTTGATACGAATTTGGACCATGATGCATGATCCAGATTCACGCCGGAGCGAAATCCTTTATTTCCCTCAGTTGAAAGGAAAGCGTCTGTTTGCTATGATTTTGTTATCCCTATATTTTTCATATCTAATAGCCATTCGAGTTAATTTCATAGAATGGTTTTGTTGGATTGTGTGTGTTAAATGAGCCGTGTCACCGCATCATTACATTTTGTCGAACAGAGAATAAGCACCTTCCAGTTTATCTTGTTACACGCCACATTACCTGTTTACTACTGCAAACTAAGATCGCCTTCTTGCATTATTCACCACCAAAATTAAAGCAAGTTCAATCGATTGAGGAAACGGAGCGAGGAATATCAAATACTTGTTGACATTGTACTCTCATATGAAACCAAAAGTACTTTTTCACTTTGTACTGACGCAACAAAATCTAAATGATTAACGTCTTTTGTTCTTGGTTATAAATAAATTACAAATGTGGCGCCACGACGCCTTGTACTTGACGCTCTAAGGCAAAGCATGAATCGAATAGGGGATGAAGGTTGAATTCCAAGCAATTACAAATTTCTGCCAAATATACCCTGCAATTTCAGCAAAGCACAGAAGTATACCCTCTTATTTTCAAGGACTATTCTACAAATTCAAATAAAGATTTATTTTTTTCATGAGAATAAAAGTTATTGGTTTTGAAATCAATCTTAGAAGAGAATTTAAGCCCACTCTTCAACTATCCAAACCATCGGATTGCAAATGGATTTTTGTAGACCGTACTCTGTTGTAAATTGCGTTTTATCGTTATAAATCTGACCTTTATATTATTTATTTTCAGTTTCATGTACATCTATGAGATGTAAATGCCTTTCCCAAAACGATGTTGTGATTGCATGTAGACATTGTAAATGTGGTGACGAAACTACATTTCGAAGAAGATCGAGTAGAAACTTTGGAACATGCATATTCGGTTGTTAATTATACTTTGATGAAAGTTTAATGGGTGAGTTTGAACACACCATGCGTAATTTCTACTAATTGTTTGCTGTTATCTTATCCGACAAACCTTTCACAATATTGAGTAAACCTTATTTTGAAAATGTATATATTTTGTATTTTGTGGGAATCATAATACATGTAAAGGCCCAATTTGTCAGGTGATTGTCTACGGTAAACTGCATCGCCCCTCTAAAAATGATTTTGGTCGGTGCCTGCACGTAGAACACTTCAGATTGACCACACATCGAGGTAAAAGATAGCTATCATCCTGATCAAGGGGCGTTTAAATTACATGTACGTGTTTATTTGAAGAATTCTCTCGTCACAAACACAATCCTGCAAACTTTTAGTATAGAAGTTGCCGATATTATCGAATATCACACCCACCATGGAGATGTTTATTAGTTGAACCCTGGTAAACACAATGATATCAAGTTAAACATTCCCACTTTGATGACTGCACACTGGTTTCATAACCTAAAATCACATGATTAGCGTAATCTCTGGATCTACGAAATGTGATTTCCCTCTTTACTGGACTGTTATACCAGTCGAATTCCATTTGGTAAGACCTATTCTACATTTTGTTCAGCGTTGTTTATATTGAACGTACCAAGAACTTAAAAAGATACTGTATTTCCCCGTGCTTATACTAAGCATGGATCTTAACATGTTCAACTGAACAATGGCGTGAAAGAGGTACCTCCTAAATTGGAGTTTGCACCCTGTGACTAAACACTAACACGAATAAACAACCAAGTTGGCATTGATAGGGGAATCCATTTGATACGATCAAGTCCATGATACGATCTTGTCTTTTGTTGGTGGAGAGTAAAAGTTGTAATGTTAAAAGGGGAAAATTCTTTTCCAAGGCGTAGTTAGTGACTCAGGGTCGTCGGTTCGACGCCTATCTCGTCACCACTCACCCCATGCATGCTGTGTCGCTCTGTAAGCCTACCTCGTCTCCACCAACTGTACCTCACACCATGCCCGCTGCGTCGCCCTTCAAGCATCTTGTGCTGATACTATATCGCAGCAACACAGACCATGGTATCAGTATCACGCTCTTCCAGCTTATCTTTTTCGTTGTCCACACGAACTGAGGGTGAAACTATGCCAGGGGGAAGACATTCAGATTGTCTTTCATAATTTTGCATAGTGGATAAAAGGGAAAATGCACAAAATGGACCCCCCTTTATCAAACAAAAATATGGCCATATTACTTTTATATGCAGAGAGGGGGGGGGGGGGACCACTGATCCTCCAACCGTGGACATATTACACGTAGAGACGAGTTAGAGGATATAATAGGGTGATCGAAAAAAGAAAAAAAATGAAGAGATTGAATAATATACGCACGAGATATCACAGTTTCGCGCAACCAAACAATGAATCATTTTTTTAAAGTCTATAATATGGGATGGTGCAACGCAATATGTATAATAAGGATTAAAGAATCAGTGAACTGCAAAGAATTAAGTTGATATGACCTCATAGAAAGTACAGTTCACGTACATGTCCTGGTATAGAGGGTATAGCCTCAGGGTGACAAACACGCATTGGTCGTCCTAACCATGCCGAAGAAGCTCTTGGCCATTAACTCATTAGACAAGCCGGATAGACCCGCTCACTGCTAAAGATGCTAACATTGATATTCAATTTTCTCAATTCCCACTTCATGCAATCAATTTGCACGAATTTATCATGTGAAGGCTCTGAAATTGGATTAAGGATCTAGCAAGGTCCAATTCTAGATTTGCCTTCTGGTGCCGTGTTAGACATGAATAAAAGCATCAAAGACATACAATGTTCCGCGCGCATTTTCTTCACACACGCCTTTGTTTACATTGTGCGTCGGAAGTTACCTTTTAACAGAGAGATGAAGCGGACATCAACAATATTCATATTTTCTATACACACATTCTGCCTTTTTTTGGAAACATATCAAAAGAGTGATTGGTGTCATATACTGACAAGCTTAAGCTAGTCTCTGATTAAGGTTTCCAGCTTTAGGCCACATAATGAATTTACAAGTTTACTGTAAATTATGCAATATGATGTTGATCCCTCACCGAGTTGTGGGATAGGGATGGGGATATCAGCTGAGCAATCACAAACTGTGTGTTTATTCTGCGTAGATATACCTGGTTTATTTTTTTATTGCTACAAAATAATTTACAATTTCTGTTGGAACCCTTAAAACATACCCCATTATTTCATCTCTTTAGATTTTAGGAAAGCCTACTTTATATTACAATTGTTAAGAACTAAATGTATTGCTACAAAATCTATAAGGTTTGGATTTTAAACCAATGCTAAACTATATTACGTTCATATTCATTTTTAAATAATTATAATTTGAAGAATCTACACCGCTGTTTCCAGATTCATCCGATGAAAAGACTGATATCGTTTAAAAAATTGGTTGAGATCATTAATCTTTTCTAAAATAATACCCTCATATATTACAATATGAACTTTCGGAACAAAATTTTCGAGCAATAACTACAATTTCCAATCATGTACATCGCGTCAACCAATAGCTTTGACTTGATAAATCTCTATTGGGAAGAACTTGTGATTGCATTCGACACAGTTTGTTTGGGCTTGATGGCGATAAAGAAGTCTCAAGATGAGGACCAATTATACAAATCTCTTGATATCCTGCCATGGATGTGGATTGGAGCACTTAAATGGCCCAAGATAGACAGACACCTTTCTTGAAAGAAAACGCTAAATCATGATCCATTGGGCCGGTATCCGCCGAGACTTGAGCCTCATTTGACAGACATGATAGCTTCTTATTACCGAACTAAGATCAGAAAATGGTTCCAAGATCTTCATCTCATGTTTCTTGAGGGTTTCTGTCAAAGAACTCGCCGTCAATGGCGTATCGATGAAAAAAAAATGAGGGGAAAGATTTTGCATTATTTGGGAGGGAGCCCCCTCCAATCACCCTCTTAAAAATAAATAATAAACAAATAGATTATGAAGATAATTATAATATATTATATGAATAAGTTGATTTATACAATGAAATATAATAGAATTTTACAAATGAAATCCAAATTGAAAAGTAAATTAAATAGATAAAATGATATTTAAATGAAATATAATAGAATTAAATAAATTAAATCAAAATTTTAAAATAGTGATTTTGAATTAGATTGATTTCGTAATAAATTTGGAATGTTTAAAAGTTAAATAGGGCAATTATTAAAGGAGATTTCGTTAAAAATCATGATGCTGAAAAATACAATAATTTCACTCCCAACACACATCGCGGCTGTTGAAGGTTGCTTTTGCAATTAAGTCTCTTGATTTCGTTACGACTATTGATCAACTCTACATGTTTGTAACATTTACCAACATTGCATTACTAAATTAAACATCCCTCAACAACAATGATAAACAGACTGTACGATAAAGAAAATTGACACAGCGTGCTAACGAAATATTGAAGTGAGAATCACTCGTCCTTTGTCAGTTTATCGATTGTAATCAACAGACAAATTGATTTTCAGTCGGTGGTCTGTAAACCTTTATAGTAAACACCGGTTTTTATAGATCGAAGTTAAGAAGTACATGTAGATGTAATATGATGCATAGTTACGTGTCACGTTCACCAGTTTGCCCTGACGTGATACCCCTAAAAAACGTTTCAAACAAATATATAGATGATGAACCTTCCTCTTTGTCTTTTTTCCTTTTGAAAATGTTAATGTTGGATGATTGAAATAACATAAATGATGGTTGTATTTCGAATCCTCGTTAGAAGTTTAGTTATCGATACTTGTGATAAAATATGGGGATTAAAATATAAGTTCAAAATTTGAAATGGCGCTAATAAGTACATGCTTCAAAACGTTTTTCCATTTCATAAATCTTACCTATTCAATTTCCCTTTTTCGTTTGTGAGGGATATCATGCATTTTATTTTAGTCTAACCAGAGAAGTAGGTCCGCGGTTTAACTTAGATCAATTCCACCAGGTATTTCATTTTTTTGTCAGATGGAAGCAATTTATGATTGATATGACTCTTATCATGGTATTGGAAATTATGATTAATAATCTTTTAGAAGTAGTCAGATGTGATTATTTCTTACGTGTTTACTTCAAGTGTATCCGGATAAACTTGACTTCCCTTCCTTCCTATTGAAGTTGTCTTCCTACATTGTACATGTTGTATTTCCCATTTCCTCACCCTTTTCCCCAATGGCTGGTGTCTACCTCTTGAACCTGTCATATTTTAATTTCATCTTTTTTTCTAATTTCTCTGTCTTTTGATGAATAGAAATATTTCAGCATAGACAAATTTGTTTCAAAGTGCGAACGCACTGAGTACTTGTCTTCAACTCTTTATCTTTTACATACCTAGTTATCGTTTATAAAGAATGGTTATGTACGAAGATTGTACCTTTACATTTTCGTCGTATTCCATGCTTAGGAAGTATAAAAGAAAATACTTTATAAAATAGGATCCCATCTTTCTTATTAAAAGAAGAGTTACACCACACCTTCACAAGACATGTTGTTCATTCATAATGCTATTTCTTTCTAACGGACGTTATATTCAAGTTTTGAAAATGAATATCATTTAGATTTATCAAGGCTTATTACTTATTACATACTTTAAGAAGATGGTGCGGTCATTTTTATTTGTCAGCATTCGGATATTTTTCCTTACGGATATGTGGTCTTTTCAGATCACATTGACCTGCATGTCTGGAATAAGACATCTAATAATATTTGTGTCACACGTGAAGGAAGTCTTGACCTTATATTGGTCGCATCCTAAAAGTTATGTTGATCTCAGGAAGTCGTGGTGGTGTTTGTTGTTAAAATCCTGACCGAGAATCGGTTTTTTTTTTTTAAGAAAAAAAAATGGCTTACAGGTATTTCGTGCCGATTCTTAATTTTTTTCTCGTCATCTTTTGCATTAACGTACGTGCCATATGATGAATAAACTTGCTGATTTTGTTAACTTGTTGATCATTTTCGAACGGTTGTGGTCGAAGTCTATCATTGGAATAACAAACATTTATCCGTGGAATCGTGAACTTTGACACATATTCTGAGTTGATGACAAAGTTGTCATGAAAACTATGGAACGGAAGATTGTTATTTGGGTTTATTGTCGGACTTGTCAAAACTTTGAAAATCTGCGATTGCAATGATTTAACCACAAGCGTTGGTAAAAGAAATCGACAATTTTATTACAATCGCACTAAATTTCAAATAACATCACTTTCTGGAACATTCAAGTTACAGGGTGTTTCTTATTATTTTTAAGTCTTTGATTTCACGTGTCTATTGTTCCTAAAGTGGGCGGTGTTACAGTGGGGGGAGGGGCGACTGCACATAATGATTTTCTTTTTCAAGTAGTAAAAAAGGAAATGAAATGGTAATGAAAGAGAAGAAAGAAGAAATGACAATGAATGAGGTCCTGGTCTTGTAACTTTTACTGTTATCCCCCAACAAACATACACCGGTGCACAATTCACTGGTGCAGCCCTGCATACATGTATATGGTCTCTATTTTGTGTTTGTGTCGTCGAAATCACTTCAACCAAAATTACTAGAAGACAGTATTGACTACTGAAAATGAGCGATTGTGAACTTTGATGACCACTATCTTAAACCGTCCGAATCGAATGGAAGAATTTAGAGAAATAAAGTACATGGTGAAGGAAACATGAACGATTTATGGCAGACATTAATCAAAACCATGACGCAACAGTACTTAAATAATACTTGAATTTAAGTCAATGCACTCTGAAACCAAACAAGCTTGTTTCACAGATCTATTTGTGTAATAAGGACAAATAGATCATTATAAATCTTACATGTATAAAATGGCATAATGTAACGCGAATGAGGCCCGTTAAACTACATGTAAGCTTAGCTATTGCTCTGAGGGAAGATTTTTTCAAACAATTAATTGTAATGACAACTGACCACCAATTGCAATCAATCGTACAAATCAACAGTAAGATCAATTACTAAGCTTTGTGATATATTTGCCCCTAGTGACTTAATTAGTTGGTGTCCTTGTCTCGGCGACTGTATCATCTATTACCATAAAAGTGACATTCACTTATCATGGAAATCGATGACAAAGCCTTCTATTTGGTAATAGTTCATGAGCTGTTTATTGAATTCTGGATTGATTGCACAAGTTTTATGTTGAATGACCTTTATATGATAAATTCGTCATGAACAAACACAATTACAACGTGCTTGACGTTGTGTTACCCGAATAACATGTATTTCTTCGTCCGGCTCCTTAAAAAAACCCACAAACAATTATTGATAAAGGTTTTGAAATATTCTTTTCATTAATTCTTTTCAAAGTAAGAATGGTGATTTTTGTTTTCTCTAGGCCGATTAAAGGATGATACATACATGTGTGTTGCAATTGCCGTCGTTGCGTTTTGCATTAAACGTAACTAAAATAAGTAGTTGTCATAAGGTTTTGCTACAGATTTTCTATGTAGAGATTAAAGTAAATTTTGATTGTATTTGTCCAATGAAATGTATATCCTGCAGGGTAATATCTTGATGTTTTCATTGGTAGAAATGCCCCTTAAATTACACGAACAGGAACAAAAAAATAATAATAATAACGATACACAGCAATAAGTCGGGTCGCTTTGCAAGAGATGCGTTCAAACATGGACCTAATACTCTAGGTCCATTGTTCAAAAGACCTAAGAAAATCAAAGCCCCCAAGTGGGCACATCTGTTTGTTTGAAAACCAAGTTTCATTTCAATTTATAGTTGTGTTTTATTGCAATTCCTTGTGCAACAACTCCAGTTAAACCCCCTTCTAATACATATCTATAAATACTTGTCTTCATGTTTGTTTTCATGTATAGGTATCGTTGTGGCTGACTGGGGCCCAGTGTGGAGAGAACAGAGAAGGTTCACCCTGACGTCACTTCGTAACTTTGGTTTTGGAAAAGAGAACTTTGAAGGCGAAATTCAGGAGGAAATTCGTTACATGTTGGCAGCTTTCAAAGAGAAGGAAGGATCGTCGTTTAACTCTGATCATATCGTAGAGATCGCCGTATCAAATGTCGTCTGTAACTTCAACTTCGGACGGAGGTTCGAGTATCAAGACCCCAAATTCCAGCTTCTTGTGGATAGCATCTATAGGTAGAAAGGACCCCCTTTTGTGTAGTTTTTTAAAATTATGTATTAGTTAATTAACTAATTAATCTATTTTTTAATCGATACGCTTGTCTATTCAGTATCGGACATAATTGTATTGATAATTTAATGCTAATCATGTCATGATATCACTCTTGATAAGAGTTAAATTTATGCCGAATCCCCTTCTAAAAACCTAATGAAGAGTGAAATTTCGCCCCCAACCGCCCTGTTAAACACTGGGTGAAAGATGAGGTATAATGGAAACACAAGTAGTAGTGACATATCCAACAATACGGTGACTCCACCTTTCAATTAACTTATATGAACCACTTAGGTCACCCTCCCCCCCCCCCCCCCCCACGAAAGGCCTTGGCGTACTTGTATCACACATTTCAAAATCTCTTTCAAGTCAAGCTGAAAATTGAGAACGATCAGCTCCAATCACCAATATTTCTAAGAAACCGATCAACGCATAATTCTGTAACCTAATTAGCATCCTGTTGATTGAAATTAGACTTGATATTCATGCTGGATATAAATGTATACGCATTTTTGTCCTCAAGTTCTTATTAATTATTTGGATCCCTCCTATATTTCTGCATTCCTATTTAGATTCGCCGAGATAGGAACGAACGCCGCAGCAGTCAACTTCTTTCCTTTTCTGAAGCATCTTCCTATTCCTGAAATCCGAGAAGTGTTTGAGATCGATAAGGTGGTTCGTAGCTTCCTGGAGCGTATGATTGAAGATCATAAGGAGACATTTGATGAGACACGACAGAGAGATTTCATCGATGCTTATCTCCTGGAGATCAAACGCAGACAAGAGGTAAATCTTTTCCCTCTGTGTCTTAATGTTATATCAAAAAGATCGCTAAGCATGCGTGTAACTCGTCGGTAATTACCAGGATCTGATACCCCCTGTCTTTCATATTTCCCCATCAATACATCACCTTTTCAAAATAGATTTATTAGTCCGTTGCAATCTAGAGAAGCTTATCGTTATGGAACACAGTCAGTGTCAAGTACACGATCTTCCCAATCTTAATAAGCGTTATTTAACCATTAGATTATGAATAACATCGCAACACCATATTACACCACAGATGTTATAACCATGATCTGAATACGACTGTAGTTTGGATTTGTTTCCAATCCTATTTTAAAGATTGACGTAATTGTCTTAATCCATGACGACTTCTTGACGTCATCCTTAATTTTCAGGCACTGAAGAACGGGGAGAAAATAAGCGAGGTGGATGCATCCTTCACGGAGACATATCTATTTCACATCTTAAATGATCTCATCTTTGCTGGAACAGAGACGATGAGTTCAACCATTCGATGGGCTATTCTTTATATGATAGTTCAGGTAGGTTAACATTCAAACATTCATAAACTTCTGTCGAATATGTTTTTACAATATGACTTAATTTCATGCTTTAAATGTTGCTTCAACTTGATGCAGTGTTTCCAAGTAAATAGAAAGCTGATAGGATATTTATTTCTTATGAAATGTATTATAAAAATTGTGGTGAATTTATGTAACTAGTTCACATTATGTGATTGATTTGATTCTTATATGTAGATCAGTTTTAGATGGTGTTAAATATCTTCAGACATTGCAAAAAGCCCTGGAGTAACTTCTTTTACAGCAAACATATCTCAGCATTTTTAATCAAAGAAGAAAATATTCATAAACACGATAAATTATGAAAGTGCATGGACAGTCTTTTACAAATTGAAAGGTTCGATTAAAAAATCAGAGTTCATAACAGGTATAAATATTCAATTCAGAACATAAAAAACCTTTTCGTGATGTATTATGTTTAACAAGAGTAATCACAAATCCTTGCAAACGCGACGCGTGGGATGTTGATTAACTATAAAAACTATAAATAGCCGTGACCTGTTTCGAGTCCAATAGCTGCTCATTCTTAGACAATGAATATAATATTTTCAAGAATAAATGTGAGAATATAACATCGCTTCGACTGTGATTTGAACCTTGAAGCTGGATTGCGTGACCAGTCATGTTCAAGATGATCTATCCGGGCTCCCGTTTAGGCAATCATTAGCTTGAATCATATCAATTACAATATTGTAGATCAATTATTAGCATTTTCTTGAACGATTTTGAAATGTAGCCAGAAGTACAGAGGAAGGTCCAAGACGAGCTTGATGCGGTTATTGCATCCGGGGAACTCCCGTCATGGAGGAACAGGAACCGTACGCCTTACACAGAAGCTACACTCATGGAGATCCAAAGGATGGCCAACATCACTGCCCTAACCTTCCCACACAAGACTACAGAAGATACAGACCTAGCAGGCTACAGTATTCCCAAGGATACGCATGTCTTCATCAATCTGTATTCAGTCCATGTAGACCCAACCCTCTGGAAAGAACCTGATAAGTTCATGCCAGAAAGGTTTCTGAATGAAGATGGAACTGTCATCCACAACCCGGCTCTCATGCCCTTCTCTGCAGGTGCGTATATAGCTTTATTGGAAGAATATACCATTTGCAGCCGTCGATTCATTACATTCAAAGATAATTTGATCTTTTTGGCCAAATTATTTAACAATTTCAATAATTTTCCTTTATGTTCTTGTAATCGGACAACCACCCGGAACATGAACATTTGGTCAATATCTCTAGGAAGTGTTCATGAAGTGCCATGCTGGCTTGTAGGCAATATTAAAGAACAGCTATTAGTATCATAATCAGTAACGTATCATTTTTTCAATGGTCGGCAAATATAAGCGAATTCATGAAGAAAAATCACTTACATGTCGCTTCATAAAGTAATCCCCTGTATAATTAAGACTTGCTTGTTTTACTCGAATGTCCACTACCAGCCGAGGGGGAAGGGTAGTCATTTATGTACTTACTATGCTTCAGTATAATGTAAATATACAGTATATATATGAACATTTACCCCACGAATATGAAGTAAATTATCATCTTACTCATATGCTATATTCTTCTTTAGGTCGACGAGCATGTCCAGGTGAGAAACTTGCAAGGATGGAACTATTTTTATTCTTCTCATCGATGCTTAGATACTTCACGCTCATCCCCGCACCAGAGAACCCAAACCCGAGTATCTACAAGAACTATGGCATCAGCTTAAACCCCAAACCATACAAGATCTGTGTAATACAACGCCAGTGAACAATTGAAACTGATCCGATCCAAGACCTGTTAGATCTTGAGGATCGATGATTTGTTGCCTTTGCTTCCAAAGGTTTTCGGCAACATCCATTCCTGTCAGAGACCTGCTTCACATCTTGATTGTGTATAAGCTGTGAATCTCAAAGGTTTTCAGCAACATCGGGTTATGTCCTGAACACTCAACGGAGTATGACTGTGTCAAGGACCAGTAGGCTATTTGGGTGTTGGAAAAAACACGAGATTCACTTTTGAATTGAGAGAAGGAAAATATTGAGATTACAACTTTATCCTGATGACTAAGGATGAGCTTGACTGACTCTGATCAGTGGTGAATCTGATGAAATCCTACCCGCTCTAAAAAAAAATCATGCAGGATCCATCGTGCGATTTCGAAGATGTGACGGTTTTAAGATGTTACTTCAGTGGGACATTTCTAAGTTCGATGTAATTTCTACAAATATGTGACGACGTATTCAGTGAACGTAGCATGGTGATCTATTTTCAATGCAGCTCTTTTGGTTTGCAACTGACGAAGATGGGCTTCTTGCCTCATATACTGATGACAATCTCTTTCAAACGATACGAAAAAATATATATCTATAGATGTTAATAAATTTGATAGATGGAATTGAGCAGCTGATAGTTTGTTTAGAAAGAACATATCTTATATACGTTACATATGATTCCTGTGTAATATTTTGTAATTTAAAGTAAATGCATATAAGTGATGCTGTACAGTTTTAAAATATTTTCATGTTTGTAGTTCTGACGAACACTCAATAACGATTCAGTCTAATCATTAAGGCTTTGAGTCACATATTGAGGAATGAAGCATTTATTTTATCCTGTTTTTTTTTAATTCTTTTAAAAATATAACGACTTTTCTGACATTAATATTGAATATTGGTATTTGTTCAAATGATGAGAGAAAGAGAGATAAGTGATTTGATGGTGTCATTCTTCTACTCAGGTCCAACGTTGCTTAGCAACACTTTTGTTGTATTTTCTATCCTCTCAAATGCAATCAGTAAGATCGTTTGATGTTCAATCCTTCACTGCATGTACCGTTATCATGACTACTACTATTTATGCTATATTATTTATATAATGGTGTTTAATTTATTGAACATGTGATTATTTATGGATGATTTTTTTTTCAGTTTAAAGATATATATAATGATGCACTTACATACGAGTTTTCATCACGAAAGGTTGAGGTTCTTAAGTGGCTAAACCATGCAGTGTTGCAGCACCGACGGGGTTTGGTGATGTTACGTGATCAAGGGTGGTGGAATTGGAAATGAATTGGGCCTTTATTCTACACAGTGCCTCGATACTCAGTTTAAGAGTGATAAGTACAACAAGCAATAGTCATTTCAAGCAGGTGCCTATAATTGTACATAGTTTGTTGTCATAATTAAACAAAACAAGATCAGTATTGGAACTGTCATTTTACAGAATAGATAATAGATTATGTTATATTGTATAAACATAATAATAAATGTTGCAAGGGATGTCGAATGTGGTCTAGTGGTATATAAGACGCCCCTTTTTCCACTTTGTAATTACTGGAATAACTTAATCAAAGTATAGGAGGGGTGCATTAATTTGCTAGTCAGCCTATTTATGCTGGCACGGTTTCCAATTTTTGCTTAATAAAGCTTTACTAATTTTAGGATTTTAGCTGATTGCTTGTGGCTATTCTCTATCCGTGTTGCTGTTGAATATGTCCACCCACGTCACGAATACTAATGATGGCTCAAGATAATTATAAAACCAATCGAAACAGCTAACGAGCGTGCTCTAGTGAAGACGAAAAGGTACTTGTGTCTATGGTCGTACATACAACCACGCAGGTTGTCGTCCTTATGCCTCTAGACCTTCAAGGACGCAACTCTTGTAGCCTATCCATCGAGTTCATGATCTTGAGAAAAGATTTAGTTTCTATGACCATCCATTTATACTCGTTCTATATATACCAAACAAAGCTGTTTTTTCAATAACTTGTGTAATGCTTCTTTATGAATTTATATCGTATTTTCTTTTTTAATTAGAGACGTTGCATATAAATTATTATGATTCATTGTCATGGTGTAGTATTAAATCGAAAGAGATACCTCATTCTTCAATTATTTTTGTGCTAGTTGGTTTCTTTTCTTGTATGTGTCCAGACTACTGAGGTCATTTCGTTGATCTTATGTGCTTCTTCACCAAATTTATTTCAAAAGACATGAAGTCTGATATCGGAAGGGAACTAATTTCATTATCTCTGACATAAATTATAAAAACATCCTTGACTATAAGACATTCAATATTTCTACGTATGTAATTACGTATTTAATTATGGATTTCGGCAAAATAAAATTATTTTATTCATTAGCAAGCTTCAACACTTGTCCATGAAACTAATATTTTTTCATTAGGTATATTGTATAATGAAATATTATGGCATATTTTCGCATCAGTTCAACAATGTACTTATCACAAGATGCATACCTTGATATATTTAGAGTAAAAACAGAACAAAATGTGACCCGGAGAAAATCAACGACAAAAAACCCACCGAGAAATAAGCCAAAGTTAAAGTTAGGAGATGAAGATTTCCATGTTATTTCAAGTCTTGAGAACGTGTGGAAGTAACAACAATCCTCCTCATTCTGGAAGCTAAGCCTCGGGTCTTCAACCTAGCAAAATACGATGCACGTGTAGCAAATATTTCAACTTGTTGCAAGATGGAAATGGCAAGTTAACACGCCGCGAAGATGAAGCGTTATTGGGCGAAATTCCCATTAGACGTAAAATTCGGACCAGATTGGCGGTGTTTCTGAACTTGAACCTGACTCTGAGACGTGGTGATTTAGACACCCTTGCTTCCGATTGCCTCAGGCGAGGGAGAGGGAGAGAAATGAGAGGGGAAGGGGAGAGAGAAAAAATTGGAGGGAGAGAGAGAACGAGAGAATGTCAGTCAATGTGTTATACATATGTAATTAACTAAATCTTAATGAATTGACCAAGGCCCTGCTTAATTTGCAAATTTAAAGGAAACATTACAAATATTAAATACAGATCCAGATGGATGACACTAAAATCAAGAATTTTGCTAGAGCTCTGAGAAAATGAGTACTTTATTCAGCATCTGAAAACTCTTTTTCCTTTATTATCAATATACATTAAATTATTATCATTATTATGATCATCATCATCATCATCATTATCATCATCATCATCATCATCATCATCCTCCTCCCCTCCTCCTTATCACCATCATCATCATCATCCTCATCATTCTCATCATCATTATTATCATCATCATCATCATCATCCTCATCCTCCTCCTCCTCATCATCATCATCATCCTCATCATCATCCTCCTCCTCCTCCTCCTCCTCCTCATCATCATCATTATTATTTTTTGCTTAAAACTATAATAGGTGGAATAGACATTATGGAGTACCAAGGGACCACAGATTATGTTTTCAACAATGGGAAATTAAATCTACTTTGTGCTCAAAAGTTAGTACCCCCCCCACCCACACACAAAATGTTCTATTTCATGCTAAGTGTTGAATGTGGACAACACTACAATTTTCAGCGAGCCCAGCGAAAGAAACTTTATTGAATGTAACATTTTATCATCTGACTTAACAATTAAATATCTAAAACATGGCAGAACTCGAACACTTTAAATAAATGCTCATTTTCTAGAGGGGCTCACTAACTATTGAGCACCACTATGTTTTGGCATGGAAGCTCCTTGGTTTTGGGGAACTTTGAGGAGTGGGGGGAATATAAAGGAATTTCCCCTTCTGTTTGGTGTTATCTTGAAATTATCATATGTTATCATCATCATCATCATCATCGCCATCACTATTATAATCATTTTCATTATCATCATTAGTATCAGCAGTGGCATCCTCAACAATATCTTTGATGGTACCGTCATCATGATCATGATCACTATCAGTATAATCATCATGATAGGCGTTAATACTGATTGTTCTTTAACGTTAACCATTATCACGAGTTTAAATCTGGAAGTCCTTGCTATCATCAGCAATTACGAATATGAATTTGTGTATTTTTATGTCAATTAATTTATTGCGTCACAAATACAAACCTTCAATATGGTAGTTACAAGAATAAGGCAAGTCCAAGTGAATAAACTGTTGACTAACATGTTAATTGTTATTTGCAGTTGGAATTTGAAAACAAATATTTGGTGGTGGAACGGTGACTTCAAGCTTTGTGTTAGTAATAGGAGAGTGAATTAGGGCTGCGCAACCAAGCGCCAACACCCAGCATCAGAAGCTTTTCGTTCATGTTCGGTGTTGTTACTGGTGTTAAAATCAGCTCAACACTCAACACCGAACTTGAAATCACCCAATGGATGTGTCAAGGTACTCTGGCCCGGCAGTAGCCCGGTAAACTGATCCAAGCTAACATTTTAACAAGACGTGTGATCGTGATAAAATGGGACTGACTTTCACAACTCGTCTCTGCTGCACTGCAGGGGGTTCGTCAAGAATAACTCCACAAAAGGAACGAGAGATGCATCATATCAACCTCCCCTCTGCTAAAGATAATTTAGACACACTTTCATCTCACATCCCACAATTCCATTAGTCATTTTCTAAGAAAATTATGAATTGATAGAGCTGTGGTGCGAGGTATGCAATCATACTTCAGTTTTAGATTTGGAATAATGGAATCATGTTTAGAACATTTTTTCTGTTATTCATTTGTTTTATATTCGAGTTTTTTTTATATTAATATATAAAAATGCAAATCAATTACTTCATATTATAGTCTATTTTCTATCATATTTTTCTTCTTTTGTGTCTTTTTCGTTCCTAATGTTCCTTATGTGTCTCAAATTTTCCTTCGCCATTTTTCTTCACCGCCATGTCTACTTCTCTTCATCCTCCTCCTTCTTTTCTTTTTTTTCTTCTTCTACTTCTACTTCTCATTCTCCTACTTCTTTTACTCCTACTTCTTCCTCTTCTTCGAGTTTTAACAAACTTGAATTAAAGTGCTAAGAACAGCGAGGTAACAATAACTTGAAATGCACGCCTACTTTTTTATCATATTTGGGGGAATTTAAGATAAAATCACCTATCACACAGAAGGGACCAAAATACGCACATCACGGAGCTACACAATATAAATTTAGATAGAATATAAATTAAATGCTATTTGAATTATTTCCAAAAGAATTTGAACATGTAAAAGGCAACTAATCTCTCATCTATTTCTTTGCGACTTTGCAGTTTCACATCAGTTGTGAAATAAAAGTATTTAGATACTTATTTGCATAAATTATAAGAAAACGAAAATAATCAATGAATAATTTCTCTACAAAAAATCAACCAGGTCATCAATAAAGACATCTCCATCACTGAGGGAGGGGGTGGTGGGAATGAATATTATCATGAAATTGGCAACAATCCCGAATGTACTCCGGAATCCACACTCCTGTCCATGAGAGTGATTGGTTAATCCAATCATTTGACATATCATGTGACAGATCATATTCTGTTCATTTCATATCAATCATACACTCCCATATATCATTCATTCCATTCAGATGTTGTATAGAGCAGTATTGGTTGTAGGGATGTCGCGTGTGGAACATTTAAAACCTCGTGTCATCTGGATTCATTGTTCGATCATGTGCCAAGAAACTTAAAAAACAATAACGCTGTTATTCTTTAGATTTTTTTTTCTTCATTTTCTCTAGTTTATACTTTATAAGAACCGACTTGGTGTCAACCTGTACTTTTTCTTCAATGAGATCATAATCGTTAGTATTTTTATTATAAATGTAATAATATAATGAGTAATTTGAGCGAAAATGTCAGTGTCAATTAAAGATGATTAGATAACTGTGTCCGGATATTGTTGGAATCATGCATGAGATTGAATCGTTGAAGAGTTGAAAAATAGCATTATCCCCCACCAAAATCTGGGGAAAAAACATGGGGTACTCTGTGCCCCAATAAAACCTAATAGTAAGGCGCTTTTGACTAAATCCGTTGTAGATAGAGACTGTATACAAATTTCGGACATGCAGAAATTGCGGAGGAATTGTCAAAAAAAACGAACCAGCGCCAACTGAACTCGAGCGAGCCATTTAGCAGGGGCGTCGATCCAATTTTTCAGATGGGGGGGGGGGGGGCAGGATCATGAATCAACGTTTCAAAGGCGCTCGATCACACAAAACAAACACACTCACCCACACACACGCATAGGCCTATATATATACATATATAATAATTTGTATAATATATGACTCATGAGAAAGAGACACACATTTCACCAACAAATCAATGCGAGCCCGAAGCGCGAGCTGAAATTTTTTAGTATAATGACCTGAAAACAGGAAAATGGTACCTGTTTAGGACTTTTGTAGTAACTCGATTATGAGGAGGATACATATCTCACTACACAGATAATGCGAGAGCGAGCTGAATTTTTTTTATATTCTGACCTGAAAGCTTGATATTCTTAGCATTTTTGGTATCAATGATTAAGATGGGTATCCATAAGAACAATAGATGTGAGCGCGAAGCGCGCGAGCTGAAAATTTTGATTTTTCGATCTGAAAAAAAAATTGACAGATTAATGGACGTTGTTAATAAAGAACAAGATATATATCCAACAAAAGATTATTGCAAATCGAAGCGGGAATTCTTTTGAATTAAAGAATTGAAAACGGGACATTCTATTCACCTATTCAATCATTTTGGCTAAAGAAATTATGCGAGCGCGAAGCGCGAGCTGAAAATTTTTAGATTTCTATCTGAAAAGCGGACATTTTGAGCACGATTTTAAGTTAAGAACGAGTTGTGTATCTCAAACTCGCTGTGTAACATTACATTCTTATTTTATTTTTGCACTTCCGGAATTATTGGGGGGGGGGGGCAAAACGATATGTTTGCCCCCCAATATTTTCATTGGTGGGGCGATCGCCCCCCTGCCCCCCAGGATCGACGCCTCTGCCATTTAGTAAGAAGGTAGAGCTGGCAGTCGGGTCGGTTGATGTAAAAGCAACCGATTTAACTCAAATGTTGGCTTGTTTTAACCACACCTCTGCTTTTTAAGATACCATGATCTGATTTCAAGACATTATTAACCAAGTTGCCAGATCTCTTTCAAGTCATGGCAGTACCAAACCCTTCTCTCTATATACGCCGGCCAAATAACCACTCCCATACAAACCACAAGCACCTCCATGCACATCAATTTTTCTTCTACCACTGAAATAAACATGACCCCTTTCTCAACTTACCCTTCAAAGTGAATTATTTGGGGCAGTATTTTACCCAGTGCGGAAACATAATTGTCCAGTATGGTTAAAAAAATAAGCAGCAATTGCTTTAGAATGGGCAAAATTGTCATCACACTGGATAAATAAAAATGCCCCAAAGAAATGCCCAATGTTGGTTGGCAAATAATTACCCTCATGGAGCACTTTTACCCAATATTTTTTAGAGTGCATGTTAACGCCCCCTCCCCAGCCCCTGTTTCACAAATTAAATGCCAAGTTTATATCGACTGTATGATTCGAAGAGAAAACTAAATAAAAAAAATTAATTTCTAATTTTCCTTCAATAATGAATGAAGTGGTTTTACTCTTCACTGAACAGGTGGAACAAAGACCATAACGGTAACGCAATTCAATGAGGGACTTCGAATCTAGTAGGTGATCCCATCGATTCCCTGTCTTGTGAAAAAGTAAAACTTACAAATGCCGCATATTTCTGATTTTCCCGATTTTGATCTCAGTATTGCGCTTGCTCGATTGCCTCTATTTATTCACATCAACTTGTTGGTGGGGGTGGACTTGTCCTTTAAATACCACTCCTTTTCCAAACCCGAATCCAATGACACCAATCTTTCAGCTCGTCGACGGAACCTGTCATTATGTGGCTGAGGGATTAGTATCAATATTAGTAGAGTGACAATCTAAAATTCCAAATATTACTGATGATGACAGATGCTCACCCTCCAGATACATCTACTGCCCATCATATTCAACTACATATAATCTTCTATCATTTACGGTATCGTTTGAGCTGCAAACACGCAATCAATTTTTGTTTTTAAAGAGCAAAAAAGAAGTTTGGGGCGATAAAGAAAATATAATAGACAATCTTTACAATCGTAACGCATTAAAATCCACATTATATTTGGGAAACCCGCTTGCAATACGATTGGGATGATTCAATGATTGATATATTCGTCGGGGGTAGCACAGGAAATACAAAGAAGAAACATTTGGCATTACTGTATTCAATTTCTCGAAAGGATAGCCCTTGAAAGCCGAGATGGCATGTTTGTCATGGGGTCGTTCAATCATGTAACCATAATAATTTAATATACAAATAGAGCAATTAACATGTTAAAAAAAATCAAAAATCTATTTGAAAAATAGTGTTTGTTGTAATTTAGAAAAAAAAAATTAAGTGAAGGTCATAGTTACAATGTGGAAAGAAATTATTCCGACCATAGTGAGAATAAAATAAAAGTTTCGATAAAACGATCTCTACCTTCCTCATTGTCGAACTTTTAATTGAAATTACATGTGAATTGACAATTTTTACCATTTTGGGTACAAAGTTGAAAAGTTAACGTTTTACGACATCGCCATTTTTAACAACATGAAAACGCATAGGTTTACTCTAATTAAGCTAACTCTTCTAATGATGTAGACCTACAACATCCGGGCTACAACATAATTACTAGGATGAGAGGATCTTTGTCAAAAGGCCAAAACGATTATAAAACTGACTCTGAGTCCGTACTGTCAGTAAAATATTTCAAGAAGCTTGCCATGCAATTTTACCGAATTCTTGCATCTTTTTCCGCCTTGGTGGTCCCCGTCCCATCTCTGCTAAATATCCCTAGGCTTTTCGCTGCCTTCTTGGACGCTCTTCCGCCTACTTTAACCACGGAAACATCTCGATACCATGGTTACCAACACACTTCCCCAACAGATAACTGCTCTTCACAAGCTCACTCTTTAACCATCAAAATAATGCACTATTTAACAAAGTTCGTTTCACCTTTCTGAGCCCGATATCAACCAAAACAAAAAATACAATCAATCGCTCAATAATTGTATTGATTTGCACCCCCCGAAATTGTGTATAATTGCTCAATCATTGTATAATTGTATTGATCTGCATCCCCCCCCCCCCGACATTTTGAAAACTGTTTGAAAAATGTATAGTAAATGCTGTCATAAGAATCCTACTCAGCATTTTCGCTCTTCAATTTTTAACATTTTTTTTTCAACCAGTCATCGTTAGCACAAATCTTTTAAGTCATGATATAACTAATTTAAAACATTCATAGTTTCGCTCACGCTTCGCGCTCCAGTGGATATTGGTTGAGATAAATAAATGATCTGTTCAAAATAACGTGGGGCTTAAAAATCCAGTATTCACGTCAGTATGTACAAATTATTCTTCTTGTGACTAGAGTTTATATTATTTTGTTTACCGAGACACGCTTCCTGCATGGTCATAGGCCTATTTACAAAAAAAAGTGAAAAAAATTTAAACTTTTCAGCTTGCGCTCGATTTTGTGAAACAGGCAAACAATTTCTTGTCCACATTTGCCCCCCCCCCAGTTTAAAAAATCCTGGTGCTGCCACTGATTTCATGAGATAATGATAATATCTTGTTCTTTATTAAAACGTGCTTAAACTGTCAAAATTCTCACGTCGGAATATAAAAAAAAATCAGCTCGCGCTTCGCACTCTCAATAATTCTTTGATTAAATAGCTATCCTGTGCTTCGAATGTCCAGTTCTCAGGTCGGAATATCAAAAATTGTCAGCATGTGTTGGACGCTCGCATTATTTGATGTATGAAATATCTATGCTCTTCATGGGTCAAAAATTAAAAAATTCAGCTAGCGCTTCGCGCTCTCATTAATTATTTAGATACGCATCTTGTTCATGATATCTAAATGCATTAAATAATTTTTTTTTTTAAATAGAATTCGCACTTCGCACTTATGAGATACCTATCTTGTGTGTAAAATAAAGCATAGATGTCGTTAAAACTTTAGTCTATATTCACCCCCCCCCCCAAAAAAAAAAAAAAAAAAAAAAGTCAGTCGAAATTCGGGGGGGGGGGGGAATGTGGATGAAAATATCCCCCACCACCTATTGGCGAAAACTGGATGAGCCCCTGCCTCAATATCTAAATTGGATTATAGTCTTTCTGAAAGCCACTGATCAGAACCCAGTGATTAGCTCATAAAATTACCCCTCGTTTCTTTGCTATTACATGAGATGGAGAAATTTATGGTAATGGGAATAACACAAATTCATATGCAGAAAAAGCATTCGGAATTTAAACTGTTACATAGAATCAAGAGTAAAGAAAAGTGAGTAAAATAACTGATGGAGATATAAATTCATAAAGAAAGTTTGGTTTTCCTAACCATTGGACGACATTAAACAATGTTTGCCCCATCCCCTCTGCCTATTATGAGTGTAGATACGGTAAATGGGGGAAGGTGAGAAAATACGCTCCACCCCCCCCCCCCCCCCCACCTCCCTCCAGACTGACGGGCACAGGAAAAGTGCTGAATAGCCGAATACCCATCCGGGAGAGGTCAAGAGGCTTTCAGTATGGATCCTTCTAATTCTAGTAGGATCCACGCTTTCAGGACTTAAGAACCCCTAGTACTGCATTTTCAATATTAACTTAAAGAATGGATCCTACTAGTAGGATCCATGCTTAAACATGTATAAGGTTGGTCCTGAAAATTTCACTTGTATTCCTACATGACACTGTGTGCGCTTGCATCGTTTCCCAACAGGAATTATTTTCCACATAATTGGGCCATCTCAAACGAAACTAGAGTTCAACAATACACATGCGATCGTGGCAGATAGGTAAATGGTAAATAATAGCTCACACCTCACATCGAAACTATGTTATCATACAATAATCATCCAAATCGGACCATGTTTTTATTTCCCTTTGACGTATAGAACTAGATATGGGGGCAGACACGTGATTAAAGTATGAGACTGCTGGGTCAATCACTTATCAAAATCATATGGCCATCGGATGATACGAAGATAGCATTAGCAGCAATATATGAGAAGGTTGGTCGGAGTAAGGATATATCTTCTTGGTGGGAGTGCGTATTTCAAGAAATAGGGGGCTGAATTTATGAAAATTGATTTTGGTATGTTGTATGTTGACACACTTTCCATCAATCTTCATGGAAGTCTCATTCGAGGCGATAATTAATTTGAAGCATTAACCACAACGAATAAGACCATTAAGATAGAATTTATCAAACGATTGTCATATATATCTTTCACTTTTGTTCATCCTATTTGGTTATCATGATCAAGAGTCGTTTTATAACAAGTATAGCGCAGTCATAATACTTGCATTTTGGCCAATGTGAGCGTAAACGCAACACTGGATGAACCATAATAAAAAATATAAAAAAACGAGTGGAGAAATAAATATCGGTAAACGGTCTGATAACGTTCAGAATTATTGTTTGGATAATAAACTTGAATCTCCGCATATCAAGAACGTACATTCTATTGGTGTATTTATTGGAAGGATTTGAGGGCAGGGGCGGTGCAACAAAGGGGGGGGGGGGTCAGCTCCAGATGATTTTTAAGTAGTGAAAAGAGAGAGATTATCTGTAGTACCAATTATCATTAAGGGGGAATTTCACCCTGACGAAAAGTTTATTGTAAAAATAGAAGAAAAAATTATAACAAAAATATTGCCGAAGGTTTGAGAAAAACCCATCAAAGAATAAAAAAGTTATTAGAATTTTAATTATTTGATTTGTGACGTCATATGCGAGCAGCTTTCCTACATAGCGTATGGTCAAAAATACAGAGAAATTTGAAATGTTTTTTACTGTACCTTCAGTATATAAATAGTCAAATCATTTCACACCTGTTCCTAGTAAAAAGAAAGCAAAAACAAGTCATCACAAATGGAAATTTCTGCAATTTATATTACATAACTTATGGGGCAGTCATGGGCGGAAATCCCAGGGGGGACAGGTCCCCCCTACCAAAAATAGTAGTGGGGACACAATATCAAATGTCCCCCCTACTATTTTTGGTCTTTTATGATGGAGAAAACTACATCACTTCACAATCGAAATAATACATGTGTTTTGGACTAAATAACCTTACATTTTGGGTAAAACCTTTTTTTTTTTGCTTGTCAAATTATTTTTGGGTTAAAATTACTTTACATTTTGGGTGATAACCTTTTTTTTTTGCTTGTCAAAATTTCCAGGCCCTTGTCCCCCTACCTTTGGGGACAGATTTCCGCCCATGAGGGCAGCTGCTCGTTTATGACGTCACAAATCCCAATCTTAAAATTCTAGTCATTTTCTCAATTTTAATGGATTTTCCTCAAACCTTCACCAATATTTTCTTATTATTTTTTTCTGCTATTTTTACTACAAACTTTTCTTCAGGGTGAACTTCCCCTTTAATATCTTTCAATCATTGGCTGTAATGATTTTTTATTATACTTTTACAAAATACATGCAGTTGGCTTTCCTATTTGCTCCCCGACAGATTTTCAGAAAAAAAAAATGCACCAAAAGAAAAACTCAGTCTCCTCATTTGTCTGCCTCGTTACAATAGTTGGTGTACTAGTGGGGATGGGGGTGGGGTTGATGAGTGGGGGTCTCCATCCAATCAACCAAAAAAAAATCAACAAAAGGGTCTCGAATTCCTTAAAAAATCTGACCGATCATACATTTTTATTGAGGTTTTTTGCTGCACCTACATGGATGTTCTTCATCAAAACAGAATTAACAATGATCTTAAAACATAATTTGAAGGTGGACTCTTTTGCTTGGTTACATTTTTGTTCACAAATAGATCTAGTTTTCCAATTAAAAAAAAAACTTCTTTAAGCTCCTTTTATAAGAAGTTTGACTTATCATACTAGGGAAGCAATTTTGGAGACAAGCAACCCTTTCACCAAAAAAGAAAAATAACTGACATCTTATAAGTTCTAAATTGGTATTTTAATGATATGACCATTGTTTTTATACACATACATCTCAATAATCAACACATAATACATATAACAGAGAATCATATATATTATACAAGAATATACAAGAGAATTTATAAATTTTAAGACAAAAGCGAAGTTATTGCACAGAGAAACTGAATCATTCAGATTATAACATTCCATATTTTGTTGTGTGGGGTGTTGGCATTGTGAGAGGGTATTTGAGTATGAGTTCGGAGATTTAGATCGACCCCTGGCATAAACTAAAATTGCATTTGACATTCTTCGCTTGTTTATGTTCAGTTAATGTAACAACAAAATGAAATGGAAATAAGTGTTATGAAGTTTCCCCCTTTTATAAAAATAAAGCAGACTGCATAATAATTATATACATCACAAACATAACAAAGTACAGTGTAATACATAGCAAGAATATCTTGGTCAAGAGGTACAAAAATAGAATTTCACTGAATATAGATCTAATAATGATTATAAGTTAGATGAGGAAAATATCTGCAAAATGATGATCAAAAGAGTATAAAAACATGGTAATAAAGGAAAATGAGAAGAGAGATGTAGAGAAGAGGGAAAAATGGGTAGAAAGTTGTTTACCATGAAAATCATTGGAAAACAAATACAGCTCATAGTGAGAGAGAGAGACAGAAAGCAAGAAGAAGAAAAAAGTTTGAGAAAGGGGGGGGGGGGGAGATTAATATAAGAGGAAAAAAGACAGACAGGGACATTTCCATGGGAGAGCATTTGGCGACTACCGCTATGATTTTCAAGTGACTGAAAATTGAAAGGGATAAAAAAGGACCAAGAATAAAAAATAAAAAAAAGGGGAAAAAATATTGAATAGAGTATTTTGGGTTGTATAGCTATGTAATACCTCATTTTCTTATGTAGAAAAAAAATTGAAGTAACCTTTAGCTCACCGTGCCCCTCCCCCCTCCACACAAAAAAACACCACTGTCACTGCCCCTAAAGAAGGTTGAAGGAAAAGAAGATCAAGAGAATCAAGAAAAGGCAGATGAAAAAAAAGAAGACAATACAAGATAAATTAAAACATTTGGAATACAGATGCTGGTCTTCAGAACATCAACTCTATTTGATATCTGATCACAAGCATCAGGTATACAGATATCTGTTAGAGAAAGATAGAATATCAGAGAGTACAAAAAAATTGTTCATACAGGGAGGATCTCTACAAGAAAAAAAATGTGATGTTTTCTACTCAGGGACTAATTTCCTACTTCTGTTTGTATCAATGTACAAGTCTTATAAGGAGTAGAACATATGCAGGGTCTCTTTTTTTATCATGAGGGCTATTTTAGAAACTCTACCCCTATGTATCTTTTTAAATATAGGTGGTGTTTCATAAAGCTATCCTTAATACACATGACTGTTCACCCTTTTTTGGGTGCCAAATTCGATTTCTTATCAATAGGAGTCCCATCAGTGACTAAGCTAAATTTTGATCTTTGTAGCTTGAAATATTCTATTTGTTTCTGAATCATTATTCATTATTACCTATACAAGGCATTTTAGCAGCTAAATAAAAAACCTATTTCGCTCTCTACTTTCAATCCGACTGCGCAGTAACAATTAGCAAGGATTACTTCATCAAGTTCATAAATAATCTGAAATCTGAAGTTGTGACAAGCAAATAGTCATAGAAATTGTTCCAAATATTAGCTTGAATCACAAATTATACAGCTGCAGGAAATAATAATAATACTGAATGGCTCTTCTGTTCGGGGAATATCAAATATATTGCCTTTAAAAGAACCATATTGCCCTCGTCTAAAGACTCGGGCCAATATGATTCTGTTGCCGGCAATATATTTGATGTCCCCCTCAAGGCCAGTCAATATTATATAAATATTTCTCCAAATTTAATCAGTGTTAAAGGGAATACACTCTCTATATGTTAAAATATGGAAATTTGGAGTACCATCTCATTTAGCACAAGAAATTGTCACTATTCATGCATAGATTGAGAACAGTTTGTTTTACAGCCTGCTGATCTACACACACTTTTACTAGCATCATATGCTTAAACAGCACAGTTAACCAATGCTTCATGTGGTTAGAAATGATACTAAAATATCATATGGTCTGGCTTGAGGTTGGAAAGACGAGACTGATGTCGACCAAAGAGGCTAATCCTGTAGAATTTCAATAAATTTGATGAAAAAACACTGTTAATCCTCTGCAAGGGATGTTTGTATATCACTGCCAACATCTATAACTGGATTTAGTTCTCAAGAGAATGCCAAACGCCCGTCAACAGATTTTAGGCATAACTGCAAACCATTTTATGTTTGTGTTGCACATTTGGCAAGAATGGGCCATTTGCAGAAAGGGTACAGTCTACATTTCTAATCAGAGAGAACATCCTTCTTTTATTCAAAATTTTGAAATTGGTAATTAGCTATCTGAAAGGGCCCCTACATAAAGCAAATGTTTGGACCACAGAACAGACTGTTCCAATAAAATAGAAGGAATTCCCTTCACTATTCGAGAAAAAAAATTGTTCACACAAAACATGTATGTCATGGCAAACAAAACTAATCAAAATGTTAATCTGAAGAATTTTTTAATGGAATTACTTTTTGGATGAATCGATACCATTTAATTGGTAACCCAATGAGGATTATGTGTTAGGACTTTGACAAGGCCATAATTATGGACCCAGAAATTCCATAAAATAGTAAATCTTGTTTGATTGTCCAACACCCATTTTTCAAATTGGAATGTTGGTTTAAAAAGCATTAAAAAGTTTGTGAGGTTAGTTTTCTGTTCTATCACTTACTCTAATCAGCATATAAGCAAGGCTCCACACTTACAGCCCATCAAAATCATCACTTTAAATTTTTGGTGGCCCTAAAACAACTGATAGAAAACTTAATAATTTATCAAAACTTTGGTAGCCCATGTGGACTACCAAGTGTGGGCTTTTACAAAGTTTTGGTGGCCCGACTCTCATTTTTAGTTGCCCCGGGCCACTGCTAATGTCGAGCCCTGATATAAGTGATCAATATTAAGTTAATAATAAAAATAAGTAACAAACAAGGCAATGGTTTAACATATCCAACATAAAAATGTGAATAAGGATTAAACTATGAGTGTATTTGTATTTTAATTGTGCAGTGGTTTTGAGTCGATCAATCAATTTTATAAAACATGCTCCTCCCAATATATCAAAGACAGAGGTTGTGTTAAAGCAGATACGAACCAATAGCACCATCTCGAGTCCTCAACTACTCATACTAGGCCAGTTTCCTGACCCATAATGCTAGTGTAGTCTAGTAATATAGACCCACTTGAATGATAACATGCTAATTAAAGACTCAATACATTTATACCGCAATATTTATGTTACCAATTACTTTTCCTCTCAAAACATTTTAGTTTCTCTATACAAATACAATTATAGGTATTTATTCTCTGTAGTATTAGTAGATATCTGAAAACGTATATTTTAAGACTATGTATTCATAACACACAGTCAATCGCACCACACACAGTTACCTCCCCCTTGAAATATCCTGATGTGAAACTGAAGGTGTATTTGTTGAATACACTGTAGGTTGAAAACTGTAGGCAAATTACTTGATGGTGTCAGTCAGCAATAGGCACACTTTTAAATTCCTCAAAAAGAATATAATCTACCACTTTAAGCTGAAAACAACCCTAAAACATATTAATATCATGTCAGTTTTCACATTGAAAAATCTAACTGATACTTGAGTGATAAATATTGGAATAATTCAGCATTTGATAAAAAAAAAATTTCAACAAAATTGATTGTTGATTGACCGTCCAGCTATCATACAATTTTTGGTTGGTTTTGTATCATCAGAGAAGTAACTTCCAGTGTAGTGGACCAACTGTATGACACATATTCACTTATATAAGAAAGTGTCACACAGCAATTGAATTGATCATGCTATCTTTTCATCTCAGAGGCAAAGGAGATGGAGAAAAAAAAACCTAATTGAGTAATACTAATTTTACTATTACTAATCATAATTCCTTCATTATACCCACACAATTCATCCCAATCCATATGAGAATAAACTTAAGGAATAAAAAAGTCTAATATCAATTTAATTCAACCAATTATTGTAATCAAGGTTGAATTATTTTGATAGCAAGGCTCATTTACAAGTGCATACTTGGATAAGATATCATCATTATGAAATATACAAATTCAAGAAGCAAACATTCCTATAACAGGATAAAAAAGGGAAAAATATCATTTAAAGTTGTTTACTGAGATAACTTCAAAACTAAGGGTATGAAAGAACAGTAGAAGCATCTCCCAAATCACATTCCATTAGATTGTCATTTCCATCACTGATTGACCATCATTTACCAAAATTGAATTAAAAGGAAAATGTTAAATACGTAACAATTGAATAATAGCATACCATATCCGAATAACATGAAACGTGTAGGTGTATATTGCATCCATGCCTCACATTACAATAGAACCTTTGTCAAACCAACTATCTTTCTAAAAATCACCATTCCAATCAATGCGTAACCTTGCCAGGTTTAAACTCGGCTATTTACTTCCTTGATCTTCAGGATACAGGATGTTCAAACATCTCAAGACAGATCTAAGAAGTTATGCCAACAATCAATCTCTGCATCACAGTTTGTTATTAAAGACTGATACATCGGTCAATAAACAATCTACATGTCTCATGTCTTCGCATGAAACAAGTACAAAAGTGCAGTTTCTAACAATCAAACCTGCTTCTGGATATTCTGGGTTCTGGATATAGGAAGCTACCTTCAGTCGTATGCATGACAGGACAACTCCTCAAGAAGAACAGATCCTATAGACAGACAACTTCCCCAGATACCATTCACACATGATCTTACTTACACTCTTAGAAAACATCCCTCATGGAAGAGATCTTGGAGATGAAGTCTCCTAAGGAACACCTTAACCACTTAACTTATAGTAGACACATGTATGTTTGAGGAATGTACATTGTGTGTGGACCTTAATACATGTAATTCTATTGTCAGTATAAAAGTGTCAGAGCGGCGCTGTTCATAACCCTACTGCAAATACCAACTGAATATCGAAATCAGGACTCTGGACATCAGACGGCACAATGTCACCAAAACATTTGTGGCGCTTACTGTGACTCTACATATAGCAGCTCAGATCCACATACATTACCATGGTTCAAAATGGCGACTGACAGATGGCGCGTGAGTAGGAGACTTATGAAATATTGATGACAGAAAACGAAAAATGGCTTCTGTTGAATTGTTAGAAGATGGGGATGATTAATTCATTACAATTACCAGTTTATATGAAATGATATGTTGAATTTAATGTGATTCCAGCATATGAAATGTAATTGATGTAAAGACGATTCATTGCAGATAGCCAGCAGTTAGGTCAACCAAACAATATCCACACGATAACCGAACAATATCTAATTTGAAGATAACTTGCCAGGCACTGGGGAGTTGTCCTTGAATGTCCTAGAACCAGTTGTATGATTCTTGGCCTAAGTTTCTTACCAGTACCCGAACGTGAAGAGTATGATACTGGTTATAATGCTTGATTTTTAACAAAACTCGCATGACAGTAGTCAACCATGTTAGCACCATATATGAAATCTGCACAGCTACAACTTCATTTTTGAGCAGCAGGACCTTGGAGATAGCCTCACATAGCATCAACTAGCTCCACATCAAAACATTTTCTTCTTAGCTGCTGTGTATCGCTCCATGTACTGCAAAAGAAAAATCATACAGACTGAAATTAAAACACATGATAAATATATGTTTTTTTGTGCACGTCATGTAACCATGGATTATACTGTAAAAAGATCAATTTATTGTGTGTCTACTATAAGACCTATATATATTTTGGATATGTGTCTCAAGTCAATAATTTTCATTTGTAATGCAAGGTTGACAACCGTCTGCAGGTGACTTCCTTTGAAACAAAAACCCAGCACATGATGGTGAGATTGTCCACAGTTTTTATCCCAGCCTTGTAGAGGATATTGTATAACGCAAATGCAGCTAATATGAAGTTACATCTCAGCAAGTTGGCTGAGGATTAGATAGAGAAGCTAAGAGGTCACATATGAAGTGAAGAGCTCTTAATGCATAGGATTGAGTGTAATCAAACACATATGGATTGTCTGTTCCACATGGAATTCATTCAGCCACCTCGATTGAAGGAGGATATGGAAAATGTAGAAATATACCCATAGGAAGTGCAAAGCAAACAAAATTAGTCCCCTTTTCAAACATGGAATTAAAGGGTTCTTTAAGAATTTGTAGTTTTTACTCCCAAAAAGGCGCACAAAGGCTATCCAACGTGTCCGCAATGAAGTCTATTTATTTCTTAATATCATTAAAAGGTAATAACAGAGCAAATATCAGTGTTTATATTCTCATTTCTGTCTCATTTTAAATTAAGCAAATTCAACAAACAAAAAATATATTTCCATCATAATTAGCTAGAAAAGTTTAAGTATCATTTCCATGACTTGATTTGCTGGACGACAAAATGATAGAACTGATGTAGTTGACTGGTAACTTTAAGATGGCCTTCAAAGCTGTAATGGTAGGGCTACATGTACATGTATATGAAGCAAACTTGACACCATGAGGAAATCTCAAATCTCAATCAATTACCAGTCAACTTCAATTGACAAATCTGATGCTAAATTATCTCTGACATTAAAGACCGATGTGCAAATTATGGGGCAAGCAAAGAGATTGCAATCACACATGTTTACACACTTTACCACTAGTTACCAGAAATGTGCTAAAATTGTCTTAGCCAGGACTTTATAGCTCTGATGATTAAAAATGGAATATGAGGTTTTACTTTTGTCAGATCATGTAGGACACTCAGAAAATTTGCTCAATATAAAAATGAACACATCTGATATTCTCCAATCTCCAATCTCCATCCATCACTCATTTTCTATAATGGTATTAACCTTTGAATATAAATATATTTCAAAAATATAAAATTTAACAATAATGGTATGAAATTGAATTGTAGTCTAATTCTACCAGACATAAACTAGAAGTAATCTAAGGTGATAAATTGGTGCAAATTTTCAAGAGTGATTTTTTTTTAAATATTCCTGAGAATGTAACAAGTTTTTTCAAATATACAAGAGTTGGCATAGGTAGCCTATTTGACAAGGCGATAGAAGTCAGCTTTCATTCTTTTTCATGATAAAGATACCATTAAGGACTTCAATGTCACTGGTTTCGATGGCAAGGCTACGTGGATGATAAGGGTTGCACACTGATATGCTTGAACAAATCACAGCAATTTTTTTTCATTTATGATTTTTCGATCTGAGCTTTTTTTTTTTAATTCTTCACAAACTGTTATTGCTAGGCTACATAGATTATATGGGCTGGGTTTTTATTCTTAAGTTTTTTTAAAGCTAGGTTCCATGGGTGACATGGGCTGCACATAACCACCCTTGAACAAATAATGGCAATAATTCTTCTATTTCATTTATGATTTTTCCATCAGAGTTTTGATTCTTTAAGGTATATGACGATGGAGATTTGATTAAAAGAGCTTAGTCAGTATGCGAGACGAGGAAATCATTGCCACATCAGGTGTAGATAGGTTTCCTCTGTTTCACGAGCAGGAATACTCTCACCTTTTCATATCCGTGGACCTCCTGGAACTTTTTCATCTCAAAGAGATTTCCATCAAGGGCTAGTAACGAGACATGAGATTCAGTGAGCAGCTTGGCTGGTAGAGCGTTGATATGAAGACAGTTCTCCTCTAATCTCAACACCTTCAGTCTCGGGCACTGGGATACGCAGTCAGATATCGTTGAGATCTGCAGACAGCAAAAGTATCAACATTATCAAGCATCATAAGACATAACATCTATAAAATCTTCATAACCATGGGTGCCTTAAGAGATCATTTATAAAAGCAAATATGAGAATGAAAAGAAAACCACATTCAGAAAATAAGATTGGATCTTGTTTATCTCTTCAAGACAGGCACCTGTTAAAAGGTCTGATTCACTCCTTATTTATCAAAGTGTACTTTCATGATTTTTTCATGAAAATCCCTAGAAAATCTTACACCAGTTTCATCAATATCAACATAAACAGACACATAACCCATAGTACATGTATCTTCATACTATCACACCTATGTAATTAAGACACAGTTCTCATTATACTTTCTAAAACTGGTTTACTGGAAACCGGTTCAGGAAACCAGTTTGGAAGATCGCTTTGCTAGCGTTCCCATTTGATCACCTGAAAGTGGTTTTCAAAACCACTTCACGTAAAGTTGTCTTGTTATGAGAACACTCTCAGTGGGGTGACATGTTTCGCGCAAAATTTGAAACCGCAGCATACATGTAGGCATTCCACATACAGTGTGTGGAGTAGCACGCTCAAAATGTGCGAAGATCGCTTCCCGAAGAACGGTTGTGTCCTCACTTACACTAAAACCAGTTTAACGAGGCAAAGCAATCTTTAAAACTACATCGCAAGGTGGTTTTCTGAACCGGTTTGGAAGATCACTTCCAAGACCCCTTCGACCGTTCTCATTACACGTTAAACTAGTTTTAGGACGGTAGTGAGAACGGTGTCTTACATGTAAATGTACAAGTAAACATAATGTTGTTTCTGTTGTTGTTGTCTATTTCACTTTTGCTTTTGTTCCGAAAGATAATGCATTCAACCCTGGATAAACCAACTGACTGGTCCAGCAATTATAATCTATTTGCCAGAGTGTTTTTGCGTTGACATAATCACTCATAATCACCTATAAACAAAAGACCACAAGAAACACAAATAAAGATCAAGCTACATGATAATATTATTTGGTCTTTGCAAACTGAGATGTTAAAGGTTATTATTCTCAAGCCACATCGATCAACGTCAAAAGACATATAAATTTGGCAATGTCAAGGGGTACAGGATTGTAGGAATTGATCTTATATTCATATCTGGGTTTTTTTACCACGGTACGTTTAGATCTGTTTTAGAAGGGGTGATCAACTATGGCATATGATGTTTGATTTAGAGGAAGGTGAAATGAGATGAGGTTTGTTATGGTCTTTTGTCACAGCTTCAATCTGATTGTTGCTCTTCATATTCCAATTTCCGTGATTGCATCACGCACTTGCAAATCCTTTTCTTCCTCGCTTTTCTCAGGAGAAAAATGAATGTTTCCAGCCCAAACCAAGGAGAGGATAGACCTCCCAATCATATACATATCAGCTTACATTTTATGGATAGAGATCACATTTCTTGTTACAAATACAGCACAGAAATCATAAAAATATAATACAAATTTGGCAAAGTAAGGTACTTAGATAGCAAACACAATTAAGATTAGCAGGGGTCACAATAAGGGTACTGCATTCCAAATATCATCACTGTACCTGAACATTAAATACTGTGTAGAAAACAATTTTTTGTTCAAGATCAATGTTCCTTTATATGTAAAGCTTCACTTTGTCATTGTAAAACTAAATAAAAGAAATAGATCAAAATGAAGAACTCAGTTTCAAATTGTTTCTTATAGTATTATGTTATTACCTCTTCTGGCACCAGCGAGAAACTAATGTTTTCATCTGAAATGGCACATCGTTTTGGGTTTAATGGTTTACATCTTGTATGAATGAATATGTAGACCAGATTCAGTGAAATATATTTATGATTAAAAAAAGTAGAGAACCCTATTAAAAAGAATGGGCAAATGATACTCAAGATAAAGAATTGTAAAAAGTAAATGTAAAAAATACTATTAAGTTCTATCAATTTATACTCTTCTGATCAAATCTAAAGAATTGTTTTAGTCCTTTCAGAGCGTAAAGAGTGATGGACATAGGGTGGGGATGGGGTCAGCTAGATAGATCTACCTCTGACCTTTCTTACAGTAATTGTAAGATATGGTATCAGGGTACAGAATAATGGAAGAGGAGGGGGGTAAGCATCCACCTAAGATGCCCCATAGAGGGTGTAAGAAGTGGTATATGGGTCATACAGGATAGCAAAAGCAGTCCCAAGAGAAGGCAGACATCCTCTGTAGACCAAGGAATATACTAGTCAAGTTCAAGGTACATTGAGAGGCAACACATTTCAGGCAAACTTCCGATTACTCGTGACATACACAACCAGAATCAGGAAGTAGGCAGGACAGAACTAGATTGACCACGATGTTAAAGCACGGGTGGGAGCACCAATCATCAACGAAAATGAAATGAAGGGAAAGGAAGAGAGCGTGAAGGATGGGGAGTGATCAGAAATAGGGCAAGAGTGAGAAGGGGAAGGGAGAAGAGGGAGATAGAATAGAAGGAATTTTGCTACATGTATAGGAGGAAAGAGGGACATGAAGGTAAGAGGGAGAGATGAATAGTGAAAGGAGGAACAAAAATGGTAAGAAAGAGTAAGAGAGAGGGAATAAAACAAAATAGAGAGAGAGAAAAGAAGATGGAATGGGAGGAAATAGATAGAGGTGTGAGTGATATGAAGAGAAAAATAGATGGACCATGGAAACAAACAGATGGACAGACAGAAAGATAGAAAAGAGGGAGAGAGACAGAAATAGAGACACAGAAGAGAAAAAAGACAGACAGATAGATGGAATGAAAGAGGGAGAGAGAAAGAGAGAGATGGATTGGAAGAAGATAGAGAGGAAATGAATTAAAACCAAATAGAGCTGCCAAGAGGACTTTAGGGTGTGTTCAATGTCGATTTTTGAAATTTAAACAGCAACATGAATCATGATTAAAAACTCAATTCCAAAACACCGAACACAAACAGGATCATCGGTGCACCGTTCAGTGTCTAAAATATAAAGCCATTTACAGGTTGATCATCTTTGAATTTCCCGCTTTCGTGAGCTCAGCTTTAGTGCTCAGTTTGACCCATCACAAGAAAGGTCAGTCCTGGCACTTGTTTGTGTAGGCTTTCACTGCGAGAGCAAATTAAAGACGTTTCAAAATCCAATTGTGTTTGCATTCGCGATGCTCAAGGTCGTAAATCTGAGCTGATCGCATTTACAGATGCATCTTTTTCAACGTTTAAATTTTCCTCCGAATCGTGGTTTGAAAGACGTTCAATTTTACGACCGGGAATAGTGGACGTTGAACACACCCTTTGTTTCTCATTATATCTGCGTTTTGTAATACACCCTAGTACCGTTGGTATGGGATCCAGAAGGGTGGCATGGATGGGGGGGGGGGATAAGAGCAGTAGCGGACCGTGACCCGGAGGAGACAAAGCATTGGAGGGGCACTGTATTGTTTGTGAACAATGCTGTGCCACCCCCCCCCCCAATGCTTTGTCTCCTCCGGGTCACGGTCCGCCACTAGATAAGAGGATGAGGGGTTGGAGGAAAGTAAGAACAAGAAGTGACTCATTTGAAAGTAAAAGTAATTAGGCAATGAAGAGCAAAGGTAGATGAGTTATAATGCTAATTAAGATAATTTAATTTTCTTTTTTTTACGTAAAACCTCAATTTCCTCAATCTGTCAAAATACATTGTATCAAGGACAGGATGAGGTGTAAAATAAACTATTCTTTCAAAAATAGAAGGGAAAAAGATCAGAGCATATTAAAAGATTGAATACTAACATCATCTGATGAGCAACATCTCATAGGAAAACATCTGAACAAACAGAATAATTTCCTTTTCCCTTTCCTTTCTCAAGAATCCACCCCAGGTAATGAAAGTACAAGCAATGCAGATACTGGCATTTCCACCAAAAGTCCTGCTTTTCAGATCAACAAGTGAAACTATTGTTTTAGTATTCTAATTTTAGTGACTCAGTACACGCATTACTCCCAGTTTCAGGCTAATCAATTGTTATTGAGATTGGTTCAATACACTCACATGATTATAATTGAAATGGCATGGGAATCTATTGTTAGATAAACTTTGTTTTCGTATGGTGTAATAAAGGAGGTTAACAAGTTTCCGGTCCGTGTATGGCAGTTCATGCCCTGTTCACAATTTTCAAATAATCAAATGATACGTTACCGTACCTCCCTGATTTGCTGACACAGGTAAATACAAAGAATTGAATGCATAGTACTTGGTACATGGTACAAACAACCATGTGAACAAGAATGCACGCTACAATCACAGATCAGCAAGCTGCATGCAAGTGTATTGTCAATGGCAGTATGTCGTATCTTGAATACCGAGGCCCACATGCTTTCAACTGGATGGCTCCAAACTGCTCAATTTCAAAAGGAATTAATACAGGAGCTCAATTGATTCCAAAAGCTAATATCTTTTTTTTCCTTTGATTTTAAGCACATGGTTCAAATTAACTGATATTGTAATGACAATAACTGAACCCCCCCCCCCCCATCCCTGAAATCATGGCCTTTAATGGACTGACATCAAAATAAATGGATTTTGACCAATTTAAGAAATGGGACCCTGGACAGTACAGTGGCTTGATTGGCCATTGAACCTCAGCCAAGTTTCTTTTTCCTGATTAGATTCCAATAATCATTGGTCAACTCTAAATTCAGATTCATTATCCTAAGAACAGGGAAAGTCATAAATAATAATTTATGTATATTTTTTACCACTAACAGTTTACTTTACATCTGTGTCCATATCTCGGAAACAAACTCCAAGCCTTGGAGAGAATATTCAAAGTATGTATACACTGGGCCGTATGCATAAAAACAAGCAATTGCTTGTGCTAGCCTTTTGCTTGAATCGGTATGCACACAAACAAGCAATTGCTCATAAGCAAAAGCTTTTGCTTACAAGCACAGACAATTGCTTACTACTCGTAAGCAAATGCTTACCAAACAAGCAATTGCTTAAAACCGTATGCATAAAACAAACCTTTTACTTGTCTTGATAAGCAATTGCTTGCGTTTTTTCAAGCACCTCCAGACCAGCTTGAGCTCTTGCTTACTCATGGCATTCTGGTTTAAGGATTACATTTTCATACCGTTTCAAGCTCCATATTCCAGAGGTTATGTTGTGATTTCATATCTAATCAAATTCCTGTTATTTTAGACTTTTTACGGCAATTTTTGTCCATCGATCTACACAGAAACCCCCCTGATGCTCTGCACTGTTTTCCCCCTATTTGCGTAATAAAAAATACTTCTGCCAGGTCGGGAACGAAGCGTCGTTGTCCTACTGTGCGATGTTCGCACAACCGTAACGATCCTTTGTCCAACACATAAGCAATTGCTTAGGCAGTGCAAGCAAAAAAAAAAATTGAATAAACCTAATTTCATATAATAAAATACAAAAGAACAAGTGGAGATGTGACATCATCAGTCCACCTAATGAATATTCATGACGACAGTTTTCACAAAATATCGCTAAACTTTAAAATTCAACAACTTTGATACTTTGACGGATTTTGATGAAATTTTCGGCATTGTGCTCAGTGAATTCTACTCTATTTATTAAGCTATAAATATTTTCAGCCCGGACCATCCCTTTAAAGCATTTGCTTATAAGCAATTGCTTGTCTTTATGCATACGGCCCAATGTCACGGCTCAAGGCTGTGAATAGCACATCTTTGCACCAATTACATTCATATTTGGTGAAAATATGTGTGGCCTGTCAATTTCTCATCAAAAGTTTCTCTCCCCTCCAAATTCTGTCCCTCTACTGAAAGGGGAGTAAAAAAGAAAGAATATGAAGAGGATTTTTTGGGGCACAGGAAGTTATCCTCTATATGGAGACGATATAAATGCAGGTTGAAAGCAAGTGCGGGGCTACTCCCGGGGGGGGGGGGGGGCACTCGACCAAAAAAGTAGTTGGTATGTGCCGCGGGCGAGACAAAAAACGGGGGCCTTGGAGCGGGCTTATTGTAAAAAGGAGGGTCCTCGGAACGGGCTTCGGAACTACAAATGTTTGTGAAAACGGGGGTCCTTGGAACGGATCCCTGCGTGTGAGTGCGTATGCATCCCTATGGAACCTGCATGCAGCTAGCCAAGCGGTACGGGCGCCGGGTGCGCTAGCGCAGAGGCGATGGTCGGACAGCGCTCTGCGGCCACTTTTCACCAAAATTGCGGCTCATTGTAGCAGAACAATGCGACCGGAACGAAAAATATGCGAAGCCTTGGAGCGGATTTATTTCTTCTTTTTCTCGATAAGAAGAAAATGCTATGCTTTGGAGCGGCTTTCTTTGTTCTTTTTCTCAATAAGACAAAAAATGATATGCCTTGGAACGGAAATTTAGTGTAAAAATAGGGGTCCCCTCCGCGGCACATACCCACTATGCATTATATACTGAGTGCCCCCTCCCCCCCCCGGGGACTACTAAAAATTGTAAAACCAGCCCGAGTTTGCTCAATCTTGAGATTTTAGCCCAATCGGCCCTCTTCGCGATTAATCTTGAGATTCAAGAAACCCTGTCTCCACCATCGCAAGTAGAGCGATTCCTGCTTGAGAAGGCATCGATGCATTATGGTCTGACGTCGTGAATAATTCGTAAAATAGCCTGCTATTTTGCAAACAATCCCAAGTTGACTTGGGATTACAATGTCGAGATTAATCCTACGAACTATCGCGATAATTGCATCTCCATTACAAATAACCTCGAGATTGTTCAGATTGGGATAATTTGCCAGATCAGAAATAGCGCGCTAATTTGAAAACTCGGGCTGGTGCAGACGGCCTTTTTGTACTGGCCTTGCAAAAGTTCATCACTGAAGGGTCATATGCAGTAATTATTATCTCATAAAAAGAGATATTTGGATACCCATCTCATCCCGCCCTGTGGCTACTCTCAATTCATGCAACTTCCTTTCAGCGCAAGGACATGTTCTAAGTTTTAAGTCAATAATAAATTTTGCCAGATATGATTACATTAATACCCTCTTTCATACTGCAGAGGGCATTAGCAGACCGGAGGTTGAACTGAGCTCACCATGCAATCACAACAACCTTGACCTAAAAATTTATTCTATCTCATCCAGCCATCTGCATGTAATTCTAAAAATGGAAACTAATAGGTAGTTTCAAACCTAATGATTTCCATATTTTTTTTGTATTTCTCTTTGTAATTTACATTCAAAACAAATCAATGTCAATTGTCAAATCAAGAGTAATTAGGTACTTGTATCTGTAAGATTAATCATGACTCGTCTTTCTTTTGCCGGACAACTCTGATTTGTCAGTGTTATATAATACCAGCAATGAACAGGATATCACATCAATAAGAATAAAGGATTTGAGATGAAATGAAAACAAATAATCCCTTCCCAATTTTTCCTCTTCAACTTCTTCCTCTTCCTACACATCATTTTCTTCATATTCATCCTCCTCTTCATCTGTCTCCTCACTCTCTTTACTTTTTCTAGGGTTCCTTTCATTTTTTAGTCTTAAAAAAACAGAATTCATTCACCAAAATGAGCAGCAAAATAATGACTTCTGTTGTACTTAATGTGCAAAGTTGTGAAAGCAGTGATGTCTGTGATAGCGCCAAGGTGAAGATGAGGTGCGATTATGGGATAAGCTTTGGTTAAAAGAAAAAGATCAAAAGAGTGTAACAGCTACAGTCCAAGGAGTGTTTCATGGACCATCTTGACAGAGATATTCACTGACAAATTTGCTCTGAGCCAATCGCGTGGAAGAATTACAGTAGCTTATAACAAATAGTGAAAAAAATTACTCCACGAAATGCTCCCCAGAAAAGACTCCTTGATATAATACGGATAAAATAGATAATGGGAATTCTTAAGAGGAGGTCTACAAAAACTTGCACTTTATCTCTTGCTCTCAAAGCAACTTCTACACACCTACGGAGCTGTACTCTTTATAGAGGTCACAGGATGAAATATTAATTAGGCCTACTTGATGAAGAGAGATATTCAGAGATATATGTTCTGTTATGAGATGAAGAAGCACAGATGGTAACAGAAGTTTGAGATTATTTTGACCTTGGCAGTGAGAACAAGCATAAGAAGAAGTTTGTTGTGTGTAGCCAAGTTTGATCCAGCTGGGAAAATGAACTTTTCGTGGGTGACAACAACCCAATCAATGCTGATGTCTCTTTTACCTGATGGGCGTTATACTACTAGCTATGTTTTGAAGTTGTGCCAATGGTGTGTACATGTATTGCTTTCAAACTTTTGGGGCAAACATTGAGTATGTATCATCATGTAGGTCCATGGTATTATGAAGTATGTTTATCTCAATTTTGTACCAAATGTACCAAATCTGCCTTTATTCATTTTTTTTTCTTGTTTTCCAACTGCTTTAGTTCTTTTTCTACAGTAGCTCTTCAATACAATAATATACTTGTAAAATATTTTGATTCCATGTAATTTTACATTGTAGTAATAAATTTTAAAGCTCCGTTATTACAAGCTATGTTCTCTATGTATGCCCTGCTTGTTCTGTTTATTCAGATCTGTCATGGGCCTTCTTTTTATATAATTTTCTGTATTTATTCATTTGTCTTTAATGATTTGAATGTCAATGAATAATAAAAAAGTAATAGAAGATTGGGTCCTTCTTCATTTTAATGTAAAGATGAAAGTTGACCATCTGATCCACAAAATAGTAATTGTTTCTCTACCCCCCAGGTTTTGGGGAAAGCATGGTTAAAATCAACAAGAGTGTTAGTCTATTGGACAATAATATAGACAGATTGACGAGAGAGAGAGAGTTTAGTCCCAGAGCCCCCTCTTTTCGTTTTTGGTGCGGCACATAGGTATCATTTTATAATTTGAGTACCCCCCCATGGGTATTTCAATCAGGTATACATATTCCCTATTGTTTTATTTCAAAGGACATTATAGAAATGAAATGAAAAATAAAAATCAAATTCTTTCATATTAAGAGCTATTGCCACCTAAGCTAATGGTCTAGTAGGTCTACGGCACCTTGTCAAAGGTTAGAGCCATGTCTTGCCAGCAGAAATACTGCAAGCAGCTTTTCAGAGTATTTCATCAAAGACATTACAATAGGTATTAATGCACGAAAGCCTCAATGAAAGATGCAGAGCATCCTTATAGCAAGATTCCTGCTAAAAGAGGTGATAACAGAGACTTTTGACAAGTTGCATGAGTGAGAACGAAGCCAAAGAAGCCAGCTTGTAATAGCAGTTGTCTTATTACTAATGTCCACCAAATCCATCATCTAACTGATGTAATGCGTACATGCACATTGAAAGTGTTTATCCCTTGGCCAAGATGACTCAAACCCGGTAGAAATTATGATGTCAACTTTGGTTGTCATTCTGGTAATTCTCAAAATTGCAAATGCCAATAACAGATAGGTTGATGAGGAATCCTGGTTACTATTATAGACTCTGATGACTATAACAAGTTTGATTGAATTTACACACAAAGCGTGTCTGTGTCTTATCCATTTCCGTTCCATGATGATGGAGTGAGCTGGACTCTGTTCTGAACTTTGGCTGCAGACCCATTGGACAGAGGTACAGGTAGATGAAAATTGTTAAAGGTGGCAAGCAACCGTCCTTGTAGGTCAATTGATGTACAAGTTCTGCATGTTTTAATGCTGAGCAAGACTTGGCTTGTAGCTCAGCCTGTTGTAATACTTACTCCTTCTATTAGATGCAATGCAAAAATAACCTGATAAATTACTAAAGATTTGCTACAGTAAGCATCGGCTATATCAAGCATCGGATAGAAGTGCTAAGACTTTTGAAACTTATTACTTCTCATTATTAATGCATAGATATCATGATACATTAATTAACATGAAAGACTTGGTTGATTACCTGATTTTGGTTAACATTGATTTCTATGGCTTGGATGGTCTGGCAGCCATCGGGTATCTGCGTTATCAGGTTCTTTGATAGATCCAGTACATCGAGATGTCTTAGGGCCCCTATGTCTGTAGGAAAGTTCTTGATCTGATTGCCAGATAGGTGAAGAGATTTCAGAGAAGACAGTCTAGTGATGGATGATGGGATGCTCGTCAAACGGTTACCTGATAAACAGAGTGTATCAAGCTTCTTCAGCGAGAAGAACTCTTCCGGCAAAATAACTGGAGTTGAGAAAGACACAGAGCACAACAATAATATTTCATTGAACTGGTGATTAAAACCATTACAGAACTAAATGTAACATACTGATTTTAATTTAATTTGGTGAATATCATTTCATAAAAAAGCAACAAAATATTTGGCTACTTTAAGAGATTGGCATTTCCCTGAAATACTTCATTTGTGTAGGAAGATATCATGCTTTTTTTGAAAAATGACATTCATTTCCAAATAACTACCATGAATATATTTTTTTCATAATGCACTGCATCTGTCTGAATTTGTAGCAGACTGTACATGTAGAGTGTAGGCACATAGTCAACTTAGATGTATCCATTTAAAGGAGAATGAAACTATTGGAGCAAGTTAGCTTTTGTGAAAGCAGAAAAATCAAAGAATAAGATCAACAAAAGTTTGAGTAAAATACATGTAGGACTAGCAATAGAAGAGTTATGAGCATTTGAATTTCGAGATCACTAATGTTATGGAGATCCTCCCATTGGCAATGCGACCAAGATCTACGATGTCACAGATGAACAACTCTCCCCTTTTGGACACTGAAAATATACCCCAAAACATCTCTTTTTGCTCATTTTAATCATATGACAAACAATTCATCAATGATATAATGTTGTGAAACCTCTGTACTTGTCCTCTCATAAAGAGAACACCTCACCTTGTGATAGACTCTATAAAAGTGAGAATATAAGTGAAATAAGTACTAAAGTAATGAGGGAGTTGTACGTGTGTGACATCACAGATCTTGGTCACATTGCCAATGGGAGGAACTACATGGCATTAGTGCTCTCAATATTCAAATGCTCATAACTTTCTTATTATTCATTCAATCTTCCTCAAACTTTCAACAATATGATTCTTTGATTTTTCTCTTTGATATGTATTCCGCTGGTTTCAAGGGTTTCATTCTCCTTTAAGTTTTTGCAAAGAACTCTATATTCAGTCAACAAACAATCGTGTTGTTGAATTCATGACTGACCTAGCCCAGGTACAGGAGAGAAATCAAGCTGCGAATGAGATCAACACACACTCTAATGAAGAGTTGACTGATGTGATAATTACTATAAGATACAAGCCATTACTTTCAACTTACCAAATTTGATTACTAATGCAGATTAACTCAATTTTGTACATTACATTTTATGAAAACAAATCAATCTACAGTTTGATGAAAGAATAAAGAAGACAAAATACCAATTTTCACATATGTTAAAAATAATCTGTGAATTTACGGTCTAAAAGAGTTCATAATTTAAAGGTCAAGTCCACCCAAGAAAAATGTGGATTTGAATCGATAGAGAAAATCCATCAGCCATAACACTGAAAATTTTATAAAAATCGGTTGTAAAATAAGAAAGTTTTGATTACTTTTCACAAAATAGTTATATGCAGAAATCAGTGACATGCAATTGAGAGAGTCGATGATGTCCCTCACTCACAATTAATTTTTTTTTATTGTTTGAATTATACAATATTTCAATTTTTACAAATTTGACAAGGACCAACTTGACTGCACCATAAAATGTTATTAAAACAACATTGGTAACTTCAGATGTTCAGGGAGGAATACATGTAAAACTTTCCATCACATGACAATGAGGGGAAAATTAGAATACTGTATTTCATATAATAAAATACCAAAGAAATATGGTGTCAGGAAAGAAATTTAATTATAGAGTATTTCAGTTGAGTTCAGACATGTGTTTAAAATATTTACTTGGTCCAGCTTATGGTAGGCCTATAGACAATTGTATATGTACATATGTTTTGAATGTTTCAAAAGCAAGCGTTGGGAACGTTTGATACACCCCCCCCCTAGAGTCCAAGATCAGGTGGATGTCATATTTTGTTCAAGTGTTAGACATATTTCGTACTAGCTAAGCATCTTCATACAGGTGTCATAAATAGTTAATACTGTGCTTTAGCATTGAAGAATGTAGATGTACAGATGCACAGGAAGTCTTTTTGTTATTAAGAATGTGTTGCTTTATGCACTCATCTGCTATAAAAATTCTTTGAATTACGTTATAGAAATTTTACAGTTATTCCTAGTAACGGTAGGGTATATTAGGAGGTTAGTTTCAATAATTCAAGGAGAACCACCTAAGCTAGAATAGACTACAGACGTTCGTATAGGCAGTCTAAGTTATAACTGAAGGGACTACGTCGGTGACGAGATAACGACCCCAGCTGCCACCGGTTCTCCACCGACATGTTTTCGTCAAAACTCATGTCATCATTGGGGGCTCGATCTCGTCCACTAATTCGTTGAAGCCACATCTCTGATCTGGGGGTTACTCATCAAAGGGGCAACACAGTCTGCGGAGGCCGAGGCCGAGTGGAAGAGACATCGCTAGCTGCGGAGGCCAGGAACTGGACCGACCACCAGGGCCGAGTGGGGCATGTCAGGCCAGATGAGACGATGGGGGCTAGAGTCAACGATTACCGTTAAGTTAAGTTGTATTTTGTTTTATCCATGTACATTTTCATGTACAAATTATTGTAAAACCATCAAAAGAGAACATCAGAAAGATTGAAGAGATATGATTAAATCTTTTTAATAACTGTATTTATCAGTTTCACGTATTCTTTTTTGGTGTCAAGCAGCAGTAAGTAAATAATTAAAAAAAAGTCACTTCCCACGTGACAATTTGGAGGTCCCACCGAGACACTGCTGCTTGAAATAATTCAAAATTATTTAGGAAAGAAATTAATCTGTGGTCATCTTTCCAAATGGATACTTTATTGATGGTCTATTGGTAATAGCTCTTAAAAGTATTTCTCCCCAAGGTGTGCATTGAAGCCTTGGTACTAATCATACTTGCTATGCTTGAATTTACATTTGGATAGTACGATGAATTATTGTGGGAAATTTTCAGTGAGAAAATATACTTCATACCTTTTTTCGGCCGGGTAAACAGCATTTAGGGAAAGCAGGCCCTGTTTTAATGCTATGGTATATAGTGGGCTGTTGGTCGTTAGGATAAAGGATATGTCGGGAAGAACTGTTTGTTCTTAATTCACATAATTACTGTCTATTCTTACGGGTAACTCGTTGGCAGGGTAGCAAGTATTGTATGTTACAGACTGTGAATTTGTATGTGTGAAGTGGGCTTTGTTGTTCGCATGGTTGAATAATTGTATGCTCGTGGAGATACGATTTCTAGTGCGGTGCTTGTACTAGGGTTCGGCATTTGGTTGCCAGGTTAAAGCTATTGTTGCTTTGTTTTGCGGACGCCTTTCACAATTCAAGTCTGGTTGCTAGGTTTTTGGAATTCATTCAATATGGCTAGCATAGAGAAAATGAAGGAGTTTTCTACTTTAGGTAGGGAGATGGGACTTAGTGGTGGCGAATTGAGTAGTTTTGTCACAGATTCGATGGAACGTGAACGAGAACGTGAAAAGGAAGTTCATGAATTGCGCTTGGCCCAAATTAAAATTGAACAGGCAAAATTAGAGGAACGCCCTCTTGAGTTCAGTGGGATTAAGTTGAAGGTAGGAAAGTTTGACGAATCAACTGACAGTTTTGATTCTTACATAACAAAGTTTGAATTGTTAATGGATAGTCAGAACGTACCAAAACAAGTTAGGTGCTTGCATTTAATTTCAAATCTGACTGGAAAATCGCTGGATGTAGTGAATAGAATGAATAGCACTGATCGCACCGATTATGATAGGGTAAAGCGTGAGCTTATGGAATATTTCCATCTTACTGAGAATGGTTATAGAAAGAAATTCAGGTCGGTAAGACCAAATAGGGAAGAGCGCCCAAAACAGTTTGCTGTTCGGATGAAAGGATACTTTGATAAGTGGTTGGATTTGTCTGGTGTTGGTGATTACGATTCCCTGGTCGATTTGGTTGTTAGGGAGCAATTTTTGGATTGTTGCCCCAGAGAGGTAGTTGGATTCTTGAAGGAAAGGAATTGTGGGAAGTTACATGAGATGGTTGAATGTGCTGAGATATATGTGCATGCGCATGGATTGCATACTTTCATTGGTCATAGAAATGATAAATTCAATCCTAAGAATCAGAACCAAAGACAGAATCAAAATCAGAAACAGAAATTAAGTCAGATCCATAACACTAAATCAGTATTAGGTCCACAGGCAGATAGGAAGCCCAAGTATGCTAGTTCAACGAAAAATAGCACAAAACCTAGCTATGGTAATAGCGGTACAAAGAATGGATGTTATATGTGTGGTAGTCCGAATCATTTGAAATGGAATTGTCCAATGAAGCCCATAGTTCATTCAGCTCAGGCTATGAGTGTGGAGGACACTCCACTGGATAGTGTTAGGTCAGAAAATTCGGGTTTACATTTGAATAGGAATGAGAATTTTATGTCAATAGGAACTTTGCGTTCAGACGATAGGGCTAGTAGTCAGTCAAAATCCACTGGATTTGTTGAAAGTTCAGCTGGATGTGTTCTCATAGGCAATCCAATGATTACAGTTCCGTCAGAAAGTGAGAGTGTTGAAACGCTTGGTATGGCATACGATGAGGTTGGTGCAATGATTGATGATATGCCAGTTGTTTCGGGTAGGTTGTTACCCAAGAACAAGCCTGTTTCCGTGCTGAAGGATTCTGGGAGTAGTACAAGTGTAGTGAGAACGAGTTTAGTATTAGACAATCAGTTCACGGGAGTGATTCAGTTAGTTAGGCTGATAGATGGTACTCTGAGACGTTTTCCTAGGGCAAATATCATGCTAGATAGTCCCTATTTCATTGGAGAAATCAATGCCTTGTGTATGCCCAATTGTTTGTGTGACGTCATTATTGGCAATGATGTGAAGGGGGCACGTGAGCCCAAGGATCCTGACCTGCAATGGGTGCCTAGTATAGTTCAAAAGGCGAATAGTTCCGATGTTGATGATCGGGTATCCGAAGTTGATATGCAAAGTTCGGAAGTTGTGTCGAGTTCGGAAGATAATGTTCGGGTTTCCAAAATGGATGAGTCTGTTACGAAAGTGGATGAGGTTTTGGATGATGTGCCTTCATGTGTGGATGAGGCGATGGCTGTTGAAACTAGAGCACAAAAGCAAAGTCAATCTAAACCTAAACAAGATTTGAAAGTAAGAGACTCGGGAGTAAAAGTGAAGTCGGAGGACTTTTTGCGAGAGCAAAAGGATGATTTGTCACTTAAGCCTTTGTGGAACAAGGTGAATGATATCGAGACTAAATCGAGATTCTTGTTCATGTCAGAGAAGAATTGTCTTTATCGACAAGAAAGGGATATGAGAAATCCAAGTGTTGGTGTTGGTCCCAAGTTAGTGGTTGTTCCAAAGACACACAGGTCTGAGATTATGCGAATTGCCCATGATTCATTGTTTGGTGGACATCTCGGCATTAACAATACATTGTCAAAGGTTAAAGCCCAGTTTTATTGGCCAAGTATGTATGAGGATGTTGCCAATTTCTGCCGATCATGTGACGTGTGTCAGAAGACTGTTAGTAAAGGGAGAGTCCCCAAAACGACTCTCGGTAAGTTACCGATAGTTGGCGTCCCATTTCAACGAATTGCGATAGATTTAATGGGTCCATTCATTCCATCTGCAAGAGGACATACTCACATCTTAACGATAGTAGATTATGCGACTAGATATGTAGAAGCTATACCATTGAAATCAATATCGACTGTAGATGTAGCTGAGGCATTAGTCACTGTGTATAGTAGGGTAGGTGTTCCTTGTGAAGTAATGTCAGACTTAGGTACACAATTTGTATCTGATTTAATGAGGAAGGTGTCACAGTTGTTATCAGTCAAACAAATAACAAGCTCTAGATACCATCCGATGTGTAATGGCCTTGTAGAGAGGTACAATGGAGTAATTAAGACAGCTTTGAGGCGTCTTTGTTCTGAGGAGCCACGTCAGTGGGACAGGTACTTACCTGCTTTGTTGTTTGCTCTGCGAGAAGCACCCAGTTCGAGCCTGGGGTTTTCTCCATTTGAATTACTCTATGGTAGACATGTGAGAGGTCCAATGGATATTTTGAGAGAATTATGGACGAATGAGAGTATTGACGCAGAGTTAGGTAACGAGTATGAATACGTAATTGACTTAAGGAAGCGGTTGGTCGAGTCTTGGCAATTGGCGCAAGACACTTTGAAATCCTCCGCAAAGAGGTACAAAGGTTATTATGATCGAAATGCGAAGAAAAGGAAGTTGATTGTTGGTGATGAGGTCTTGATACTTTTACCTACTGTTCATAACAAGTTACTAGTGGAATGGCAAGGACCATTTAAGGTTGTTGGTACCAAGTTTGACTATGATTATGTTGTCGACGTCAATGGTGTGAGGAAGACATATCATATCAATCTTCTCAGGCGATATGTTCGTAGGGAAGAAGAGGTGGCTGCTAGCTGTTTTGATGTTGGTACTTTCAATGTTAAGGATAAAGAAGAGGGAGAGATGATAGATGAGTGTATTGGAGATGCGCCTGATATGCCATGCTCATTACAAAAGGAGTTTGTGAATCATGTTCATGATCCTAAGGATGAGGTTCGAGAATTGTCATGCGAATACCAGGATGTATTCACGATCATTCCTAAGCGAACTTCAGTGGCTGAGTGTAAAATTAATTTGACAAGTGATGGACCTGTTCGTTCTCCCCCTTACACTAGAGTACCCCAAGTTGTCGAGGTTGAGTCAATGCTGAAGTCAAGGGTTGTCGAGCCTTCGGATCCGTCTTATGCGCATCCGATTGTATTGGTTAAGAAACCGGATAGTTCAGACTGGTTTTGGATAGATGTCCGGCACCTTAACAAGATAACCGTGTTTGATCCCGGGTCTATATCAAATGAGCTGGTGTGAGAGAGCTTTAGTTCACTAGGATGTTGATAATTACGGATATATGGTTCAAAATATATTTCATAAACATTAAATACTTATACACAATATTATACACTGCTCGTTTTCGTAAAATAAACATTTTATATAATATCTGTGCACTTATGAATAGTAATATTTTCTATATTCCTGTCGTGTAAAAGAAGCCATAAGGCCAATTTTTTTTATATATATATATACAATGCTTTGTTTGATGCATAAGTATTTTGCAGATATTCATGATCTTTTTATCATTTATTCCAGGTATCCTTGGATCTTCGAAGCTAATCACAATCGCAACTCAATTACAATTCGCGATTAGAAATTAGAATAGGGATTTACGTTAGTAGGGCTTACCTGTGAATTTAGTTAGAATAGGGAAACTTATAGGTCATTTAGTTTAGGAAGTTAGGAAATAAGATTGTAAAATTATATTTTTGTTGTACTTTATATAAAATATGTATGCAATGAAAACAAAACGGAAAGAGTCGCTTGTTCGTAAGAAGTCTTAAACAAAAAAAAATCTTAAAGAGTTATTGATATTCTAAAACAGGCACTTTCATTGTACAAAATACATATTTATGTGTTAGAATATGCTGTATTCGTACAAGTGCTATTCAAATTCGTTTAATGAAAATATTGCGAATCAGTAACTGTGTTTGAAATATAAAATTTGTTTCTTTAATCGATTATTTAAAAAAAATAAAATTAAGCAAGAACATAACGTTGAATTCAAATATGTTAAACATGAAACGGTTGAAACTTTGTAACCATTTTTGAAGTAATTTATGTACACAAAAATATGAATTTTTGAAAACTGAATGGCATTGCAATAATTTTAATTTACTTGAATGTTTAAAAAAAAAAATGCTGATTTTGAGAAGAATACTGATTTTACATACATAAAGCAATGTTTTAAGGATTATGAAGTACTTTCATTTATTGAAATATACAATGCTATGAAAGTGGTAACAAACACTGCACTTTGTTTTAAAAGAAGTTGTGTTCGGAAAGATTACTGAATTTAAACAGTTATTTGACAAAGCAAAGTAAGAAAGGATTGTAAATTATAATGCGCTTTGCAGAATTTAAACGATATTTTGAAACTGAAAGTGAAATTGATCTTTTACAAAACTAAAAAGCTTAGATGATTTGATATGAAATGGTTTTGTATAATGCATTTGGCATATATGTTATGCTGGTATAAAAATCGATTATTACTTGTGTTTTTGGAAATAGTGTTATGAAAGCTTAGTCAATGCTTTGAAAGTAAATTTCTTTAACGGATGTAATTCAGGTTCCCTTAATTTCATCTTAAGGTGGGGGATATTGTCAGGAAAGAAATTTAATTATAGAGTATTTCAGTTGAGTTCAGACATGTGTTTAAAATATTCACTTGGTCCAGCTTATGGTAGGCCTATAGACAATTGTATATGTACATATGTTTTGAATGTTTCAAAAGCAAGCGTTGGGAACGTTTGATACACCCCCCCCTAGAGTCCAAGATCAGGTGGATGTCATATTTTGTTCAAGTGTTAGACATATTTCGTACTAGCTAAGCATCTTCATACAGGTGTCATAAATAGTTAATACTGTGCTTTAGCATTGAAGAATGTAGATGTACAGATGCACAGGAAGTCTTTTTGTTATTAAGAATGTGTTGCTTTATGCACTCATCTGCTATAAAAATTCTTTGAATTACGTTATAGAAATTTTACAGTTATTCCTAGTAACGGTAGGGTATATTAGGAGGTTAGTTTCAATAATTCAAGGAGAACCACCTAAGCTAGAATAGACTACAGACGTTCGTATAGGCAGTCTAAGTTATAACTGAAGGGACTACGTCGGTGACGAGATAACGACCCCAGCTGCCACCGGTTCTCCACCGACATGTTTTCGTCAAAACTCATGTCATCATTGGGGGCTCGATCTCGTCCACTAATTCGTTGAAGCCACATCTCTGATCTGGGGGTTACTCATCAAAGGGGCAACACAGTCTGCGGAGGCCGAGGCCGAGTGGAAGAGACATCGCTAGCTGCGGAGGCCAGGAACTGGACCGACCACCAGGGCCGAGTGGGGCATGTCAGGCCAGATGAGACGATGGGGGCTAGAGTCAACGATTACCGTTAAGTTAAGTTGTATTTTGTTTTATCCATGTACATTTTCATGTACAAATTATTGTAAAACCATCAAAAGAGAACATCAGAAAGATTGAAGAGATATGATTAAATCTTTTTAATAACTGTATTTATCAGTTTCACGTATTCTTTTTTGGTGTCAAGCAGCAGTAAGTAAATAATTAAAAAAAAGTCACTTCCCACGTGACATATGGGTGACATCATCAGTCCCCCATTTGCATACAAACAAGGATGTGCATTAACTGTTTTGTGAAATTAAACGAAATTTAAAAATGTCATAACTTTCTTATTTTACATCAGATTTTTATGAACTTTTCACCAATGGATTGTTGTTTGTTGGGTTTTTCTCTTTTTATTCAAATTAATTTTTTGATGGAGTGGACTTGTGCTTTAATATTACACTGCAATATACAGTATGTTTATAATCCATATACGGTAGTTGCTATATTAAGTAACATCTATGCCTTTAAAATTTAGATCCTCATTGCTCACACTTTATATACATCTTTGAACAATATTTATTTTCATTTATTCAAGGTCTCAAATGTGCATCTTAATTAAGTTTTTTTGTTTTTTCTGCTCCTTCATATTTGAGGGAAACACAACCATAAAATAACTGATGTCTAAAATATTTATCCATTATTTGAAATGAATATGTATTATCAAATTAAAAAAAATAATTTCAGGCTTGTTAAGGAAAATTCTAAATCAAGCTTGTAATCATGCATGATCTAAAAAAAAAAAATCATATTTTTTCTTGGACAACTTTATAAAGCAGCAAAAATACATGGGGACATTAATTGTGTACAATAGACAACATGCATAAATTTTTACCTGTTTATTGAATGCATGGTTGATATTTCTTTGATCTGATCCATGAAAATGTTGCTATCATGTATGTCTTTCCAGAAATCTCTACATAGGCCTTTAGTAATCAAGCCTCCAGGGACACCTTTTCTGAGCCAAAACTTGTCTGATATGAGGGTTATCATAAGGTACCGACTTTCTATGATATTTCCCTCCCACTTTGCACAGATCAAATTATCAAACATTTCTTAGGAGTGATCTTGACCTTTGACCCGTGACCTAATATGAGTAGGAAGGTCGTGGCTCAAATTGCTAAACCTGTCAATCAAACACTCAAAACAGGGTCAGAGTTCACAAAATCAAAACAATTGTGGATAAAAATCAAATACTAAATTGTACTCATGATTCTCTTATCTATGTATCTGTCTCTATTTCAACACTTGAATTTAGTTAGATGTCAAATTACTTTGGAGACTGGCACCATATATGCGCTTTGGCCAAGACTGTTTGATACACAAGGAGTCAAAGCAAATCAAATTTAAAGGCACATTATTATGCCAGTGGAAGTGGCATATTCCATCATAAATTGCTGGAATTAATTCTCTATATAACATGGCTGATCAAATTTAAAGAAAGAATTACCCAAACTTTATCAATTTTTGTTTGTTATCATTCTGACTTTTCAAGTTCTACTTTTTTCATTTTGTGAGTAGGTCCTTACTAAATTTCAGTTTTAATCAAAAGGGAAAATTCACATTTAGAAAACCATGAACTTAATATCACGACACAAGTACCGTACAATTATTTCAATTAATCTCCAGTACCAAACAATTATTTTATTATATTTTTTTTCACTTTGAATGGATGTAAGAAAAATTATAAAAATGATCATTATTACAGACAATGTTGTCAATAATATGAAAAGATGTTAGATATTAGTTAGACAATGTTGACAATTTGGTAAAAATATCTGATATCCAATTTAATCAACAAATGAAAAAGATCGTTCACAGTATATTGCTGGCAAAGCAGACATTAGTCATATATTTTGACTTTACTGTGGAATGTTCTTTCTAAATCTTAAATTTCTAACACCTCTGCCTAAACGAAACACAATAGGTGGATGGGATATAATTCATCATTCTTTCAACCCAATGTTCTATTTTGACTTTACAGTGGTATTTTCTTTCTAAATATCAAATTTATAACACCCCTACCCAAAACACAATAGGCGGATTGGATATAATTCATCATTCTTTCTGCCCAGAGTTCAAGGATATAGAGTTTTATTGCAACATCCATCATCTTAAATTGTCATCTTTACATCAAGTTTGGTATACCCATCACTTGGCAGAATCTTGGGTAGTTGTACTTTGCAAGTTCTTAGTTAGTTCAAGAGATACAGCACTCGCATACCAAGCAATGAATAATCCAGGGTTGAAATTAATCATAGATTTCAGGGCTGTAGGATAAAAATGTAGATAATCCTTTTGGAAAAAAATTGGGGGAAAATTTTAGGAAAAAAAATTGTCAAGACCTATGTGTTAAGGATATTAACATTACATACATAGCAAATATTTGGGATGAAATTGGGGCAAATCACACATTCGCACGCAGGATACTGAATTAATGTGTTCAACTCAAATCTCACTGACCACCAATGTATAAAGTGTATTTGCATTCCAATATTTATAGGCCTACATGTACGTAGATTATATTACTTTGGTACTCTTTCCAATTCTTACTTTTCTGCCATATATGGTATAACAAGAAACAGAAAGCACTGGAGACAAAGAGAATACTACACAACATAGTGTGGAAATGTGAATCCCGGTTCTGGCATCTTTAACCTTTGACCTTGAGTTAACTTGAAGGGGGGGGGGGGCACTTTACATTGGTGGTACAGCGACGTGCCGCTTTGATGACCCCCTTTTTCAGACCAAATTTTCAGTTCTCAAGATACTCTGAATGACAAAAGTTCCGTTCAGTAGCCTCCCTGCCCAGTTCACAAGACCCCCGTTACGAACCATCTCAGGCCGTGTTTATGCTTCCATTTTTCAGGCAAGAATCAGCGTTTCCAAACGTGATTAGTCCAAAACACGGTTGCGTCCATGCTTACTTTCATTTAAACGCTGTTTCAAAACGCCGATCGTAAACTCACAAAAAGGTGCGTTTGTAAACGTCGTTTGACCAGAATCAGGCTTTCTGGGGAAGTATAAACAGAACCACGATCGTAAACGTGTTTAAATGACGTCATTTGGTACATGCTTCCGGTGAGATGAAAATCCGCGGGCAAATACAGTCGCATTGCTCCATGGTCGAATGTTACCCCCACGGAATTACCTCTCATCTCCCTTTTCAAGATTCAAGATATATTTTATTCAATTTAGCAGCTACGAAGGCTGAATTGACATTGAATTTACAATAAAAAACATATAAATTGCACATAAACATGAATAAAATCTCAATTACAATAATAATCTTAATTCAATTTAACCATAATAATTCAAATATACAGTGATAATTCAAATTTACAAAAATAATGATTCTAATTTGCAATACTAATTTCGATTAACCATAATAATTTCAATGAACAATAATGATTCCAAAATAAGAGAAATGATAAGTTGAGTGTGTGTGTAAGGAAGCGTTTACAAGTAGAATATAAAGAGGAAAAAACGGTCCTGCTGAACAAAAAATCGAAAGGTTCAACACAATGGGAATAAAGATATATGGAAGGGGGGGGGGTACAAACCATCTTTCAGCAAATTATTATTAAAGTTTCAAAATAAATGGGGCATTGTTACAAAATAGGATAAAGGCATAATTGGTAAAATTGGCCATTGTTTCGTTCATCTGGTGTTTGGAATATAACGAAAATATAATTACTTGAACATACATAGGAAATTGATAATATTCAACATGGATATAAAAAGGGTAATTAATACATGCGCAGTACTATTACTAGTATTACTCTTCCAATGTGTCATCACGATGAACGTTGATGGATTTACACAAAAAAAAACCCGGAACATGAGTTATAATGAGGAGACATCGCCAGATGCCCCAGTAGCATAAACAACTTAATATTTTATTATTTTATATACTTAATATTCTTTATTTTTTCTTATTATTATCCTCACCATGGTGGATTTATATGGCTATATCAAGAAGCTCCATGCAATGACTAAAATATCGGAAATTGTTCGATGTTTATATAACAGTCGACGTACCTTCCCATAACAACACTTGGGAAAAAAACTTTCGAAAAAGGGCGCGCCCAATTTGACCTCGCTTTCCTGCTCAACGAAAATTACGATGCGAAGCCAGCTGGAGATCGTGATTTCGCCTCTGAAAAGTTAAGCATAAACAGCACTCACAGAACCACGTTTACGATCGGCGTTTTGAATCGACGTTTGAAAACGCTGATTCTGTCCTCGCAATGGAAGCATAAACACACCCTCAGTTCCCCAGCCCTGCCAAAATTGTCCAGCACAAGCACGACGAAGCTAGATGCGCACAGGGCTTCACAACTCCCTCCATACTAAGTAGACGCTAGCAGTTCCATGCATGGCTAGCGTTCTTTAGACCCACATTTTAGGGTTTCGCGCGGCACACCCCATCAAAATATAATTGTGAGTGCCCCCCCCCCCCCCCCCCGGGTTTGGTCCACCTTTAAAACTTGCCTTGTATATTAAACACATCATACTTTATCATTGCTTCTGGGGTGTTTCATGAAGAGTTAAGTTGACTTTATTGTAGAGTCACACTTTAATGTTGATGCATGCGCACATGATACATGTTATTGTACCAGTATGTAATGCGCAATCTTATTGAATAGTACGCAGTAGTGCTTAGCATGATTTTACCAATGCAACTCTAAGGGTGTGTTTATGCTTCCATTGCGAGGACAGAATCAGCGTTTTCAAACGTCAATCGTAAACGTGGTTCTGGGAGTGCTGTTTATGCTTCACTTTTCAGCTCTAGGCAAAATCACGAACTCCAGCTGGCTTCGCGCTGTAATTTTCGTTGAGCAGGAAAGCGAGGTCAAATTGGGCGCGCCCTTTTTCGAAATTTTTTTTTCTGAGTGTTGTTATGGGAAGGTACGTCGACTGTTATATAAACATCGAACAATTTCTGATATTTTAGTCATTGCATGGAGCTTCTTGCTATAGCCATATAATTTCCACCATGGTGAGGATAATAGGAAGAAAAAATAAAGAATATTAAGTATACAAAATAATGAAATATCAATTTGTTTATGCTACTGGGGCATCTGGCGATGTCTCCTCATTATAACTCATGTTCCGGGTTTTTTGGTGTAAATCCCTCAACGTTCATCGTGATGACAAATTGGAAGAGTAATACTAGTAATTGTACTACACATGCAAAACAAGGGATATGAGAGGTAATTCCGTGGAGGTAACATGCGACCATGGAGCAATGCGACTGTATTTGCCCGCGGATTTTCATCTCACCGCAAGCATGTACCAAATGACGTCATTTAAACACGTTTACTATCGTGGTTCAGTTTATACTTCCCCAGAAAGCCTGATTCTGTTCAAACGACGTTTAAAAACGCACCTTTTTGGGAGTTTACGATCGGCGTTTTGAAACAGCATTTAAATTAAAGTAAGCATGGACGCAACCGTGTTTTGGACTAATCACGTTTGGAAACGCTGATTCTGGCCTGAAAAGTGGAAGCATAAACACGGCCTAAGTCCCACTTATCTATTTGTGAAACACCCCCTGGTATTATATTGTTACCACACTGAAATCTATTAAAAAAGGTGATATATCTTTTTTTTTTTTATGACGGTTAATCTACAGAAAATACATACATGTTCATATGAAAAGCATTTATCAATAAAGTTCATTGACTTTTTTTACCTTTGACCATAGTGGTATTTAACCTATTTAAAAAAAAAAAATCTTGTTTATTTTTGTTTTTCACAAAATGTGTCTGAATTTATTGATCCTTGAATGTTCAGAGTACAAATTTGACCATAAGCTCAAAGAGGTTTCTGAACTTTAAAGGCAAATAATCAGGAGTTTACTTGCCATGAAGGTATTGAACTCTCCTATTAAATCTAGTAAATAGAATTTTATTCAAACTAATTCTGCTCATTGCCTGACCGACATGTTTCTGTGAATGTGCTTCCTATAAATATCCTTCAATGTGCATTTAGATTTGAAGCAAATTATTGTGCCCTTAAATAGGCTCATGCCAATGAGGCAAGTTCTTTCATTTCATTGAGAGAAGCTGAGGTTCTATTCTTAGGGGTTTTCTTCAAGGAATGTCCCAAGTGATGAGATTGAAATACCTTGGCATTAAGTCTTTAGAGGGTAAACCATGAAGGAGCCAGGATTCCCTAAGTATCCCACACCTAACCATCTCTCACAATTAGATCTAGTTAGCTGGCTCGCTTGCGTGCCATGTGGCCATGCTGTGCAGGGTTGAGTCTGCGTACATCTGTTCTGGTTATCACCTCTCATACATGCAGTAAGACAAGATGTCTTCGCACATTGCCTGGCTTAACCGTGACATACGAGATTCTTAATCTCTCCATAAACAAAAAGCGTAAAAAGTTAGGGAAGTTTCAGACACCCAGCCAGCTCATTCTCCGTGTCATTTCAGAAACATGAGAGGAAGTTTAGATTGAAGTCTCAAACCTCACAAGTTCTTGGCTTAAAACTCACTCTTTCAGATTCTTATAGCTTGCACGTACAGAGCTTGTAGATGGGTCACACTTTAATAGCTCCACATATTTATTTTTGAAAGCATACTATGCAGACAAATAAAATAAATAAGAATACTAATTTTCATATCGAAGTTTAACTACTTTATTTACTTTTATCCGAGCACGTCATTATTGATTACCTCCTTATCCATTCTATGCAGAGTGCTTGGCTATAATAAGGGCAACTTGATATCTTTGCTCTGACTTGGCTGTGGTCTGGGTTCTGGGGCTGACTGCAGAAAGAGATGGACAATAAAATCACACACAAGTCCCCAATTCATTTGCTGGGATTCGAAACCATGACCCTATGTTTGTAAAACAAACTCTAGATCCATTAAACCAAAGATGTTTTATGCTGGCTATGTGCTGTGATTTTTTTCAACAATCAATGTATGGCATGATAGAGGCTATAGTTTGCCCAATACTGTTCTTGCTGTGAACATGTCAACCAGGTGCACACTAATTGAGTTATTTGCACCTCCCATCCAAACAGGCACTACTCATGTCAATGCTCATCACAATCCTCTTCTTAAAAAGTTTTTCTGATTGTCTTCGGTGGGGAGGGAAAATATTTGTTTTGAAAATATGCAGACTCTGTAAACACGCATGTCTGCATAACGAGATGAAATATGTGCAAATTTGCGCTCACCAAGTCTATTTGAATTAGCCGTGAAGCTTTTTAAATGCTGAAATTTCCCGATGGCTGGAGGAAGAGAGGGCAATTTGTTGTCTGAGAGGTCCAATGTTCGTAGATTCGACACTAATCTCAGTAGGTCCCCAGGGAACTAGAAAGATCAAAAAGAAGGACAAGATTAATAGAACTTGCACGCTATCTCAATTATACCTCTATCAACAAATTTGGCACAGTTTCAGGAAGAGTGCAACAGTGCATCTATCTTTCAATATGCACACACATCAACTAATAAGATTTTATCTTCCAGGTTATAACCCTGAGGTTTAAACTTTGAAGTATTCAAAATCGTTCAGGGCTAAATTATTGTCTGTTTATAAGGCAATCATATAGAGTTATTATTTTTTTTAGTCAGCTCCTTGAACAATCAACTGACAAAATAATGACTGACCGTTCTTAACACATTGGAGACTGAGCCTGCATGGAGCCTGTTGAATATGCATGATGTTATCGCATAATTAGCTAGTCTCCAGCAGACCAACAGGTTAAAAAATACCGTCCACCTCTGTTGCTGAATGCAGTTGTGCCACCTGAGCCTGCATCACAAAACTTTAAATAGTGATTTAACATACATTTGATTTGTACCCTAAATGATCAATGTATGGTAACCACATCAGCCCTATGAACAATCAAACACGATGTACAAACATCATTCTGACCACTGTTCTATGACCACTGTTCCTATCAGTGTAAAAACTTTTTTCTCATTTATTTTAAGAAATTGATATTACATGTAGTCTGTAAACATGTTATGTTTTAAAAAAAATACCATCACTCGATGATTCCAATTTCAAAAGTATTTTGACTGCTATATGTATATCATTTTTGAATGATTGATTTTTTTTAAATATTCTTGATGAAAATTTGAATTCAACTGTTTATCAGATTTAGTAGCCTCTGTTATACCTCGGTCACATTTGCTCTATGGCGGCCATACGGCAAGTCGAAAACAGCCGTTTTATTCATTTTATTCCAATCACCTATGTAGCTGATACAAAAAATGTTAAAACGGCTGTTTTCGACTCGCCGTATGGTGATTCCATACGTGTCATTTAGAGAAAATTTGACAGTTTTTTGACAAGAAAAAGAAAAAATATTCCAGTAACTAAAGGTGATCATCAAGTACTACCAGAGTGTTAGGAAAACCAAGACTTAACATGACTTGAATTCACATCCTGTATAATACAGATCGATCTAAAATAGTAATGTGTCGTACGGACGCAGAAAAAGTGGCTTTTTTAGAAACCTCAAGTTTGTACACTAAAGTCTGTGAGTTGGACAGATAATTTTCATAGAAACTGAACTCAAATTGATATTCAATTACCCAAGAACAAACACATCTATGAAAGAAAGCAAAATAAACATTCATGAATAAATAAAGCAAATTATCATTTTTGAGAACATTGTGGCGTACGGGACACTCAAAATGTGTCGAACGGGACATCTCTAAATTGAAGCCAAACTTTCTTACTTTATGTCTCTTTGACTTCTTCAATCACTTTATTTGGCTGATGATAATGATAATCATATCAAACTAAAGACATTCATTATGTTAGAAACCGCTATTGGCTGAATATTTCTGTCAATATATCATAAACAAAATAATGTGTCGTACGGGACACTTGTGTGTTGAACATGCACTTGCGTGTTGTACTGGACAGCCTGAATAAAACAATGAACTTTTTATCAATCAGAAGGGGAGCATTGCCCCTAAATTATTCCTTTTTAACGAAAAGCGTTTTAATAAGTAGTCATTCAGGAAAATATAATTAAGTAACCTCAATATATACAATCGGGAGCAATATATTATCATTTTTTTCATGACGGGAATGTACAATGGTTCACATCATTTTTACGAGCTGAAAAACTTGAGGTTTTGTGTGAAGTTGTATTTTAGTGAATTGTTGATTTCTAATACACTATTTAAACAATGAATGAATGAAACTGTTTGTGTAAATTATGGGGCTAAAATGTTATGATTTTTCATATATATACATGATATATGTCACAACTGTCACTTGTAATTCCACAAAATATTTTTTTTTCTAAAGAAATGCGATTCTACTTTTTCTAACCTTTCTGCATTTCATGAAACCATATGGTTTGTCTTATTTTCCAGATTTTTTTTTGAACAACACGGTTTGTCTTATTTTCCAGTTTTTTTTTTTACAACTTGAAAAAAGTAAGGAGTTTCAATATGGAATATAAAAAAAAATTAGTGAGCATCAAGGGAAGTCCAAATAGATGATTGATATGTAAATATTTTTTTTTTACATCTTATAATAATTTCACATTAGCATGCAAGAGGAAGTACACTTCCAGGCTAGGGTGAATCAATTATAAAGGTTTTCTTTTCATGCTCAATGACAAAGAAATTAACCTGCTCTGACCAGTGAAAATCACCAGTTTAGCTGAATGGATTCACAAAAGAATACGCCTACATGAAGTCAATTAAAATGGTTAGAATCACCTATTTCATGTTCCATGGATATAAAAAAGTACTTTTACAGTTCACTTTATGTCAAATCAATTACTTAAATTAAAATAGGCTTACTATTTATAGTTTCTGAATCCAAATCTTGCAATCAAATGCAGTACATGTATATATTGTGTGTCGTACGGGAAATGTCCCGTACGACACACACTGTGTTGTACGGGACAACTTTTAACAGGACAATTATTGAAAAATGAATGGCAGTAATTAGATCCTTTATGGGATAAATCGATCACCCATGGGTCAAAGATAGAGAAACTGATATTGTGAAATTGCATCATCAAAAATACAATTGTAGGAAAAACTTTTGCATTTTCATGTGTCGTACGGGACATTGCCAAAAATAGGTTCGGAAAAATCAGGGCTGCCCCTATTATGGATCATGAAAATGTTGTAAATATTATTTGGAACCATCAATGATACATTATTCCATTGACCTGCAATATTTTCAATCTTCTCGTGCTTTGCCAATAATCGTTTCAAGCAGTGTTTGTACTTGACTATTTAATTAGCAAAATTATTGAAAATTGGAAATTCCATTGTTTCCCCCCCAAAAAAAAAATCTGACTTCACTTTTGGTTAGAACTCGTAATTTCTATAAAATTTAGGTATCATCGTAAAATATTACACTACTTATGACTTATTGAAAGCATGTTGAAATTTATGATATTTTTGAAGTTCTAGTGTGGAATCGCCCCGTAGAGCAAATGTGACCGATGTATTAGTAATAGTTTTATTTCTCTTATTAGACACCCCTTGAAACACTTCATTAGGCCTATATCCTGATATTTCCATCCCTTTCCCTGCATGAGAAATGGATATGCCTATATATTATAAATGAGATTACAATTCAATTGTAAAAATTTCCAATAAAAATCAGATTTTCCCCTAAAAATCAGATTTTAGATCATTCTGATTTGTTTAGTCTGACAATGAATTCAAACTTAGAAAACGAATGATCCTTGGACAAAATTTTATTTAGAAAATTGATACACTGTACACGCTTTAAGCCCATGAAGACTTGAACTATTTGATATTCACAAAAATCATGAACTTATGACCCAGCGGTTTACTCATTCAGCCAAAAGGGCTTCACTGCCAATTTAAAAACTGCAATTAGTAGATGCCAATGAGGCAGTAAGCTTCAAACAGAAACGGATGCCAACTAAAAAACTTTTCACAAGGCCTGTTTGAAAATCCCTTCAAATTTCCTGCATATGTTGATGCATGAAAAGGGCTGTTTCAACCACAAATCCATCCTGGTTATTCATTCTCTAGACATTAGTGACACGAAAGATCCTTCTCATAGTACTTATTATAGGGTACTTACTAAACATAGCAGCACATTGTACACAAAAAGAAAGTACATGAGTAACCATATAGTAATGTAAAAGTAAAAAAAACTTCACATCACTTTGTTAGAGACAACATTTATTTATAACAAATGGAAAATTCTACTTGTACTATGACATTAAGTATTTTTTTTACCTCATTGACCTATACAATACAAATTTCTTTTTAAGAGGCAAGACAACTAAACTTAACATAAACTTAAAAATTTAATAGAAAATCTGAGAAGCATAAAGACAAATTTTGAACAAATTCAGAAAAGAAATAAGAAAGACACAATATTGTAAAGGTTGTACTGTAAAATGCACATTGGGATTTCAAACTGGCAATATGGGTAATATCAGTGGGATCAAGTTGATTGTGACGAACAAGTACATGTAGGGGAGAGAAAAGACACCTCCAGTCCTCCACTTTCTCAAAAATACAAAATGACAATTATGCCATACATTTCAGAATTATATTTTCTTAAATGATGACATTTGAATATGCCATGTTATTACCACCCATATGAAAAATAATTATTTAAAAGGGTAAGTCCACCACAACAAAATATTGATTTCAATAAGAAAACAAAATAAAACAAGCACAACAGCGCAATTTTCATAAAAATTTGATGTACAGGTAAGAAAATTTAAGTCATTTTAAAGTTTAACTTTTGCTTAATCTCTCAAAACAGTTACTTGTATATGACATCTGACATCACCCACTCAATATTTCTTTTGTATTTTATTATATGAAATAGTTTTTATTTTCTCCCCATTGTTACATGTAAAAAGTTTCATTAATCCATGAACATGATGAATTACCATTGTTTGAACACCTATGGTTCAATCTTAAAGGGATGGGCCAGGCTGAAAATATATATCTTAATACAAAGAGTAGAATTCACTGAGCAAAATGCCGAAAATTTCATCAGAATCGGATAACAAATAATACAGTTATTGAAGTTTAAATTTTAGCAATATTTTGTGAAAACATTCGTCATGAATATTCATTAGGTGGGTTGATGATGTCACATCCCCACTTTCCGTTTTCTTATGTTATTACATAAAATCATATTTTTTCCATTATTTCATACTTGTGTAAATAATATGTCTCCCTTATAATGAAATAAGTTGCAGCAATAAATATCTAATGCACTAAATCAGTTGTCAATCCAATTTTTCTAGTTCTTGGAGGAAAAAATTTGAATAAACCTAATTTCATAAAATAAAATACAAAAGAACAAGTGGGGATGTGACATCATCAGCCCAGCTAATGAATATTCATGACGACTGTTTTCACAAAATATTGCTAAACTTTAATATTCAATAACTTTGTTATTTGTTATCCGATTTTAATGAAATTTTCGGCATTTTGCTCAGTGAATTCTACTCTATTTATTAAGCTAAAAATACTTTCAGCCCGGACCATCCCTTTAAGGATTCTTATTGTCAAATCTGTAAAAAAAAAATGTAATTGCATCACTGCATCATTCAAATTTGTGAGTGACATCAGTGACTCTTCCATTTGCACAGAAATTATAAATGTTCCATGCAAAATACGAAAGACATTAAAATAACAAATTTTCTCATTTTACATCCGATATTAAAAGAAAAGATTCAATTATGCTTGTTTATTTTTACTTGTTTCAAATCTACTTTTTCTAGGTGGAATTGAGTTTTATGACATGACATGGTTGGCTTTTGTTGTGATTTCCATTAACATTTTAATGTATATATCTGCATGATGTCTGCTTTGCATTTTATGAATTAATAATAAATTGAATAATTGAATAAAAATTGAAGTTTGACCTTCTGTCTTCTTGTCAGGCTCTCGACTCTTAGGGTATAATGGTAAAATAATATAACAGGGCTACCTTGGGCAAATAAAAGTTCATTTATTGTGCAATATCTGTATTGTGGACTACATATTCAATGCATCCTTTATAATTGACAGTATGCAGTATACAGCAGCATTATTGAAATATGGGTCTCAGAGTGACCTAGTTTTAAAAGCTGCCTTTAGCTTTGGTAAAGGGTCCTTAATGTGAACTACAGGTATACTCAACTCTCATCAAACAGTACTATATTGCAAAAGCGTAGTAGCCATTGAATGCATTTTTTTATCCATCAAAATTTAAATATGGCATTTTTTGGGGGGCTGTCGGGGTTTAAATCTAAGTCTAGCTCCCTCTCTTGGTCATGTATCTTTATTGAAAATTGCTGTTTCAAGCACATACTTCACATATTCAGTACAGTGTAATTGAATATTACAAAGCAACTGTCATACATTGTAAATTACTGGTATTGTGAAATTTTCAGCCCATTTCACGCTTGAGAAAATGTTTTATATAAACAAGACAAAAATATGCAGATATGATGTACATGTACCCAATCAAATTAAAATCTGATGTAAAATCAGTAAATTTATTGAATAATACACATTTTTGGTTTATATCCTTTTTAACATCACATCCATTTTAGGGCATATGCATGCACAAAATCTAAATCTGTAAAAACTACCAAAACTGTAAAAGCTACATCTAGTATATTGAGTTTATAGACGATGTATATTTTCTACATTTAGATGTGCTTTCAAAGTAACATGGAAGTACAGATGCTGGATCTCTCCCAGGCACAACATTTTTTTGTTTATAAATATGCAAGCTCAGTCGGTAGAGCGGGGGTTTCGGATTCTGGTGACCCGGGTTCGGTTCCCAAGTGGTGTGCTAGTGCCCCGGGGGGGGCACTCGACCAAAAAAGTGGTAGGGGTGTGCCGCGGGCGAGGCAAAAAACGGGGGCCTTGGAGCGGGCTTATTGTAAAAAGGAGGGTCCTCGGAACGGGCTTCGGAACTACAAATGTTTGTGAAAACGGGGGTCCTCGGAACGGATCTCCGTATCTCTGTGAGTGCGTATATGCATCCCTATGGAACGGGCAATCGTGCATGACGCAGCTAGCGCGGCCTCCGCCGGGTATTAGGCGATGGTCGAAAAGCGCTCTACGGCCGCTTTTCACCAAAATTGCAGCTCTTTGTAGCAGATCAATGCGACCGGAACGGCGTAACGAAAAATATGCGAAGCTTTGGAACGGATTTCTTTCTTCTTTTTTCTCGATAAGAAGGAAATGCTATGCCTTGGAGCGGCTTTCTTTGTTCTTTTTCTTAAAAAGACAAAAATGCTATGCCTTGGAACGGAAATTTGAGTGTAAAAATGGGGGTCCCCTCCGCGGCACATACCCACTATGCATTATATACTGAGTGCCCCCCCCGGGGCTAGTGCCCTTTGGTAAGGCATTTATCCTCATTACCAGGTCCCTCGGAGAGGACCTTAAGCCCTCCGTCCCCTGGTTGCTTGCTCACAGGCATTTGTGCTTTCTTAGCAGTCAGGTAAAAAACCTCGGTATGAAATGTTAAGCTATTTGACATGTAACTGAACTGTTACAGTACCTCTCAGGGACAAACTTAAAATAATGGATCTACACTCAGCCAAAAGAGGGCAGTATTTCACTTCTGAAATAGGATCTCACCGAATGGTATTCGACATGGATGAATGGATGGATGGACATACGGACAGCTGGATTGTATCATCCATTCATTCATTAATTCATTTATTTATTCATTCATTCATTCACTCATTCACTCACTCACTCATTCATTCACTGACACATTCATCCATCCATTCATTCATTCATTTATTCAATTTGTTTAGTTTTATTTCAGCATGTTAGCCCCATCAGTAATTGACATACTGTTTTACATGGGGGCCCTGTACAAATACGTACATTTATACTTGTAAAAAGATTTAAATAGAGCTACAATGTACAGAAGATACTATAAGTAAGTTGCAAGTTCTGCTAGTCAAACTTATATATAAAACAAATATTGAAAGAAAAATCATTGCATCATACTAACAGAATGTTTTAAAGTAGACACCTGAAGATTCAATAGTATTTAATAATGATTATTATTTTTTTAATCATTGTAATGTATTACTCATCAGATAAATAACTTCCCTTTTCAAAAAAGTGAATGAGGCTTGCAGGAATCAACCCTAAAAATGATATATTTTCAGGCCATACATGTCTGCCTTGATAGGTCCTCCATCCTGCTACTATAGGAGTGACGTCATACCCCCTACACAGCTGACAGCACATGTACATGTATCATTCACTTTTCGCGTCTTATCTCAAGCATTGTCCGTATGACAGGGTGTCCAAACTTCGGACATATAAAGAATATTCATAAGGCTAATTCAATCACAAAATATTTACATTTTATAAAAATAAAAAAAATTCAAATAATAGCTACCAAATTGACAGCAAGAACATAAGCTAAAAAATATTGATGAAAAGTAGGTCAAGGGGTTTCGCCTGTATCGCAATCTCAAAATACTATTCCAATGGATGGGTAAATGTGATGGAAAATTGTTCTGAAAAAGTTTGATCCAACTTCGCAGACAAATGTTTTGTGGAGATTTAAACAAAAAGTCATGCTCAGAAGGTGAAATAATCATATCAAACTGCAAAGTGTTATAGAATTTGTCTGCTAGTACCACATTTTACTCACATTTTTTATGATTTCTGCTGGCAAAACATTGATTTCCTGTTGTTTGTTGAAGTTCAGATTTTTTTTTAACAGGCATTAACGGTCACAAATTTGCCATATTGCCAGAAAGTGATTTAATGGCAATGATGGAGAAGTACAGGGAAACTTGAAGTGAGGAGAATTAAGAAGAGTAAGAACATGTACCTGTCATCTCGCGGATGATGAATAAGATCTAACACCGCAGCAACAGCTCCCCTGCAGTGCCACTGCAACTGCCAGCGTACAGGCCTGGCAATAGCTTGGGTTTTTTCAACACTTTTTTCAAACACTTCACTGTACTGGTGCAAAATAACAGTCCAAGCTCAGTCTTTATAGTTTATAATTAAACAAGTGGAATGCCTCTGGCCGTCTCACCTGCATCACGCGATTCAATATAGCAGCAGTGCTGATTTTGAAAACTACTATAACTCGCACAAGATGTTCAGTGATACTTGGTTACTCTTATTTCCACGTTTTATGAACTAGACCAATACACTTATAGAGATATGATGGCAATTCAACAAATACCCCCAACATGGCCAAAGTTCTTTGACCTTAACATGACCTTTGACCTTGATCATGTGACCTGAAACTTGCACAGGATGTTCAGTGATACTTGATTACTATTATGTCCAAGTTTTATGAACTAGACCAACACACTTTCAAATTTATGGCTGTAATTCAACAAATACCCCAATTTGGCCAAAGTTCATTGACCCTAAATGACCTTTGACCTTGATCGTGTGACCTGAAACTTGCACAGGATGTTCAGTAATACTTGATTACTATTATGTCCAAGTTTCATGAATCAGATCCATAAACTTTCAAAGTTATGATGGTAATTCAACAGATACCCCCAATTCGGCCAAAGTTCATTGACCCTAAATGACTATTGACCTTGGTCATGTGATGTGAAACTCAAGCAGGATGTTCATTGATACTTGATTAACCTTATGTATAAGTTTCATGAACTAGGTCCATATATTTTCTAAGTTATGATGACATTTCAAAAACTTAACCTTAGGTTAAGATTTTGATGTTGATTCCCCCAACATGGTCTAAGTTCATTGACCCTAAATGACCTTTGACCTTGGTCATGTGACATGAAACTCAGGCAGGATGTTCAGTAATACTTGATTAACCTTATGGCCAAGTTTCATGAACTAGGTCCATATACTTTCTAAGTTATGCTGTCATTTCAAAAACTTAACCTCAGGTTAAGATTTGGTGTTGACGCCGCCGCCGCCGCCGCCGCCGTCGGAAAAGCGGCGCCTATAGTCTCACTCTGCTATGCAGGTGAGACAATAAAACCAACAAAATAACACAAATAGGCCTACTGTTCATTACAGTGTTTGAAGATGTCGAAACATCCAATTACATGGAAGAAAAAATAAAAATCTGAAGAAAAAACAAATCAGTAAGGGGAATGGATGCAATCCGATGCATGCATACGCATGGAGTAGGATGGTGGTGTACTGTGTGAAGTCATCATTGAGACTGTTTTGCGATCGCTCATTGTCTGTATTCATGATCAATCGAGAAGGGCCTCTAATAATTGCATTTGCTACATTTTCATGAATTCTACATGTATGAGACTTTGTAGTGACATATTTGTGTTTAATAAGACAAGACCTTTCCATCGATATATAGACCCATTTTAATGGTGATCAATATTTCACGGCATTACAATTTTTTTTAAGCCGAGTTGTCTTAAAACCAAAAGTGAAGGAACATCAATGGACATAAGCAAATCTTTGAAAATAAACTACATCTAATATTTATTACATATAAGAATGTTTAATGCAAATCATGCAAATAAAACAAGATTAAAGATGTAAATGAATGCAAGTGCAATTCCTCTTTCCAAGGAGTTAGTTTTGAAACAATTTTCATTTGAAATTAGTGGTGGACAGAAGCAGTGTTTTTCATGAGTGGCGGTAGGAAATCTTGTGCCGGTTGGGCCTGACCACTACCGTCCACTGTAGCTATAACACTAAATTGTCGATAATTAACACTTACATGTATCGTGAATTTTCTTCAATTGGCTACTTTAACATTTAATTTGCAATATTTATGATTCATAATGAATATTTTGTTTACAAAGTACCGTATACCATTGTGAAATATTTGGTATTCAGTGGGGTATTGTTGTCTTATATGATATGCATGATGATGCTGATGACAATGATGATGAAAATGATGATGATAATTATGATAATGATGATGATAATGGTAGATAATTGGAGAGAGTGTCCAATGGGAGAGTCTCCAATATTGATCGTGTGCCTCAACTGGTAACTGTGATGTGATACCAACTAGTTTAATAGCATTTTTACCTGCATCTGAAATCATGATCTAACCTGTGTCTGCTTAACTTATTTTACAAAATTTTGCAAAACTATCAGATGAGAAATAATGTCTTACATTTTTATGACATTTATTTAGCCTAGGGCGCACTTGTCGATCAGCATTGAATTTTGAGATCGCGATACCAGTGAAACCCATTGACTTTAATACCATATAGCTATTTTGATTCTAGGATCTTGCTGTCCAATTTTAGTTTTCATAACTTAGGTTGATATTTTGTGAACTATGAGTAATCTTTGACTAAGTATCACCTCTGTGATAATCTTTGAAATATGTGCAACTTATGGTCACCCAAGTTAAAACATATTAAGTCCCAACATGCTTCTCCAAGACATGGGCATGTCATGGTAATTTTTTGGACAACCATACAGGGCATTTCAGGCCTCTCGATTAACTTTAATTTTTGGAAGTCAGCCGGGCACCCTGGACTGAACTTTAGGTGGTCAAATGGCAATTTAGGTGGTCATCACATGCATATTGAAAATATTGTATCATGACAAATTGTAAAGTGTATCAACTCTGTATGTGTAAGTTTGCTGCGAAACACTACATTACTGGTGGAACCTTTCTGTGGATTAAAAAGGACAAACTCAAGCCTTTGTTTCAAAGAAGATAAAAAATTAATTACTCATGATCCTTTTCACACCTCTGTGTGTAACTGTCTCTCTCTGTCCCTTTCTCTCTGTCACTCTCTCTAAGGTAAACTCTGAGTCTCTGTGCTTAATTTGTTTTCTTTAAATGCATGATATCCTGTACTCATAGTTTGTTTTTGGATATCATATTAGTATTTTAATTTTGCATTGTGTAATTATGTAATTATTTGATGATTATGTAATGTTTATATTTTTTATTTGTAAAAAATTCCACAATTCAGCATCTGGCTGCGTAAGAATTTATAACAACTTTTTATGAAATGGGCCCCAGAAGTATACATCACAGAAAGAGTGGGAACAAAACCACAAGTGGCTTGGATGAGGCAAAACATAAACAAGTGATCATGTCGTTGTCCATTCCCCAACATCACAAAATGTGTCCTCAATCACCAAATTACACACAACAAGCTCACCACACGTTGAATTTGATACTATAATGAAAGGACTTAACTTTATTGAAGTTCAATGGGCTGATCGATGACCGGATACGCCGGCCGTCGATCGGCCCATGAAAGTCATGCGCTAGTGCCGAACTGTCAGTGGGTTGATCAACGTACATGCTGCAAAATAATGAAGGGTATTGAATATGCGGTCATATTGAGAGCGTACGGTAGTGCCGCACAATACCTAGGTGGTGGGATAACCAGTCTGTTGAATGATACCATATACCTCGGCATAAGAGTGTGTGCATCATACACACAAAATTTACAAAACTAGGTACCAGTTTTGCTCAGTGCGTGCATGCACTTTCAATCACGGGAGTGAGATTGATTGCATGCGTGGGACTAGACCAAGCGTGACTGTCTTTGATACGCAATGTGGATCGAATCTACAACGGAGTCGGGGAGAATTGTAAAAAAAATGGAATAATCAGTGCAGAATTCGTCTAAACAGATTTCAAAATTTCTAAACGTAAGCAACAAAATATAAGTTTAAATGCTCTGCAAGAGAGAAGTTTCATTCGTTTTAGACCTACCGGTACTCATTTTTGGTTTTCTACATTTATTTTTTCTGGTGGTCAGCCCGGGCACTATTACCCGACTTTTAGGGTGCCTGCCGGAGCTTTAGGCGGTCAATGGCCCCCGGACCGCCACCAATTTCGAGCCCTGCATTTGACGCACCCCTCAGGCATTTATTTTGACTGACAAACGGTGAAAATGACCCACACCTCTGTCACAATAATGACAGACATCCTCAGTAGCCTACATTGAAGTACAACAGAGTCAACATTTTGACGGACATACATGTATGACACACTTCTTAAAAATACAGAAATGATTTTAAATTGAGGCAGTCGTGAACTCTTTGCGGTAGCATTACTTACAGAGACTGACGCACTACTATCTGATGTAGTATAATATGATAATCATCTTATCTGCAACCTCAGGGCAAAAATGCAATTTTAAAATATTCATTTTCTCAAGACAACAAAATAGCTGATCAGTCATTTTGTGCGTTTTCCATCTTTTCCCACTGAAACACACATTCAGTATTATATGATACAATTTTTAGAGGCCGTTCTCATTACACTTTCTAAAACTACATGTAGTTTACTGGAAACCGATTCAGGAAACCAGTTTGGAAGATCGCTTTGCTAGCGTTCCAACTTGATCACACGAAAGTGGTTTTAAAAATCACTTCACGTAAAGCGATCTTGTTGCTATGGGGTGAAGCGTTTTGCGCAGTGTAGGCATTCTACACCTGTCGTGTGGAGTAGCGCGCTCAATATGTGCGAAGATCGCTTCCCGAAGAATGGTTGTGTCCTCATTTACGCTTAAACCAGTTTAACGAAGCAAAACGATCTTGAAAACTACATCGCGAGGTGGTTTTCTGAACCGGTGTGGAAGATCGCTTCGACCGTTCTCACTAAACGTTAGTTTCCAGTAAACTAGTTTTAGGAAGGAAGTGAGAACAGTGTCTAAGTGACCAAAATATTTCACATGCGAAGAGCGGTGCGATCAGTAACTGATATCGTTAAAAAAAAAGAGAACTGATCTCAGCAAAAATTATAATTTTTATTTTTTGTAGGTATTTCTGTATCAATGGTGGAAGTTTCATGAATTATAATAAATTAGTTGTTTGAAATGACTGAATTTATTAAGTGTTCAGTAATACAATCCACTGACATACTGATTTATATCAAACTATGTGCTTACATGTAGTCTACATTCTTCTGAACACACACCATATGCAAACGAGAAAGGTGACAAATTTCATGGTACACTGCACTCAAGGGTTCATTACCATCCTGCCTGTGGGGAATCTACAGGTAGGACTATGGTATGCCAATGCTGTACATAGCACACACTTTAAAAAATCATTGAAATATCACTTTCGTGACCAAACATACTAATTTCCATACAGTTGCAATTCATTTTTCATTAGTAACTTGGGAGTAATTTTTGTATTCACCAGAGCGCTCGAAAACTTGAATTTTTGGCATATTTTTGTGTACGCCCTCTATTGGTGGAAAGTAATATTGCAAGACAATTGCCATTTTTCAATCTCTATTTTTAATTAAGAAAAGATAATTTAAAGAATCAAATTTACTTAAGAGCCAAGTTATATGATGAATAGCTGTAATAGAAACTGACAGTGTCAACAAATCTCCAAAGAAAAAGAGAAAATGTGCCAAACATTGCCAACCTTATTTCACCACACAGGGAGTAGTAACAGAGAACAAGGTTATATCATAACCTTTTTCATAGAATGAGTGGGTACACTGTAACTTGTAAGGCCTTTTAAATATCCTCTGGCATACTACTTTTATAGTTGATAAAATATTGCTTGCAAAGTTCTTGAAAATGTCTAGATAAACAAGTCTGCAGACATACATGTACACCTGAGCGGGTGCTAGCTAACTCGGCATTTGAGAACTCAAGCTCCCTCCAAAACAAAAAATTATGTCCCAAGTTCATTCGAACTTTGATTGAAGTTGTCGTCAAACTGTACTGGACACTTTAAAGTTCAACTTGTTTGTCTGGACAAGACAGCAATTTCAAGAACTTTGCAAGCAATAAAATATATAATAAACTGACCCAACTTAAGTTAAATAGCGCTCGATCTAAGTAACGTTAAGTCTTAACGTACTTAGATTGAGCGCTATTTTGTTGAAAATATTAGATATATTATTTTGATCCTTCTCCATATTTTCATTTTCAATTTTGGGTGGCTGTCGGCTGTCGCAAAAGGAACTCTTCGCAAAATTTGTAACAAAATAATTTCAAACTCAATGTTCTTTTCTACAGATTTTGATCGATTTATTGTATTTTAGTAATTATACTGCATCTACTGGAAAAATACAATTGTGTCTGCAGTCAAGTAACAATCTCAGCTATCTCAACATATGGTGAGGTCTTATGATGGACGACTCCAAACCTAATATTTCGGAGGGGTCAAACTTCCTCAAGAGTTGACTTGAGGCCACCCATGGGTGCATTACTGCCGCCATGTACAGGAAAATTGAAGGCACGGCGCATGCAAAATTGCAACAAACTCCCGCGAATTTAAGAAGAAATTTAATCGAATCAAGTACTTCTATGAAACTTACCGAACGATGTGAAGTCAATTCCCCCTAATATATTGAATATCCCTCAAATAGCGTCATTTAAGCGTTGATTTTTTTTCTCGTTGACAAAATACGAACATCACTTCCATCTCCCAAATTTTTTCGTCTAATTAGCTAAAGAGGGCGCGCGATTTATCTTCATATTAAAGACACTACATGGGAAAGACTAGGCACAAAAACTATTTTACACGTAAATCGATGCAAAGCGTTACGCCAAGTCGGCAAAGTGTCCAGTCTAATTACTGTAAAGACTTTGGTGGAACGTTTATTGACAAACGAACGGTAGCACTGCGTTTGAATGTTTTCCGAAAAGTATTATCGTCAGCAAAAAATATAAAAAGTATGTTTTTTAAGTTATTGCATTTATTGGTGTCTATATTTTATCAAACAATCATGGGAATTGCGCATACAGTACCAGTCACAATTCTTTGACTACCTGTTTCTCCAGAAAACAATAGATTCAGTGGACCGAATCTATTGTTCTCTGGTGAAACAGGTAAACAGATAGTCAAAGAATTGTGACTGGTAGTATACAATGAATCAAGAATCTGGTTAAAAATAAACCGACAAGCTGAATTAAGGTTGTGAATTGTATTAGCGCCACCAACGACCTTCCTTTTATTTCCGTGGAAGAGACATGCAAAGCAACTTTTCAGGCTGAGGTAAGCGATTTTGCTCTTTTTTATGTGGTTTTTATATAGAAGAAATATTTGTAAAATTGAAAATGAAACGCTTTTCACCAGAAGAAGCCCTGGTGAGTAGCGGAATGAGTTTTGTTTAACATTATTCGTATTATGACCAACAACTCTAAGACTAAAATCCATTACGTAAACACGTTGGTCAGAGCTGCCAACCTTGTGCAAGCAGAAAAAGGAATCATTATGGCCAAAAAAAGGAATTTCCAACAAAAAAAAGGAATGTGTTAAAACGAACCTTAAAACCACATGCGACAAACATCCAATGCAAAAAGTATGTATGCAGTGAACAATTTAAAAAAAGTTAATCTCTAGGCCTAGTCTGGGCTAAGTAACGGAGTGTTACAAATTGGACCCAGCTTAGTCTTGGGCCATTTGATATAATCTACCAACTTTAATTAAGTCAGTAGCAGGGCTTGAATTAAGAATTGAGAGGGGCAAGGCCATTTTTAAATGGGCACTTTCAGTTTGGGGCAACCAGCAAAGTGGCCTTGGATGCCCCAAAATTTCAAGGGGTATCAAGGCCACTTTTATTCTAGTCAAATGGGCACCTAGGCAAATTTTTCTAAAAATGACAAGTAGGCCTTTCATTTTGTAGTGCAACCTACTCCGGCACTTATCAAAGTGAAGATCTGTCGAGAAAAAATTCTTTCAGGAATTCAGGGGCACCAAAATCAGTTCTGGTGAACATTTTTAGGGCTTCCTTTCCACTTCTAAAATAATTAATTGTTTTATGTTGAGTTTCCTGACAAAACTACCAAATTGTAGACTAAGAGAAAGAAAAAAAAAGGTGACATCAATTCAGACTTCTCTTCCGAAGTAACATTGTTTTTGCCAAACAGTACCCTTTAAAATTAAAGTGTCATAAAATGGAAGTGTACATGTAACATTCCACAAATATAGAAAAATTATTCATAAATCAATCTAATCTAAAATTCAAATAGATCTAGGTATAGATAAGAAGTTGAAATCATTCCACAAAAGTCCCATCGTAAATCACTTCACCATGTGCACAGCTCAGCCTCAATCACACTGCACGCACACTCAATCATCCCCAGCAGTGACAGCACTATAGAGCAGACATCTAGGCCGCCAGAACTGGGGAAGAAATCTTCCCATTCCTGCTAAACTGAATGCTAAAGTGCCGACTTTTTTAATGAATTCCAAAGGCAGTAGGACATCTCTCTAGTATAAATCATGTAAAACTATCAATAAATGTTGAATATCACCCAGAATTATTACTTCAGGGGACAATGAAGAGCTTTCCAGGTCTTTTCACAGCCGAATTCATCGTATTTGTTTGATACGAGTTGATGAAAATTAACCAGACAGTACCGCCCGTCAAAACATAATCATCCTCGATTCTTTCGTTTGTCATCGTAAGTTGCCATCTTGGATGACGTCATCATCCTTACAGACGTATTTACCAGTCGCTATATATCGCGATTCGTACCATGCATGCCGCTCGCATATTCAACTAACGTATATGTACGTGCACGCTATCAAATTATTAAAGTGCGTTGGAAAACCGGCCGGCGGGCGACTACGCACGCGCAAGTACCAGGCTCATCTCGGGCTCAACACGCACTCCACATACATACAATTCTGTACACACATTATCAAAATTGTCAAAAAACGTAATTTGAAAAGAAAAACCATAATGCCGGAATTTGAATGAAAAAACGTAATGATTACGGCAAAAACGTAATGGTTGGCAGCTCTGGTTGGTGCATTAGCCAATAAATATTATAAAATATTATATTTATTGGCTAAGCAAGTCTTTTACAATTCACGATATTCATCGGCCAATGGAAGTATTTTTTTAAAATTTAAATTGGCACTGCTCATGATTTCGTCGCCCTCTCTTATTATACGCATATTGTGACTTAGACAGCTGGCAGCCGTCTGTTTCGAGGAGTTTTTTAACTTTTTTTTTTTTTTTTTTTATTTCTCCTCATACACAGACGGCTCGCTAGCGTGCAGCCACCATTAGGGGACTTGCAATGCAAAATCCCCCCATCGGGGTCTTCAATTTTTGTCTTTAATGAATAAAAATTTTGAAAATTAACCTGACCAAAATGCAAATTAATATTTCCTCTTGGCATTAATTGCCAAAAAACTGAGAAAAATCAAGTTAAAAAGAACAAAAACAGTGACTTACCTCGGCTGTCGCGCAAATTCACTTCCCCGTTTTATCCGATCTTAAGTACATAAACATATGGCCATTGAGTCCCCTGTACAGATCGCGCTAGAACTTCGGTCTCTGTATTTGGTGAGTGAAGCCAACGGAGTTCAGCTGAACAACCAACATAACAGAGACCGAAGCTTTTGGTCTAATTGTGACTAGGCTACGAACAAAGACGGAAATATGGCGACAAGATCATCTGTATCTGCTCATCTCCTTACAATTTTTCTTAATTTTTGTTTTATTTTTCGTGTAAAAATAAGGTTATAAGTGCCTAATGGGGGAAAAATTAACTTCTTTTGTTTTTCCATTTACAAAATTGTGTGATAAGTTAAGCAAATCAAGTATTTTGGAGCAACATTGTTGTCTCCAAAAATACTCGCCTGTGTGTGGGCCCATGCTATGCCGACCCAGTCTTCATGGGGATTAAGCCTACGTATAGTAGAAATAATTTTACTCCCCAGAAGCCTCCAGGCTACGTGTGAGTGACTTGAGGCTGGACCAAAATCAAATTGGGCTTTAGCCTTAGGCTACTTACACAGATTTCAAGGCGTGGGACAACCAAATCAAGGATACCAAATTAGGCTAGCTCTATACTCATTAAAATCGAAGTTCTCTTACCTCTGTCAGGCCCATATTACACAGCTGACAGACTCCAGTTTTTTCTGCATTTTGAATATGAGGTTTGATAGAATTTCCCATTTCTAAGGGTTCAAAAGATAAACAAAAGTTGACAGACCCCGATCTCTAATTCCGGCTGTTAAGTTCTGATCAACAGATGGCGCTATTTAACTTGCTTCAAGGCTTGCTTTATTTCAACTCTGGTTTCAATTCGACTTTTCATCATCATCATCATCATCCAGGCGCGTAGCCAGGTGTGGGCAGTGGGGGCGGTCGCCCCCCCCCCAAAAAAAAAAGCGAAGGGAGGAAAGGGAAGAAAGGTAACTTTGTGGGTTTTTCTTTTTATTCTTTTATTTTTTTCTAAAAAGAGAAACTCCTTCACTCTTGCTCTAATTTATCTATATGAATTTTGCTTCTGCGCTGCGCGCGGTTAAATGACAATATTGCAGTTCTCCTTTGTATCTCCTCACCCTTTCTCTAACCCTGTTTTTCCACCTCAGCTATATGTGTTTCTTGCCAGTTAAAGTTCAAATGTATACATTAGGGCATGGAATTAAACATGTTTTATAGCTCCATGGAATTAGAGTAAGGTTAGTCCGAAGTATATAAAGTTATCTCTTTTTTTTCAAATTGATCGCGCAACTTCTGGACAGGTCGGGTCGACTCCGGGCGGGTAAATCTTTATATCAATTTCTGCCGTCACCTCCATATAGGCAACTTCTCCGCTTTTCAGCTCATTATTAACAACCATAAATTGGGGGCAAAAATGTACCTATTTAAAAAGAGGAAGGTAGGCCCTATACAATTCGTGTCGTATTAAATAAAAAAAAAAGTAAAATATTTTTTTATCAAATTCTATTAAACTTCATTTCCCTGCACATTCATCTCCTGTCCTGTTTTGCGCCCTCAGTTTGAAATTTTGAATGACACTTAAGTTTCTTTATCATTCAAAATAAAGCACTTCAGGATAATAGTCAAAGAAATCATCCTTTTTTATATAATTTAAATAAATCACAGAAGTTTCAACTTTTTGCGCACTATTTTCATTGTAATGAAGTTCAATAATCTTAGAAAATCAAATGAATTAGAGACGATGGGGTATGAGAGATATCTGCATTTGATGAAACGTCCGCCGTTTGAACTTCAGAGTTTCCTTTGCTCAGGGCGGGGAGGAATATCTTCCTCCCAGCATATACCCCTCTTCTCCTCTGTTTTGCAAGTTAAAGATATAATTGTTTGAAATCAAATCTGATCTTTCCAAGGGACGCATTCATTTTAACTTAGAGAACCCTTATCTCGGGACCCTTTTTGGGGAAACTAAATTGATAAAACGCTTTAGCTTCCGCGGGGTAATTATTATTTTAATTTCCTCCATTTTATCCCTTTTTTGTGCGTTCACAATCACTTTTGAAAACGAGGTTCAAAATCACAATATAGTCAACTGAATTGGAGCTGATATAGGTACTAGAGACAAGAGAGACGGCTCCTTTTCATTTTAATTTATGAAACACCGAAAGCTTCGCGAGGGAGGGGGAAACTCCCCCTCCCTGCTCCCACCCCCTAGGGGGCGCGCTTTGCGCGCTCTGTAAGTGTTTGCACACTTCGCGTTTATTTACCGCCCCCTCCAAAATGAAATCCTGGCTACGCAGTTGTTGTCATCATCATCATCATCATCACCATCATCACCATCATCACTTGCTGTCATCACCATCATCACCATCATCATCATCATCACCATCATCACCATCATCACCATCATCACCATCATCACCATCATCATCATCATCATCATCATCATCATCATCATCATCATCATCATCATCATCATCATCATCATCATCATCATCATCATCATCATCATCATCATCATCATCATCATCATCATCATCATCATCATCATCATCATCATCATCATCATCATCATCATCATCATCATCATCATCATCATCATCATCATCATCATCATCATCATCATCATCATCATCATCATCATCATCATCATCATCATCATCATCATCAGCCATAATCACCATCACCGACATCATCAAGATGAGCATTATCGGTCATCATGATCATGATCGTTATCATCAACCATGATCTGAATATGGCATACAGAAATGTGCCGCTGGAATGGGTCGCTTTTTTGGAAGAAATTCCTGAACATGGGGTATGGTTTTATGCTAGAAAATCCCTAAACATGGCCCCCCTTTTTAGATACTGGCCTTAAACATGGGTCCACTGCCCCACTTTTTAGATACTGGCCTTAAACATGGGTCCATGACCCCAATTTTTAGATACTGGCCTTAGACATGGGTCCATATTCTTTTCCAATTTTGGGTGATTACCCTTTTCTTTTTTGCTTGTCAAATTTTAATAAATCCTTAATAATGGGTACCTTTTTAGCAAAAATGACCCGTAAATATGGGTATGGGTTTTGAACCTTCAGCCGCACACCCCCGTCCAAACCAAATCTAAATACCCCCCCCCGGGTCTTAATCACCGTCATCCCTAACATTACCATGATCATCACCGTATTGATAATTTCCATCATTATAAGCTTTATCATCATCACAACCATTTTCACCATCATCATTTCAAAGTTATTTAAAAATTCGGAATTAAAAAAATATATATATTCATTGGCAATAGATTGAAAGGAAGTTAGGAAGAAAGAATGCAACAAATTTCTCCTCCCCCTTTTTTTTTCCATCTCAGAAACCATATGGAGTTTTAACTTTTTATGCTATCAACATTGTCAGACAAACACTTTAAACACAACTTCTAAAATTTTGCAAAAGTTATCTCCACAACCTTTTACATGTATCTCATCTCAAATTCTAATCAGATAATTGTCTGTCACTCCCAAATTCATAAAAGTTGAATCTGAATCCTCAAACTCTATTTATTTGGATACCTAAATATATATTTCGGGTATGACCCATTACCTTATATTTGCCCTTGTGACCCCCGCATCTAATCAGACAACTGCCCCTCCAATATGCACACATAGACAAAGTTTGAAGTTCTTCTAAAATGTTCCTGCATGAAAATATATTTCAATCACAATGTATGTATGACCTCTCCGGCCTTTGAACTCATGAATCCAAAATCTATGGCGATCATCATCACTCACAAGCCAAGAAGTCAAAATCACATAAGTTTCTTTGGTTATTGCAACTTAATGTATTCGAGTATAAAATGACCTCTGCGACATTTGACCTTTGACATTGATCCTCCAAATCTAATCAGATCCTCACTTCTAAATGCACACTTAAAAATTAAATCTGAATTTGATCTGTGACATGGTTCTGTAGTTATCTTGAGAATGGAAATGGGACTAACCACCCAAAGACAGCCGCTTCCAGCAATCGTCATTGGTGGGCAGAGACATAAACAAAAATTTGAGGACCCTCCCACTTTCCCCTAGAACATATTCATACTATCCAGGATATACTTTGTACAGATGGTGTCTAATTGCATTCAGGATCTATACTTCTGTGGTCTCTTAATTCATACACAACTCATTTGGATTGATATGAGACAGAAAAAGACAATTCATGTAATTGGTAACAATCAAATTTTTATTGCTTTTTCCATAAATATTTGAACAAGATATCTTTTCATACCATATATTCCATTATCATACCCCATCAATAGCTACAAATAATAAATGTGATATTTACATGACAAGTACTGTGATATATAATAAACTAACAGTAATAAACTAACATGATGCAAGCATTACCCATTTTTTGGTCCACTGAAAATCAGTCTTCAGCATACTACCCTTTAAAATAAGATGAAATCTATCTCAAGAACTTTTTGAGCAAAATATCTGTATCACTACATAATTCTCAGAGAACTTCTGAAGCTTTGCTTCTTCTTAATGCATTCATGTGCAACTATAAGAATAGCAATACAAGTTCTTACTTGCTGTTCAAATACTTATCATATGAATATTCAAAATAATGAACTAATGATGTACAATTAACTTTGTTAATAAGACACATCAATTTATACAGCAATGAATAAGCTACAAAGTACAAAGATGCAAATTCTATGTATTCACATAGATGAGTATTTCCTTTTAGAAACGCTCAAATCTGCAAGCCTTGGAAATTGATATTTATTGTACTATTCACTGGCTGGACTTTCATGATGTAATCAAAATGTCAACTCAGTCATGATTACATGCATTTGTATAGAGAATTATTCTATTATTTTCTTGTTTACAAATTTGAAGTTTTACTCTATTTGCATAGAAAAATTTCATTGAGAATATTAGTGTATTATTGACAGAAACCTACAGCTTTGAGTCATATATATGCCTATTAACTACAATAGCTGATATGTCAGACAATACATGGGTGAAAGCAGCGCAAAATAGGCAGCAAATCAATCATTGGAAACAATTACCTTTTTAGCTATAGGTTTCATCTATTTGAGTAGGAAATACTTCCAAATTTGTTTTATGCATATTTTTTTTTAAGCTTTGAATGTGATATATATAAAATAAAGTAATCAAAGTTGATCTTTTTTTTTTTTACATAAAAACACATGAAATAACAATTCATTAATAGTAATATGATGCAATAACATCCATATTAGAGGAATGCAAATATGAGTATTTTGTGAGTATTTGTAGGAGTATTTGTCAGTAACAAAATTTGTGAAATTTTGCTGGTGCTGCACCATCCCGAGTTTGCTCAATCTCGAGATTTTAGCCCGATCGGCCCTCTTCGCGATTATAATCTCGAGATTCAAGAAACCCCGTCTCCACCATCGCAAGAGGAGCAATTCATGCTCGAACGAGGCATTATGGTCCGACGCCGTGAATAAATACGAATTGGCGCGATAATTCGTAAAATAGCGCGCTATTTTGCAAATAATCCCAAGTTGACTTGGGATTGCAACCTCGAGATTAATCCTACGAACTAGCGCGATAATTGCGTCTCCATTGCAAATAATCTTGAGTTCAGATCAGGATAATTTGTCGAATCAAAAATAGCGCGCTAATTTGAAAACTCGGGATGGTGCAGACGGCCCTTTTATGAATCAAGGTTCTGAACTTCTTCACAAACCCCCATATACTCATCATAAATTCACAGATGTTTTTTGTTAACTTGTGTTTTAAAGGAGTCATACATTTCACAACAAAATGAAATTTCTGAGAACATTTCCATTTCTGAGGATAATCCATTTGCAGAAGAAAAGTAATGACGACAAACTTAAAAACCAAGAAAAGATTAATCTAATTAAAATTTTCAGATAAAGTGTTATACAATATATAAGCAAGTATAATTATCATTATTTAGATGACTTAGTATGCACATGTTTTCCCTAGTAAGTACAATACGACAAAAGCAAGATTATTTTACAAGGAATCACATTGATATAATATTCAGGTACACTGTATAAATGCATGCACTGAAATGAGTACATCATATAAAACCCAAACCATTTCAATAAAAAGGATATGATAATCATAATTAAAAAGCTATTAGTGTTATTAGATATGTGAAATCTCAGTTACTGGAAGACATTTTGTGGAAGATATATAATTTTCAACTTTGTAAGATTTGGAAGCTCCTTTTGGTCATGACATATTTGGAAAGTCTAAATACAACTGTTTTTCCCCAAGACAACTTTTAATACAGATAATTAATTACCAGAAGGTCATGATGAAATGAATAATAATTCCTACCTGTTGCCTGTCTGGATATAAATCATCAAACTAGCACATTAATTTTCTTTTCATGTCAATTCATTTGTGTAATTCATACCAAAAAATTAAATGTAATGAATATTGAGACACTATATAAGGCTAAACCCTACAAGTGGTGTTTGCATAAAAAACACTGAAATACTGTTAAATACACATGAAAATGTCAGTTTTTTCATACAAACTATCCGGTACAAACAACTTATTTGTAGATAAATATGTCAGCCTACTACAATGGCATAATCTAATATTATATAAATACTCTTGCACAAGCATGGAGGCCTATTAAAGTTCAGCCTTTGGTCTAGCAATCACTGTTACCAAAAGTCTAGTACAAGGCCCCGTCTTACAAAGAGTTGCAATTGACCTGATCAATCGCAACTATGGACAGCCAGCAACGTCAACATATAAAATGCTTGTTTGTTCAAACAAATTTCTAGATATGAATGTATATCCATAAATTCATTGATTTGACAATTTGGTGTGTTCTCCTTTGTTTCCAAAGGACATTTTACAAATTTCCTGCTGTAGAAGAAATTATGACACTGATGGATTTCCATAGAGTTAATAATAATAATATTCCGCATTTATATAGCGCTTAACACATCGAAACGACATCTCTAAACGCTTTACAGATATATTATTACCCCGGTCATCGGATCCTTGCATGCCCGCATACAATGTATGCACCTTCTCCACTCCCTGGGGAGCATACCAACAAGAGTTCCAAGACTCAATTGCTAGGCATACTACATAGGCTTTCGCATCCTACTGGGTACCCATTTAACACCTGGGTGGAGAGTGGCAAATTGTGGATTGACGCCTTGCCAAAGGACGCTAGGCCATGGCGGGATTCGAACACACGACCCTCTGATTACAAGGCGAGAGTCAGAACCGCTACACCACGGCGCTTCCACGGTTACGATTGATTGGCTCGATCGTAACTCTTTGTAAGACAGGAACCAGATTACAATCAAGGTAATGGCATCACTGAACTATGCCTGAATACATGAAGACATCCAGTCATTGAATAAACAAAAATTACAGTATTTGACCCCACCCTAAGGACATCTTTGCCCATAGGGAACACAAACAGATATATCTAAATCATACAACATCCTCACTAAATCCTCAATGTTCATTTTTCTCATTCATATGCAATTGTGATATTCCTGTGCAAATAAAGTCCATAGAACTTTTTTCAAATCCCTGCCAACAACCCCCTTGCCTTATCTACATGTACATGTACCTCCCATCCCTCCCTGGTTAAATAATACACATCTCATTCCAATAAAATAAAGATGTTGTCCTTGTTATTATCAGGAAAAAAAACTAAATGTCAGAAATTCAAAAGAAACATACTAGTTAAATATAAACAAATTCATTTGTTATTTATACAGCAGATGCTCAATAAAAAAAGAAGAAATATCAAACAAACTAAAATCCTGGTTATTATAGTTTCCGACATGACCATAACATAAAAACACACTAACAATACTTGCAAACCTGTTGAGGAAACCTAAAAATCAAATAACAAATCCATCTTGGCACACACAATATACACATAACTTGTTCTCTCAACCTTTTTCATCAGGCAATAATAATCTAATGGTTTCTCAGATTGCTTGTGCGACAGACCTCAATAAAGAAAATTGTTACGTTATCATACCAGCACTACATTGTGTAGATCCATTTTCTATTATTATATACGAGTATTACATAATAACATATCATACATGAGGATGGTCATAACACTGACAGTTTCTAAGTAAAGGTTGTTGAAACTACCTTGCCAATATGTGTGGGTCATGCGTGTGTCTTTGTGCATGTTCAAAATAAAGATCCCAAGCCATGCTTACTTTTTAGATGTACCGATACCTTACACCATGTCTTACATACCATATTTCTGTAAATGTATTGCAAAAATACCCTTTTAAACAGTCAAAAATTAAGCAAACATAAATATTGCAAAATATGCTAAGTTCCTTTTAGCTCTACAGATTTTTTAATGGTTAGTATACCATTATTAAATTTTAAAAAAATATGTGAAATCGTGTTATTTTTCATGATTAAGAAACATTAAATTATCTAATAGAATTTGAGAGCACTTGATTCACAATCTGAACAGCGACATTAATTGAACATTACACGTTCACGGAGGTAAAAAATCATTTAAAACCACTGGCCTATTTGTCGTCCAACAGGTTATACAAAGACAACAATCTCATATGTGAGTATCAATGCTCTATCAATAAACAAATGATAACATTAAATAAACTTAATAAACCCAGTATCATGTGGTCATTCCAATAATACAAAATAATCTAGATATGATACTTGTAGGCACTAGTCACACCTTTTAAGGTTTCATTCAATCATTCATGCTCATCTTTTGTAGGGGCACAATTGACATTTTGAAATGCAGTTTAATCGTTCAAAGCAAAGTTGCATCCTTTTCATTTCCATACAATATATCAAAATGATGTAATACTTGAAGATATACCTACAAAATCCACAAATATTGTTCAAAGGATAGATGGACCAACCATGCCTGGTACTAGTATGAGCAGAAACAGTGCTCCCCTGCACTATTAACTAGATTTGCATTTCTCAAGGGTGTTTTTTACTCCTGAGCCCTTTGACACAAAGCTTGTCAATTGATCATACCATCGATATGTATGATTGATATCATATAATGACTAATACAAGCAATCGTTCAAATCAATCTTATGATCAGTCACAAAGCTTTGTGTAATGGGGAAGCATATTGATTTTGCTTCCTTGTCGAAACACACTGTTACTGACACTGATTCTGCACAGCTGTACAATCTTGATAGTAGATGGGAGTACATGTTTGATAATCTCATCAGCAAACCTTTGTGCTGATGTTAATCAGGTACAAGATCGGAAGGAGAGATAAAGAGTATTTGTCTAAGGAAGTACTCCATGGTTTAATCCTTTATGATTCCAATAATGCATGCCATCGACACACCTGGTGACCCTTTGATTCTCTCATCTCATTCCAATGGCCGATCTCTTCTTCGCTGCTGTTACTGAGACCCATTGAGAACCAACCAATGGTCTCCTTACGCTTCACTCCTTTCTTGTTGAATGCCGTGAAGAGTAGGGTCATCTCAGGAAGCTGAAACTGGGCAACCTGATCAGAGAAAAAACATACATTTTTGAAATTTTGAAGTTACGTTTGTACTTACAAATCATTGTACACCAACTGGTTTAATATCGACACATGATTGAGTAAAACAGCAAAACACTGAAATATGTCACATTTGAAACAGTGACACATATGCAAGTGGATGTTTAATAATTGGTAGTGTACGAAGTAAGATTCTTGTATTATACATTTAAAACCACTTATCAATTAGATGTTGTTTGAAGGTTTGCATGGTGGTATGTACAATCGCTGATGTGGTTTACGGTACACCATGTGAAGTGTTGTAGAAACAGTGGATAGGAGAAGAGAAGAAATGGATAGGCGAGAAAGTGGAGATTTGAGAGTAGAGTATTCTTTCTTGAAAGTAGTCCTGAAAAGGACTGTAAACCAGGAAAGATGATGAGTTGAGAACAGCTTGAGTAGTAGAGCTAGTGAGGAGATGCTGGCTTGAGTCGGCGAGTAGAGATGATGAGTAGTATACTATCCACTTTCTCGCCTATCCATTTCTTCTCTTCTCCTATCCACTGTTTCTACAACACTTCACATGGTGTACCGTAAACCACATCAGCGACTTATCAATTACTTCTGATTCACTACTTAAAAAACAAATTTAGGCATGGTGTAGGAGACAGAACAATTAAAGTTATGTTTACCTGGAAAAAGAATGTCTCCTTAAATGTTGGACTAGACTGGCTTCTCCTGACAGAAGTCTTGCTCTTGGAGATCTCAAAGCCACTGGATGACATTAGAGCAACCTTCACAAAGGAATCTGTGACACACATACAACAATTAGATAATATGTAAGTGTTGGCTAAAACTGTATTCAATAAAAACGTGTTAAAAGTATGATTAAGCCCCTCAGTAATAATTTTGCCAAGTTATAAATGCTTTATACTCATGACACAATCTGTCAGAATGTGTGATAGGTTTCTGTTATTTATTCTAATGTTGAAAAAAAATATTCAAGCTCAAAGTATAGAGCCAATAAATAGTCGAGCTATTCCTGAAATCATTGTGGATCTTGTCTGGTTATTCAGATTCCTAATAAAAGTTATGTCCATGATTTTACCGCATATGGGATTTCATAACACCTTTCCCAATACCCCAATTGGTTTGTATATATAGCAATTGGAGGACTGGGGTGCAAATGATGTTGAGTGATGTAACCTCTTTTGTGTGTATGATAAAAAAGGGAGTATAAATTATTGTGATGGTGTATTCAGTGGTGTGAAGGCATCATTGGAATAAGAACTCAGAAGGGTGTCAAATATTTCAATGTGAATGGCATCGGTTCATCTATCGATGTGGTGGCAGTGGTGGGATATGATCAATTATATTATTGTGACAGGAGTCTGCTCATAGTGGCACGGTGGCAGCAGTGGGATATAAGTTCATAACAATGTGGTGACTGGAGTCTGTTCACAATGGCATGGTGGCAGCATTGGGATATGAATTCATAAAATTACTGTAACTGGAGACTGTTCATAATGGCATGGTGGCAGCGGTGGGATATGAATTCATAACATTACTGTGACTGGAGTCTGTTCATAGTGGCATGGTGGCAGCAGTGGGATATGAATTCATAACATTGTGGTGACTGGAGTCTGTTCATAATGGCATGGTGGCAGCAGTGTGATATAAATCCATACCATCAAAATTAATGGTGTCTTAAATAATGTGACAGTGTTTACCGGTAATTAAAATGACTGGAGCATCACGCCAGCATCATTTACCTTATGGGGGCAATATTGAGATGTTGTATGCATATCGATATGCAGTCCTAAATTATGCTAACATACTGTGAGTATTAATTATGTTATACAACTATGAATAGTTTAGCACCTTGAATCTGGAACCATTTACATTTGATGGTGACATCAGATTGGTAGACTAATTTGAACAAAAACATAGTGTAATGTCACATTAAAAAAATATATTCTCATTGACATTTGGACCATGGCTTACTAAAAATCAATAAACACTTCTCTTCTTTCAAAGCTATTATCTTATTACCTGGTGCTCTACCAGCAGCTTTCTGCTTGAAGTGGCTTCCCTTGATAACCTCTACATCCAGCCGCCCAGTGGTGGCATTGTAAGCTAGACCTATCAAGATCTCGGGTACACTACCCTGACTCATTGACTGCAGAGAAGATGAACTGTTGGTGTCGGACAGATCTGAGGTACTGGAGTATGGAGAGGAGCCATCCTTGCTCTGTAAGATGGGTGAAAATGTGAAGACATTGAAACACGGTTTGCAGCTTAGCAAAAAAAAGGTAATGGGCCAAACTGAGAGGCATGAGAAAACATCGATTTCATGCATGATTTCCAGTTATCTTCCATTTCAAAGAATTCATACCGATCTTATCATAATAATAATAATAATACAGGATTTGTATTGCGCACATATCCATCTTGCTAGATGCTCAAGGCATTCCTATATTACCCCGGCTAAGCTCCTCACGTGAGGAGTGTGGCAAATGTAGATTAATTTCTTCCCAAAATAATTCATTGCCAAAGAGGGATGCAAACCCTAAACCGCAGATTACTTCAAACATACAACGGCCATAAATATTAATGGCTAAAATAAACCTTGCCAATTAATGATTGATAATAATTAATAATAATTTGTGTTTTATCTTCTTTACTGGCATGCATTTTAAAAAAGATTATTTAACTTCTTTACAGATAACGACAGGTAGTTCATTTGAAACAAGTATTGGCTATACTATAAACAACTATAATTGGAATCACCAGATTCTGCACAGATGCTTATTAGAATGTATTCATTCATTGCTTATACATAAATGTTCATTATTTCTTGAACTTTATCCCTAACTTGGCCCCCCCCCAGCTTCTGCACCCCAAAATCAATATAAATGTGACATTTTATTGTCCTAGTTACAAATATCCTCCCTAATAAATGATAGATTTCAGAACCTCCTTCAAACCAATGGGAGGAATAGTCCATTAAAGAAAGACTACTGCTAAAGAAACTTCTCTTTTAATCCCTTACAATAATAGTGATGTAAGCAGTATTCATAAGGGACCCAATACAGCATAATATCCACTAGAGCTTATCCACAGTATTGACAATGCAGCAAACTCTTGGTCAAGAACAATGAAAAGTCTATCAGGAACAAGGGTTGACCCTTCAATGAATACGACATGGTCTATTCAGTTCAACAATTTCAAAGCAAGACACAGAACATTTGGAAGGAGCAACTTGGCTTGAGAAAGTCCATAGGTTGAGGATAAAAGTAACTGTATTCCCAAACCTCAGTATTTCTTAAGCTCCTGGGATTTTTGTTTTTTCTGATCAAATTTGGAAGATAAAATCTATCCAGGTGGAACAATGTCTGATAGATTACCATTGCTGAAATGCATCATAAAAGCAGTTGCTTTAATTGATAATTTTGTTCTAAATAATGGTAACAAAAGTAAAGATATACATTCCAATTGGAAGTTCACTCTCCCAGAAGTTGGTCTAAATCAAATTTTGATAAACATTACATTCATGTTTTGAAAATACAAATATAAATATCATACTTCAACTTTAGCAACTCTGATAAAAATAGACAACGTTGAATTTTGAATCTCAATACTTCGAGGCATTCACAAAAGTTATGCATAATTATATTAGGACCATAAAGATGAACTCTTTACTCACCACATCACTGCGAGGGTCGATTCTGACTTTGATGATTTGCTTGGTACCAATGTTTAGCGATGAGAACTTGATGATGCTCTCTCCAATTAGCTTCTCCTTCCTCATCCTCTCACAGCCATACAGTCTGCACCTCAGAGCAGTACTCACAACCTCATGAGGGAAGATCCGAGAGAACCTGAACAACTCTTTAAAGAGAGGCTCCTTAGTCTCTCTGATGTGGGTCTTAGCCCTTTGGCGTTTGCTTGGAAGCAGCAGAAGACGTAGCCTGAAGCTGGAAGCTCCACCTTCATCCTTAGTTGGTAGGTTATGGCACTTGATGATGGTGACATTCATACGCCTTGCTTCACCGTTGTACTGGAAAGCAATTTCAAGTTCACCAATGGAGGGACCCGCATCAGCTGGCTGGACATTCTAAATGGATGAAGAAAAAAATGTATCATTGAATTATTATCTGAAATTTGAAAAAAAAAAGAGCAAATAGAAATAATCCTTCAGGAGGTATCAACAATTATTTTCACCTTGGTGAAAAGCAGCAACATAGAAGTTCTTTCCAAATTGATTTAAACCACACCCCATCAGCGCAAAGGCCTGTGATAAATATTCCACTACTAATAATATCAACTTATGACTATGATTATACAACTTTGATGGGTATTTAATATTGATGCATATATAAGAACACATAGATCTATAGTAGATGAAAAGTTAGATGGAGAGATGGATAGATTGAATGATAGAAAGGCACCGTACCTCTACAACTATATCATCGTCATCTGATCCAACCAGAGGCAGATCATCCACCATCTCTGATTGTACAGGATCATCATGGCCTTCTTGACCTATCGATATGTCACCTTGTTCTGCATCCTCCGCTCTCACACCTGGTACAGACACAAAGAATCAGAAACAAATAGGGACATTAGAAATATTGTTATTGGAAAATGGAAAGATAACTAATTTGAATAAAAAGTTGAGAAACTGGACACAATGAATAATGGAAATTGACAGGAATAGAACAGTAAAACAAAATCATACCATTTAATTTTTTTTTCTTTAATTCATTGATCTTCTGCTTAAAAAATGATGAGATTTGCAACTACTACCCAGACTTTATCTGGTACACTGATAATCTATTGCAACTAGCCCTCATGACAAAGCAGCCTCTGTTGAAAATTAGTGAATCAAAACAGCAGTATTGTCATGGACTCTGGACAAACAACATATTTGCAATTTTTCATCAGCTCAGATTTTGGGACAATCTGCGGTCCCGGTTTAAGATTTCCAACAAAGACCTTTACACTGTTCATTGTGATTTGACAGGCACTTTCAATAGATTTACTAGTGTTGAAGAATCTGTCCTGTTGCAATTGCTACTGAGTGAAGTTTAAATCAAATATAAAAAAGTAACAGTGTTGCCAATGCTGGCCTCAAGGAAAATTATTTGGCATTGGCCGTGGGATAGGTCCTCGGACCAGGCCAGCTAAGGCCAGGAAATATTGAAAAATCAGTTGTAGTGATTGTTATCCTACAGCTTTATAGCAATGGCCTTAAAGCTGACCTCAAGCATAAATTTTGTGGATTTTGCCTTGGACCCTTGGCCTTGGGCAACCAGGCCTTGCTTTGCCATTGGCCTCGGTCTCAGACAGCCTGGCGTTGGGTTTTCAACCTTGTGCACAACACTGAATAACCATTTCATAATTTCGAATTTATCATATAGGCACACACCCACAATTTTGCCTATTCAGTGTAAACAATAGTGAACAATATTTTGTACTTAAAAATGGTGTTCATTGATGCATGGTCCTAGCACCTATATAGTTTAGAACTTCAGGAATCTTTGTAATCATGATAAGTCATATTTTCAAGAAATTAAAGTATTATTAATCATAATCTCACAAACAATCATGAAAGTTTCTTTTTCACTGGGATACCCCGTAATCCCAAGCCTTGTACAGGGACCACCCGGTTCCAATAGGCAGTAGGTAAAATGAGGATTCCCAACAGACAATTCAAATCATCATGTATGGGATACTAATACTTCCATACTCTTTAGAATTATAATCATTGCTACAGAGACACATACTACCTTCATGGTACCTTGGCATTTTGCTTTTATGAACTTCGATATAAATACTAGGGCAATATGAATACTATTAAGCCTAGGGCATGAAAGGTGTTCATTTATACTTCACAGATATGAAAAAAAACCAAGAAATGTGGATAGTGAGAGAATGAAGAAGATATGCATTCCCCTTTTCACCAGTTCACAAGGTATTACCTTCATATACCTTTCAGAATTGAAAAGATGTGAGGATTATATACTGGTAGATGACCTAAAACTCTATTGAACCTCGCTGTTACAACCTTCATTATTTTGTCAGTTTTTGGCATAGGTTGGGATATACAATATGTTAGGAGCAGAATTGAACAAAAGCTCACCTTGAGAGTTTATACATGTCTATGTACCATTTGAAATGAGTGATAAAAGTATTTTTGTGTTGCTATACAATGGGAATTCTTCAGTATGGAAAACCCTCATGAATACATGTATAATTGCCTTGGTTGATAGTCCTTGGTCTCCTATTGACTTGATAATTCAAATCAATTTCATGCAAGTCAGCCAGACTAACAGCAAGACAGAAGTATTACTAAAATGCTTAGAATATTCTTTTTCCTTGTTGAAATATACATATGGGAAGCAAATGAAAAGGTGAACATAGTTTTGATTTAATAGTTTTCCTTAAACAGATCCATATGATACGACACATTGTGGAGGGAGGCGCCAATTTGTCAGAAGCTATATTAAAAGAAGCTGTTATATTGTAGTCTGCAGGCACAGACTCTGATTGAAATTTGATCAACAAGTGTGTCTCCATGCAAAGACTATCACATACAAAACTTGCTGTTTCAGAGGACCTTCAGTACACAAGGCATGAGTAGGCTGCACATTCAGACCCTTAACTCGAGTGAAGGGTTTGCGCAACAGACCAGTTATATTGTGCCCATTTCTGGTCTCCTGAAACCAAGAGTGCAATAATTAATAGATATGACACATAAAAACAAAAATAAATGGAGTAAGAAGTGCCTTTTAATATGGAAGCAATATGTTTGCATCCCCCTACTCCTCAACCACAAAAGAAGCTCATCACATAATAAGCATATGTCATTTGAATTAAACAAAATATTGCAATATATCCTATTTGACCCTCATGATCATCTAATCAGACCACTGTTCTAACAAGGAGACATACAGATTACTGGACAGTTACCATTATCTGGGGTGGTATTCTGAGATCTATTTTATCTCAGTTACAATAAAATATTTTATCTCTGTTAAAATCAGTGAGATAAAATACCCTTAAAATCTCTCCGAATTGGTATTCTGGGAACCATTTTACCTTCATTTTATCTCTGTAAGACACCTAATTTTGAAGCAATATCCAATGAGAAACACTGTTTTATAGCTCTCTCATCTCATTTATCCAATGAAAATCCATTCTACCAGGAGATCTGGAGATGTGGCAAAAAGAGTGAGCTTGCTTCAATTTATTAACTTCAAATACGCTTGCACCATATGCTGGCGTGTCTTGACAGAGATTTCTTCTTTTTTTTTATTGCAATACTCTAATCTTTTCATTACAAGCATCATTTCAAAAACAATATTAGTCAAGAAAAGCAGTAAGAAATCATTCCTAATTCTACAGAATAATGTTAAGCTAAAGTGTCACTTTCAATAGCTATATAATTTTTCTTCATTTCAATATTTGGAGCTAATTCACCTAGAAATATTTGATGAACCTCAGGAACTCTACCAGATGGAAGAAAAAAAATCAAAATTGGTCAACAAATAAAGAATTTTTTGTGAATTTTGAAAAATGCACATAAATTGGCATATTTAATGAGTTTCAAAATTCTGTGCAGAAGTTTTGAATCCCCCACCTCGTGCTATCATATAAAGCAAACAGAATTGACAATCGGACTTGAAATAATGAAGAAGAAGCATTTTGAAATTGTGGACGGACAACAGATGACGGCAGGCGACGGACGCCACAGCATATTGCTCATCTGGCTCTTTGGGCCGGATAAGGTAAAAATGGGATGAACTACCTGAGTCAATTATTTTTACATGAATATTCATGGTATGAGACAGAACCAGACTTTGTAGGGCCTAGATTGAGTGAATTTGTGATGATCTTAGTACTTTTCTACTGCATTCGGATACAGTTTTGGGCCCAACTTTTGAGGACAAATCAACTATATCTGAATGACCTGTGCCGTTGTCACAAAAACATTGTCAGCCCAACAGAGTGCTAAAAGCAAGACCAGTCACATCTTTCGGATTGTGAAGTCAAAACATTTTTTTTAATGTGTATAAAGTAATGCATTGTTGTAACATCAGGCATTGCTGCCACATTACCGGTTGTAACAGGGCCTCTGTTAGTGCACTGTTAACGCTAACAACGTTTATGTGCGGTCAGTACTGGTTGGTTTCAAATCAACAGACGGAGCCATTGTAAATTTATCTTAAATGGAATGTAAGGCCGTTTAAAATCATCCTTTCTATCATTTTGAATGAAACCCCTTGTGATCGGGCAATTTAAGAGGGTGCTGAGAATAGTAAGGTATGCAACACAATGAATGATGGGGGATGGTTGAGCAGATCAAGTAACCCAACTGAATCAATCCAAGAATAAAGGAAAGTCTGAATAAGATTTTACAACCTGGCCATCTATGGATGGATTTCAAGAAGAACTTGTGAGGTGATCAGCATAGCTATAAGCATGAAAGGCAGGACAATTTACAGCGCAATATAGATCTATACATTTTTTTTGTGATTTTGTCAAACTGGGAAAGTATTCAAAGACATTGGACAGGTAAAGGGTATAAGTATTTTGAAAAATCATTTTCAATATTTTCACCAGCAGCAGAAACATCCAACTGCCTGTCTTGTCCACAATAATAATAAACTGGGTCACAATACATACCAAGCATGGTACAAGAGAATTATGTCCAAGTGCATTGTAATAATTATTTATTTGACACTACTTAACAAAAATAGCCAAAACACATCGCTAAATAAGAAATTATTCATGACTTGCCTTGTATCAACTTGTACCAAATTTATACAATATTTTTGCAAATAATTCAGAAAGGACAACAGCTTTAAGACATCGATAGATGGAAAATTCATCAATGACTTGCCTTATCAAACTTGTACTCTATTATATTTAATATATTTTTTTGAATAATAAAGAAAGGACAACAGCTAATAACACATCCATGTATAGATAATGTACCAAAGGAATTACTTGCCAGTTGCCAAACATGCACCCTATTTACAAATTATTGTTGTTTTAGATACAAAATGAAGTTCATGTATTATAATCAAGCACAATATGGCACATAGCTCTTCCAAAGTAATCTTATTCTGAACTCGGAGTGAAAACATTAAGTCCCCTCACTCAAAATGCATGCCTGGTTCCTTAACTAACTATAGAAATTTACAGACACAATGAAGACTAGGTCTTTAATTAAATTTGAATCCTGCGTTTTGGGTAGTTCTACTAATATAATTAACATAAAAAAATAACATGTACAACTTTGAAATAACTTCCACATTTCTTTTGTAAATTCATCCTTGAAAAAGTATCCAAAAAAGGTCGGCCATATTTTGTGATAGAGACCTACGCGTTGAATATATCATGGACCCTATTAAGCTGGGGTCCATTCCTATATTAACAGGGTGAGCTTTTCACTGTTAAGGTATGTACCAACAAACCTCAAAATCCCAATGCCCCAGGCATCTGTCGGTTTACATGAAGCTTGCATATGACAATAAATGTCACACAGAACACTGTAAAATGTCACACTCAGTCAATCATCAGTCAAGGGAAACAATCCTTTCAATGTCAGCACATGGATTAGTCTATGTATGCACAATGCTAATTACCACTCATTATGAATCCAAATATGTATCATAGACTTTTTAATATGTTTCAAAAAAATATTTTTAACTTGCTAAGCTCAACCCTTTATACATTTGCAATGCAACTGACAGTCTCATCAACATTATATGCAATTCAATAGAGCAGCAATGTTTGATTTTTTACATTATATATGTTGGTTTTTTTCATTTACCCTTTGAACAAGCCAAAGGCACAAATGAGCAAGGTTTTGGATGTCCTGTTGACTAGCCCCAATGCCCACTGTATTGAAATGTTTTGGTACTGCTTTTCATTTTCCCTATTTGTGCTGCTATAAAGAAATGTGGTTGACTGCAAGGTGACCTTGCAATAATAATTTTGAAATCAATGAAAACATTCAATAGATTTTTGGATACTGAAATAACATATAAATCCTATTTTCTATTGAGCATAAGCAGGAATAAACAGGAAATATGAATTTTGAGGGTTGCATGGCCCCTTAAAAAAATGAAATGAATTGCCCCATTGTAAATAAACCTACCTACTTCACTAACCAATGACTCATTTGAGACAAGCTCATTGGCATTCTCACCGACTGCAGACTCTAAATCAACCTTACTATTAGCGATTGATACAACGTCCGATTCATTGGCGCTATGGGCAACACTGGGCTCTGAGTAGTGGCCCTCGTCTTCATCAATGTTTTCATTATGCTCTTTGACTTCAGAAGGTTCCCTTGCAGGTCTGGGAACTAATCCTATCAGGGACGAAAACCCTGGGCAAAACTTCAGGCACGGTAAACACGTCATTTTCTTTTCAATTCACATATGTCTTCTACTAGAAATGTTTCAGAGAAAGTGGGTTAATTCTGACCGTCTCAATCTGACACAAAATGACTCCGAGTTTGGACCAGATCAGCAGATATATTGCCAAGAGTTCACAGGAAGCTTATTAGCAATTGTCATAAATACTTGTCAACTTTTTTAGATTCAAACATGCACAAGACAGTAGTGGGCAAGGTCATGCCATGAGTAACAATTTATCAAAAAATCAATGAAATCCAGAAATTGAAGAAAACTTCAAGGATGAAAGTAAGGTGCCCAGTGTAGAACAGACAGATATAAATTCTTTGAGTCAACTTCTTTATTAGAACCGAAGAAGCCACTGATTTCCAGCATATAGTCCTTTAAACATGGTTTGTGATTCACATGTACAGCAAGCAGGTGAAAGATTAAATGTCTTCAGTAATTCTTTCCCTCAGGCTAAAGTATTTGAGCAAACAATAAAACATCTTTCTACGTTTTTTAATACCAATGTAGCTGCGATCACTAAAGAGACCTGGGTTGGGTTTGGTCTCAGGCAGATGATTCTGTAGAATCTCAGGAACTTCAGAGGTGCAAAGTCCAGAGATCCCCCGTCTTTCTCAGTGAATACAAAATTGTTGATGTTTCTGACTTCAAACAAGGACAGAAAAGAATAGGACAGTGCAGCTTCAGAGCGCAAGATGATATGCAACCGCTAGTAATAATGTCAAACTCTATCCAATCAGCATATCAAAATAAGAAATACTGGTAGTTGTATAGTCTGATGCAGTTTAAGAATATGCAAGTGTGGTTAACATGTTGAGCGCACTTGTTATGGGAGACACCACACTCCCCCTGCATGGGACACATCAATTCACAATATAACAAGGGGGAAAAAAACAGGATTAAATCTGGTTTTAAAATGCAGGTTTGGGGCTGGATTGGGAATAGTACAGTTCAGTGAATATTGTGAAGAGAACACACATATATACAGCAATGGATGGGACAATGTATGCAAGAAGGGGCCAGAGTGATTCTTGGTGGACTGGGTATTCATAATGCAGCTCCTCTATTCATACTGTTCCAAGGTAAATAATGCCCATAAGCTGTAGACAGTGTGATAGGCATAAAACTTACTTAGCTGTAAACATCACGAGAATGGAAGACCTTCCATGGAAGAACCAATCAAAGCAATCAAGAATTTTTTAAATGTCCATATGTTTTTGCTATAATATAAAAAAATTGAAAATGGCAGCTAAAACTTTTAAATGAACAAGTTAGTACATACTGTATTAGCCATAATTTTTGAGAAAAGATGGTAGGCTTTTTCAAAAGTGCTAAAAGTCTACTCTGCTAGCTTTCCAGTAGTCACAGTGTCCAGTCAATTAGTTTTCATGCCAATACCAATTTACACATCTTGTCAACAGACATATTGGTGAGAATTGTATACCTAATGGTTCAAAGTCATTGGACTTATCCATTAATTCATAACACCCCTTTTGGGTCAGGGTTCCCAGCTTTTCAAGAAAACAAAGTTCCCTGATTTTTCCCTGATGAATTTTAACAATTCCCTGATAATTATTTAAACCCATTCCCAGTTTCGCATGTTTTCTAAGCTGTTGCAGTGAATTACATGTATTTTCAGTATAAAAACAATAATTTAAAACTAATTAGTACCTCCATAACCAGTCATTCAATGGATGTTGTTTTGATATGCAACATAATATAACAGAGTCTGATTGACTACCGTGCTTTCGACTTTTTGGCTGATAAAAATTCCCTGATTTTTCCCTCATTTGAGGCATTTCCCTGATTTGAGGTATTTTTTAATCAAATTTCCCTGACTGGAAAAAGGTGAAACGATTTTCCCTGATTTCTCTGATGGGCTGGGAACCCTGTTGGGTGTATTTTAGGGGGTTACAGGGGGTACAAAAATCACCCCATCAAAATGTATTACAGATGATTTGGAAACCTGTGGTCCCATAGTGTGATCAGCAAATGTAGTTGAATTTCAAATTCCCAGTTCTATCTATGGAGAATTGACAGAACAGTGAACTATCCAATGCTTTATTTGCTACATCAAAAGTTCCCCCCTCAAATAAGGGATTTTTAAATCCTAATAATCACTAGTAGATGCTTGTTAAGCGCTTCCCCCGACACTCCACTGGCTCTGAGGGGTCCTTTTCTTGATGAGATTGAGAGAGTTCATGTAGGTTCCTCCATGGATAGAGGCATTCTAGTATTATTCACTACATGCTGCCCTCTGTTGCTGAAAAAAATACACTTGGATTGCATAATGTCTGCCAGTTCTCTCTGGGATTCGGAGGGGAAGAACAGATAAATCTTGCAAACACATCTTGCAAACATACCTATGCACAGAGCAGGAATCTTGACACTTCATTGAAGAATATTTTCAATAATCACAAACTACTAAAAAGGATGAATCATGGGCTTTCTACTACAGCTGCTTGGATATGACATCACAAAAAAGCTTTGAAAAGTCACTACTCAATCTTTTTTTATAGATTTTCATCACTACCTCTGACACGACATTTCTCGTTTTTATTTAAAAAAAAACAAGTTCTGAAATCATCATGATGGAATACCCTCTTTAAAGCCTCTCTAGAGCTTTGGTAATGGATCAGTAATGTGAACTATACTAGAGTATCATTGAACATTACAATTATCAAAAATCGTCCCTGAATGCAATTTTTACCCATTAGAATTTAATGACACTTATCCAGCAGTTAAGATTTAAATTTAAATATAGCACCTCTCTCAATAATCTATTTTTATTCAAAATAGCCATCTCAGCAGTATATTAAAGATTATATCCTGAAATTCTCAGCCCACTTCATGCTCGGGAACACGTTTTTTAATATAAAATCAATAAATTTATGAAATAAAACACATTTTTAGTTTATATACTAGTAGCTCACACCACAACTGTTTTGGGGCACATGCATTTATACACTAAAAAAACCAATGAAATGGAATAGTAACAAACCCTTTGGGGGATTCATCAACAGTAAAGATGACTTTAACCTTTGGATTTAAATGAAAGATGCAAATAGAAAAACACGAACGGTGAAAGTCTAAAGGAAATTAGACTAACAATATAGTTAGTGCTGATTGAAAAACGATATCATCAAGATCATAATAATCTCAAATCAGAAATTTGGTAACTTTGTGACGGGATCAGGACAACTACCCACCGGACAATTACCCCCTGGACAACTACCCCCGGACAATTACCCCCTGAGGACAATTACCCCCGAGGACAATTACCCCCGAGGACAATTACCCGAGGACAATTACCCCCGGACAACTACCCCCCCCGGACAATTACCCCCCCCCGGACAACTACCCCCCGGACAATTACCCCCCTGGACAATTACCCCCAGGACAAGTACCCCCGAGGACAATTACCTCCTGACAATTAACCCCGAGGACAATTACCACCAGGAACAATTAAACCCAAAATAAATATTAAAATCAGATCAGTTGGAATCAGAGATATTCAGCATTTGTGATTATTATGACTAATTGTGTTCAATTGTTCTATGAAAACTTAGTATGAGGGCCAGGGGAGCGTTTCATCAACATTTTTGTCCGACATGTTGTCAGATCTGACATCTTTCCTTGATTTTGATTGGCTGATAAGCAATGTTACTATGGTAACTGTCGGATAAAATAGGACTTGTCGGATAAAACGTCTGACAAGTCCTTTCATGAAACGCTCCCCAGTTTACACATTTTCTGATGTATATATGCATAGCCAAACGGGAGGTTTCGGGTTGCAACCCCCCCCCAAATTTTTCATGATGCAGATGGCGCCGCTAAACAAAACAAAAAAAGGAAAAAAGAAAAAAGTGAGAGAACAGGAGAGAGAACAGGAGAAAGAGCAATATAAAGAGAAAGAAAAAGTTATTAACGTAAGATAAAGTAGAAAATATTTCGAGAACCTGTGCCACTGACCAAAACTTACAATGCGTACCGCTTAATATTAACATTGATGCTGGAGAGAAGGGGGATTTTTTGGGGGTAATTGTCCAGGGGGTAATTGTCCTTGGGGGTAATTGTCCGGGGGGGGGGGGGGGTAATTGTCCTCGGGGGTTATTGTCCAGGGGTAATTGTCCAGGGGATAACTGTCCTCGGGGGTTATTGTGCGGGGGGTAATTGTCCAGGGGCTTATTGTCCTCGGGAGTAATTGTCCGGGGGGTAATTGTCCGGGGGGTAATTGTCCAGGGGGTAATTGTCCGGGGGGTAATTGTCCTTGGGGGGTAATTGTCCTTGGGGGTAATTGTCCGGGGGGGGGGGGGTAATTGTCCTCGGGGGTTATTGTCCAGGGGATAACTGCCCTCGGGAGTTATTGTGCGGGGGGTAATTGTCCAGGGGGTTATTGTCCTCGGGAGTAATTGTCCGGGGGGAAATTGTCCGGGAGGAAATTGTCCAGGGGGTAATTGTCCGGGGAGTAGTTGTCCGGGGGGTAATTGTCTAGGGGGTAGTTGTCCGGGGGGTAACTTTCCTCGGGGGTTATTGTCCGGGAGGTTATTGTCCGGGGGTTAGTTGTCCGGGGGGTAGTTGTCCGGGGGGTAATTGTCCGGGGGGGGGGGGGGGGTAATTGTCCTGGGGGTAATTGTCCGGGGGGAAATTGTCCGGGAGGAAATTGTCCAGGGGGTAATTGTCCGGGGAGTAGTTGTCCGGGGGGTAATTGTCTAGGGGGTAGTTGTCCGGGGGGTAACTTTCCTCGGGGGTTATTGTCCGGGAGGTTATTGTCCGGGGGTTAGTTGTCCGGGGGGTAGTTGTCCGGGGGGTAATTGTCCGGGGGGGGGGGGGGGGGGGGGGTAATTGTCCTGGGGGTAATTGTCCGGGGGGTAATTGTCCAGGGGGTAGTTGTCCGGGGGTAATTGTCCGGGGGGTAATTGTCCAGGGGGTAATTGTCCGGGGGCTAATTGTCCGGGGGGTTATTGTCCAGGGGGTAATTGTCCAGGGGGTAATTGTCCGGGGGGTAATTGTCCGGGGGGTAATTGTCCGGGGGGTAGTTGTCCGGGGGAGTAATTGTCCGGGGGGTAATTGTCCAGGGGGTAATTGTCCTCGGGAGTAATTGTCCGGGGGGGTAATTGTCCTGGGGGGGGGGTAATTGTCCGGGGGTAGTTGTCCGGGGGGTAGTTGTCCGGGGGGTAATTGTCCGGGGGGTAATTGTCCGGGCGGTAATTGTCCTTGGGGTGTAATTGTCCTTGGGGGGTAATTGTCCAGGGGGTAGTTGTCCGGGGGGGTAATTGTCCTCGGGGGGTAATTGTCCGGGGGTAGTTGTCCGGGAGGTTATAGTCCGGGGGTAATTGTCCTAGAACCCTTTGTGACCATAGGTCATAGGGACTACTTATCCGTCATGTACTAAAAAATCTTGAAAGCATTATACTACACACACGGAATTTGCAATGTCATGAATCTCGTCGTCAATATTCGTGATTTGGTCTATATATTTGCGATGTCCCTTCAAGCCACCATAGTTTATAAGTAAATTTTTGTAATAGTTAGGAAAAATTTACCCTTCATTAACTCAGTTTCAAATGACTAAAATTACTCATATTTACAATTTCTTATAATCTTATCAGCTCTTTTACAAGAATTACTGTGAATCTGTATTATTTTTTCTTTTTTATTTACAAACCTCTAGTAAACCCATGCATTTCAGCCATTGGATGCCATATGTGTAATTTCAGAAAGAAATAAACCATGGATATAAATTTCAAACATTCATCATCACAATTTCCCATTTTATAACAAAATTTCTGAGAAGTAAACAATGGAAAATGAACATTCTGAAGTAAGCTTTACAACAGAAATTTTAAAAATTCTTTTTTTGGGCAATTTATTTTTATTTTTGATTTCAAGCCAAGTCTTATTCAAACAACATGTAATCAATTGTTCACTATTAAGCACAATACCCGGAGTCTCAAACATTTTTGTCCATTGTCTATACTTTTGATGAAATATGCTATTTTGTTTTGCTTGATTTGATTGAAATGATAAAATCTTCAAATAGCAGACAAATGGCTGTATCACACATTACTGTTATCATCACAAGCTGTTATTTTTGCATACACATTTGTTTTTGCACAGCAGTTAAGATCAGGAAAATGGTACACATTCCTTGCAGAAATGTGGGGGGGGGGTCTTTTTATTATTTGTCAACCATTCACTTTGACTATTTTTGCCATCATAAATGTTCTTTATTTTTCTGTGTGTCTCATTAATCCAGAGTTTTTAATACCATATTAAAATACTCCTCATTAGGTGGTTTCAAACCGCCTTGATCACAAGAATCCCTGTTGAATTATGGGAAGTTTTTCAGGCTAAAAAATAGCTGTGAAATATTCCCCATTCACACCACCCCGTAACAGTTACGAGCATGCACACTATGCACACTATGGTCTGATAAGTAAGCAAGGCACAAGATTCAAAATCACTAGCTCAGCAGCCACCCACGGCATCCGTGCCCAACTACACGCTGGGCTTTAAGTTCCCAGAATTTGCTTTCACACTGCCAAAACGGATTTGAAAGTGAGCTGCTGGCCATGCAAAAAATCATAAATAGATGGTTATTTTTATGTTTCTATACAGTTTTGGAAAAAAGTGCCCTCGTCTCTGCAGACCCTGCAAAATACCTGTGACCTTAGAAAAATCCCCATGAAAGTTCTCATAATTTTGACAAGTACAAAAGTAATATTATGTCAACTGTTTATTGTGCCTTTAATACTTGATAATACAAATCAAATGCAATATACAATAATATAATAATTATTAGTCATTGATAAATTATGTAAATTAAGTTATACTTATGATAAAACACAATAAAATAAGCAATTATTTCATTAGATAGATGGAGGAATACAGAGGATGAAGGAGACTAAAAGAAAAGGAATGGGAGAGAAAGAGAGAAGGATACCCTTTCATGTATTCCCTCTCAAATATATAGTCTCTCAGGGCCGTTTCATAAAGCTGTTTGTAAGTTAAGAGCAACTTTAAGAACGACTGGTGAACCTTTCTTACGCACTTAACCATCACCAGTGAATATACCATTTACCACAAGAAAGGATCACCAGTCATTCTTAAAGTCACTCTTAACTTACGAACAGCTTTATGAAACACCCACCACTGAATGAAAATCAGAGTGGGATTCTGCAATAAAAAGAGGTGACATGACAAGAGTACAAATATCTCTATGGTTATATGATACAATATCTGAACTTTTCTGTCTGAGAAATACTAGGAAAACATGTCCATGTGGTAATTCCTCAGAGCTTGAGAAAAGTTTTTCATGTCTTGATGTGCCTAAAATTTTCTTTGCCAACAGATTGATAGATGTGTGGAACAGTCTCCCAGAAGAAGTCGTTACTGCTCGATCAGTGAATGCATTCAAGAATAGACTTCATAAAGCATGATTTTCAAGTGTATTGCTTTTGCTGTCCATGATACCACTGTCGTCCCTCCCTGCCAACGCAAGTAGTGCGTCTGTGTATTTTTATCTGAAGGAGAGCAGCAATCCCCTACGGAAATGTAAGCGTGCTGCATGCTAGTAACTAGTTAGCAACTAGCTGGTGGCCTGCTTAATATAGCTGGTGGCTTGCTTTATATAGCTGGTGGCCCGCTTAATATAGCTGGTAGTCCGCCAAATGAGTGATTTTAAGCTAGCAAACAGTACATGCTCACTAAAAGATCGCTTGATTTTTTTTCTCTGCATGCCTATTAACAAGCTTATTAAGCTCGTTACTAGCTAGCCGCAAGCTAGCGACTAGCATGCGGCTAGCTTGAAATTTGTGTGAGGGATCTCTAATTTGATCGATGAACAGGCATAGTCTTACTACATCCTTTGAGTAAAGTAAAGTAAGTAAAATAAATGATGTTTGTGAATTTAGAAACAGTCTGCACTGATGTCTGCCAATAGTGCCTAGAATCATGGACCTATATTTAGAGACCTGTTTGTGTAGAACTATGGCTTATTTAGAATATTGGCTAAGTAAAAAAAGTACTATTTGAAAAGGATAATATGCGCAAAGTGCTGACACTATTTTATGTGCTGGAGATAATCCATGGCTTCACAGTATGTGACCTCGAATTCTTGGTGTAACATGAAATGGTAGAAAATGAACCTTTTGTATAACCAAATGAATTTTTGGTATCCTTGTTAAACTTTGAAACTATTTGAATTCACTGATGTGCGCAATAGATGAAAGAGGGCATAATAAACAATGAGGTTTCATTTTTACTTTCAGTTTAAATTGTAATAAAAGGGCAATCCAGGCTGACTGAAAAATATATATCTAAACAAAATACAGTAAAATTCACTGAGGAAAACGTCAGAGATATTCTAAGGGATAGGGCCAGAAATCACAGATGAATGCAAAATGTCTGGCGAACCATGAAATAAAGCCATCCAATATAATAATTATCTATTCCCCAAAAGTAAAGTTATTAAGTAAATTGTGTTATATATCATCATCAGTTAATATAGCCCCACTTAATAAAACAGTCTTGATCAGAGTAATGAGTGTAACATATAGCAATTCAGTAATTTTTCTAGTGATTTTTAGTTTTATAAAGAAGCTTATTAGATATACATCAGATTTTGGTGCTTTGTGCAATCCAGGGGAGGGGGGGTCACTGCCTCTGAAGAGTGGACAACATCTGCAACAACAACAACAAAAAAACACAGAAAAAGGGGTGTTTATTGCGAGTAGGTGCGGAATGTGAATAGAGGGTAAAAAAGGCAAAAAAATGAAGAAAAAAAAGCCCCCTAAATCATGATGGTCTAAACCTTGAAGACCAAAATACAGATCTAATGCAACTTCAAAACACCCTATACAGATAATGATTATTTGAACTCAATATCAAGAATTTACCAGTTGACCTTGATCTTGACAAATCGGTGCAGTTTAATAGCTGTTCATTACTTGACACGATTAAACATGATTCAATGTTTCCAGCAGAACTCAGGCTTTTCTTTTCAACTAGACATTGGTCCTCATCACCTTCAAAGTCACCACAGCAACATAGCAAACCAGATCTGGCTACCATGATGGTTCAGCCAAGAATCCTCAAGAATCATAAAAGTTGAAGGAAACTAGTATCATGAAGCAAATAGATTCATTCAACAAGTTGACCACTTGATTTTCAAAAAGACTCAACTCCCATTGCTTGATAAAGTTTCAAATCACATCAATCCAAAGAAATCCAAGAAAGTAAATATCCAGTGTGCTTTTGGTGATATGCAGCACCCACATATAAGCTTTCTGTACATAACCAAACTAGCTTTAGAGAACTTCAATTCTCCATGATGACTCTTTTCAAGGGATTCTTCTGATCAGCAGAAATTTAGATCTTGACTCACTTGAAACTCTCCTCAAATTGTACTCCAATTTCAATATCCAATAGCTTTGTGTAACTGCTATAAATTCACAGAGAATGACCCACACTAAAATCTGTACATTACCAAGAAAATCAGGTGGCCCTCTTATTCTATTGCAGAATCTCTGTCATTGATGTGCAGGTAACACAAGACTATTATTCAATCAACAATGAAGTACCAGTGTATTGTAATGATGCCAGCAACTTTTTTAGGCCCCCATTCAGTTACATAATAGTATAGAACATGAATTAAACCTACCAACACTTGCTTCGTTCAGTCGTGGATTCCTAGTTGGAATAAAATTTCATTAAGCAGGGTTAAAATTCCATAGATTTTTATCTCATCACGACCCATTGTTACGGGAGAAACTCCGACTAGTTAATCATGACCTTCTTAGGGGCCATCATGAGGGGTCAGAGTAATTTCTAGAAGTGGTCACGGGAGAAACTCCGACTAGTTAATCATGACCTTCTTAGGGGCCATCATGAGGGGCCAGAGTAATTTCTAGAAGTGGTAGCGCCATGTATGTAACTCTTCCGATGTTCCGCATGATATCTGTAATTTAGTATAGAGAACTAGACCGAGGAAGTTTTAAACAAGGTCGTAAGGAAGGTCGTAAGGTAGGTCATAGATAGATACTCCCGAGTTCAGCTGGTACGCACGCCCATGGGCAATTTACTCCGATCGGCTATTCATGATTACGAGATACTCCTGTAAACAAGTGGACTTCACCTCTGGCGGTCTCGTCTGCATCATAGCAGCAGTGCTACTGAATTTGAAAATAACTAAAAGTGAACTATTGACGAAAAAAACATTATTCATGTGGTAATAAAATACCAGGTTGATTGACCCTAACTCTTTGCAAGCTGAATTAATTTTTGGGGGATAATGATGACAAACGTTTCCATGTTATTTTCTTTGATTCAAGATTTCCATATTGCACCATTGATACTTATTATCATTGTACAGAAGTTGTGCATGAACTATTGCCTTTTATTAGCTTATCTAATTTGAATGTAGGGGAGAAATTTAAATAGTACGATACATGTTGAATTTAATTGTAAGAATGTGCAAGATTGCAACATATCAGCGTGCAAAGGGCTAAAAGTCCTATATGAGCTAAGACTTGATTACTTTTGTTTCAAAGTTTCATGAACTAGATCCATAAACTTTTCTTAAAAGTTTTGATGGCATTTCCATAAATACCCCCAAATGGACAAAGTTCATTTGCTCTAAACAGGGGTGGCAAATCATAGTTGAAAGTGGGGGGCACAGGGGAAAAGGGGCACCTTTTCTTTTGAAAAGGGCACTATCTCAAAAAAAAGAAAAATGATCTAGTAGCGTAATGGGCCAAAATTTTGAGGGGGCTAGATATGTCTTATCACGTTAATTTATAAGAAGTTTCGAGCGAGCCAAAATTTTGACATTTTTATAACGAAAATCAAATTTTGTGATAGATTTTGACAATATTCAGAAAATAATATTATATTTCACCCTTCTCTCTTTCCTTTTCTTTTTCTCGGTCATGAAAAATTTATATTATATCTACCCCACTCACATGACTCATGAAGCTTGAGACACATAGGATTATCCTTTCAAGTTTTGTAGTACTTTAGCATATGAAAATGAGAATATTGTTTTCTGTTTCAAAGGGGCACTCGTTAACACATAAAATGGGTCCTTCTCAGGTGAAAGGGGCACACAACGCATTCGTGTGGGGCACTTTTCTTGGGTAAAAAGGGGAACTGATACGAGATAGGGAACTTACAAGAACATGTTCGCGAGGGGGTATTTTTGCTTTAAAAATTGGCATTTACACGAGAAAGGGCACTTGGTAACACCTAAAATGGGTCATCCTCAAGTGAAAGGGGCACAGTACACATTCGTGAAGGGGGCATTTTTTTGCGTAAAAAGGGCACTTTTTCAGTGCTTCAAAAAGTGGGGGGGGGGCACTGTGCACCCCGGCTACCAAGGAACATCGCCCCAGGCCCTAAATGATCTTTGGCCTTAAAAATGTGACCTGAAACTCAAGCAAGGTGATCAGTGATACTTGATTACTCTTATGTCTAAGTTTCATGAACTACCTTGGTTAAGATTTTGATTTTGGTTCCCAAACATGGTGAAAAGTTCATTGACCCTAAATGACCTTTCAACTTAGTATGTTTAGTATCATGAAATAGGTTCATATACTTTCTAAGTTATGATGAAAGTTCTTTTAAACTTAACTCTTACTCTGCCAGGCCCAATACCCCTCTACTGCCAGGGATATTCGAGGGAACCCTAAATTGACCGAAATGTGAGCAGCGACTGATTTTAAAACGGTCATAATTCTTTACCCGTACGTTGTATAATAAAACCTTCTACACATGAAATGATGCATGGTTCATGGGCTTTATGGTCGTGTTATTATCTTTCATATTTGCGTTTGGAAAAATGGAGAAAAGATGTAATATTTTACATTGTTTTTTTTTCAATAAGTAAAACCTGGAAAATTATGATTTCATGAACATTTCAAAGAGTAAATAACCTGAGGAATTGTAGAGATACCAAGAAATTAAGAAGATAAAATGAAAGTTCAATGTTTACCCTTTCAAATGACGTATCTATTAATGAAATTGAACAAAAAGAAATAACGAAAAATAATGCTCTTTTGAATAAAATACTATTTTGCTATTCAAGTTATTTCCTCTGAAGTACGATAAAGCGACCTGTTCCAAAAAAGGGCATTGTCGCCGATCAAGTGACCAATCACAGCACAGCTGCGATCCCCACGCAAACATACATAATAATATATTAGAGCCATGTATCTTCAAAGTGCGGCCAACCGTACCCTTTCATTTGTGTAGTCTTCAAAATAAGACTCTGTAATTTTTTTTTATTCGTAGTGTAACAAACAAAGTTATTGCCAGTCAGAAGGAGACAAAATATAAAAGAACTAAAGATGATATATTGAAATATATATAGAGGGGTCGGACAGTTTCAATACTTACAAGTTTGGGGTATAAAATCCCACAAAATAATATGGGCGTTCTTGGCAAAGTGCACAGAAGTAAGAAAAAAAGGGTTTATTTTTCGTGAATCAAAGAAGAGGGAATGCAAATCAGTTACAAACAAAAAAATCAATACAAATTTTCAAAAAGAAAATAGGCCTATTTGTTCTGTATTACTGGTCTGACCAAAGTAGCCACCTGTTAACATTCTACGTAACTACATTCTTTTGGTCATGCCACCAAGTCATGAACAATAGATGCCCAGACTCTCTTTCATGAGGAATCTCTAATCCGCGCTCCCTTCTGACCTATTATCTAGGAGAGTAATTTGGCACAGGATGTTCATAGAAATCGGGGCTCACGCGCGTCTTTTGATTTGACATTTGAATACTTTCAAAGGTTCCGGTATTGATTTCTTATGGGTGACCCAGGTAAAGAGAAAATAATTTTTTATATGCAGAAAAATCCTGCATCCGCCCAGGGCCTCCCCAGCTCGTAGCACTATCCGTGGTAAAAGAAATAATTTGTTCAGATAACATAGTGTACAATAATATGCGTGGTATAAAGAAATGTAATATTCAACCCGTTATCATCGTTATCATTTTCATTTCTACTCTCTAAAGTCGTTTTAAAATCCCCTTGATAGTGACGTCAATGATGCAGCAACTAACAGGTCGGTCTGATCGGTTTTGTTAATGTATCCCTTTCTTTCTTTTCCTCAAAACATCTTGAGACGAATAAAGCGGTATTATCGGCCGTTTTAATTCTCACATGTATTTGTTTTGCTTCTTCCTATTTTATTCGAGGAGAATATTGAACGATTCATATTTTTGTGAGAAGTTTGAATATGATATTGATAAGCATAACAATGTCAATCATTCTTTTTTTATGGTTTGGGCTATAAAAACACCAACGAATATGAACCGTTATTTACCTGATCTTAAGTTTATGAAGAGAGAGTTTGTCTGCAGAAGGAATGCAATTGATATGATTACAACAATTATTTTTGAATAATAATCATAATGATGATGATGATTCTGATGGCAATAACATTAATAATAAGAAGGTGAAGGAGAATAATAATGATAATAATAGCAATAACAATAATGATAATAATGATTACGATAATAGTAATACTAATAATGAAAATAATAATAACAATAATAAATGAATAAATAAATAATGTGTGATGATTGCAGTGCGATGAGAGTTGGAAATGACAGCTTTCTTTACTCATATATTTAAACCAAAACAATTTCGTGAAAATGCTAAAAAAACAAAGTATAAGACCTTTCCCCTACCCCCCAAAAATCTCCCCCAAACCGTGCACATTTGCAGGCAGAAAAAAGCCTTGACACAAGAATACCACCATACCGGCCTGCAAAAGAACCGATCGATAGCTCATGAATATTCATAAAACAATAGCGAATGGGCGAGTAGCGTTGGGTGAGAGACATCGTACCGCTCTGTCATTGGTCAATTCTGAGCTGAATGCCTTCGCACACTCGCCTTTGCTCTGCCCATAGAAGTACGTGTATTGCTACACACAACCTTTATATCACACGTGTCTATAGGGGAAATCTTGATTCAGATCGCGGCAATATCCGAAATCAACTCTTCAAAATAATGATGCAAAAATGCCATTTTACTCAAAAAATGTCTATGTGAACCACTATTTTTTATGTAACAAAATCAATTGTGAATTCCTTGCCAATATAACAACATAAAAAACACAGAATATAGTGTTGATTTTCTGGCTGTAAAATTGGTTAAACAAAAAAAAGTTACTTGGGCAACTATAGCTGCCAGCGGCACTAGAGGGCTATGGGCAACTATAGCTGCCAATGGCTCTTAAAGAGTTAACCTTGGTTGAGATTTCAATGACGCCACTACCCTCGCCATCGGAAAAGCGGCACCTATGTGTAAGCAAGACAAAAACCCGGAGCATCTTGGTCAGAGTAGGGTCAGAGGAACTTACACGACCACTGTCCAGACAGGCACTACTCTGACCTTACTCCAAAAGGGCTTCCTCCGACCGTTCCTTCGATCTAACTACGATCAAAACATCCTCCGTCTGAACGAGGCTATGAAGAGAACGTGCCTGTTTACTAAGTGATTCAAGTTTGCAGGTTTCTTTCCCTAATTCCTATGAACCAAGTGACAAGGTATTTCTTTTCACTTGTGAGTAAAAAAGAAACTACAATACTTAGAATTCAGTTGCATACATTAGTTGTTGCTAGGTATGGCAAAGTCTTAAATTAAATTTCTAGGAAAGTTTCTAGTGAAACGTGCCCCCCCCCCCCAATCGACTGGCAAAAAAAAATGGGGAACAGGAGAAAAAGAGGGAGTTTATGAAGGTTTGCACATACCCCCCAAAAAAAAAAAAATTGGTTGGCCAAAAAAAATGGGGAACAGGAGAAAAAGAGGGAGAAAGAAAGAGAAACGTGGAGAAGAAGAAATTTTTGTATATTATATTATGTTATATTACATTATATATATTACACAAGATGTATTTTTTCATAACTCTATGAATCATAATTTGCTTAAAATTTTTGTTTGTGTTCATCATTCCTGGTACTCACATTGTCTCTTTAATGAGATATATAATCCTGTTGTACTGAAACATGCCGTTTTCAAGTCAATAAACACCAAATATATTTTCTCACACTTCGACTTATCATTGTTTAATAATTTATGTAGTGACATATGCTTCTTTTTCATGACTTCTTAAAGTGATTACCCCCTTTTAAGGTCTGAATATAAAACGTTGCTTAGTGAATTGGTGAGATATGTCTGCTCTTCATTAATTTCTAAACAGTACTTGAAATTGTTGCTTTTCCTGGTCTGAAAATAAAAAATTTTCAGCTTGCACTTCGCATCATTTGGTTGTGTTTCACGCTCGCATTATTTTAGTGAGACAGGTATAAATCATGAGTACAAAAATTTGCTTATAATGTCCCTTTTTTACGTCTGAATATAAAAAAAATTCAGCTCACGCTCCGCTTTCTCATTATTTGATTAGTAAGATACATATCCAATAATGGAACAGTCCTTAAAATGCCTCTACTATGTCAGTATCTGATAATATGCCATTCCGTAGTTCCATTCTGCACATGATCAGAAGATTCTGCGCATGATCAGAAGAGGGTCATTGGCCTAAAAGTGACACGGTGGTTCAATATTTAATGAGATAAGCACCAACTTTGCACCTTTGATGTCTTGATTATTCATATATTCTTTTGAATTGTAATTTTCATTAGATCCACAAAAAACAATACGTCCACTAGCGACTGGTATATCACAGTTCGCCAAGTACATTGCATAACAACAGGCTAATATGCATTCAAAGTGCAGCTAGTATACCTTCATAGAGTGTTCATTGGTGTGCTACTTTAGTCATCTGGACTATTCGATTTCTTCATCCTGTTAAGTAAGGCATGCTTACATAATATCTTGCTTTGAAATCTGCCTATCATAATGAAAGAGATGAAAGGTCATTTGACCAAAATTGCCCATGAAGTATGAAATGGTCTATTGGATGCGCTTTGCGCGCCCATCACTAAGTGAGTCAAAATGTTTGCCGGTGCCCCCCAATGCCGTGACCCAAGGTACGCCACTGGTATCTCCATTAAATGTGACAGCTCTATACCATTGCTGAGGATCACCCCCCCCCCACACACACACACACATGAAACCCTTGAAAATTCTTTCAAATTGTCCACTTGAAAAATTATTACAATATGGCCTGCAGTATGAGGTGCACCTCATAAAGATCAAAATACAAGAATACTTACTAAATTATTTTCTAAAATATTGATCACTACAAGAAGAGCAGACAATGACTACTCACCTCTCCCTATTCTATCAGAAAACAGTTCATATTTTCTGTTTTTGCTATATTTTGAACGTTTCCCTCGTGGCAAGTAGACATCGGAATTGCTCGAAAAATCACTATCTGGTGATGAATAGGTGCTTGGGGGAAGCAAACGTATAACAGGTATCTGACTTGTAGAATAACTCCTGACTTGCATTTGGGTCCCTCTAAAGTTACCTGCTCTTGCTCTAGGATCATAAAGTCTATTAGGAACTGACTTCCTATGTATTTTTTTGTACATTTGAGGTTTATTTTCAATCAGCAGGGCCGATGTTTCGGAGTCTGTAACATCTGTTGTAGAGTAAGCGATGTCAATAACCTTCCCTTCAGTTGTCTTTCGACAGCAAAAGCAACATGACATCTTGCCTCCCATGTTATAAGACTGGCTGTATAGGATCAAGCTTTTAAAAAAATATATACTTGCGGATTGAGAAAATCAAGCTGAAGATGTCAAATCAGATGCACAGTCATTGTCCTTCATCACAAAAGCTTTATCCACAGTGATATAGCAGATACATTTCAAGATAGAGCCCCCTCATTTTGCAATCTACATACCTATGCTTCAACTAGTTTAAGAAGGCAAAACAGTCTTGAAAACCACATCGCAAGGTGTTTTTTTCCACACTGGTTTGGAAGACTAAAATTAGTTCAAGAACCACTTGGAGCGTTCCCATAGTTACACATTAATCTGGTTTCCTGTCAACTGGTTTCCACTAACTGAAATGAGAAGAGGGTTAGTAGGACACTGAACAAAACCACTGGCATCAAATCTAAATCCTCCAACATCACTTTTCCATGTACAGTTCTACTACGTGCTATAACCAATCCAAAGCATCTGATAAATAGAGATCTCTTTCTGCAAACATGTCTGATTCATGCCAGACAAGACAATAATAAACACTCCGCACATTCTTTGTTGGATACGAAGAAGGCTTGAATGAATGGCCAAATTTCCCTGGTCAACCAAACCTATCACAATTATGGCTTCCACAGGTTGTCATAGTCCAAGGAAGTTGAATCAAGCTAGGCTGTCTGGTAACTTTAAAAGATTGTACCTGGTTGTCTGTCAGTTTGACTTCATTCATACTTGGTCTCCTGTGGTCTATACCAAAGTGTTTCAGAGAGTGTAGACCATGGTTGTACCATAGAGCTATAGCTCTATGGTTGTAGAAAGCAAACAGATTAAATCCTTTAAACCAACTTAACGGACAATGGACATCTACCTGTGCATGGAGGTTCCAAACCTCAAGGATCTCTTCATGGATTACACAAAAACAGGGAAATTACAACTATCCTTGTAGTTACGTCATTCCCTTTTTCAGGGTCATTAGTACATTTGACTATCAATGGATTTTCATACATATGGGTGACATACCATATCTTGTAGCAATGGCAGGAAAACTGAACAGGTCAGTAAAAGTGACAAGTGCCCTGCATAACCCATCCCCCCCCAAAAAAAAAAAAGTTTGAATAGGCTATATACTCATAGACACCATCCTCATCTACTTCCATTTAACTAGTTTAGTGGAAACAAATTATAAAGTGGAAACAAGTTCAGGGATTCTTATTGTCTTTTCTTTTAATACTTCTATAATTTGCTGTGTTTATTTTTTTACTGCCATGATGCTTTATGATTATACTGAAGGTTTGTATTGTATGAATATGAATAAACACCTCTGTTACACACATGTATGTATAGAAAGACGAGAATAAATGCCAATGTTGCTAATGTCTCATGTACACCTAATTCCTGCATACACTGCATATATCATATGCAGTGTATATCATTTCAAGAGGCCTACATATCACATTGCAGTGAATGTGATTATATATTTATATATTTATGTATCAGAATCAGATGTCATGTAGTTGCAATGTACTATTCTCCAAAATCTAACTTCCATGTCTTTCTTAGGTTAAGAAATGAAGCCAATCTTATATACAGCCAGTTTAGATTTGACTTCAATTGGGCAAAATATATCTGGTTGCTTTTATTCATACAAGGATATATATCAACTGACATTTTATCAAAGTAGAATCTTATTTCCCATCTGACATTTATATTACTATTAAGAAATAAACATGCATCAATGCATCTAAATTTCATAAAGTTTGCAAGTTTAATGCATCAAAGTTTCATCAAGTTTGTAAGTCTTTTTATTTAAAGAAAATATTAAATGCAAGTTTGTTACAGAGAAAGTAATGAATGAAGTTTAACATGCAGTCACTGACATACCATAATAACCTCTAGGTGAATAATGTTGAGTAAGCTTTATCTTCCTCTGGTGGTTTTTGTCTCTCGTTGCAACATTAAGAATTTCTGAGCCACTCCTAGGTAGGAGCTTATACCGATGGTCATCACTAATCCGTCTGGTCACGGGAAGACTCTTAGAACTGGTGATGTCGCTGAGGTCAGAGTATGACGTCCCTTCGCTCAAGCAATGTTCGCTGTCAGTGTTATACAGGGGAGATGGTGGAAGGTGCAGGACTTGTCCTTCCTGGATAGTCTCAAGGTCTTCTGCACCTTCTGGGGTATCTATCCCTGTGTCATTATAGTCATCAACATGTTCACTGGAATACTGATGTTTCTGAGACAGCATGCGTTCTCTAGCATCACCATCACCACCATCATGATCATCATAAGGTCTACTCGATTGATCCCTGTCCGCTTCATTCAACATGCTCTCTTTCTCAGAAGGGTCCGCGACGGTTTCGTCCTTGTTTGGACGCAAGGAGCTGATGAAGCTTCCTATGAACTGGGTGAATTCATCAAAAGCCATGGCAACTTGGCTTTTTATAACTGAAGAATACACATAGAATTGTTGATCTAGATATAATCTACCACAGATTATATGAAATTCAATTGATGAGGTTGTCAAGAGTAAACCATTCTTCTATCAACTACAATATGGTGTATCAGCAATGTGCATTTTCACAAGCAATCAATGTCCAATGCACCAGCTCCTAAGGTGACTTCCAATCTCCAACTTCAGACAGCTCGAAGCACTACTCCATCCAGAATCAGAAGACCACAGAGAAAACTACCGGACAGCCATCTTAACTATAACGGAATCATCCTCTGCTTCACAATCAATGCTGTATTGTTATGCAGTAACAATTGGCAAGTAGGGAGGAAAAGCTCTGAAGAAATCAATAAACTCGGTTGAGAAGTGTTTAGGAAATAACAGGTGATGGGCTTACACCACAGTTTAAGCTCCATATTTATGACCTCACGACCTATGATTGCAGTCTCCTGTTGATTTCTCTGTATTCCACATTGACAACATTCAGGTACTTACACCAATGTCAGAGATCTCCCATTCTCATTATCATTCTTAACATGCATAGATGCTATGACATTGCAATACATCACACGTCATCCCCACCACACAGTACACGGCACTACTACGCTCAACCCCAAGGCCATCCTATGGGCCGTACTTCCCAGAACATAGCAAGAAAACAATAGCCCACAAATCAATATCTCACTTCCAATTTCAACACAGCACTCGAGGCAACAAAACTGAATGAGTTTCTTCAATTTCAAATGAATTGTTCTCATTCGAAGGTGATGGTTCATGGACAAGATACGACACTTCATTATTCACAAGAACCGTCAATCAAAATTCATGATCATATATATCTTTCTTGTGAGTGATAACATATAAAGCATACTTTCTATGGTTGGCTTTCTATCACATGTTGATCATATTTTTGCACCAGAGATAAAAAGAATGGAGAAAATGTGCCTTGCAAGAAATAACAGTTTTTGGTAAGTTCTGCACTTAAGTACCAAGTGGGCCATCTGCAATATGGTGAGCATTAAAAATTTTGGTTTTTCAAAACAAATAATGAGGGGAACAGGTCAGTCAAAGATTAGGCAAAATGGTAGAGTCTGGATGAAAGTAGTAATACACACTGAAATCTGCTGACAAGACATCATGCAAAATGGGTTAACTTCGAATCCGAGTACATACATGAGCCAATTAGGCGAGTTTATACATCTACCATTCTGTTCTCATGCCAAGACTGTCTGCAATGCTAGCCAGTATCTGTCTCAAAGGGATACTCTACGCTGAAAAATAATATGATCTGAACAGAGAGAGAAAAATCAGACAAACACAACACTAAAAATTTGATCAAAATCTGACAAAGAATAACAAAAGTTATGACATTTGAAAGATTTGCATTTTTTTTGTATAACAGTTCTATTCATGGCTTCATGAATATTCAATTAGCAAACTGCTGTCATATCACCACTTGTTTTGTATTATATGGAATTATGTTTATTTAATTTTGTCCTCCAAGGATGAATAAAATTGGATTGACAACTGACTAACTGCATTAATACACATTCATTGCTGCAACTTATTTCATTATAAGGTAGACATACCATACACACATGTATGAAAATATGATTTCATGTTATAACATAAGAAAAAGGAAAGTGGGGATGTGACATCATCAGCCCACCTCGTGTATATTTATGACAATGTGCATAATTGTTTTCACAAAATAGGGCTTTACTTTAAAATTCAATAACTTTGTTATTTCATATCAGATTTCGATGAAATTTTCAATATTTTGCTTGGTGAATTTTACGCTACTTATTTAGATACGACTATTTTCAACTTTGGAGTACCCATTTATCATCATTCGTTAAAGTACAGTCCACCATTGGGTGTATCATCGTACTTGTATTTAAGCTAGATCCATCAAGTTACACTACCTTCAAACAATTTAGAAGATGCAGTCAAGATACATTTATAAAATGATGACATTCTGATGTACTTTCTTTAAAGCACCCCTACTCCCTTCACTTTTTGTCATTCAAAATAAGATCATATACAACCTAGTTTTTAGCACACATCTTATTTCAGCTTACATTGAAGCTCAACTTAAGATTTGGTTGATCCTCTAAAATATTTTTTAAAAGAAACTTACTTTCTTTTTTCTCAGCTGGTCAATAGCTTGACCACAGCAAAGTATTGTCCACTTCTCAGATTATCAAATATCAAGCCAATGAGATAATGCAAATATATCATTGTACCTTAGCCAGGGATAAAATCCTGCATGTATTATCAAAATTATCTTTGCCTAATATAAGTTTGCCTACATTGGAGTCATATCTAGGCATAAGTAGAGGGTGCGCCCTTGTGTATCAGGCTAAGAGACCATTTCATAATGCGTTCTTTTAAGAAACACAGAAATTCACTGGAAATAAGGAAGGAGTTAATAATGAATCTAACACATATCTCACATGTGGTAGTCAATATGAGTTTTATATGAATATTCCAGCAATTGACCCTTAAATTGGAAACCACCACTAAACCCAACAATATATCAGGGTTGTCCTCTGAGTATGAATCAACTGCCAGTGATTCAGGCTCATTTGAAAAGTAAACTAGTTTAGACTGGAAGTAAAACTATGTTCCAGGGGCCTTATCGACAGATATACACAGTACACCAATTCTTTCACTCCAGCTGCACTAGTTCTCACCATTTCTCAGTGCAAAATATACCTCAACACATGATAAAAACCGAGTCAATATGATACTCTTGTTTCTATCCTGGAAAATACTCCATAAGGCTAAAAGCACTGAAAAATGTCTGCATTCAAAAGGCAATATTCAACAACAAAAAAGATATAAACACTACTTACCTTGATACAATGTCTATTATGTTAGTGCAATAACACAAATTAAATATATTTCTGGTTAGAATTTTAGATGACTTACCAATAGGCTAACCATACACTTATACAAACTAATGTTAGAATTAAACTGAAAATATGTGCAGTTAAAACACATCAAATTGCAGATAGTGTATGGCAAAATTATAGATTCCCTTGTCATGTTCCCCCCCCCCCTCTCTCTCTCTCCCTCTCTCTCTCTAGTCATAGGGCAAATTAGCTGAAAAATATAGCACACTCAGGACTTAATAAGCATACACTCATTTAATTAATACACACCCCTGAGTCTGCAATACTATTACAAAATTAGGAATGTATGTTTGTATGACCAAATTATATTCGAAATATCTCATGAATCACAAAGGAATCACCATAATAGGAAGGTGCAAATTAAATGAAAAAGTTAATTGGGGAGAAAGACTATTTATTGTAAAATAACAGAATCAAGAGGATTACAAATTACAATCATCCCAACTCTCACTCACTCTATTTATTTCCAAAGTACAAGTAAACATAAAAACACACTGGTACCCAAATTACTCAATTGTTCAATACCATAGAGTTATAGTTTATCTACAGACTTCATGCAGATGTGGAGATATTCAAATTGGTTCTGTCTTTATTTACAAGTTAGTATGGGTGATTGAACTGGATCTTGGTTTCCGCCATAACTAATTTTAATTAAATTAATCCATATCTATAAATATCATTAATAAACTTCATCTGAAATGATCATTCAAGCAGTCTGATTCTCTGCAAACCACTTTATTCTATCACTCATTTAAAAAAAAATTAAGATAATTGCAAGTGATTCAAATATATCAAACTGAGATTGGCACTGATCTTAAATGTGTTTTGAAGAGAATAAAAGTTGGGATCAAACTCAATATCAATCAAATGTAACTCTTACGAGGATGGGCCCCTGAAAAGCCAGACTATCTGTAAAATAATAATTTGGATTATTCAAATTCACACTTTCAACTTCATATTAGAGGGGAGGGCGACAGTGAAGGGATAATCACATCATTCAAGAGTTTGTTCCAGACCAGTTCACCTGTCATTTCGATATCTCCTTCCATCTCAAAGAAACTCCTCTCGTGTCTTGGGAAGGTGTCTCCTGTTTCATCCTCAACATCATGTACATACAAGAATTCTTCTCCTTCATGTCCATATTGATGCATTCAAATCAAGCACAGTACATCAATTCAATTTTATGAAATTCAATCCTATAAGAGCCATCGATGGGTTTGACAGGCTTAATACTCTTGTAGTTCCCATTATAAAGTATGATAGATGTTCAACATTTTTCTTTTCAAAGTATACAAACAAGGTAATATTTACATTTTTTTATTTAAGTAAAACATGAATTTTCCCATGCTATTGGGAGAATAATCACAAAAAAAATTTACCCAACATTCAGAAATACAAAATTCTATACAACGGAAGATTTAATCGTGCATATACAGTTAGCTTTTGCTTTAAAAAACTTTTACAACTATTATCATAGTTTTACAACTATAATCATTCTTTATCATCTACTGGAGTTTCATTCAGAATTTTTAAGAAAATTCTAAAAATTATTTGTAATGTTTTACAATAGCTAACATTATGCCAAAAGGGGAGAATGAACTGACTATACTCTTACTCTGAAAATGCCAATTGTATACAAACATGAAACAATGCACAGAGTTTAACTTTTGCTAATGACTTGATATCAATTATCAAAAAGAAATTGAAATATTATAATAAAATTTTAGACAAGAAAATACTTTTGGTTTCAGTATATCAAAGTGGTATGATGGTATGATGGTGAGAATATAGAGTTTGACTGCGGTCAAATGAAAAATATCAACGATTAAAAAAATCCTAAAATTGAGTTTAGAAATGAAGAGGGGGAAATAAAATTTGGGGGAATAAAATCAAAGCATCCATCACAAAGCTATGAGAGTTAATTGATACTGTAAATACTTGAAATAATTTCAAGATGATTAATTCTTTGACATGACGCTGCAAATTTGCTAGATACATCTGAGGGTGTGTTCAATGTCAATTTTCAATTTAGACAGCAACATGAATCATGATTGAAAACTCAATTACAAAACACAGAACACAAAATCCATCAGTGGTGCACTGTACAGTGTCTTCAGTATAAAGCTGATCTTTTGTCGATCATCTTTAAATTTCCCACTTTGGTAAATGCAGCTTTAGTGCGTATTTGAAAGGTCAATTCTAGCACCTGCTTGTGCAGGCTTCCACTGCGAGAGCATATTTAAAGACTTTTCAAAACTCAATCAAGTTTGCATTTATTCCGTTCAATGTCACATTCGCGATGCTGAAGGTTGTAAAATCTTATCTGATCTCATTTCCAAACATATCTTCTTCAGTGTATAAATTTTCCTCCCAATCGTGATCTGAAAGACGTTTACTTTTGCAACCAGGAATGGGGAACATTAAAACACACCATTTGTTCTCATTATATCCACGTTGTGTAACAGCGTTTAAATATTATGATTCATGTTGCTGTTTAAATTTGAAAATTGGCAAATTTGAAAACACCCTTATGATAGTCCTGATTAATTGTCTCACTATGTAATCAAAATTTGAGTTATTCTTTGTAAAACTGATATCAATATTCATGGTTGCTGTTTAAATTGGAAATCAGCAAATTTGAAAACACTCTTCTAGTCCTGACTAATTGCCTCACTATGTAACCACTGATAAAAAAATTTTCACTGTCCATACAGGTCTAATAATTTGAATCAATTAAAAGGGGAATAATTATGCTGAGTAGAACACTGACATACATTAAAGAAGTAAAGTAAAGAATTAAATAACAATTACAAAACTAGATTTAAGTAAATGTAAATTTAAAAGCCTCTTTGGAGTGATTTTTAAAACTATATTTCTGCACATATTGATGAAACATGAAAAATTGGAAATTCATCAATATTACAAGGATTTTCTGCACCTAACCACCTTTGAAAAAGTAAAGATGTCATGACATAGCAGAGTTATACTTTGTCGGTCTGACTTTTTACATGTACATTGTGTAAAACAATTTAAGTCATATTATCATAACAATAATCATCTTCTTTCCAATGGCTAAATAATAAGATTGAAAATTTTAATAAATCACCTAGTGAATTCAGCAATAATGAATCTGTTATGTATTACACATGTAATTACAATGCAGAAAATTATTCAACTGTTTAATATTTCTAATCATTTCCAGTTCCAAAGATTAAGTCTATCCCATAATTCAGTATTAACATTTTAGTCAAGAACTTATTTTTGATTTCTCTAACATTTGGTTCTATGTGTAATTTTATGCCAATGATGATGATGATAATGATGATGATGGTATGCTGCTGATGATGGTGATGGTGTTGGTGGTGGTGGTGGTGGTGGTGGTGGTGGTGGTGGTGGTGGTGGTGGTGGTGGTGATGATTGATGATGATGATGATGATGATGATGATGATGATGATGATGATGATGATGATGATGATGATGATGATGATGATGATGATGATGATGATGATGATGATGATGATGATGATGATGATGATGATGATGATGATGATGATGATGATGATGATGATGATGATGATGATGATGATGATGATGATGATGATAATCACCAATGTAGATAATGTTGATGGAAAATGGTAGTAAATAATTGTGGTGATAATCAAAGTGATGATAGTAGTGCTGGTAGAAGCATTGACAGAAATTACCCTAACACTGCCTTCAACATTTCAAAGGTAATCACAATGTCTAAAGATAACTAGGCAAAATATTACCAACATAAACAGCCTTTTTGATATAATTTGCATAGAAAACCAGAACTATTCCAAAAATGAAATTGGCATGCAGCTAGCCTCTCATGTATACTGTACAAATCCCTTCACTTGGATAAATAACATTGATATACAGTTAATATGAATCTGCTGCATGGTGAGTATACATACAAATAATGAAATCCCAGAGTATATATATATTTTTTTAAATAGTAATGTTTTTCCACAATTCAAAAGTGCACCAATGTTTAATAAACATGATTTTTGTGGCATGATCTGAAAATGGCACATGCCTCCCACCCCCCCCCCCCCTTTAGCATGAAATGGGCACTAAGGTTAATTTTTAGTTTGAAGTGCCCACTTCTATTTTCATTGATTAAATTTTGTTTTCAATCTTGATGAATTTTCTCAACACCTTCATTGATATGATTCACTCATTTATATCAGGATGGATTGGATTCCCCCAATTAAAACAATCTGAAAAATGAAATCCACAATATGAAAAACTAATGCTATAATTCTCATAAATGAGTTCTAGGTCTAAGAGAACAGAGAGATCAATTTAAAGAAAAAAATACAAATACTTCAAACGGCTCGGAAAAAGAACAGTTTCACTTGTGACAATCATTTATGCTGGTACTGTATAAAGTGTGCTTCAGTTTAGATTGCATATTTCTGGGACAAATAATGAATGCATGCTTTTGTCAAAGGGTGTTTGATTGATTTCTATGGTTTGAGAATTGAAATCATGGCTACTTTATAAGAAAAATAATAGTTGGATTTTTAAAGCGCTTTTTGCCTGAGGACACAAATTGCTGCTATTATTACCCCGGCGATAGTCGTGCTGCCTACATGCGCTCTGGGTTGAGTGCAGCATGATGTGGGTAAATTTGTTGCTGAAGGTAAACACACCATTGCTTTTAACTTCCATATAATCCATTGTCTTGCGCCACAGGAACAATCATAAATTTAGCACCTTCTGACAATGGAATAAGGTCATCATTGGATATTTCAGAATGTATTCTTTTAAGTCAAGATCTAAATCATGATCTATTAATACATAAAATCTGCATAAATCATGGTCACAATTCAAACCATCTTTGTGAATTCTGTCCCATTTCATGAGATCATGACACTAAATGTATGGTATACCAATTCAGAATGCCTCTAAGATTGGAATCATGGCGAATAATATTATAATTTGTTCATAAATAAATAGCTAAAACATGCTGGACCCTGTACTACATGTGAAATCATAGTCCTGATGTAATTCAGAAAGTCAAGAAAACAAAGAGATCCAGTCAGAAGACACCATAACACAGTAACATACAAGTCATGAAAGGAAGGGAAAACAGAAAACAGTGAGAAGTTGCACCCACCCACACCCACCGTTCAATGATTCCAATATAACAAGAGCAAAAGAAAAAGGAACAAATAAGAAGAAAAATAACAAAATTTAATATATCATAATTGTTACTCATTGAACATAAATATCTACTATTGATAAAACATTAAAATCATTCCTAATATTTTAATTAAATCTATAATTTGGATGTTGCACTAGGGCCTAAATAACATTTTTCCCCAAATATTCTTCCTTAATTAAACATTGACAATAGAGATTAAGCAAACTCTTCAGGTTTATCAAACCATATATGGTTCAATGATTTGTTTTCCCTGGTTTATAGTTGTTCATTTTAAAAGTTATGTATTTATGACTTACTTCCCTGCATTGACAATACTTCCTGCACCATTACCTGGTTGCTTCTTATTCTTTGTCATGTCCATTTCATGTACTCACTTCTTCCATTATTGATTAGTACAGTGATGTCAAATAATATGGCATAGAACTTCAGCTTTCTTTCCTGGACTATATATTCTACAGTCGGGAGTTTGCATAAATTCTCTACAAATTACAAAATACCTGCTTTCATTCATGTGTTTGTATCACATCTAGCAAAAAGAAGAGAAATCTGCTTAAAAACCTTTCGACGTAAATCCATGGATATACTAAAGAGTTTATGATGTGAATACATGCATGGATACACTGAAGAGTTTCATTAATAATAAAATTTGACACTGACTGTAAAAGCTGCTGAAGGATAAACCCCGACCTTCATTTTCACAAGACACAGTGCCAAGCAGCACGCTGTTCATTATCATTCTATTTATTGGTATGAGCACGGACAGGACTGAAAGGGCCAATTTACAATCTCATTACATTGTAATTGATATGATGTGGGCACTAATGTAGATGAACACCAGTCCCTCAGGATGGATGAAATCATGATTTCAAGTTTGATGGTGCTGGTGTTGGTGTTGCCGATATCAAGCTCATGAATAGAATGGAAATCTGATCCAACAAAATTAGCTTTTACAGAAAAGATGAGTGCAAATCATCTTGAAAGAGAATTTAATAAGCACTAAAATCGACTCTTTCAGTACCTTTAAGTGATTTCATACTTTCCATTCTATCTGATGAGATTTCAATCATATTTCTCCTTAAATCCATTTTTATCTTCAAGAATTATAGCATGATGTGGAGACAAAAGTGCATAGGTATGATATGTCATTTGAAATCTCCAAATGTGATCTTCAGCTACAGGCCTTGCACACATGAGCTCCATGAGTATGGTATCTTGGATAAATTATCCTGAGCAAAAAACCTGAGTGCATCTTCATTTGCAGAGTAGCCGGACAATTCACCAAATAACATCATTTTGCCCTAAAAATATGTCCTGCATTGATTCAGGATTGCTATTTCAAGATGGAACCCAAGAAATGGCTGACATCTTTGCTACAAATAATTTTCAGATTGTCCCAATAGACTGATAGGGATAAATTTGCAGCAGTTGCAGAAAAAGCAAGATAAATTGGGTTGATGAAAATAGGCCTACGGTCGCTAATCTGGGGAAGACCAGATAGAATGACCGAGGACAGATGAACTGCTTTTTGCCCCCTCCAGACTTACCTTCAACAGTGATGGTTGGACTTTTCTTGATTTTCTTGTTGATGATTGGCTGTGTGCCCTTAGGAGGTAAGAGGGACTGCTGGTACCGGAGAATGGTCTCATCCTCACTGTCTGATGAAGACTCTTCATTCTCATATCCAAAGCTATCACCTACAAGGTTGATGGATGGATGAATGAATGAATGGCAAGGTGAAAGTTAGTACAGATGAGACATATGCAGGAAAAAAAAAACATTATATGGGACATGAGGTAAAGAGAGAGTGACATTCTCACATCTTGCAATCGAATGGGACGGAGAAGAGGAAGACTGTATCATGTAAATAAGAAAGTCTTCCATTAATAATCTTGCACATGGTATCATAACTACAAAGGAACATAAATAGACTGGTTATAAATTACAATTTCACCATTTCAATTTTTGCTATCATCCAATAAGATGGAATAGTTTCAGAAGCTTTAAACTGGTATCGATTGCAAATTTGTTATTATAAACTACTTTATTAAAAAGGCCCCAGGTTTAGTGTGTTGTGCCATTTTGGCGCACATTGTTGGTGGACCGACCCAGGACACTGTGCCAGTGATTTAAAATATACAGTTTAGATATCATACACAATGGGGAACACTGTTCATAAATAGGAGGCCGTTCTCATTACGCTTTCTAAAACTAATTTACTGGAAACCGATTCAGGAAACCACTTTGTAAGATCGCTTTGCTAGCGTTCCCACTTGATCACACGAAAGTGGTTTTCAAAATCACTTCACGTAAAGCGCTATTGTTGCTATGGAAACGCTCTCAGTGGGGTGACATGTTTCGCGCGAAATTGGAAACCGCAGCATAGGCATTCTACACCTGTCGTGTGGAGTAGCGCGCTCAAAATGTGCGAAGATCGCTTCCCGAAGAATGGTTGTGTCCTCACTTACGCTAAAACCAGTTTAACGAGGCAAAGCGATCTTGAAAACTACATCGCGAGGTGGTTTTCCAAACTGGTTTGGAAGATCGCTTCCAAGACCGCTTTGACCGTTCTCACTACGCGTTAAACTAGTTTCCACTAAACTAGTTTCCAGTAAACTAGTTTTAGGAACGTAGTGAGAACAGCCTCTATATAGGTCTGTATCAGATAGCTCACCAAGGAGGCCAAGAGCCCTATCTGGTAATGGTATAAAAAGGGGAGATTTTTCTGTTTTTCATTTCTATAAAGCAATTACTAAAGATAATATGATAGTGCCCAAAAGGAAAACAATAAGAAACAATGACATGACTAACATTTCTATATTTATAACCATTTTATCACCATATTTAACACTGTCATATTTACTTAAGAAACATTGCGACAGTAGTACAGCTAGAGTACAATAAGCATTCAGAAAAGGAAAATGGCTAGCTTGATTACCGAGAATGGCTTGTTTCTCCCTTTTTTTCTTCTTCTTCTCTTCCATACATGGGCATCCTCCACAGTTGGCAAAGCAAGCAATACGATTGAGGTACATGAAGAGTAGAATGAGGAACGTTAGAAAGATGAAGATGACAAGTAAGAAGATCAGAGCTGCCAGGGGAACTAGAAAATAGAAAAACAATAAAAAAAAGTAGAATTATCATCACTCAATCAAATGAAATTTCAAATTTTGTTGTTTTGTTAATGACTGGGCCAGTGGGCCCTGCTAAACAATGATTGCATTGATAATGAAGAGCAATTGATAATAAATATCAACTGCACGATAATTTATTAAACTTAATTTTACAGGACCCTTATTCTAGAAGCAGAGTATGGTGGAGATGTGGGACAGGCAAAAAGACATGACAGGAAAGATATGAGTAAAGGAAAGATAGGTTTTAGGTTGAAGGGGGATGGGGAGTGGAAAGAAATATTCCTGAAAGAGGAAAGAATGGAAGAAGAGGGGAAGGGGGGGTATGGAACTGGAAGTGACTTACATTAAAATTCAAATAAACAGTTGAATTTAAAATTTGTTTCTTCTTAGTACTGAATTTGGTCATGTGTAATGAGGTCGCCTACTTTTGCGTTCAAAAGTCCTTATCTCACTATCACGGAGCCTTCAAAGTGCCATTGACTTGACGACTTGGCGAGATACTTTATCTTGCCATGTCCAGATATAACCTTATTATGTCGACATGGCGAGATACATTATCTCGCCAAGTCGACTTATAAAAAGTTATATGTCGACATGGCGAGATACGTTATCTCGCCAATTCGACTTATAAAAAGTTATATGTCGACATGGCGAGATACGGTATCTTGCCAAGTTGACTTATAAAACATTATATGTCAACATAGCGAGATATTTTATCTTGCCAAGTCGACTTATAAAACATTATACGTCGACATGGCAAGATATGAAGTGTCCAAGGCCTGGCGAGAGTCCAAATATCTCGCCAAGTTAACATACAACTTTTTATAAGTCGACTTGGCAAGATAAAATATCTCGCCATGTTGACATATAACTTTTTATAAGTCAACTTGGCAAGATAACGTATCTCGCCATGTCGACATATAACCTTTTATAAGTCGACTTGGCGAGATAACGTATCTCGCCATGTCAACATATAACTTTTTATAAGTCGACTTTGCGAGATAACGTATCTCGCCATGTCGACATAATAAGGTTATGTTGACATGGCACGATAAAGTATCTCCCCAAGTCGTCAAGTCGATGGCACTTTAAAGGCTCCTTACACTATAAAGTAAACACCCTATGATAGTAAAAGTATATATTTTCTTAAAGGAAATTGCTTGATGAACCCAACTCAGAAATAGCATTAGGTGTAAGACTTAAGAGTTATATTGTGTTGAATAGAACAATATTAATACTTTTTAATCTCATATTAGTGGTGATAATAGTTTGTATAGTCCCCCTATGGCCAAAATTATCACATTACTATACAGTATTGTACAGAGTCAGACCTTTCTAACAATGTATGATTTTATTGGGTTTATAGTTAAGAAATTCTTCAAAATCAGCCAGAATTAATGCCACTTTTTTTTTTGGGGGGGATGTTAATTATTGTGTGTTATTATTGCTGTATTACCATTACATGGTGAGTATATCTGCTTTGTAAATCTGATTAAAGGTATAAACCAATTTGAAAGCAACTATGATACTCAAGATTAAAGGTATTCAAAAGAAACTATGATAGCATTAGACCAAATAATGCTTCCAAGATTCTTCACATATTGTTGGTCTGAATGTCTCAGGCCTGTGCCATATTTGACCTTTAAGATCTACAACAAAACAAAATAGCACTTTCATCCTACAGAATATTAGAAATAATTTTTTTACACCAAAGCTACATTGAAAATAAGAGTAACTGTGAAGAAAATATGTATAGGGAAGAATTGTTGTGAAACGTGCAGAATTGTGACAATTTTTCCATTTCTTTTTCAATGTTTTTTAATCTTGTTTTTCATTTTTAAAAGACAATTACACTGCCAAAATTGTTTTTCAATCAATTAACAGTAAAGAAGAATGTTCTAGCTTTAATTTGATACCAAATTTGTAGTTGGAAGTCCAGTTTTCACAATTTTTTTTTAGTTTTATCCAAAAATGCATAAAACTTTGAGAATCCCCATTGACTTTGTACAGGTGACACCGCTTCCGGTACGACCCCTGGTGCTCTGTCTTTTAAGATCTATGTGTAACTCATGTTCTATGTATCCTAGAGCTAGGAAACTTTCTACATTATTAGCTAATGATTCAGCTTTAAAATTATACCAAACTTTGGTGGCATAGCTTCTTTGCTGCATTTCGAAAATAATTAAGAATAACTCTACAAATTAGCAAAAATATGTAAAAGCACCATCCTTCTTGGTGGGTGACCTCATGACACATGACCATTTGTGGGAGAAGAAAACTAATATCTAGCTTGTGTAACTTTCATGTGGTACATCGAACATTTTCAAATACACCAATAAATCAAATCATCAAGGGCCAGGTGAAAACATTATTATAGAAGTTGAAGTGAATTTTATTAGGGAATGAGACAGTGTTTCCACTCTTCCCGAAATTCAGGAAATTTTGACTTTTTCCAGGAAAAGTTCGGGAAATGAAAAAATTCCAGGAAATTTCGGGAAATCTGAAAATTACAATTAAACGTAGGAACTATTAATATTCATGTTATATTTACATAATTTTTTACCTCCATACGTAGCTCAAAATTTTCCGCTTGCGCTCCGTGCTCGCATTTCGTAATTTTGTTCTTATTTTTAAAGAGGGCACGAACAAAAAAATGCAAAATCCCCTGATTTTGGCCACCTCGACCAAATTTACGCTCGCTGTATTATTGCCCTATTTTTTGTTTAAAATCAAAATTGAAAATTCCAGGAAATATTTACAAATTTCAGGAAATTTGGGATTCAGTTTCGGGAAATTTATTTTGGAGCTGTGGAAACACTGGAATGAGAGAGAATTAGGATGACAGTCAAATTGAAACACTCCACAACATATAGCCTATACACAATATGCAAAATCCTGGTGTTAATTATGAATCACCACCTGGCATTAAATTTCTCTTGGTGTTAAATCAACACTACAACACCTATGTGTGTCATTTCAAAGTACAATTTCTTGTTAATTTGGGGGTTAATTCATTCCTGGTTACAAGTTGATTTGAAATTTTAAAAACTTCTGATTCAACTACTGGATGATGGAAAAATATTGTGAACATATTAAAACCGAGGTAACTCCACTTGGTGTGGTCTGTTAGTAATACTAAGATCAGCTAGTATACTTGTACAAAAACACTGGTAGAAATGTCAAATAAACAGCAAATTTTGTCACTGTTTGGGGCTTCGCAAAAAAGGTAGACCTGTATGAAACATAATTAATCAACTATCTGAGCCCTCTTTCCATTATAAAATCTTGAATCTAACTGTTTGTCAACTACTTGTTAAACATATGAAACTTGTTATAGGGTAGGTTATCCTGACCTATGCATCTACTCTAGATAATTTTAAAACTAAAATTCACATACTCTTAAAAAAAATACAGAACCTGATATAAACTACATGTACACAGTGATTGTGTACACACTCACAGCAAACAAAAAAGTGGAGTGCTTTATTTGAAAATATAATGTCAAACAGGAGACTTACTCTTTGCACCATCTTTGAGCATGGCATGACAGGACAAACAATTTGACAAAAAAATATAGTTCAATACAGATGTCTCGACACAAATTCTTGCACACAAAAAAATGATTGAACATGGATATTGTATATGCACATGAATCATGGACAATTTATGGTGAAAAAGAAAAATGAAAGCGAACTCAAACATCAGACCTGCAGCCCTTTCATGATACATTACTTACTAGAGAATATCCTAAATTCAACTGGATCCTTTTCAGCCATTTTGACCAATCAATTCAAATTAAGAAAGCAACAGAATAGCTCCTTTTGGTGGCACTTGTAAATAGCAGTAGTTTTTCAATGCCAGATTCAGTACATGTGCATGGTGTAGCGCATAAACTGAGACCAAGGCCATCAAATTATTGTGCTTATAAATATGGATGGCATTGAATATATTGTATACAGGTGTCATACAGAAATTGTTAATATGAATGTGTGAACAAGTACACAGATAATCACAAAGCTAGTCTTTATTTAACCAATAAATGGTATTAATTTGACAAGGAACCATAGCTTTAAATTGTTACCTCTCCAAAGATCTTTTCTTTAAAATAAATATAATGTCTCCATAAGACTATGATTCTTGCTCTATTACGTTTTCTCAATCTTAGAATATAGGCCTATTCCTATATATGATAATTTGATTTTGCCATTTTGAAATTTATCATTCTTTAATCTTTTTTATTCTTATTTTATTTTTATCTTTTTTCTCTTTTTATTTATCATAATTTTTCATTTTTCATTTATTTATGTATTTGTTTGTTGATTTATTTAATTATTTATATATTTGGGGGGTATTCTTTGCATTTCAGGAGCTACATTTGTTACTGCTCATTTGGCATAAATTATAAATGCTCCTACATGTACATCTACAATAGTAAGTACATGTACTGGCATAAAGCTATTGGGCTGAACGCATCATACAACTAAATACAAATTTTGCACATTCCGGCATGAAACTTGCATTTGTTTTATGAATAAAAGTAAATTTTAGCCTTTGCTCGAAATCTGGATTGTTGCATCAAAACTTGTAATTGTAAAATATAAGGCTCAATAATTGATTAATTAAAAATGAATCATTCAAAATAAAATGATCCTTTGAAATAGACAAGAAAATACTTAAATTCACCAAGAAAAAAATTGCTTCTACCTGAACATAATGATCTACACAATGGCTATTTGCTTCTGTTGGAAAGGAGGAATGCATTCAAGATCACTCAAGAATGTGATGATATTCACATGTCTATTGCAACCAAAACAAATAGACCAGTTTGCAGTTCTTTCATGGACAGTTTTGGTCAAATGACTTTTCATTTCTTTCATTATGATAATGAATTTTAATTTGTTGTATCAGCCCATTAGTCATGAATTCATATGGTTCTAAAGACTCTACATTTGTATCCAATGTTTCATAACTTTTGTTTCATTTTTTATAGTCATGGAAAGTTTTTGAACATTTGTTGTCAAACCAAACATTCAACTTGATCCTCTGACATTTTAACATTTACAAAAAAAAGTATACATCTAGATTTTTTTACAGGGGTTAAGTTATGAATACTCACGACCAGCTAATTCCGCCATCTTTAATTAGTTTTCTGCTTTATCAGGCTCACAGAATTGAAAATTAGATCTATTTCAGTATTCCTTGTCCGTTTCCTTGCGAGCCTCTGTACCCAGCTTCACTTGGTAGAAATGTTCCTCATTAAATCGATCTAGGTACAACCTCAGAAGAATACAGTTCCTGTGATTCAAAAACAGAAAAGTAAACTCAGACATCCAATCCAATCCTTTACCTCAAATACTGTGTTACCATACGAAATACGTCAAATTTTCTAGTTTTACAAGTAGGGGAAATCATGCATACCAACAGTGCCATAGTGGCATAGTCTCAGGTAGACTCCATTGAGTTTTCTTCACTAACCATGCATAATAATGACATGCATTAGATATGCAGATCCTCACTCTTATGTGATTACTGAATCATGACATTTGGTGTCTGAATAAAATTCCACAGGGAATTCACCCTTGACAATCCCTCAACCAAATTATAATTCAGGTTATTTGCTGAAGGAGCCCCACTGGCTGTGGTTTCATAAACATTGCACATTGTAAAGGCAATAACCCATTTCACAACTGCAACTATATAAATGACTACAGGCTATTGCAAGTGGAAAACACGAGTTTTAAAGAGTAAATGGATACTATGTAAAAGTTATCTGTGTTGATGAAAATATAACAAACATTGTATGGTTTTACTCCACATCACATGTACTACTCCACAATTCTGTTTGATGACAAAAGACTTCCATCTAAAGAAAAGGAAAAATGTAGGCCACTAAAAACAAGACATAAAGCTACTGAAATGAGGCAATGTGGATTTATGAGGATGAAATTAACTTTACTATTTTTTAATTTTATTTGAATAAATTTTCTATCAATGTCACATCAAGGTATACTTCCCCTTTAATACAGAATCTGATATTTCATATTTTTGCTGGTAGCAGATGAATTTCTTGCTGGCCGATTATCATAGTAAGAGAACCCACACAAGCAAAATATAATCCCACTTGTGATTTGTTATAAATACACTATTAATGTGCATACACTCTGGGCTCTTAATAACATAATAGTACTTCAAACTTGGTTTTCTTCCTGAATATTAAGTGCATCAAGATTTGTGTTGCACGATATCGCATTTATCTGATTCGTACCTTTTTTTATTTTATATTGCAACATTTGAAATAAAACAATAAATAGGCCTAAATGAACTGATTTGATTTGGGCAAACATTGTCATCCTTGATTGCTTTTGGAGTAAACAATCATTCAACCATACCATTATCATTTTTTTAAATTATTTTTTATTTATTAATTTTTTTAGAGGGGGTCGGGGAGAATGTAAACATATTTCAGAAATTAAACTTATGAATTACTGTATTCTACATGATACTTGTTCCAAGTTTTTCCATCCCCCCCCCCCCCCCTTCTTGCATTAATTGCAATTTTCATTTTTATAGAGAAAAATCCAAGAAGCATAACATTGGAAATTTCATCAAAATCGGATGTAAAATAGTAAAGTTATGACATTTTAAGGTTTTGCTAAATTTCACAAAACAGTTATATGCACATCCTGGTCGGTATGCAAATGAGGGTACTGATGACGTCACTCACTCACTTTTTCTTTTGTATTCTATTATATGAAATATCTTAATTTTCTCCTCATTGGAAGGTGAAATAAGTTTTTTTCCTCCATCAACATGGGGAATAACAATTGTTCTAACATTTTATGGTTCAATAAAACTGGTCCTGATTGTCAAATCTGTAAAAATTGAAATATTGTATGATTCAAACAATAAAAAACAAAAGAAATAGTGAGTGGAGGACATCACCAACTCTCTCATTTGCGTGTTGCCGAGTTATGCATATAACTGTTTTGTGGAAAAAAAAGTGAAACTTTAAAATGTCATAACTTTCTTATTTTACATCAGATTTTGATGAAAATATCACCATTATTCTTGTTTGATTTTTCTCTATTGATTCAAATCAACATTTTTCTGGGGTGGACTTGACCTTTAAAAACATGCTGGAAAAAAGCAACAAGATATTGGTTTTCCTTTAAGTTCAGTTATTTATATTCATTATTCAGTTGCAGACTTGCAGCTTTGGCAAATAGTTCAGCTTTGTTTACATTCTTGATGCTTATGTCCATTTGTCAGATTTCCATTGACTTTCAACCTGCTTCTCTACTCTCTAGTCATTCCTTTCCTTTGTGTTCATTCATTACACTCTCACATCAGAATAGGATTCGGAAAGGAATGACTTGAGAAGCAGGTTGAAAGTCAATGGACATAAGCATCAAGAATGTAAACAAAGCTGAACTAAATACCAAAGCTACAAGTCTGCAACTGAATAAATGAAATTGTGAATAATACCTTGGTCATATGTGCTCTACGGCGTATGGCGAGGCAAGAACAGCTGTTTTAACATTTTAGTACCAGCTACATATAGGTGGTTTGAATAACAAGTGGAGCGCCATTGGCAGTCTCACCAGACCTGCATCACACGATTCAATATAGCAGCAGTGCTGACTTTGAAAACTACTACATGTATAACATAATTATTCACAAAAAACACAATTCATATAATGATACAATACTATGTTCATTGACGATAAATGACATTGGACCTTGATCATGCAACCTAAGACTTGTCAGTGATACTTGATTACCCCTATGTATCCACATTTCATAAACTATATCTATAAACTTTGAAAGTTATGACAGCAATCTAATAATTACCTCCAAAATGGCCAAAGTTCATTGACCTTAATTGACCTTTGACTTTGGTCATGTGACCTGAAACTAGCATGAGATGTTCAGTGATACTTGATTACTCTTATGTCCAAGTTTTATGAACTAGATCCATACACTTTCAGAGTTATGATGGATATTCAACAATTCCCCCAACATGGCCAAAGTTCATTGACCTTTGACCTTGATCATGTGACCTGAAACTCACACAGGATGCTCAGTGATACTTGATTACTCTTATGTCCAAGTTTAATGAAATAGACCAATACACTTACAGAGTTATGTTAATTCAACAAATACCCCCAATATGGCCAAAATTCATTGACCTTAAATGACATTTGACCTTGGTCATGTGACTTGAAACTCAAACAGGATGTTCAGTAATACTTGATTACCCTTATTGCAAAGTTTCATGAACAAGGTCCATATACTTTCGAAGTTAATGACGAAATTTCAAAAACTTAACCTTAGGTTAAGATTTTGATGTTGATTCCCCCAACATGGTCTAAGTTTATTGACCTTAAAATGACCTTTGACCTTGGTCATGTGACTTGAAACTAAAAGAGGACATTCAATAATACTTAATTAACCTTATGTCCAAGTTTCATGTACTAGGTCCATATACTTTCTAAGTTATGCTGTCATTTCAAAAACTTAACCTTCTGTTAAGATTTGATGTTGACGCCGCCGTCGGAAAAGCAGCTCCTATAGTCTCACTCTGCTATGCAGGTGAGACAAAAATGAATAAAATGGCTGTTTCCAACTCGCCGTATGGCTGCCGTACAGCAAATGTGACCGAAGTATAACTGAACTTAAAAGAAAGCAATGTCAAAACAACAGCCTTGCCATATTTTAGGATCATTTGAATGCAATTAAATGACAAAACCTGTCATTGAAGTAGCCCATAGATCATAATGTACTAGTATTCCTGTCACTTGGTCTATGTGATAAAGGGGAAGTCTGTCCTAAAGTCAATTTTCATAAAAGCAGAAATTGAGAAAAACAAATTAATATTAGGTTTGGCCAAAATAAATCAAGGAATAACTACAATTCCATTTAAACTTAAATTTGTTCATGTTCATGTACAAGCAGCACCCCTTTTCATGTTAAATGACTAAATGTAAGTGCCATTTCCTCAGAAAACTTACAATTAAACCTACATACTGTACATTCATTCAAGACAACAAAGAGATTAATTCACACAAGCTTATGTTAAGAAAATATATTTAGTGATTATACTGAACTATTGAAAAATGAAAATTTATAGAATTCAAATGATCGTGGAATTTGCTTGCATTAGATATCACAAAATTGAAATTTGATTAAGATTCAATTTTGGGATGTCATAGGGGAGAAGCAGCCTGATATTTCAAGTTTATACATTTGATTAAGTGCCACTTCCTAAGAAAATTGAAAATGATTTTATCTCATCATTCATTACAATCACACATTATATCATAGAGTATGCTTTTATAATAAAGAAATAATCATCATGAATTATGAAAATTATATCTTTAGAATGTCACGAAATTGAAATTTTTTAAATAACTGATTGATAATTCGTCCAAACTTTCAATGTGTCTCATTTTTACCTGGATCTCCCCTCTTCCCTCCCCCCCCCCCCTTAAAAAATGGATGACATGAGGTGGTTTCAGACCGCCTCGAAGTTCGCCAGTTCCAGGTATTCTCTGATCGGGAAATTTACCCCGATCAGAAAATACCAGGTATTTTGGCGGTCTGAAAGCAAACTACGCGTAATATCCCCGAAAGAAAATACCCGATAAATAGTAGGTACTTGGCGAAATTACGAGAACTTTCGCGGGGATTTTTCCAAGGTCGTGGGTATTTTGGCGGTCTGAAAGCAAATTACGGGAACTTTTAGCCCAGCGTGTCGTTGGGTGCGGCGCCGTGCATGGGTTGCTGCTGGGCTAGTGATTTTGAATTTCGCGCCTTGCTGCTTATCAGACCATACTGCGCATGCTCGTAACTTCAGGAACTTATCCAGAAGGATATGTTTCAGGGCGGTGTGAATGCAGGAATAATTAATGGGTATTTTTCAGCCTAAAAAAGTTCTCGTAATTTAACGGGGATTCTTGTGATCGAGGCGGTTTGAAACCACCTATGGTGGATATCAAGTTTATCTCCATTAAAGATTGATCTTTTAAACTTCATCTAAAGAAAAAGATTTGTGTCTATCCTTACATAAAGAAATGAGCAGACATTAAGGAAAACTTGCTTAATGGAGTACTCCAGGCTGAAAATAATATATTTTGAACAGATTAAGTAAAAATATTTTTTTTAAATGAAAATTTCATCAAAATGGAACAAGGTATTACAAAGTTATGACATTTTAAAGCCTTCCATAGACGCATATCTTCATGAATTTGCAATATGAACAAGCTGATGAGGTCATATCGCCATTCATTATCTTGCATTCTATTATTTATACAAAATTATATTTATTTAAATTTTTCCTACAAGAATGAAGAAAAACTAGATTGACTACTGATGAATTCAATGAGTAAGATAATCATTGTGAAACTTATTTTGTTACAAGGAGTAAATCATACACACATGTATGAAAATATAATGATTTCTTGTTTCATCATGATTTCAACGTCGATCTGGCACTGCTCATTGGCTGCCAGAACCATGATCAATTGGGCAAAGTGAATTTTCTTTTACAGATTTCTATTTCAAACAATAATATATGGATTATTTTATATTTCATCATCATCATCATCAACATCATCATCATATCATCAACAAAACTTTTTTTTGTGAGCTGTTGCTTCCTTTTTCCCGCCATGTCAAAATCAGGCTACTAATATGTCTTTGTCAAGATTAAAGCCTACTTGAGCACAAATGGTAATCCTCCTATGCAGAGCTGCTCTGTCGCTGGCTGATGGCGTGCAGGAACCCCATGTGCAGGAGAATGTCTTTGATGGACGCGCAGCTAGGTGTGGTACATGTAGCATGATTTGTGCACATGTGAACCAACAGAATGTAGTGCCACTGCGAGTAGGCCTATGAGGTCGGGCCAGCCGTTACGAGGCCGTAAATTAAACATGGGTATAATACCACCTTCATACTTTTCTTTCTTTTTAAGCGTTTCTCTCAAGTTAAAAAAGACACTTTTTTCTGAAGGTTGCCCCAAAAAAGGGGGCCGGCTCAGCCCCTGAGGACTATCCCTCTAAAAATAATGAACTGAACAGACTTACCATCCTTAAATTAATCTGCACATATTTTACACATATAGCCTCACACACAAACATAACCATACTATATAGCTAAACAAAGTATGATCAAGAAAATAATGCAATAGTTGCACATTTATGGAAAAGTTTTGTTCTTTTCTTTTTTATCACTGCCAATAGAACTTTGGGTTGAATGTTAATTAAGAAAGAAATTAGTACCACAACCACACAGACCCTCCAATTCCCCCCCCCCCACACACACACACACAAATGTTTGCACAGACCAAAAGCTAGCCAGTCTATTATTAGTCTGCTATGCAGACTCTGAATGGCTCGTGAAGTAGGATCTACAGCTGGTTTGCGAAGCAAACCAGCCTGAAAGGGCGAGCGTAGCGAGCCATTTCAGATCTGCAGATCTGCAGGCTGCTATGCAGACTCCTTGAATCAGCTGTGATACACACACTGCAGATTGTGGGTGTGTGTGTGTGTGTGTGTATTTGAGTTTTGTCAGACGTGTATCAATCAGATATGATTATTTACGTCTGGGACCGACCTTTAACGTCACCATCCGAAAGACGTGACCAGGGCTCGAACCTGTGCATCAATTTGTAACTTCCCCGCATAGCTTGGATTACAGGCGCACGCCACAACGCCCAGTGGGTCTACAGTTGTAGACTAGTCTATTATCATCATCAGTTGTTTTGCCGAACTACGTTTATTCGACTCCAATCCAGACCATGCTGGGATGGTCACAAACTCAGTCAGGAATTTATAAATAAATAAATAAATTTGTGTACTGCCTTAATATGTCAAAGCAAAGAATAAAGATCGGCCACAATTAATTTGGCCAATGTTAGTTGGCCAACATAACATCAGACTACACAGTTAAAAACTGGTGTTGATATTTAAATCAACACAACATTAGGGACTCGGAGCTTCACGATGTCAAACTCAGCTCAAACCTTTATCAGAAGGGGCTATACATGTAGTACATTGGCGGTTCACTTTCCAAACTAGGTAAAGAAAAACAAACTTCCTCTTCAGATCGATTCCCGGGAAACGCAAACACGCGGCATATGTAAACATATTTCAAATTATGGCCCAAATTCTCATATTAATCCTTATTAATGAAAATAAATCTGCAATCATAGAAAATGGAACAAATTCTTCGGTGACTCACCATCCACCTTCCCCGGCTATGTATGAGTAGTTATCTCTCCACTGTTTGACTTCTACACAGTACCAGTACGTCCGGCTGACTCCAGTCGCTCTCCGCTCTGCCGATCCCTCAACAAGGGACGCGAGAAGCCTCCAAAGAACTTTCTCTTACCGTAGGCCTACTAGTACTTTTCGTAAATAGAGCACTCAAATTCTCAATCGATAAAGAGATTAACAGGGGGGTGGATCCCAGTGGACATCAAGCTGCACATAATGGATGGACCGATGAACGAATTTTATTAGTCTGATTGATTATCTTATTATAGGCTAGTTTATTTCAAAGTTTCCACAAAACAAGAGATGTCTTCACATTGGCAAAGGCGAGGAAGATGATGATGATGAAAATGATAATAAAAATAATAATAATAATAATAATAAAAATAACAATAATAATAATGATATAATAATTATTATAATAGTACTAATCGTAATAATAGTAATAACAATAATAAAGATAATAATGATAATAATAATAATAATAATAATAACAATGGTAATAATAACAATAATGATCATGATAACAATAATAATAAAAACAACAACAATCATAATAGTTGGATTTATGTAACGATTTTTTTTTTTACCGCGGATCCTAAGCGCTGCCGCTATTACCCCAGATTTAGCTCAATCTATCATAATCGGCGCTCAGTGCCATCACTCTGAATCAACACATCAATCAACACATTCGATCACTTCACCTGGGTCGAGTGCAGCACAATAGGCCTATCTTGCTGAAGGAAAACACGCCATGGCAAGATTCGAACCCGCGACCCTCTGTTTGAAAGGCGAGAGTCAGAACCACTAGACTACGATGCGCCCACAATTTTGGTCATGTGCAGAGTGTTTTTATCATCATTTTTCCTCGAAAGGCCCCTGGCCCTAAATTAATTTCATGGATACCAGGGGCCCGTCTTTCAAAGAGTTGCGATTAATCCGATCAATCGCAACTATGGAAAGCCAGCAAAGTCAACATATAAAATGCATGCTTGTTCAAAAAAAAATCTAGATATGAATGTGTATACATAAATTCATTGATTTCTTGACAATTGGGCGTATTCTCCTTTGGTTACAAAGGACATTTTGCAAATTTCCTGTAGAATAAATTATGACACTGATGGATTTCCATACAGTTACGATTGATGGGATCAATCCATAGAGATAAATTATTAGTATGTATCTCTATGGATTGATCGTAACTCTTTGTAAGACGGGGCCCATATTACCATGACCGCATCCAGACTCCATGCAGGGTCTTTGGTAGGGGTGTGAAACTCCGCATCAATTGATAGGCGAATAGGTGGAGTATGAGTGGGTGCGAAACCTGCGAACCACTGATGAACAAGGGGTAATCCCCTCCCCCATAGAGGTATAGTATGTGAGAAGTCATGGACGATCTGTCCTTATAAATTGAAATGTCAAATTTCATCAGAATACAATACATGGATCTATAGAGTCATTGACCATTTTTATACTAATATATATGCCTATCCTATTCAAGCAGGGTGTATTGAAGAAGATATTTCTGACCATCTCCCAGTTTACTCCGTTTTTAAGAACTCCAAGTGTGTTAAACAAAGAAAAAATAGTGTAAAACTGAGAAACTTTCAGAATTTTTCAATAGATTCATTTTGTAATGATCTACATGTTACTACTGATTTTTGGAAAAAGCGTTTTAGAATGTATGGATCCTAATGAAGCTTATAATATTTTCCAAAGACAGTTCTTATTTGTTTGTAATAAACATGCTCCTATTGAGACAAAATGTGTTAAACAGAAAAAGAAAAATAATCCCTGGATAACACGATGTATTAAGCGTTCAATATCGATAAAGCACAAACTTTTTTCTCAAGTTATAAAATCAAATTATAATAAAGATTGTTTGAATAAATATATATAAAAAATACAGAAATCAGTTAACAACCGTCTTAAGGAAAGCAAAGCAAATACATTATGAACATAAGTTTGAAGCATACAAAAAAGATTCAAAGAAAACTTGGAGTCATATCAATGAACTTTTGAATAAAAATAGTGGCTCGAATCTGAATTAAAAAATTAACAAATTAGTTGTTAACCAAGAAAATGAACCTTCCGAAATTACTTCATCTGTTGATATAGCAAATTCACTCTCAACAATTATTTCTCTATTGGGAAAAATCTAGCTGAGAAAATTGAGGAGCCATTACTGTTAATTACCGAGAGTTCATGGGTCCATACACTAGTCAAACATTTTTCTTCCTGCCAATAACAAGTTCAGAAGTTAAAGAAATGTTAGACACTCTTGATCAATCTAAAGCAAGTGGCTATGATGACATGGTGGATATCAAGTTTATCTCCATTAAAGATTGATCTTTTAAACTTCATCTAAAGAAAAAGATTCGTGTCTACTGTTGATATATGCTATGAATTGTATTTGCAAACCTCTTTCGCATATATTCAATCTATTATTTACCACAGGCATTTTCCAGATAAATTAAAAGTTGCAAGAGTTATACCAGTTTTCAAAAAGGAGATAAAGAATTACCTGGAAATTATAGACCATTATCGATTTTACCCGCGATTAGCAAAATATTTGAAAAACTAGTGAATGCACGATTGATGAAATTCATAGAAAAGAATGAAATATTGTATAAACACCAATATGGTTTTAGAAATGGATACAGTACGAAACTTTCACTGATAAATCTGATTAATCAAATTACAAGATATACTGATGAAGGAAAGGTGACAGTAGGAATATTCATTGATTTTGCTAAAACTTTTGATACGATTAATCATTCTATTCTCATTAAGAAACTAGAACACTATGGCATTCGTGGTAAGGCAGTATAAGGGTTTAATGATTATTTACGAAACAGAAAGCAATTTGTTTATTATGATGGTGTAAATTCCGAATACAGGTCGAATTCATGCGGTATTCCACAATGATCAGTTTGGGGTCCAACTGCGTTCTTGTTGTATATAAACGATCTGGCAAACTCATCAAATTATTTCAATTTCCGTCTTTTTGCGGATGACTCAAATTTATATCATACTTTCAATTGTGATGAACAACATATTGATTTATCAGAAATTAGTCTCAATTTAAACAATATAATAGCATGGTGCAATGCCAACAAATTGACAATCAATGTTACGAAAACTAAATATATGTTGTTTAATAATAGACGAAAAAATATTTTGATATCAGGACAACTGTCACTGAAAGGAACTTTATTAGAGTGTGTTGAATCAACATTATTTCTTGGTATATGTATCGACAAAAACCTTACATGGAAGAAACAGGTTGACATTGTCTGCAATGTGCTAAGCAAAAAAATTGGAATACTTTATAGATTGAGGAATTATGTAACAAAGAGAATCTTATAATAGTTATGTCATACAACTCATTTATTTTACCACATATAACGTATGGCCTGGAAGTATGGGTGCAAAACAACCCTGAACCCTATATTATTACTTCAAAAACGAATAGCTAGAATAATGACGTTCAACCATCATACTTATCACTCTGCTCCTTTATTTTATGATCTAAATATTCTCGATATTTTCAAACAATACCAATATTTGATAGGAGTATTTAGGCACGATTTAATTAATAATCGGTTGCCGCATAGTTTTATTGATTATTTTTCATTTAGAGACCATCCTTACAATACAAGAAATAGAGAAAAGCGAAATGTTAATCTTGACAAAAAATAATACCAATTTGGGAAAACAATCAATTTCATTTTCTGGTCCTACTTTATGGAATCATCTGCCAAGTAATATTAGAAACACCCCCAGTCGTAAGATATTTAGCAAATCGTTAAAATTAATGCTACTGGAAGATTATAATTAATTTGGTATGGTAAAATACTGCCAAGATTCAAGATTCAAGATTCAAGCCTGAAAACAAATTATTCTATATAAAGATTTTGTGAATAATTAAGATATTTTTTCTTGTAAATAGTGTAAATATGTTCACTGAAAATGATCGAAATTTTCCGCAACAGTAATAAGTAGAATTAGTACTGAGTTTGATGTACAATATTGAGATTTAGTTAAATTTATTGTTTAAACTATGATAATGACATTATTTGGGGCTAAACTCGATTAGCATCTTGCTATTATGTTAGCTCCAATTACCAAATGTTTTGTTTATATGTGATGTACTATTCCTTGTAATTGTACCCGACAGTGATATTTGGTAATAAATTCAATTCAATTCATTAACTTCTGAATCCATCTAACCTGTAACCAACATAAGGCATATATACGAGCCCTTGAAACGCGCGACTATAGAAGTAAACATGGTAAAGGAAGATTGCATGATAGATGTTTAGTTTCATTTCATTTCGTTTATTTCCATTTTCAACAATTAATTACAGTTGTTTTGTACATTTTTACATACAATAAAAACATATTTCAAGTATCCCTGTACAAAAATTATATTCAAGATTATTACATCTCAGGTTGGAAATGGAGGAGGCTGCTAAAAAGCGGAGCTTGTAGAGTGCAGCCTCATAATAAATATTCTTGTAGTAGAGCATATAAAAATCAAATAACAACTTGAGCATAAACCAGTTAAATTAAAAAGAAATAGAGGGAAATTAAAATAGAAAAGGAAATACGAAAAAGAGAGATTAAAGGTCTCCATAATCCAGCCCAGTTCTCACAAACGAACCTCGCTGATCAACAGGAAAACGAAATAGATGGAAAAGTGTACGTCACATGATATTCATGTTTGATTTTTAAAAAATACAAGAGTTTGAGTGATGAAGAGTTAATTCAATGGTTATCTTGGAGAAACTTTATGAACTTATATTTGAAAGAATTTAGGCTTAGTGATTCTTTGATGTTATTATCCCCAGAGTCTAGGGCCTTCAAAAGTAAAAATTGATTTTGCAAGGATGGTCCGGGGTAGTGGTAAATGGAATTCGTCTGATTGACGTGTGTGATATTTGTGAAGAGTTTTGTTTTTGTTAAATGGAGAATTAAATATTTCGTCATCAAACTACGGTATGTTAATTGTGGGTGCAATGTAAAAAAACTATTCACGTTTCCTTATATGCCGCGACTCTACTATACCTAATTTGAAAAAAAGATAATAGTAATAGATCTAGACCAGGGTTCACAATACGAAGGTGGCCTACAGGCACTGGCGTACAGATCGGGGGGGGGGGGGTCTTGGGACCACCCTCCCAAAAGTTTCAAGACCAAGAAAATGAATTAAAAAGAGGGAGGAATTAAAGAAAATGAAAGGAAAAGAGGTAGCATGAGACGTTGTTTTCCGAATATTATGCCAAATCTACCACACAGTTATTATTTTTTTCATTTTAAACATTATCAAAATTATTGCACTCTCGTCTCGCTCGCTCGGGACCATATAAAGAGATTTTCTCATGAGACGCCATGTTGTGCCCCACTCAATTTTTTGGCTCATCATGTCTCTGCCTACAGGTAATATCCAGATGTATCCGGATGGAGATATTGCTATCATAAAAGAACTGACTTGTCAAATATGAGCGTGTTTATATGGCTATTAAAATTCAAATAAAAATGCAGGTCTGCTGAGCACAATCCATAAATGAGTCAGATCACTTTGTCATCCTGCGAAAGTATACAAGTTTATATCGCTTGATCGTTCAATATTTTGGAAAGGCCGGGGTATAGGCAACACAAAGGTAAGTTTAATTAATGAAGCCTACTTGTACGTTAACAAAACTCCATTCCTCTCGACAAAAAATTGCCTCCCTTTTCCTTCTTATTTTAAGATGTTCACTTCTATATTTTTATTTTCATCACTTGGAAAATTAGGGAGCGGTCGAACACTCCGTACCGTCTACCCCTTCTGACACCTCCCCTGATCATGACAACAAGTTTAATGCTTCCTTGTGATTGGTCGAAATATAGCGATGATATTTATAGCTGTGTTTATTAGCAATTAATTCTACAAGACCCCCACCCCCCCCCCCCCGCCCTTCGGTGAATGAACTTTTCAGAAATGGGAGTAAAATTGCTTAGTCAGCATTAAACCTGCACCCCTAACACATTAATCCACATCTATCCATATTAATTTCTGGTTTTAAAATGATATTTTTTAAATTATATTTAGAAGTAGATACTAGTAGTAATAGTAATTTAGTAGACGTAGTAATCAAAGCTATAGTCAGGGGCCGCGGAACCGGGGGGGGGGGCCCACTTTTTTCCAAAACCGTGTACAAAAACGTAAAATTTACCATATGATTGTGATTTTTAGCATGGTCAGCCCCCCCCCCCCACTTTGAAAACCGCTCCGCGGCCCCTGGGAGTAGCAGCAGCAGTATAAGTAGCAGTAGTAGAATTAGTAGTAGTGGTAGTATAGTATTATTATTATTAGTAGTAGTAGTAGTAGTAGTAGTAGTTGTACTAGTAGTAGTAGTAGTAGTAGTAGTAGTAGAAGAAGTAGTAGTAGAAGTAGTAGTAGTAGCAGCAGTAGTAGCAGTAGAAGTAGTAGTAGTAGTAGTAGTAGTAGTAGTAGTAGTAGTAGTAGTAGTAGTAGTAGTAGTAGTAGAAGTAGTAAAAGAAGTAGTAGTAGTAGTAGTAGTAGTAGTAGAAGTAGTGGTAGTAGCAGTAGTAGTAGTAGTAGTAGTAGTAGTAGTAGTAGTAGTAGTAGTAGTAGTAGTAGTAGTAGTAGTAGTAGTAGTAGAAGTAGTAGCCGCAGCAGCAATGGCATACCGTGGCTCAAGGAATGGGGGAGGGGGCAAAGGCAATTTTTTAATATATATATTCAGACCTAAAGGGATATTATAAGCATTTTCTTTTGTCATGATACGTACCTGTCTTGATTCGATTTATAATGCGTGCGCAAAGTGTTTATATATACTGACCCCAAACAGAGACATTTTAAGGACTATCTTTTAGGAATTCATGAAGAGCTTACATATTTAACCATAGTCACCATAATGTGAGCGTCAAGCGCGTACTGATTTTTTTATATAGAATTACACTTAAACACAAGAAGCACTTTTTGTAGTCATTAATTGTAATCATGAACATGATACGTATATCACTAATCAAATATTGCGAGCGCGAAGCGCGAGCTGATTTTTTTAAAATTCAGACCCGAAGAGGGGCATCTTAAGGCATGTTTATAGAAATTCATTAATACCGACTATATTTCACTAACCAAATGATGCGAGCAGGAAGCGTGAACTGACTTTTTTTTTTATTCCGACTAAAAAAAAGGACATTCAAGGACTGTTTTAGGGATTTATAAAGAACAGACATCACCAACCCACTAATCGAACGTAAACACGGACTGGAAATGTTTATATTCAGACAATAAAAGGGGCAATCACTTTTAGTAGTCATGCAAAAGAAGCATATGTCACTACATAAAATAATGAAAGCTCGAAGTGCGAGGAATTATATTTGGTGTATATTGACTTGAAAACGGAATGTTTTAGTACCATTTAATCCCCTTGAAAGGGATTATTTATCTCATTAAACAGACAATGCGAGTACCATGCAGGAGTGATGAACACATAGGCCCTAAGCAAATTAAATACAATAATTGGCCCTCTTTTTCTCCTCTCCCCAGGGTTTTTTTTTTTGCCAGCTGATGGGGGGGGGACGTGCCCCCCTCCGTAGTTACGCCACTGAGTATAGTAGCAGCGGCAGCAGCAGGAGGAATATAGCGCTTCTAGTATAGTATGATTGTGATTGTTATTAAGGTAATCATCGTCATCATAACCATCATTATGTTCCTCTATATCTGTGTGTGTATTATCGTTCCAAGAGGAATGGAGATTTACATTTTCTGCAATTTTTGTTGCAATCTGGTGTACACAAGGGCGGGGGTACAGTAAGATTATTTTGAATGCGTCGAAAAGGATCAACAATAGGCCTATATATTCTTTATTTCTTTTGTAAGTATTGTCGCTCAGTCAATCATTCGGGTTTTTTTTACCCAATCTTAATCCAAACCCCACACAGCAATTGGGATGTCTTTTATTGCGATTATCCACCATCTCTTAACAGAAGGCCTTTACAAACCTATTAAAAGCATGTGGAAGCACACTCCCGCCATCGGTCATACAGTCTGTTGGTCGTTGTGAACCATAATGTAAGAATTGCTGAGACAGCTATTTTGCTGCAAAGGTTAAACTTGATCTAGCGAGAACTGGTTTATGATATTTATATATATTATATTGCTATATTGCCGTCTTTTCATGTCTTTTTTTTACAGCCACCCTCTGTACCCATGCATCATCATTTTTTTAATCAGAAGGAATTATTGTCTCGTGCTATCAAGATATTTACAAACTTCAGTTTGTTCAGCTTGACCTTAAAGTTAGTTCTTGTGCAAATTAAAATAACATGTGTTACCTTAGATATAGGGACCCAACATTTCCGTCGAATCAGTTTTTGAAATCACCTTTCCGCGAAGAAGATATATTTTAATCGAAACAGCTTAGTCAAGACAGCGGTCCACTTTGCTAATTGTGTCTTTCAAAGTTTATCTGAAAAATGGCGCCACATTTAGACTTCGAGGAGGATAAGGCCATTGTGTGTGATATACATGGGGAAGATACGGAAGAAGGAGAACGAAAGCCTTTACTTCAATCGCGAAGGAGTAAGTAATAGTTGGACAGATATTCACTATTTACTGTTCTCCCTCCTTTCACTCACCTTTCCACTATTCCATCCTCTTTCTTTCAACCCTCTTTTTATCTTTATCTTTCTCTTTATCTTTCTCTTTCTCTTTATCTTTCTCTCTCTCCCTCTCCTCCCCTCTCTCCCCCTACTATTATTTTGTCTCTCTTGCAATATTATCTCATTCACAAAACTTTGTATTGCACTCCCTTGCTTCTTCTTCCTCTTTTTCTTCTGTCTCTTTCTCCTTCTTCTTCTCCTTCGTCTTCTCCTTCTTTTTTCCTGTTTTCCATTCTTTTCGCTCGTCACACTTTTTCTTCCACCTATTATCTCTTCATCAAGTTCTTTTTATCTCCCCTCTGTGCTCTCTCCATTTCAGTTGTAAGGGTGTGTGCTTGATCTATTTCAATTTTCTTCTCTGTAATCACCAATGTATAATCGCTTCATGTAAATTTGATTGTGATATGTTATAATTGTATCTGTAATTCTTTTATTAGTCCTGTACTTCGTCCTAAAAAAAGCACGAATAACCTGGACTTATTTTCGTTGTTTGTAACTTATTTTTGTTTTGAATAAAGGTGATATTGAAAAAAATCAAATATTACATCCAGTTCCAGGGGCGGATCCAGCCTCCGCCAATAGGGGGGCACCGAACAATTTTTTCACCCATATTTTCCCCGATCGGCCGCTCAAAGTTTATTTTTGTTTGTTTCTTTGAAGGGGTTGAGAGGCTCGATATGGCATGTCGCGTAAATTGAATAAGAAGTTACGAGCGAGCGAAGCGAGCGACGAACATATTGAAATTTGTATTACAAAAATCCAACTTCGTGATAGATTTTGACATAATATTTGGAAAATAATATTATATTTCACCCTTATCCCTTTCCTTTTCTCTTTTTTTTTCTTAATCGTGACTTTTTTTTTTGGGGGGGGGGGGCAAAACGCCCATGTCCTAACAATAATTTCTTAGCTTTATAATTATAAACAACATAAATGTAACTTCATAAGCCCAATTTAAACAGTGTGAGCGCGAAGTGCGAGCTAAACAATTTTGAAATTTCATGTATTTTGTCCTGAAAATTGAACATTCTGGGCAACGTTTGTGAACCTGAACAAAATGCGTATGTAACTAGATAATTATTGAGAGCGCGAAGTGCGAGCAGAAATGTGTATAATGCGTTCTGGCCTTGTCGAAAAGGGACCTGTTAACATGGTTAAGGATGTTTTGCAGTTAGCCATTAACCCTATCTTAACTGGGCTATTTCGGACCAGTATATACTGGGGGGGGGGGGGTCAATTTGACCCCCCGCCCTCAGATCTCGGCCGCTGATTGCGCAATCGCCGCGAAAATTTGCAAGCACGTAGAGCCGGATTTAAACTACAAGAGTGTATAGTGAAATTTTTTTTTAAAAATGTAATATTTTTTATTAATTATGCAAATAAGCATATGAAATTTGCCATAAATTTGGTTTTTTGTGTAGGTATTTGCCTTTAACTCAATTTATATAGCTAGTAGAATGCTAATTTTTGGTGGGAGTATCAAATATAGCAAAAATATAATTAATTTCTTATGTATTTTATTGTTTTTTAAATTCTTATGTATTTCTTTGTTTTTTCAAACCTTTGTTTTTTATTGTTTTTCCCGAAGAACTTTGTCGAGGACCCTTTTGCGATCATAAATAGCATAAAATAAATCCGTTTAAACCAACAAAACTAAAAATAATCATACATTTATGATTTTTGTTTGAAAAACACAATTTGCAATGACTTTTAATGCGAGCGCGAAGCGCTAGCTGATTTTTTTTGACGTTCCGGCCTAAAAAATAAACGTTCTATGCACTTTTTGTAATCATGAACGGTATAAATTATAATCAAACAATTGATGCGACCACGAAGCACGAGCAGAAAAAATTGAGATTTCAAACCTAAAAACGGGACACTCTCTTCCTGTTTTGTTAATCATTAAAAAAATAAGTACAATTTGGTATCTTCCTACATTAATAATGCGAGCGCAAAATGTGAGCAGAAAATTTTTGATATTCTGATCTGAAACTGGATATATAGGCTCATAATGATTTACATAGAGGACAAGCTGCCTATCTCAATAAACATGCGTGCGCGTGTTTCAGATTTTGACCTATTTTTTTTTTTCATCATAAAAATCAATAAAGCGAGCGCGAAGCGTGAGCTTAAAATATTTTATATGTATTTGAAAAAAATGTCAATTTAAGCTTTGTATTTCAAGCACTTTGGAGGAAAATTGTGAGGTGGATATGAATCACATTTAAAAAAAGATCTGATATGTTTCATTATTATCACCTTGAGTTTTGACATAGGACAGGGACATTCAAAGAACATCATGTCATATGAAAATGATGACTATCTTCTTATTTCTCTTCCTAAGCGGGAGATGAAACTTGTCTATATTCCATTCTTAAAAAGGGTCAATTTGATTATTAAATTGAAATCTTATTTATTTATCTAATAAGCCTAATGAGAGCGAAAAATCTGTTAATGTATTTTCAACAATCAATGCGAGCGCAAATAGCGAGCTGAAATTTTTGATAAACTGTGATGAAATTGGGATTAATATATAGATATACATATCAAATCACCAATCAAAATGGGAGCGTGCAGCGGTAGCTGTTACGTTTTGACAATTTGACCTGAATAGGGGTATTTGAGAACTTTATGGAATACAGGTAAATAATAGGTACCTGACAAATCAAATTTTGCGAGCGCGCAGCGCGAGCAGAAAATGTTAATATTCAGAAGATAAAAACATATATTTTTTACAGAGCACTTTTTAAATATTAATTTCTAAATCAAACAAAATAATGAAAGTTCGATTTCCGAGCGGAAATATGTTTTTATATATTGACTTGAAATTTGATATTTAAGCTCCGTATTGAGCATGATCAGTGGCGTAACTACGGGGGGGGGGCATGGGGGGCACGTGCCCCCCCCCCATCGGCTGGCAAAAAAACCCGGGGGAAATGAGAAAATGAGAAAAAGAGGGAGAAAGGAAAAGTAACGTAATGGGAAAGAATGAAATATTGTTTATTATAATTTTATATTATATTATAATATGTTATGTTACTGTATATTACATAAAAAAACATTTTTTTTCAAAACTTTATGAAACATAATTTGCTCAGGGCCTATGTCTTCATTGTTCCTGGTGCTCGCATTGTCTGTTTAACTAGATATAATAGATCTTTTTTTTCCCGAACACTTTAGTTTTCAAGTATATTTGAGAGGTCCTGACGTTGTCAAATCAAATCAATATACACAAAATATATTTCCTCACACTTTCGAATTATAATTGTTTTATGTAGTGACATATGCTTCTTTTTCATTACTACACAAAGTGATTGCCCCATTTTATGGTCTTAACATAAACATTTCCTGTCCGTGCCTACGTTCGCATTAGTGGACTGGTGAGATATTTCTGCTCTTCATGAATTCCTAAAATCATTCCTTAAAATTACCCTTTTTCTGATCTATATATCAACAATTTTGAGCTCGTGTTTTGCGCTCGCATCATTTGGTTAGTGAAATGCGTATGGTCTTAGTGAATTCCTACAAACAAGCCTTATAATGCCCCTATTTAATGTCCTAAATTTTAAGCTCGCGCTCCGCGCTCGCAATATTTGATTAGTGAGATGCGTATGATAATCATGATTTCAATGACTACAAAAAGTGCTTCATGACTTGTGTTTATAGATGCAATTGTAACAAAATCTGCAAGCGCTTGGCACTCGCATTAGATGAGTATGGTGAGATATGTATACTCTTAATGGATTCCTTAAAAATAGTCCTTAAAATATCCCTGTTTGGAGTCAATATAATTATACAGAAATGTCAGCTCGCGCTTCGCGCTCGCATCATTTGATTAGTGAAATACGTATGGTATTCGCGAATTCCTACAAACAAGCCTCAAAATGCCCCTCTTCAGGTCTGAATTTCCTAAATTTTCAGCTCGCGCTTCGCGATATTTGATCAGTGAGATACATAATTATGTTAATCATGATTACAATGACTACAAGTGTGTTTAGATGTAATTCTAACAAAATCAGCAAGCGCTTGGCACTCGCATTAGATGACTATATGGTGAGATATGTATACTCTTTATTGATTCCTAAAATATAGTCCTTAAAATGTCCCTGTTTGGGGTCAATATACACAAAAAATTTCAGCTCGCGCTTCGCGCTCGTATTATTTGTTTACCGAGACAGGTACGTATCATGATAACAAAAATTTGCTTATAATGTCCCTTTTTATGTCTGAGTATCAAAAATTTTCAGCTCGCGCTTCGCGCTCACATTAATTGATCAGTGAGATACATATCCGTTTAATGACACGGTCCTTAAAATGTCTCTATTAGGTCAGTATACCTGGCAACTGAGCTCACTAAGTAGCTCAAATTTTTTGCTGGTGCCCCCCCCCCAATGCCATGACCCACGGTACGCCACTGAGCAAGATATATAAATCACCTAAAAGGCAATGCGAGCGCGAGCGAAAATTTTATACTGTATATAGTGACATGAAATATTTTAAAAATTATTTTTTCAAATCTTCTCATCTTCATTCGTCTTTCTCCTTTTATGTTTCCCCTTCTTTTTTCTCCTCTCTTTTGCCTTCATTTTTTTTTCTTTCTTTCCCCCTTTTTTCTTTTTTTTTCTCCGCCAAAAGGGGGGCCCGGGTCCCTCGCCCCCCTGGATCCGCCTATGAGTTCATTTTATGTATAAAAATACTTTTGCTCGGATCTAATGTTTTCTCACAACTGAACTCACATCTTATATAATAGAAAAATGGGCATACTCATAAATGTAATCAACCCAACCCAAGAGAAAATGTGCGTGAAAGTATACGATACACAGACAGCCAAACAAAAAGGAAAAATACATAACGACAATGAAATAATTATCTTATCAAATTTATTGCATTTTGAACTTTCCACTGACTGTGATCCAAATCATTAGATGTAGATTGAAATTAAGTCAAAGTGAAATAAAATCACGTTGAATGACTGATTCTTTTTTTTCCATCTCGTTGCATTTTTATCTTATTTGACATAGGACCACCAAATACGCTGATCTCTTGCCGATATATCCTAAGCTACGTAGGTTTCTTAGGATTGACTTGTACTTTCATGAATAGGGTCAACATTAGTGTGGCCATGACAGCGATGGCTAATAGTTCATACAGTACTTCCTATGATGTCTCCAACTCGACTGAACTATGTCCTGCTAGGTCGGAACATGATTACCAAGAAAACATTAGGGTAGGAGGCTTTTACTTGATTATTGTTTTCCACATTCTTGGTGTATTAATTTAGCTTCGATGCGATAACACAAAATACAGATGTTATATTTTTGACAATCATTTAGATTATTTGAATCATGTTTCCATACAAAGATGAAAAATCACGATGATAATGGAGCACATTATCTCCCAGAAGAAGATTTACGGCACTCTAACACGTTAGCCGAATCAGACCTATATCCAGATGGAAAAGTATACCATGTAAACGGAAGAAACTGACGCTGATGAGGGCTTATATAATAATACATATTGGAATATTGGCGAAATGATAATTCCTGTTAATTGCAATGCTTCACAACAACGAAACTAAACGAAAACATCCATGCATCCAAGAGCGATAGAAGTTAATCGAGTATGCATGTCCCATACAAAGTTGGCAATAGCGAGTTTTCACAATACTACGCAGACGCTTTCTGGAACGTTGGAATTCTATTGAAATACTCGTCCAATCACAATGAAAAACTCAGAGGTTATTGTCGAAAATTAAATTGGTGAATCGGGACAGCAGATCGCCCTAAGATTCGGAGCTGAAGAAAATTTGCAAATAATTATGTCGTCAGTCTAGGACAAAACTGCTGTTTTGATTCAGAGATTTTCGACAAAGGGCTTTTCACAATAGATTCTCAATGTTCCAGAATGCATCTGCGTAGTGGTTATGAAAATTCCCTACAATATCCAACAAGCCACTCTTGTTTAAACTGCATCACTACCTTTATTGATCCAAAGAACGATCAACAGAACCTAAGCTAATTTCTCTGAATAATGTACCAGTAGCCCCCCCCCCCCTATATATAAGAAATTATCAGCATGAATTGCGGTATATACGCACGCAGAAGGGATATTCGTTGTTGTGTCATTTCCAATGATTGAAATTAATGGTTCCCGTCCAGTTTCTTAAATTCCAATTTTTTTTCTAACTCACGTTCAATACCTTCATATCACTATTAGACAGGAGAGTTTCCATGGGACGCACATACACAGGAGCAGATCTTAGCCGCGATATATTATGGCTTTCCAGTTCTGCAGGTACCTGCTGGTGTATTAGCTGATAAATATCCTGGATCGTGCTACTGGTTGATAGGTTTTGGGTATCTAGGATCGGCTATATTTCAACTGTTTATCCCTTTAGCAGCTTATAACGGAGGAGCTCCAGTCATCATAACACTGAGAATACTTGCCGGTCTTTCCGAGGTATATATGTCTCAAAATCATTTTATCCTTAATCAATCCCAAATCTAATATCTGCTGGTATATTTGAAAAAGATATAATTTTGGCTGATTGCAGTTTTCTGCACAAAATTTTAAAAAATGGAAAACGAGCAGAATTCAAGTACAGTTATTATCTCATCCCCTCCCACGTGAACCAAAATTTCATGAAAAGGATCCCGGACTCAGTAACACAAAATTGCGATCAATCGTAATTTAAATTACAACGGCCAAATAATCTAGATCGTTTTATAAATCATATTGTTTTGCTTTGGTTTTGATGGGAAATCTTTGATTATAAACCGACCGGCCCCTGATTATTTGTTTACTATAATCATGTTTCACCTCGAGAATTAAATTCAACTTGTTTTGTTTTTAAATATGGATTTCCCTCAGGCCGACATATGGCTGTATATTTTTTGTATGTAACATTATGATGATATTGATATAAAAATGGCGCATGAACTCTTAATTAATTTATGAAAAATATAGGAAAAGGATGACCAAAATGAAAAGATAGAGAAAAGAGTGGATTATGAAAATTTCGTGCTCGAGCATTTGCTTACAGCTTTGCTTTGAGGATAATTGAGAGTTTGGAGACGGCCATGATTGAGGGCGAGTATATACATGTACGTTACATCGAAATGAAATAGTGGAAGTTAATGTACTTTTCTCCAATAATGTATGTGTATCCCTGTGTTTCCACCGACGATGTTGTAAGGGATATTCCCGGTGGATATTAATTCGACAATTGCGTTTGCACTTAAAGCTCCATTGTTTGCACATTATCTATATTTTGCGCAGTTATAATTCGTTGATTGATGGATGCATGTTATTATGTGTTGGCAATAAATGAAACCAGGCATAAAGTGATCCTTTTTATAACTACAAAATAAGAAACTTGTGCTCTGTTCCAGTTAATCGTAATTTCATGAACTTCCCAAGATTAATATTATGTACAAATAAATTGAATTTCTGATAACATTTTAACAGAGTGGAACGTACCCCTGTCTATATTCTATGATGTCCCGTTGGGCTCCCCCGGCAGATAGAAGCAAGTTACTCGCTATCATCTTTGCGGGTAATGTTATACATCTCCACCCAATAGTGGGGGATTGGGGGAGCGACGGTCTGGGGTGTAATGAACCTAACATTTTGAGGGGGCCAGGTATGGCGAGCGAGCGAGCAAAACATTCGACATGTTAATTACAAAAATCCAATTTTGTGGTACATTTTGACATTTCCACCCTTCTCTTTCCTTTTCTCTTTTTTTTTCTTGGTCGTTATTTTTTTTTTTTTGGGGGGGGGGGGCAGCGCACCAAAGCCTCCCACATCTGTACGCCGCATACCGACTGTTAGGGGATAATTCAATTCAATTCAATTTATTTATTTTCTCTTTCAATCGTTTTACATTTACAATGATAGTTCAATATACATATTTACAAAATATAACATTTAAATAATTTTATAATACAATAATTCCATGAAATCGAAAGAGAAGGAGACCAACTAAAAAGCAGAGCTTGTAGGGTGAAGGCCCCCTTTTATAAGTACATTTTATGAATCAAAAATAAGATAAAATAAAGAAATAAACAATATATATACAATGAATAAAAAATAAACAAATAAAAATAAAAATAAATAAATAATAAAAAAATAAATGATTCAGTATACTTTGTATACAGAAATCATAAAACGATTAAACATATATACAAAGAGAAATTATTAAACACATTTATATATTAAGTTCTGAATTACATTACTTTAGGAAAAAACGATAATCTAATATGAATTCATAAGATATTTTTTAAGTTTTCCTTTGAAATTTTGTATTGAATTACATTGTATGATATCCTTTGAAAAAGAATTCCATAATTTTGGACCAGTAAAAACAAATGTTTTCTGTGCAAACGAGTGAAGTGCTTATGAATTTTATCATTTTTTACAAACATATCATTAAAAGGTATGATAAACTTGTACATTAACTGTCCTATAGTTGAAAATAATATAAATCTTTAACCTTCAATACTTTATTTCTCAAAAACAGAATATTTGTATGTGCCCTGAATTCTGCATGATTAATAATACGAATCACTCTTTTTTGTAATATAAAAAGTCGATTAATTTGAGAATTCGCTGCTTTACCCCATGCAACAACTCCGTAATTCATATAAGGAAAAATTAACGTTGAATATAATGATAACAAAATATAATGGGGTAAGAAGTGACTTAATTTTCTAATGACACCAATGTTGCGAGCAATAATTTTACAAATATTATCAATATGTGCTTTCCAAGAAAGTTTTTCGTCAATGATTAGTCCCAAAAATTTAGTAGATCGCACTCTTTGAATGACAGTATCATTTAAGATTGTATCTTTTGGTACAGTCGTAATCTTGTTGCTAAATAGCATGTAGCTAGTTGTTCTAGGTTAAGAGAGAGTTTGTTAGCTGTTATCCAATTAGAAACATTTTTTAGCTCGTCATTGAATATTTGCATCAATTGCTCTGAGTCGGGGTGCGACATAAATATATTAGAGTCATCAGCGAAAAGTATAAATGGAAGCAATCTAGATGACATAGCAATATCATTTATATAAGTAATGAACAAAAGTGGGCCAAGAATGCTGCCCAGTGGAACTCCACAAAGGACAGGTTTACATTCAGAAATATTATAATAAAGTGAAACGAACTTTGAACGCCCGGTTAGATAATTCTTGAATTAGTGGTTCCCCTCTAATTCCATGAGAAAGTTTATAAAAGAGAATGTTATGATCAACTGTATCGAAAGCTTTTAAACAAATCTAAGAACAAACCAATCGTATTCGAAGACTTGTCATAAGCTTTGGCAACTGTTTGAACTAAAGAAAGTATTGCATGGGAAGTGCTACTCTTTTCCCGGAAACCAAATTGAGTATCGGATAGGATGTTGTGCTTTAAAAAAAAACATATGGTTCGTATATGTGAACCAATTTTTCAAGAATTTTAGATAAGTTTGTAAGCAATGAAATGGTTCTGTAGTTACTTGCTAAAGAACTATCACCCTTTTTGAAGACTGGTATTATCTCAGATATTTTAATTGATTTTGGAATATTTCCCGATGATAATGACAAATTGAATATGTAAATAAGAGGGTCAATTATATAATTCATAGTTTTCTGTAGAAGGTTGTTATCAATGTTATCAAATCCTGCACTTTTATTTAATTTTAGGCTAGATATAATTATAATTATCTCCTATGCGTTTGTAGGAGAGAAAAACATAGAACTTTGATTTCTATCCCCCAGATATTGATGAAATGAATGGGAGTTTGTTGGTATACTAGAGCTTGAATCCAACTTGTGAAAAATAATTATTGAAAATATTTGCCATCTGAACTTTATCTTCAATAATAGAATCATTATGCATAAGCTTAGTTATCTTTGAAAACTTTGGACCATTATTAATGGTAGAATTGATCAATTTCCATGTTTTTTAAGATCATTCTTGCATTGGTTAAATTGATCATGGTAATATGCATTTTTAGCAGTACGGATGACCCCTGTTAGTATATTCTTATAATTAGTATATTGGCTCCGAGTATTCTCAGTTAATCTTAATATATATTTGTAGTATAATAGATTTTTTTTTCTATTTATCGAACGACGAATTGAATTCGTTATCAAAGGTAATCTGGGTGATCTTTTATAATTTTTGGACTTGGGCTTTGCAAAAGGAATATTTTCATTAATACGACTCATGAAGATATCAATAAATGTTTTATAGGACTCGTCAACACATTCTGTACTAAATACATCATCCCAAGATTTTCTTCTTCTAAACTCTGTTTCAAACGAGATATATTTGTATCACTATATACACGCCTCTTAGGTACATAATCGGGAAAGTTGTTTGGCTGATATTGATTAGAACAATTTATGAAAATTGGGAAATTATCAGGCATGTCTGAGATAATTATACCAGATTTAAATTCTGAAGTACATTGGAGAAAAAATTGTCAATCAGAGTTGCGGAAGTATTAGTAATGCTAGTGGGTCTAGAAATAAGTGGCAAAAAGGAGGCAGAAAGGAATGTCTCTAAAAAGTCATTTGCAAAAATATTAGTATCACTCGCTAACAGGTCATAGTTAAAGTCTCCCAGCATTATCATGATTATGATACATCTTTTGTTTTGAACAGAATGATAATGTAGTAAATTATTTAAAGTGTCTAGAAAATCAGCACTATTGCTGCGAGGAGGCTTATAAACAACTCCCAATACAGTTTTTCTGTTATCACGATCACTAATTTCAATAAATAAAGTTTCAAGTTTCTGCATTTTCATTCATTAAATTCATGTCTTAATAATAACATACTCAAATTGACTCGGCACAAAAATTGCAACACCACCACCAATTTTATCAACACGATTATTTGTTATAAGTATGTTACTACCAATTCTCAACATAATAATCATGAGATACGCATTGGAATTCTCCATGCAAAATAAAACAAAAATTAATATGCTAATGAAAATCAAGCACACTTCGTCTGAATTCATTAAATAGTTCCTTAATAAATCTCAAATATCGTGATCGTCTTCACGATCGGCGCGAATGTCTATCTGATCTTCGTCGACATCGCGATCATCATTCTCGTTATCACGGATGATAACGTCGTCATCTTCGTGTGTCGGGCCGGTGTCGTCGTTCGAGGTCGATGAAGTCGAGATTCGACTCCGCAGTTGGTCAACATGACGTTTCCAATTCAGCGTCGAGCTATTGGCATTGACATTGAGGCTGTTCTACCTCAGTTCCTTAAACTAGGTTTAGTGGAAACTAGTTTAGTGGAAACTAGTTTAACGCTAAGTGAGAACGGTCGAAGCGCTCTTGGAAGCGCTCTTCCAAACCAGTTTGGAAGACCACCTCGCGATGTAGTTTTCAAGATCGCTTCGCATCGGAAAAGTGTTTTTAGCGTAAGTGAGGACACAACCGTTCTTCGGGAAGCGATCTTCGCACATTTTGAGCGCGCTACTCCACACGACAGGTGTAGAATGCCTATGCTGCGGTTTCGAATTTCGCGCGAAACGTGTCTCCCCACTGAGAGCGTTTCCATAGCAACAAGAGCGCTATACGTGAAGTGATTTTGAAAACCACTTTCGTGTGATCAAGTGAGAACGCTAGCAAAGCGATCTTTTAAACTGGCTTTCTGAACCGGTTCCCAGTAAACTAGTTTTAGGAACGTAGTGAGAACAGCCTCATTTACGACATAGGATACCGGACCGTTACGTTCGACTACCTTTCCGGGTAGCCATTGGTTACCTCGCCCGTAATTTCTCACAAGGACTTCTTCTCCTATCCGCGAAGTTTGCGAGAAGTGTGAGCGGTCTGTGAGAATTGTTTCTGTTCTGCCTGATGTGAACGCAACTGTTGAAAAGAAGCAATTCTCACAGACCGCTCACACTTTTCGCAGACTTTCGCGAATTTAAGATAGGAGAAGAAGTTCTTGTGAGAAATTACGGGCGAGGTAACCAATGGAAAGGTAGTCGAACGTAACGGTCCGGTATCCTATGTCGTAAATGTCAATGCCAATAGCTCGACGCTGAATTGGAAACGTCATGTTGACCTGCTGCGAAGTCGAATCTCGACTTCATCGACCTCGAATGACGACAGCGGCCCGACACACGAAGATGATGACGTTATCATCCGTGATATTCGCGCCGATCGTGAAGACGATCACGATATTTGAGATTTATTAAGGAACTATTATGGATTTTCGTAATTTTTGACGCAACAATAATTTTAATACGATCTTGTCTTGGATTATTAACTCACACATTTTTTGACCTTGTCAAAATTCCTGATTTAATTGCCTAGTTCAGTGAAACAAAAAAGTATCATTGAATTTATTCTTCTTAAATCTAACTTCAGTTCCTGACTGACGTATATCATTTAATAATGTCTTATCAAAAGTTTCTCAAAGTAAAATTTGAATCTGGGAACTGATATCAAAGGAAATTGTTGAATTTCAATATATAGTTTCATGACCAGTTGAATATTTACTGGTACAGTTATTGAGTTGCAAATTGAATTGGGAAGTTAAAAAGGTATGTTTAATCTAAGGGGGGAGAGATGTTATATATTGATAATGATGTCATACATGATGTCATACCATGACTCACTGTTTCTTACTATTGTAGCTGCGCAGGCGCAATGCGGAATAAACTTGCTTTGGAATCATTTACCAAGAGTATCAGACGTGTGTTTATTTATGTGCCTTAATTAATAATTATTGTTGATTAATTAGGAGTATATAACATTATCTTTTCAGGTTCATCAGTCGGCCAAATCATTGCCCAACCAATCTCGGGTATTCTCTCTGATTCCGACATCCTTGGTGGTTGGCAGTTCACCTTTTATATTTTTGGTGAGAAAAGCAATGTTTTAGTAATTCAATTAGTAAAGAGGAACGGTGATTACAACTATCGTAGCTTACTTAGCAATAGCATGTAATTGTGAGAAAAAAATCGACATGCAGATACGGATTCAACCTCCTACTTTTTTCTTGTCAAAAATTGGAAAAACACCCCTTTACCGCCCTGCCTTGCAAAAACAATATAGATCCGCAAGTCAGAATTAAAAAACACTCAGCTCTTTTCGTCTGTATCTTTTTAGTTAGGGTTGTCTGAGCACGTACGAAACTATTTTCTATCTTTTACACAAAAAGGTGCATTTTACTAAACTTTAATTTGAATGGAATTTAAGCTCATATACACCCTTCTTATTTATTGTATTCATGACAACACGTGGCGTATAGGTTCCATAGCAGTGCTTTGGTGTTTCTTATGGTTTGCTGTGGTCCATTCCTCGCCCATGACACACCCACGAATATCAGAAGAAGAGAAGAATTACATCATATCTGAACTCGGACTTGAAGATAAGGTATTGAAAGTGAACAAAAACTGCATATAATCAGTCTATGTATCGATTTACAGAACAGATGAAACGTAATATAAAGAATAATATTTATTTTCAAAACAAGTAATTACAACTTGAGAAGTAATGAATGTGTTCATGTATCAGAACAAATTACTTGAGCCAACTGATGCGTACAAATTTTGCTTATACTCTATAGAGTCAAGATGATGGAAGCAGATTTCAATATAATTTCTGCATTTTTAATCTTCTATAACTTTAATCAAAGTGTTCAATACAAAGATGGGTTAAATGCCATTCTGAAAATTTTGAAAGAATTTAATATAGAAACTTATGCCTCTCTCGAGAGGCATCTACAAGAAGATGCCTAATTTCCAAAATTGTCTACGCAAATGTAATGATAATTATCAATATATTTATCGCACATAAAATGTCGAATTAACTTGTGTATTCCTTTCTCCAGCCACCAAAGAAATATCCATGGAAGCGTTTTATTACGTCACTTCCTTTGTTGGCTGTGATTGGTGCAGACTTCGCTCTTATGTGGGTCCTCTACTCACTGACATCTAACCTGCCTATATTCTTAAAAGAAGCTCTCCGATTTGACATTTCTCAGGTATGGAAATACACACACAAAAATTAATACCTATAGTAATAAAAAAAAACACCAGTAAACTTCCCCCTCTCCCCTCATAATTATGGTACCTGTGTGTTTTTTTTTCATTTTAGAGGTTACTTTGAAATATGAATATTGGGCCTTTATTCACTAACAACAAAACGGGGATTGAATAAAAGATAATCACCACCCCCAAGAAAACATCAAAGGAAAACAAGACGTGGAATATAAAGGTTAATCGGCGAGAAATAGGTCTACTTCTATTTTTTTCTTGCATGCAGGCAGGCTTTTTGTCATCAGTGCCACATATCGTCTTCTTTATCTTCATCATTGGTGGTGGAATATTCGCAGACTTCCTTCTCACTCACACCAACTTCAGCTTGACCACCGTAAGGAAATTGATGACAACATTGGGTAAGATCAGTTTGTTGAGTGTCCTAACTCAAGGAGCAAGTACCCCACCTCGAATATACTTGTTTCACAACGAAAAGAAAGAAGGCGCAATTAACGAGCTCCATTTTAGTTGGGCGGAAAAGGACAAATGAAGGGGGGTGAAAGACAAAGAAATTTGAATAACCAAAGAAGTCGCAGCGGCCGAAAATTGGAAGTTGCAAGGTTGCAGCGCTTGCTCCCGGCGTCAGATTTTGGAAGGGGCACAATTATTACGTGATCATAATGCGCCCTCTTATGCTTGTGTCGCAACCACTGACAACGAAATTTCTCACCCGGTATATAGGACAGATTTCCAAGATATACCACTGTTAATGGGTACAAATGCAGTACTTGATCTTAACAAGATTTCAAATCTGTATAACATATTTCGTTTTCATAAAAGTCGATAGTACCTGCCTAAGGGCGCAGATACGGTACAAGTCCATCCTTGAACAATTAAGTCGGGGTGGGTGAGGCAGATAATTTTCTTAAATAGCAAGAAAGGAAAAATATAAATAAAGACGTCGCGACGCCCTCAAACAACCAATTATCAAACAACATATTAGTTCCATCGAATGAGTTCTGACTTCTGAGGATAAAAGCAAATCGTGAAAAAAGAAGAATTTTATCACTTTATCATAAGAAGAACTGGCGTTGGCTATACTTGTTTGATGTGGTGCTGGATTTAAAAAAAAATTCTTATGAAATCACATTCATTTTTTGCTTGATTACTCTACTCGCTCACACATAGGCCTAACGATTCCAGTCTAAACGCTGATAAAAATTTAAATTCAAACGTCTCCCTTGTATAAGGCCTATGAAGGCGGAGGAATACCCTGAAATGATAACTTTTTTTTTTTTCATCGTCAGGTATTTTACCATCGGGCATTTTCCTCGTCCTGGCGGGCTATGTAGGATGCAATGCAACTCTCGCCATCACATTCATTTCACTGGGGCTGGCCTGTACTGGTTTGGCTTACTCTGGATCGAGTCTCACTATGATGGAGTTTGCCACGCCCTATGCAGGAATGGTTGTTGCTATATCCAACTCAATTGCAACATTCACTGGTTTTATTTCACCAGCGGTTGTTGCGGTCTACACAGAGAACCAGGTAGGTCTGCAGATTCGTGGAGTCAGAAGGCCAAGGGGGGGGGGGGGGGCGGTGGTCAAATAACGTATTTCGTGTTTCTTACCCCAAAAGCCCTCACGTTCCCTCTAACTTAATGATAAAGTAATAATACCCCTATTTCATTATTGAGAATAAATTGTCTCTCGTTTCGGTCGTCTTCCCCCACCCATTATCAAAGTGCTCTGACGTCGCCCCTGATAATATACGTGCATGAGCACTGACTTACAGATCATAGGCCTTGGGGCCATAGACCCCCAACAGTTTGGTTACACTTCGTAATTTCGAAGGTTCGTTAATCTGAAACACGTAAATTGCCCATAACCTGAAATGTATTATGATGTCCTTAAAAAAAAAAGAGTATTTAATTTCGAAAAAGGTTACATTTCATTTTGAAAAAAGGGTATTTTCCCTTTTGAAAAAAGTCCCTTTTTTCCTCCGGGAATTTTTTTCTGTTAAAAATGACTCCCTTATCCCAAAAGTTCCCTTATCTGGACATTGTGACCAACACAAAGTCCCCAACATTCTGATTTTTTCGCTCGATCAAGCAGCAATTGCTCAGAGAAAATCGAAATTAAGATGTTTGATTCAAGTTCTTAAAGGACAAGTCCACCCCAACAAAAAGTTGATTTGAATAAAAAGAGAAAAATCCCACAAACATTACTCTGAAAATTTCATCAAAATCGGATGTAAAATAAGAAAGATATGACATTTCAAAGTTTCGCTTAGTTTCACAAAACAGTTATATGCACATCTTGTTCGGTATGCAAATGAGGAGACTGATGACGTCATCCACTCACTATTTCTTTTGTATTTTATTATATGAAATATTCAAATTTTCTCCTCATTGCCAAGTGAAACAATGATTAATTACTCCCTGAACATGTGGAATTAGCATTGTTTAATACTTTATGGTTCAATCAAGTTGGTCCTTATTGTCAAATCGGTAAAAAATGAAATATTGTATAATTCAAACAATAAATAACAAAGGAAATAGTGAGTGGGACATCATCGTCTGTCTCATTTGCATGTCACTGAGTTGTGAATATCACTGTTTTGTGAAAAATAAGCAAAACTTAAAATGTCATAACTTTCTTATTTTACATCCGATTTTGATGAAATTTTCAGCGACATACTTTTTTGAGTTTTCTCTATTTATTCAGATCAAAATTTTTCTGGAATGGACTTGACCTTTAATGCAATACATGCTTTGACCACACCATATACAAATATATCATCCTCCGATGAAACTATTACTGCATAATACCGTTTTTGTTCCTAGAATAAATTAAAATTTCATTTTCGGAAAAACGGACCTTATTTCATTTTGGGGGCTAACGAACCTTATTCGTTTTCGGATTGACGAACCTTCGGAATTACACATGTTTCCCAAAAGTTTCATGATCAAGAAAAGAGTAGAAAATGGAATAAAGGGAAGGAAAAGGATGAACAATTATATCATTTTCTGAATTGTATGTCCAAAAATCTATCATCAAAGCTCGATTTTTGTATTTTCAATTTTTTTGCTCGACCGCTTCGCTCGCTGGCAGCTTTTTGCTCTGTGTGCAATTTCTGGCCCCCATTCGCCACTGTGCATGGCATTTTCTATTTTACTAAGATTGCATGTATAACATGAAATATACAGTTTTTAAAAGATTTCATTTTTTCTCAATTTTTATTGCTTTGCCTGAAAGTGAAATCGTTGAATATGCCTGTCAAATTATTGCTTGTTTGGTACATTACAGGCCGATATAGCGGGATGGAGGTCATTTTTCTGGGTGACATTTTACATTGCTGTTGCAGCATGGTTTCTCTTCATGGTCTTTGGGACTTCAGAACTGCAATCATGGGCAAAATGTGATCAAGCAGAGAAACTTAACAGTGATCACCAAGAGACCAAGTATGGAGGAATAGTTGATACTGAGATAGCTTGTAAAACCGACAGAAATGTGTTGCTACCCACTGACGACACCTGAATGATTTTCTGAATAAAAAATATATTTTGATTACAAGTTATTTGACAGAGAAGGTGAATTGAAACTCGTGTCTGTAGCAGTTTTATACTCTCCAAAAACAGACAGTAAAAATTTACCTGATATTGGATAGAAAGGGAATATGCATGTTTTCTGGATAATTTTCCCCCAATATTGGGTAAAATGTGTGTTAGAAGGGTAAATTTTAACGCAACATTGCGTAAAATTTACAAAAATTTTGTATCTTTTTACCCCAAAACATGCAAGTTCCCATTTTACCCAATATTGGGTAAACTTTTTTTAGAGTGTATGCTTATATAATAATTATGAACTCCTATAAAGACCGGTACTTATTTAAGTGTTTTCGAAATGGATAAGAGCAGAGTTCATTTTTATTGGCAAACAGGAATCATGTCAATTATTTAAAGTGAATGTCCAATGGCTTTTTTCAGATTGTTTTCTGTATGAAAAGAGAAGCGTGAATTTGAGTCTCTGAACAGTAAAGTAAAAGCAATCACAAACTGGATTGTCTTTCTTTCTTTCCAGTTTGCGTAATGACGAAACTTGACAGCAATATTTCTGCATATAAAATTTTCCCCTACACTCTTAAAATGTTGGGCAACATACTGTCCACACAACAGTTGTTTACAAAAATTATCTAACTCTGGGTGGTTTTCAACCAATACTGTGTAGTTTTCACCCAAAGTACACATTATTGGTCTAAAACTACCCAGAATTGGATAAAGTTTTAACCAATTGCTGTGTGGATAGTATGTCGCCTAACATTTTTAAGAGTGTAATTTTCAGTTCCAAAATGACACAATTTTCTCTACATAAAGTTTGTTTACAATAAGAATGTCAATTATGTCATTTAAAAACGCCACTATGAATGGTCCTATATATTACTGGGAGGGAGGGAGGGGGTTGGGGGTAAGATTGCTTGAAATGTTGAAGATTATGCTTTTAAGTGACGGAGTGAAGCAAGCAAGCTAATTCAGGCCAATCAGACAGTGTCCATTGTGTACGTTACTCCATACAGTCTTGACCGCTTCAATGTAATTGAAAAAAATGTATAATATAAAGATTTTATCTTCATTAAACAGTGACACGAAATGTGCTCCCGCGACATTTGATCCGGTCTTGATATCCGAGGACAAAAAGTTAGAGATAGGATTGTAATAAAGTTTTTGAGTCGGAACAATATCACAGATTAGGATAGGGTATATTATTTTTAGTTGTGTAGGTTAGGTTTCATATTTGTCTTAACGTGCAAATTTTCCATCGGAGATATTGTCGCCGGGTTAAACATAATGGAACTCATGAAATACCCGGCCTTGATATTCTTTTTACAAAACTTGGCCAAAATAAAATAGTCATGCTATATCAGTAACAATGGAAATTGTTTTGTGTTACTGCGCGATTTTTTAAAATGTAAAGCTGTATATTTTTGCTTTATGAATTTCGAATCTGTTACTTCGAACATCGAACATTAAGACTTTCCGTGATAATAATTTTTGTTTATTTATTCGAGGAAACCTACAACAACCTGTCTTGTTTTCCAGTATTTCCCATTTCATGATCTTCATGGTTGTTTTGTATAATTTGGTATAAGAAACGGAATAAATTCTTTATCAAACATTTGAAACAGTTTTGACTATTGTCATGATTGTAGTATGGGAAAAGTGACTTAGTAATGTGATATCTATGTCGTTTGTATTTAAAGATTTTTTTCTGAACTATATCGTTTGCGAGAAGGGAGAGATAAAAGAATGAGAAGGAGAGAGAGAGAGAGAGAGGGGGTGGAGAGGGAGGGAAGGGAAGAGATCGAGAGCGAACAACGGAGAGGGAGAAGGGCCGGGGGATAGTTCCGTCGTGCATAAGCTTGCCCTCAATTTTATGTATACATACATGTAATTATATAATCTATTTTCATCAAGAAAAAAGTGGCATCGTTATAGCTCTCCGTTATCAAAGGCAAACTAACAAAGAAATAAAGCAATTCGATATGTTTATCGTTTCTATACATCTTTTATTGTACAATTACGTGATACTATGATACAAATTATATTTGCTGCCTGTATATTTACAATGCAATGCAACGTTATAAAACAATCTAGATTGATAAATGAACCGAAAATAAACGTTTAAATTTGTGAATCGAAACATAAATTCTAGATATTTTATACTTTAAGGTTATCTTTAAAGAAAGCCAAAGTTCGTTCCCACATGTCTCTCTGTGATCGTGCATGTGATGTCGACTCTCCTCCCCATGCTATTCGCAACCCATCTGGAACAAAAAATATTACACAATTTTGATATTTGCTACAGTATCAAAAGTAAACTTTATTATTACATTGCTACAATATATTCCACTTGGTCGGCAACAACAAAAACAAACTAGACTTAGTGGTTAGTAAATCGCTTGGAGAAGTCGTTCAGATGTTTGAAGTTTGGATGATGACGATGAACATTTCATTATCAATTATTATTATCATTATTATTATTATTATCATCATTATTATTTATCATTATTATTATCATTAATAATAATAATATTATTATTATATTTTATTATTATTATTCCTACTATAATACTATTCTATTTCTATTATACTACTACTGTACTACTACTACTACTACTACAACTACTGCTACTACTACTACTACTACTACTACAACAACAACAACAACAACAACTATACTACTACTACTACTAAAGATTGTATTCATCGTGTAATACTTCTGTTTCTTCATGAAATCAGCTTATGATACAAGGATTCATTCATTATAAGCCCACCTGTCATGCTTGGCATATTCCCATACGATGAATGGACATGAGATACATAGGTAGGGTCAAGAAGATGACCAATGTCCGAATATTCAATCACCTCCAACTGGTCACTCCTCCCAATATGACGTAACCGTGACTTCAGCTAAGAGCAAGACATAGAAAATTTCATCATTTAAAATCATCAAAAATCAGACACCTTGGTCGCCAACATTAATTTGTTATCTTCATGAAGATGTCAAGAGAGAGAGGGGGGGGGGGGGGCAAAGGGTCCCGCCCTTCACATCTTTTTATGAGGATATATGTGGAGTCATGTGTGTGAAACTGCTGTTACTTGAGGGCATTTCACATGATTAAGGGTTTATCATACAGTGATCTGTCACGGTTTTCTGATTCATGATAACTTTTCACCCATAAAGATGTGTCTATTTCATTATTACAATTACACTGCATTCGGTAGAATAACTTGAGGGTACCTTACCTCATCCATACAGTACTGCGATGGTAGATAAGGATTATCTCTGGCACTAAACATCATCAAAGGAATGGAGGTATTTTCAACCTGTATAAAAGTAAAGATGGAATTCTAAAAAAGTACTGGAATGGTATATGTCGACTAAACAATGAAATCACGACTATTTATGTTAGATCACGGAATCATCGTTCACTAAATTGTAGGTTTAAACCATATTATGTGTTTATATTCAGTGTCATATGGTTATATGTATTTTCATGTGATACATAACAATATGATTCAACGAATTCTCTGATACCATTTCTTGCTCAATGCGCCATCGATAAATATTTTCTTTTTACATTTTCCTCCTTTTCTTTTATTGTCATGCTTAACTTTACGTTTTTGCTATTTTGCATGGCCTCATTGTAAATCAGCCTAACAGCTGAATATGGCTTTTACAGTGAATACATCCAATCAAATCTAATCTGCATGCTTGTAGATTTAATATCTTCTTCTTTCCCTCTTTATTGAAAAATCGAAAATGGAGATTTTTTTTCCCTTTCAGTCATTAATTCACCCCTATAATAGCCTTTACGTTGCCAGTGCTCCTTTTCTTACTTACTCCCTTTCTTTTTCTTTTTTGTTTATTTCTTTCTTTCTTTCTTTTTTTCTTTCTTTCTCTATCTCTTTCTTTCTCTTCCTTCATTCCTTCCTTCCTTCTTTCTTTTTTCTTTCTTTCATCTTTCTATCTTTCCATAGATAACTATGAATAAATACAAATAAAGAGATAAAGCCATCATTTTGAGAAACGGAGAGAAACTTACCGGCACAAAACAATCTGGTGTTTTACTCAATATTGATTCGATCCTGAAAGGATCAAATTGAGAGCAGAGTTTGACTGATCCATTGGTTGGTTTATATGATTTAGCTCTCTCATAGTACCTGCAAGCAAAAAAAAATTTTTTTAATGATTTTTCAAGTTTTTATTAAACTACTGTAACCATTTTCATTTGATTGATCATGCTGCTCCCTATTTCACAACATTTGTAATGCCCTAGCCGAGCCAAACTTTGTGGATGTCGAGTTCGACACGAAGGGGTATTATACCCATGTTTAATTTACAGCCTCGTAACGGCCGGCCCGATCCCAGACCTACTTGCAGTGGCACCGCATTCTGTTAGTTCACAAACTGTAGGTAAACCACGCTACCGGTTCTGCGCGTATCAAGACATTCTCCTGCACATGGGTCTCCTGCACTCCATCAACGGCCGATTAGCTCGATAGGAGGATTACCATATGTGCACAAGTAGGCTGTAAAACAGTATTTTAAAATATGCTTGAAATGTCCTGTTTTCAGGCCTTAATATCAACAGATTTCGAGCTCTTATTAATATTCAATTGATAAATAAGGTAACAGTTTCACGAATTCCTAATAATGAAATTGTCTCTTTTTCAGAATGGAATATCGATATCGACAAGTTTCATCTCGCGATTAGATAGAGGAATAGGAAAAAATAGTCATTTTCATAGTGATGACAAAATGTCCTTACAATTTCTCCGGGTGCTTGGTCTAAATAATAAATAAAAAAATCGACTCGCGCTCGCATCATTCAAGTACGATCCATATCCACTTCACAATTTTTTTATTAAACTACTGTAACCATTTTCATTTGATTGATCATGCTGCTCCCTATTTCACAACATTTGTAATGCCCTAGCCGAGCCAAACTTTGTGGATGTCGAGTTCGACACCCGCATTCCTCGGGTCATTACACTTCTTTCCATTTTGTTTTGTTTTGTTATAATAAGAAGCTCTTGATTTACAATTCAGAAAAACTTCGCTTAAAACACGATTTCATAAAGTTAAATTTGGTATCATAAAGCTTCATGTTTAGAAAAATATCATGTGTATTATGAGTTATTGTTTACAAATTATAAATGTGTATTATGAGGTACTAAAACATAATGTTCTTACACTTGTTTATTTTTATTCTCAGTTATGATACCGAACGTAAAATATGTAATGATTTTGCTATATATTCTGTTGCAAATGAATAAATACGAATTAGAATTTGATTAATTATTATGAGCATTTTATCATACTCACGGGTAGAAATTGGTTTTACTACCATCGGGTAGAATCCAGCCGAATGAGGTATTAAAGCTGACTCCATTGATACCCACTAAACACTGTAGGGGAAGGTGGTTAAGATGAGAAGCTACGCCAAGACCAACGGCAACACCATCTCCCCTTGATAACACACCGATTCGACTCTCATCAACCATCCTGTGGTAAGCCAGGCGGTGGAATAATTGCTATAATATCATGAATATATGGAGAATATAGAAAAAAAAATCGAAAGACAATTATCACAGATAAAATTAAGAGACAGTCAACTGCACGTGATACTACACACAAGTTTGTTTGTTTTTTCGAAAGATTCCATTTGCTCCCAATCCATTGTTGTTGTTGTTGTTTTTAATCGATTTTGTATATATTTGTTGATAAGAAAAGCGGAAGTTTTGAGCGATAGGGGATGAGAGTGGAAGTATTCAAAATTATAAGGTGAAGGATGGTGAGATAATAAAAGAGAGTGAGAGGGATAGTGAAATTGAGATGGAGGGGGGAGGTAGAGAGAGAAAGAGGGGGGGGGGAGAGTCGTCTGATGTACACGTATTTTCATCCATTCTTACTTCACTTCTAATTCATGAAATGCCTAGGCGATGGTAATTTAAGAGCATCGCAACTTTTTACATATGACATATACCAACGAGCCCCCCCCCCACCCCTCAATACAAAACTATTGCCAGAATTTGAAAGCATGACCTATTAAACAGTTAAACGTTTATGTATACAATGTGCATAATGTATAACTACTGTTGCAATATTCTAAAAATCATTACTTAGGTATTTTCATGAAACATTATCAAGATGAAGAATAACCCAAAAAAAATACCTCAAGACAATTGATATTGATGAGGGTGTCACTTTGAAGAGGGAATCCTGTTGTCATGGTAACATAACCATGAGAAGCAAGAAGAGCTGCAAGATGTTCATGATTGCCTTCTTCTGCTCCTCGGAAATCAAGAATAGCAGGAAGAGGCTTTGAACCTACAATATAAAACGGAAAAGTTTTTATTTTTGTGAAGTATAATTAACCTGTTGCTTACTGAATTTCTGATTAACATACAGGCTTTGCACAGGGACCACTTGGTTCTATTGGGCAATGGGTTAAGTCAGTGGCGTAACTACGGGGGGAATGGGGGGGCACGTGCCCCCCCCCCCCCCAATCGGCTGGCCAAAAAAAAAAAAAAAAAAACGGGGAAAAGGAGAAAAAGAGGGAGAAAGGGAAAGAAACGTAGTGGGGAAAGAAGAAATTATTGTTAATTATAATGTTATATTATGTTATAATTATGTTATGTTATATTACATTTAAAAAAAATTATAACTTTATGAAACATAATTTGCGCAGGGCCTATGTCTTCATTGTTCCTGGTGCTCGCCTTGTATGTTTAACAAGATATATAATCCTGTTGTACTAAAACCTCCCGTTTTCAAGTCAATATACATCAAATATATTTCCTCGCACTTCGAATTATTATTGTTTATGTAGTGACATATGCTTCTATTTCATGACTACTTAAAGTGATTGCCCCATTTTAAGGTCTTAATATAAAACATTTCCTGTCCGTGCTTACGTTCGCATTCGTGGATTGGTGAGATATGTCTGTTCTTCATGAATTCCCAAAATCAGTCGTTAAAATGTCTCTTTTTCTGATCTGAATATCAAAAAATTTTAGCTTGCGCTTCGCGCTCGCATCATTTGGTTAGTGAGATGCGTATATGATAATGACTACAAAAAGTGCTTCATGTGTCATTTACATGTAATTCTAACAAGATCAGCATGCGTTTGGCACTCGCATTAGATGACTATGGTGAGATATGTACTCTTAATGGATTCCTTAAAAAAATAGTCCTTATATCCCTGTTTTGGGTCAATGATATGCAAAAATTTAAGCTTACGCTTCGCGCTCACATATTTTTGTTAGTGAAATACGTATGATCTTCGTGAATTCCTACAAACAAGCCTTAAAATGTCCCTCTTCAGGTCTGAATTTCCTAAATTTTCAGCTCGCGCTTCGCGCTCGCAATATTTCATTAGTGAGATGCGTATGTTAACCATGATTACAATGATTACAAAAAGTGCTTCATGTGTTTAGATGTATATTATTCTAACAAAATCAGCAAGAGATTGGCACTCACAATAGATGACTATGGTGAGATATGTATACTCTTAATGGATTCCTAAAATATAGTCCTTAAAATGTCCCTGTTTGGGGTCAATATATACAAAAATTTCAGCTCGCGCTTCGCGCTCGCATGGTTTGTTTAGCGAGACAGGTATGTATTATGATTACAAGAATTTGCTTATAATGTCCTTTTTAGGTCTGAATTTAAAAAAAAATCAGCTCGCGCTTCGCGCTCGCATTATGTGATCAGTGAGATACATATCCGTTTAATGACACTGTCCTAAAAATGTCTCTATTATGTCAGTATACCTGGCAACTGAGCGCACTTCGCGCGCTCTTTAAGTGACTCAAGATTTTTGCTGGTGCCCCCCCAATGCCGTGACCCACGGTACGCCACTGGGTTAAGTGCATGTATATTCTGTGGTTATGAAAAGAATTAGGAATCTAACTTTATTATGAAAGCATGAATGGAAATGAATGTCCTCGGATGCGAATCCCATGACTTGAAGCAATCAAAATGTATCAGATTTAAATCAACATATAAAATAGACACAAATTATTGAGGTCAAAACAAGAAATTTATCAACCAATGTATTGAATATTCATATGAGTATTAAGTATAAAGTCTGAGGGTTGACGTGAATTCCGCAATATCCTATCTCTCAAAATACTAAGATTAGAGCAGAATATTGATGAGATAAAACAAAAATTTCTAAATGAAACAAAAATATGGAAAATCTAAAAGCAAACACAAATTAAATTCTTAACCAGACCCCCAAAAAGAATAAATCATGACGTTGACACTAAAATATTTGCATTATTTTATTTGGCAGTCTATAATTTTTCACTAACCTCGGTCTGTTGGTACGTATAACGTCCCTTCCATCGGTCCCTCCTGGATTGGAATCCTCTCAATGTTTCCCGCCATGAAACCTCTTATGATGTCACAATCATCAACCATGACGTCATCCCTTGTATGATCCTTACCAACATGGCCGTTCAGGAGGGAGAATGAGATATTGAGTGGTTGATCTGGGCGATGTTCTGAGCCTAAAGCACCAAAGGGTATCCTGGTTGAGGAAGCACGCATACTCCACATAGGTCCGAGGGGTTCAATCCCTCGATAGGTTCCCCCTAACGAAGGCTGCGACGAAGCTAGATTATAACAGGGAATATAAAGTTTGACCAAAAAAAGTAAATAAATAAAAATTTACCACAGATACGCTCCATCGTCATCAAAATCTATTCAGAATTAGTGTTACTTTTAGTATAGGTTTTGTTTGACTTATACTAGCTTCAACAGATCGAAATAATCATTGGAGAAATTGTTGCCAGATCATAATGCTTTGGACAGAAACTGGGGAAAGGGTGGCTGAATAGTGTTGTTCTGGTTTCGTCAATATTTTTCGTCTGTCAAGACAAGTCGTCAGATCTGACAACTTTCCTTGAATGTGATCGTTTGAGAAGCACGTGTGCTTGACTGTTACTATGGTAAATGTCGTCCGACAAATCCTTCATAAGACACTCCACAGAGTGTCGTCGAAGTGGCATTTTTTGTCGCTCGTCCTGGTGACGAATACAAGAAAGTATTATTCTCAAGACAGACAAGGCGAGTAGAGCCGAGGTCTTAATAACAACTAAGATCAGGCGCGGATCCAAGGGGGGGGGGGGCGAGCCGGCCCCGGCCCCCCTATTTTTTGGCAACCAAAAACAAAATCCTTTTAACTTGACAGAAACGCTGAAAAAAACAGAAAGAAAGGTACGAAGGGGTATTATACCCATGTTTAATTTACAGCCTCGTAACGGCCGGCCCGATCCCAGACCTACTTGCAGTGGCACCGCATTCTGTTAGTTCACAAACTGTAGGTAAACCACGCTACCGGTTCTGCGCGTATCAAGACATTCTCCTGCACATGGGTCTCCTGCACTCCATCAACGGCCGATTAGCTCGATAGGAGGATTACCATATGTGCACAAGTAGGCTGTAAAACAGTATTTTAAAATATGCTTGAAATGTCCTGTTTTCAGGCCTTAATATCAACAGATTTCGAGCTCTTATTAATATTCAATTGATAAATAAGGTAACAGTTTCACGAATTCCTAATAATGAAATTGTCTCTTTTTCAGAATGGAATATCGATATCGACAAGTTTCATCTCGCGATTAGGAAGAGGAATAGGAAAAAATAGTCATTTTCATAGTGATGACAAAATGTCCTTACAATTTCTCCGGGTGCTTGGTCTAAATAATAAATAAAAAAATCGACTCGCGCTCGCATCATTCAAGTACGATCCATATCCACTTCACAATTTTCTTACGATGCTTGAAATAGTGCTTAAATTGACCCTCTTCAGAACGTCTTCATTTTTTTTAGCTCGCGCTTGCGCTTTATTGATTTTCATGATAAAAGAAATGTATCTAGAATACAGATATTTCTAGGTCTAAATCTCAAAAACACGCAGTTTGTTCTTTATTAAAAACGTGCTTGAATATTCCAGTTTCATATCAGAATATCAAAAGTTTTCCACTCGCGCTTCGCGCTCGCATTATTAATGGAGGAAAATACCCAATTAGTCATCATTTTTGTGATTTACGAAACATGAATAGTGTGTCCCGTTTTTAGGTATAAATCTCATTTTTTCGCTCGCGCTTCGCGCTCGCATGAAATGTTTAGTTATATACCTATTCTGTATATGATTACAAAAAGTGCTTAGAATGTCCATATTGTAGGTCAAAATGTCATACATTTTCAGCTCGCGCTTTGCGCTCGCATTATTTGATTGTTGAAATATGTATTGTTTTCATGGGTAACTGCAAACAGTTCTTACGCTCTGTTTTCCATCAGGCCAGAACGTATATTAAAAATTTCTGCTAGCGATTCGCGCTCGCAGTAATTATTTAGTTACATACACAGCTTGTTCATGATCACAATCATTGGTCAGAATATTCAATTTTCAGGACAAAATACATGAAATTTCCGTAAAAATTAGCTCGTGCTCGTACTATTCAATTAAGGCTTATATGGCATTATTCATGTTTTGTGAGAATAAAGCTAAGAAGTGACCGTTAGGACTACCCCTGCAAAGAAACAAACAAAAATCAACTTTGAGCTGCCCATCTGGGAAAATATGGGTAAATTTTTTTTCGGCCCCCCCCCCTATTGGCGAAAGCTGGATCCGCCCCTGAAGATGTAACAAAAGATTTTTCATCCCTTGACTCTTTAAGAAAACCCATAGTATTCTTGGTCATGACTATATTTTTAAAATGCATTATTCAATAACTAAAGCAATATAGCGACACAACACCATGCAGGGAGACTTCGTGTTAAGAAAGGTGGTTTCGTTTTATCTGATGTTTTTCCAATAACAGATACTAATGATCAAGGCTTAGAAGAAATTTGAATGATAAAGACAACACCTAGGCTTGGCGACAAGGTCTACTGATCATAATGTTGCAACATACTTGAGACACATCCCGCTTCGTCGGCCACGTAGCACCCAAGAGATACAAGTTTCTCCTCGCTGCATCCTATCTGAGTTTCGGCTTTTATTGTCACCGGTTGGCCATGACTTAATCCTGATGCCTTAATGATCAAGTCTTCATCAACTAGTGATACTTTAGGGTTAACACTGATACTTGGTTGAAGATCGGTCCATATTGATTTATATTGCTGTGAGAAATGCTGAATCCGAGAGGCCTTCGACAAGAATCGACGATAGTGAATCACATTGCGAGATGTATGGTGCCAAAGTGACATGATGAGATCGAACTTAATTATTACTTGTTGATTATCCGTGGTTTTGCCGTCTTTAAAAGAATTCAAACTTTGAAGGAAGCTTGTTGTATTACATGTATTTGTTTGTTGATTGACAATTCGAACGTTGCATTGCTTTTAAGTTTTCGGGAATTGTTACTTTGTGTGCATGGTTTTATGAATCCGATATTTCTTTTTACTTTTTCGAGGTGTTTTCAATCTTTTGTTTTTCCTATTATTATGCGCTTGACGTGAAACCGTGGTGACTTTTGCGCACTTGTCATTTTCATCATTATTACGTCACATTTTTGCACCGCGCGTAGCAAAGGTTAGATAAGATTATAAAAGTGCCCCCCCCCCCGGCCCCTTCTTCCTGAGTTGTCATTGCCTTTCAAAATAAACCGAGGGTGAACTTAAAAAATAAAATAAAAAGTTGTAAAATTTGACCTCTTATTATATGGTTTTCAGGATTCTTTGTTTAAATAAAAGATGAGCCTACTGATAATCTAACCTCGACCGGCCGCTGGCTCTAGACCTGCTGCTTGTCGACACTGTCGACGTTTTTTTGGTAGATTATAGTATCCCCGAGAACTTCGAGAAGAGTGTATAGTATCCTCGAGAAGAGTAGGCTTATATCAAAAGGCAAAAGAACTTACTTTCTTTCTTACTTTCTTTCTTTCTTTTCTTTCTTTCTTTCTTTCTTTCTTTCTTTCTTCCTTGCTTCCTTCCTTCCTTGCTTCCTTCCTTCCTTAATCCTTCCTTCCTTCCTTCCTTCCTTCATTTCTTTCTTTCTTTCTTCTTTCCCGCTTCCTGAATTATTCGAATTCCTTCCTTCCTTTCTTTCTTTCTTTCTTTCTTTCTTTCTTTCTTTCTTTCTTTCTTTCTTTCTTTCTTTCTTTCTTTCTTTCTTTCTTTCTTTCTTTCTTTCTTTCTTTCTTTCTTTCTTTCTTTCTTTCTTTCTTTCTTTCTTTCTTTCTTTCTTTCTTTCTTTCTTTCTTTCTTTCTTTCTTTCTTTCTTTCTTTCTTTCTTTCTTTCTTTCTTTCTTTCTTTCTTTCTTTCTTTCTTTCTTTCTTTCTTTCTGTCATTTGTTTTTTCTTTCATTTTTTTCCCTATTTTTTTCTCTTTGTTGCACTTATGCACATAAAAAAGGACTTATCTAATGAAAAAGATGTTTATGTAATTTTTTATAGTTAAGAAATTTCGATTTGCAGAGCGTAGCGACTTGCCTGGGAGTGTACCTGGATTATTCAGAAGATATTTTGGAGCATGACTCAAAAGATTGAAAGTTGAAATGAGACAATTTTAAACTGTATATGCGAAATTTGAAGGGGAACCATTGCAATTTGTCAAGTGTTGATGTAATATTGCGTATATGCTGAAATATGGTGTAATTATGGCGTAATATAAAATAGTGTAATATGGTGTAGTACGATGCTCACTAAAATGTAAATATTCTGGCAAAATTTTTACTCTCATCTGATAGATGACACCAAAACCAAGAATATATATGAAACAACCCCATGGTGTAATATTTTCTAGTTATTTTTCAAAGTGAAAACTTTTATTGATGATAACGCACTGTATGATATTTTGTTTTGTTTAAAAAAAAAGCAGACAAAAGAAAGAAGAACAGCGCCATCACGATCCGGCCGTCGTCGTCATCGATCATCCTCAAGAGCTATCTATGTCCAGACCAGAGACGAGTCAAAGAGATTGGACAAAAATAATGTAAGTTTTCGATTCAATTGTAAACCAGATTCTAGTTTTTTCTTAGTAATCTGAAGAAAATTTCGTATTTTTGTGTGAGATTGTCAATGTTGAAAATATTGTTTACTTAATTTGTTTGTACAGTTGACTATTTCTGGGTATTTTTTTTCATTCTCCAGGAGTCCAGCACTAACGAAAATTTGCATATATGGGACCGGGCTGATTTCATCGACCTCGGCCTCGCGCCTCGCTCGTCTAAAATTTATAGGGTCTAGACTCTAGATCTAGGCCCAGTATAAAAGAACTGAAACCTTCTACTTCTTTGAGATTTGGGGTACATTTTCCAACACCCAGGCCAAAGAAGGGAAAGACTTCCTTATGACTTTATGTCCCCTCCACTTATACTCCCCTTTCAATTCAAACTGGCCTCTTCATTTTCCCCGGCGAACTTCTCCGGCACACATTCCTCATTTAGCTTCCCCGGCGAAGAAAAAAATGTACCCTTTCGCACTGACATCTCTTCCTCGGCTAAAGTCGACAGGTGATTTACTTGGATGGAAATAAGTGGCCTTCTACATTTAGCCAAGGAAATAATAGCTAGTTAGCGCGCAGAATTAGTTCAGGGGATTTCGGGGAGGGAAAAAATGACCTCCGGTTTGCTTTCATACTGGCTGTTTCACCGGCGAACTTCGTCGGGGAAACAGTTTCACTGGCAAAGTTCTCCACCAAGAAGTTCGCGGGCGAAGTTCTCCTGTGTACCTTACATACTGGACACTTTCCCCTTCGCTGGCAAAGTTAGCAGGGGAAAAGCGCAATATGAAAGGGGTATAATTTTAAAAATTACTTCTCCAAATCCCCTTCTTTCGTTCTTCTTTCTCCTTACGGTCGTGGTTGGAACTTGGATTCGAACCTCTTGCTGCAGAATGAGGCTTCTCCATTCTGTCGCCTCACTCACTGAGCTAGCACTGAAAGCGGGAATTGTTGAAAGCCGCCATGGGTTTTCATAACGGTTTAACTGATATTACGACTAGTCTACTCTCCAAGAGTATTGGGTATTTATTTTTCTGACCAAATAAACTGATGCCATTGGGAATTACACACACCCTTAAGATTTTGACGGAATTAAGCCATATTTTGGAATATGTATACAACTTTTCCTTCCTAAATCTCTTAGATATATATTGTAGCATAATGAGTTATACCTTTAAGATGTATTTCATAGTTTAATCGTAGAGGGCGATATTTTAGTTGTGATATGCTTTGCGATTATTGGAGAAGTACGTCAGTTCGCTGGGAGCTGCGGTGGCGTGCTGTTGTAAGATGTAAGCTCCGAATAAATCAAGTTGAACTTTATATTGAATATCTCCAAAGTTGCTTCATTTGCATGATTTAGGGTGAGTGAGCGGGTGATCCGGTGTATTTCAGAGGAGCGAGAGAGTGTACCATGTTGCACAATAGACTTTTGTGAGCGAACCTGCCCAAAAAGAGATATATAAGTGAGGAGAAGCGTGGACCGGGTTCTGGAGACTGCGAGACGGCAGAACGCTACCCCGACAGAGCTCGGTTACGCCACACTGGTGGCCGCGGTGGGATTGAACAACGTGGTATTGGAAGCTCATTGAACTTAGGCGCCTGTATTACAGGGAGCGCCACGTATATCTCCTATGGAGATCGCCAGGAGAGAGGGGTAAAGAGAGCCGAGGAAGGGTGCCTGGAGAGAGGCAAGAAGAGAGCGCCTATGCACGTTGGTGAAAAGCACCTGGAGTGTGTGTGTTGGCGACAGCGTGGATAGCGCCGAGGAAGGGGAGCCTGGAGAGAGACAAGAAGAGAGCGCCGATGCACATGGTGAATAGCACCCGGAGTGTGTGTGTTGGCGACAGCGTGGATAGCGCAGAGGAAGGGAGCCTGGAGAGAGGCAAGAAGAGATAGTGCCTACACACGTTGGTGAATAGCGCCCTGGGTGTGTGTGGCGGAGATAGTGCCTACACACGTTGGTGAATAGCGCCCTGGATGTGTGTGGCGGAGATAGTGCCTACACACGTTGGTGAATAGCGCCCTGGATGTGTGTGGCGGAGGTAGCGCCCATGCACGTTGGTGAATAGCGCCTTGAGTGTGCGTGGCGGAGGTAGCGCCTATGCACGTTGGTGAATAGCGCCCTGAGTGTGTGTGGCGGAGATAGCTCCTGCACACGTTGGTGAATGGCGTATTGAGTGTGTGTGGCGGAGGTAGCGCCTATGCACGTTGGTGAATAGCGCCCTTAGTGTGTGTGGCGGAGATAGCGCCTACACACGTTGGTGAATGGCGCCTTGGGTGTGTGTGGCGGAGATAGCGCCTATACACGTGGGTGAATAGCGCCTATTGAGTCGGTGTGTAGACGACAGCGTGGATAGCGCCTATACATGTAAATGTATAGCGCCTACGACGAGTGGCTATGAAGAATGGATCTGAAATTCCTTGCAGGATAAGTGCAGCGTGGAGATAGGGATCTCTGAACGTCGAAGAGAAGTACTTGTTGGATATGCAGATACTAGCAACGAGGGAACTGGAGCTGTCCTATGTTGGGAAGGAGCAAGTCATATCCTATGCTAGTGGGGTACTGCATTCAGAAAGCAGAGAAAAAACTACTATGGGGCTCAAAAGGAGTCATGGGCCATGGTAGTATTTCGGAGCTGCAACAGAACTTCTATGGGCGGAGATCAGGAAGGATCATCGGGCACTTGGTTGGATCTTTGCAGAGGCAAGGGTGGTTGCCGTGGAACTTGACATCAGCAATGAGCAGATACCAACAGAAAGAACCTTCGATCAGGTAGATCTTGGAAGCAGAGCATCAGTCAGTCGACCGGCCCGATTGGTCAACGGTGGCTTCAAAGTCTAGTGTGGAGAAGTCCTATTGGAGGATGCACAGCTAGAGAGGAAGCAAGACATACTCTACAGGAAGTAGGAGTGTGACCAAGGTTGGAATGCAACCTGGCATGTGATGTTGTTCTTCAGATAGATATTTCGAAGGAATTGCGTTGGAATGGATGCACATCCGCTGATTGTTACGACAGGGTAACGCCTTGGCCTCCAAAGAAGTCTTTAGAGAGAGATCGAGATGATGAAAAGTAGTTCTAGACATGCGCCTTGAAGAAACCCTCCAGGAAAAATCCTCAAGCACTTAGAAATCCGAATAATAGATATTGGACAGAACTTTCGCTATATATTACTTTGTGCCAGAAACAGTCAGACTCTGACGCATTTGATTTTTGTATTCAACATGTTGTTTTATGCCTTAATGTATGATTTATATTTTTGCTTCCATGTTTTCCTTTTCCTATTTTCTAACCTTTCTTATATCATTCTCATCTTGACATTTTCTGATCTCAATACAACTCTGTTTGCTCTTTCTATCTATTTCTGTATATAGATTGTTTTGGTTGTTAATGTAAGAACGGTACTCCCTTTATGTACTATGCCAATGTATATACCTGTATACTTTTAACGATGTTTTAATGTTTTATTTTCTTCTTTGGGAGAGCGAGATAACATTTGAAGAAATTCATTTTTATGTTTTGTTGTTAATATACCTGGTCCGAGGACATCCCAGACTTGGGGAGGGGCTGTGTAGCATAATGAGTTATACCTTTAAGATGTATTTCATAGTTTAATCGTAGAGGGCGATATTTTAGTTGTGATATGCTTTGCGATTATTGGAGAAGTACGTCAGTTCGCTGGGAGCTGCGGTGGCGTGCTGTTGTAAGATGTAAGCTCCGAATAAATCAAGTTGAACTTTATATTGAATATCTCCAAAGTTGCTTCATTTGCATGATTTAGGGTGAGTGAGCGGGTGATCCGGTGTATTTCAGAGGAGCGAGAGAGTGTACCATGTTGCACAATAGACTTTTGTGAGCGAACCTGCCCAAAAAGAGATATATAAGTGAGGAGAAGCGTGGACCGGGTTCTGGAGACTGCGAGACGGCAGAACGCTACCCCCGACAGGGCCCGGTTACGCCACACTATGTTAGATAATTCTTGATAAACCTCCATATTTTCTTTTTTCAATTTTAGTTGGGGGACATATGGAAGTCTTGCACAAATAGGTACTCTAAAGTCTAAGAGCCAAACGGCCGACTCTTGATTAGATCGCCAACTGAAATCCGTCTGTTTGGAGGAGTTTTTGTGTAGACTACTGTAACTTCAACTTATAGTCAGGCAGCAAATGTCATGATTTACCGGCTACTTCGACAAATTGGCTAAGTCTGATTTTTCACTTTTATGTGATTGGTGACATCACAAGGAACAAATTTCAACTTGGTGACAAATTTCTAATGGTCATCTTGACCATGTTAGTGGTCAAAAGAGGGTCAATAGGGATCAATTTTTTAAATTGCCCCGATTCTGTCGGGTGACATATCAAATTGTTTGTCTTGTTATACTGAACAAAAAATTGTACACAATCATATACTCTTGACCTCCCATTAAAAAGTTATGACCGGAAATGTTAAAAGGTCAACGAACTTTTGTTAAATGGCAAATTACACTGAAGGTGTGAAGAAAGCTCATTTTTCCGTGTTTTTATGCATGTTTGTACCTTTTTTATTTTCGATGTTGATAAGTCCATCGTCAGAAGTCCTTATCCAGAAGATATAAAGGGTCAAGACAAGGTCAGGGAAAGGTAAAAAGGTCAAAAAACTTTTATTGGAAGCCAAAATACACGTCTAAAAGCGATTAGAAGTTTAGAAGTCTTATTTTTCGTGGGTTCTTTATTTTGAAAAGTCTATATCTAAGACATTATATTTAAAGGGGTCAAATGTGCTTATTTAGGAACAAAATAGATAAACAGTGATAGACGTCGAATACAGTATGTGGAACGTTGTGGCCCAGTGGATTAGTCTTCTGATTTTGAAACAGAGAGTCGTGGGTTCGAACCCAAGCCATGGCGTAATTTCCTTCAGCAAGAAATTTATCCACGTTGTGCTGCACTCAACCCAGGTGAGATGAATGGGTACCTGGCAGGAATTTATTCCTTGAAATGCCACCGCGCTGTAAAAGGCTGCGGGGCTAAAGCCAGGGTAATGTATATCCAAGTCATTTGGAAGCGCATAGGGACGTTATACATAATGTGATACGCGCTATACAAGAAATGCGTTATTATTATTATTATTATTACATTCAGCGTGGTATCATGGTATTGCAGAAATACCTTGAAACGATTTGACAAACCCTTATGCCCTTAAAATCTTATCATCTTCATGATGTGATAAGTGCAACCAGGGATTTTTTATTATTTAGGAATTCAATTCAAGTTCAATTCATTTCAATATACTAGCCTTTGATATGTAAATAAGTATTTCCTTCTTTTGCTTTATACAGAATATTTTAATTAACAGAAATTATTGCAATGTATTGGGGTATAAGTATAATACTATGTTAACATAATAAACACATCGATTGATCAGTGCTCCCAGCCCCTAAGAAAGATGCCTAACATTTCATTTGGATTATCTTGTGAATAAGATAATGAGGTTAAGATTGAGGATGATATGTTGGGCTCCAATTGCTCCTCAATTAATTCTAATGTATGACGGTTATATTATTTCTGACAAAGAGGCAACATCGTGCAGGCATGATCATTGTAGTCATGGGTGTCCATTATGCTGATGTGATATATTCTGACCATTACTCGATCTCTGGAGCCAAGGAGGACTACACATTTCTGGTGCATGTGCTGTTCTGAGCTTATCATTGGGGCCCTTTTGCATTTTGTAAAGTGAAATTTAAGGAATTCGTGCATACTTTTGGTCAATTATATTTATTTTTTCAGTAAAAATGCAAGTCTTCACAATTTATGGGGACAGCTGCCGCCCCCCCCCCCTTCCCGCTGCGGTATGGTCGTGGTTTACTTCAATGACATATGTGATTATTCTTTCTAGTAACATCCAGGTCGTTCAGCAAGTAGGAAAAAAACCAAGAACGACAAAAGAACAAAAACAAAATCTGCATCTATGCACATCACTATCGTGAGAACTGATATTAAGTTTAATTTCACGTTGTATGCTCTGGAAAAAACACACTTGATAAAATAGTACAAGCCGTGTTAATGGCAGAACATAATCAAAAATGTGTAGTCCTTCTTGGCTCCAGATCGAGTAATGGTCAGAATATATCACATCAGCAAGATGGAGACCCATGACTGACTACTATGAGCATGCTTGCACGATGTTGCCTCTTTGTCAGAAATAATATAACCGCCACACATTGAAATCAATTAAAGAGCAATTGGATTCCAACTTATCATATCATCATCAATCCTATCCTGATAATCTTATTCGTAAGTTAATCCAAATAAGATGTTAGGCATCTTTCTTAGGAGCTGGGAGCACTGATCAATCAATGTGTCTGTTAACATAGTGCACATATATACCCCAAAACATTATAATACTTTCTGTTGATTAAAATATTCTGTACAAAGCAAATGGATGAAATGTATCTTTACATATCAAAGACTAGTATATTGAAAATGAATTGAACTTGAATTGAATTTCTAAATCAAGAAACTCGGAAAGAGCTGGTTGCACTTATAACATCATGAAGATGATACGACTTTTAAGGGCATTAGGGTTTGTCAAGTCGTTTCAAGGTATTCCTGCAATACCATGATACCACACTGAATGTATTCGACGTCTATCTCTGTTTATCTATTTTGTTCCTAAGTGAGCACGTTTGACCCCTTTATATAGAAAGAGACTTCAAAATAAAGAACCCACGAAAAATAAGACTTCTAAACTTCTAACCGCTTTTAGACGTGTATTTTGGCTTCCAATGAAAATTGTTGACCTTTTGACCTTTCCCTGACCTTGTCTTGACCCTTTATATCTTCTGGATAAGGACTTCTGACGATGGACTTATCAACATCGAAAATAAAAAAGTACAAACATGCATAAAAACAAGGAAAAATTAGCTTTCTTCACACCTTCAGTGTAATTTGCCATTTAACAAAAGTTCGTTGACCTTTTTTACATTTCCGGTCATAACTTTTTAACGGGAGGTCAAGAGTATATAATTGTGTACAAATTTTTGTTCAGTATAACAAGACAAACAATTTGATATGCCATTCGACAGAATCGGGGTAATTTGAAAAATTGATCCCTATTGACCCTCTTTTGACCGCTAACATGGTCAAGATGACCATTAGAAATTTGTCACCAAGTTGAAAGTTGTTCCTTGTGATGTCACCAATCACATAAAAGTGAAAAATCAGACTTAGCCAATTTGTCGAAGTAAATGACATATGCTGCCTGACTATTATGTTAGAGATCTAACGTTACTTGTGTCTGTAATTGTGCCTTATATTCGTTTTCCCTGAAGTCCTCTAGCCAGGAAGTGTTACTCAGGGCTGACAAGAGTGGTGGTATTATTTATGATTTGAGGGGTTTGGGTTTTGGGAGGGCCTTTGTAGTTTGTTTTTGAAGATTTCAGAGCTTCTTGAGGTGACAATTGCTTGCCTGAATTAGAGATTGTTCCAACGGCAACGGGTTGTTATTTCGGGGAAGAAGGAGTTCACTAATTGTGTTGTTGATTTTTAAACATTTTGTTCTTTCTCAAAGATCAACCTGACTAAAAGTAAATTGTAAAAAGAGCAGAATAAATAATGAAAAATTATTGGTGAACTTCCCCTTTAACGCTTACTGTGCTGGTCCAAATACCCCTCCACTGCCAGGGGTATTCAAGGGAATCCTAAATTGACCAGTTTAACGAGGCAAAGCGATCTTGAAAACTACGAGGTGGTTTTCTGAACCGGTTTGGAAGATTGCTTCGACCGTTCTCACTACACGTTAAACTAGTTTCCACTAAACTAGTTTCCAGTAAACTAGTTTTAGGAAGGTAGAGAGAACGGTGTCCTAGTAATGTTAGTTTCTCCTCATTCCATATTTCCATGCCCATGGCCATTGTACCTACCCATGCCATGGTCATGGATGTTTGTTTTCCTGTTCCCTTACCATCAAATCTTGATTCATAGTTTTTTTCCCTGAATATAGTCCTAGATCTAGATCTAAATGAGGAAAATTTTGTCTTTCGGTCTCTTGTGTCTGTACAAAGCTAAGCAAAGTACATTAAAAATGACTAAATGGGTATGGATGCACATGTGCTATAGAAACAAAGTTTGTTTGTACGTGTAGAATCCTACATGTATGTAGTTCATGTCTATATGCATGATAATTGAGACTTGAGATGGGGGAATTCCCTTCTTTTGAGCTCTGGGCAAAGAAACATGCACACGCAATTATAACATAGATCAAACAAAAGTTTCCACTTTCATTGATTCTTCAGATCAGATGTTTATCGAGACATGCCCACCCATCGTGATACCAAAATGATTTTCCAAGAAGACAAATGAGCAAAAGACCAGCATCCACTTTCTTATGTGCAAAAGCAGATTTAAAATGGTGAAAACAGGTTATGACCTGCAAAGGTAATGAGTACATAGGCGAGAAACAAAGTTTTTCTGTTGTAATATGAAAGGCATGACGTCATCACATATCTTTTTATTATTTTTTTTTATTCTTTGCATTTACCTTTTTCCTGAGTACATTATCACAGATCTCTTGGATTTGGTACCAACTTCATTTTCACTCAGTTATTGTGAGAATGGATTTACTAACCCTGAGGCCAAGTAGCAATAGAGCCGTCTGCACCAGCCCAAGTTTTCAAATAATAGCACTATTTCTAATCCGGCAAATTATCCCGATCTGAACAATCTCAAGATTATTTGTAACGGAGATGCAATCATCGCGATAGGTTGCTGGATTAATCTCGACATTGCAATCCTAAGTCAACTTAAGATTATTTGCAAAATAGCTCGAATTATCCCGCTAATACGTCAGAGACGCACTCGAGATTCGACTCAGGATTATTTATTCATGGCGGCAGACCATAATGCAACTCGCATTTTACATCTGCCTTTGTCTTCCAAGACGTTACCACATGAGTCGACCTGATTAGGGCTTTTAAATTTACCGGTATATATGCTAAGACTAGAATCATCATAGTTAACGAAAAATACATCACTGACTCGCTGAGCTTAGAAAAGTGATGGGAGTACAACCGCGGGAAGTTATTCAAAAGCACGGGCTGTTGAAACTTTAAGATCCGAAAGTCGCATGCTCAAAATATATAGGATCTGATGCAATCACTCTCCTTGCGCTGGTGGAGATGGAGTTTCTTGAATCTCAAGATTAATCGCAAAGAGGGCTGATCGGGCCAGGATCTCGAGATTTTGGGTTGGTGCAGCACTGCCTTTTGTCTAGTTTACTGATCAGGTTTTCTCTTGTTTGTTTTCTTTGTATGCATAGGCCATCATACATGGAGAAGACAGAAGCTTTTGAATTTTCCTGAACTTGAAATATATGGAATTTGTTGATGGGCTTCTAGACTATCCACCAATTGTTCTCTCTACAACAGCGATGGTTCCAAGACATATTCTGAACTCAGCACATCGCTTTAATGCTAGTCAGTTGAGCAACCACCAGTCTCTTATTCAAAGAAACCACAGGGCTTTAAGTTTTCATCCATGGTATAACCTTTCTCCAACTTCATGGACCTGGTATAATAATCCATTGTTCTTGAATTACTTGCAACAGACACAACAGCGAATGCCCATTCATGCACAGATTTGTCACCCTTTGCGTACTCCACATTACTCATCATACTACAATGAAAGGATGCCAGGGTCTATGAATATGGAGCGTTCATCGGAAATGGATCCTCAGCGACGCCGTACATCTCCAGGCTTTCATCCATACTCGAGATCAAATCTTTCAAACACACGTGAAATGGACCCTTCAGAACAAGCTTCATCAAGGAAGAGTAATAAATACAACTCAAGAACTTCCAGCAGTCAGGGTTTCACTCAGGCTAATTGGCCCACAAGAACAGAAGATTGTGAGTGGAGAAGGGGTCCCAGGAAGAATGAATGCACACAGAATCAAGTCAGAAATATGCAGATTGATTGGCCCAAACACTTGACAGTTACCTTCAGTCGTAATCGAGCTAGCAGTAAATCTGTTTCTTTTGAGCCAGATTCCAAGAAGACAGCAGAGAACACAGCCCCTGTACATCATCCTAGGTCTCATAGTCAACCATGTAGCGGGTCAGCACTACCTCCAAACCTTGCTTTTCAACCATCTTGCAATTTTCATTCATCCACAGAATCACGGCAAGCCTCCAAGTCAGGTACAGGTGAGGTTATTCTGTCATGTTATATAAAGGTTACTTACCGGTACCCAGTAAACACAGTTCCCTTTGGCCCACAGAAAAATGTTTTTAGGAGTAATTTGGATTGAGAAAAGGGGGAAAAGCTAATGCTTTGCATATTCTTGTCCAAAAAATTGTTATGACTTTATAGGCAATTGATTAATTTAAGGAATCTATGCCAACTTTAATGTATAAAAATATCTATTTGGTTGACATTTCATCCAATTCAACATAAGTGACAATTTGTTTGATGCATTTTGTTTTCCTTCTAAGGCTAGATTGCTGATGATGGATGGAGGATGACAAAAAGAAGCATATTTTTTTTTATTATTCACAATATAGGGAACTATTGTCCACTGTTTACAAAATACAAGCAATATTCATATTCTCTGTGCACTCAACAGAGCTGACATTTTGCTTTACAAATTGCTTTTGATAGATTCCACGAGCACCTATAGGAAGAGACTATGGTTCAATGTACCTCAGCAGAGGGGCAACCCAAGTTCCAAGCTTCCGGGCAAATGTTGTGAGTTTTCCATTGTGTCTTACAACGTCCTAGCACAGGGTCTCCTGGATACAAACTATTACCTCTACAGGCATTGTGATCAGGATATCCTCCTGTGGAACCATCGTAGACAGAGAATCCTGGAAGAGATCCAAAAAGCTGATGCTGATGTGAGTATTGTTATCAAGAGTGGGCGCATTCTGAGATAGGTTTAGAGAAACCCAGGATGTCCATGTATGTGTACCATGCTGCTACCAGCAAAAGAGACTCAGACAAGCAAATTAGCCCCTACCCCTTCCCTACATCTTATTATGTCATCCTAGCCAATTCATTCTATCTTTAATATGTCTCGATTCACTTAGGATTGATTCTAGAGATTCTAGAGTCATTACTTTTTCTGATTGTCTTTTGTGTGTGTGGTAATTTGAGGTTTATTTGATGAATAATCTACTACGAAAGTCATAAGGATATTGGTTACACAGACCAATGCATGAATATGACCTTTCTAGAGTCAAGACAACATTTCATAACAGTCATGAATTTATAATTATTTATATAAGATTAATATTGATATTTTGAGAGCTTCATGTATTTTGAAGATTACTTTAAATCTTTCCCAATATTATGTGTATTAACAGTAGTTTGTTAGTTCAGAATGATTGCTCTTATTCTCCAGTCCAAAGTTATTTCTCTTTAATCATATGTAGAGCTATTACTTTAGATTACTTTACTAGAAAATATTCCAGTAGAATGTTGTCTACATGGACAGGTGCATTTATATTACTGGTAATTAGATCCAAATTTGATCACAACATCTGATTGCTTGTTATATATGTTGATTCACCCATATGAAGGCTAAAGAATGTAACACCCCCTTTTATCTTTACTTCAGATAATTTGTCTACAAGAAGTTGAAGAAAGGCACTTCCATGATTTCTTCTATCCTGCTTTACAGGCAAGAGGTGAGATGGCAAATCTATCTGTCTTCTTTTTAAGCCTTAATGTTCACTATCATGTTCAGACATGGTCCGTCATAGATCAGCATCATTGTTGTTAGTGTTCATACATGGTGTGACAGGAAGATGTCACTACATGTAGGTTGGTGAATGCTTATTGATATAGTTTAAATAGATCTGTACAAGTTGCATAGAATGTCCTGCCATGTATGAACAGCACTTAATGCAGAGATTCATAAATAAAAATTATAATGTGTAACTTGTGTAATCATTACAAAAGACTTTCTAACTCATAGGCTTTTTAATAACTAGATTATTAAATGATTTTAATATGAATAACTAGAAAATGCCTTCCTTGCCATTATGACCGCAAAATTGCAATCAAAATGTGAGCGTGTAAAGTAATTTTTTACATACATAAAACCTACCATAATTATATTTCTAAGTGACGATTTTATTTCCATTATATCTTAGGTTATGCATCCATTTATAAGAAGAGAACTGGGGACAAAGAAGATGGATGTGCAACGTTCTACAGAATGAACCGCTTCTATGAAGTCTCTCACACCAAGCTGGAGTATCAACGTGGCATCGGACTGATGGACAGAGATAATGTAGCCATCGTGGTCATGTTACAGCCAAGGGGAATGACCTCATCCCATAAGCTATGTGTTGCTAATACACATCTTCTGTGGAACCCTCGTCGTGGGGACATCAAGCTGGCACAGTTAGGTAAACAATATACCTCACTTAATAAATACTTCATGGAGAAGCATTAGAGGAAGGAACAATCATTTTATGCAATGGGTGTACATTAGGGCTGAACAATGTGGCAATGGTACTGAAAGTATTGTGGCATTGAAACTTATTGAATAGATTGGCTAGATGGGTACATAAACATCTGCTCATGGTATTGTGAAAAAATGAAGGATTGAACCCATTTTTTACTAAGTTAATTTGAAGTATGTACCTTTATCACATTTTTTATCTAGTATCCTTTAATTCTAAGCCATCCAGTTAGTTTTCAGTTGTACCTAGATGCTGAAATGCAATAGGTGTCATCTCTTATGGACTTTATCCTGGCTGTAAATAACCTATCATGTTTTCCGCTAACAAGAAATATTTATTGTCCTCATTCAGGTTTGCTATTTGCAGAGATAGAGAGACTTTCTAGAACCAACCACAGGTCTAGAAAAAACACCTATCATCCTGTCATCCTGTGTGGTGATTTTAACAGCGTTCCGCACTGTCCTCTTTACAAGTTCATCAAGAATGGTCAGGTGACCTATGAAGGTCTGGCCAGTGTGGAGGTATCTGGTCAGGAGCTTGGACGGGCAAAGATTCCCTTGAGTAGCCCACTCTGGCCCAAGGAACTGGGAGTGACCCCACACTGCCGTTATGCGGATGCTGGAATGCAATCATCTAGAAATCCAGGTGGGTTCTTGGAATTATATATTATTTTGTTTATGAAATATTAGAATTTTGGGGGGAAACAGAACATACTTATTTTTTTTTATTTCAGAAAATGTTTCTAGGTATAACCAGAATATGCAAAGAATGTGTTATTGACATATTCACCGCTGTAGTGGAATTTCTTTGGTCTTAAAAAGAGATTTGACTTTATTTACACCATATTATGTGTGCCATTTTTTTAATGGCACTATATTTAGAGTGAATCTTGAATCAGGATTTAATTGATGATGCAATCGTTGCTTTCACACAACTTTGTACATTAAATACAGGTGGTACTTCAAGACGAACTAGACAATCTTCAAGAGATCATCCAGCCAATCAAGATATTCAAATCGATGACATCGAAGGCCAACTCGTCCATCCTTTCCTCTTCTCTTCTGTCTATGATCATAGCCATGGAAATACTGAAGTCACCACCAATCATTCAAAAACTAACTGTACGGTAGATTATATCTTCTACAGTAAACATATAAAGGAAGGTAGTACATCAAAACATCTAGGTACATCAAACTTCTCAGGTGAACTTTCTCTTGTTGGACGTCTGAACCTTTTCACAGATAGTGAAGTTAGCGCCATGGGAGGGCTTCCTAATTTGAATTGGGCATCTGATCACCTTTCCCTCCAAGCAACTCTACGTCTAACTCCAGTGGAATGAATAGACCCTTTGCTTTTTAATCATCTTTCCTGACACACCAATGACTGTTATTTTCATTTTGGAGAGGTTTGTGTGCAGTGCTGAAAGTGAATTGTTGTGAATGAAGTAAGTGTAAATTATTATTTCTAAGATGTCCTAAACAGCCTTAACCCTTTGCGTGCGGGCCCACGAAACCGGATACCTCTCCCTGCGGCGGAGCCGTTTTTGTACATTGCTGCTATTTTGATCTGTGGCGGTGTTTTCATAATCTATTGCTAATTGCGCCAAACTGAAGTATTTTCAGGATTTTTAGTAAATGTAAAGATGAAAGATCAGCCTTTTTTCTTTCTAGAATTAAAGGTCTCGCTTCTCAAATCAACAGAATAGTTAAGAAATTTACGAGGAAAAAGTCGTGTTATTTTGTAATTTCTTCATATTTTCCCCAAGTCAATAGGCACTGTGTACAAAATTGCGTAAGGGCAATCAGCACGCGCGGACAAGTCGGGTTCGATCGATACCGCTTTGTTGTCTGCTCTATATAGTGCTTTTTTCATTGCCTATTGTCACGCTACTCATGAATGGTCTCTTTACCTCCTTGTATTCAGATCATTTGCAAAGTGTATAATTACGACGATAATCCGTTTTGGGTGAAATCACAGCATACCAAATACCTTTATTTTCCAGAATGAATAAAAAAGGGTGAATATATTCACTTGCAAGTACGATGATGATGCTGCGCAACGAAAGTCCGAAACTATATTGTGATTTTTGGCTTCTGGGCTTCAAGACGGTGGCCTCAATATTTCACTAAAAATTGTCCTTGGTTTCTTCTTTTCATATATTATAGTTTGTAATAAAAAATAATTTTGTTCCTGAAGATTGCATACCAGTGTTCGATTTGTTTTCCTGTTGCTGTTGCAATTTCAAAGAGCGAAGGGGGTAAATGTGACTCAAATCTGAAATCACACCTCCCAACGCTCTCCTCGTCTCGTTCTACGTTTCATTTTTCTATCTCCCTTTTCCCTCCAAAATAACGATGCTACCGATTACTGTTCGTCACAATGAGAGAAAGTAAATTTTATTATCTATTGAAATTGTAGCATAAACTTTTAGTTCATTGTTAGTTTTAGCGTTTGAACTGATTATGCTTTTGTCGAATTTTCAGTGCAAAAATTTTCACATGGAATAGAAAGAGAGAATGAGATGAAAAGCTTCCAAAACCTAACATGACAAATTCATTCTATTAAATGACGTGAATTTCAAATTGAGGCGGGGGACTATAGTATTCTAATTCTTTATAAGTAAATATTTATGCAATAGCAAAAGCGCACATAATGGTTTACATTATACCTTTTTGTTCTATTTCCTCTTTTTCCCCCTCCATTCTTTCTGTCGATTTATCATTCTCCTATACATGTATCTCGATTTGCATTTTCTATTCTTTTTTTAAATCTCACTTGCATCTTCTTCCATCCCTATGGGTATCATCACCCAGGGGAAAATTGTATTTTTTGTGAAGAAAGCACTGTCATGCTCAAGAAAATGTTCTTGGCATGTCTTAAGCGCCTGCATGTTTTAAATAAGTAAACATTTACTTTTTTATTGTTACTGTCGTAATATAAAAAGCAGTATTCCTAAGAGCTTTTTGTATCGCTAAATACGAGAAGCATTCACTAGGTCATCCTGACGAAATACACTAATCTTCCTTTTATTCAGGGCGTTGGCTATTTGTCCCCTGCTCTTTTTATAAGGAATTTGTTTGAGCGTCCGCCATGACTTTCTTTTGTTCATTTTTAAAAGAGCAGAGGATAAACGGTGTTATTAATTCCTTTATTTTGTTTCCTTTGAAATAGAGGACAAAAATAAGAGCAATATTGGATGAGAGAACGAGAGAAAGCGGGGGTGGGGGTTCAAAAGTTTTCCAGGGGCTCGTATTATATAAAATTTGTTTACAAATTTTCAATAGCACTTGAAAGCTACTGAAACCATTTTATTTAACTGGCGGATGGTAATTTTTTTTTAAATTATTGCGCATTTTTCAATATAAAATGTGCATGTATAATGTATTTATAAAACGGTACCAATTAAAGATTTCCTCGTTTTCCCTTTTCCCTGGTTTCTAACCTGTAACTGAATGTATTATCTATCGCTTTCATTCCCTTATATCTATCGTCTTTCTTTATCCCCTCCCTTCTACACCTTTTTTCTCTAAGTTCTTCTCATTTAAATAATATCTGTATCGTCTTCTTTCTTCCCGGTTTGGATTACGAGGTATATACCCGCCCCCATCCCCTCAATCCCTTCTGATTTTTCTTCTCAGTACCTGTCATTTTACATTACATCTAACGTCTCCCCCCCCCCCCTCTCTCTCTCTTAATCGGAAACGGTTCCGAGAGAATGCCTCGTTTTTGGCAACTTGTATTGATCGGAGATGGTTGCATTTGTGGGCCTCTCGTCCTAATGCATCGTGGTCATCATGTCGAAAATGTTGGTGTTTTTCCCCCCTGTTTCTCAAATAATGTCCCGAAAAACCTTTTAAAATTACTATTGTAACTGTCAATTCACAATAATTTCTATATCATCTTCCATTTTCTATATTGATAACGTGGGTAGATATCTTTTGCAAAAGACAATATGATGATGATGATCATCATCATCGTATAAAAATGCACGACTAAACTATTTTTTGTGAACTTGGGGCTTAGGGTTATGGCAAGACAGAGGCCTCAATCTTTCACTAAAAGTAATTTTCTTTTTTTAGATTTTTTCATAAATTTTATGTCTCATTTAAGTCGATTTCCCGCGCAGATATTATAATAATAATAAAATAATATTGTTCCTGAAGTTTGCGCATCGGTATTCGATTTATAATATCCTGAAATTATTTAAAAGAGTTAAAAGAATAAAAGTGACTAAAATTGTAAGTCTGAAATCATACCTCCCGACTCTCTTCTTGTCACTTTATACGTTTCTTTCTTTATCTTACTATTCCCTCAAAAAGAGCCAAGCAATTACTGAAAGTAACAGAAAGTATTTTTTTCTTGAATAAATTATAGCATCCGCAATCATAAGTGTTTTTTATTTGTTCTTTCGTTTTGTTCGATTGTCTCCTTCGTTCTGTTCTATTGTCTCCTTGATTTCACAACCGAAAATAAATCATTAAAAAAAAACATTCACAATAGTTAGAATTCATTTTTGTCTCTATCGTTTTAATCGTTCAATCTAATAGTACAGAGGCGGCGGAGTTGGTATAGGTATTTTCAGTCCTCACCCCTTGCAGCAAACATGTACAAAAAATCCGAAGTCTATATAAATTTCTGATTTTTTTTTCGGCCGGTCCACTCCCTCCCACATTCAGTAACGAAAGCAATTTTGTTTCCCTCTATGAATCTTTTCTACCACGCTATTCGCCGGTAAAAAAAAGGGAGAAAGAAATTGGCAAAAAAGTAGGAAATTCAATAAAATTTGGGTCGGTATCAACATTTTTTTTTTTGCGGGGGGGGGGTGTAGGTTACACATGAATAAAAGTTTGTAGGATTGAGAGAGTTCTATCGGGTGACACGCCAGTCAAACGTGTTTTCTTTATAGGGGGTGCCTTAGCGTAATTTCTCATCCTGTATCATTCTATTTCCTCCAAGTTCGCGCGAGGAAACTTTTAGTTCTTTATTGGTTTTATCATTTGAAGTGATTATGATTCCGTCAACTTTTCAATGCAAAAGTTTTCATCTGGGAGAGAAAAGAAAATAAGATGAAGAGCTTCTAAAACCTAACCTATTATAAATTCATTCTGTAAAATGATATGAATTAACAAATTGTAATATTTTAGCCGCTTCATCCCCGTCCCACAGCTCAACCCCTGTACCATAAAAAAAGCATTGCTGTCCCTGAATAACATCTTTTTCCAAACATTTTGGTTTAGATGCAAACCATGGTAAGCGCCCCAAATGCGATTTTTGGGGGTCGTAACGGGGAAAAAGGGGGCCAGGACGGTCTTTATTCTTATCTTTTCCACCGCGTTACTCGCAATTAAAAAAACAGAAAATCGGACAGAGGAGACAAACAAGCAATATATGAGAGTGTAGGTCAGAACATTTCCATCGGGGGGGGGGGGTCAAACAAGAACAATGATAAACAGTCATCAGTTTGGCAAGGGTCTGAGGACCGAGTTGCAACAAATAAACGTTGTGGGATTTTTTGAAGTAATCTAACCAAAAAATAAAGTCATGTTGTAATTCGTTTAAGTAGATATTCATGCATGGAATTTTTAGCAAAAGCGCACTTGTCTGTTCCCCCTTTTATCACTGTATCTCATTCTCTCTCGTTATCCCTGACATTTGAACATATTTTTTTCGATAATTTCCCTAAATAATTATTCGTTCATCCTTATATGCATCATCACCCAGCCGGGAAGCGCCTTTATGCAATATGAATCACTGACGGATGTCATAAGCACCTGTGTTGTCGGTAAACGAGACCTTTTTTTTTTGTAGATACGGTATGTTGGTCGAAAAAAAAAAAATTCATAAAAGCTTTTTGTATTGCTAAGTACGAAAAGCGTTCAATGGGTCATCCTGCCGATAAACACTAATCTTCCTTTTGTTCGGGGCGTTGACCATCTGTATCCTGCTCTTTTAGGAAGGAATTTGCTTGAGTGGCCGCCCAGACATTCTTTTGTTCGGGTAGTGCCGATATCATGAACTACATGGACGTTCCCCTTTTGAAAAGAACAGAAGATGAATGGTGTGCTAAACTGCTTTCTTTTCTCTTTTTTTTCATAATAGTATAGACAAAAAATAATGAGAAGAAGAGGGATGATGGGGAGGGAAAAAGTTCAAAAGTGCACCGAGATCAGCTCAAAGTACTAAGACATTACAAGCTTTTTGCTTTTCTGAAAATGCAATCAATCGATGAAACCAAGGAGATATCATTCTATCTAGAGTGATATCTTCTTGATTAAACAAATAAGACGAAAATGGTGAATAAACGCGTAGCTTATTACGTGACGATCTTGCAGAAAAGATGTTAGCGTATATCTATCAGAACAACGATATGGATCAAATCACGTGATCGGAAAAAAAATCACGTGATCAGGCCTTATGCGCGCGCGTACGTGCTCGTCACAAAGTTTATCCTTCCCGTCCGACTCCAACGAAAAAATCGGGTAAAGTTGAAATGATTTCCTATTTTCGGGATTTTTCCCCACGTAGCTGTATATTTTTTTCAATCTGTTATCGAAATATGTTTATAAAGTAAATAGTGGCAGAGATTTTGGTACATAACAATTACGAAAAAGCTGAAAAACTTCATTGAATTAAACCAAACATTTCTCGGCTTCTGTAGAAGCCCGTCGTAGCTAAGTGAATGACTCGCTGGGCTTCTGTGGAAGCCCGTCGCACGCAAAGGGTTAAGGACATTGATGACATGTTATCTTATTAAGCAACTACACCAAGGACTGCTCCCATTAAATGGTTACAACAAACTATAAGTTATAAAGATTCTGCTTTTAGTCTTTATAATAAATATATGGATTGCTATGAGAAGCAGATACAGGCTTGAGCTAGTTTTGACTCCAGGCAATACTAAAGAGCTCACAGAAATAACAAAAACAGTCCATATTTCTTTTTGTTTGCCAGGAAAAAATTGGAAGGTTGTCTTTTATGAAATCATATGGGAAGGTACCAGTACTCACTCTAGCATATATTCAACTTTGAAACTACCTCTATCATCCTGTTCAATAAAGAAAATAATATATATGTGCTTTAGGGAACCAAGGTACCTCAAATTGGCATTCATTAATGGTTTGATACATATCTATTGAGTGTATCTTACTGTTTGTATTCTGCTCTGTTGTGTGCCTTCCTATACGAGTTCCGTATCAGACTTTAACATTAAACCAGTCTTGTCTGCCTGAGCCCCCCCCCCCCACTCCTTACAAGTTAATTTTCTCACCTTTTGTCTTCCTACTTGGTAGGAGACAACAAATGGTTGCTGTCTATATTTTTGGTAGCAACTTACAACAAAAATCTACTTTAGGTCCAGTCAAATGCTACCATATTAAAGCTTATGCCACACAATTGCTTATATATAGAGTGCAGTGAGCATAAAAAGGGGTAAGCACAATCATCAAATTAAATGAACCTGCTACTTTCTCAAGATATATGAAATATGACTAGTTACACTTTCGGATAAATTGAGAAAACATTGATTGTAAATGAAAAAAAATTGATTTTTCACTGACAACTGTTGTAAATCACAAAAATATTTACATAGATTGGCTTTGTATAAATTAGATGAAAGTTCTATTTCAACATTATTTACTTCATGGAAACATTCCCCATATTTCATTCTCCAACTAACGAAAGGACTTTAAGTTACTTTGTTTTCTCTCATTTACAACACATTGCATGAATATTGGCTATTTGCTCAATGAAGGTTCTTTTAAAATGTCAAGTATATTTTACAGCAACTACATGTATATTAAAATTTCTAGTAAAATAGTATATTATTTCCAGATATGAGCAAGAAAATACTCTACTCACTCTTGGTAAGACACATTTGGTCTTTACAGGGACATAGATAAACCTTGTCACTTCCTGTCAACCATACTTTGATTAATCTAATTCTGATGTACTGAAATCATTACATGCCAAGAATCATTTCTAGAATACATGAACAAGTTTTGTGTACTGAGTACTTCACATTATTGATATTTATTGCATCTTGTGTGTGATTGTTTAAATAGGGATGGTTCAAATTGAAGGTACTTGATTCACACCTTATTTTAATGTCATTCAAGAATAAGTCAATGACACAGAGAACAGATATCTAACATTAAAGGTCAAGTTCACCTCAGAAAAAAAACTGTTTGAATCAACAGAGAAAAGTCAGACAAGTGTAATGCTGAAAATTTCATCAAAATCGGATGTAAAATAAGAAAGTTATGACATTTTGAAATTTCGCTTATTTTTTGCAAAATAGTTATATGCACAATTTAGTCACATGCATATGAGAGAATCAATGATGTCCCTCACTCACTATTTTTTTTATTATTTGAATTATACAATATTTCAATTTTTACAGATTTGACAATGAGGACCAGCTTGACTTAACCATATGTTAAGCAATTAATATTTCAAATAATAAAATACAAAAGAAAAAGTGAGTGAGTGATGTCATCAGTTCCTTCATTTGCATACTGACCAGGATGTGCATATAACTAAATGTGAAATTAAGCAAAACTTAAAAATGTCATAACTTTCTTATTTTACATCCGAGTTTGATGAAATTTTCAGTGTTATGCTCGTTGATTTTTTCTCTTTTTATTCAAATCAACTTTTTGTTGGGGTGGACTTGTCCTTTAATGTACATGTACATGTACAATGCTAGGTATGGATGATTTTAGCGTGAACTACCAAATTTTTTATAGACATGGACAGTACAACGAAGCTAAACAGCAAAGCTGTGTAACGTTCTATGTGTTCTACAAATCTAATAGGTTATCATGAAGCAGGGGCAGCATCAGGATATTTTTATTGGAGATGGGTGAGGGAGGGTGAAATAATTTTGTTTTCATTTGAAAAATAGGGGAAGTCAACCTAGGTTTGTCATTTTATACTCTTTTTTTTCTCCACTAATTGAAGTCAAGGGGGGGGGGGGGTGGTTGCACCCCTTACCCCTGAGGCACTGTCCCTGTCATAAGGCAACATAAAATGTCACAATGGTAGGAAACTCATTTTTTGTTCCTTGGATGCAAACAAATTGCATACAAATCAAATTCTCTAGAGATTAAAGTTGTGGGACGATGGAAACTCAAATCTTTTCCATGATGTTTAGGAAGAAAATCAGTACAAACTCGCCCATTGCAACAGATTGTTCTTCAAACACACTCACATTCAAAATATAAATACTTGCAGTGTAGCACTCAATATCTGTGTGTGGTACATGTCACCTTTGGAAGAATTGTTATCATTTTGGCGATTCCATTGCTTTACAATGAACCCCATTTCTTAGGTGCATTATGAACATCCTTTCAAAGTCAATCTGAGACTGATATTTTAATTGATTCACAACCATGACTAAAGTTTATTTATTTATAAGAGCAAGTGCAACTTTGATAGTTGTGCTCGTAAATCCATGAAATCATGTTACACCTCATAACTCACGGCCACATAAAATAATTGACATCATTAGTTTGTCTAGACAACTTTTAAGTAATTTCATGAGACTAGAAGCATAAAGTGCATGTTTTCAACCTTAGTTGAACAATTTGTCTTACCGTGTACCTCAAACACTAAAACGATATTGCTGAAATTTGTTGCAGCTCTGTTGAGCATTAATTTACAGGAGTTATTTTTACATACTATACAATTTGTCTATGACCATGCAGGGCATGCTTATTTTCATGTTGTGAAGATGGTATACTATCTAAGTTATTTATTCTATTATCGGACATGAATTGTTTATTAAGCTGTGATCCATATTTATGAATAGTAGGGGTTTTATTCTGTCTTCACAAGTTGATTCATTTTTGATCTGGTTGGAATAAAGGAGGAAGAGAGGAGATATTTTATTTTCTGTTTCTTCGTTCAATTTTTCAATGTCCTTATGTATCATATGGAGTGTATTTGACCTTCAACTCTCTCACTGATGGCCTGGATGAAAAGTCAATTTTACATATTACAAGTTAGTGGCTCATCATTGCATATGCTTTTGTCCCTGAATCAGTAATTTTTCAAAAGTCAATTTAAAATGCAATTAATTTGAGTGGCTTCATGTTTTAATTCTACATTTCACAGAATATCTTTTCTGCTCTCAGTTTGTATTTGAGATATGCAAATTCCCTATTCTTCATAGATCTAGTTGCTAGTCAGAACATGGAAACAGGGTCATTAATACCTTGGTCACATTTGCTACGGCCGCCGTAGATTCTAAAATTTCTACGGCGAGTAGCAATTCTACAGTCGCCTCAGAATTTCCACGGCCACTTACTCTAGTGGTCACATATGTTACGGTCGCCGCATGGCGTATTTTTTAATTTATGGAGAAAAAAATCTGCGGCTGACGTATGTCCTTGAAATCATGACGTACGGTCGCCCTAGGGCGACCCTGCGCTGGCCGTAGGTTTTTGACAAATACTACGGCAGACGCGAGGTGGCCGCAAGGCACCCTCACGGCGGCCGCAGGGGAACTATACAGTGAGTATACCATGAATTGCTTGTCACACTTATGATATTTTACATTAGACATTTCATTTCAGAAAGTTTTCAAAGTGTCGCACCATGCCCATGCGCGTATTCTGGGTGGGAGGGAGGGGGGTTCGGGGCCCAGGCCCCCGGGTAGGCGAAAAGGGGGCGCCAAAAAGAGGGAGGAAAGAAAGGGAAAGAAAAGGGAGATAAAAAAGGAGGGGGAAAGAAGAGAAAGAGAAAAGGGAGAAAAGAAAGAGAGAAGGAAACAAGAAGAAGAGAAAAGGGGAGAAGAGAAAAGGGGGAATAATAAAAGTGGGGGGGGGGGGGCAAATTGATGTTCGACCTAGGAAGGGGGGGGGGTCGCCAAATTAATGTTTGACACTGATCTGAATATTATACGATCAGTAATGTTCGACCTAGGAAGGGAGGGGGGGGGGGGCAAATCGACCTTTGGGTGATTCGCGCTCGCATCGAATGATTAGTTAGATGGACATCCTGTTAATGATTACCTAAATTGCGTAGAATGTCTAGTTTTGGAACGAAATATAAAATAGGTTCAGCTCACGGATCGAATAATTTTTAAGTGCCCATCCTGTTCATGATTACCAATAATGCTTAGAATTTCCAAACTTTGGGTCATTTTGGAATATAGACAATTTTCAGCTCGCCCTGACAGATAGAGAGATACCCAACCTGCTCATGCTTACAAAACTTCTCAGAATATTCTATTTTCAGGTCTATACAGAAGCTATCAAAAATCGCGTTCGCATTATTTATCTGGACTTATGAAATAAATCTCCCTTAACCATGCTAATTTGTTTGTATGAATAAAGTTAAGATGTTAATAAACGCTTTAGTCTTAAGTAAGAACTACACCCTAGGAAACAACAAAAATCAGCATTTAACTCCCCATGATAATACTAATAATAATGATAATAACGTCATATTTTACCCAAGTTAGCCGCTGGTGAAAGGGCAATATCTGTGCTTCCTGGTCACATTTGTTCTTTAAAAAAAAGTGGTATTACACCATATTCATGGATAGATTACTTTTTATCAAGTCATCATTCAAAAAGTGCCTGGTCTGCAGTTGCCCTTTTTCATGAGATTATGAAATAAGATAATTCAACATGCATTTAAGACACCTGTTTGCCTGACGAGGAGGGGTCGCCATTTTTTCTGAAAAGTACACATGCATATGGGCCAAAATTATAGGTAGGGCCCCCGAGGTGCAAAATTCTAAATACGCGCCTGGTGGCTCCCGAGCAGATAACACAAAAGGAGAAGGGGAAAGGAGGGAAGAAAAACACGAGGGCAGCCGCACGGCCACCGTACGCTCGACGTACGGCCGCCGTAGACCGTTCTACGCCATGCCTACGGCTAGTCTAATTTCTACGGCGAGCGTAGAAAAGAAAAAATGTTATAACTCCGCGTTAAAATTCTGCGGCCACCCCTACGGCCTGTAAAAAGTAAGAATCCGCCGTACGTCGACCCTGCGGCCACCGCAGATTTTCTGCGGCCGCCGCAGAAATTTATCGAATTCAGGTATCTACGGCCGCCGTAGAGCAAATAGTCCAGTCAATCTAGCCAGAATAGGGGGGTAACCCACCACTAATTGCAACACGAGATATTCCACTGAAATGCTTTCCAGGAAGGTCCCCTAAACAACATACTAAAAGTCCCAAGAAATCCAAGCAGTGGAAATTTATGAAATTTTCATATTATGCAAATTAGCCATGAAAAATTAGAAAAAGAAGGGAAATAATCCAAATATTATAAAATAAATGTCCAAAACAATTTAATTTGAATGGAAATTCATGATAAATAACTGAATTCAATGTTTTTAATCAAAAGTGCAAAAAATTCTACCTCATTTGCATATTATGCAAATAAGCATTCTTATATGAAAAAATTCAAGATATTGTGATTTTTGTCTCACCTGCATAGCAGAGTGAGACTATAGGCGCCGCTTTTCCGACGGCGGCGGCGACGGCGGCGGCGGCGGCGGCGGCGACGGCGGCGGCGGCGTCAACACCAAATCTTAACCTTAGGTTAAGTTTTTGAAATGACAGCATAACTTAGAAAGAATATGGACCTAGTTCATGAAACTTGGCCATAAGGTTAATCAAGTATTACTGAACATCCTGCCTGAGTTTCATGTCACATGACCAAGGTCAAAGGTCATTTAGGGTCAATGAACTTAGACCATGTTCGGGGAATCAACATCAAAATCTTAACCTAAGGTTAAGTTTTTGAAATGTCATCATAACTTAGAAAATATATGGACCTAGTTCATGAAACTTATACATAAGGTTAATCAAGTATCACTGAACATCCTGCATGAGTTTCACGTCACATGACCAAGGTCAAAGGTCATTTAGGGTCAATGAACTTTGGCCGAATTGGGGGTATCTGTTGAATTACCATCATAACTTTGAAAGTTTATGGATCTGATTCATGAAACTTGGACATAATAGTAATCAAGTATTACTGAACATCCTGTGTAAGTTTCAGGTCACATGATCAAGGTCAAAGGTCATTTAGGGTCAATGAACTTTGGCCAAATTGGGGTATTTGTTGAATTACAGCCATAAATTTGAAAGTGTGTTGGTCTAGTTCATAAAACTTGGACATAATAGTAATCAAGTATCACTGAACATCCTGTGCGAGTTTCAGGTCACATGATCAAGGTCAAAGGTCATGTAAGGTCAAAGAACTTTTGCCACGTTGGGGGTATTTGTTGAATTGCCATCATATCTCTATAAGTGTATTGGTCTAGTTCATAAAACGTGGAAATAAGAGTAACCAAGTATCACTGAACATCTTGTGCGAGTTATAGTAGTTTTCAAAATCAGCACTGCTGCTATATTGAATCGCGTGATGCAGGTGAGACGGCCAGAGGCATTCCACTTGTTCTCATATAGACTGCTTGAAAACATTTCATTAATGTTGACATTAATATGCTACTAAATCACTAAGCATGAGAATTCATCCCAATGCCTGAAAATTGATTTGCATATTATGCAAATTAGCCATTAAAAAAATATAAAATGAGGAAATTAATCCAAAGATTACAAATTAAATGTCCACAGCAAGTAATTTTGAACAAAAGTTCATGATGAATAATTATAAGTTCAATGTCTTTATTTAAAAAAAGCTAGAAAATCTGCCTCATTTGCATATTATGCAAATAAGTATCCTTATATGGAAAATGTCAAGAAATTTTGATTTTTATCACATTGACTGCAGTGAAAACATATCAGTTTTTCAAATTAATATGCTGCTATCACTAAGCATTCAAATCTATCATAATATGATTTATATTCAAGGAAAAATGCTGGAAATATGTTCTTCGCTTCCTAAGCCGCGTTGTTAGTCTGACAAGATGATGGATACGGCAAGAACAAAGCACAGTATTTGAACTGGTGTGTAGTTTGTTAGAGTTGACAACCTTGGATGGGAACGACTTATACTTTGTTGAAAATTCACCGTATAAACATGATAAAGGGAGGCCAGGAAAAGCAAACTTATGGCAGGTAAGATCTGATGAGTAGTCTCATTAAGAAGTGTAGCAGAGATTCTGTCTGGCCTAATAGCTTCATGCAGGGTGTTTTCTTTAACAATTTCTTCAGTAGTCTGGCTACACCTGTTTGACTAAACAATATGTTGTCTGGCCATATCTGGGTCAGGACTGGGTCCCAGGACTTGTAGAGCAGCGTTACCATCATCATCATCATGATCAGTGGTGAATACTAAGACTAAAAATCTTTGCCTTCCTTTAATAATGCTATTCCAATGTAGTCATAGCTATTGATATTATGGGCTCCCAACATGCTAATTGTTACAGCCTGGATCATTGTCGATCCGGTCAACAAATTATGTATTATAGGCCTGTCTACAAACCCTCTTATGGTCCTCTTTAATGCATTGTAGCAATTCTGAGCTTTACCTTACTGATGCTCTTGGAGCTCTAAAATGTGCAAGCCTTCCTAGCCTTTCTCTAAAACTCTTGACATCTTCCGACACAACTTATGTCCATTGTCCATTGAGGAAACTTGTGTCGGAAGAAGACATGGTTAACGGTGTGTTCTTGTTAAAGTCCTCTTCATTGGCATTCAGTCTCCTATGCTCGACTTGTCGGATTTCAGTACAGAGAGTTGTATGATTGTCCAAAGTACATCTGCATGACACTATTAAAGTCAGCATTCCTCCAGAAGAACATCCTTAGTCGTACCATAATTACTAAAAGGTTTATTCCTCTGGATAACCTCACAGTATCCTGGAAGTGGTACACACTGTCTGATCAATGTTGGATGGTATTTGATGGTGATGTTAAGGGTGTTCCATTGTGTTGTGTCCTCTTGTTGGAAAGGCAATAATCTGGCTTAGTCCTCCATCTGGTTTGTTCATTGTCTCACTGAGGAATTTCTGTTTACCATAAATATGAGGACATTAATATTATTATTTGCATACGATTTACTTAGAAACTATAGCTTTAATATTTGGAGATGGTTGCCATAGGAGATTTATCAAATAGGAAAGAACAGAAAATGGATTCAGCAAGAACGTCTAATCACGATTCCTGTATCTGAGAAAGATGCCTATAATGCACTTTAAGCCTTCATCATGAATTTATGAATGGCTTTCATCATGTTCATGTCGCTCGTATAGGCAAATGCCCATTGTTACTCTTATTAAGCATGCCCAGAGATCTTGTGATCCAAGCAAGTACTCATATTCACCACCAAGACAAGTGATGATGATGATGATGATGGGTTCTTGCAAAGCGCCGGTATCCGCCTCAGCTGGGCGCTCATGGCGCTTGCTCAAAAATAGGGAATATCTCACAAATTTCAATGTCTTCAAACAGTGCTTAGGATCATCATTCAGTTCAAGTACTGTTCTAGTAATGCTACAATTGAGTTATTCTTGGGATAATGTTGGAGTGGGGAACAGAAAGGTACGACTCAAAACTGATTGGGTCTCTGCTCTCCTGATAAATTGGGGAAGGCTATTCCACAGCTTTGGTCCAGAGATGTAGAAGGCTCTGTCACCCCACGTTGTGTGGCTGAGAGATTCCCTCAGCAATGCTTGATCTGCTGATCTGAGACTGCGTGTTGGTCTTTGCTGAGATAAGAGCTCGATCTGATGTGTAGGGTGGAGATTTATCGTTAAGCGCTTTAAATACAAGGACCCCAAGTTTATAAGCTAAGTGGTGTGCTACAAGGACCAAATATTCGAAGCTAACGGGCTTTTATTTGTACGGGTGTGACATCTTGTGCTAATCACTTGGCAATCCAGGAGCATGCTAGCGTGGACTATACTCGCAAGAAACGCAAAGTCTCTACAAATTCAAATAGAGAGCAAGACTTGGATGGAAATAATGAAGCATTCAAGCGGTGGGATCCATGTAGAATGGACTCATCATTGTACAATATGAGTGGGGTAACTGCTCGTGACAAAAGTCAATATCAACCAAGCAAGAAGTGTAGGGAAGGTCATCATGGTTAATACACATAATCTACATGAAATTTTAGAGGAAAGTATCACTATGTGTTTCCTTGAATATTTATAACATGTCGGATGCTTATTTGCATAATATGTAAATTACACTTCAGATATTAAGCTGATTATTAAAGTTTTTGCCATTATTAGTGATCACATCATATTGATCTAGACTGAAATGTTTTCATAACTGTTTTTGTGAGAAAGTCAAAATTTCTTGATTTTTTTTCCATATAAAAATGCTCATATATATGCAAATGAGGTAGATTTATTTACGATTTCTTATTTTAAAAATAACTAAATTTGTAAAACTTATCATGGGCTTCATTTCAATTCGTATTGTTTTCTGCACTTGATTTCCAATATTTGGATTATTTTCCTTATTCGTAATTTATTATGGCTAATTTGCATAAAATGCAAATTTTGTGATTTTCCTATATGCTTGTATATTTAAGGACTTTTAATATGGTGTTTAGGAAACCTTCCTGTAATGTTTTGCCATATTCCAATTTCAATAGATAATCTACTTGCAATTTTTGAGGGATGTATCACCAGTGTGTTTTCTTGAATATTTATAACATGTTAGATACTTTTATTTGCATAATATGCAAATTACACTACAGACACTAAGCTGAATGCAAATGTATTCAACGTCCTTAGTGATAGCAGCATGTAAATTTCAATATTAATGAAATTTTCAAGCAGTTAATGAGAGAAAAATCACAATACCTTGACATTTTTCCATATAAGGATGCTTATTTGCATATTATGCAAATGAGGTAGATTTTTTTGCACTTTTGACAAAGAACATTGAATACAATTATTTATCATGGATTTTCGCTCAAATTACATTGTTTTGGACACTCAATTTGTAATCTTTGGGCTATTTTCCTTATTTTTCTAACTTTTTATGGCTAATTTGCATAATATGCAAATTTCATAAATTTCCACTGCTTGGATTTCTTGGGACTTTTAGTATGTTGTTTAGGGGACCTTCCTTGAAATAATTGCAGTGGAATATCTCGTGTTGCAATTAGTGGTGGGTCAAACTCTATATTGACTGGACTAAAATGTGACCAAGGTATAAGTGTCACCAGTACTCACACCGAAAGGGGTTCATTGTTAGTAATGTTCAATAAAGACTGCCAGTGATAAATGAAGAAGAGAGTCACAAGTCGTAAATGATTAAAGGGTTAAAAATAAGAAAAAACATGTGTCAGACCAGCAACCTCCTCAACTTATGCATCGTGATCATTTTCTACCAAAATGCATAGAGATTTTCTATGAGCAGATCCCCTCTTTGATGAATATGAATAGCAATCCACTTCTGCCATAACTAGCAACCCTGATATAATGGTCCTAATAATAAGCGACCCACAATTACTGATTATGAATAGCAGTCTTTATGATAAAAAAATCCTCATGGTAAATTGTGAACAGTTCCTCTTAGTTCACATGGATGTCGGACTTACGGATAACGGTCTTTGTAAATTTTATCAATAGTGTCCCCTTTCTGTTTTATGACTAGTAAACCTGTACCCACGTACACTTCCTCACCACGTAACCACACAAACATTAAGAAAATGGGTGAATGCAACAGCTTAAAATTGTAGCAAATGACGAGCATGAAAAAAAAGGAAATGAACATTTAATAGCTTACTCGATGTTCACAGAACTTCATCGCAATGGTTGAAAAAGATAAAGGATATCAGGACAGGAGGACATGGTGTAATTTCTCTCGTGCTGCCCCTCTTTCTTCTGTCTCCTTTCCCCGTTTCTATTCTCTATTTTTCCCATACCAACCCAAGTCCCTTGACACTCTCATTCTCTTTCTACATTTTGTCTACGAGTCCCGCTTTCTTTCTGCACACCTCCCCCTCTCCCCTAGCTCCCCTTTCTCTCCCTCTCTCTTCCTCCCACCCCCCCTTCTCCCTCTCTCTCCTCAGGATTTCCTGTATCATGATCACCTTGTTAAAAAATTGAATTATGAACATTGCACCCGTGAAATAATGTTTTATTATTCAAAATTTATTGCACAATATTCAATTGGAATCACAAAATAAGTACATCTCAACGGATCCATAAGTACATTATTTACCATCGAACCTATAATATGATAGCACAATTATCAATATTATTTTTCAACATGGTGTACAACATTCGATAGATAATATAGGTTTTCCCGTCCAACTTCATCGAAATTTCATCCGATTTAGTGATATAATCATTCAATGTGGGACGAATTTGAATGACCTATGAGATCAACATTTAAAGAGCCTAATAGTTTTATTGGCATGCTATTAAATGGTTATCTCACTCAAATGTGCAAAAACGGCGATCAAATTAAAATGACTCAAGAAGTGTTTTCAAATTGAGAACCGGCACCCTTTTTGCGCATGTTGAAGAATTCAAATTCTTGAATATGCAAACATTTTACAGGATATAGGCACTGTTTTCGTTGTTTATGCCATTTTTACTATTTTTTAACATAATTATGCACATTCGATTTACTTGGAATTTAGATTTTTATCATAAACCGAAATTTATCATTCCTCTGACAAACCTCATCGAAGCAACTTCGTTTTTTTTGTCGTTCCTCCGTGATAACTATAGATATAAATGTGCCCGATCAAATCCCTTCCACCGCATGATATGAATCACAATTATGTTTTTAAAAAGAGAAAAGAAGACGAATAAACAACAAAATCACCGAAGGTGACCACATACTGAAGAAATTAGCCAATTATGAAATTACGTTATCAAAAATTGTGTTATTCATTTATGGATAAGAAAAATAATAGAAAGACAAAAGACTCCTGACGAAGAGCAAAGTTTATGTGCTCGAAACGTCGAGAATAAAAGTTGTTTTCAGAGCTACTAGTACTATATCAGAAAGATAAACCAATTCCTTTTTAGGACTAACATACATATTGTTACCGCAAAACTCTCCATTCAGTTAAAAGATCTTTTAAAGGTAATGTGACGTAATAAAAAAATCAGCACAGAAACATGATATCTGAATTCGGACGTTAAAAGTACAAAATTGTGTGCCTGTAGATGAAATTGAAGATGGTATTAAGGGTGAAAATGAACGACTATTCTGATGGCGCGAAATTAAATGATAGCTTTGAGTCGTTAATTAGAACATATTTCTCTCTAAATTGAGTTTTTACCAATTTTAACGGAATTATATTAAACTTTATTGAATGCTGAATAAATGAAAATGAACCATGGGTACAGAGAGTTTATAAAAACCGCTCGAACTTGAACGCCCATTCATTAACTTAATTTCAACACTGATGAAATTCGACGGGAAAACCTTGATACCTCAGTCACATTTGCTCTACGGCGGCCGTACGGCGAGTCGAAAACGGCCGTTTTAACATTTTTTTTTGGTACCAGCTACATGTGGTTTGAATTAAATTTAATAACGACTGTTTTCGACTCGCCGAACGGCCGCCGTAGAGCAAACGTGATCGAGGTATGAGTACCGCATTTCCCAAACACATTGTTTATGTACACACCATTATGTACATAAACATTACAAAGATGGTTCCTGGTTTCCTAAAAAAGAATGCATCATTTTGATCATACATTCTTATAATATATACCCACTTCTGATGAATAATTATGTTATGCTGCCTTTTCCATTACAAAGTTCATACCATAATGTTTTGCTGAGAAACAGAAGGAGCTGTGCTTGAAAGCATCGCTATTTTTTCAATGGTGATCAAATCACCAACATAGTTTTAGACCAACACAACCCGGCAACACAATTTAATTTCAATACATGTAGTTTAGATATGAAAAGATAAGCATATTATGTATCAAGACTACTAATGCACAAGGCATTTGGCAAGATATTCACTGTCTGACTGATAATAGCTCCATGTTTGGACACTTCCCCTTGCAACATCATGCATTCAAAACTTGAAGTAACAATGATATAATAAAAACACAAAACATTCTCATACACACACAAACATCTCAGTGCACCTTTAAAGGACAAGTCCACCTCAACAAAAAGTTGATTTGAATGAAAAGAGAAAAATCCAACAAGCATAAGACTGAAAATTTTATCAAAGTCGGATGTAAAATAAGAAAGTTATGACATATTAAAGTTTCGCTTAATTTCACAAAACAGTTATATACACATCCTGGGGAGCGTTTCATCAATATTTTCATCCGACAAGTTGTCAGATCTGACATCTTTCCATGATTTTGATTGGCAGAGAGGCACAGTTCCTATGGTAACTTTCGGATAAAATGGGACTTGTCGGATAAAACGTCCGACAAGTCCTTTCATGAAACGCCCCCCTGGTCGGCATGCAAATAAGGGGACTGATGACGTCATCAACTGACTATTTCTTTTGCATTTTATTATACGAAATATGAAACATTTTAATTATCTCCTCATTGTCTTGAGTAATAAAGTTTTATTCCTCCCTGAACATGTGGAATTAATATTGTTTAACATGTGTCGTTCAGTCAAGTTGGTCATTATTGTCAAATCTGTAAAAGAGATGAAATTCGTATGATTCAATAAACAATAAAAACACAAGAAATAGTGAGTGAGTGACAATATCGACTCTCATCCCTGCATCTTTACTGTGCCTGCAATTGTAAAGTCCCAATTTTTTTAATGACGTGACAGTCTATTAAATGTCTCTCATATCCATTACATCCTAGTCCATATAGAAGAATAGGACCCGATCTAGAACCAAAGACTGGTTGTATGTTACGGAAATCTGTATTTACTAAGGCTTCTAGAGCATCCGGGTAACCAAGCTGTCTACAGACCACTCCTGCATCGATCATGTCCCATCCATCACCACATATTGTTCCCCAAACTCCTGATTCTCCAAGAATCTCAACACGACCCTCACCAGGTACAATTCCATTGGAGATGCGAAGACTTCCTGTTGTTATTGAGAAAAGAAAATGGTTGAACTTACTTGGTCATGAAAAGTTATCAAATGAAATGACTATATGTTTTGGGCAATCGGCGACGATCCCTTGGGGCTGGTATATATATAAAAAGCGCTTATAGATACGTCATTCCGATGTATTAAGCGCTATATTAAAGCGGAATATTATTATTGTTATTGATTGCATTCTTGTCATTAAATGTCATAGCGTTCTCGTCTTATCTATGTCATGATAGCGTTCTCGTCATAGTATAAATGTTCTTGCCATTATGTCTTGGCCATGATAGGTCTACCCAGTCTGCATCAGGGCTCTCATGCAGGAAAAATACCGAATTTAAGAATCTTGTTTTTTTTTTACTTCAGTCCTCGTAATGTCAACTTATTCTGATCAAGTCACAATTCACATGGCATTTACCTTTAGACATGGTCAATTTTAGGCCTACTTCGCCAGACATCCAGTACAGGAATGCAGGGATCAGGGAGTAAAATGTAAGTTCTTTTTAAAAATGTTATAACTTAAAGGTCAAGTCCACCCCAGAAAAATGCTGACTTGAATAAATAGAGAAAAATCAAACTAGCATAGCGCTGAAAATTTCATCAAAATCGGATGTAAAATAAGAAAGTTATGACATTTTAAAGTTTCGCTTATTTTTCACAAAACAGTGATATGCACAACTAGGTGAGTCAGTTGATGATGCCCATCACTCACTATTTCTTTTGTTTGTTATTGTTTGAATTATACAATATTTCATTAATAGATTTGACAATAAGGACCAACTTGACTGAACCATATAGTGTTAAACAATGCTAATTTCACATGTTCAGGGAGGAATTAATCGTTGTATCACTTCACAATGAGGAGAAAATTAGAATATTTCATATTTTATATGATAAAATACAAAAGAAATAGTGAGTGGATGACATCATAGTCTCCTCATTTGCATACCAGCCATAATGTGCATATAACTGTTTTGTGAAATTAAGCGAAACTTTAAAAGGTCATAACTTTTTTATTTTACATCCGATTTTGATGAAATTTTCAGTGTTATGCTTGTTGGATTTTTCTCTTTTTATTCAAATAAACTTTTTGTTGGGGTGGACTTGTCCTTTAAAACATCTCCGAATGCTAACTTAATGGTCATTAGTTAATTTCACAAAATGTGTCATCGTTTAAAAAGTCGATTCCAGAGATAATTAGATACAGAGACACTAATGTCTGCGTTCTGAATCTTCCCAACGGCCAACTTTTTAGAAATGAAATCATAGGAAAATTCCTCATAAAGAAAAATGCTTTTGAATTCGAATTAATCGTGTTATTCCTGGGTGTGTTATTGTTCAATCTTTGTGTGTGGGAGGGGGGTCCGTGATAATCATTTCCAATGTTGGATGATAAAAATAAAAATTATAAATTATAATTCAAGATGACCAAAGTAAATATGAGACAGGGAGAGAAGGAGAAAAAAGTAAGAAATCGCGTTCATAGTAGATGTAGGCATACTGATGAAAAATAAAATGCCATTTTGTAGATTTGTTACGTCATCAATCAATCATAATTATCATTACTATTATCATCTTCATTATCATCATCATCATCATCATCAATGAAATCAATGATGAAAATTGTCATCAACACCACCACCACTACAGCATGAGCCAAAGTGCAAATGAGAATATAGTATTTTGGAAAGTACACCATAATAATTTCGAACGCGACAAAAATAACTCTCCCCCTCTACTCACGTACACGCGTTCATGTGAGGTTTTTGCATTCTGCCAACCGACATTATCTACATGAGATGAGGCATGCAGAATATACACGGGCAGGATACACTCCGGAAACTGTGTATCTCCTTGCTCATATTGAATGGAACATGCACTTACCATGCTCGAGCTATAGTTACTTACTCTGCGCTCCAGCATAATGGGAGACAAAATATGTTCCTGATATGAAATATTGCATAAGATAAATGATAGACATTTTGATGAAATGATTGCAAGCAGCTGTATACATGTTGTATGGTCGATTATAAATATCCAGGCCCGTATTCTGATAGCAGGTTTAACTTAAACTCAGGTTTAAAGTTGAGGCTTAAGTATGGATAGCCAATTGTTACATAAATCACTAACAGTAGAGATATCATACTTCAGATCATTTGGCTCTCAAATCATTCATAATTGTCTAGGAAGTATAAATAGATGATTGTCTTGGCATCGATGAATCAGGAAAGAGCACAGTAAACATAAGAAACATACAACTTAATAAAAATTTTGATACTTTTGGCTTCCCATACTTAAACCACAACTTTAAACCTGGATTTAAGTTAAACCTGCTATCAGAATACGGGCCCCAGTGTTTAAGCAAGGAGTGTTGACTCTCTTCTTTGTATTACACACATGTATTAGTAAGCCTGCATTATAGGCCTACTAATACATGCGTTCAGTATGACAAAAACCAGGACATTCCGGGGTTCGATTGGTTTACTCACCTGATCTCATTCGACTTGTATGGAACTATAGAAATGTATGTCTAGTGCATTTAAGCCTACATGATGGAAACACGTCACATTCGTTCAGAATCTGATGGAAACCATTTTTTTCTGTACTACAAAATTATTAATCATTTAAAATAAAAGAAGAGAAAGAAAGAGGTCGTGGTTCAACAGTTACCTCATCGACCACTTATTTCAGTGTTATATACTTTATGCTGACTTATACCGCTAATAATCCAATCATGAAAATGATGAATTGTCATAGACAATTTTTTTTATATCGTGTGTATAGGAATAAATGCTTATGTGTAATTTTTTCAAATACAGGTCTACGCTGATAATAGTGTGGAGAAGGCCCCTAATAATTGGCTTAGTTATAATGGAAAACATACATTATCCTTCAGAGTTCAACTCAAAAGCCCGAAAGGTATATAGGCCTACTGTCAGTCAGAGCAACGAGATATCAACTCCTTGGTCAGAGAACATAGAAAAGGTGACAACGATATATACGAGGCACGCGTGAAACTCTCGCTCCACTGAACAAACGATGCTTTGACCGGATTATCCAAGCCTTGATAAGAATCTGACAAGGTCTGACCTTCGCTAAGGTCAGTCAGGGTCGCACGCGACTCTTATTTTGACGAGCAAGTAAATATGTCCTCAACTCGTGGTCTCTGAGGTCGCGCGACTCGGGAACTTCCCCGATTACGTAAGACCTCCCTGATAAGTGGAAGAGAGGACGGGAGAAAGCATGGGAGTCATTTAACGAAACGGATAAGACGTAAAGACGAATGAAGACACCCAGGACAGTTCAATTAAAAAAAAATATATGCCATCAGGATCTAACTTTCTTTATGGCACTAAATTAAAGAATATGGAGACTGCAGAAAAAAGATATTCAGTCAAGTTGGGCTCATCGGGGTAGCGAATGACAAAAGTAATAAGTGGAAAAGTCACCGGACGATAAAGCACGAGGTCCATGGTTCGAATCCCTACGCAGCACCCACATCCAGGTGTAATATGATGGGTAAGTGATCGAGCGCCTGATCATAGCCGTGCTAAAGCTGGGGTCATTATCATGCTAAGAAGAGCCAAGTGGAAGAAGTTTCGGAACTGAAGTGGCTACCTCCTTGGTAAAATATGGCGTTATCATCATTATTGTTATTAATATTATTATTTCATTATTAACATTATTATCTTTGTTATATTTTTGAACTTAGTAATTTTCTCCTCAATCGGATAGGCTCCCCCTCCTTCTGTCCCCTCTTCTCCCCCTTTCTTTCTTTATTTCGTATTACAAACCCACCCACCCTCACACACACCCTCACTAACACACACACCCTCTAACCGACCCACTCACCCCCACACACTTTTTTTTGTCTTCTCTGTTTTTCTACCTCTTTCTCTCTTTCCTCAGCCCGGGCGTGTTGGACCAGAGTGTTTGTTTATGCCTCGTTAAGCTTTTGTAGATGTGCGACCCACCGTATCACACGACCGACTTTGCAAATATGAAATCATATAATATGCCTACCATTCGCTAATATACACATTGTGTTATTTGAAGGTAGCAAGGGAAGTACTGCCGTATAATAGAATGACTGAATTTCACTGAAATCATGCATTGTCATTCTTCCCGCGCGAGGATAGATTATTTTGTACAATTTTTCATCATCAAAATTTAAAATTTTGGAGTGTACCCTATCAGTTTGAGGTAATACCACCACTTGGAAACCATCATTAAGAGTACACATTCAGACTGTGTCATAATATTGGGATCAGTTTACGATGGATATGATCAATAGGCCTATAATATACGTGCATGCATGCCATGTTCTGACATTGGCTCTTCACATCGGGGCACTCGCACTAGGTAAGATCGTATAGCATAATAATCAGATGCAAGCACGTTTGATATGTATCGACTCTGATTATGCTTGATGCAAATAATACATTTGTCAAATTGGAATTAGATATGTCTTTGGCCAATTCTATTCTTTTGGGGGGTTCTGAACAAAAGATGTATTTAAAGGAGAAGATGAATTAATGAAGAAAGGAAGAGAGAAGGAGACAGAGAGTCATAGGCAAAGAGAGAAAAAGGAAGAAAGAAAGACAGAAGAGAATAAAAAAATGGATGGGGAGGGCGAGAGAGAGAGAGAGAGAGGATATAGGAATAAATAGCTTTAATAACACACTCAGTTGATTATAATCAGGATTCTGGTCATCTCACTAGAATGTATACATGTATATTTCAAGATACATACATACATACATTATATATATATATATGTATATATATATATATATATATATATATATATATATACATATATATATATATATATATATATATATATATATATGTATATATATATGTATGTATATATGTATATATATATGTATGTATATATGTATGTATGTAATGTATGTATATATATATATCAAAAGTGTCTTTTTAGGCTTATCGATTAAAATTTAATTTTAAATATTAATTTTGCGTATTACAAATCAAATATGACTGCCTGAAATGGAATAGTCATTGGCCATGGCCGTGCTCTGGTATTGGTTTTAACGATTAACCTGTACATTGAAACTGAGTCTACACACATAATGACACGATTTGAAAGTAAAAGCCTCACATTTTAATATCGCGCTTCACATCCCTATTTTACTCACACACAGTTTCATAATGTACGGTATCCCTAATTTTCATACATATACACTCACAAATTTATAAACATACATATACATACATATATATATATATATATATATATACTAACTGTTTTTTTATCATGTTTTATGGAAACTGTTCGAAATTCAAGAAAACATTTCATTTCACCCGCAAGAATTGTGTTAAAATCAAGCATACCATGTATACATGTTTCATGATATTATACATTACTTCATTAGAATTTGCGCTTAATAATTTTCAAAAGCTTTAAATGTCCTATATGTGGTGGAGTGATCTTTCCTCTCATGACACAAAGTTTCTACATAACTATAAAACCCCGTCATCTTAGCGTCTATTTTGGACAACACCTTGAAATGTTCGGATGGTAAGATATTGGCTGACGTTTATGCGAAGGTCATCGAATATTTAGAGTTGTAAATCCTGATCAAGTTGTATTTTTTTTAGATAAGGCACCTTTTTTCAGATCCTCCTGATGTGGACTAAATTCATTCAATTCTTGAAAGATGAGTATACAGTCTCTTGTGGAAATGAAGGTACCAAATACAGACATGACAGATCAGTGCTTGTAGCGTGAAGATATCTCCAACCAGTGGCGTACCCTGTATGGGTCACGGTATAAGGGGGCACCAGCAAAAACAAATTGAGTCACTTAGTGGGCTCGCGAAGCCTGCTCAGTAGCTAATTTTAAAATGTGTAATTATTTGTATAAACTTACCCATTTGTATTAATTACCTGGTAAGAATTACGATTATTATGTTTTATGTGTTATTCGTGTATTTAGATTGGGTGCCTTTTACTTTTTATACTTCGCCTATGACTTTGTATCTGCTTGGGGTTTTCGTCGTTTGAAAATAAAATTTATCTATTTAGCATTACACCTAAATTAACCATAGGCCCTAAGCCAATCATGTTTCCTAAAGTTATGAAAAAAATTCTTATGTAATATAATATTAGAAATAATAATACAATATACAATAATCTTTTCTTCTTCCCCCCATTAGATTTCTCTTTCTTTCTACCTATTTTTCTCTTTTCAGCCATTTTTTTGCCAGCCGATTGGGAGGGACACGTGCCCCCCGTAGTTACGCCACTGTCTCCAACATTAATAACCGATTTGATAACAATATGAAAGATATTTACAGTATGAATGTAAGCATAAATCTAAAGTTGAAAGTAAACATGCTATAAAATGCCTATGTAATGAATTTCTTTCATTCACAACTGACGTACGAGATTAGTAAATAAGATGTGATTCTTTTCATCAGCAAAGTCCAAAGTATCATTTTGACCAAAATGTGGTTTATTTTGTGTTATATATGCTTTGAATGTCACGTATGCAATGCATTCATGGAAAACAAATTCCTTTTCTAAATATGGAGCTTATAGTCACGAGGACCAAATATAGAGCTGATTCACGAGGATACCATTGGATTATTGGTCGTGAAAATTATTAGCAATTGAAGATTTGTGCGATTACATGTAAAATAATGATAATATTGATATGTAAAAATATGCAAAATGGGGTGCACTAAATTGTGCTTTATACTGCCTGAGTTGACACCCTATAGCCAAGTTGCGATGAGATTTGACACAAAAATTGGCAAACAGGCAAATGTGTTTCTTCCTTTACAAATATCATCGCTGAAGAGGATTATTTTTCCAAAGGTAATTCTAGAGGCTCTTGAACTGTCAAACAGTAAATGAACCATGCAGTGTAATGTGGTGTAGAAATATCCTTCCCGGATACCATCTGACAATATCTCGGCTTATGTTTTACTCGAAACTGAGTGCTGCTAGAATGGGCTTGTTCTTGGTCAAAATTAATCTTATTGCGTGTGAATGAACAATGTTAGAATGAGGATCATAATTAGGTCTTATCGAATTCTGAGAGAATTAAGCAGTACGTTATTTCTATCCGGCAAAGGAGAACAAATTTCTAAATATTTTACATATTGTGGGTAGAGCATATAAGAAAAATAAAATCACTTATCCCGTTGACTTGCCAATTACAAACGTGGATAGTAAATGCATTCATTCCAAATTCTTTCTGCATTCATACATGGCTGCATGGTCAAAATGGAATCTAGAAATAAAATATAAACTTCTGCACGCCAATCCCTGGACCCAGAAGAAAAGTTCGATGCATATCATGCACTGTGTACTATATTATGCAAAAGCTTGTGTTACTATATGCGTATACAGCCCGATGCTTAAAACTTATTCAATTCCCACGTCTTTTTTAAAACAAAAATGTATGTGATTTGTTCTTTCAGTTCAACTAAACATAGAAATCAATTCATGATGTAAAACAAATAACTTCACATTGCGCTAGTTCCAGGCGATACCACTTGACATGCTTGATGGAAATTATCAGTTCTTCTTGCACCGGCCATCACTTCGAAAATTTATGTTCCAAAATACTCACAAGTCGAGTGATACTTATTTCCGTTACATCAAATGGTTTGTATTCATATAGTTTTCGATATGTTTGCTACAGGTACACCGACCTATCTGCTCGAGGATGGTATGTACGAATCTGAAGGTCGAGTTGAAGCGAATTTCTCCGGCTCTGCCCCGGCTTCATTCTGTGACAGTCTTTGGGGTATTGAAGAAGCCACTGTAATCTGTAAACATTTGAACTACACCGGTGCCGATCTAGCATTGCTCTCGGGATACTTCGGAGACGTTCGGAATGAGTCGCTGAGTCAACCAGCTTATGGTGAACTGTCTTGCACTGGGTTTGAGGATCATCTACTTCAGTGTAACTACACAGATGTAGGCTCTGCATGCCCTCACTCTGGAAAAGGTGCAGGTGTTAGGTGTACAGCATATGGTAAGAAATACTCCAGGTTTTCTTTCAGATTTGAAATGACATGCATGTACTTATGAGTCTGGAAAAGACTTATAGGCCTAAATGTATTGCCGTAAAAAGCAAACTGTACACTTCAACAAGATATAGGTCGCGTCTATATTAGAGAAAAAAAAGCTTGAGTTATGTTTAACTGTCTGTCGCTCAAATTTGGTGAAAATCCATCTTTCAAAATATATTCACCCTCGATTCAATCCTTAATGATTTTATTTTATTTCCGTTTTATGTCAGCAGGGTAGCCCTTTCAGTTACAAAACTGCTCTACCAAGGATCCCTGCACAATAATATTAAAAAAAACAAATACATATAAAAATAGTGCACTTTCACTCTACCCTTTAATAGAGAATCTTCAGTGCAACGCAATGCAAGACAAGTTAGTTGAAATATTGCATACTAAAAAATCAACAATAAAGGTTGGATGAGTGCCAATCTTTTCTAAATGTTGATTTGACCACTTGAAATGGCTCGACCCAACACTTCAGTTGTTGGGTTCAGCTGAATACAAGGTTGGATATAACATTTGGAAAGGTCACTCCTCCAACCTTCCAACTGTTGATTTAACATTATTTTCCCTTTTTTTTAGTGCATGTATGTACTTTTATTATACAGGAAGTCTTCGCCTTTCCAATGGATCTGTACCTGGTGAGGGTCGTGTTGAGATTCTTGGAGAATCAGGAGTTTGGGGAACAATATGTGATGATGAATGGGACAGGATTGATGCAGGAGTGGCCTGTAGACAACTTGGATTCCCGGGTGCTATAGAAGCCATCGTCAATGAAAATTATACACATTCGCAACCACTCTTTGGTCCTGGTTCAGGTCCAATTCTCCTAGATGGACTCGAGTGTAGTGGAGGCGAGAGACATTTAATAGACTGTCCAGTGACAAAAGAATTTGGGATTCACGACTGTTCACACGAAGAAGACGCGGGTGTAAGATGTGACACAAAACGTAAGTGAAATGAAAGCAGAATAAATACACTCTGGGTTCGAATAAATCTAGCACAAAGTTATTTCAAGTGTACCCTTCGCGTTTGGACAGTTTGAGTTAATCGACACCGTCATTGCTTATGACATTTTTACCTTTATCTTGGTTGACTGAAGTGTCATGGTTGGGAATAGTCTGTAACTTCTTGAGGACATTATCATGATTAGCCTTCCATAAAATTGGTAATAGTTCCTGTTCATCTCATGTTATATTTTTATGACAAGGGGTATGGAATTAATCAGTAACAGCTTCCAAACCTGTTCAGGTATACCTAATATATCATTAAAAACCATATACGATTTCTTTCACCGACTTCGAAGCTTTATGCATTTAAACCTTGAATCCACCGACCTAATATAGCTTCTAGCAGAAGCTGAGGTTCTCGGAAAGGCCTATAACCCGATAAAAAAAATCATTTAGATTATCTTCAATAATATTGTATTATCAAGTGGTATCAAGACCAACGTCCCAGTAAAGAAGCATAATATCACAGACTGTGTTCACTTTCCGATTAAACTAATACTGGGAGTACAGTTCGTTTCAACGACACTTACGAATATAAATATATAAACCAAACAAATTTTTGGCAATATTGATCCCCGTGAATGGACTGATCTAGACTGATCAATTTCTCCTTCAACATTGTTTATTCGCTTTGCAGTGATTCGTCTGCAAAACGGGGAATATCCCAATCAAGGTCGAGTTGAAGTTTATCACGGAGGATCATGGGGTACAATCTGTTCTTGGAATATGGATGCTGCTCATATCGCATGTCGAGAACTGGGGTATCCACTAGGAGCGTTGGAAAACACATCAGTAGCTGGAGGGGATGGACGAGTCCTACTGGACGAGGTATTCTGTTCAGGAAACGAGTCTCATGTTCGGGATTGTGATTCTTTAGGGTGGGCTAAGGTTCAAAGCTGTTCTCCAAATCCACATCCATATCAACTCACAGCAGGCGTCATCTGTAATGGTAAGTAGTTGGCATATATTGAAGCAAACTCCATCGTTGCTTTTATCAATTCAGATCAGGTGACCTCAAAATATAAATGAGCACAATATTATGAAATGTCAAAGCATAGAGCTATTATAGCTCCATGGTCAAAGTAAGAAATTAATCAAAATCAGAATGTAAAGGGGAAATACAGTGTCTAAAGTGATGTACTAGTTCTAGAGTATGAAACAATCACTTGAATCCTCAAGACTCAATTGTTTACAAAAAGTATTAAAAACCATTAAAACCCAACATCCTATGAATATGCCGGAGAAATCCGATGCTATGACCAACCTGTTTGTATTTCACGCCGTTCCATCTGGAATATTGGTGTCTTTTTGCTTGAATCGCCGTATGAATCTTAAAATTTTCGTAAATGCGGGGTCCAAAAGATTATCATTTAGAATTTCAGTTCATTTTGAACATTGCTAAGACAAATTATACTGAAATAATACAGAAATAGAGGATTTCAGTAGGACTTGTTGACTTTTATTGATCAAAGTTTAATTTTATTTTTGAACCTTTCACTATTTAATATTGTCACAACAAAAACCACCCATATTCTTTGAAGAGATATAGATGTTTGTCTTTAAAATCTTTTCACTTTTCCTTCATGATAGATCCAGCCAACTTTGTAAAACTTCTGAGTGGATCTACCAGCTACGAAGGTATTGTTGAATACCGTTTTGGATCTGTACCTGGTTTTATATGTGACCCTGATTGGAGTATAGCTGAAGCAGAAGTCGTCTGTCGACAGCTCGGTTACCAGTATGGAAGAAATGAAAGACCAGTTTCACTTGGCCCATTATCTGGGACGATCTTTTATCATGACTATCAGTGTAACGGAACTGAAGAGCATCTCGGTGAATGCCAAGTCTCATCGTCCTCTTACTTTGAATGCGAACCGACAAACATCGCCCAGGTCAGATGTGGACCTCCAAAAGGTAAGAAGGTCAAAAATTTGATTTTGTAATCATGAACTGATATGGTTTAATTTTGAGAGACGAGGGGTATATATACTTAAAAAAACCCCGTTGTTACCGTTTTGACGTTGATATTGTAGCTGTTATTGTTTATATGTTTGCTGTTGATGGTTATAACTCTCGTCTTTCAATCTGAATGACGTGGGCTCGAAATTAACGACATGACTAATTCCATTTTATTGAATTCGAAACAGAGTTTGATCTTCGCCTGATGGGAAGTGACTACACAGAACAAGGCAGAGTAGATGTATACTATAATAATGAGTGGAGCTCTATCACGGACGATTATTTCTTCACTAACGTCCGACAGACAATATGTCGACAGCTTGGTTATGAAGGATCACCTAGTACTTACTACTCGTACAACCTATTTGAGAGTGGATCGGGTAGGATCGTCATCGATGGCTTATATTGCGGCTTCTTTGATTCCAAGATAACCGACTGCAGCATAACATTCACCGGTAATGAATCATTGAATACCCGTGATGACGAACTGGAAGTTTTATGTGCACCATATGGTAAGTATGATGGATGTCTGAAAATCGTAAGGTATGCATGTTACCTTATTACATCTGTTTAGGCAGATTCAGAATGGATGTTACATTCTGACCTATCAAGAAATTTACGATTTAGTAGGGAACCTAAATCCGAAACTTTCATGGCTCGGCAGGACAAACCCACTGAATCAGATGCCCTTTCTGCGCACGAGGAACACTACCGTACACTACCTTGCTATTTACATGACCTGATTCAGACAAAACAATACTGATTCTGTTAACAAAAGTCAAAAGATTGTGACTCCGCTACTTTACGGAATATTTAATGTATTTTGCGTTCAAGCAATATTTCTTGGAATGCAGCATACTTGAACGTTTTTGTTCTCAGGTACGTCGTGAGCAATTCTCCTTTTTTTGTTGTTATATTATTTCTTTTCTATCCTGCATGCAGAGGGAGGAAATCTAGAATAGTGCACATTGTCTTTATTCACATTTATACTGTATATATAATTTTTTGCTTCAGTATCGGTGGCGAACCATCCTGTCCGACTGGTCAACGAGAAAGGTGTGATCAACAGAGATTACGGTCGAGTAGAGATTCTTCATGATGGTCTTTGGGGATCTATATGTGACGATTACACGAACGATGGCACTGCCGACGTGAGTATTGTATTTTAAAAAGAAGATGCAATTAAAACACTTACAGTTGGACTCTGACAATTAATCTGAAAGGTTGTCTACTCTTTCAGGAATGAGGACTATTTTCGATTTTCAAGATGTTAATTGTGTATACCTATATACGTGATAGTCGGGTTATAACTCATACGGCCTGTAATACAATTGATATTAAACATTTTAGTAATCACTTCGCATACGCTTTCTATAAGGCAGATAATTTTTTGTCAAAAAAAACCCTTCATAACTAAGCAGCCTTTGTCAAAAATCGGTGAATTAAAATAGCAGTGTCGTCCTGGGCTCTACACAAACGATTATTTGCATTTTTTCCGGTCCGAATCTTGTAGGACGATGTGCTGTCCTGGTCCACCAACTTTTGACTGACAATGACCTCTAATTTTGTCCATTGTGATTTTACGGGCATTTGCAGAAAGCGTCTGTGAAGTGAATGCTAAAATACGCTAATGTCGCAGCGACGCATCATGTCGAAGAGTGTGACACTGTCCAACGCATCATGTCGCAACTTTTCCAACGCATTACATCGCATGTCCTGACGCATAATGTCTCGATGAATTTCTAACGCAGATCGTGTGTTCAAATTCCAAAGCCCTTTTGAAAAATCTTTCTTTTGTTTCTATTCATAATGAAATGTGAAAAGTGATCACTGATCGAAAATGGCGCTCTTAATCGGCTACCATCGCGTACTTTTGACAAAGTGATGATCCAGGACTCAATTTTGCACAACCCTCGTAATTTCTTTGACCTCAACCAATCACTAGAACGTTTCAAATATATGTATTACATTTACTATAATGAAGATAAGAGATAAAAGGGGGATGGAGTCAAATATTGAAATGATGGTAACGTAAATACCTGGCATAATGCTCCAGGGAAAGAAGGGTAAGGTACAGAGGTCGGACGATCAAAATCATAACTATTTATTGTTATATTAATTTTGTTTTGTTGAGCGAGCGTAATCCCCCTCCTTCCTCCTCAATGCGGATTTATTCCGGTTTTTAACTTTGTCCCAAACACGACTGCACCCCAAACGGCAAATATTAATCAAGGTAATTCAAGTAATTCTACCTAATGGCATTGAAAGAAAAACTTATTTCTAGCTCGCCTTCTCAATATAACCTAACTTGTCAAATTAGAATTATTGTTATCAACATCGTCTTATATTCGAGATCATCCGGCAGTGGTGGATCTAAGATTGATAGGGGAGTGATAGTGCTGTACCAAAAAAGTTCATAAGTCACCAACACTAAAATGATCAACTGCATGGTAGAAGAGGTAATTGGTCACCACCTTGGAGGAAATTGTCCAAAAAGTCATAAAATAAGTGGGTCCACCCATGATACCATCTGGACCCCATTGGAAATAAGCCTTTCGGCTTTCATGGGCTATCCTGTCAAGGTATTTCCTCAATTTCATTGTAATCTCCTGTGATATTCTTGACAAATCAAATCAATCAATCAACAGTTTACAAAATCCGAGTTGATAATTTTAAAAGAGGTATGTTTCAGCTAGCTCATTCGTACACTCGGTTAACTAAATTAAATTAGCATCACCATTAGGTAACTATGAATTTGACCCTTCTACCTTTGTCGCTTACCCCCTCCCCACCTATACATCCTCATTCCATATTCTAGATGTTGAATATAAATTGAGTGAAAACGTATATCATAAACTTATTTGAACTTCAGATTCCTTAAACAATATCACTGCGACATTATGCGTCACTCTCTAAAAACAAAATTTTACCCAATATTGGGTAGAAAGGGAACATGCATGTTCCCGGGTATCAGTGCTTTATCTTTTTACGTAACCAACATGCATGTTCCCATTTTACCCAATATTGGGTAAACCCTTTTCTTAGAGTGCAGGACATGTGACGTTATGCATTGAAAAAGTTGCGACCGTATGCGTTGGCTTTGACATTATAGAGAGTTTGCGCAGCGCAGCGCAGAATGAATCCTTCAACGCAGCAAATGCATTGAAAATGCAAGTCAAGTCACAGTGAAGTCTTTGTCGAGGACGGGTCACGGTGAATCGGAACAGCAGTTTCGTCCGACGTTACAGAGCTGACGAAAAATCGCAAATAGGTCGTTTGTATATAGTCACAGACGAAACTCATGTTTCGATTTACCGAAACTCGACAAAGACTTCATTGTAGGCCTAATTCGACTTGTTTTTTCCAGTGGATTTGCTGCGTTGTCGGATTCATTCTGTGTCACTGTGCGAAAACTCCCTATTATGCCGTGCTGCGATACTACGTCAGTAAAGCAATCATGATCTGTTATGCTGAATGCTGGATTGGAAAATATGAGGCAATATCCTCGTCTATATAGTCAAGAGATGCGGAGATGGAAGTTCTGCACCTATATTCTGATCCTGTTCTAATATTCACCTTATTCACAGCTCATCTGCAGTCAACTAGGGCATGATATTACTTATGCAAGAAGTCTCCGACCATCATCGTATGACATCCCTTTTCCTGTCAGGGAATGGTTTAGTTTTATATCATGTAATTGGGATTCACGATTCATCTTCCAATGCCGTTTTTCGCCCTGGGGATATGTGGATACAGATTGGTGTTACAGTGGGAGACACGCTGGAGTACAGTGCATTGAAACTTTGCCATTCGTCACGACTTCAGGTAAATTGTTAATGTGGGTTCCATCTTAAAGTTTGTTCTCGCTAGTTTTTAATGATACTTGATATTTCATCCATCTCCATTTTCGCTTATTGATGATAAAAGCATGGGAGGCTGCACAAAGCTCGACATCATCATAAAATGAACGAAATTACAGATCCTCGATCGGTACCTTATCCGGTCACGTATAACCTTTTTGTTCAGAGTATGAACACACACAAGACGAGCATCCAAAAGGAATTTGAAAATGATAACTTTTTTTTACTTCAAATAATTTATTTTAACTGCAAATGAAGAGAAACATGGTTCTGCTTACAGTGCACACCACAACTTCCAACATAATTGTGTTCATCCATTCGATTTTCTTTTATTTTCATTAGTTGTCTTGAGTCCCTCGTATCATTGCGAACGTATAAGGAACGACATAGGCCTAGTTGTTAAATCCGAGAGCAATAAAACATTGGGAATGGGTATAATAATCACCATTTGTAAGAATAAGTATTAAAGACCCACTTTTGTTTCAAAAGATAACTGATTTATGTTTAACTGCCAGAGTACGACCGTTCAAACCATGCCAACTATGCGGATGAAGTAACAACCAACATTTACATGTACTAAAATTTTTGATCTCTTCTTTTCGATGAATTTCTTGATATTGCTTGCATTCTCACTCTATGCCCCCTTTCTCCCTTCTTCTCTCCTCTCTCTCTTTCTCTCTCTCTCTCTTTCTTTCTCTCTCAGCATCTCCTTTCCTTTCTACAGAAGCCCCAGTGATACCTGATTCTTCGTCACCTATGCTGACACAGTGGGAAATATTTTTGATAGCTGTCGCTTTCTTGGTTCCGGTGATGTGTGTGATCATCTGTTGCTATCAACGACAACGATCAAAAGGATCGGATAGGCGGACTTTTGCTGACAACACCGTCTACTCTTCGTCTGCGAATAATGGAGCAGGATCTGTGATAGTCGCTTCGCCTCCACCTCGCTATATCTCCTCTCCATCACCTCCGACGGAGCTACCGCCGAGCTACGATTCAGTAATGCACCCATCGGATCAAAGTTATCCACCAACAGACAATGTTAACCTTTCAGTAATTCACCCATCGGATCAATCTGATCCACCAACAGACAATGTTACCCCTTCAGCTATGCACCCGTCAGATCGAACTGATCCACGAACAGACAATGTTAACCTTTCAGTAATTCACCCATCAGATCAATCTGATCCACCAACAGACAATGTTACCCCTTCAGTTATGCACCCATCAGATCAAACTGATTCACCAACAGACAATGTTAACCCTTCAGTGATTCACCCATCAGATCAATTTGATCCATCAACAGACAATATTACCCCTTCAGTTATGCACCCATCAGATCAAACTGATTCACCAACAGACAATAATAACCCTTCAGTAAGTCACCCATCAGATCATTCTTATCTACCAACAGACAATGTTACCTCTTCAGTTATGCACCCATCAGATAGAACTATCCACTAACAGACGATGTTGAAATTAATTCCAGTGATCCTATAATAACCGCATTCAATCATCTCAAATCGACACCGATGTATCGAATGTTGGAACTCGTTCAGAACCTTCTCTGACTTTAATCGAAGACAATGACACTTCATAGGTGTTATAAACATGGTAAATGACACACAACCAATCCGACCAATTAAACAGCTATTACGTTAACGGCGCCATCTTGTCAAACGAATCTCCTGTTCTTTAAAACATTACTCATGCCGAGAGTGTATTTCCAACAATCATGATGTTGTAACTCTGTAAGGTGATCATTATTCATGCATTTTCTCTGTATTTGCATTGACTTAAAATGGACGGGTTTTTTTCGTTTTGAATGTTTCTTTTTTTTAATTGAAAGGGATGAACACTTCAAATATGATAACTTCAAATATTTTAATTACCTTTTTATAACATTGAATATTTTCGCAGGAGTTTCTACATTTATTGCATATTATGCAAAACATATTTACAATACATGAACATAATCATCACATGACGTGATAAAATAATATTACCATGTGGCAATTTTATAATATAGGAATAACGTAATTTGGACATAAATACAATTTTGTAAGCACATAGTATAGTGAAATCTTGAAGAAAAAAAATGCACAGACCACTTACAAGGAAAAAAATGCTTGAGACATAGCATAGCATGACAGTACTAATATGATAATTATTACAGTACTATAGTAGGCATGCCAGTATCCCAAATGTATCATTAACCTAATTACTTCAAAGTATACCGTTTGGCATTTAGGCCTTATTGATATAGATGTGAAAAAAGCATATATTGTACAAAATATTCATATTTAGGCCTACATAATGTATAGTACATGGGTGGAAACGCTATAGGATGCATGGCATAATGCTAATGTATTCTGCTCCTGAATGAGGTGTTGCCAACTACGATGTTGACAACAGTCAATGTAAAATCATGATAAGTTGGTGAGAAGCCAGTAATCGACTAATGAACTTCTCAAGTTTGGACTCTGCGCTTTCACTCGCGAGCTTCTCCCATCTGACTCTGTCTCATTACAAAATTCAATAAATTGAAATTGTTGTAAGGTTTATATTCAATAAATTAATTTTATTCAAGAAAAGTCGGGTGTTTGAAATAATTTTTGATTTCATATTCTCTGCAAAAGTAAAACGTTTCAGATTTTATCTCATTTTTTAAATTATTATTCATTTATTTATTCATCTTTTTTACTTTTTTTTTTTTTTTTTTTTTTTTTTTGGGGGGGGGGGCATTTTATAATCCACACAGCTTTTCAAGCCTGTACTTTTCTAAACAGACGGAGGAGGTTATCAGTATGGTCCTGCTACTCCTGTGTATCTGGAAAGAAGATTGAAGTTGAAGTCAGAAAAATAAAACCTTAACTAAAACCATTACTCTATTAATTTTGACGGATTTCATCAAAGTTGAATATTGAAGTGTGTGTTGTCTATTAAATGTAGGACTGAAAATAAATAAATTGAGCCAATCTACCCCTTTTTACACTGGGTGGCTGGTGACGCCACTGTAGGAGCCCTGGATGATGGCAGTTTGCACAAAGTGTGGTTGAATGAAGCACCCCCCCCAAAAAAAATGAAAAGAAAAGAATTAAATAATGAATAAAAGAAACGTTTTTATTGCTCCCAAATGAACACATTTTACGGGGCGCGCCTTCCCAATTCCCTGATTGCGCCCCCCCCCCCCCCCCTCGGCCAAAATAACACAGAGTTTTTCATCTGAAGAGCGCCGAATAATTGACAATTTTGTATGTTTTAACAGTATTTTAATATCAAGTTAAATGGTTTTAGAATGCTTTCAGATGTTTATTTAACATATTTTGCATTGCATATATATGGGGAGGGGTTAAATCGATATGACCCCACTCTCATACTTTTTATGAGGCGATGGCCCCTGCACCCTAGGAACGACGCCTCCGTTCAGAGTGATTCAAATCTATTCACTACAATACTCTATCTCTATAATGTGTTAAACAGGGAAGCGATCTCGGTCATGTTCTTTTGCAGTCATATATCTACACAGGCGCGTAGCCAGGGGGGGCGGTGGGGGCGGTCGCCCCCCCCCAAAAAAAACGTCCCCAAAAAGAAAAAAAAGAAGGGAAAAAAAGAGAGGAGAAAAGGAAAAGGGAAGGGAAGAAAGGTAGCTTTGTGTTTTTTTTTTCTTTTTATTCTTTTTTTTTCTCAAAAGAGAAACTCCTTCACTCTTGCTCTAAATTTATGATTATGAATTTTGCTTCCGCGCTGCGCGCGGTTAAATGAAAATATTGAAGATCTCCATTGTTTCCCCCACCCTTTCTCTAACCCTGTTTTTCTACCTCAGCTATATGTGTTTATTGCCAGTTAAAGTTCAAATGTATACATTAGGGCATGGAATTAGAGTAAGGTTAGGCCGTAATATATGAAGTTATCTTTTTTTTTAATTGATCGCGCAACTTCTGGTCGGGTCGGCTCCGGGCGGGTAAAATCTTTATATCAATTTCTGCCGTCACCTCCATAAAGTCAACTTCTCCCGCTTTTCAGCTCATTACTAAACAACCATAATTTTTGGGGCAAACAGGTTCCTAATCCAAAAAGAGGAAGGTATAAAATTCGTATCGTATAAGGGTATTAAATAAAAAAGTACAATATTTTTTATCAAATTCTATTCAACTTCATGTCATTTCCCTGTACATTCATCTCCTGTCTTGTTTTTCGCCCTCAGTTTGAAATTTTGAATGACTCTTAAGTTTCTTTATAATTCAAAATGAAGCGCTTCAGGATAAGTCAAAGAAATTAGGCATCCTTTTTATATAATTTCAATAAATCACAGAAGTTTCAACTTTTTGCGCACTATTTTCCTTTTAATGAAGTTCAATAATCTTAGAAAATTAATTGAATTAGAGCCGATGGGGTATTGGAGATATCTGTATTATTTTGATGAAACATCCGCCCTTTGCAATTTCAGAGTTTCGTTGCTCTGCGCGGGGAGGAATATCTTCCTCCTGGCATATACACTTCTTCTCCTCTGTTTTGCCAGTTAAAGATATGCACTGTCGCTAAATTGTTTGTAATCAAATCTGATCTTTCCAAGGGAAGTATTCAATATATGTTTGAGAATATCCTTTTCTCGGGTACCTTTTCATGGCAAAAAATTGATAAAACGCTTTAGCTTCCGCACTTCGCGCGGGGTTATTATCATTTTAATTTCCTCCATTGTATTCCTTTTTTGTGCGTTCATAATCTTTTTTTAAATCAAGGTTCATGAAAACCAGGTTCAAAATCACAATATAGTCAACTGAATTGGAGCTGATATAGATACTAGAGACAAGAGAGACGACTCCTTTTCATTTTAATTTATGAAACACCAAAAGCTTCGCGCTTCGCGCGGGAGAGGGAAACTCCCCCTCCCTGCATCCACCCCCTAGGGAGCGCGCTCTGTAAGCGTTGGCACGCTTCGCGTGTATTTACCGCCCCCTCCAAAATGAAATCCAGGGGAGCGTTTCATCAACATTTTTGTCTGACAAGTTGTCAGATCTGACATCTTTCCTGGATTCTGATTGGCCGAGAGCCACTGTTACTATGGTAACTGTCGGATAAAACAGGACTTGTCGGATAAAACGTCTGACAAGTCCTTCATGAAACACTCCCCTGGCTACGCGGTTGTATCTGCATGTTGAATATCCCATTCAGGAATGTAAAGATGTTGTAGATGGACATAAAAGGAAGTTAAAGTGCTTTACATGCTAGATTTCATTTTGATTTTTTTCTTGTCACCACATTCCTTCATTATGTTTTTCAGGAGGTAAAGGTGCCCACCGTGCCATTAAAGTCCCCAGTCCCTGTCAAATTCTATTATTCCTGATATTTCACTTTCATAGGTGAAAGAAATGAAACGCGGCTGGAAAGATTTTCAACACAAACCCATTCCTAATAGTTGCCCCCTGTGAAATGAAACCACATGGCCTCATCTATAAGACCCCATTGCAAGTCAAAAAATCAATCGCAAGTCCCAAATGCGCGCTGTTGATTGGTTGAAAATCAAGTTGCGCATGATTTTTAGAGTTGCGATTGATTGCAACTCTTTCTGCAACGGGCAGATTGGTGTTATGGAGATGAAATGGTTATAAAAACCGATTCTTAAGTATTTTGAATATGCGATTTTTTTTTGCTCGGTCGCTACGCATCCTATTGAAAAAATGAGCATGAAAGGGGGGAACTATAGCTGCTAGGTCACCCTTGCTGGATACGATAGGCCATTTTCATTGTACCTTAAACCAACATTCAACATATTTCAAGTCTATAGAACCGCGCCTGCCTCGGTTACTTAGATGTTAAGTGAATTTTCCTCAGGTTTACAAGGGTCACCGCATGACTGCATTACGTGCGGCCTTGAGAAACGGGCCAGGCGGCGATTCCGGGAGGCGATTCCACACATTCTAATTCAGGCCTAACGCAACCTAATTGCGTAAAACCCCTAATGGCGTATTTCATTCAGTAAACACCCGATTAACACAAAGTCTAATGGAGCAAATATATATTAGAATGATGACTAAAATCTGTATTTTAAACCTTGAGATGGGATTCAACTTGATATCCTAACGTGAAGGGCTGGATTTAATTTGATGCCCTAGCTTACGTCGAATGAAGATGAAAAAAACTTTTTTTTTTAAAGAGCAGACGTCGTAGGCCCTATTTGCAGCTGAAAACGGACCATTTTACGCTTTTTGTTGACGCACTCGCCGCGTGATACGTTTAATGTGGAGATCGCCACCCACCCCCCCCCCAACAAAAGAAACCCCACTAATAATAATAATAATGATAATAATAATAAAAACAATGATAATAATAATTCCCGACACCCTCACACATAATACCACTCTCATGCACCCCTCCCTTTGAAATAGCCGAAATAACAATTACGGCCCCTACTCCACTTTTATAAGTGGAGTAACAAAAATTTTCCCTGTATGATTCTTTTTCTTTGATAATGATAGTAAACAAAGTCCTTGTTTCTTTATGTCAAAATCCAAAAGTGTTTTTAGAGGACTGTAGACAGTTTTGAAGAAAATGTAAGAGTAAGTCTAGGATTATTGGCAATTCTTCTATTCTGCATGATCAGTGGCGTAACTACGGGGGGGGCATGGGGGGCACGTGCCCCCCCCCCCCCCAATCGGCTGGCCAAAAAAAAAAAAAAAAAAAAATGGGGGAAAAAAAAAGGGAGAAAGGAAGAGACGTAGTGGGGAAAGAAGAAATTATTGTTCATTAAAATGTTATATTATGTTATGTTACATTACATAAGAAGCATTTTTTCATTACGTTATGAAACATTATTTGCTCAAGGCCTTTGTCTTCAATGTTCCTGGTGCTCGCATAGACTGTTTAACGGGATACCCTGTTGTACTAAAACCTCCAAATTCTCAAATCAATATACACCAAATATATTTCCTCGCAATTCGAGTTATTATTGTTTTATGTAGTGACATTTGCTTCTTTTTCATGACTATACTTAAAGTGATTGCCCTATTTTAAGGTCTTAATATACAGATATAAAACATTTCCTGTCCGTGCTAACGTTCGCATTAGTTGATTGGTGAGATGTCTGCTCTTCATGAATTCCTAAAATCTGTCCTTAAAATGTCAAATTTTCTGATCTGAATATCAATTTTCAGCTCGCGCTTGACGCTCGCATCATTTGGTTAGTGAAATACGTAAGGTCTTAGTGAATTCCTACAAACAAGTCTTAGAATGCCCCTCTTCAGGTGTGAATTTCAAAAAAATTTAGCTCGCGCTTCGCGCTCGCAGTATTTGATTAGTGAGATGCGTATGATAATCATGATTATACAATGACTACACTGTTAGAAAATTTATCCTTAAAATAAAAGAAGTTCCTGCAGCAGAGTCTCGAGAACACCTGAAATCTTACCAGATTGCGTAATCTTACAGGAAATTGGTATTTGGTGTATGGAACCTTACAAATTTCCTTTAATAAAACACCCTTTCCCCCCTTTTTAACAGACCTGTTAAATTGCAGAAAAATTCCCGTTTTATGAATTTACAGAATGATTCTGTTATTGCTTTTTGCAAAATCTTCTTTCTTTTTTCTGTAAAATCAGTTTTTTTTTAACAGTGTACAAAAAGTGCTTCATGTGTTTAGATGTAATTCTAACAAAATCAGCAAAGGATGGCACTAGCATTAGATGACTATGCTGAGATATTTATACTCTAAATGGATTCCTAAAATATAGTCCTTAAAATGTCCCTGTTTGGGTCAATATATACAAAAATTTCAGCTCGCGCTTTGCGCTCGCATTGTTTGTTTAGCGAGACAGATCATAATTACAAAAAAATTGCTTATAATGTCCATTTTAGGTCTGAATATCAAAAATTTTAAGCTCGCGCTTCGCGCTCGCATTATCTAATCAGTGAGATACATATCTGTTTAATGGCACTGCATGTCCTTAAAATGTCTCTATTAGGTCAGTATACCTGACAACTGAGCGCGCTTCGCACGCTCCCTAAGTGACTCGAAATTTTTGCTGGTGCCCCCCCCCCCCCAATGCCGTGACCCACGGTACGCCACTGTGCATGATCATTCACATGAACTACTACATATTGCTCTCCAACAATAAAATTATTATTGTTCATTAAAATGTTATATTATGTTATGTTACATTACATAAGAAGCATTTTTTCATTACGTTATGAAACATTATTTGCTCAAGGCCTTTGTCTTCAATGTTCCTGGTGCTCGCATAGACTGTTTAACGGGATACCCTGTTGTACTAAAACCTCCAAATTCTCAAATCAATATACACCAAATATATTTCCTCGCTTTGCGCTCGCATTGTTTGTTTAGCGAGACAGATCATAATTACAAAAAAATTGCTTATAATGTCCATTTTAGGTCTGAATATCAAAAATTTTAAGCTCGCGCTTCGCGCTCGCATTATCTAATCAGTGAGATACATATCTGTTTAATGGCACTGCATGTCCTTAAAATGTCTCTATTAGGTCAGTATACCTGACAACTGAGCGCGCTTCGCACGCTCCCTAAGTGACTCGAAATTTTTGCTGGTGCCCCCCCCCCCCAATGCCGTGACCCACGGTACGCCACTGTGCATGATCATTCACATGAACTACTACATATTGCTCTCCAACAATAAAAATGTGTTCTATACATAGCAATAGCACTTTAGAACATCAATATGTAAAAATTCAAAAGATGAATTTAAAAAGGAAACCTTGAACTTATTAAGTCTGCCCACTGGGCAATTTGTTACCGATTGCAATTTTACCGGTTATTACCGGTAATATCACCCGGAAATTTGAGTAACACCAAATATTACCGTTATTACCATGTTATTACCGAAATTATAATTCCTGTTGATACCTGTTACTGTTATCACCCTGATGAAACCTACATTTACCTAGTTACAACAGGGTGATGAGGGGTAATAAGGGTAATGTTGAATGACTTTGATTGGTTATAACATTGCAAACTTTAGTAATAAGAGCAATCTTACAGCAATCCCAGCGAAATTTTCAAAGTCCAAAAAATTACTGTTATCACCCTGATGAAACCAACATTTTACCCAGTTACAAACAGGTTGATAAGGGGTAATGGGTAATGTTGAAACGCTTCCATTCCCAGACAGCAAAGTATCTGGATCACATACGGTTCTTATCTGGGATATCTGGGTCCCATATGGGCCCACATGGAACCCAGATGAAAACATATACTTGAACCCACATGGTGCCCAGATAGGACTCAGATGGAAACGAGACCTCCAACCCATGCGGAACCCATTAATATTGGGTAAATGGAGTAATATCAGATGGTAATATCAGGAAAATGCTGGGAATATTAGTTACTCATGAATATTCATTACTACAATAAATGGCCAAAATTTTAGCTAATATAGCTGTAATAATTAATGTGTTTATGTTTATGCAATTATTCCACCCAGAAAATTTTCAGAAAAATGTGTAGTTTATATATCATATTAGTCATAATCATGACATTAATTTTAGAAAAATGTTTTAGGGTTGAATAATTGTTAACCATAATTTGTCAAGTGTTGTAAACTCGCTCAATATATATATAGAAGTAAATGACAGGGTTTGGTGGATAGGTGTAGGATAGGATTAGGATTAGGATGTAGGATTTTAGGATAGGATAAGATGATATGGCTTAGAGTATGGAGTTGTAAAAATGTGCTTCAATGACCCTAATGACACTAATTGTTTTTTTAATGAGCCGACATTAATTGGGTAATATTGGGTAAACAGAGTAATATGAGGTGGTGATATCATTAAAATGCTGGAAATAGTAGTTACATCATACTGAGAAATATTGGGTAAATGGAGTAATATCAGGTCCAGGTAATAAGAGGGAAGGATTGGTCTACTATTTCCCTGTTATTACCCACTGTTGTTACCGTAGTAATATCCATGTTATTACCTGTTACAACCCGGGTAATGTCAGGTAAAATGCCCAGTGGGTGAATTCCATCAGAGAATTTTACCAGGATGGGTTTGAACCAAAGCCTGGGCCCGTTTAAAAAAGGACTTAATTTACAACTGTTGTAACTTTGCCATTATGGCAACTACCATGGTAACAGGGCTCAGCGGCCAATCAGAATCAAGGTTTCCATGGTAGTTGCCATAATGGCAAAGTTACAACAGTTGTTACTCTCCATGAAACGGGCCCCAGTTCAGACTTTGTGTAGGTCTATACGATTGTGGTTCGCTGAGCGGGTACACTGAGAAAGTTTCAGTAATAGAAAAAAAAATGTATGCGTACTCTAGTTAAATAACACTAAATCATAGCAACAACTTTAGTGTCGTATGCCAGAAGTGAGCATTTATTTTTGTCAATTTCTGCATTGTCCCTGATAACCCATAGTTTAACATTAGGCCTATATTCTTTTACATGTATTTAAATACATACACTCTAGTAATGTTGTAGCTGTAGAACCGGCCATTTTGTCGTTTTTAGCAAAACTGCCAAGGATTGTCAAATAATACTACGGTATGAGGTATATTGTGAAAGAAATCATTCAGATCAACTTACAACTTTTTTCCCAATCGGTCAGAGCTTTTCAAGTCAATGCTTTGAAACATTCAAACTATACATGTATGACTCAAAGAACAAAGGAGGTTTAAACAAACAAAAATTAATGCAGTTTTCTTCAACATTATGATCTTCCTTGGCTTGAAAATAAAAAATGTTTCTCTTTGGAGAATGGGAATCTCAGAGTTATGGAATTCTTCTAAAGAAGCTGATCCTAATTTCATTTTAAGAGCTTTGAGTCAGTTGAACAGTATATGCAGCATTAGCTGTACCAAGACAATTTATCAAAATGGATTGAACCCAGTCAGTAGGAGCTCCCTACATCAGAGAACGCAGGCACAGCAGAAATTGTCAGCATCTTCATGATGTTTATATTTTCTATAAATTCTATTTTGACTTGAGGTAATTATGAAATAAAAAGCTTTTTGTGCCCTTCGCCCCCCCCCCCCCCCCGGCCCATTGCAAGTCTTTGCTATTCCCAAATCCCAGATCAAGTTGCGCGCCTCCGCTCTGGACAGATCCATGCAAGATCGCCGAAAAATAAGAGTGAGTCGTTTGTAGCTAGCTGAAACAATTCCTATCAACGACTAACTTTTGCTAGATCTAAGTGAAAGAAGTGTTCCTGATTCTTGGACCAGAAAATATTCATACCGGTACACATCCAACCTTCTTATACTGGCAGATGTAAGATGATGTCAAAAATAGTGTTTCTACATCTTGTGCTGATAACGATCGGTACCTTCCTCTGCTTCGATTTTGGTGGACGATGGAAACTTGCAGATGCTGTCAAGACACAATGGAGGTTTGGTTTTTTTTTTACATTAACTTTTCCGTAGGGGCCTTGTCTAGAGTTTTTAATTTTAGAGTAGATCTACCGTTATTTTCTGTCTCTGCTGAGCTTAGACTTAGAGTAATATAGATCTAGATGATGTAGTAGTCTATAACGGAACAGAGACAGAGTAACTAGCACTAACACTAGCAGTGAGTGAGATTGACTCAGATTAAAACTAATGCATGGAACAGACATTTCAGTTTTTTCAGCGACTTTGTCAGATACGGTGCCGTACCGTACCTTAGCTTAGCCATAGGCCTAGATCTAAGTTCTAACGTTAAGTTAGATTCTAATCTAGATTAGATCTAAGTGTTAATGTTACAGTCTGGATAGTATGGGCATGGAATCATGGGGATCATGACATGGATGTCAAAATTGTGAGCTCTTGAGTCTAAAATTAGACTGCGACAGCGGTGCGTGCGGGGTCGGGCCGCTGGGGCTCGGGTTGGAGTCTGCATATTATTTGGGCACAACATTGGGTTAATCTAGTCTAGAGTCTAGCAAGGGACTAGGGACTTTAGGGTCATAATGTTCAGTGCTGGATGCAGGATGTTCTGTTCCGTTACAGTCTAGATCTAATGATCTATGACTATGTCCAGCTCCTGGTGATATACTGCCCGGTATTACAGTGACGTCTGAATTGGCGCGGTCCGAGAAGGACTAGGGCCTAGACTAGAGCCGAGGTTCTAACGATAGGTTAGAATATATGAGACTATTCTAGGCCCGGCCTAGACTAGATCTAGAGTCTAATCAAATCTAAATTCTGCATTAGAATCTAGGCCCTAATACGCCACCAAAAAATCAATCCTCTTTTCAAATTGCAATTGAGACCTTATACTAGACTCTAGGGCCTAGACCTAGTAGGCCTAGTACTAGTAGTAACTTACAAGCTCAGGAAGATTATTCCTTAACTTGCAGTTGCACTGTGTAGTGTACAAGTTCTTATGTGGAGTAGGGAGCCTAGGGTCTAGTTCTAGATCTATGATTTTAGCTCTAGATCTAGACCCTAATCTTGAATTTTGAAAAGCTTGACCCCTTGTATAGATCTACTGGTGAGAGACCTAAGTTGCAGACATGGGGCAAAATCAGGATCATGTTTGTGGAGAATCTTAAAGGTCTCGTGCCATTCCTACTACTAGCTCGTCTATATTATTAAAACGAATAGGAAAATTAAAGATGAGTAGGCCTAGGTCTAGACCTAATCATATTTCGTAGCGATACAGTAGGCCTATACACGTCTAAAAACACAAATAAATCACAAAATTTAGGCCTAGGCCTTAATGTATATTCTAGATCTATTATAGAATCTAGATCTAGTCTAGGCCCTAGCTTAGATCTGGTCTGATCTATCTAGATCTTTGTCTAACATTTGGACTGTAGCCTAACTTAGATAAAGAATTAGATCTAAAAAATGAAAATATAAACCTCAGTCTCTTAATGTCGATTAACAATAACAGGATTTAGACCCTACATTTCTGTGACAAAAATTGTCAATGAAGACTAACAATGCACCAAAACAATTTGCAGAGAAGTAGTCGATATTTTCACCACAATTCTTGTTTATCGTTTTACCGATGACCTATTTTATTCAATTTGTGATCATAATGAGCTTAGTCCGTGCTTCAATTGTTAAGACGCCACACATTTATCCAAGCAGTCGATTAATTTCCTGTCCCCCTCTCCTTCCAATGCTGCTCTCTAGCTTAATGTGATTTTTCATTATGAAACAGAATATGTATTTAATTGCAATTCCATTCTTTCTGTTCACCTATATTTTGTTAGTGCAAATCAAGATACCTTAACTGAAGCGGCCAACTTATATTCAACAAGATTACCTGTAAGTATCGATGCCTCTTAATGCCCGGGGGATGGTTCATAAAACCCTTTGTAAGTTGATTTTACACACAACAGGTGAGTCTTTCTCACGCCAACTCAGAAAACCCAGACTCTGCGTTTATATTGATAGTGACTTTTCTATAATTCTAATCACACCCTGAATAATGAAATGCCAACAACAAACTTTATCTTAAAAGATGAAATCTTAACTGTCGCCGATGGGAATAGAAATAATTGAGAATCTGGGGAGCATTTCATCAACATTTGTCATCCGACATGTTGCAGGATCTAGATTTTTTTCTTCAAATTTAGGGGTTATTATCTCTCCAAAATATTGGCAAGCCAGAAACTTAACAAAAAAGGTTATCACTCAACAGTGGAGGTTGTTTGGTCTAAAAAATAAATTACATGCAAAAAAACGGGCATTTTTACGGGGTGCACCCCCTTCCAATATCGGCTCCTGTTATGCTTTGTGACATTTAAATTATTAAATAATTGTTTAAATAAAATTGTCTCAATAAGGGTCTATAATCATGATTCAATTATTGCTTAAAAATTTACATATACAACACACATTAGAAGACATGTGCTCAGAGGTCCAGACTACGCGATGTCGACAAAAAATACCCCATACCCTGCTTCTCATAAGTTGCCTAAATAACTTAACATTTTTAATAGAAAGTGGATTTAACGAATATAATTTTACTTTTGGATTATCAAAAGAGAAATGACTCATCAAGCTGTGAGCCTATTTTATTTTTTGGTAAATCTAAATACTTTTATTTTCAATGTTTGGATTCATAGACAAAATGAAAGACCACATAAAAAAAAAAAAATCTGTGTGAAAGATGTCATCTAAACATTATTTATGGATGAAATCTACATTCCAAAATCTCCAAATTAAAAGTATTGCTTCCGCGCAGGATAAAGAAAGAAAGAAAAGAAAGATCTTATTTTGGAAAGCCGAAAAACAACTTGTCTAGCATTAAATAAAGTTTTATCGTCTTTTATAGTGAAAGAAAAGTGATATAAAATATTCCTGCCAAATCTAAATTTTTACAAAGGATCTATAGAAAATGATATACCGATTACAAACTTAATGTTGAGTCCAATAACATTTACAAAAGCTTTCGACAGGTTTTATTTAATAGTTGATTCCCTAGTCTCAGATAATCGTCATTCATATACGTTCTCATGTGTAGTTTTCCTCCTTCCTCTTGCAGTTAAAGGTGCGCTACTTTGGAGAACATGACACGTTTGTGAAATGGATAGCTCCTGGACATTGTTCTGCAACTCATCCCAGGTAACTTGCAGTGAATCGGCAGGCTTGTAACTAACCTTTACTTTTTTTTTCATTTATGCTTGTTTTTTTTTCATATTACTTCAAGTCATCACTATAACATAAACTGCAAAAGCTTGTTTCAAAGTCCTAGATTGCCGGTACTTGTTTTGTTTTTTTCATAATTCATGGCTCCTTGTATCTCATCTGAATATGTTTGATAATATGGAATTTCATCTTGATTCCAGTCTCTTCTGAAAACATCTTGCCTGAAATCTAAGTTAGTTTTGTATATATGTATTACTCAAATTGGTTCACGTCGCTTGGCATACCAAAGCTGAAATCAACATGATTGAATGTTTATTCGTCTTGGTTGGAAATTTCTTATTACCTTCATAGGAAACCATTTTTTGTTTTAAACTCAATATCAAGGATAAAATGATAAGTATGTTTGTTTTCAAATTATTTCAGTGAGGAAGAAACGGAGATTAGTTGCACCTTGGCAGGACTTCATGGTGTGAGAGTAAAATATCGTGACGATCATGATGGTGATTTAGTAAGCATTTATCTAATTGTTTCACATATAATTAGAAGTCATCAGTGTCATCAGTCATCAGAATATTCAGCAATGCATTATTGAAAAAAAAAAACAGTTTATTCACTCATCTTTGCAGGAGGTAAATTGTACAAGGTGACTTTATTGGAGTTTTTCGCTGATGAAATGAATTATATTTCATAATGGATGTACAGTATCATGAATTAATATGATTACCATATTTATAGCTAAGGGAAGAGAGAGGCACAGAGCAGCCAACTATTAAGAAAAATTATGATTTTCATATCAAATCATGCCATTGCGCTTTTGACCTTAATAATTACTATTTTGAAAGCATGTAATGATGCTCATTATTCGTATGATTGTGTATCTTTGTTTACATCCCTCTAAATGTTATCATCACATCATGCTTAAATACTGACTCGATCTTGTGTTTTTTCCGTTTTGAATTTATCATATTTACGCAAAAGAGAGAGTACTACAGATGATTCTCAAGCTGAGCCTTAAAAGAAAGAGGATTAATTTCTTTTTAAGGAATCTGTTTTTTTTATATTAACTTTTCAAAGAAATTTATAATACTGTGTGTCACACATGAATTTATGATTTTTATGTCAAAATTATGACTTTTGAGCTTCTGGATTACTACTTTTAACTTTTAATGGTTTGCAGCTCTAGAGGCAGGAAGAGACAGACAGAAAGACCGGGAGGAAAAAGGGAGAGAAAGGCTAATATAAAGTGATTGAAATGTATATAGAAACAAATTATGAGCATGGATTATATTCACTAACCGTAAAATATCTTTTAAGGAAATGCATCATCAAAATTATGAATCAAATTCTCTATAAACCATTATACAGTGCGTCCCACAAAAAACGAAACCGAGATTTATCGATGATTTATCATAACTTAATCACAAATACAATAGACACAAATTACCTACCATTTTAAAGCTTAGAATCTCCTCTTTCATCTAAAGTTACTTAGATTTTTTCTCATTCACCCATGAGTGAGCAAAAACAATTTGAAAAGGGGATACCAAAAAGTCACTTGGCGGGCCGTATCTGGGTTTTAAAAAGAAAACCACATTTTTAAAACGTTCAACATCTGCTCTTTAATTTGATACCTCAATTACAGAAAATGGTCAAGAAATAACAAAGTTCTGGTTATTTGAAATAAGGCTTGAATTTCAATAATTTCATAAAATGAAGAGGTTTTACAGGCTTGCGTTCAAACTCACTCGACACTCCGTTTTGTTGATGATCAGCCATGCATTAAGTCTTTTGTTACCGTGCGATAGCTTCTGTGGGAAACCAGTGAAAACACGTTTATTTAATGAAATTATTGAAATACAAGCATTGTTTCGAGAGATCATAACTTTTTTACTTCTTGACCATTTTCTGTGATTAAGGTATCAAACAAAAGAGCAGATATTGAACTTTTTAGTCATGTGATTTTCTTTTTGAAATTCAGATACCCCCCGCCAGATGAGTTTTTGGCAGCCTTTCTTCTAATTGTTCTTGCTCACTCATGCGTGAATGAGGAATAACCTAAGTAATATAAGATAAAAGAGGAGATTCTAAGCTTTACATTGGTAGGTCATTTGTTTATTGTATTTATGATTAAGTTATGATAAATCATCTCTAAATCTCGGTTTCGTTTTTTCTGGGACGCACTGTATATTTTCGAAAGGATGTACATCATCCTAACTATCTTGACCAGACTGATTTTTTTTCATACACCCCAAAAAGTGGCAACCTTTTATCCAACATCTCTCTTTATCATTTTAATCAGATTTCTTTTATAGTCTTACTGAAATGAAAATTGCAAACATATGCACAGATAAATAAGAATAGTATGGGTAATCTTTGCTGCAGATTACTGACCTCAAAGTAGTGATCATGAAGAATTCACCTACCTGTTACATGTGGTATGTGCTGGTTGAAAAAAGGTGAGTTGAATATTTTCCACTTATAAGCGATAATTAATTAATACAAAAGATGCTTTGAAGTTGTCTCGTTGACATACGTTAAGCATACATTCAGCTTTTATACAGTGCGTATCAAAAAAAAGTTTACACTTTGAAAAAGCCCTGGGAATTAAAAAATATACAACATGTTGGTATTTTTTAAACGTATAATCCTTTACCCTTTTTGTGCCAGCTGGATCTGAGGACATAACTGAATCTGAACAAAAGTTTATACCAGACATCTCCAGCATTTTTTCACTAATTTTTTTATCATTTAAAGTGGGTTTACATTTCATTTTTCATTTAATACTTGTTTCTTCACACTTTTCCCAAGCTTGAAAATGATTAACTAAATGAAAATCAAGCCTAGGCCATTTCATGTAAATCACAGCTCAGTGTAAAGCAAATAACGTCTCGATGGCCTCGGTGTGTGGGGGAGTGGGGTGGGGCGCAATGCACTCTTCGAAGTGTTTTGGGCAAGGAAACAAGTTTTAAAAGGTAAAAGATATCTTCAAATCAAATTTACTAGCTAAATTCCATGTGTTCTTCATGGTTAAGGTCTACTTTTATTTGCATAACTATTTCAAAGTTCTGCGCAAATCATTTTTCACTAACTTTTCAAAAGTAAGTGGTGCTCACTCAAGCGGAAATATTTTTTGACAGTTATATCGTCATTTGCTTAAATGGATCTTTACCAATGTTAAAATGTGAAAAAAATCTTCAGGATATTACAAATGTCTAATTTTACAGGATTTTTTCAAAGTGTAGACTTTTTTTGATACGCACTATATAGTGCTTTTTCCAAGTGCTTATGTAAAGGGGATATTATTTAGAAAAATACTCTTACTAAAGGGCAAGAACGGATATCATTAGGGAGAACTACTCCAGATACAAGGACCAGTGAAGCTTATATGTATTGCTTATCTTTCTTGGACATCATTTTAGGAATTTGTAACCAAAAATGATCTGTTCTAGAACGTGATGAATTGTTTCTGTCATGGACCAAAACCACTTTTGTATTGTAACAAGACTGTATATTTGGTTTATATCAAATGTTATAGTTTGGATTATTTGAAATTCTTATAACAGGGGGAAGGAATAAAGCAATCATCATTTCGACCTCTTAAAAAGGAATCAATAGATTTAAGATATTCCCTAATTTTTTACATAATATGCAGAAAATATAATCTAAAATGAAAATCACATTTGGAATAGAGTAGCCATGAGTGTGTCTTCACTAAAAATGACAAAACTTTGTTTATTAGATATCTGACAAGGTAGAATCATGATCACAGGACATTATATTTGGATTTTAGAGGTGATGTTGTGATTGATTCCTTGTTTTGTTGTATTGGTCATGAAATAAAACTGTTTTATCAATATCACAGGACATGGAGTGAGGATGAGATTGTTGTAAAGGTGTGGATATGGGATCCACTTCTTTCAAGTATTGAAGAAATGAAGCAAATTGCTACCAGACCTTCACAGGTAAAAAGCTTTTTAATGTAAACAATGCCATTCCTGATTACCTCCTTGTCGGTGTTTTTGTTATAGTTTATGAATGATGTACATTGCCATAACAACGGTGCACTATTGATTCTTCATTTTTCATGCTGGTTTCAAACCAAATGCCTTATAGCTAAACTGTAATTTTCTTTGTTGAACGTGTATGTAGAGCCACATGATTCAGGGTCTCACCTTTAATGTATAAATCATACAAAAATATACAATTTCCATTCGTTTTCCAATATTGCTAAGTGCTATCTGCTTCATTAGCTTTAGTAAAACATTAGCTTTATACATTCCTTCTTAAATGTGCAACATTGTATCAATTCTATTTCTTTTGAATGAAGGTGAACAATGTGAAGTGGATGTTGCCAAAGATATTGTATTACTTTCCCCTTTATATTTCTATATTCACTTGTGAACCAAATTTTCAAATTGAATGTTACCCTTATATTTAGCCGTTTTATATACTTTATTTTCTTAATTACAATTAAATGAGGAAAGTAATGTTACAATTGTTTTGTGCAGTACTGTATTCAGTTTTCGAAAGGGCTCAAAGCGCTAATAATAGAGGAGTGCAAAATGAGATATGAATGTAATGATACCTAATTATGTCAGCAACTTTGCAAAGTTAAATATTTCTTTGGGTTTGTGTTCCCTAAAAATTATTTCATAAAATTTTGAATGGTTTTCCAACAACTAGAAAAAGAAGTTGACAATGGCCCGCATTCTGAAGTCGGGTTTAACTTAAACTCAGGTTTAAAGTTGTGGTTTAAGTATGGGAAGCCAAAATTATAAATTTTTGTTTTAAGTTGTATGTTTTTTATGTTTACTGTGCTCTTTCCTGATACATCGATGGTGAAGACAATCATCTATTTATACTTCCTACACAATTACGAATGATTTGAGAGCTGAAAGTATGATATCCCTACTGTTAGTGATGTAACAATTGGCTGTCCATACTTACACCACAACTTTAAACCTGAGTTTAAGTTAAACCCGACTTCAGAATACGGGCCAATGAGTTTTTGATTGTCATTGTTGTTTATGCTTATCTCCATTTTAATTTGTAAACTTTATTTCGTGCAAATAAATGAGTAATAAGTATATCTAGTTCCCCTTTAGTGTATGATTTTACGATCAGCTTCATGGAATCCCTTCTATTTCTTTCAGTTTTCAGAAAGACTGACCAAGATATTCGCAGGTAAGGGCCAGATACCAGGAATGTTAGAATTGATTCCAGACCCACGATTTCATCTAGACTGTTCAAATATGACCTTCATAGAGGCTGATAGGTATGCTAATTATTTCGGTGTTTTCAAGGGGATACTGTACAAAGATTGATTTTAATGGACCCCACATTTCCATTTTCATATGCTTTATTTCATACAGCTTTTCTACAAAATGTGCATTCCTAAATTTGTATCTGATCTATAAATCTGGGGAGCGTTTCATAAACATTTTCATCCGACAAGTTGTCAGATCTAACAACTTCCCTTAATTATTATTGGTTTAGAAGCACTGTTACTATGGTAACTGTCGGATAAAATAAGACTCCATGAAATGCTCCCTAGATACAAATCTAAGGATTGAAATTATATGAAATACGAAGTAATGTATTTCTTCATATGAGGTTTGAATGGAAATGAAATAAAGTATTGAATTGAATGCTCTTATCAATTCAGAGTCAGTGTTTGATCTATAATTTGAAAGAATAGGATATACCTGGATAGATAAGATAGATGGATCGATAAAAAAAAACATGTGCACATATTTGTAGCATTATTTCTTCTGTCATTCCATTTCATTTGATGTAAGATAAAAGAGAATTGTGTACGAACTGCTTTGCCCATGGACATAATATTCTGTGCCGAGAATCGAACTTCATAATTTCATATATATAGTCAGGCACCTCAGACCATGCAGCTTTGGAGTCTCCTCTATATAGAATTCTTGTTTCGTTTATTTTGTCACTAATTGAAAATAGGACTTTACAGCGATATATTTATGTAAATATAAAGTTATACGACTCACTGAAAGTGTCAAATTACAGTTGTACATTCATGTAGATTAATGATCATTTTAAGTGTCGTATTTCTCGTCTATGAAGTATTTGGGAGTTCTACGTTCGAGTAGATCCGTGCAAGATCCATAAAGTGCAAGTAAGCGGCAAACCAAGCGTGGCCTCTCATGGATGTTTTATCAGGTATATGATATCAAAGAGTGAACTCATTAACATTTAGTTTTGTATCAGCATAATACATTTTTTTAATGATTTTATTCTGGTAATAATTGCGGTAATTCTTTTTTTTCTTCAGAATTTTTAGTTTATTTTCCCTGATAATAAATGCAGCTTTGTAGGTCTATGTATATCGAATACATCTGTTTAAGGTCCCTATGTGAGACTATTTCTTTTTTAGCATCTGTTACAAAAATTCCTTAAATTATACTTCATAGTATTGTAGTTGATAGTATAAATCATTCATTACACACGCAAGTAGTTATTTTCTGTGTGAATTTGGTATGGAATAAGAAACTTGGATAATGATAACGGATTTAAACAGTCACATGCAGTTTTACCACTCTGTTCAGGATTTTATCTCAATATACCCCAGTGTGTCACCAAAGGAAGCAGATATAATAAAAAAATAAAATAATGAGGATAAAGTAATTAATTGTCTTTTCCATTCATTTGAAGGGACACCAATGCAGTGATATCTTCAAAGTGTGTCGATGAAATACTGCACAATGAGGGGTCATTTACCTTAAAAGGTCAACCTGGGATATCCGAAGTATTCAAAGATCCCTGTAATCAGGAGACTGCTTTTGTTATAATGAGGTAAATATTTTGCTTTATTTTTGTTTTGAATGAATAACAATGAGATCAAAACTTTTTTGTTGGTTTCTTTGTTAAAAAAGTATGTGTTGCTGGGTATATTACATAGTTGCTCAGGTTTTTTTATTATTATTTCTGCTGCAAATAGATTCTGACTCTGATATTTTTGTTGTTTTTGTCCTTTAGTGGATATTGCTTATTTACTTCAGATGGTTTTAGGACCACTGATGAAATTGTGGTGTCATCGGAAGCTCTAATGGTAAGTAAAATTAAAATACTTTCTTTTAAATATTCACTACAACAGTAATTTGGTTTTTAGGGATTGAATACGCCCCCTCCCCTTATCTGTCCCCCATAAAATACAAAAATTCATAATTTCCTTTCTTAAAATAATAATAATGGTCTTTATTAGGCATCAAAACATTATTGGCAGCCAAAGGCTAAATTGTAAATGTTTGTATACAGTAAAAAGATTCACATATAAATTTAACAGATCAGTATACAAAATATACAAAATACAGAATATATTTATCTGAAATAAATTATTACTAATCAATATACACAAGAAAGGGCGGACTCCATCCAACCTTGCAAAGATAACTAGAGGAAAAAGGAAACATTTGATTGGTGGGACGGTATGAAGTTGATTAAGCAGTTTAAAAAACCATATCAAACTGACGGAAAGAAAGATAGATTTAAAAATGGACAAGAAATAATCATTTTCAGACTTATTATTCCTTTCACAGTTCAATGATAACTGTTATTAAAAAAAGGAAGAAATTAACCAAAGTAATTGATTGATAAATGTATAATTTACATTTTACCAAAATTAAATCCACTCCTTTGCAAAATAATTGCCATGCATTATTCAAAAGTTATGCTGTGATTCTTGACAGAAGAAAGGCAAGCATGTCATGATGTTTGTATCTTTGGGTATTTTAGGGCTCATCGTCAATTTTGAAAGACATTGCTATAACCACCAGCTTCATGATCTACCTTCTTGACGATGGCTCTGTACTCACACAGAATAGGTCCTCTGGAGAATTCATGAAATTGACAGGTATTTACCACTTCAGTTTATAAGGTAGATGAATTTGATCATTATCAAAGGATTGTTTGAGATTCATGACCAGGCACTTGCATGTCTAACCTGTCAATTTATTATCAGTAAAGGTAAGTCATATGACTGGCCATGGTTTTGAGATGAACTTGATTCATTCAAAATACAAGGATCCATACCCTTCTTACTGTTATATAATGGAGAAATAATACACACAAATTTGTTCAAATGCTATAATAAGAAATAAAACTGTGTTAGAATAATTGTTCCAAATGTATACTATAGATAAGATTCATAATATCTATCCGTGGGTGGGGCACCATAATATTTTTAGGCCACAAGACGACCTAAAGGTGACACCATTGTATTGTTATTCAATCTAATTACAGAGGTATAGAAAAACACGACCCAAACCTCTTATTTCTTCTTCCCCTTTTTTCTTGTTTTTTTTCTCTTTTGCTAATTGAAAAATCAATAGGGTCCCAAGCCCCCCCCCCCCTACCCTGTAGTGCCAACCCCCTGAATATGTCTCTCTTTAGTGTACTGCCTGTATAATATCATGATGATATAGTGTCTTAAATGGGTAATTAGTCAAAAGTAAACATTGACATGTGCTCTGAAAGATGAGTTCATATCTAATATAGATATATGTCTGATGTGTTATGAATATCGCCTGTATAATATTACATACATACATCATTGATTGTTTCAGTGATGGTAGGCTACCACCCCTCCCGTTTGTTTTGTTTTGTTTAAGGGTTGATTACATGGATTTCAAAATACATTGGAACCTGTTTATTACGACCACCCAATTGAGACAAGAAGAATGGTCCTAATGAGCAGGTGATCTGTATATATAGGTTGTTTTGATACATGTTTCAATAAGGAAATCATCCAAGGGAAACCAAACGTGCGGTCTTTATAGACAGGTGTTCCTTCTCTAAAGGTGGCCAATAAACCAGGTTTGACACTCTACTTGAGGTGTTCAATGTATATGAAGAAATCCAGTGTGTAAATTTTATGTTACAAAATGCGAATAGATAAGACTTGTTAAATAAATTACCCTTTATCTTCATCACTTGATCCTTTAGATGTGAATGAACTGGTTGCAATTGAGGGAAGGCCATCTTGTCACCACTCACAAATGCGTGAGGTAAGATATATTGTTTTATTTTTGTAAAACATTTGATTTAACATTTGTTACCATTTTAGTCTTCTGGTATTTTATGCTGGGAATTTGCGAACCGTTTAGCATGTTTAGACATCATTTCTCATTTAGTGCAACAATCTTTGTTAATTGCTAAAAAAAAATTGATACAAAATCCAACTCGAGGAAGCTCTTGAGGTATGTTGCCTGCATGAAATTGATTTTTTTTTTAAATATATCAGTTTTTCATTTTCTCATGAATTAAACAAAATTGCGATATTCAATGTTCATTAAGAGGTTATCTACGCATGCTAGCCAGATTTTATATTTTGTCTCTTGACCAGATTGAAAATGAGATGTTCCTCGGATGGGAAAGAGGAAGTATATATATCTTCCTTGGAACTGAGTTGATACAAATCATACAAGCAAGCAAGGAAGCAGTGCCGTTTATACAGTATCCATTTTGGCTTGATCAGGATCATATTGAGGCAAGTTATTCATTTCTTTTCAAGTTTATTCATTGCAAGTACCTTCAAGAAAAAAAAATGGACATTAAAATTATTATACATGCTTTTCCATGAAAGGAGTATATTAAAAAAAATATATATAGTATTCCGAACATGACTGCGTTCCCATGACAAAAGGAAGTTACGCTGTGGAATGAGTTTCTTAGTAAATGAAAAAAAAATGTGTCGTTTTATGTGGTAATACATGCATGTCAACTGTTTTTTGGTAATAGGCAGTTTTTTTTTTTTTAATAGGCAGTAGCAAAGTATGTTTTGCAGGTAGGCCTACATGATTTTTTTGTTAATTATCTTTACAGTATAGGGGAAGAGATGGGGAACACTTAAATGGCTTGTAAATGTCCTTGCTCTGAATTTTGTTTGGGCAGGTGTCAGTTGAATATGTTGCATTCACTGATGAATCCAATGGAGTCACTGTTCTGATGACATTGACAGCACCAGGGGAACAGTCTGTCTCTCTTATATTCAAGAAAGATTGGACTTCTGATTCATGGGGGAACCCATTGCCATTCTTCAGTAGGAAAGATGCAAATTCTCGTGAGTCATTCACATTATTCTCATGTTACTTTTTCATTGGAGAGAACTTATCTTTTTATTTTACAAGCGCGTTTTTCCTGTGTTTTCCCCGCCGTGTGTCATTGATATAAACAAGTTTTCATATTTTTAACCAGATATTTTTATGGTAAAGTGTTGTACTTGTATACGAACATATACTGGTTTTTCATTAAATTTTCTCATATTTCACTTGGCCTAGTTACCTGCAGGTCTTTGCCTGCCTGCACACTTTAACATTAATTCGAATATGAATTTATTAAATACTAGGTATAGTGAGACATTCACGTTTGCTGGATATAATATCAGGTTAAAAGGGTTCATGGATAAATGTTCACATATATCTTGGATGACGTTTAAACAAACGTGTTCCCTCTTTTTCTTTTTATATTGGATAAAACTTTTTTTTCCTTTTGACATGCAGTAAGTTCATAATTTGATACCTAAAAGCTAGTCTACGAGATCATTGGAATATTCTTTCAAAATCCAATATTGATGAAGATATTTCTTTAAATGCACATTTGATGTTTTTCAAAGATCTAACAAATAATGCCCAAAACCCTGGAATTGAATTTGCATGTTGCTTGATAATCAAAGAAGAAGACTACAAGATACATTAGGCAATTCATCTTGCTACGCTACCATATCAGCTTAATTCTCAAAACACAATTTTTTTTAAAAATTGTTTAGATACAGTATTAACAGTATTCATTCATTCATTTTCATAGCTGTTATCACTATGCTAATTTCTTACATGAGGAAATAAGACCAGGGTCTATCATTTTGAGAAGTATTATATTAACTTTATTTTACTGTGATATTTTGATACATATTCATACTTCAGTTATTCTTACTCAATATCTGTTTTATCGTGTATTTTACAGCTGTTTCTCTAATCCAATTACATGACACCGAGGGAAGCACAATACTCTGGGATCAAAATAGTGTTTACTATAACTATGCTAACGGTAGGCTCTTATTTTTAAATTGACCCGCATTCATTAATTATTTAAGTTAAATGCCTTATCACATACTACTGTCTAATGATGTATTCTGTGGTATATGTTGATTTGACAATGTTTTTCTTCAGCTGGTTTAGATTTAGGCAGTCAGTGCTCTCCCTCTTTTACCGGTTATGACAAGAAAAATCTTATTCAATTTACAGCTGCCGTCTAACATCTAGTGAAATTTGTTAGCAGGCAGATGTTATCATGACAGACGCCAGATTGTAGCCACTACGTGACGTCCGATGCCTTAAAAATGAATCAGCACTTGAACTTGCAAATCAGTGGATTATCTCTTGGTACACAATTGTGAAAAAAACTGCCTAGTCAGCTAATGGTCAAGTTACAGAATATATCGGTTCTGTGTCATAAACTTGCAATGTGAACAAAATTACAATGAATATTATTTGTTACAGACATTTTAAACAATCACATTTGTCATTTTAACCGATGCATTAATTTTGAAATAAGCATGATGAACAGTTTTTAAAAATCCAAAAATGCTGTTGACAGAAGCATATACCGCTTGAGATTTCACACTCTGCGACCCATGGTCTTAAAGTATGATCTGGTTGCATCTGGCATCTTTTGCAAAATCATGAAAAACACCTTAGGTACATAGAAATGAAGAGTGGAAAAGAGACTTTGAAATTGCAGAAACAATGAAAGATATGAATGCAAAAAGGAGTGAGAGATGGAATGAAAAATGAGAAAAAAAAAGAGCAGGAAGAAGCATATATCTGTTATAAAGAGATGAAAACGGGATGCAGAAAATGAAATATATTGTGAATGCATGGGGTTTGATTGATCAAACGAAACTTTGAAAATTTTCGTTATTGGAAGTGCGGTTAAGAAAAGGATATTATCAAATCATTTTATTTCAGGGTTTGACCATGGCATCATGGTGATTCATAACGCAGTGGATGAAGATCACAATGATGAAATAGAACCATTTATCAAGCAGTTAACCATAACTATGGCTGGTATAAACATTGTTTTGTCATCTGAAAATGTACTCTTCACATCACAATATCACCAGAGGTTCCTCATTGGAGTAAGTGAAATATTTGCTTGTAAATAATTTTTTGTTGTAGCGGATGGGCGATGTAATTGATTTCATTGATAGTAATATTAATGCAGTTCATCTCCCAAATATGTAGCTGCACTCAGTAAACCATTTTTCATTATGCCATTTTGTTGTTTCATCTTGATTCTGTTATATTTATGATGGAAGGGAGATTTGTTTTATAATTTGAAACCATCTTGTCTTTTGAACATTCAAAGTTAAAATTATAATCTAGTACCATTGTACTCCATTTGTTTCTACAGCATTCTTCACTAGCAGCTCCTGAAGAGGATCTAGCTATATATACCAACTATGTTGATCAAGTCTATATTTTAAAACTCAATGGGTGAGTGCTTTCATATTCTACTTTCCTTTCAAGACGTTCTAAATACTACTAATATTTGTTTTTGTCCAGCAAATAGTGATCTTTAGAAAAAAGTTTATCATAAAACTCAAGAGAAGCTGAGATTGTAATAGTCCACATATTCAATTAAAGTTGCAGCTCAACCACATCAAGTCAATTCAATTTTTATACAAGGAATCTGGAAAAGAAATGAATCAGCAAGATAAAAAAATATGAGAAATACAACAATCGAGGTTTGTTTGACAAAAATCCATTAAAGAACAATTCAGTTATGTATTTTCCAATGTAATAATCTTATAACACACATGTCCACCCCTCCCTCATTTATAAATCAATATTGGTTCCATAAAATGTTATTAGTTCATCATGATTACGTAATATATATTTGCTTATTTGGAGAAATATGTAATAAAGACTTTCTTTGAAGAATACCATTGGAGCTTTTGTGAAATAATCTGTTTGATAAGATATAGAATGCAGAGCTGATATAAATTCATAGATTTCTGGAAAAAGACACTTTATTCAATTTAAATGACATTAAGGGAAGCTGCTTGCACTTTGGTGTCTCAATGAAAAAGAAATCATAACTTTGTTACTCTAATGGAGTTTCACCAAACCTTCATGAATGAGCTTCTATCATTTTCTAATGTTATTAAAACTAAGAAGTTGATATCATAATGGTCAGGTGGACTACCCTTCCAAGGAGATAATAGAGTGATTCTGCATCCTTTCTGATTTTTGTCATTTTCTTTCTATTAACCTGTACTTTGTAGATCAAATATAGTAAGAACAAGTTATGCCTTGAAAGCTGACATTGGAAGTATTGTTACCCAGCTGGAACATACTGAATGTATGGTAAGCATATTTCAATAATTGTTGTATTCACTATATAAGTATACCATATTCAGTTATTAAAGTACTATTCTCCCATTCAAAGTGATGAAGCTATTTGCATCATTTGAAACATGTAGTAATTATTTCTTCCTTTTTAATACTCCTGTGATATTTCAGATATTTAGAAATGTATGTGACTACAATCGCCTTTCTTTTTCTTCATTTCTTCATTTTTTTTTTGAGGGAGGGGGAGTGGGGATGCTTCTACTAGTATGTAAAAAAGTGAAATAACAGGGACTGATGAAATTCTTTCCTTTTTCATATTGACTCAGTATCATGAGTTTGAAGAGGGTCCCCAATATGAAGTTTATTATATGGATCTGAGAGATTCTGCAGTCATCTGGGCTCAGCTTGTATTCCCGGCCAACAGGTATAATGATATTCAGGTTAGTACTTAAAAACCACATAAATTAATTATAATGTTTGCTTATTTCTGTATTTTAATGATTCATTTTGAGTATTCCTTTTCATAATTAAAAAAATTTATTACATATCAAGTAAGTGTTCTTAAAGAAATTAATATTTATTTTTCTCACTCCATCTAGACGGTGATCAACCGCCCAAACAAACTTATCATTCAGGAACAAACGATGAACGATTTTAACCCAGGGAGTAAATTGATTAAGAAGGTAAGGTATTATGTAAGATACACATGCAAACTACTCTTATCCACAGTCACTTTCACAGTATTCGAATGGCATTGAATATTGAACACACACAGTGCTCATTTAGTTTCTGCCTTGGTTTTCATGTAGTCAAACTAGTCATTTTGGGGGCATTTTGGTCAGTGCCTTAAAAAGGCCCATTTAAAGAAAAAAAAATTGACATAAAATATAATATAAAAACTATAATAATGAAAAAAGGCAACAATAAAAAGGAAATTCAAATCTAGAATCTACATAGCTGGTTCATGGATGGATCGATAGATAGACAGACAGACAGACAGATAGATAGAGTGCAGGGTATTTATATTCATGTTCTTATTATATGTCTGGATATTATGTTCTCATCCGTGTGAGTGCAGATTCTCAGTTTACACAGCAATTTCGTGTTTAAAGAGGGTAGAGGATATGAGGAAGCTTTGGAAGCAGCTACAGGACTAGTTACCATAGAGATGAAACCTAAACGATATGGTATAGGATGTCGCTCTCCTTTCAATATGGTAATTATATCCCAAATTTGAATTTGATAGATCTATAGCAAGTTAGTGGACATTTTTCATTGGAAGAGGCACACTTAATTTATTGCTATATTTAGGGTGGGGGTGTGAATTTCATTGGTAAATCTTCTTCATGAATTGGTTCACAAGTGCTTTTGCTGAGAATGTACCAGTTTCCTGAGAAGAAAAATAATTGAAATGGGGGAGGGGTAAGTTTCTAATTATTTATTTATGTCGTGTTTTGTTTTCTTTATCATTGGAATCATAAGGAAAAATATGAAACAACAATAAATAAAGTCGATTTGGTGGATATTGAATGTTTTTATTGTTTCGCCAGCATAGCAGAACGAGACTAAGCGCCGCTTTTCCAACGGTGGCAGCGACGACGTCGTCGTCAACATTGAAATCTTAACCATGGTTAAGTTTTTAAATGTCAACATAACTTAGAAAGTATTGACCTAGTACATGAAACTTGGACATAAAATTTACAAAGTATTACTGAATATCCTGCCTCAGTTTCAGGTCACATGACTAAGATCAAAGGTCATTTAGGGTCAATGAACTTAGACCATGTTAGGGGAATCAACATCGAAATCTTAACCATCAAGTTTTTGAATGTCATCATAACTTTGAAATTATTTAAATCTATAGTTCATGAAACCTGGACATAAGTGTATAATCAAGTATCAGTGAACACCCTGCGTGCCAAATTATAGTCACATGACCAAGGTCAAAGGTCATTGTCAATGAACTTTGACTACGTTGGGGTATTTATTGAATTGCCATCATAACTTTTATGGATCTTGATCATGAAACATGGACGTATAAATACAAGTATCACTGATCGTCTTGCACGAGTCTTAGGTCACATGATCAAGGTCAATGATCATAATAGGGTCAACACATTTTATTATCATATGATTTTTTTTTGTGTGTAAATTATTATTCAATACTTGTTTTTAAAGTCAGCACTGCCGCTATATTAAATCGCGCGATGCAGGCGAGACTGCCAGAAAAAAATAAATGCAAAAAACTTGTTTGCAATTTTGAATTGATGAATCATTGATTGATTGATTGATATCCAGCACAGCAATCAAGGCTTTCTGTTGCAAAAAGCATAGCAATAATCACTTGCAAATTCATAATCCACTGCAATATTTAATTGATTTGGTCTATTGAAATTTTACTTTTTTAGTTTTCGGTTAATTGCAATTTCAATCATTCATCCTTTCATAATGTTTTCTGTTTGTATCTATAGGTATCTGAGCTTGAGATAGCGTGTCCTCCTCATCGACACATCAGAGTTCACAAACCTGAGGAATGTGAAGAATACGGTTCATATGTCATAAACAAGTTAGCACATTACTTTTACTCATTCGACATTGTCGTTGAAGATCAAATTTTGAATAATTCACAATGTATTTTTTTTGCTAAATTGAATAAAGTAGTCAAATAACTAAATTGAAGAAAATAGGCAAATAAAAAGACCTTGTACACTTTGATGTATTTCCATGGAGCATCCATTTCTTTTAACCAACTTAAAGTTAAGGAGGACTTTATTTTTGATAAATCAATGAAACCAGGCTGTAATTATGAATATGATATTTTGAGTATTAAAGGTTGACCTTTGTGTTATTCAGTAATCTGTATTATTTTCTTATTTCGTTATTAGGAAATCCTTTGCTCAAGTGAATGATGAACAAGCTGCATCTGAGATGGTAATAGTATTTTTATAGTAATATAATAGCAAAAAAATAAAACAAGAAATCCATTAAAAAGAATGATATCAGTTAGCCACTTATTTAATACATATGATAGCAAGCTTAAGTCCAAAGTAGATCTGAATTAGTTCTGATAAAAGTAAAATGTTTAAAAAGTGCATTTTTGTTAGTCTCCTATATATGTTATATAATCTAACAGTAATATTATTTTCTTTTCATAGAGTATGATGAGATAGCACCTAAACCTAAATAATTCTTTGATAAAAGCCCTAAATTAATCAAGGTAGAGAACTTGTTGAGAAGAAATTATTGTAGAACGGCAGTTAATTATTTGTATTCGTCATCCCCTCCCCATTACCAAAGTTTAGACTTAATCTTGAATTTTTTTTAAAGAAGATGCTAGTGGTTGTTGATTAGAAAATTTGGATTTGTTTTATTCCCCTCAGGTTGTTCAATATGACAAGCAATTATATGGATGTCCGTTTATTCAGACTGCTAGGGATGTATTCAAACCAGAAATTGATTTGTAAGTTTAATGGTTGATTTTTCATCAATCTTTACTTTCGTTGGCCACCATGACACAAATATTTTTAACATTATTATATCCAAAGTGTAATTGCTTTGAATGTGATTATGCTTTGAACACAGCCGGCGATCCAGGATGGACACCCCCCCCCCCCAAAAAAAAAAAATGAATAAATTGAAATAAGAATTAAAGCTTTGATAATTATTTTTCTTTTAATTCTAGTCAAAAAGCCAAAAATAAAAAAAAACTGACAAATTTATTGGCCAGTCTATTCTGGTGCTTATCCATTATCTCTCTTTCTATCTTTTCTCTCAGCCCCTCCCCCAGGCACCTCTCTCTCTCTCTCTCTCTCTCTCTCTCTCTATCTTTTCCTCTTTTGTCATTCTGGTGTTAATGTTGGACCAAGCTGTAAGGTCTGGTAAAACATAATTCTAATTATGAGATATCTATTAAACAATTGTATATGCTTTATTTACTTTGCCAGATATGATGAAGACACGTTTGTAGAGACAATGACAGCTGGTTTTGTGATGTGGGAAGACAATGGCCGACATGACTTTACCTACACAGCATCCATGAGTTTGGTAACCATTGTTTTATTTCTTTGTTTCAAAGACAGACAAGTAGAAATCTGGATGATTCTGATCCAGTCTTTTAATGTTGAAGAAAAAATATCTTTATGAACCCTCTCTCGAATAGAATCAGTGGACATCACTTTGTAATTTTAACTTTACAGTAATTTCTTTGTTACCTGATTGCTAGGAAAGCATGATTGCTTTTAACATCTTTAGGTAAGCAACCAAAGAACCAAATGTTAATTGTCCTCTCCAGGTAAAGGACCTTAATTCAAGATCGAGGGCCAACTACCTTTTATTTCATGTTTATCTTTAATTCAATCACATCGATGGATATTGTTTTTATATATAAACTGATGTTATAAATGTAGATGGACAGATCAGAGAGACGCATACTCCAAGAAGAAGGTGTTGGGTCTCAAAAATTAAAAAGAAGGCAAATAAAGTAGGAATATTTCATAAGAATATCCTGAAAACAAAAAAAGGGGGGGGGTTGACAATTCCCCCTCCAACAAAAAACAAAACAAAAAAAGACACAATGTCTATAAACATTCTGACAAGCAATTTTTTTTATATCACTTTAAAATGAGGGGAAGCACTTATAGGGGAAGTTCAAAACCATTTATTTTGTGCTTGTCCATCATTGTCCATGTACTGGATTCAAGCATATTCCATGGCTAATCAATGTACTCTTCACCATACAGGCTGGATGTCTCCGATTGGCACAGACATGGGATAAGATGAAAGAAGGCGTAGCTGATGGTGTTCCAGTTAAAAACATATGGGGTCCTCATGTGAGTACATTCTAATATCCTTTTTTATTCAAATACAATGATACCAAAAAATCTATTTAAATAGTTGAATCTCTGCAAAATGAAAATAGCTGATAATAGAGAATGATGAAGTATTCCAAGTATCAAGCATAGTATATGTACATAGTAACTTTGGTATATAATGGACATATACATTATAAATGTATTGTTAATTTATACTAACTTAATATTCCCAGTCTGTGACAGAAAGTTCAGTCTATTACTGTATCAGTTGATAGTTCAGTGGATTTTACATATATATACCACAAACCTCTCAAACCCTCCAAATCTGGAGGAAAGAATTTGCATTTTAAACTCCTGTTTAAATAGGATTTTTCTATTTTACTGTGTATTCATATGGGAAATGCAATTTCTTTCCTTTTTTTGAGCCAAATCATCCCTACTTTTCAATCAGAAATTTTGGGAGGTCTGATACCATCAATTATAAAGGTGAGTCCCACGATCAACCCTAAGCTTTGAGATACAGGGCCCTGATATAACTGCATTACCCCCACAAACGATCTCGTGAGTCAATTATAGAGTTATCATATCTCTCTAAATTTACTTCAATAATTATAGGTCTCCATTGAAGACATGCATGTACTTGTATATATTTTTACCTTTCCTATCTTAAATAGAATTATGAGAATTGCTTCATTTACGAGGTAACGGAGATGGCGTTGCTCCAAGAACCGTATCAGATCTTGAACCAGTCAGGAAATAATAGTATCAGATGGCTTGCCACTGGCTATAATCAGCTTTATCTCTTTTCTCTACACGTTGTAGATCCTTATTACAGGTAATACGCATTTATTTTTGATTGAATAAAAAGAATGATTGTTCATATAAAAGTAATGCATATGGAAACATATTACAGGATCTTATAGAAATAAATACAAAGGGACAGGAGAAACCTTCCCTAAAATTGTATGACAAATTGTCAGATGTGACAGCTATCTTGATTTTTGAATGGCCGGGAAGCACATTTGTCTGATTGTTGGTATGATAATTGCCAGATATGAAACTATAGGCTATGTTAGATGAAATATGACGAGCCATTTCATGAAACGCACCCCAGAGTATGTATAATTCCAGTATCAAATTCTCACATAAGATCCCAAATACTACAGAAAATAAATTACCTAAACATAATTAACTACCTTTTATTAATTTATTTTTTTTGCTTGATCCATTTTGACTGCTGAAGTGTAGTTTTATGAAGCAAAGTATTTTGAAATAATTAACTTATAATGATGAAAATAGCAATATATATATAACATGTTTGCTATCCACTCAATACAATAGTTCCCAGTTGCAATTTGCGGTTAAACGAATTTCACTGCAACCCAACCTCAAAATTATGATATTTCACCTATTCATTCTTTACCTATTTCCTTGTATCATCATCATCATCGTCTTTGTTATTATCATGTATAGTTATTGCAGTTTGGAAGCGCGGGTAGCTGTGATTGTATCTGATCAAACTATTGTCGGAGTCAGAGAGACACCACTCCTACGCATCTCACTCGGTACATTCGCAGCGTTGACTGTGTGCATCCTCTTTGCTACATACTTCCTGTACAGACGTGGTCACATACACGAGTTAGCACTTGATTTACACCGTAAGTGTTCCTCATCAATGCGGGGGATGTTCCAGAGAACCCAAGAAATATTACCCTTTTTATTTCGCATATTTTGGGAGAAAGGGCACTAATTAAAGAAAACGGATCCTTTTCGGCATTTTGAAGACGAAATAGGTGAAGAGCAATCAAGATCTCAAAATAGCATTTTTAATATGTTTTTTTTTTCCCTCAAGGCATGCATACTAATTTTTGTGTGATAAAATAATCTTTGGAGTGATCTAGTCCTGCATAGGTGATTGGCTCCTGGCATTAATCATAAAATTCCTATTGTGATATACCACACTCTAATACTAATGCACCATTTATGATTATATATATCTCATCTTATTTCTACTTCGTTTTTTGTTTCCCCATTTCTTTTTTTTCATTAAATGTATTCATGATATTTAGATCCGTCTGTTAATTGTGTATCGATCTATAAGATGATGAAAATGAATATTGAACCTTATTTTATTCTCAATAGATTACTTTTACAAGTATTGTTGCCGAGTTAAATTCAAGATAAACTATATATTTTACCATCAATTTTGAATAAGTATATCAGTTTGCTTTTCTGAAGTATTAAACCACCGTGACTTAGTGATATTCATCTTAAAAATGTTTATTCTCTCTCTCCCTTAGATAATTATGGAGAAAAAACGGAGGAAGACAATGAACAAGAAGCTGCAGAAGAAACAACAAATGATTGAAGACTATGATTTTGTACCGGTAGTTTGCAAAGTAATCATGCATAATTTCTTACATTCTGACGTCTGCTGGAAAGAGCGGTGTGTACCACAGTGTGTTTCATATTGATGCACACTGTGTTTCACATTGTGATTGACATTGTGTCATACCGTGAATCATACTGTTAAATTCTAGCATTCTAACAGTGTGAATAAGTGTGCACAGTCTCACACTAAGTTTCACAGTGTGGCGACATCTTGATGACCCACTGGAATATTTTCACAGGATTGCTACAAGGAAAATTTGTTGACTTTACACCCAAGCATTCCTTGATAAACTCCTTGGTTACAATACTGTGGAGGGGGGCATACTGAACACATTGTGATCACAGTCCATTGTATGAACAAATTGTGAACACAGTCGATAGCACAGTCCACTATATGAACACATTCCGCTATATTTGAGCAGATTGTGAACACAGTTCACTATATGAATATATTGTGAACACAGTCCACTATATGAACTTATTGTGAACACAGTCCCATGGCCACTATAAGAACTAATTGTGAACCCAGTCTGCTATATGAATGCGTAGTGCACACAGTCCACTAAATATAAGCACATTAATTGTGAACACAGTCAGCTATTTAACTGCATGAACACATTAATTGTGAACACAGTCAGCTATTTAAACACATCGTGAATACAGTGTATACTAGATGATCATACTGTGAACACATAGTCCATTGAAAGAACACATTGTGAACACATGCAGTCCGCTATGTGAACACATTGTGAAAACAGTCCGCTATATGAACACATTGTGAACACAGTCCACTATATGGACATATTGTGAACACAGTCCACAATATGGACACATTGTGAACACAGTCCGCTATATGAACACATTGTGAACACAGTCCACTATATGGACACATTGTGAACACAGTCCGTTATATGAACACATTGTGAGCACAGTCCACTATATGAACACATTGTGACACAGTCGACTATACGAACATATTATGAGCCCCTTGTGGGACGTTGCTCTTTCCAGCAAAGATAATTTGTGCCAGCTTACAGAGAGTTGTGATTGAATTAAAATTGAGTTTGAGTGATCAAAATTTTATTTATTCTTTCATTTCCACTTCAACAAAATTTACAGTGTCAAGCAGAATTTTAAAAATTGCAGAAATTACAAAAGGGCGCCCACTGGAAACCATATATAGCTTGTTTATGCATGTTTCCTGCCATATATAAATCATTAGAATATAAATTTTCTTCATTGACATTCAGATGATAATTAACAAGGATCAACAGAATATAAAAAAATATAGTGAGTTTAATTATTATAATGATTATAACGAGTATCATAATAATACTAAGTATAATGATAACAAGTTCATCTTTTATCGGGTGGGGATGATCACATTATGAAATTTCCAAGCTTCCACCATCCGATACATAACCAATTGTATATTTCTCATCAGCTTTTATGAACTTCTTACTGTCTTTTTTTTTGGGGGGGGGGGGGCGGGTTGTCAAGAATTATCAAAGTCACGAGTTGGTTACAGAAACCCTTATAAAAAATGTGCGAACTTTTTACGGAGCGAAATTGAACTACAGTACCTTGAATAAACAGTTACTTTTGGAACTTGGTTTGCACGCCCCCTCCAACTGGAAAAAGAAGGGGAAAAAGCATGAAAAGCTTTATTCAATGGAATGTAATCCTGTATTTGTTTGAGGCAATTAACCTTGCTATTCATGTACATATATAATTCCTAAGTTTATAAAGTGCAATTAATCTCGTTCTTGTTAGTGTTCTCGTTTTATATAATGGCTTTCTTCGAAGGAGTCAACTTATGATGATTAAAAAAAAACCTTGGCCTTTTCCTGCATTGCACCACCATGGATCTTGGTGTTGTTTTTTTTTAAACATAATGCATATATTATTATAAAACCTGTTGTGAGAGTGAAAAGATTATACTTTTACGAAGTTGTTTTCATCCTATACTAGTAATATTCTGATAACGTAATAAAATGTGTGAGTATTGTATCATGTTTGATTCTCTTGAATTATATTATGTTACTTATAAAATGTACATGTATTTTAGATGCTTTTTGCAAAAAAAAAAAAATATGTGATAAGTTTTTGATTGTAATTAAAATTGACATATCAAAGCATACGTATCATTTTCTTATATAGTAAAGATTTGTTTGAATTAAATGTTCTTCAAGTTGGGAAAACAAATGTATATTGCCTTTTTTGTTAGTTTTTCTTTTGATATTTTTTTGCTTGGCGCATACATTTATGTCATACTACTTTTTCAGCCTGATCAATAACAAAGCTGTGTTTATAAAATATGGTCGCATCGTATTTAAAATATTGCTTCCCGTCTTACACTGGGTTACAAGCTTCACGCTCGCATTATTTGACTAGCGATGACCATTCCTGAATTCCAACGGACAGTGTTTGAAATTCTCCAGGCTGAAAATAATGTTTTGAACTAACACTGAAAATATCAAAATCTGACAAGGAATAACGAAGTTATGCCATTTCAAATATTTGCATTATTTCGATGAACAGGACGTCTATGCAATTCATTGATATTCAGTGAGAATATTCCCACTTGTTCTTTTGTATTTTTATTACACTGAAGAGTACATTTCACAACTTTCTGATGTTTATCCATTGAAAATTACAACTAAAAATTTTTCCATCTTTTCTAAGAATGGTGACTTTCGGATATCTTATTCCTTCAAATTTTGCACTGATGGTGTGAACTTGTATTCACAATATGTAACTAAAAATTGAATGCATATAACTTGTGTAAAGTAGCAAAATTGCCCAATTCCAATTTTTTTTAATGCGATATGATGCATATTAAAGATGCGTATATTTATATTTAAAAAAAAAAAAAATCAATTTTGGTAAAAAATGGATTAAGCCCTTTTTAGAATCAAGCTCGTTATGTTTAACCCCCCTAAAAGGACTGGGGGCCATCATGCCCCCCCTCGACGCTTCGCGCGATATTTCCGAAACGCAAAAAAGATAGCGCCGCAAAATTTTATGACTTTTCTTTGAATTCTCGCGGAACTTGAGACCAATTCGTGACATACGGGTGAAGCATCGCGACGGCACGTGACTTTTTACGAGACAATGTCATGCAGAAAATGGCTAATTTTTAAACGTTGTGTACAAAGTCTATGGGAGATGAAATTCATAAAAGGGTGATTATTTTTCGCTCAAATTGGTCTGCTTCGTTAATTTAGGGTTTAATTGAATTTTCAATTGGTCTGTAATAATTTCTATCAAAAAACAATGAAAAACAAAAGATGAAAAAAAATATTCTAAAAACAGAAAAATACATAAGGAAAAAATTGGCTTTCGCAATTTTTCTTTGTAGAAACCTTTAAATTAGATTACAAAGATGCATGATATGTGGAAAAAAGAAGAAAATTTTATGTTAAAGGACAAGTCCACCCCAACAAAAAGTTGATTTGATTAATAAGAGAAAAATTTAACGAGCATAACACTGAAAATCTCATCAAATTGGATGTAAAATAAGAAAGTTATGACATTTTTAAGTTTCGCATAATTTCACATAATAGTTATATGCACATCCTGGTCGGTATGCAAATGAGGGAACTGATGACATCACTCACTCACTTTTTCTTTTGTATGAAATATTCTAATTTTCTCCTCACTGTCCTGTGAAAGTTTTATTTCTCACTGAACATGTGGAGTTACCATTGCTAACATATGGTTCAGTCAAGTTGGTCTTTATTGTCAAATCTGTATAAATTGAAATATTATTTAATTCAAACAATAAAAAACAAAAGAAATAGTGAGTGAGGGACATCATCAATTCTCTCATATGCATGTGGGTAAATTGTGCATATAACTATTTTGTGAACAAAAAGCGAAATTTCAAAATGTCATAACTTTCTTATTTTACATCCGATTTTGATGAAATTTTCAGCATTATGCTTGTCTGTTTTTTTTTTCTGTTGATTCAACACAACTTTTTTCTGTGGTGGACTTGACCTTTAAATAAGCAAATAATGTTTTTCACGAATAAATTTGCATATTTTTTTATTCATAACAAATAAAAATAATAATTGTTCTCATAAATTTTTTTATAATGGCTTGTAGCTTATGCGAGAAAAATTTCCCCCGATCAGCCGCTCAGAATTGAATTTTATTCCTTTTTTTTGAAGGGGTAGTCGCTATATAGCCTACCTGAAACATCACAAATATGTAACAATCTCATAAGCCCCATTCAAATCAGTAGTGCGAGCGCGAGCTAAAATTTTTGGAAATTTCATATACTTTGTCCTGAAAATTGAACAGTAGAACAATAGCCTACCTATGTCCTGAAAATTGAAAAGTAGAATAATATAGGCCACCCAAACATAAATATATAATAATCGCATAAGCCCAAATAGCGCGAGCTAAAATTTATGTAAATTTCATGTATTTTGTCCTGAAAATTGAACATTCTGGGCAAAGAATGTTTGTGATCCTGCATAAACAAGTTGCGTATGTATAATTACTGTGAAGCGCAAGAAAGTTTTAATATACATGTATATTATCTAGCCTGATCGAAAAGGGACCTGTTTGAAGGACAAAGTCCACCCCAACAAAAAGTTGATTTGAATATAAAAAATTTCTTCAAAATCGGATGTAAAATGAAGAAAGTTATGAAATTTTAAAATTTCGCTTAATTTCACGAATGACTTATATGCACATCCTGGTCGGTATGCAAATGAGCAGACTGATGCCGCCTATACGTCATCCACTCGCACTATTTCTTTTGTATTTATTATATGAAATATTTAAAAAATCTTATTTTCTCGTCATGTAAAACAGAATTTTATGCATCCCTGAAAATTTGGAATTATCATTATTTTAACAGTTTATGGATAAGTCAGTTGGTCCTTGTCAAATCTGTAAAAGTTGATGTATAATTCAAACAATAAAAAAAAAATAGTGATCGAGTGAGGGACATCATCATCAACTCTCTCATTTGCATATCACCGAGTTGTGCATAAATAATTGTTTTGTGAAAAAGAAGTGAAAATTGAAAAATGTCAAACTATACATCCGATTTCGATGAAATTTTCAGTGTTATGCTTGCCCGGGTATGCTTGTCTAATTTTTCTATATTGATTCAAATCAACAATTTTCTGTGGTTACAGTTACCATAAGACAATAGATATTTCAACAATTATATAATGTGAAAATTTTCGAGCTGAGTTTTTTTTACTTTCTGACCCCAAAAATGGCTTCTATAAGCACTGTTTTGAGATAGGTACCGGTATATCAGGGGCCGCGGAAGCGGGGGGAGGGGGGCTTCAGCCCCGCTTCCGCGGCCCCTGATATACCGGGGGGGGGGGGGGCTTTTTTCTAAAACCGTGTTCAAAAAACGTAAAAATGACCATAGGCACTGGCGTACCTAGGATTTTCCAGAAGGGGGGCACATTTTTTGGAGGATATTTCGTCCGCGAAAAGTTTTGACAAGCAGAAAAAAAAAAGGTCTTCAACTAATGCCTTCAACCACAAATCATGAAAGGATTTCTTACCACAAAAAAAATTGACAAGCAAAAAAAAAAAAGGTCTTCACGTTCTCGTCAGGGGGGCATGGATACACACATCCCCTGCTTAGTGTCTAAAGACGTCGTGTCGAGATTCCCGGGGCAAATCCCCTGCATGAGTTGTGACTCGTCAGGGGGGCACTCTGCCCCCCCCCCCCCTTAGGTACGCTAGTGACCATAGGATTGTGATTTTTTGCATGGTCAGCCCCCCCCCCCCCCCCCCACTTTGAAAACCGTTCCGCGGCCCCACGATTGATGCGAGCGCGATGAACGACTTGAACCAGTACCGTACCAGTACAAAGTTCTAAACCGTAAAATATTATAGACGGCTTGAAAATATCTAACTTTGCAACTGCAGATTTGTCAAGTTCGTGAGACCGACACAGGTAACTATGATTTATTTTCTCGTTTACTCTAGTTTGAAATGATGAAATGTATGATCTGATTTTTGTTATATCTGTTTGAACATTGTAGAATCATAAATTATACTTGTGATGGCCATATGTAGAGTATATGTTTGTGAAATTCTGCCCTTTCCGCTCTCTTCTTGACGAGTGTGCGTGACGACTTGGCTAGCTGTACGGTCGACTGTGGCTATGCATAGAGCGCATACCGAAGACCATTGTGATTTCAGTTGCGTGCGATTATTATACACTCCCTTCGCCATCTATTAGACACGTTTTCGTGAAAAATGAGTGCAGGACGCCAGTAAAGTTTGGAAGTTCGGAACAGATGACATTTTTTTTTTAATGATCAGTTTCCGACTGCACTCTTTGCGTGTGAAATGTTTTGGTCACTGGTATGTTAGGAACTAACCCAGGGAGCTCCGGCCCGCGCAGCCGGAGCTCCCGGCCCTGCCCCTGGCAACCGTTAGTTAGGAACATCACCATGTTTTTTCTGTGGGAAATTTCACAAAAATCAAGCACTAGCAGTAGCACTGAACCAATTTCATCGTAAGTAGTAATATTTGGAAAAATGCTTACGAAAAGCCATGGTCAGTCATTTAAAGATTGGAAAAAAAATTATTTCACACACAATTCAGGGATTTTATTTAATGAAACGGGCTGTATTTTAAGGCCTTAGGCTTTACATGAAGCGTCTCGAGTTCAATATTACATGTATGGTTGGAACTACCCCTTATCGACCACCTAATCTTCTAAGCATCGTATCTGCAAAAATATTCATCAATTTTACCCAGTTTTCGTCTCATTTGTGCAGAAAATTGAGCAGATCAGATTCCCATGTTTCGCTCGGCGACTCCGATTCGATCCGCGTATATATCGACGAACAACGAATACGACAATTTTGTATTTGCTCATTTGCACCCGTCTTTTGAAACCGACCACCCGTGATACACTAAGTTTACGGCCGATTCTTGTCGCGGTGGCGAAATATTTTTATTCTTCCAAATCAGTTCTATGATGTCAACATGCTAAATGATCGTCTCACTACTTCCACTGCGAGCTCCGGCACATGATTCGACGATTGACGACGGATATTTGTTCTAAAGCCGTTTCCTATCGGATTTCTTGGTTTTTTAGCGGGGTTTGGGTCTGGTCAATACATTAGAATATCTTAGAACGACAAGTAGTGAACCACAATAAAGGTTACACTATTCAATCAACAAACACTGAACAATTAAAACAATCTTTTTTTGTGAGTACCCCTCTGGCTTGGAACCATCTCCCACCTGACACAGTGAACAGTACATCACTAGAGGTGTTCAAGTCAAAGATAAAAAAAAGAGCTACCTACGATACGACTAAATATCACCGTGCCCTCTCACCCGCTGCATTCATACCAATTGGTCCAGCAGTGTACACATCCAGATACAATTTTGATTAATTCTATTAAATTTTTACTTTTTGTTGCTTCTTTTTTTCTCGTACAATCGATTCTTACCGTTTCTATGGACACTGCGCCTACTCTCCCGCGCGTATCGTTTGTAATACGCAATAATTTTTACGCGCGCAAGGTGGTCGGTTTCAAAAGAGGTGCAGGTCGATATGTGGTGGTCTCACTATATTTCATCATCTTTAACTGAATTTTTCATGAATATTTGTTTATGTAATCAGATGTACATGTAAGGGTCACTGAGCAGATTAAAGGTACCACACCACATTAGTTTGCAAAAGCCATCCAAAGGGATTTTAAAAAAAAGGCCCAAAATACATTTTCCATTTTTTGTTTTCTCAAAAATATTTTTTTCGTTATTCTTTGTTCTTTGATGGGATTTTACCTCATCCCCCCCCCCCTCCGCTTTCCATTAAAGCAACTTTATGTCCAGAAGGAATCCCCTTTATTATGGAGGGTTGGGATACTTCCCAATATGTGAAGATACAGTGCCATTATTAAAGGACAAGTCCACCCCAACAAAAAGTTTATTTGAATAAAAAGAGAAAATTTCAACAAGCATAACACTGAAAATTTCATCAAAATCGGATGTAAAATAAGAAAGTTATGGCATTTTAAAGGTTCGCTTCATTTCACAAAACAGTTATATATGCACATCTCGGTCGGTATGCAAATGAGGAACTGATGACATCACTCACTCACTATTTCTTTTGTATTTTATTATATGAAATATGAAATATTTTTATTTTCTCGTCATTGTCATGTGAAATGAAGTTTCATTCCTCCCTGAACACGTGGATTTCCATCATTTTAACATTTTGTGCTTCAGGCAAGGAGGTCCTAATCGTCAAATTCGTAAAAATTGAAATATTTTCTAATTCAAACAATAAAAAACAAAAGAAATAGTGAATGAGTGACATCATCGACTCTCTCATTTGGATGTAACTGGCTCGTTCATATAAATATTTTGTTAAAAATAAGCGAAACTTTAAAATGTCATAACTTTCTTATTTTACATCCGATTTTGATGAAATTTTCAGCATTGTGCTTGTCTGATTTTTCTCTATTGATTCAAATCAACATTTTTCTGAGGTGGACTTGACCTTTAATGAATCAATTTCACATGAAAATGCCTAATGGAGTGTATAGTAGGCCCCAAAATCTGTGAATATGTAGCTTTAGTTTTGAATTTTCTTGTTGAGACCCATATCACCACTTCAAACATTTTGAAAGTTAATTTCTATTTCAAAAAAAGACCAGTAGATCAATATTTTCCTCTGATGAGGGGTACAACTTTGTGGCTTCAATGGCAATCCCTGAGCTGGAACTAAATTGAGTACTCGAGCATTTTAACACTCTCCCTTTGATAATACCCTCCATGACAGATGGTCAATAAAAACAGGATTTCTCAGAAATTATCAGAGCTTAATATTCAATCAGTGCTGACTCTTTTTATGAAACACCCCCTGCTTCCTACCCCCATCATATCCAACAGGTGAATTTGCCAGTGAATGAATGGTTTCTTATTTTGATTTTGTGGTTTCCATGTATTTTTATTTTATTACAGAATCAATCACAATGCCTAACAGTGCTTGGCCAGCTCAGCCCATGAAGGTCTTGGGACCTCAGATTAGACATTGGGGACCATTCATGGTACCTTGCATGTTGATTACCGGTTATGTTATGGCTAAGGCTTCATTAGCAGGATGTAAGTAATATGTATATTGTTTCATGTAGACATATTTCATATTATCAGCTTTTGATGAAATGAAAATTAACTGTTGACCCAAGAATTATAATAAGAATACAAAAAAAATGCCCCCCCCAAAAAAAAAAGTGTATTGGAATTTGGAGCCAGCAATGCGATATCCCAATATAAGTTAGTCTTTCCCTTAGCATCTGGATTTTTTACGTTTTTGTTTTTTGCAATGGAGCATGATATGACTTTAAATCATGAGGCAATGTGTAGAATAATATACATAATTTCATCTAGGCCTTGGTCGGAACCGATGGAATACTGGAATCCGTCAGATGTGCGCAGGTTCCGATTTTGTGATTTCTATTCCGGTATTCCGATAAAACAATGTTATACATAACAAATAATTTAACGTTTTCTTCTTAATATCTTGATATAATTATCAAGTATGTTTTATTCAGTTTTAATCATAACCCAGGTTTCTTTGTTACATTTCAGGTGACCACCAAGAAAAATATGAGAAGACGGGGGAAAAAAACATACATGTTTACATGGCCATCTTGTTCTCTGTTTTTTAGTAGCTAAGCTACTAGGCAAAATATAGAGGGCAGCAGACTATATATGAGGCAAAAATATAGAGGGTGTCAGACTCTATATGCGTCTTGTAGTTTACATACATGTAGCTACAAACAAAGAGAACAAGATGGCCACGATAACATTGGCAAGTTTTTTCCCTGTCTTATAATTTTTTTCTTTTTCTTTTAATGAAGACCACGTAAACATCAGCAAGTTTTTTCCTGTTTTCTCATATTTTTTTTATTTTTTAAATGAACATTTGTTTGAAAATGAAAAAAAAAAAAAAATATTGTATAATCTGTGACTTCTTTGTACTTCCCCGTTTGTGAATTCATTTATCGGGATACTGGATTCCGACCGGGGCAACACCGGCGGATTCCTGCACATAAAAATTCTGACATGACTCAGGTCTAATTTCATTGTGAAACTGGGTGGGTCAGCCCGCAAATGATATTACTTTCCCCAGAAAAGGTGATGATTTTACTTTCAGTGCATGTACAAGTAGAAACCATTGATTCTATAGTTTCCCCATCCTTTCTTCACTTCTGAGGTGTAATTTTCATAAATATTCAACACATGTAGAGTGGTGTCTGGTCAATAAAAAGTAAATTCCAGTTGCAGTGACCATTCATAAAATGAGCAGCATAATCCAACAAATTAAACTGCTAAGTGTTTGTATTGAATAAAATCCTGTGCCAAAATTAGAGGGATGTTGGTACAAATCCTACTTCAAGCAATAATTTTCAAGAAATTATTTGACAATATGCTGCACGCATGACTTGACCCTGGTGAAGTACATGTAAATCATGGGTACCTGGTTGTCTTTTCATAAAGCTATTCGAAGTTATGAGCGACTTCACAAACGACTGGTATCCCTTTCTTAGGAGCTAAATCCACTCCAGTGAAAAATTTGGTGTTTATAATTTAGCTAAAGGATCATTAGTCATTAGTAAAGTCCCTTATAAGTTACGAACAGCTTTATGTGCCCACCTGGTAAGATTTATTCCTTAACTGCTTTAGTGCCTACAATGGTAGCCCAGCTACATATATAGCCAGGGTGATGACATGCATTAAGTGAAGTAGAGTATTATAAGGCCTACGTAGGTTCTTTGATGAAGAGATATTAAGTAAATATTGTATTTCTGTTTATTTAATTCTGCAGACAGAGCAAACAAAGCAGCAGCAGCGGCAGGTGGTGGATCAGGTAATTACACTTTCAGATTTTTAGTTCTTTTTGCTATTTTCAATGATTTTTCCATTTATGTTGACACATTCAAATAAATTCAGATCTCCTAATTTTTGCATGGGGTAACATGAAAGGGGTTTATGATTCAGAGAAGTAGGGAGAGAGGAGTAGAGCTATCCAAGTACTCTGTCTTGGAACTGGGAGAAATCCTGAAAAATCTGTATCATTTCAAGAATGAATAGTGGAAGGCGGGGTAAGTTGAGCATGGGGGCAAGTTGAGCCACCACCCCCAGGCCAATAAGGAATGAGTCAGACATTGTGGTGGTGTCATGCATTGATGACCCATTATATAACCCTTAACCCCACCACATTATTTTCAACTTTGAAACAAAAAGTACTTTTATAGAGGGAAAAATACAAATTTCAGCCAAAAAAGTAAAAAAAATGGTGTGATATAGAAAAGTGCTTTTTACCCACACACGTCTTTAAATGTAACAAAGAAATAAGAACAATATTGTTAGTCCAGGTATGGATTCTCATTCTTGTCATAGTCTTTTACATGATGGATGCATAAGAAATGTGTGGATGTGAAAATATCGCATTAAGATCGGACTGGGGTAATGTGTGCCAGCCAACATGGGGCAAGTTGTGCCATGGTAATTCTTATGGTAATGTATAATAAAAAATAAAAAAACCTTAAAAGCCATTGATATGGAGGCAGAACAGAGCAAATTCACATGACAGTTCTTTTACTTTTAGAGGATGTTAGCATTTATAGAGAATTAGCAAGTGAAAAGTCTTTAAATAAAATGTTGACACGCCGGTTCTTCCCGCATACATTTTGTACATAGTTTTTGTGGCTCAACTTACCCCAGAAGGTAGCACAACTTACCCCACAGATGGGGCAAGTTGAGCCATTTGACATCGTTTTTTTCAAAGGTCACAATGACTTTCAGTGTGGGGGTAGAAAGTTATATATAGGTGAAAAAAATATTTCCCAAGAATCAAATTTAAAGGCAAGGTACTTAATACTACAATATTATTATTCATATCAATTCCAACATGCAAAATGCAAAAAGTGTCACAACTTACCCCGCCTTCCCCTACTCTCTGAATATTCCCTCTAATACTAAGTGGAAAGTTGCCATTAAAGGGCAAGTCCACCCCAACAAAGGTGTTATTTGATTAAAATGAGAAAAATCAAACAAGCATAACTCTGAAAATTTCATCAAAATCGGATGTAAAATAAGAAAGTTATGACATTCTAAAGTTTCGCTTAATTTCAAAAAATAGTTATATGCACATCAAGATCGGTATGCAAATGAGGGGATCAGTGACATCATCCACTCACTATTTCTTTTGTATTTTATTATATGAAATATGAAATATTTAAATTTTATTCCCATTGTCATGTAAAACAAAGTTTTTTTCTCCCTGAAAATGTGGAATTATCATTATTTAAACATATTGTTGTTCAATCAAGAGTGTCCTTATTGTCAAATCTGTAAAAATTGAAATATTGTATAAATCAAACAATAAAAAACAAAAGAAATAGTTTGCATATCACTGAGTTGTGTATACAACTGTTTTGTGTATACAACTGTTTTGTGAAAAATAAGCCAAACTTTAAAAAGTCATAACTTTCTTATTTTACATCCAATTTTGAAATTTTCAGCGTTGTGCTTGTTTGATTTTTCTCTATTTATTCGAATCAACTTTCTTCTGGGGTGGACTTGTCCTTTAAGGAAATTGAACAGTCCACCCAACAAAGAGAGAACAATATGACTGACTCTAATGATGTCATCTCTGCTTCTCTGTCCTTTTCTCCCTCTTCAGGTCATTAAACAATGATTGGTCAGGGAAACAACAACTCTCCTTCAATCTACAAATACCAGACCTGAATCGAGCTGTACTCTATCTTGACACACCATCGGAATAGTTCATTTTTGCAACAATATCAGAATGGCACTGCATCATCTGCCCACCGTGATATCAACAAGAACTCCAGATGCTTGGATACATTATGGAAACATTTCTGCTAGTACCTTTATCTTTGATGTTGGAACTGTTTTCCTGACCCATCATACTTTAGTAAATTAAGCCATTTTTTGTAATTAGAAAATGTATTGTAAAACTAACATTTCTTCATTGCTGTGGAAGTTATATGTGCAAATCTTGCATTAAATATATGAATCGTAAATTTGAACGGTAAATTTGTTTGTAATGTTGTGTGTTGTGTAGGGGGATGCTGCTGGCCGTCAAAGACGTTTATGAGATGGTGAAGATTGGAAGAGATGATGTTTATGTGAATGGGAGAAAACAAACTACTGGGTCAATAATATTCAATTCAATACTTGGATTAAGTAAAACTTTCACTATTTTGCTTGGCTTTTACTCATCCCATTCCACTTGTTGGCTAAATTTGTGCCAAAATTCTTACTGAATAGTATTGTGATATGATTTTGTTTTTAATGCACAATACTACACGGCACCAACAGTGATAATGGCACAATGAATGTCCATGAAGATCTAGGACACAGATCTGTTCTATTGGAAGAAGCAACCAATCACCACAATATTGATGTAAATACAGGCTCAGTTCGTACAGATGACAGTAGGCTTACAAAAAAAATTTGATTGCAGTTCAGGGCTGGCGATTTTTTTAAATTTAAATCATAGTGATTTAAATCGCGATTTAAATCAACGTGATTTAACTCGGCCAATCCTGTTGCAGTTACCTGACCCACCCTCGTAATTTTTTTTCATTAATTTAATTCTGGGAGAAAAAAATTCGCATTTCATATCATGCCTAAAAAATCAATAAATAAAAATACCAACCAATCTTTACCAGACTACCGTTACTGCAAACAATATTTTTAGGCATTAATATACTGATGATTATTTAATCAACAAAATATGGTGGAGAAACAGAATGTTAATCAATTCAGTGAAAATGGGGATTTTGAAGCAAACAAACGGCATTGAGAGAAGATGGAGTGGTGAAAGTATGAGTATAGAAAATAGGAGGGAGGAGGAATGTCACAAGGTCGAAAATACTGAAAGGAGAAAGATGTAATTGACTACTGATGTAAGATGATCATTGTTGAACCTGGACATAACATCAGCCAATTTAATTCATATGACAAAATAAATAGCAAGAAACTTAAAAATTCAATAACTTCATTATATTTTATCAGATTTTAATGAAATTATGAACCTTTTGATCTTTAAATTTCATGCATTTACTTATATTTCAAACCTGGAATACCCATTTAAGTACTTTACAGAAATCACATCCACACTTAACTGCATGTGAAAATTCATGTTGGTTTCCTGGTGTTTAACCCTAAAAGGCCCGGGGGGGGGGGGGCGCGAAGTTTTTTTACCGCGCCGCTCGCTGACTTTTTATGCGCAACTTTTCAGTCAAAATCTGTAAATGTATCATTATTTCTACTTTTACTGATTAAAATTAATTAATTTTGTCTTGTTTATGATCAGAATTAAGTCTGCAACAATTTCCATTAAAAAAAAAAGTAAAAAAACAAGGAAATACATAAGAAATTTAAAAAAAAAAACACATAAGAAAAAAATTGCGATACCAAATTTTTTTAATGTACATTTGATCAGAATCCTACAAAGAGTCTGTGAATAAAAAATTAGCAATTTTGGGGCCATAATAAGTTAATTAGAGCAAATGTTTTATTTCATGCATAAATTAGCATAATTAATTCATTAAAAAAAAATCTTATTTATTCAGAAAAAATTAATCATACAGCCTTGTAGATTTTATTGCACACTACCACTGTGCAAATCTTCGTGGCGCTCGTGCGATCGACGGCCGAGATCTCAGGGGGGGGGGGCGGAATCCGCCCCCCCCCCCTCGACTTTGAGATGGGTCCAAATAACCTGGCTCTTTTAGGGTTAATGTTTCACTTATTACTTATTTCACTTATTAAATTTTCTTGTGCTGAATGAAACGCCCAAATTTTCAGTTCTATAACTATATTTGCAATTCCTGTATCCCCAAACAAACTTTTTAAAATATTTTATTTTTCATTCAGATGCTTAATACCACTGAGAATTTTAATTTACTAAGATTAAATTTTGACCATCTGATTGGAATTAAGATAGAGAATCTGATTTAGTGCCTAAGATTAAGTCAGCAGTCACACGTGTAGTCGTGTGTAACTTACAAACAGCTTTATGAAACACCAACCAGATCTCCCACTGTTCGTCTATGCAGAAACAGACCGATTCGAAAACAAAACACAAAGGCAGGATTCCTGTTAAAAGCCTTGGATTAACATGGTTCAGACTTTTGTATAGATACATTACACACAACACATTTATCGGCAACATAATTACAAACAAGTACAAATTCTGACTTTCTAGTATTTAATATACGTGCATTGTTTGATCATACAAAGACAATAACCAAACTTTCTTCACATTGATTTCCTAATCAGTCAACATTGTTTTATCTATAAATAACTCTCCTCCAAGAAAAGGAATTTCTTTGGTACGTTGCGTTATCAATATTACATGTTGCTGAGTTGTTCCCAACTCCTTGTTATTCCATGAACAAGGATTTTTTCCAAGCTGCTTTATCCTAAGCTAGCATACACATTTCAAGGATCTGCTATTTTCTTTGGTAGCTCCTTCAAATCATCTCTCTCTTTGTCTTCCTCTTTTCCTTGTACTTCCCAAAGCGTTATGTCCTGCTCCATACTTTTCAACCTAATAATATTAAGACCAAAATAGCAGTCTTCAGTGTTTTATAACCATGGCCCCAAAAGCGTAGGTTGGCTGTATCTCTTGTTGGTTCTCTTTTTCTGTCCAAGAGATCCACAGCATCCTGCACCATCATCAAACTGAATGAATTCATTTGCAGCATTGATGAATACATCAGTCATTCAATGCTTGTTTTATTTATGTCAGGGCTGCATGAGATCTTTGATTATCCCTAGCTCCAAAATATGGTGACATAGTCAACCATTGAATAATTTTGTCATACGATGATTACAAACCACCTTTTCTACAGCTGTAAAGGTAAACATATATAAAAAGTGCCTTACCTAATGATCAATAGCATATTAAAGCAGGTTTTTTTGTCCGAGACATAAATAAACCTCAATTTTTTACAACAGCATGGCAGACGATAGGCCTATAGTATTACTGACCCAATTGAAGTTCAAGACAGGCATTTCATCAACACTGGTCATCTGAAATTCCCTTAATATTGATTGGCTGAGAAGTATATGTGTCTGACTGTAACCATGGCTAACTGTCAGGTAATGACAATTTGTCAATGTTGACAGCTATCATGAAATGACCCCCACACGTCACAATATGTTGAGATTGTCATATCGTGCAGCCCATATACAGATTCAGAAAATATTAGTAAAACACTATACATAACTGTAATTTCAGTCTGAGCTTTCATAAACACAATTTCTAGCAATTCAACCAGCATTGTTATTTGCAAACCAATAAATGCTCTAATTCAAGTAAAACTGGTATGCTTCAAGTGCCTGCCCTTGCAATGATTTCATTTTGCTTACTTCATCCTTAATATCATGAACTTGATTTTAAGATATCAAATTCAGTTTTCATGACATACCAGACAGTATATTATCCATGTTTTATAGAGATGATACTCGATTCTCACAGATGGTACTTGTTATGACCATTCCATGAAACTAGGTACTTCCTAAATCTAGGAAAGCTAGATTCCTCTCTCGTTCGTGCTAAAAACTATCTTGGAAAAGTAGCACTTCTCAATTCACTCAGGCCATGTTCCTGTCTTAGTGTTAGAATGCATTCTCTTTGTCTAAATTCTTTCTTAATATTTTTTGTGCAAGCAAGGCTGGAGTCATCTAATATTTACTATCTCTTGGCTTGAAGATTCCACCCCATTGAACATTGCTGCACCGTACTGTAGGCTATAATACCATTGATGAACCGGTCAAGCCAAAGCAGCACTGGGGATCGAGAGCATTGATCCATGACCAGTCCATACATTGAGAGGACTCTGGTTTAGTTCTAGGACACTGGTTGCTTCGATGAAGGTCAGGTCTCTGTTTTATCTGTGGTCTCAATCCTGGCCTTCTTTATTCTGAGTGACCTCTGTAGTTCCTTAATCCTAACGTCAATATCATGGACTGCTGTGTCTTGTGCATGCTCTTTCCCAAGGCTATCTCCCCTCTCTGTCTTGGCCATTGAAGCCTGTAAAATAATAACAATCAAATTAAGATACTTGATCAAGTGAAGACAAAAAGATATTTTTATAATAAAATCAAACAACTGGGGAAATACAGGAAGAAAGAGAGCAAGCTGTGCATATGTTCTTTCTAATGGTGACATTGAAGGTAGGACCCTAGAATGTTGATTTGTGTATCTGGTTGGCATTTCTGTGAAAACTCAAATCACACATTCGGGAAACATGTATCATACACACCATCAGACATTATGATAATCAGATATGGACAGAAAGTGGGATCTCAAGCACCAAACTCCTAAATCTAGTGTGAATTGAGAAACCTGAAAAGGCGACAATAGATGGAACTGCAACCATCTGCCACAAGATTTCTAAAGAAACATGGACGAGAGAAGCAGGATCACAAATATCATGGTGGTAATTCTCACAGCATTGAAATTATCTACTTAAGTCCACATTTATAGAAAGAGCATGTTGCCAACTCATTAAAAAAGTACAAATTATACAGTGAAAGTGTCCACCAAATTTATTTTGCAATGACATGAAAAGAAACACATAATCAGGACTGCACATAATAATTATACAATGAATTTCAATGATCAATTTGATACATATTTTGTCATGAATGTAAAATAAGATGAAACCTTGAATTCTACTAATAGAAGTGTGAACTTGAATTCATTGAGTTTCTCAAAAAGCAAATATCAATATTAAACATACCAACAAACACAAGCTCATTCAAAGACTTACTGATAAGTTTGCATATTCAGGAGAGATACTCTCTAGGTGTAATAATCTTTTCTCCAGATGCTTTAGTCTTTGAAAAATGTCCCCTGAAGAATTGGAACCTATATATATAAGAATATTAAAGAATAAAAGTCCTACAGTTTAACGTATCTAATATAATATAATATCATTTCCAATGAAATTATTGCTATGATGATCAGTAGAAGCTGTAGCAGTAGTAGCACTTAGCAACTGTAGCACCGACAACAGCAGTAGTAGTAGAGGTAGTAGTAGTAGTAGTAGAAGTAGTAACCTCGTCATTGTGATCACCATTATCATCATTATTATATTATGATTATTATCATCGACATTACTACTTTCAGGATAATTATAATAGTCATATCTTATATTTCCCTCCTGGCATAATTGATGAAGATTTTATAAACAATAATTTGTAAACAATAACTTTAGTGATGCATTTGATTTTTCCATAAAAATATACATACAGCTGTGTAAAATGAAAATAATTGCTAGAACAATCTACAAAAAATTGTGTATAAGTGTTGATCCAAAGTTGGTCAATCTTAGACTTTTTATTGCAAGTAATTCATTTTGTTACACACTGATGTTAAAATAGCACATACCAGTTTTCACTTTGAGAAAGGACTCCATGTTGTGTAGCCTTTCCTCTACTCCTGTCACTGGGCCAGCTGGGCCATTAGTACTAGAGGTCTCTCTTGTAATCCGGTCTCTTTTAACTGCAGGTCTTACATGTGGCTTCATGATCAGAGCAGGTCTTGTTTGAGGTCCATATTTATTTACCACCTGAGATACTGCAAAGAAAATGACAGAGCTACATTATCAATCATGTACTGTAATTCCCATAGGGGTTCAAAACATACATACACATACTGGTATTCTGTATGTTAAAAAAGAAGAACACAATACAAAGATTCATCTAAACTACATCTAAAAATCAAGATCAATCAAAACTTGAGCTACATAAGGGGAATCCTTGAAATGGAAAGCTTTCTTTAAAAAGGGGGTGGGGGCAAAGATAAGCAGATACATGGAGGTGAAAGTTTGAACCATATTAGATAAACAATATAATTTTATTTTTTGTGAAAAGTTAATATCACTGCCATTGGAAGGTGGACACCACCTTGTTTTTTTGTGTGGACAATATACAAGCATACTGTGAAATGGGTATCCAACTTTGCAAAAGCAGGAAAATGTGTATGTACTATACAGTCTGGATAGGTGTAAATAATATTTCACCCTATCATAATAAGAAAAGGGCGGGGAAAACATTATAAAATACTTGTTTAGGGTACTATGAAATCGAAAGATGATTCTTTGTTTAGGGTCCATTCTGAAATTCCATGTACAAGCATGTTGTACACAGTGTAATGACAATGGCCCAACAGTCTATCTTTGCAAATTCAAATTAATTCTGTGAAAAAAATAGCTCATAACAGATTTTTTTGTGAATCAAGCTAGTGAATTAATGAAAGTGTACCTTTAATATGGCTCTTTCCACCAGTCTGTGACGTGAACACAGCATCAGTCCGAGCACAAGAGGTTCCTGTTGTTTGGGGCATCTTCGGACAAAACTCCCTGCGATTTGTATCATCCTTCTCCGTCTGCTTGCGATCTATGAATGCTTGGATCCTCCGATATATCTATGAGAAACCCGAAGAGTTTATTATCGCCAATAATATCAGCAAGAACAAAGACTTGAACAATCCAGAGCATAATACATCCCAAGGTCAAGCCAGTCCTTCAAAGTTGTCTTGGAATCATTTTTGTTAGATTTGGGCACTATCAACAATTGATTTTTATCTTACTGCAAATAGTAATTTCCTAAAATACAATACAATATCCATTCTGTTTCTGTAAAGTAAATTTTTCTTCTAATGACACAGTTTTTTTTCTCTTGTATACTTCAGTTTTCAAACATACAATTTCAAATGGGAATGTTTTTTTCTTTGTCTTATGTATTTGAAGAGTCACTTAAATGGCCTAATGCCACAATTGATTCCAATGATGAGTTTGAGAGATCAGCCCCCCCCCCCCCCCCCAAAAAAAAAAAATATATATCTATATATATATATATATTTTATTTTCATTTTGTGAAAGGCAAGTCGGGCCTGCTGAAAAGAACAGTGTAACACAGCATCTTCACAAAGTGGACTATATCTTTCACACTCTTAACAGTGTGTGTGTCCGGAGTGTTCACATAGTGGAGTATGTGAGAATGTGGTTCACACTTTTAACATGCTCAAATATAATATTAATGAGTATGAAGGTGATTACACATTAACTTACACACTGTAAGTGTACCAAGTTCTAAACTGTGTCCCACGGTGTGTAGGACACTGTTCTTTCCAGTGGGGAGATACTCTGAAATCAATCAATTTTACCTCCTTATTGTCTGCTGTTATTTGGATGACCTCAGGATCAAGATTTATTGGTTCATTATTTGGAAGTTCTCCTCGTTCCTTGCAACTTGGCAATGGGTTATCATCTGACTTTTCATCAGAGTTTGTGGAAGCACATATCTTCTGAAGATTCTAAAAGATGAGTTGAAGGTTAATTTTACATTCAGCCCAAACAATTCTGCAGTGACTAAGGATAAATTATGTGTCCATACTGGGACAAAAATACTCTAGCTTATTGTGCACAAATTTATCAATGTTTTGATTACCGTATTGCTATTGTTATTATCAGGACATCATGATTTTTTATCACCATCATAATTTGAATTATTACTATAATTATAATAATCAGTAAATCACTACTATCATTATCATTTTAATCATGGAATCATTACAATGATTATCAGCATCAGCATTAACATCATCACCAAGATTCACCATCTTCCTCATCTTCGATATCAAAACTGCATTTCTCTACATTTTGATAATTCATCAACTGATGAACCTACTTACCTGTAAGTCTTGTATGAGCATTGACACACTACTCTGTAGCAATGAAGGTTTGACATCAAGGTCTGCAAGTTCACTCTCGTCTATCACCATGGAAATAGATGATGAGAGTTGTGCCTGTATAATGAGATAATCATAAATTCATTTATGAATATCACCTGTCACATAAGTCCATGAATTAAATTCTTAATTGAAAGTGAAACTCTTGTTGTAGGAAAGGTAGAGACAATTCTCTAGATTTACATTCATTTACAATGCCATGGAAACAAAATGTATTAATATCAGGCCTACAATTTATTTCAAGAGTATACAATCTCAGAGTCTTCCACATTTTAAGCCTGTGCCTGCTTGGGTGATCATTGTTGGACACTGTTGGTATCAGTACACTACTTTTTTGTTTTGAAAAAAGGCCTCCCTATCCCACAACGCCACCTCCCCCCCCCCCCTAACCTAGTCACAATCACAGTGAGAAGCTCAAAGTAGATCTAGACAAGTAGAGAATGAGGACCAATTAGATTTAACCCTCTTTTGGGGGGAAACTGCTGATATTAAACTGTTATTTCTGTCTTTATGAGACACAAATAAATTTGACTTGGGTCTTGGGTAGATCTAAATATTACTTGCTATAGGGACTATTCAGATTTAGGGTAAGTGTTCACCTTTTCCATGAATTTCTGGAAAGACTCTGCAAATCGTTCAACAATATCTGTCACTTCTATCGCCATTGAGGTGTTGGCTGCTGGCAGTTGTTCATCCAACTAGGAAGTTAGTCCAACAATGGTTTACTGATCGAGCTCTACTCTGTGAAGAAGAGACCAGGCCTAGTAAGGCACCACCACAACTCCTGATATACCTGCAGTGTTAAGGAGCATATATTATATATGAAGTCTTAATACCTTTAATTATCAATTTCATAACAAGTCATGAATTTCAGACATTAGTATTCAGTCTACTTTCCCCAACACCATACACATTGAGTATACAGCTCTGAGTTTTTACAATGTGGCATTGGCATGAGTTTGATCTACATGCATGCATGTATTCACTTGGTCTGGCAGGTTTAATAGTGACTGGGCATAAAAGCAAATTTGATCGGTTCACTGTTAATCATGATGTCATCAAGATTGACAGTGAACAGATAAACTTGCGAATGATTGATGCCCGAGTGGAGTTACATGTAGATGCGTCCGTACAGGTTGTCATGGTTTTGTGTCCGGACAATCGATTTTCAACAGGCATTTGGAAAAGTTAACAAGCAAAGTTTTATCAATATTTAGTACAGAGAGCTAGGAAATGTTATTAAGAACAAAATTGAAGAAAATTACAGCAATTTAATTCATTTTTTTTTTTAATCTAAAAACAAAAAGAAGGCTCCAAAATTGTAGTGTCCGGACACCCGACCCCCCATCCTACTATTAGTATGGCAGTGGATCGTATTATCGAAAACTTAATTTTCACGAAATCATAATACTCTCATAAATTTTATCAAACTTTCACCATACATACACGGCGTCAACACTAAATCTTAACCGAAGGTTAAGTTTTTGAAATGACAGCATAACTTAGATAGTATATGGACCTACACGTAGTTCATGAAACTTGGCCATAACCCTTACAAAAATGTCCTGTGGTAATACCATATAATTACCATAGGACTTTACCACACAATTACCACATATATTGTTGTGTGGTAATGCTATGTCTTAATGTCCTGTGGTATTGTGTGGTAATGTGTGGTAATGTCGTGTGGTATTGTCCTGTGGTAAATTGGAACATTTACCACACAACATTACCACAGGAATACCACATGAATGGATTAATATACGGTAACATTTACCACACAAGGGATTAATTTATGGTAACAATTTTTACCACATACCGGTTACCACACACCAGTTACCACATGCATTACCACACACCATTTACCACATAGATTACCACACACCATTTACCACATAGATTACCACACACCATTTACCACACGACAGTTACCACACCATTTACCACACACCAGTTACCACATGCATTACCACACACCATTTACCACACAAATTACCTCACATTTTACCGCACACCAGTTACCACACGCGTTACCACACATCATTTACCACACGAATTACCTCACATTTTACCACACGCCTTACCACACAAATTACGTCACATTTTACCACACACCGGTTACCACATGCATTACTACACACGATTTACCACACGCGTTACCACATACACTACCACACACCAGTTACGTGGTAATGCATGTGGTAACTGGTGTGTGGTAAAATATGAGGTAATTCGTGTGGTAAATGGTGTGTAGTAAACACTCACCAGTTACCACATGCATTACAATTACCACACATATTGTACATACTACACATAATACCATGCATCAGAGTCATTACCCAAAATGTTTGTGGTAACTAGTGTGATGGTATGTGTGATAACTGATGCATGATAATGTATGTAGCAACTGGTGTGTTGTAATGTGTGTGGTAACTGGTTAGATACATCACAGATCATGGGTATGAATTTGGTAGCAGTAGAATGTGTTCATGACCCTATGGACTTTTATAAGATTAAGAAAATACAACACCTTCAATGAACAAATAACAAATGATTTTACAAGTGATATAGAAAGTACTGGTATTTAGCTCATAGATTCATCAATTTACAATACTGGTTTACATTTGCTATTGACAAAAAATGTATAACAGCTGCTTTACTGTACAAACAGTGTAACATAACAGTAACTATCAAAGAAATTACAGTGCATATAAATACTTTAAAAAAATACATTTCTTCTAAATACTTAAAAAAGTTACCTCAAAGGCTATCAGGCTTTTCAGCAAACCAAATTAACGACCATTGTAGTTTTTTTTTGCAGGTTACACATACAGAATGGACTGATTACTCTTTGTTTTATGCTTAAAGACAAAAATGATTAAACTCTTAATCGTTTTTAAGAAAATGAACAAAACATAAGGATGTGTCTACAATAGGTAATATCATATAAGTAGCTGCGTCAAAGTGCACTGTACTCAAAATTGCGTATAACAAAATGCATAATTATCCCAAGTTTACTTCAAGGCCGAAGGGCAAGTAGAAATAGACGAGAGATGATAATATGTATTTCGAGTCCACTCAGTTTAGAATAGTGTTCAAAGGAACGAATAATTTGATCAATTTACGCACCAAAAATGAAAACTAGGACAATACCCTGGCATGTAATATCTGAATTAAAGGAAAATAACACCAAAAACATAATACCACATGATCCCATTGATAAATACAGGACAATCAAAATGAATCCACTCATACCCTAATCCAATTACAGAGTACCACCTTTTCAAAGTTGGCCTCTTACAGTGTGGTTTGAAGTTTCTGGATGGAGGTCGCCATTTTCGCGGGGTTAGTTAGAAAATTATTACATCAGCGACGAACTACATCTCTAAACGTTTAGGCATTATATATTCTATTTTATCAATAACAAATCAAATGTACAGATAAAACTCATAAAAATATTAGTTAAAATTTGTTTAATATATGGTAGGTTCAAAATACAATTTGATGAGTTTTAATGATAAGGTTTACACCCCAATTTCCGCTGCCAATTTGTAAATCGTAGATTAGGGTGTAATTTTTATCATTAAAACTCATCAAGTCGTAATTCGAACCTATCATATAATATTAAACAAATTTTAATTAATATTTTATGAGTTTTATCTCTACATTTGATTTATTATCAATGAAATAGAATATATAATGCTCAAACGTTTAGAGATGTAGTTTGTCGCTGACGGAATAATCTCCATCCATAGACTTCGAACCAGAAGATGCCAACTTTGAAAAGGTGGTACTCCATACTGGGAAATCGGATTAGGGGTATATGAGTGGATTCATTTTCATTGTCCTGTATTTATCAATGGTATCATGTGGTATTATATTTTGGGTTTTATTTTCCTTTAAGATATTGTACTGGTTTATATCATGGCATTACAAAGTTCATCTGTAGTGCACACTGTGTCAAGTGCACAAACCTATTCAGGGTTCTCACAGAAATTTGAAGACAGAATTCCATGACCTCTCCATGACTAAATTGCTGCTTTCCATGACTTAATTCCTTTCTGGCACAGTTTACAAAATCAGACATGTTATGATCATGAACACCAATTATAATAGTAGAGTGCAATCACAGAGTATGAGAGTTGCGAGACATAAAAAACTAGAAAGCTGTCATAGCCAAGAGGTAAATGCAATTCCGTGACTTTTCACATATCCCTGACTTTCCATGACCAATTTTTTCCAGGATTTTCCATGACTGTGGGAACCATGTAATAATACTGCATTGACAGCTATCATTTTAAAAGTTGATTTCAATTTCCTTCAAACATTTTATTCATCTCTTTTTGGTTGGTCCTTGAATATATTGGCAGGTCGTCTATAAAAGCATGTACATCGTTAAAAAAAGGCTTTTGGCAGGAACTTTTGGCAAGTAGTCTACAGTATCAATGCATGTAAATTTGGGTGAAAGAATCATACATGTACATTAATTCTTAAGAAAAGTTTGTGGTTGTATTACACTATCATTTAGAGGTATTAAAAAGACAGCAGTTGCAGCAAACAATTATTTCATGAGAAATTGTCAAAATATTGTACATAATCTCTAGATCTAGCTGGTACATTAATGTAAACTTGTATCTTTGTAAAATCACTAATTATGAAGTTAAAATCAATTATTCTGATGATCACTAACACAGAAAAGCATATGTGGGACAGGACAGTGTATTACATTGTATGATTGATTTGAAAAATGCCTGACATTTGATAGAATTACATGCTTATTTTGCTCATTTCTCAGCAATTACACATTTTCTTCCCGAGCTATAATTCTGGCACATATCTTTTATATTTTGCTGGTAATTCTATTGGATTCTGTTCGAACTCATTTTAAGATTGTTACTTCAACTGGTAATTTATCTTTAAAGGTGTACTTGTATATGATACGGGCTCAACATAATCTAAAATAAAGTAATTTTTACCATGCAAAATAGTGAAAATTTTATCAAAATCAGATAAAATTAATAAAATATTTACAAAAATATTGGTCATCAACACATGCAAGTAGATACATGTAAGTTTATGATATCATGCCCACATTTTTATTGTTTTCATGTTACCAGATAAAATAATAATTTACTTCATGTGTGTAATAAGTATGTCTTCCAATCCCATGTAGCAAAAGAACTTCCAGCAATAATCAATACAGGTAAGTCACATCAATACAGTTTACAATCCGATTTGTTTCATTCTTTGTAAACAAAATTAAATGCACAATTTTATATACAAAAAAATAAGTTGGGGATACGTGTACACGTACAATGTACGTCAGTATGACATCATCAGCTTGCTACTTGCATATGCTTAGAGCTCTTTCACCAAAATAATGCAGAGGTTAGAATGTCATACATTACTTTATTATCCCTTGTCTAATTTGGATGAATTTTTCACTTTTGTTAAAAAGTAATAAAAGGCAATATCCATGGTTACCCTTATGCTTGACCTCAATGCGTGTTCGCTTTTACACAACACATTATTTTGCGAGATACAAAGCGCTTTGAGATGCCATCCATGAGATTTAAAAAAAATCAAATTACCAGGCAGTGACAGTATTGTTGGAAGTACAGAGCAAAGATCAGGAATATGGTAGGTCTTCTCAAATTGTATTTGGACTGATCCACTTGAGGTTGTTGACAACTGGAGGAGAGGAAGGAGCTAATTCCATGGCCTTGGAGCAGTAGTGGAGAAAGTTGCATCACCAGTAGCTAATTTGTAGGTGCGTAATGATCACAAAAATAAAAAGGCAAGTGCGCCTAGAATGAAAATGACGCACAAGGGATTCCTTAGAATACATGTAATCTGTCATTGACTTTGAAAATCAGGAGACGGACACTGATGTTCATGTATATCCTTTCCTTGACTTGCAGCCAGCAAAGTTGGCGTATGGCAAATGGCACAATAGATGCAGCATTCTGTACTATCTGCAGTCAGTCCAGATCGCCCTAATTCAAGCACGAAGAGCATTACAATAGTCCAGTGTAGATTGCGCTAAACCATGGACTGCTTTGTGGCAAGTAGAAATGTAAAAGGCACTGTTTGATGTTATACTGGTAGGGAGCAGGTTCCAATAGCACTATGAAAGGAGTTACGAAACCAGATGAATGGGTGCAGATTCAGGACACCTTCCATTTCAACTTAAGGCATCTGCAAAAATAACAGAAGTAGATCAACATAAAGCCTTTCCTGCATTAACTATTTAATATTCATTAAAAACTACATGGTTTCAATATCAATTTCCAAACTTTTTTAAAAATGATTAAAAAACAATGTGGGGTTTGTTACATATTTATACTTCAAATATTAACATGTAAAGTCAAGTCGGGGAGGGGGGCTTGATGCCGTGAAGATCTGCTGCACCTCCAAACCATCTCTGTATAGGGAAGGACATTTTAAAGAAATTTTTTTAATATTTATATTAATCAAACATGATTTTAATTCATGCTTTTTTTAAATGTGTTTTAAATGGTTATGGGATAATTCCATCAGTTTGAATAAGAAATTACAAGTTGCCAATTTCACATAACGAAGATCAATTCTGATGTGATAATAAATGCATGTTAGGTGTTGATGTTTCACTTATGCCTATCTATTACGTTTGAATTGACAACAGCATGAACCTTGTAAGAGCATTAATTATTAGACAAGCTTTGTATCAGAGTGGTTACAAAATCAAAATTATTCAACTGCATCTCATGTTCATGCACATGTAAATAATCAAAATAACACAATAATTATTAAAAAAATACCTTCCAAAAAGGATAAATTTGTACACACCATTATATCTGAATGAATATTGTTCTTTTAGTCCACCTATAATGATACAGCTGATGAGAGTTTGAATGATGGTATCAAGATGGTGCTTCTACCAGGGCTGCAAAAGAGAGAAAAAAATAAAATGTTAACCTCAATCATGCCAAGAAATTGCAAAATCTACAAGTACATGTCCCAGCCATGGCACATGCACAGTAGGTAAGACGTAAAATATATGGTGAAGTAAGCCTAAGGGTCTTACAAGTAATTCTTTGCATGTGCCACTCATTAATGTACATGCAATTTCAATGTTCAATTTTTACATGGAACTGTGACAGCAGTGTCAGTGTGAGGAACATATTAATGCAAAGAGTATTCAGCAACTGTCTGCAGCTTACTTTATGTCACTTCATTTTTTTCTTTTTACCAATAATAATATGAATCTTTTAAAGTGCATAGCTTTCGGAATGGGCAGGAACCCTTTCAAATATGGCTGGCAAAATGAGGCATTTAGAAAACTCTGTAGGATTTTTCAGACCTGTAAGTTATGGTCTAACTTTCAGATTTGAGAATTCTAGATCTAATCATCATCTTGATTTTTAACTTCCACAAATTAAAGACAATCTGTATAAAAGCTTTAAATATACAATAGTAATAGGCCCTAAATGTGGTTAAGTTTAGGCCTTACATTATTTTTATTTTATTTTTACTATCGGTAGGCCTATGAATATATTATTATTCTTATACTTTATCTTTAGCAGTTTTAGAACACATTAAATTGAATAGATATTTGACAAAAAAATCTAACAAATTTTGAGGTAAAATTAGTTTTCTGGAATCGCCAGATCAACCGTTGTGAAACTCTATTAGCGCCAAATTACACTCTAAACTTGTCATTAGAACGTCCAAACCGATACACGTCAGCCTGGAATCTAGTACTAGCACAATCAGCTATGCATTTGCACCAATTCCCTCTGTATTTTCTTGCATGTGGACGTCTCTCGACTTAAAGGTCATGTCATTGTGTTATATAGCTTGGGAATTGCAAGCAAGTGATCCTTTGAAAGGTTTACCTGCTTAAAATTAACATTTATTAAGCCTTAATTTTGTATATTTAGATTACAAAGGCTTGCAAATTGGAAAAATTAAATGTTTGCCCAAAAATTATTGTGGGAAAGGTGGATTTTTTAAGGGAAATCCATCTTTGTGTACCAAGTTCTACAGGCAACAGACTTGTCTAGGCTCCGTGAATGAAAATACCCCTAGTACAATGTAAAAATGATAAAAATATCATCACAGAGTCCCCTAAGTACAGTTAGGACCATTGACAGATAAGGTGCCCCAAGATTGCGCTCATCCGAATCTGCGCGATTCTGATAATGGAAGATACGCAACGACTCCAAACAAAAAATAATCTTTACACCTGAAAGAGCCTACATGTACTGTACTTACATTGTCTTACCTACATGTACTGCCCGATGCCTCCTGACATGTAGAGCAACAACAAAGGACCTCCACTCCTGGCGGCCAGTGGTTCTGGACCGTCTTCTGGAAACTCCCCCGGGCTAGGTCATATTCACCGACTTCATCTCCTCCTCAAATGTGATGCCAGGACAGGTAGTTTTGGGTCTCCCTCTCTTTCTCCTGAAATGTCATAAACAGATCTATTCATAAACAAGATGAATGCCTCTGGCCGTCTCACCTGCATCACGCGATTCAATATAGCAGCAGTGCTGATTTTGAAAACTACTATAACTCGCACAAGATGTTCAGTGATACTTGGTTACTCTTATTTCTACGTTTTATGAACTAGACCCATACACTTATAGAGATATGATGGTAATTCAACAAATACCCCCAACGTGGCCAAAGTTCATTGACCTTACATGACCTTTGACCTTGATCATGTGACCTGAAACTCGTACAGGATGTTCAGTGATACTTGATTACTCTTATGTCCAAGTTTCAAGAGAAAGATCCATCAACTTTCCAAGTTATGATGGTAATTCAACAGATACCCCCATTAAGCCAAAGTTCATTGACCTTTGACCTTGGTCATGTGACCTAAAATGCGCAAAGGATGTTCAGTGATACTTGATTACTCTTATGTCCAATTTTTATGAACTAGACCAACACACTTTCAAAGTTATGGCGGTAATTCAACAAATACCCCAATTTGACCAAAGTTCATTGACCCTAAATGACCTTTGACCTTGATCATGTGACCTGAAACTTGCACAGGATGTTTAGTAATACTTGATTACTATTATGTCCAAGTTTCATGAATCAGATCCATAAACTTTTAAAGTTATGATGGTAAATCTACAGATACCCCCAATTCGGCCAAAGTTCATTGACCCTAAATGACCATTGACCTTGGTCATGTGACGTGAAACTCATGCAGGATGTTCAGTGATACTTGATTAACCTTATGTATAAGTTTCATGAACTAGGTCCATATATTTTCTAAGTTATGATGACATTTCAAAAACTTAACCTTAGGTTAAGATTTTGATGTTGATTCCCCCAACATGGTCTAAGTTCATTGACCCTAAATGACCATTGACCTTGGTCATGTGACGTGAAACTCATGCAGGATGTTCAGTAATACTTGATTAACCTTATGGCCAAGTTTCATGAACTAGGTCCATATACATATTAAGTTATGCTGTCATTTCAAAAACTTAACCTCAGGTTAAGATTTGGTGTTGACGCCGCCGCCGCCGCCGTCGGAAAAGCGGCGCCTATAGTCTCACTCTGCTATGCAGGTGAGACAAAAATCTGACTTAAAATGGTGGGAATTAAAATAATGAATTTAGGGCATTGGCAAGAGTTCCATATGCACCCCCACTAAAATTGAAAATAAAAACATGAAGGTTCAGAATAATATATCGAGCACAATATAGAACATATATGATGGGGGAGTGGATAGTACTAGGAGTGGAAATACATACTAAAATATGGCTTTATTCCGTCAAATTTCGAGCATGTATGGATGTATCTAGTGTGTGTAATTGTCTATAGACATCGGTTTATTTACTCAAGGGTCTGTGAGTCAAGTCTAGACGAACTATTGGCTGATAATCGTTAAAATACCCCTTCCGGCATCAGCACTTCTCGCTAGCATAGCAGGACAGGTCTTGACTGCAAATAAAACGAGGTGATCTCAAGTCCCAACTAAGGTGCCAACACAAGGGTAAAAAAAATATAGAAAAATCTGAAGTGAACGAACTGGAATGGAATTAAGTCTCAACAATCTTATTTTTTGTCATGTTGGTGGGGGGTACATTGGAATTGCATATGGAACTCTTTCCAGGGCATTTCATGTGACGTCCTCAAAATGCAGCCTCTGTGACTGTGCTTTCTTATCGAAATCTTCGCATCATGTGTAATAGGTCTGTGTAAAGTGAATAGGTGCGCAGACATCGGCCACTATTAGTATTACCCAGTTGTTGTGTGTACGGACAGGTTGTGCATGTCCGGACGATCAATTTTAGAAAGTCATTTGGAAAAAATTACAAGCAAAGTTCCATCAATTTTTAGTACAAAATATGAGGAAATATTACAAAGAACAAAATAGAAGATGATAACAAGTATTGAATTCATATTTTTAGTGTAATCCAAAGATAAAAAGAAGGCTTCAAAAAGATAAACTATCCGGACACCCGACCCCCATCCTAGTACCAGTATGGTTGGAACTACATGTACCCCTTATCGACCACCTAATCTTCTAAGCATCATATCTGCGAAAATATTCATTGATTTTACCCAGTTTTCGTCTCATTTGTGCAGAAAATTGAGCAGATCAGATTCCCATGTTTCGCTCGGCGACTCCGATTCAACCCGTGTATATATCGATGACCAACAAATACGACGATTTTACATTTGCTCATTTGCACCCGTCTTTTGAAACCGACCACCCGCCGTACACCAAGTTTACGGCCGATTCTAGTCACGGTGGCGAAATATTTTTATTCTTCCAAATCAATTCTACGATGTCAACAGGCTTAATAATCGTCTCACTACTTCCACTGCGAGCTCCGGCACATGATTCGACGATTGACGACGGATATTTGTTCTAAAGCCATTTCCTATCGGATTTCTTGGTTTTTCAGCGGGGTTTGGGTCTGGTCAATACAATTTTGATTAATTCTACTAAAATTTTACTCTTTGTTCCATTTTTTTGTCGTAAAATTGATTCTTACCGTTTCTATGGACACTGCGCCTACTCTCCCGCGCGTATCGTTTGTAATACGCAATAATTTTAACGCGCGCAAGGTGGTCGGTTTCAAAAGAGGTGGTCGTAATGTGGTAGTCTCACCATATGGTATACCCAGTTGTTGTGGGTCTGGACAGGTTGTGTGTCCGGACGATCAATTTTAGAAAGTCATTTGGAAAAAATTACAAGCGAAGTTTCATCAATTTTTGGTACAAAATGTTAGGAAATATTATAAAGAACAAACAAGAAAATGATTACAACTGTTGAATTTATATTTTGTGTGTAATCCAAAGAAAAAAAGAAGGCTTCAAAAATATAAAGTGTCCGGACACCCGACCCCCATCCTACCACTAACTTAATAATTTTGTTCAATCAAAATGTAAGTAAATGACCATGACTGGCCGAGATATTCTCCCAAGAAAATCAATTATTTCTCTTAATTTTTTATGAGACTTTTTGCACACTTACTCATAAGAATACAAGGAACATCATCAATTGAAAGATTTTGGGTACTGTAAAATAACAGGAAATTCACGTTAAATCTAAACTCAAATCGTTTAGGTGTGCTGTGTGCAGACTTGAGACCACCAGCCAGTGGTCCACATCACAGCAGCGAGCAGGCGCTCGGGGCCGGGCGAGCGCCCGGTTAGACAGGATGGGATTGCCAGTGTCATGTCATTTTCATTGACGAAATCTTTAGCTAGTTGCAAGCCGGGGCATTTAACAAACTACGAAAAGAAAATCATAGAAAATGGTTATCTAACTTACTGTTTAGCCTACTGCAAATGTCTTCGAAGTCGTTGTCCATATCTATCCCGTATTCTTTAAGTAGTTGAATAATTATTATTAACGGCCTTCTTCGTTACACTTCTCGATCGAGCTCAATTAACTGCAACGCATGCAACGCAAACGGAATTCTTTTCAAACGTTGGCGGTAAGTGCGCATGCGCAAGCCTGTCGCCGCCCACCCCCCCCCCCGGCGAATCAATTTTTAATTTTGATAGGGGGTGAGCTGAGGGGGTCTAAGTTATGGGTTTGATTACTTTTTTGTGTGGTATTTCTGATTTTCAACAGAAGGGCAATAACACACAAATACCACATATTTGAATTGACATTACTACACAATGGGCTAATGTGGTTACATGCTAATTCCATGTGGTAATTTTGATTCACCACAGCAGTATAACAATACCACACAAATACCACATATTTGAATTGACATTACCACACAATGGCATCATGTCAGTGGCGTAACAGGCGGGGGGGCTGGGGGGCAAGGTGCCCCCCTGGCGGATTTCACCGGGAAAATAAAAAAACGGGAAAAAGAAAAAAAGGGAGGGAGAAAGAAAGGGAAAGGGGGGGAAAGGGGAAAAGGAAAAGTGAAAAGAAAACGATTTTCTTTTAGTGGAAAAGGAAAAAAAGCGGGAAAAGGCACGAAAGAAGAACATTTGACAAAGAACAAATCATTCCGAATTAGGCTTATGTGATGCAATAGCATGATGGGAAATAAATTAAAAATGACAATGGCAAACAATAGAAAGAAACTGAGGTAGAATGGAATTAGTCAAAAGCTAGATTAGAAAACAAAGAAAAGGGACAATAATAAAATAATAATAACACGACCGGGCTGCCGAGGATTGACAATAAAGAGCGGGAACAATTTAAAGATGGGCTGCATACAACATTGTGCTATAAGCTTGTTAAATTTTAAGCAAATCATAATTAAGCTACCGGGCTTTGCCCCGGACCCCATCTATATAACCATATAAATTGGCGCTATATAATGCCCGCCGTTCAATCACTGGCGTACAGGCGCGGGGGAGGGGGGGGGGGGGTCTTGGTTCCACACCCAAGAGGAAATAAAAGAAATTATAGGAGAGTATAATGAAATGAATGGAAACAATGAAATGTGTTATTTGCTGAATATAATGGAAAAAATCCATCAAATAATTAGAATTTAATTTCAATAGGCAATTTTTTTCCAGCTCGCTTTGCACGCTGGCGACTTTTAACAAAATTTAATTAAATTCAATTCACTTTATTGACATCCATTAAAAAGGTACAATATACAATATCATATGAACAATAAAACAATACATAAACAAATCAATATAATGAAAAATAAAAAGAGTAGAACCAACATGCAGTGGATGTAGAATGTAAATTTTCCCTCATTGCTATCTTTTGCCCCCTCAAATATATTTGGTTCATTACGCAACTGGGTTGAATAATTGTGTTGTGTGAAAACTATATTCTGTATATACCCGCGATTTGATTAAAATAGGTTTAAATGGCTCTGATATCAAGAAGTTCCAGGGGCCCCGTCCCGGATCCCAACCGCACAGCACTGCCGTATATGAGTATGGAAGGGTTGGGCCATTGGCCCCCAAAAGTTCTACAAACGAGAACAAAAAAAGGAGAAATGAAAGGCAAAGGCAAAGTGTAGGATATTTTATTTACTGAATATGATTTTCAAAATATCTCAAAGTTAGATTCTCATGAAAATGTGATTTTTTTTTCTCGCTCGCTTCGCTCGCTCAGGACTTGTATAAAGCAGCTTTTTGGCAAGTGTGTCATACTGCGCCCCTCGTTATTTTTACTCTTCACGCTTCTGCCGCAAAGATTCCTGTTCATAACATGGCGTACAGACCATAAAAAAGGGAATGGAAAGAGAGAAGAGTGAAATATATCTTGTCAAAATCTATCACAAAATTGGATTTTTGTATTAAAAATGTCAAAATTTTTGCTCGCTCGCTTCGCTCGCTCGCATAAAAAAAGAAAATTTCTGCCCGATACGCAATATCTGACCCCCTCAAAATAGTCGCTTCATTCATGGACCTATCACAATAGGTCCATGCTTCATTACACCATTAAGCCTGTTCATACCATGATATGACCGGGAATTAAATGTTTGGCTCTTGCCCCCCCTGGCCACCGACCCCTGTTACGCCACTGCATCATGTGGTATTGCATTCATGAGGTAAGTTTGATTTACCGCAGAGCATAACACCACAAAAATACCACATATTTGAATTTACATTACCACACAATGGCATCGTGAGGTAAATGCATTCATGTGGTAATTTTGATTTACCACAACAGTATAACAATACCACACAAATACCACATATTTGAATTTACATTACCACACAATGGCATCGTGAGGTAAATGCATTCATGAGGTAATTTTGATTTACCACAGAAGTATTCAATACCACACAAATACCACATATTTGAATTTACATTACCACACAATGGCATCATGAGGTAACATGCATTCCTGTGGTAATTTTGATTTACCACAGAAATATAACAATACCACACAAATACCACATATTTGAATTTACATTACCACACAATGGCATCATGAGGTAACATGCATTCATGTGGTAATTTTGATTTACCACAGAAGTACCACATAGACAACAAATTACCACAGCTACCAGCTGACGTTACCACACAAGGATATGGAAAATTACCACAGATGTTCATGTGGTAACCATGTGGTAACCTACATTCATGTGGTAATTCGTGTGGTAAAGCCGGGTACCACACAGATATACCACACGACATTTTCGTAAGGGAAGGTTAATCAAGTATTACTGAACATCCTGCCTGAGTTTCAGGTCACATGACCAAGTTCAAAGGTCACTTAAGGTCAATGAACTTAGACCATGTTGTGGAAATCAACATCAAAATCTTTGAAATGTCATCATAACTTAAATAATACATGGGCCTAGTTCATGAAACTTGGACATAAGGTTAATCAAGCTATTACTGAACATCCTGCCTGAGTTTCAAGTCACATGACCCAGGTCAAAGGTCATTTAAGGTCAATAAACTTTGGCCAAGTTGGGGGTATTTGTTGAATTACCATCATAACTCTGTAAGTGTATTGGTCTAGTTCATAAAACTTGGACATATAAGAGTAATCAAGTATCACTGAACATCCTGTGCGATTTCCAGCTAGGTCACATGACCAAGGTCAATGGACTTTGGCCATGTTGGGGGTATTATGTTGAATAACCATCTAACTCTAAAAGTGTATGGATCTCATTCATAAAACTTGGACAGTATAAGAGTAATCAAGTATCACTGAACATCTCATGCGAGTTTTAGGTCACATGATTAATGTCAAAGGTCATTTAAGGTCATTGAATTAGGCCATTTTGGAGGTAATTATTAGATTGCTGTCATAACTTTCAAAGTTTATAGATATAGTTTATAAAATGTGGATATAGGGGTAATCAAGTATTACTGACAAGTCTGAGGTCGCATGATCAAGGTCAAATGTCATTTATTGTCAATGAACGTAGTATTGTATAATGTATCATTATATGAATGGTGTTTTTGGTGAATAATTATTTTATAGTAGTTTTCAAAGTCAGTACAGCTGCAATAATGAATCACGCGATGCAGGTGAGACTGCCAGAGGCGCTCCACTTGTTCTTTTTAACGATATCAGCTTCCAATCGCACCACTCTTTCCATGTGAAATATTTTGGTCACTTGAAAATGGTAATGGTATTGTAGGCCTATTACAGAACGTGTGTTTTCTGTAGAAAAAGTTGAGAAAACAGCAAATTCACTGATGAGCTTACATCATTTTATTATTTTGAGAATATGAAGACTTTGAAAATGTGTTTTTGACAAGTTTTCATCATCTTTCTATTCAAGTTCGCTTTGGAAGGATCTTACAAAATGATCATATGAATTTCCTGACACATGCATTTGGTAATACAATCACTACAGGATGGGGGGTCGGATGTCTGGACACTTTAAAATTTTGAAGCCTTTTTTCTGTCATAATCTTTGCCTGGCTTGAATAACATCTTAAATTATGAATTCAATTAGGCACAGGAAATACTATTTTTGCATGATAAATCGAGTGCACTGGTTAATGATCTTTAGATGTTTGCCACAAATCTGAGAAAGATAATTTGTTCAAATATCAAAATTGGTATTGTTTTTATCGTTTGAAAACAAATGCAAATGCGTAGCTCTAAGTCTAAGACTAAGAGCATGAAGAGGAAGAGTAAGACTAAGTCAAGACTCAGAGTAAGACTAAGTTCCCCCCCTCCCCCCATCACTGATCACACCACCAAATAAGTCAACTAACCTCTAGGCTCTACGACTACGGCTCAAGTCTAACGTTAGTCTTAGAAAAAAGGTCAAGGTCGGATGCAGGATCTTCTGACTGTTCCTCTAAATCTGCTAGCAGATAGAACTGACTGTGTCTTAGCTTCTTGACTTAGCCTAGTTATAAACACTCCACTCCAGTTACACAATGAACCTAGCTATCACATGCACAAACAACGTGCTATATCCGGGGAATTAACTCTTGTGCAATGCGAATTACTGTATCACAGAATCGTGATTGCCCCATTGGATATGTGTGCATAAGAATTGAACGTTGACGTGGGCTGCATGCCTCCAGCTAGCTCCAAAGAAGATCCGTAGAGCAGCTTGAGCACTAACATAGACAAACTTGCGCTCTTATATCTTTGCTGTACACATACAGCGCTTGACATATCTCCCGAGCTAGCCCTAGTCTGCTATGCAGACTCTGAATGGCTCGTGAAGTGGGATCTGCAGCTGGTTTGCGAAGCAAACCAGCCTGAAAGGGCGAGCGAAGCGAGCCATTTCAGAGTCTGCTTCTTCTTTGGAAATCTTGTTCCCACGGTCAAAATAAGTCCCACCCACCCAAAATTTCAGAGAGCTTTCATTGGATAACTTCATCTGTCTGTAAACCAAATTTTATGACCACTGAGGAGTATAGATAATCCCCTACTTCAACCACAGAGCCATGAGCAGGGTTATTATGTAATACCCTCGCTCAGGCCATCAGACAGTGTTTACATATGACATTCCACTGAGCAGCTGCATGTATGGCCAAAACCTTGCTCCATGGCCCAAAATAGTGGATGGTTTTATCATAGCTCTATATATATATTCAATTCAATTCAATCTTTATTTCGCAAATAGGATAAAAATACAAGGAAACATCAAATAATGTGATTAGATAATAAAAATAAATTGCGTGGCTTCCCATGAAGGTAATAAGAAACATGTGAGGCTCGCCAAAACATAGTAAAAACAAAACAACATTAATACAAAACAGAATATCATATCATTATAGTTAATAGTGTATATAAAAAGGAGAAAAAAGCACGAGTTGAGGGGGGTAGATACGTTACAAGTATGCATTGATATCATGTGTGAGAATTAATAATAATTTACTAGAAAATTTGAATACTGTTTTCTAAAAAAATATATAAATTGTGAATTAGTTATTATTTGGGGAATCTCATTCCATTGTTTGGGACCCCGGGGGGGGCACTCAGTATATAATGCATAGTGGGTATGTGCCGCGGAGGGGACCCCCATTTTTACACTCAAATTTCCGTTCCGAGGCATAGCATTTTTGTCTTATTGAGAAAAAGAACATAGAAAGCCGCTCCAGAGCATAGCATTTTCTTCTTCTCGAGATAAAAAGAAGAAAAAAAAATCCACTCCAGGGCTTCGCATATTTTCCGTTACGCCGTTCCGGTCGCAATTTTGGTGAAAAGCGGCCGCAGTTCGCTGTCCGACCATCGCCTCTCCGCTAGCGCGCCCGTCAGTCGTGCCGCCGGGCTAGCTGCATGTACGTTCCATAGGGATGCATACGCACTCGCACACAGGCGACCCGTTCCAAGGACCCCCGTTTTCACAAACATTTGTAGTTCCAAAGCTCGTTCCGAGGACCCTCCTTTTTACAATGAGCCCGCTCCAAGGCCCCCGTTTTTTGTCTCGCCCGCGGCACACCCCTACCACTTTTTTGGTCGAGTGCCCCCCCCGGGTTTGGGACCTACATAACTCAGCTTCGTGACTATAGACCTAATAGACCATAAATGAAATTTATTGGAAGAACGGGTATTATGGTTATGAACTTGATTATTGCATTGAAAAAGATCTGAAAACTACATGGGTAACAACTACCTCTTCTTGAACTTATAGATAAATATTGTCACGGTGAGTTCTCGCTTATTAAAGGGGAATCCAGCCTTGGCCATAAAATGTTGTGTTGGGAAGGAGAAAAATAAATTAAACAGAATGGTGAAAGTTTGAAAGAAATCGGACAAGCAATAATAAAGTTATAGCTGCTTTAAAATTGAGATCACTAATACTATGTAGATTTCAAATTGGCAACTAGGTAAGTAAATTATGACAAGGGGCAAGGACAACTTTCCCATAGGCCATGTATTTTATTATCAGGGATTTGTGGTTTTCTCCTAAGTACCCATTCCCCTGGGGCAGTAATCTAAATATAACCCAGGTAGTATATTGTTTTATGCCCTCATGAAAGAAAAATATAATTTGAAATAAAACTTTTGGGAAAAATGACATTTTAGTCATAATATGTATTGGAGTACATGGAAGAGTAGTCCTTGCCTTACATCACTATGACATCCCATATGCGGCCAATTTGAAGTCTCCATGGGTATAGTGATTGCCAATATTTTCAACTTTTAAAAATTCATAACTTTCTTGTTGTTTGTCCAATATTGTTCAAACTTTCACCTATCAACTTGTCTGATTTTTATTTTCCTTATAAAAACAAGTTTTTATTTGCCGGTTGGATTCCCCTTTAAATAAAGGTGCGGATGGTGCTATTAGAATAGGTAATTATTCTTAAACATTTCTTTTGAATATTGAGTCCAATTCATATGAGGTTACATTGGTATTGCAATATTTTAAATAAGAGAAAATCATGGAATGGTATCAAGTTGTCAGATTTTTATGAAGCAAACTAAGCTTAAGTTTGTAAATTAAACCAGTATTCCTTAAAACATTTATCATATGGTACTTAAAACCCAAAATATCAAACTCAAAAACACCATTCTCATAAAATTCAGAACTTAAATATTAAATATGATAGTTTACAAAATGAAAATCTTAAATTTCACGATTGTAAGTTTGTAAACTATCATACTTTTAATCAAACAGGATAGCTATGTTTTATTTTGTTCCTGTTTGGAATTAACTTCTAACCATAGTTTCTTGATTGGACCTTGTATTTGTAGTCACTTCTCCATGCTACTGTATTCAACCTGTTTAACTGTTATGTTAGCTCAGTTTGATATTAATTAGCCTTAATTAGCCTTGTGTAAGTTGTCATGCCCAGCAACATTCGTTCACCTTTGTATTAAAAGTGTTTTTATGCCAGCCATAATGTATGTGATAATCAGGTACTTTCAAACTCAAAAGTATGCTGAATGAAAATGTTGGCAATTTTTTTATATAAACCTAAATCGGATCTATTTGATTTAAATCAGATTTTTTAAAATTTCAATCTGATTTTTTCTAACAAATTTTTTTTAACAAAGTGCAAACACCCAAAATATAACCCTTCACACTGACATCAATTTTAAAATTATGCATTTCACCACCAAAATTATTCTTAACTATTTCATAATCAAATCCAGTCAAAATATAATTTATAGAAAATATTAAAGCCATAAAGAAGCTGACATTTTCTGCTGTGTCTAAAGTACATGTAGAGAGCTTCTACTTATTGGTTCAAAGTAACTGTCTTGGTACAGCTAATGCTGCAAACATGCAAAGTTGGTGCTCATTTTCAAAGCTCTTGGTATTTAATGAGGATCAGTTTATTTGGAAGAATTCCATGACTCAGAGATTCAAGTTCTCCAAAGAGATATATTTTTTAATTTTTATTTTCAGGTCAAGGATTGAAGATCATACATGTTAAAGAAAACTGCATTTATCTTTTGTTTGTTTCAACCCCAAGTTGTTCTTTGAGCCACAGTTGGAACGACTGTTTCAAAGCATTGTCTTTCAATTGTCGACTGCATTTATTTTTGTTTGTATCAACCTTAAAGGAATGGACCGGGCTGAAAATATTCAGATCTAAATAAATAGAGTAAAATGATGAAAATTTCACCAAAATTGGATGACAAATAACAAAGTTATTGTATTTTAAAGTTTATCAGTATTTTGTGAAAACAGTTATATTTACATCGTCATGAATGTTCATTTGGTGGGTTGATGATGTCACATCCCCTCTCTCCTTTGTACTCAATTCAAAATATTCACTTAAAAATGTACAAACATAAATCATTTTGGCAAAGGGCACTAAAATGTATAGTTGTTATGATTTAGTCATGTTAGTGCCCTTTGCCAAGAACATTCATACATATTTTAAAATAAATGTACATGTACTTAATTACTGAACCTTTTTCAGTGAACTGGCTGAATGAAGCACAATCCTACTCAGAATGTCTGAACAGGCTTTTTCTAGTATAGGATCCATGGTTATAACCCATCCTGGCAAAAATCTATCATGTTGAGATTCAGCCTAATAAGTTCAGAGTTCCTTTACTTTCTTGAAAACTGCCCTCTAAAACACTTTTGAATTTTGACATAAAGAAACAAGAAATTTGTTTTACTATTATACATACAAGTTGAGTAGGGGTCGCATATAATGTAGGCTACATGTTCATCTTTGGTTTTGCAAGATTGACTTGATTTCATTGATTTGATTTCAATTGTTCTGAGTAGATATGAAGGATTTATTCCTGTTCTCATGATATAAAGTTGGTAAAATCTTTCTCTTTTTAATTTAAAAAGTAAAACTGCCACAAACAATAAAAAATCCCAAATAATTTGTACATGTTTCAATGGAAGTGATTTAAAGGAAAAGTCATGCACCCCAACAAAAAGCTGCTTTGAATAGTAAGAGAAAATCAGACAAGCATAACGCTGAAAATTTCATCAAAATCCGATCTAAAAGAAGAAAGTAATGACGTTTAAAATTTTTGCTTAATTTCACAAAACCGTGGTTATATGCAAATCCTTGTCGGTATGCAAATTAGGGCGATGACATCACTCATTTTTTTTTGTATTTTATTATGTGAAATATGAAATATTTTTATGAAAAAAAATCATTCCTCCCTGACCATGTGGGATTACATTGTTTTAACATTTTGTAGTTCAAACAAGAGGGTCCTATTTGTTAAATTCGTAAAAATTGAAATGTTGTATAATTCAAACAGTAAAAATGCAAAAGCAATAGTGAGTGAGTGACATCATCGACTCTCTAATTTTCATATCACTGAATTGTCATTATAATAACTGGGGGCCGTTTCATAAAGCTGTTCACAAGTTAAGAGCGACTTAAAGAACGACTGGTGAACACTTCTTACGCGATAAACCATCGCCAATGTATATACAATTTACCACAAGAAAGGATCTCAAATCGTTCTTAAAGTCGCTCTTAACTTACGAACAGCTTTATAAAACACCCATCTGTTTTGTGAAAAATAAGCAAAACTTTAAAATGTTATCATAAACTATTTTACATCCGATTTTTATGTAGTTTCCAGCGTTATTCTTGTTTGATTTTTCTCTATGTTTATCCAATTAAACTCTTTTTTTCTGGGGTGGATATGACCTTTAAATCAATGATTTGAAAAAAATGATCACAGTGATTTAAATCGCGATTTAAATCTCGATTAAAATCAACGTGATTTAAATCAGCCAATCCTGCTGAATGAACTGAATATGAAAACAATTAGCTTTGTCAACACATGCAATGTCGATGCCAAAGATGTGAAAGTTGCATATTGGTATGCCCGGGAGCTATATGCCTTGATGCTTTACTCATTAGTGCAAACTGCTTACATGTACTATGCCCCATTGCTTTGAAGGATAATTATTTTGTTTCAAAATATTAATTTGTTGGATTTGAATTGTGGAAAGTAGGTAATTTTTTTTTGTTGTCTGTTAAATATGTGCTTACCAGTTATATTGGCTGTAGTGCACTAGCGTACCTACGGGGGGGGGGGGCAATCTGCCCCCCCCCCCTGACGAGCCACAACCCATACAAAAGACATATCCCTGCCCCCCCCCCCTGACGAGCTTGAAAGACCTTTATTGCCCCCCCCCCCCCGGACAAACTTGAAGGCCTTTTTCTTTTTTTTTGCATGTCAATATTTTTTCTGGTACGAAAACCTTTATTTTCGATTGAGGACCTTTTCTTTCTTTTTTTTTTTGCTTGTCAAATTTTTTGGCGGGCAAATTTTCCCCTCCTGTGGAAAATCCTAGGTACGCCACTGTTGTAGTGTATGCTACTTCTTCTAAAAAAAATGCATTTCATAGGCGGATCCAGGGTGGGCCCGGGGTGTCCGGTGTGATGATGAACAGTGTATATTACAGGGGCCGTGGAAATGGTTTTCAAAGTAGGGGGGGGGGGGCTGATGACGCAAAAAATCACAATCATATGGTCATTTTTACGATTATGTACACGGCTTTGAAAGTGGGGTCACCCCCCCCCCCCGCTTCCGCGGCCCCTGTATTTTATGTGCAATGGGGATGTCTGAATCTCATCTGTAAATGAAATATATATAATTTATCTTTATTTGATATTAGCCATAAAACAAAACATCAAAACATTCACAATAGGCTTAATGAAGAAGGAAACATTGAAGTCGAAAGAATAGAATTATAAAGAAAATGTGAAACTAAATGCTAATGGCAGGGCAAACAAAACTTAATTTATTAAGATGTAAGAAGAAGGAACGGAAAAGAAGAAAAGAGACAAAGAGAAAGAGAAAGAAAAGATAACAAGAAGGAAAGGAAGGGGAAGAAATAAAGAGGGTATAAGAAAGGAGAACAAGTCATATCTTATGTGAGTAGTACATAAGGTTAATGTTGCACGCTAAAATTTCATATAATTTCTTATTTTGTACTTTAGAAAACGGTTTGGTTCATTAAAGGTCAAGTCTACCTCAGAAAAATGTTGATTTGAATCAATAGAGAAAGATCAGACAAGCACAATGCTGAAAATTTCATCAAAATCGGATGTAAAATAAGAAAGTTATGACATTTCCAAGTTTCGCTTATTTTTAACAAAATAGTTATATGAACGAGCCAGTTACATCCAAATGAGAGAGTCGATGATGTCACTCACTCAATATTTCTTTTGTTTTTTTATTGTTCGAATTACACAATATTTCAATTTTTACGAATTTGATGATTAGGACCTCTTTGCCTGAAGCATAAAATGTTAAACGTGTTCAGGGAGGAATGAAACTTCATTTCACCATGACAATGACAAGAAAATAAAAATATTTCACATTTCATATAATAAAATACAAAAGAAATAGTGAGTGAGTGATGTCATCAGTTCCCTCATTTGCATACCGACCGAGATGTGCATATCAAACTGTTTTGTGAAATGAAGCGAAACTTTTAAATGTCATAACTTTCTTATTTTACATCCGATTTTGATGAAATTTTCAGTGTTATGCTTGTTGAATTTTTCTCTTTTTATTCAAATCAAGTTTTGTTGGGGTGGACTTGTCCTTTAATCAATCAGTTCCATTATATTGTAGAAATGATAAAGATACACGTAGGATGATAATAACATTAAAAAAAACAGGACATTGGAGGAAAGGAAGAAGAATGAGAGAGCAAATGAAATAAAAATGAAAAATAAAATTAGAAAAAATAAGAAAGGAGGAGGAAGGGAAAGAATGAAAGAAAGAAAGAGAGAGAGAGAGAAAGAGATAAAAATGAAAAAAAAGGAAGGAAAAAATGAATGAATGAAAGAAAGAAAAAGGAAGAAAGGAAAGGAAAGAAAGGAAGATATAAAGAGAAAAAGAAGAGAGAAAAAAGAAAGAAAACAAAAGAGAAGAAAAGAGGAAAAGAAAAAAAAATCAAGAAGAATGAAAAGAGGAAAAAAGAAAAAAAAGGAAAGAAAGGAAGAGAAAGAAAGAAAAAGACAAGGTTTATTCCATGTCACTTATAAAAGACCCGGGGGGGGGGGGGTGATCAGGGCATCTTCTACACATTCATATACTGTATTAGTTCCATACACGTTCCTTGCTGTAACAAAAAATGTTTCAAAATATGCCCTATGCTATTATAACCATGAGCTATTACAGACTTTGGTATCATCATGGACCTATCATCCAAACCATTCCATCTCCTGACTACTCAAGTACATTCATATACGTATCTATGCATGTATATGGATCCTATGTGTATGTAGCAAGCCCCAAAAGTGAAAGAGGAGTATACCCTATTTGTTTAGATTCCACAAGATAAGAAATGGTCAGAACAGCTGGATCCTAATCCCTCTCTTGCCCCTACTTCCACAAATCTGCTGTCAATCATGGTATCTACTGGCAACGGAGGGTTTCAGCAAGCTCCGCCTTGTGTACACGTTTCGTGTACATTGGTCAAACATGTTGTAGACCCAGATCTGCAGGCTCTAGTAGACCTAGTCTGCTATGCAGACTCCTTGAATCAGCTGTGATACACACACTGCAGATGTGGGTCTACAGTTGTAGACTAAGCTAGCCCGGCGCCATCCACTCCAGCGCCACTGCACTGCACTTGCTCGGTGGATGGATCATGGAGAGCTCTGCGACCGCTAGCTCGTGCATAGCGCATGCGGGAGAAGATTTTCGAGATATTCGTGCGCGGTGTCTATGGCCTGAAGCCCATGCCCAATCGTGCCCAATGCATGAGCTGCGCGTGCGTGCGTACGACGTACGTACCGGGAAATTTGAAAAATAAATGCAAGCAAACGCAACGGAATTTTTGGCGTCCACATTGCTGAAAATATCTAGTTTCGACTGCAAGTTTAAGCTGAAAATATCTTAAGATGGAGCGAGACAACGAATCGAAGTCTACCGATGAATGGGAACTGAGTAAAGAGAATGTTCTGCCTTTGAAACAAGGTCGAAAAATGACGAATCTCACGGCTGCTCTTCAGCCACAAAACTTTGATCGGCAGCAGCAGCTGATTTTGCAGAGACAGTAAGTATGAAGGGGGAGGGGGTAAGCTAAGGAGGGGGTCTCATCATGTCTGTGTCTTTAGATTAATCTCGACATGAATTTCTGGCGCTAATGCAGTTTCGCCCCGGCCAACTTCGAGCAAATTTCCCCACCAGCTGACCAGAAATTGTTCACAAATGTCCCCAAACTAGGCACAAGCTCACGGCGGGATTTTCGTTTAACTAAGTCTAGACATGTCATGAGTTTTGACTTTTGTGATATTTTCTTCTTGGTTAAAAGTCGATCATTCGAAACTTTTTTACCACAAATTTGTGAAAGATGATTTGTTAAGAACTTAAGATACTAAAATTGGCATAGTTTTTATTGTTTGTAAACAAAGTGCATAGCTTTAGTCAGTAGAGGCGCACGGCCAATATTGGAGACTGTCTCCAATGTGGGAGATTATCTCCAATATCAGAGACTTTTGTAAAGAATTTGGGTATCCAATTTCAGAGACAGTCTCCAGTTTTGGAGACCAATTTCCTTTGTTTACATTTGCTGCAAAAGGATTACCTTGGCGGCAAATAAAAATGTGATAAGCAGATTCCTCATGAAAAATTACCCCTTTTCACCGTCTACTTTAAAATTTCACCGTCTACTTTTGTTTTGATAAGGTCTTAAGGATTTTTGTTGTCAATCACACACAAAACAAATGGGCTTCTAAGCTCAGTGAGACAAAATTTTGGGTGGAAAAAATCATGCTTTTGTTGGTGTTGTTTCTTTTGTCCTTTTGCAAAGCAAGTCTCCAATGTGGGAGATTGTCTCCCCTATTGGAGAGAGTCTCCCATATTGGCCGTGCGCCTCTACTGTTAGTTTAGGTCCCCCCATCATAAAACAAAGGACTTAGGGCTTTGACAATTGGCAGAAACAAAAGGAAGAGAAAATCAAGAACGTGGCGTGTGAAGCTCGGATTAAAAAATGTTAATCCCAATAAATTATGGAATTATGTCGGTTACAAGATGAAAGTTAAGCCCGAGATACCCCAGCTTCTCACAGATTCTGAGCATGGGCCAACTCTCACTCTCAGTATGAAAGTGTGAATGACCATGAGAAGGCTGAAGCATTGTTAAATCATTTCTCAAGTGTTTTTACAAATGAACCGGTAGGAGATGCTCCTATTCCATCTGACCGTGTGGTCACTTTGATGCTTGAATGCCATGGTTAAAAAAAGTTGCTTCGGTTAGATATTTCCAAGTCTCCGGGCCTAGATGATTTCCATGCATATGTTCTTTAATCACTAGCTTCTTCTTTACTCCTTAGCTAAGCAGCTTTGTCTGAGCATTTTTTACATGTAGCTAAGCAGCTTTGTCTGAGCATTTTTTACATGTACTGTACATGTAAAAAATGCTCAGACAAAGCTGCTTAGCTAAGGAGTAAAGAAGAAGCTAGTGATTAAAGAACATATGCATGGAAATCATCTAGGCCCGGAGATGTACAACACATCAACTAGATTGGGTGTTCTTCCCACAGTATGGAAGAAGGCTCATATTTCAGCTGTTTTTAAGAGCGGTGACAAAGCTTTGCCTAATAACTACCAGCCTAACTTTATAAGTCTAGATCTAACTCGTATTCTTTGTAAAGTACAAGTTGAGTCTCCTCCCAGGTCATATCATAATTTAAAGAAAGTTAATGTTGTCTATAATCTAGAGCATGTTGATACAATGAAGGATCTGGGCATAGATCTAGATGGTGGACTTTCAATGCCCACATACAAAAAATTGTGTCAAAAGCGAACAGGCTAGCAGGTTTGGTAAGGAGGTCATTTGTGTTTTTGGATGAAGATATGTTTAAGAGACTTTTTAAGGCTTTTGTTCGGCCTCATCTGGTCATGCTGTTTGGAATCCTAACCCTAACCCAGGGACAAGAAAAAAAAATAGGGTTATCACCACAAATGTAATGTTATTTCGACCAAATAAATTTGACAAGCAAAAAAGGGGGGGGGGGGAGTTATCACCGAAAAAGTAAAGTCATCTCGTCCAAAATAATATTTTATTTCGATTTTGAATGATGTATTTCTTTCCATCATAAAATACCAAAAATAGTAGGGGGGACATTTGATATTGTGTCCCCCCTACATTTCTGGGTAGGGAGGACGCGTCCCCCCCCCCCCCTGGGATTTCTGCCCACGAATCCAGTACAAAGTAAGTATTTGGCTGAATTTCATTCAAAATTCATTTGATTATTATTAAAAGAATTAATTCATGAATTACAATGAAGTTAGGTAGATGTCTATTTTGCACTATTTTCATGAAGATGTGAAAATATCACAGTTCAAATGATGAAGTGGTTTCTGAGATAGAAAAATCTCGAGGCCTCTTTACTAAAAACTGAAAAAGGAGTAAGATTAAAGATATATTGTTGTGATTTCCTAAAGCTCAAAACTATTATTTTTAGGGCATTATCATACTCGCCGAAATTGGAAACCAGCATGAAAAACGGGAGAATTTTCCATTAGAGTTGTATGTTAGTTCCCATTTCGGCGAGTATTTTATAGAGAGTTTTCTGGTGAGATTTATTTCGTCTGATGATTCTGACGAAACAATTCTCACTAGTAAGCCTAGTTTTGGTAAATCATAAAAAGTTTATAATTCCTTATTTGACCAAATAATGCCTTGCGAGGGGTGGTCTTTCATCGTCAATGTCATTAAAAAAAGGGTCCACCGGTGGAATTTTTAGCCAGATGAATATCGCGGAAGGAAAGCTTCACAATAATTGCTAACAAAGCATTTTGCATCAATTCCTTTTGAAAATCGATGGAGCAAGGATTCTTCACACATTGCATTGAATCAATGAAACTAAAAGTTCCTTTTTTCTTTTTTTTTAATACTTTATTTGTGCCTGTGTGTGTAAAAATTATGACATCTTTGGTTTTCACATAACTGTTCGTAATTGGCAGAGCCTCTGTCCAAGAGCATACGAGTAGTGGAATATAACAAATAGGAAGAAATATAACTTAATCTTGGGAGAATGCATTACTGCTGCCCTTGTAAGTGGTAAAACTTTGCTAATGTTTGTGGATAATCAACTGGGTGACCAAAATCTTTATGCAGCTCATGCTTACTTCTCTTTATGTTGATTAAGCTCTCTACAGACTATTGATGCACTTCTACTACCGTACACAACAAATCCTCAGAAAATGAATCATGTACAAAAATCAATCCTATGTGCGATTGCTGAAAATACCAACCAAACACAGTCACAACTTATCTTTTGTTTATATTCTGCAGGGGTTTTGAGACTGAGTTGAGAACCTATAATGGAGATGATCCCCTAGATCCTTGGATTCGATACATTCAGTGGACAGAGCAGAACTTCCCTCAGGGTGGCAAGGATTCTCACCTGGGTGTGCTCATACAGAAGTGCATTATCCAGTTCAAGAACAACGAACTCTACAAACAAGATAGTCGATATGTTTCCATCTGGCTTAAAATGGTATGTGAGCTCGTAGAAAAGAATCTAAAATGTTCTGCCTTTGCCCTTTATAGTGTTGCCACCAACAAGGAAATCTATATTACCAGATCTTTAATATTTAGAGCAAGGTCACCCGTAGGGTAGGCCAATGATGCCTAGCAATAGGGCATCCAAGGTCATGGAATTAGTTGGCCATTAGTAACAATGAACTTGCAATAAGATAGTAATTTTCACATATTTGTACATGTTTACTGAAAAGAGTTTGGGGGAGATGGGACTGAAGTCTTTGCGGCCCCTGCTTAGGATGGCTTTTGATTGCCTTGGATTGATTCAATGCCATGCATTACCTACTTAGCATATTTCCTGCAAAAATATAAAAATATATATAGTGAAGTATTTTAATAGTTACATAGTATTGTTACAGAGACAATTTTATTCACACTTTGATGTACACTTAAAGGTACTGCTGCTCCTAATTTAATATGCATTACCCAATGTCATAAACTCAGAATATGACTTTGAAACTTTGTAATTGATAATATGCAATCAGCAATTTTGGGTCTCCAATATTCATAGGAGAGCATGGTTAAAAGGTATTTGCCTAACTTGATTGCTTATTATCAAATAATTTTTAACATTACAGTATATTTAAGCCTTGCAGACCATGCATGTTCATGTCATTTAATGTTTTTGTTTTGTCTGTTACAGTATGCAATCCAGGCTCAGTATGACAGTGAGAGTTTGGAAATATTCAAGTTTATGCAAGCTAACCAGATTGGGACCAAGTTGACTCTATTTTATGAGGCATGGGCCAGTGAGCTGGAACAAGCTGGGAACACTAAGAGAGCTGATGCTATCTATAAAGAGGGTCTTGCTTGTAATGCACAACCACGGGAAAGGCTTGAAAGAGCCATGATGTAAGTTATGTTATAAGTAGAAAGACAGCATCATATTTTGACAATACCATGGCATTCTTCATGTTATTTATTCCAATCAAAATGGCATACATGGATATATAGATTCTATAAATATCCTGATGTGCCTCGGAAACAATGTCCATTGCTTTTTTTTTTTTAATCTGACCACAAAGGACTTCCAACCCATACCAAAATGATTTGGTTTTTTTTTCAATAAATTTTTAAAAGTTTGTGGTGACATGGGCAGGAATTGAAGTTCCTGGATTTTTCAGGTTCCTAGATAGGCACCTTAAACCACTCAACCATGGCACCTTCTCACTTTTAAATACTTTGAAATTTTGTCAAGATGTGAAAATGTGGTTTTTCACAATTTCAGAGAGGAATCTTTGTATGTCGATTGTCATCTGATAAAATATGCTTTTTGTATTGTAACAATTTGATGTTTGGATTTTTTTTTCCCCAGTGAATTTCAATCACGTGTTGGTCGGACTACTGTGCAGCAGATGCAGGAAGGAATGATGAATCCTACTACCTCTTCTGAAGATCAGCGAGCCACTCTCGGTGACCTCAGGGCTAGGGGGAAGCATCAGAAAATAGGCACAAGTCGAACTGGAGCTGCTAAGCTTTGTAAGCTAACTTTATATCTCCATATTATATGCAGAACTTGCTTTGCTAGATTTGTTAGCTTGTTCAAGATCAGGATCAAATCCTGGTCATTTTTTATTTGAGGTCCTGGAATGGAGTGGTAACAAGACTATCCAGGCAATAAAAACACAAATGAATGAATAAAAAGATAATATCTAAATCTTGGCCTCAAATTTTCATGTCAAATTTATCTAAGTGATGTCAAAGTTTGGGACAGGTAATTTGGGGTCATTAGGTTTTTATATCATATCATCAGTGGTTCGACACACTCTCTTCCTCACTTTGCTGTATTCAATTATTGAAATGAAAGTAGAGAAGAAAATGCATACATTCACTTCTGGATTGATTGCACAATAGTAAGATGTATGGGTGCTCACAATCGTGCAGTAAATCAGTAAATTTTGGTAGCTAGTTCCAGTTCATTAGGATATCAGTGAAAGCAATCCAAAGTGGACAGATGAGACTAAATTCCAGACTCCAGAGGTAAGAAATCATCCATCTTAGAAATTAATTCGACTATATTTTTTTCTTCCAGACAATTTTAAGAAGTGCAGCAGGAGATGCTGACTTTATATTGCAATTATTGTTATCTTTTTGAAATGCTCACTTAATAATAATTATAATCATGTTCACATGCAGCAAGTCGGGGTGGTATTCAGACTGCTTCAGCCCCACTCCAACAGCGAACCAACCAGATAAGCATATTCTGTGACGACGATGTTCAGAGTTCAGGGGCAGCCAAACCTACAGGGCAGTGGCAGCACCTGCCATCTCGGGCTGAGTCACGAAAGGAGAACACCACTTCGGCTGGTCAGTGGGCGAATCAAAGGGTATGTCTTGGCTACAGTACATGCTGTATAGGTTTTATTTATTTTCATTTTTATATATTTAGATTGATTTAAACTCTGGAATATATTGCATCATTTGATGTCATTTAAATCCATGAGATAATAAAGTGAATCAGTTGATGAGTCATTTGACGTCCGACAATGAGCAGCAGCGGGTGAATTTACCCACTTTTTGTTGTAGGCTGGAGTGTTTATATCTGATAACATGAAAGTGATTAGTTTAGATGCTCATAACATTAAATGTTTCCTGAAGTCTTTTTCAAGTGAAAGTGAACATATAATCAGAAGCTTAAACATTCGCAAACTCTTAACATGAACCAAATGATAATTGCCTATAAATTCCTGTGTATGAACTCTTCAGATCTTGTAGGGCATATATTGAAATTCTTAATTATACTTTCAAACTGAGCAACTTGCTCGGCTTCTGTAGAAGTGCGCATCTCCAAAGGGTTTAAGGATTTGCAAATCTAATTCCTTTTTTTCTTTTGGGGGGCATACAACCTTTAGAGAATTGAAATTCATTGTTAATGTTTGTCTTCAATTCTTATGTAGTACATCAATGCAAAGGCAACTTTGCAATTTTAAGTACTAAATGCCCCCATATTATGACCTTATTCATGGATTGGGGGGGGGGGGTATATTTAGTAGTACTAATTCTCATGTCAATTACTCTCTTCAATATAAAGCTTCCACAGAGGAACGTACCAAGGATGACATTTCAAGAAGTTAGCAGCTATTCTAGACCAGATTTTGATGTCCATGTGGATGAAAATGCAGATCAGATAACGTGAGTGCAAAAGAAAAATGTGATCTTAGGAAGAGTTATGTTGATTAATAGCCCTCTTTTTATTAAAACTGCACAACCAGATTTTGTCAACAACTGCATTTAGTTTAACCATGATCAAATGCATTGTAGATTTTCAGAGCTAACCATGAGTATTTAGCATGACAGAGCTAACAATGAATGCAAGACACACTTTACAAAATAGTATTTTCACAGTGAGTTGACTCATCTTATTAGCATGGAAGAATTCAGGGCAGACTTTCAATTGAACACCTTTGTTCCATGTTGGTAATGGTGAAAACTAAAGGGAGAAAAAGACAACAAAGAGATCATCCAAACTGTGCATTACCAAGATTATGACAATTAGCCTGTTCAAATTTTTGGTAATATTGATGAATATTATTGTTTACCTATTGAGTAGCACAAACTACATTAGATCTTGTCATGAGAGGGGAATAAATCCCTCTTTATCAACAGTTGGATAATCATAGAATAATTGATGAGATACAGCCAAGAATTAAACAAAGACATTGCTGGGGTATTCAAAACTCTAATTGGGGTACCTATATGTACACAGATCATGACATGTCCTAATACATAGAAGGGAAACTAATACACATGATAGTTGACTTTACTTCTGTAATTATGTGATGTTCATATTAAAGTTTATTCCTTGCAATATATTAGCACTACAATGAAAGCAAAATGATCTGTGTTGAAATTAAAAGCTGGAATTTAAGATTTTCCTTTGTTAAAGAAAAAATGAAAGCAGACCTGGAATCCACTGAGCATATGGTTAGCTTTCGCATTGTGTGTATGTTTTTAATTTCGTTAGCAAACATTGGGGTCTAATCTTTAAAACTACATGTATTTATTTATTATTTTTTTGTCCCAAGTATTTAGAGGAATTTTTAATAAATACAAGTTCACAAGGTTGACTGGAGGTTCATGAAATTTTTATATATTCTGCTGTGGATGAAAGGAAAAAAAATGAAATCTTTGGTTTCATCTCCTTTCAAGTGTGCAGTATTGAGTATCAATTTTCTTATTTTCTTTTCATTACCACAGAACTCCACATAAGCCACCAGAAATGGGTTACCAAGTTCTGAGTGAAAAGAAGCATCATAAACCAACAAACGCCCTTCATGCTATCAAACAGGTACGTATTCATATCAATTTTTCTCATGTCTGCATAGTAGAAGCGAGATGTAGGCACTGCTTTTGTGATGACCACTTTAATGACAATGTCATCACAATTAATTTGTTGTGAATTTTAGGTGAAAAAAAAGTTAAGATCATTCCTACATAGTCAACAAACCTAGGCAATTTAGTGAGGAGCATTTCATGAAAATGTACATAGTTTTCACCAACTACCTTGCTTGCAACCAATTAGGTGCTAGGATTTCTAATATAACTTATGCCATCTGCTGTTGAAAATAACTGACAAAGTTCCTCATGAACCACCCCTCTGATATTAACGAAAGCTTAAGATTTTGAATTTTTAACATGTATTGTTCAGCCAAAATGTTTGCTCATTCTTTATTTGAAGGAAAACGTGAATGACAACACAAGAGTGATGTACTGCAAGCACCTTATCTATGGTGGCGCTCGAGAGATGTCTTTTGAAGAACTACGTGGTATCAAAGACAGGACAAAGAGAAAAGAGAGAGAAATACAAGGTGATTATCCAACTCATATTTGGTAGCATGTAATTCTACATATATGTAGGTAATAGGTAATATGTATGCTAGTCACGTGTTGTTGCTTTAATTTCCCACAACTCTCCAGCAATATGTTTTGGGTGCAGCAATGTACCTCTAGCTGGTAAACAAACTTGAGATGCAATAAAAGAGAGGAAGCTACATGACAATTACATCGGTGTGCTCAATGAAGCTGACATTAACACATGTTTATGCTGGTTATGTCATAGAAATGAGCAGATGATGGCCTCCCCTGCCTGTGCAATCCATGTAGTTTGAGAGGTTTTCAATGATCTTCCTACAAAAATTCATTCTGTCAACTTATTTTATATAACAAATAAAGCACAGGTTTAAGTTTCTGTTGTTCTTTTTGTGGTGATGCAGCACAGTGAATTGTATTTACAATGGTTGCATAAAATTTTGAATACCTAAGATAGTCTTTTATCAATTAAATTATGATGGAATATATGATTGAGTATATCATATTTCTCTGAAAGTTTCTTACAAGGTTTGATTCTTCTTTTTTACAGCTAAAATGGAAGAAGCTGAAAGGATGCGAGTAGACATGGTTAGGAAGCAGAAGGAACAAGATGAAATGATTGCAAAGATGCAGGAGAAATTAGAACAACAGAGGTATGTCATCCATACACAGCATTAACAATTAATTCCAGGGTACTACAATTGATATTTACAATTGATTATCTCTTATGTTACAATGTACATTGCCCTGTGGTAAGGATCACCGAGTAAATTGTAACAGAATCTAACAAAGGGGTCACCCATTTTTTGTTTGTATAAATTTGTATTGCTGGTATGTGCTAAAAGACTTTGCAGGAGAGTAATTGTTCATTAACCCTATCTTAACTGGGCTATTTTAGACCAGTATATACTGGGGGACCCCCCCCCCCCCCCCCCCCCCGTGCATGCGCGTAGAGCCGGATGTAAACTATGAGACTGTGTAGTAAAATTTTCACAAAATTAATTGTTTATATTTTTTTATTCATTAATTAATTATGCAAATAAGCGTATGAAATTTGCCTTTAACTCAATTTATCTAGCTAGTTGAATCCTAATTCTTTGTGAGAGTATCAATTATTACATTTCTAACTAATATCTCCCAAAAAATTGCAAAACATTATTAATTTCTTATGTATTTCATTGCTTTTTAAATTCTTATGTATTTCTTGTTTTTTCAAACGTTTGTTTTTTATTGTTTTTTCCGATAAACTTTGTCGGGGATTCTTTTGCGATCATAAATAGCATAGAATAAATCCATTTAAACCAAGAAAAATAAAAATAATCATGCATTTATGATTTTTGGTTGAAAAACACAATTTGCATTGACTTTGTACACGGAATCACGTTTTTGAGCAATTTCGGGTCTGACATGCACTTACAAAACGTTGTGTAATTTCGGAATCGCGTACCCGGGCGTTGCAAATTTGGTCTCAAAAGATGCGCCAGATTTGAAAGTAAAAAGTCAGCAAGCGGCGCGGTCAAAAAAATTTGCCCGATGGTGTAATGACGAAATTTGTCCCCCAAGTTTAATAAGGGTTAAGGAGCATGGCATTATGTCAGTAAATGGAATTATTTCTAGGATATGAAATCTTACTACACTTGCCCATATGTGCATGTCTGTGAAATAAATTTCCAATGTTCTTGGTTTTCAGTTAGATTTCATTGTTTTACATTGTTTGGCTTTCTTAAACTGACAGAATTTATTGCATCTATTTCTGATGATAAAAATTTTTCACCTTAATTATAACTTTGACTCTAAGACTTTTAAGGAAATCACATTCTGGTTTGACTTTACTCTAGAGCAGACATTGATGATCTGTGATCACTTTTCAAGTGAATTTAAACATGATATCAAACAAACTTCCTCAGTACAGTTTGCTTTCAGCAAAAAAATTGATCTTGAAAAGCTGGGAGAATATTGTTGTTTGTCACCTTTGCTGTATATATATATATATATATATATATATATATATAATCAATTTCCACTCTGATTTTTGCATTCAACTCAATATTTTGACCCATGACTGACTTATAAAAAGGTTTGGATGAATAGGGACGATATATTTTTCTGCTAAAGGATAACGTTCTTTATTGTTTTCTTAGGATCCAGCAGGAGCAGTATATTGAGTTACTTGTGAAACAGAAGATGGAGGCTATGGCTCCCCAAATGTCTCAGCAAGTGCAGCCCACAGCGGTTCATCCCACACCCACTTTACCCCCACAGCCTGCGCCAATGGCACCAGCTTACTCTGCGCCAGTGGTACCCCAACAGCCTGCTCAAGTAGCGCCATCACAACCGGCACCAACAGTACCCACTGCCCAGTATGCATTGTCTCAAGAAGGCTTCCAGACACAAGGGTCTTCAAGCAAATCTACTGGTCTCTCTCATACCTCACCCTTGGACAGTATCGTAGCCTGTGAGAATATCACCAAGCAAAGGAATAGATCAAACTCAGGAGGGTATGTATACAGGGTTTATCATTTGATACTTGTTTTATTTTGGCAGCCTGACATTTGAGTGTTGGATGATCACAGTAAGGTTATGTATATCTTCTCCAGTGAATTATCAAATATTTAGAAATGCAATTTACCACACAAAAATAGGTTTTTTCAATTTTTTTTTCAACCATTTTTCAAGTATCTCTGATCATCTTGCTTAGTCTTAGGTCACATGATCAAGGTCAAATATTATTTAGGGTCAATGAACATAGTATTTTATTATCATATGATTGGTGTTTTTGTGAATAAGTACTCTATTGTTGTATTCAAAGTCAGCACTGCTGCTATATTGAGAGAGACGCTCCACTTGTGGCTCCATATCTAATTTACGGGGCCAAACTACATTTGGTCACTTTTTTCTTAGTGATTCAGAGATACAATGTTTCAATATTAGATTGGAAAATTTTATAGCCTTTTAGAATTTTTTTTAATTTTTTAATTTGAATGTAATACTGTTTTATGCTTATTACAATCAGTTGATTTCAACTTAGTAGTTTCAGACAGGAGGCATGTGATTGTTGTATATATGACTGGTATTATAGAATTGATACATTGAATAATGCTTGCTGTTTTACAAGATTCTTTTATTATTTCTGTGTTTTCATCTTTTCAGAGACTCTACTATCACTTGTACAAAGCAGCTTCTATTTGATGATCTGACAAGTGCAACTGGTATGAACGTTTCATTTAACATGTTACATTGGAATTCTTTTAGAAAAAAACTATAAAACAAAAGATATCATACAGGCATGATATTCTCCCGATTAAAATCTGAATTCCTATTTTTTTTTTTTTTTTTCAGATTTGTTTTGTTTTGTTTTTTGTTAATTTTTTTACGTGAAATCCTTTGCCTAAGAACATTCTCATACTGTTTTTTACTGCTTTTTTAAATCAAATGATAAAGCTATTATGCAGACTCACCTTGAAAAAATCACTTTCGATTTCTTTACTATGCAAGAGCTTGTAACCTCGACCGGGGTGCCTCTGACTTCGGCTGACTTAGCCACCCTTGGCTTCTTTTCAGATTTTTTTTTTTCAGAGGGGAATATCATGCCTGCCTTTGTAGTTTTAGATTTTTCTAAAAGAATTACACATATCCTTTGCATTATTTCAACATTGCTTTTATGTTTGCCCAAGATTTAAAAGCAATTCTTTCATGAATTATCATTTAATTGTAGCAATCAAAAATATGATTTCTATTACAGGAAACATTCAAAAATTATAAACTCTCATGTTTCAATTTGTCAAGGTCAGCAACAATGGTCAGCTTTGGATTCACATTGCAACTTCTTGAATGCATTTAACAGTTTTGAAGAAGTTGTTGGATCTGTAAATAAAAACAAAGTCCATTCCCTTTTTTTTACCTCCTCCTCTTTGTCTTGATAGGAAACTTCAATATATTCTGTGACCCAGATCAGGATCCTCCAGCTAAACCAGCCCCTCAGTACCCCACAGTAGCTACTGCTGCTGCAGCTAAGCCACCAAGTGCTCCCCTGATGGCAGCGCCAACTCCCTGCAACCCATCTTCCACCTCCGCTTTCTCTATCCACCCACAACCTGTGACTGCTCCACTTTCAAAGATTAGATCTCAGACAGAACAAGACACTATTACCCCAAACCAAAGCTTCCTGTCCAATACCAGCTCAACAGTTACCCAAGGAACAGGCCTCAATGATGAGAAGACACCCCAATCCTCCATGATGAGCGACAAGACCCCATCTTCTGCATCTTTTGCATCATTGAGCCGCTCCAGGAACGGTCGGTTGAACCAAATACGAACCCCTAAGGGTCTGACTGCGCCCTCGCCGACCATCAACACAAAGGAAGCTCTAGGAGTGATTAATGCTATGCTCAATTGCTCTTTGAAGAGTAATCAGTTTGATTTGGATGCTGAATTCCAGAATCAAGTCACCCACAAGGAGAAAGAATTTGAGATGGAATTTGCAAATGAGAGTAGCGGTAAGCAGGATCTTGTGGATATTTTTTAGAGTGGACTCACATTTGAATGATAATTACAGAGGGGTCTTATTAAATGAAGGCTATGGAAATAACTTTAATTCAACACACCAGTCCAACCTCACTGGGAGGCAATGATACGTCACATTTCAATAAATCTGCAAGTTCAAATTTTGAAGCAATCAAAAATCAAAATCCTTTTTTTTTTTTTCATATTCGGTCATTTATTATTTAGTGGCCTGAAAAGTTTATTCTAGTACATGAGGTTATTTTCTCAATTTTTGTATTCTTTATTTTATTCCCCCCCCCTTTGATATTGTGATCTTTCTAGATGTAAAGCCATTGAGCAAGGGTGCAATATTTGAAGATGCCAGTGCTGACAACCACATCAGAGGTTTTGTAGGACAAGGCATCATTCCTCGAAGACAGCCTCTGGCTCCAAGGATGGGTCAGTCCAACGAAGCACCACAACAAGTAGTTCCACCATCATCTGCATTCTCCTCTATACCTATCTATCAAGATGATGTCAAGACAGAGATCAAAGAGGCAGGTGCTGGAAAGATCACAATATTTGAAGATGAGCCAGTGGACAATACCAAAGAAAACACGTAAGTTGAAATGATGTGTAAAGGGCAATGCAACCGACTTCAGCTTATCCAGCTGGGTCAGTTTGGAATCCATCTGTACTCATGATATGGCTTGATTGGAGAGAAATTTAGTGAGATACTGGCTCAGAGACTTAACCAGTTACAGTGTAATCACAGGTTATGGGAAAGATAATGGACAGATAATATCAGGCTTGTGTAACCGCATGTTGTGATAGGGAGCAAGTGTTCAACAATCACACACTTCATAGAGAGGGGTCACAATTCTGGTCTATGAATAGAAACAAATTACATTGCTAAATGATACATGAATATGCACAGATGTGGGTGCATCGGTAGGTTTTGTGAGCGCAAGGTAATTATGGAACTGTTAAATCCTCGAGGCGCAGCCGAGTGGGTTTAGACTAGTTTCCATAGTTACCGCATGCTTACTCGTCCTACCGATGCACGAACCTGTGTATCATTTGTTTTTTAGAATGGTGGAATTTTTGGCTAATTTTTTTTTTTTTTTTTACAACCATGCATAAGTAATTACTGGACGCATGGCAAATTTATCTGGCCATGCGTCTGTTAATATCTTATGCATAATACCTATTCTACAATGCATATCAAAAAAAAATTTACACTTAGAAAAAATCATGTAAAATTATACATTTATAATATCCTGAAGATTTTTCCACATTTTAACATTGGTACAGATCCGTTTAAGCAAATGACGTTGTAACTGTCGAAAAAAATATTTCCGCTTGAGTGAGCACCACTTACTTTTGAAAAATTAGTAAGAAATTATTTGCGCAGAGCTTTGAAATAGTTATGCGAATAAAAGTAGACCTTAGCTAGGTAAATTGATTTGAATATATCTTTTACCTTTTTAACTTGTTTCCTTGCCCAAAACAATTTGAAGAGTGCATTGCACCCCACCCCACTCCCCCACACACAGAGGCCATCTCGACGATATTAACTTTACACTGAGCTGTGATTTACATGAAATGGCTTAGGCTTGATTTTCATTTTGTTAATCATTGTCAAGCTTGGAAAAAATGTGGAGAAACAAGTATTAAATGAAAAATAAAATGTAAACCCACTTTAAATGATAAAAACTTAGTGAAAAATGCTGGAGATGTCTGATATAAACTTTTGTTCAGATTTAGTTATGTCCTCAGATCCAGCTGGCACAAAAAGGGTAAAGGTTATGCTTACTAACTGTTGAAATTTCAATTTGGGTGGCAAAATTGTTACAAAATGCTTGAATGTATCCATTTATTACAATTGACAAAAAGTGCAATGGAAAATATATGAGAAATGTTTCGCAGGGTAAGTTTGATTTCGCCCTTTCCCCTTGACACAGCGTGAAAACTAGCATTTCTGCGCCAACAGATTTCTGCGAGCTTTACAAAAATGGACAGTGCTCACTCAAGTGTAACGTTCTGTCAAAACTTTTACTTCATTGGATAGATGAGACCCAAACCCAAGATTATATGTGAAAAAATTACCCACATGTATATTTTTTAATTCCCAGGGCTTTTTCAAAGCGTAAACTTTTTTTGATACGCACTGTATAAAGGTAATTTATGACATGTTTAAAGAATACCACGTAATAATAGCAATCAAGTAATCCTGTAATATTTCCTTCATATCTTGTACAGGCCTCCATCAGATTACAAGCAAGTGAAAGATAGGAGAGAGATGACAGGTATTCTGCAATCTTCAAAGGGTGTACCATTCATGCCCCTAGAAGATCAGGAGCAAGAAGAAGATGTGAGTACTGAGGAGTTTAACTAGAATATAGAAAGCCAAATGGTTTCTCAATCATTATTCATGGCATCAGCTAATGTTTGGTTGTTCGTGCATGCTCTTATACTAAACATGCATTTCAGTGCCGAGTATATTTATAGACACATTTTCAAAGAATCGTTTTAAAGTAAAGGCAAACTTTCTAAAGATGTACAGAAATTCTTTCGGCTTTTGTCACTTTTTACTCCAGTCATTTGTGTTTGTCATGTGTAACTTTACAAGCTGACTTCTGAAACAGCCCCCTGGCTTTCCATCATATTAAAAAATTATATTAGAAAGTAGCTTTGAAAAATAAAATCCTTTTCAAATTCAATTCATAATATAACACAAATTACCCCAAAAAATATAAGAATAGAGGGAGGACACAAAATTCTGGATGGTTCAGACAGAATTGTCAGTGAGAATATGCATGGGAGTAATGTCATTAATTGTGAAAATAATTGGCCCTTTCCTTGTTTTTGCAGACTGGATGTTAACGAGAGGTGTGTGAGATGCGAACGTGTTCATGAATCTTAAGAATATTTCAAAGTGCTGATTTTACTTATTGCTGACACAGTACATGTATATGCTAAACCTTATGAATAGATTATTTAATGTGTTGGTATTTGAAGGAAGCAAAGTGTTTACTTTTGTCTCAAAATGACATCACTGTCCTATTTAGGGAGTGGAAGCAATGGAAGTACATCCCAGTAGTGAACCTTCTCAACAGCGTGACCATACCATGAATATAACCCTACCACCGACGGGAGCTGGCTCTAATTACTCCTTTGATTTAGCAGCCCGTATGGCTTCTACACCCTTCAACGATGCGTCTTCCCACAAGCTTTCTTTCATACCCCCTATGAGTACTATCAAACCGAGGGAGGTGGAGCAGTCCCCCACCAAAGGAGAGGTAGTTCTGCCCAGTGGGGCTTCTGATGTCGGGGGATTGAAGGTTGGTGCTTCTGCTTCTAGAGTGGTACACACGTCAGTTAATGAAAGCTTTGAGAAGACTGAATTCACAGTTAATCATTCAGGTGGACATCTTAGGTAAGCACAATTGACAAGACCTGCTTTAGAAATGTTAAATCTTTCTTACACTGCCATTACAAATGCAATTTTCCTTTAACCCTAAATAGACTGGGCTATTTTGATGCCTAAGAAGAATGGGGGGGGGGTGCTGATTCAGCCCCCCCCCCTTATGATCTCGGCCGTGGATCGGGCGATCATGACGAAAATTGGCATGCACGTTACCCATGGCATAATCTACAAAACTATAGGATCAAATTCTGCGGAAAATCTCATTGCTAATTAATTATGCTAATTTATGCATAAAATAAAAAATTGCTCTAATTAACTAAATAATGCCCCTAAATAGCTAATAAGACTCTTAATAGGAATCTGATCAATAAAAAGATTTCAACATCACATTTATTTTCTTATATATTTATTGTTTTCTAAATTCTTATGTATTTCTTTGTTTTTCAACTTTTTAGTTTTTTCAATGCACATTGTTTGGAACTTTATTTTGACAAACAAGATGAAATTAATTGATTTTAATCAGTAATAGGAAAAATAATGATATATTTATAAATTTTGGCTAAAAACACTATTGGAGTGCATTGGATTTGTACATGAATTCACGTTTTGAGCAATTTTGGGTCTGCATGCACTTACCATATGTTGCGTAATTTCGGAACCGCGTAACTGGGTGTTGCAATTTTGGTCTCCAAAGTTGCGCGAGACTTGAAAGTAAACAGTCAGCGAGCGATGCAGTCTATAATTAGGGTTAATCCTTGATACATTACTGATACTTCCCTGCATCTAAGATATAAAAGAGTACTGGACAATAACAAATTATCTACCAGAATAATTCGTCATATAACTGTTTTTTGTTAATGTTTAGATAATGTTATTTTCTATAGAGACACACTTTTGTTGGTTTATGGTAGGAGTGACTTTGGGATCATTACCGTAATTTGAATCTATCTTTATGATGTATACACATGCATATCAGACAAAGAGGATATGCCTTTTGAATAAACCATTTCTTCCTGGAGAAAGAAAAAAAACATGTTGATGAAAGTATTCTGGTTATTGAGATCTGTTACATTCATTACATGCTAAAATGCTACTGTAGCATGGGAACAAGAGATCCATTCTTCCCTTTGCATAGAACAATATTTAAAAGAGAAAAAATAATAATTAGTGAGGTCAAGAGAGAAGCTCAGTTTTATTTCATAATTATTATCATGCATGTCTTTGTCATAGCATAAATGGAACAGATGGTGCTAATTCATTCAAAATGAATAATTCAGGGAATTTCCTTGTGGAATAATAGATGAGCACCAAGTCATTGCTTACAATGATTGTTTATTTAGACTTCTTGCGTTGTATTTCAATACTGCATTGATGAGTCAAATGTTATTTACAAGGGAGCCGACCTTAATGCCCAAATTTATCAATGAAATTGTAAAGAGAGCACCCTTTTTAAATCATGTAAGTAATAATTGGGTATTGTTGTGATATACATAACAATGTAGTTTTGTTTACCTGCAGGTAGTGTAAAATTGTTTGGATTTCTTTGTTTACACAGCCCTATCATGGAGACAAGTGCAGAGAATGCCCGATCATCGGCCTCAAGCTCTGCCTCAACCACCAACTCACATGCCTCTGCTTCCTCTCTGGAAGGTCACCAGTCATCAATCAACACTCAAGTAGAAAGAGAGAAAAATGTTGCGCCATCTGTCCAAGGTTTCAGCATCCACATGGATGAAGATCCTCCCGTCCAATGTCAGAAACAGGCTGGATCTTTATCTTTGGGCTTTCAAATCCATGTTGACAACCCAGAGCCCATCAGTGCTGCCTTGGAGGCTGGCAACAACTCCTGTGCACAGGACCACCACGTCCAGATTGGAGGAGCAGAACTGTCTAGGAAAGAGTTATCCTTCAACACCCAATCGCTTCTCGAATCACAACCAAAGTCAAATGACAATGGCCTCCTGCACAAGGATGATCTGCCAAACTTGGAGATGAGCTTTATCCCAGATAGGACAATCCAGGATGTGGAACAAGTGGAGGAGGACATCACTGTCTTTGGAATGCGAGATGAACCTCTTGACTACAGCGACCCGTTCAATGCTGGTCTTCAGAACCTTCTACTGGTTGGCCTATCCAAACCTCTGTCCATGTATAAAGGAATCTATCAGCATGAACAAGTGATGCAAGAAATCAAGCCAGGCCTTGCTGTTAGCTTTGGTAAGTCCTTATTATAATGGAAACAAGAGAAATTCAGGTATTGAATTCTTTAAAAGCCAAGTTTATCCCAACAGAAAGTTGATATCAATTGATGGAAAAAATCAAACAAATGTGTTGCTTTGTTCCACAAAATAGTTATATGCACAACAAGCGCAAAATGCAAATGAGAGAGTCGATAGATGAATTGTTAGCACTTAGCACCATATAAGATAGTCCTGAAAAGGACTGCTGGGTATTCCTTTGAACTATAATAGTTCTTAGAAGGTCTGGTAGTCTCAATGCTTCAAGCCAGTGAACTCTACTCTTCTTCAGGAGTGAAGACTTGAGCGAAGGAGTCTGTATATTTATCTGAGAGAGCTGATATTGAAACACACTCACTGTTAGCTAGCTATAGATTTAAAACATTCAAAGCTTCATATTTTGTGATGTATGATATAAATTATATCCTCGTATGCTGTCACATTATTAAATATCTTTGATTACAAATTTGAAGCCGCTTATGAATTTGAGTGTGAATATGCAAGCATACATTGGATAGGGGAAGGCGGGGTAAGTTGAGCATAGGGGCAAGTTGAGCCACCACCCCCAGGCTAATAATGAATGAGTCAGACATTGTGGTGATGTCATTTATTGATGACCCATTGCATAACCCTCAACCCCACCACATTGTTTTCAACTTTGGAACAAAAAGTACTTTTTTAGAGGGAAAAATACAAATTTCAGCCAAAAAAGTAAAATAGGGTGTGAAATAGATAAGTGCTTTTTACCCACACATATCTTTAAATATATTATAGAAATAAGAACAATATTGTTAGTCCAGGTATTGATTCTCACTCTTGTCATAGTCTTTTACATGATGGATGCATAAGAAATGTGTGGATGTGAAAATATCGCAAAAAGTTTGAACCAACGTGGGGCAAGTTGAGCCATGGTAACTCTTATGGTAATGTATAATGAAAAATTAAAAAAACATAAAAAGCCATTGATATGCAGGCAGAAAGGAGCAAATTCACATGACAGTTCTTTTAATTTTTGAAGATGTTAGTATTTATAGAGAATTAGCAAGTGAAAAGACTTTAAATGAAAAATTGACATCCTGGTTCTCCCGCATACATTTTGTACATAGTTTTTGTGGCTCAACTTACCCCAGACTGTGGCACAATTTACCCCACAGATGGGGCAAGTTGAGCCATTTGACATCAGTTTTTTCAAAGGTCACAACGACTTTCAGTGTGGGGTTAGAAAGTTATATATAGGTGAAAAATATCTCCCAAGAATCAAATTTAAAGGCAAGGTACTTATTTCTACAATATTACTAGTCATATCAATTTTAACATGCAAAATGCAAAAAGTGTCACAACTTACCCCGCCTTCCCCTACACATAATACAAAAATGCACAGTATCTCTATGTTCTTACATGAAAAAGGGAACGACTTAATCACGTCCATTATAAATATCTTAAGTAAAGCAAGATATCCTTTATCTGCACATTTACATCTGTACATTCTTTGTTCATCATTTTCATATATTTGCTCCACAGTGCTCGTTCCAGCAGGCAAATCATAATACCTCATAAAAAATGACTAATTTCATGTCGGTATTATGAATTCAGGGCTACTGGATTACTTAATTGTATTTCTAAATATTGGAAGCTCTGCACTAGTTAATCTTGTCTCCTGCTTTTTTTTGTTGTTGCTACCGTTAGGTGATGAGATCCATGTGTTTAATGTGATGAAGAAGGTAGGAGAGGGAGCCTTTGCTACCATCTACCTGGCTGCATGCCTTGATGCACAGGACATGAATGACATAGAAGATGAGTTCCGCAGAGTAGCCCTCAAGGTCCAACACCCTCCATGCCCCTGGGAGATGTACATCATCAAAGAGTTACATGCTAGAATTAGCAGATTGCCTTCCCAGATCGATGTGGTGAGTTGTTCACCTCAAATCCAACTCTGTTGTGATGGATGATGCCCTGCTGATCGTAATATTTTCAACCGTAATCAGACCTGGGTGGGGATTGCGCTGAAAAACCGCTTATATTTGATCATCCGGTTACTATATGCTAACAAGCATTCATGCTTTCTTAGCAGTCTGGTAAAATAGCAACCACCACCACCGCTCATGTACTATATGCCCCTCCCCTTATTTGTGTGTCAAATCCTAAGTAGAGAAGTACATTTTTCTGTACCATAAAAAATGAATCAGATGCCTGTGGAAAATACCAGCTGGGATGTATAAGGGGGAGTAGATGCCAGACTTGAGGGTTATAATCTTATTTTTCTGTCCTGACAAATATATTTCATGGTTTTTCTGTTATATATACATGTACATGCATGAATAAGCATTCACTTGAATCTCCTTCATTCTCTTCAGGTAGATTTCTCTATTATAATTTGGATGGTGTTTGTGTCACAGTGTGATAATTAATGAGGAAAAGCATTTACTGTAACTTGATCCCCGGTTGAAACTTACCAATCTCATTCTCTGCAGCGTCCGTCCTTGATGAATGCTGAATGTGCACACATCTACCAAGATAGGAGCTGCCTGGTGACCGAGTACGAAACTAAAGGCACCCTTCTTGATTTCATCAACACATACAAGCAACGAAAAGGAAGAGATATGCGAGAACAGTGGGTCTTGATCCTGGCTATCGAGATCCTGCAGGTTATAGAACACATGCATCGATGTAAGATCATCCATGGTGATATCAAGCCTGATAACTTCCTTATCAATTCAAAGTAAGTTTTGTTTTTGTAATATTTCTTTCATCATGTTACCTATATCATGCTGTGTTTGTTATTTAAGGAACCCCAGGGACATTCCACACTGTCCTTTGCCTATCTTGGAGCTATTTGCCATTGTGACCTAGTGCACCCAAATCCCACAGCCTGAAGGGCATGGAGGAGTTTTCTCAAGTATGGCATCATGAAAGTTAAACATTTAAAACTTAAAAATAATAACAAATGCTCATGTGATTGTTTATATGCAGTGCCATATTTATTTTACCTAGAGGCCTAAGTAGCAAGGGCTCATGAAGTGCCCCAGGACCTGTCTTGGAGTGGGACACTCCTTTGACATGCCCTTGCTTTTAAGGTTATGATAATGGCATGAAAGCAGTATGTGATTCTAATGTATTTGCCTCTAATTTTGCTTTCATTTGTTTGTAATAATAGTTCTGTAAGGAAGCTTCTCAAGGAAACAAGCATCAGTCAATATGAAAGAATCTGACAGTTACCATTGTCTTGTAGTCTATGATAATAGTATTAAAGGGGAAGTTCACCCTGACAAAAAATTTATTGTAAAAAAAATAATGAAAAATATTGCAGAAGGTTTGAGAAGAATCCATTAATGAATAAAAGGTTATTAGAATTTTAATTATTTGATTTGTGACATCATATGCGAGCAGCTTTCTTACACATGGTAAAAATAAATTCAGTGCAATGTCATTTTCTCAGAAAATTGTAAGTGGTTTTTACTGTACTTTCAGTATATCAATAGACAAATCATTTCACAAGTCATCACAAACCATCGAAAATTGAAATTTATGCATTTTATATTACATAACATATGGGCAGCTGCTGATTTATGACATCACAAATCCAAAATTCATAATTCTAATAACTTTCTTAATCTTTTATTGATTTTCCATAAACCCTCACCAATACTGTTTATTATTTTTTATGCTGTTTTTAAAACAAAATTTTCTTCATGTTGAACTTTCCCTTTAAATTGATCAAATTTTATGTGGTAAATGGTTTTCATGCAGGCCATTTAGTAGCCTTTGGGGATCAAAAACCTTATCTTGCAACTGCCTTTGTAAAGGGAAATGAAAATATAGTTTTCTATCAGTCAGTATGCCATGCAAAACTAGTAAAACTCAATCTCCCTCCCTCCTCTCTCTCTCTCTATTACAGAAATGATGAGAAAACAACATGCAATCAGGATGCTTCCTCTGGGAACTTTATAAAGTTGATTGACTTTGGGCGTAGCATTGACATGACCCTCTTCCCTGAGGGTACAACGTTCACAGCCAAATGTAAGACCAGTGGGTTCAACTGTACAGAGATGCAGTCTAATCAGCCATGGACATACCAGGTGCGTATGATGATGGCTCAATATAACCTTGTAACACAGAGCTCAGCGATTAATTCATTCATTCATTCACTCATTCATTCATTTATTTATGATGACATGGTGATCATTATGTGCATTCATTTTTACATATCAGATGTACAATAAATTGATAAGCTTTGTGTTACGGAGCCTTGGTGAGCCTTTCACGAAAGAACCAGTGAGATGTTTTATTCAACAGTTACCATAATAACAGTCAGACACCAATTGAAATTCAGGGAAAATTGTCATGACAAATGTTGATGATATGCTGTCCAGATCAGCAAGATTCAGGAGAGTTTGAGAAAAAATTTCCATAAGAAAAAATTTGGGGATGTGTGATTATGAGAGTGCTTGACTTTGTTCCCAATTCGGAAAGATTATGACACCATCACTCTCATGCATGTCTGATAAGTTTTTCATGAGGAATGGTGTAGTAAGAGATGTTATTCATTTTATGACAGTCCAATACACCAGTAGTTTTTTTAAATGCTACCTGCTCTAGGATCCAAGACTCCGGCTTCAGAAAGTGTTTGGGTCTGTAATATTTTGTTTTGTGGAGCATGTTATCCTCGTCATATTTACAATGCTTTTGATCTGAATATTCCAGGTTGATTATTATGGAATTGCTGGCACCATCCATTGCATGATGTTCGGAAAGTACATGAAGGTCTTCAAAGAGAGAGGCATCTGGAAAATGACATCCACAGTCCCAAGGTCAGTATTCAGAAGTTTTTCAGAATTTATGGAAACATATGCAGTGCGAATCAATAAAAAGTTTATACATTTAAAGAAAATCCTGGAAATAGAAAAGTACAACATGAGGACATTTTTTTCACACATACACGTAATCTTGGGCTTCAAAAGTAAAAAAATACATGAATGAACATTTTCATGAATTGAGTAGAATTCATTGGCAATTTTTCTTTGGGGACCAGTAGTCTTCATACATGTTGGGAAGCTTTAATGTGAAGAGAGGGTTGAAGAGCAATCTTCTCTATCAATAAAAATACTGGAAAGTCAAAAAGGGGCCTAAGCTTTCGATCCTAACAGAATCTTCGTCGGAGGCAAAATGAAAATAAAAATACTGGTCTATTAATACATCTCATCTGTTCATCTCAATTGGAAAAGCACATTTTTTTTTATTACGTCACAAATGGGGGAAATGGAGAAGGACACCAAAATTTTCCAAAGACAATAAAACAGCCACTGAGGTCATCCAGACTGCCATAGGTGTTCCATTTGTATCTTTTTTTGCCAGTATAATTACTTGTTAATAATCATCTCCTATGATGTGAATTACTATGGTTTGATGAATAATAAACATTACTGTGCTTGTTATTTTTTGCAGAAAGTGCAAGGCCAACTGGAAGGGTTTCTTTCATACCTTACTTAATGTGCCGAGTTGTGACCCCTCTGACCTCCCTCATCTTGGTGACCTAAGGAGACAGCTAGAGCAATATGTTGATCCTTCAACAAAATTAGAACTTCAGTTCAACGTAAATGCCCTCTTGTAACAGTAACATTCACAAGGCACTAACTTGAAGCTTGAATGGCAAACACTTCTCCTTACTACATATGAATTAAAGTATAAAGGCTTTCATTGAGAGTAGTGACCCAACATTTGCTCCTGCATCAATTCTTGATTTCTGTGAAGATTAACCCATTGAGGTACAAAACTTTCTATATTAATCTTGACTATTCTTTTTATATAAAAGGAATGATACTTGAAAGTCAATTTTTCAATTTAAGGACGTTCCCCAGTTTGTGGGCATCCCTATCTGCGCATATAATTTTACGCCATGTGTGTTGATGTCACAATAAGTGAACAGGTTGAGTAATCAGCTGCAGGTAACAGTTCATTTTTCCAGTCATTGGCACTCTAACAGCAAATCTTGATATGATATTTTACGAAGCTATTACCTGAAAAAAATCTATGGACCACTTTTTAAATGCCTGTATCCCTTCAGAATACTTTACTCTGCAGTGCTGCGAAGTATGACGAATATGACCTCGAGTTTGATTAAATGGGATAGTGCTGTAGAATTTCCTTTATGTAGATACATGCCTTTTGACACGTTTTCGCATTTTTAAAAGCATATTTGCTCAACAAAAGTACTAATAGTTTGAAAACAAGCACATGAACCCCCAGTTTTAAATATATTAACACCTCTTTAGTGTACAAAATTTGGTGAAAATGACATGGGTTTTAATAAAATGTAGCATTTATTGTATTTCTTGAATTTTTACATAAATTTCAATTTTTTTTAGATATGTTTTTGTCGTCTTTCACACCTTATTTTCAAAATTGAATGTGCTGCTACTCTTTAAGAGGGAAGGAATATCAATATAAGTGGATTCTTTATCTCAAGTATATAAGTCTGAACTATGATGTAAAATTTTGTGAAATTTAGACTGATTTTGACTGAGTAATAGAGGTTTAAACTCAACGCTGTGCTCTCATAGGGTCTAAAATGCAAAGTTATTTTTATTGCGTACTTCTTGAGACCTTTCAAATGAGTAAACTTCAAGGCTCAATAGCAAAAACTCAAGCATATGAACCCATGTAAATTTCTGCATATTTGGAATATTTAAGTACTACAGAAACTCCGGGCAAAATTTGGTGACAATGACATGGATTTCAATTTAACTGTGGAACGTCCTTAAATAGTAACTAAATATTTTCTCATAATTGTGAGAATGTGGTTAGGTAAAGCGCTGGGTAATAATATATTTGGCCTGATGTGCAGACTATATGCAGCAAAAGCCACTGCCTTGAATCACTAGAATTCATCTCTTCCAGTGGCCATAGTGAGAGAAGTAATTTGCAACCTCATCTAGGGGGCCTGTGTTTTATGACAAGTAACATGATAAAAATTTTCCAGTGCTGAACTGTAGACAATTTTCTGAAGGGGGACTGTTTTTTAATGGATCTTCACAGTAACATATATGTGTATATAACATATATAAATGTTGGTGCAAGCTCATCCCTCAGTCGCAGATGCAAGTATCTGAAACAGTACACAGCCAAAGTATTGACCTCTAATAATGGTTTTTGAAGACAGATTGTAAAAAATGAAGAAGGGAAGTTCAAGAAAAGTGTTGTAATTTCATATCAAAGAACTGTTCAAATTAATTTCATAAGTGTTGCTGTGATCAGCTTGACCACAATCACATATGTGGTAGGGAAGAGTGTTATGTTACTGAATGCTACCGTGCCGTAGAAAAAGTTAATTTCTAATTGGTCTACACCTGCTTTGTTGACTTATCGCTTAGTCAAATCCTAGGTCATCGTTTTCATTTGACAGAGTTGAAATTAGACCAGCTGGCCACAAGACCAAATGAGAATAGAGTACCGAAATGACATAAAATGATAAAATACCTCTACAACCCAAATTTGGTGGGAATCAGTCCATGGGGGCCTTAGATATGACCTCATGAATACATAATTAGCCCCATTGAAGTCAATGTATCATTGGCCTGGTACTCTATTAGACTAAGTGGGTACACCAAATTGATAGTAGACCAAATGGGTTTATCCCAATATATGTGAAAAAGACCAAGTTAATATAAATCGTAGAAAAATGGTGCGTTCAAACTTGAAATAGATTTATTGTTATAGCAATCCAGCTTTTATATTGTTCCTTGATAGGTTAACATATTAACACTGTACAAAATGAGAAAAATGTAGTCATGCATTGTATATATTTTGATATTACTTGTATTTAAATCAAAACATGGTATTAGCATAACTATTGTGTAGTGTGATTTTAATTAAAATTACTAGACCATGATAGGATTATGTCTGCATTGGGAATATTATTGATTGTATTTTTTCTTTGTGACAACTGGATTGTTTACAACAGTTTGTATTTAAAGGCCCCAATTAGTGGTCATGATGCCCTTCTCATTTTTATCAAAGTTTAGGTCCTTGTTCTCTCATAAAAGCTTACCTCAAATAACTCATTAGGCCTACTGGCCTTAGTACCCTGCTGTGTGGCCTATTTGAAAATGTGCTCCTCAAAAATCCTATTTGGAGGCCTGTTTTGTACATAATAAATCCTTTTTAATTAATTGAATTCCAAGATCCCTCACCATGTATCACATCTGCTACTTACAATTTCATTGCAAAAAGAAAATCCTTGAACATATTTTTATCAATTTTGTATATATCGGAATTGCTCAGTATTGATATGATAAACAAAGGGGGCATGCTATCTAAATCCCGCCCTAATAGTAACTCACTATTAGGTAGTTAGATTGTGCTCTTTCCTTGTCAGTTAAAATTGGTAGGGGGCATTGTTCAAACTCAATTTGTATGATGTTTTATATGTATTCATTGTTATTTTGGCTGTACATCATGGTGCTTCCTTTCTGTTAAATTGTGTCACCTAAACTAAATGATTAAGTGCCTTGTCCTGTATGTGACCAAACATAACCCACACAATTTGGAGAGAGTATCTTTCTGGAGATTGATATTCCTCTACTGAAAAGTGTGAAGTCATGAAATTCAACCAATTTTGTATTATGTATCTCAGGTTCCATTGAACTTTTACTTTGATAAACACATTTATTGTGGGTTTGACATAGGTGATCACATATTATACAAATAATGCACGTAAACGCGTGCATGCAGGGCCAAATAATGAACGATGTGCGAGAAGAGCCAATGGAGTGCAGTATATCCATTTGGCGAGTCGAGCACAGAGTTCATTATTTAGGTCCTCTATGCACAATAATGCATGCATTGTTTGTTTTATACAACCCCTCCCTCATGTTACTGAGTTGCCCCGAATGCTATATTTGACCTAAATTCAAGATAATTCCAGACCTTGCACTATCCTGCACTCTGACGTCAGAGTGCAGGGTAGTGCATTTGGTATGACATCAGAGTGCATTTTGGATGCAATAGTGCAATTCGCTGAATATCATGTGGTCCGATTTGGACCAATCAGATTACAGAACATTCTAGGGAGTTGTATAATGTACAATACTGTACTTGTGCACATAGTTCATTGTTTTTTAATATGAACCAAAATATAGATAATGCGCTGCACTGAATGACCTACTTTTCCTGAAGCTACGCGCTCAGCGGAATGCAGATTTTGTGCCTGCGCCCAGAGATTGCGCGATCTGTGTCAATGATCTATGACATCAATTATTGACGTCACGGAAAAGTAATTTTTCTTCAGTGGGTGTTTCATTTTCAACATCATCACAAAATAGTGAGAATATGTCTGGTCTCATGATGCTATTTAAACCAATCAGCAAACATGATTTAATTCATGTAAGATTTAAAACTAATTATAGAACTCTATAAAATATTTGAACCGATACATGAAATCTTTTCCACAATTGTTTTTCCATTTATCACAACCTAGTTAGTGTACTTTATGAAATTCTTCAGATGAATACCTGGGGCCTGTTGCAGAAAACGTTTGCCATAAAAAAAAATTCTGGCAAACAAACACAATCCCTGGCAAACAAAATTGTGTCATTGACAGTAACACATTGAAAAACTCTGCCAAAAAATTTGCCAGTTATTTTTTTTGTGCAACAGGCCCCAGTGTGGCAATTTTTGGCAAATCATTTTAGTCTAAGCATCAATTACAAAGGAGCATATATATTTGTACAGTATTACTTTTTTGTAAGAAAACAATGCTAAAAAGTGTTGCCTTTTTTTTTATTGTGATCATTCTTGTGTTTACGATGTCCATGTATATACCAATTTCACCTTTGTAAATATGCAAAAATTTGTCAGGAAAATATCACGTTATATATCAATGTAAATCAGAGTGTGTTAATGTATGATTTCTGCATTTAAAAACGTTTTTGGAAGCGTTTGTGTGTGTGTGCTCATGAGGTTTCAAAATAAATATAATTAGTTTGAGGTTTGTAGTAGTAACAATATTATGCAACATTCTGTACGTGCTTGTCAAACCCAAACTTGCTCAAAAATGTGATTTCATGTACAAAATGTGTTTCATCTAAAAATTCACAAATTAGTATTTAATTTCACTTTAATGCGCTATTTTTGGCTAAATTAAATGCCGCCAAATTTTGTCTAAATAAGTAAATTGTTCAAAATGCTATATAGAATATTTTCATTTAACTATTGGATTTTGGTTAATTAGAGCAAGTAACGTAATTAATTCATATAAAATTATATGTAGGGCAATTTACCTATGTAACCGCATAAAACGCCAAATTCAGTGTCCATTCCACAACCTAGAAACATATATAGTCAAACACAAAGTATACTAAAGTGGTGTTAGCTGTGCTCTATCAAAATAAGGCCTTGTTTTATTGCATCTTCATTCCTGATAGTACACCCATCAAAAATATATGTACAAACTCATTTATTTACAAGAAAGATATGGAACTTAATAACAGACCACCATGCAAATATACAAGTACATAATTCAACAAAAAAAGTTTCACAGGCAAACCCCGTATATAAAGGGTGTGTGCAAGAAATATTTGCAATCGATTGCACATTACAGTTGCAAATTTTTAAGTGATAGATCAATGTCAACTACAGTAAATCAATATATACTTGTGAGTACATGAAGCAGACCAGCAATCAATTGCAAGTTATATGACACCCAGATAGATCCTTGTCATTTGATTGGTTGGTTGATATCAATCATTCAGCCCATTTTACGACGTCGTCAACCATGCAATTTTAGATCCATTCATCATGCAATTTTGGATCCATACGATTTGTCCATTGCACGCGTGCACCGAGAATGCAGGCACCACTTGTGTTTGCAGCATGCATGTTGTATGTACGCGATAATCAACAGACCAAGCTCCTCACACTGCATGAGCAAATGAGCATCAAAATTTCAAATGAAAAAGAATCAATTGCTAGGTGTCATATAAACCAAATAATGAATGTTATTTCCATTTGTGCAATGGACAGAATACCTCATTCGGTGAAAGATGAAATGAATGATCCATTCAACTCGGCTATGCTTCGTTGAATGGATCATTTCATCTCTCACCTCGTGAAGTATTCTGTCCATTGCACTCATTAAAATTCATTATTTGTATAATATTTAATTGATTTGGGGACCTGAAATTGACTTGCAATCAATTGCAAGTATCTTGCAACACTCCAGAAATGATACAAAATGAAGGGCATCATAAAATAATCACCCATTACATCCTGTTTAACAATCAATATTGGGTGAGCTGGAGCACGCTTTCGCAATTACAGTAAATGTATTTAGAATACACCATAATTAGGTATCATTAAATAAGAAAATCATAGTATGACACACATTCATTTACAAATGATATTCACTGAGTACTAATTAGACAAACTGTGAATTTGAGGGCCCATCAACATAAAAGCAATTATGGAATGTTTTTAAAACATACAATACTGCAATAACTTTATTTCAAAACTATACAACAATGCTCATAAAGAGATACTTCCAACAACTAAATCATTAACCATCATCTTAGTTCAGTACTTTTAAGAAAATGAAATCCTCCCTTTTTATGAGAAGTTTATCCAGTCAACCTTTCGAGTTGGGTTTACCGGACTACTAAGAAATGATCATTTGTAAGCAACGAGATGACTTTACATCTTATCAGGGCTCCGTAACAAGAGGTTAGTGATTGATCGTATCTCTTTTAAATTTGGTGGATTCACAATACGGTGCACCGTCTATCAGTTGCAGCGGACAGGCCAATTTTTCATTTCAGGGTTAACATTGCGCGCAGGCATCGCACAGTGCTAGTGTACTGTACTGTGAGCGTAAAAAATGAAAACCATATGGCAAAAGCGGAGGAAGAATCCACAGAAAACAATCTAAATTTTGAAAAGAAATGTGGCAAATTTCTCTTTCACCTGGTAAACAGCATGATTTTATGCAATCCAGCCGAGCCGCACCAGCCAGCGCAGCATATTCACATGCATACACTGTACTCGTGGGCACAACAGATGTCGACCTTTTCCCATGAGGCATTGCAAATTTTGGCATTTCCACTGCAACCAATGGGTGGCTCACCGTATTGTGAATCCACCAATTCTTTGTGAAGCCTATTGGAAGAAACTTTGTCAAGCAATCCTCATCGTTAGGAAACTTTAAATTGATTAGGTTTAGTATATCATTATGCATAGCGAGTTTTATATAATGACATCATCATAATCACAAATAGTTATCCACCTATTATTGTTCAAAAAATTTTAGAACTTAAAAAATGATGCACCATTAATTCAAATCCCAGAGTGAAATTTCTGCAAAAAAAGCAAAGAGAATATTGTGGAGGTGGGAGTTCAATTTCACTTGGATTTTACTCAAAAGAAGGTGGCAAGTAGTAAAAAAATAAACTCAAATATTGTCCAATACCAATTATGGAGCTAATACATCTAGTACCATCTTAAAGTAATGGCAATACTGCATAGAATCTCATTTCAAGGTATTCTCAAAACAAATCATGAACCTCATTTTTAAAGGCAACAAAATGCTTGACTCTGTAGTCTTTATGATCTTTCCCAAATTCATCTTATTCAATGAAATCATAGAAAAACGAACACACAAATTTCATTCAAGGTAGTTTACGAACTGAAAATTTCAAAAATATATATACGAATCACATGCAAATGGAAACAGAAAAGAATGGGACACATACATTTACAGGTGAAAAATGCATTCCTTTCCCCCACGACAAAACAGGTGAAATATCTGCATGGGCTTTCAAAATTATCTTTTGATACATCAAGGCAATTTCTATTACATAGAAATGACAATTTCTGATGACCTGGGGAGTGTTTCATGAAACGCTCTTCTGGGCGATGCAACACTAAACTATTCAATTAATCGCAAGATTGTTTGTATGATTGACTGCAATGATCATTAATGTTCTTATTAACTGTACAATCCATCATTACACTTTGTGTCATGGGGCCTTCATCAAAATATTACATTAGAGTGGCATACAATCTCTATACCTGGTACACACAATATGGAAAGCCTCAAGACAAAAACACAAATACACTATCATATTCTGCATAAAAAAAAGAGTTGCGATTGGTCCGATCAATCACAACTATGGACAGCCAGCAACGTCAACATCTACTATGCATGTTTGTTCAAAATACTATGATGTATATTCATGCGTTCATTGTTTTCTTGAAAATTCACTATGCTTCTCTTTGCTTACAATGGACATTCTGCAAATTTTTTGTAGAAAAAATTATGACATCTTACAAAGAGTTACGATTGATTGGATCAATTGTAGCACAAATGGAAAGACCTGGATATCAAATTAAAATGACATGATTTAGAAACTCATAAACAGGGGGTTGGGGGGATACACTAGTATTCAGGACTACCGGAAGCTCCTTCTTGTGGACTATAAGCTGTACTCCAAAGTCTATTAGGGGATTTCCCTGCCCTTCTTTGTCGTATTGAATCAGATCTGTATGGACTCTGCTGGTACTCTGTAAAACCTAAATAAGAAATGAAATACAAAACAAGAAAGGTTGGATTAATGATACCGACTTTTCATGTCAATGGACCCATAAATTACAGGACGTGCTTCGACAAATTTTCTTGCTTCAACATCTCATCCCAATAAAACTAAGCCCCGAACTAATACTACACTGAGCCCCGAGCCTAACACTTCCAGAAAACCAAGAATACCTCTGTTACTGTAACCCACTTTAAGGTCAGGAATAATAGTCTATCATCCAGCACATGATGTGCTATCTTGGTGTATCAGGTAGCTCAATCACACAGTGAGCCTCTTCCCATAGGCACTTGAGCTCTATACAGTCTCGAAATATAAACCATTTCCACGAAATAAACAATTTGAAATATATTGTGATTTTTATTGGCTTTTTATAATTATTAATAACTAACAAGAACTTAGAAATGTAATAATAGTAATAATAATATTGTATTCATATAGCGCTTAATATCAAGATTTCTAAGCGCTTTACTTTAAATTACAAATAATCCTAGTTCCTTGACAAAACATTATGGCATGAATGTTGTAAAATAATTTTTTTTTAATATTTCATATCATTCTAGCAAGCACATACTATAATGACTACACAATCAAAAATGGAGAACTGTAGTTTAGGACTTTACATGCTGCTGTGCAAAGTAACTGTGGCCACTTTGCTTTAAATTAAACACTAATATCAGGTTAATATTAGAGAACACTCAACAATGAGAAACACACTTTTATGTTTATAGCACCTGTTCATATTTGCAAAGCTATATCATGATTACCATACACAAAGATATTTTCAAGACCTGGTAGATGAGATTATAAGATAGCAATGATCAATTTGAAATGAAGAAGACATTTGACGAAAAGGCATCAAGAAGAGATCAAAATCTAGGCGGCATCTAGATTTTACTATATATATTTTTTTATTTTAATACAGATCTAAGACCTTGCAAATGATTATTTGATACCTTTAAGATTATATTTGTAATGTTGTTAATTGCCTACTTGAAATGAAATTCATTTGAGTCTCATAAATTTTCATTTCTGAATCCATTCAAAGCTCAACTTGGGAAGGTTATCATCAATAACGTGTTTGCAGGTAAATATTTTTCATCGCAGTTAATGCAAAATTCTGATGTAAACAGGAAAGTGGTTATGCTCTAGTGGAAACATGAGCGTAACAATAGGATACGTAACATTCCACGGTTCCACCTTGCTTTAAAATATGGGGCGATTCAATCTTCAACTGGAGAGAGTTTCTGAGCGCAAGCACCACTTTAATATTTCTTATATTATCAGGAAATTTCTGAGCAATTAAAAAAAAATTAAGGGGATTGTGTTGGAACATGCATTGAACAATTAGTCAAGTTCATTCTCCAGATAATTTGTGAGTCAGAATCAAACATGCAATATCCTTTGATAAAAGTATTTTTCTCATGTGAGCCTCTGTGTGCTTTGTTTTTTTTTGTTTTGTTTTACAAGTGTTTACTTGTCCAACACATTACACATTGACAATGATGGGAAATCATTATCTGAAACAGCTGAACATTGCTTTGATACCATTTTTGTGATGAAAGAGTCCTCATCCTGATACTAGTAGTGCCCTGTTTGATCTTAACCAGCTGGATAACAATTGCAGAGTAGCATATAATTTTATTGACAGCATGGGGCTGTGGTCAAAGGAAACAAGCCTTATTCATCTCTTTCTATATGCACAGATTGGAATTATTATATGCTATATAATATTATTACATAAACCTTAACAAGTAAAATATTTGACTAGGTATACTTGTGACAGCATAATACATGTTGGCGAAATGAAGCAAATTGTTAATAAGGAGAATGAGTTAAACAGACAATAATTGAATGCAAAGGTGTGTAATTGAAATCAACAGATGCATGAATTATACAAACAGGGAGTGGTTCATGGTACAATTCTCAACAAGAAAGACAACAAAAACGAAATCCTGGCAAATATGGCTAAATAAATGTAAAAGGGCCACATTTGATCACCATGCAAAAGACTAAAAAGTGGAATAAACATAGCACCACAAAAAAAATAACATGACCAAAAATACCCGTAAAAATGCAACAACAAAAAAACAGTATGCAATCAAGATTTAGATATATGGCTTTTGTTAATCTACTTTCATTCATACCAGCTTTCTCTTTCCTTACTTTGCCCATATAATAAAGCAAATTCATCTATAATTTTTTTAATTGAACAAGGTGAATATTAATAATTTTAGAAGTTATTTTCAATGTGTGGATAATGTATTTTTACACATTTTCTTCTTTACGAAATCATGACCCTCACCCAATGTATATAAAGATGTTTGCAGTTTAGCATCTAGGAAAATCTAGATTTTTCAATGTATTTTACAAGTAGTTAAATTTCAAAGGAATTGTGGACAAGGACAGGAGAATTGTGAATTTCCAGTAAATTTGGAGGGATGGTTATCTTCTTCCCTCTGAAAGTCCAATTGTTAACAACATGGCATAAAATGAATAATGCTTATGTTGGTTATCAACGATTAAAGGCTTTTGACTCGACCCTAATTATATTTCTAAATTAAGACCTGCAGTTTAATTAATTAAATGCTTGTTTTAATAAAGAAGAAAACAGCAAACTATGCAGTACTTCTATACCAGACCTGCCAACCTCTGGGAATGAAAAATTGTATTCTGTGATAAAAAAAACTGTATTTTTCCCCAAAAAAGTGTATTTCATACGAAAATGCGTGGTGCACTCGCTCATCGCGGCGCTCAAGCTGCATGCAAGCTAAAACGCGCACTGCTCTTGCAGATGAAAAAAAAAACATTGAAACATGTGTATATCTCACCCTGGTTTTAACAAAATGATTGAAAAAAAAAAAAAAACAAGTTACCTGAAATTACATTGATCTAATAACCATATTTGTGTAAGTTTTATGAAATAGAGACATATAGAAATGATTTTTCTCAATAAATTACGATTTTGTTTAAAAAAAAAAAAATGTATATATATATTTTTCTTTTTACAAAAACGTATTTTAGTAAAGAAAAAACGTACTGCCGTATTTTGGTTGTAAAAACGTACTAAATACGCCAAAAAACGTACTGGTTGGCAGGTCTGCTATACTTTTGCTACGCCATATACAATCAATCTAATACATACTTAAATCTACTTGATGCATAATACAAATCTAACATATACATGGTACTTAAATAATTTTCTATACATTCTGTGGATTATAAATGGATATATTGAATTGAATGAGATGGCTTTAAACAGATTAGGGTAAACTTGCATGCTGTTGTTTTTTTATTAGAAATCTAATATGCAAATTGCAGATAAGAGGGTTGCATGATATAAATGTAAAACTCAATGGACCTTCATGGGAATTATTCTGTGAAGACCCCCATTGTGTTGGTGAAGACTTAGATCTATCTGCTGGGTAAGTCCCCTGGGTTTTACGAGGCAAATATGGATTAGTAAACTCTGGAGAACAGAGAGGAGAAAAACAAAGAAGAATATGAACAAAATAATATAAATTAACATTAAAACCCGATGTGAGAGTTATCTGTCAAAAGAAACCTTAAAATAAATATAAGCAAGATGAGTTAGACTGAATGAAAATAGAAAAACATAGTGGCTAACAAAATATTAACATGAAAGGAAGATTAGACTAGGTGTAGAATAAGCTAGCCTGGACTCAATGAGAATTACATAAGTTGCACTTCTGATTTCTCATTACCCAAAGAAACATTTCCAATATGCTCAAAACACCACTCATGGGACATGTTAAATTGTGCCAACTTTGTATTTCACTTTTTCTCCATAATTAAGGAAAGAATTCTAAATCAGATGTCCTTTTTAGAAAGGAGTCAAGGACTCTTAAAATTAAAGCATAAACACTTGCTATTTTCACTATCCCAACAAATATTTTTTACAATTTTTTGCATTCATTGCCTAAACAAGTTATGATTGGAATAAGAGGGAATGTATGATGGGTTTACTTACCTGGTGATTGTTCAAAGTATGGTGGTGGTGCCGGTGAGCGATGTAATGGACTGTGGAGGAAAGCTCCTGATCCAGAACTTGCTACGTAGTATCGAGGAGCCAGGAAGACATGGTAGCCTGAAAGTATCAAATAAAACATATCATGCAAAGTTAGGGTCACGTTTGCCTAGGAAACATAACATTTCAATGTTGAATAGAATCTTAAAATGCATTGCAGCCTGAATGTAAAGAATAACACTGAACACTTGAATTACATGAAATGATCCAAGAAAAATACAAACAAGTGTAAATTTTCTATTCATCCTCAAACATTTGGCATATTCCTAGTTTCTGAGAACATTTCAACACTTTGTTGTGTCAGTGCAGGAATGCCCATAGCACCACACTTATGCACATTGCATGCATGCAGAAACGCCCTTAGTAGTGCTCATAAGGGTATTGCTCAAGGGCGTTTCTGCATCAGTGAGGTGCGCAGAAGTGTGGTGCAAAGGGTGTTCCTGCACCGACACAACTTGTTTTCAGCTCATGTATTTAGAAAATTATACAATTAAAAGTCTAAAAAGAACTTAAAACTAATAGGACTAATTGTGATGATGCTGTACAATTAGTTCCAATATCATCTGATTCTTTTAGGAATATTCTTCTCCTAATAAAACAGACTTTGATTTGGCTGATTAGACGCATTTGACTTACATATAAGTACCATTCCTGCTACAGCCAGTATGAAGATTAGAAAAAAGAGCCATGTTTGATAATGCTGAAGGAACAGATGAAGTACAGTAGACCAACCTGTTACTGTGGCTTCTTCTGTAAAAAAAGATTAAGAGGAAAAAATTGTAAAATACAATTAATCATGTATGATACCCCTTCCCCAATAAAGGGTAAAATATTACATCCATCACAGCATGGACCTACTACAACTGGACATTCAACATATCCCCTCCTTTCAGCCAAAGACCGTCACCGCTAATCCTTTTATAAACACAGCACTGGCAGCTGACGCCCATCAAGCCAATCGTAAAACACGCTATCACTGATGGACAGCAGAAATCAATTGTGCGCTGCTTCTACACATTGCGATGTTGTGCGTTCACTTTCAAAAGCAGTACACCCAGCAGCGAACGTTAGCGCTCTGAAAATGATTGCAGTAACAAGAAAACAGGCGTGCATAAACGTGTTTTTTACGTACATCGCCAACAACCACTCACAAATGCATTGACATCACCGTGCAGATCAGAATATCTACATCAAAAAGCAGTATATATTTGACGGAGAAATGTGTGGAAAGAAGTTAAAATGCATCTTTTTGAGACAATATTGATGTCAAGAGTCGCGCTTACCTTCGGTCAGAAGTTGATTTTCATTTTGGCGTAAAATTCCAGAGGATTGGCAAAATTTAATGGGATTTTTTCTGATGATCACAATATTTACAGCGTGAAATAATGTATTGAAAACCGGAAAATAAATTGCGCAATGCATTCTAGGTAGTGCAGGGACTTTCCCTATTAGAAATCGGGGCTGAAACATTTGGTCGAAAGAGGGCCAGTGATCGATCGGTGACCGTCATAGGCCGAAAGGAGCTTGCGTGAACAATCGCCCCGGGCGGTCGTCGTAAAAACAGCGTAAAGAGAAAGTTAAGTGTATGACAGCAATTTTGACAGCTGGTGGTCATAAAATGCTCTCGTTGACTGTCCAGTTGTTGGAAGTACGGTATTTTAAAAACATTTTGCGGATATGTAAAAGCTGACATACAAAGATTCTATCCATAAAGGAGAATGAGAAGGGCATATAGGGGGGATGAACAGAAGTGATATTTATCTTACCTGCTGTAGCAGTCACAGATTTTACAGGAACAAGATTGATCTTAATAGGAACCACAGTACGCTGTCCTGTTACCGTGTTGGACAGCTCTACAGTCGTGTGAAGGATAGCCGGTCCATACTGTGTGAGTGAGGAGTCCACAAGGGCTACAGGGAACTTCTTGAGTGTTCTACCTGCATAGCCTGGCTTGCCTAGGGCAATGATGTCAGTGTCATTGGTAGAGGCCTGTAGCATACAAGAAAGGACAGAGGAATGTCACAGCACTTTTATTCATTTGACTCTTCAAACAGTAACAAGTCCATTCACAAAAAGAGGTCACAAAAAAAGATGTTGGTTGTTGCTCTTATATCAAACCATTTTTCTCTTTAAAGGAAATGTTTACACGGAGTGGTATTCAAAACGGGAATGAAGCTTGATTAAACTTTATATGCACTTTATAGAATCTCTTATGTAACCTATCTATCCTGTACTTATTATTTTGTTGTTTACTTATTCTTAAACTCTCCAGTATTCACAGAAAAGCTAATAACATGTTTTTGTTAGACAAAAAGCAAATAAACAATATGTAAATATACCTGTAAGTGGTCCATGACGGCTGGTATTCCCTCTACCGTGATATCCTCTCTACGGGAAGCAAGGGTTAGAGTGAGCCCAGACTGTTGGATAGAGTACGCTGGAAGGAACTTGAACGAATGCTGCTCGGAGATTACCTGACGTTGACCTGGGATGCTGAGAAGACGAGCAGTCAGAGTAAGGGTCGTATCCATGGTGCTTAGGAAGGTTGGGGTGTGTCTCGTCTTCAGCTGGCTGATGGAGCAGTAATATTGACCTGATAATCAAAGGGGGAAAAATGTTCAGACTTTTTTAATAAAAAAAGGCTTCAGTCACTGCTCTAAGAGCATGGAATAATTTCCCCAACTCTTTTCCGTTAATGTCTGCTTGCCAGCATTGGCCTTTCAATATTCTATAATTTTCATTCGCATTTTATAGATATATATATATATGTTTATGTGTATGTTTTGTTTCATTGTAAATACCTTATGCACTTTGTACCTTTCTAAGAAAAGGCGCTATAGAAATGTCAGTATTATTATTATTACTGTGATATCAAGTGGCAGCTAACAAAACCTATTTTAACAAATGGAATGAAATATCTAGCACTTTTTTGTTTTAGTTCCCTTTTTTTTTTTGACCATACATAATACCTTTTTTCTTCGGGTATGCATTCATTGGAAAGAAAAATCAAATTAAGGACGTTCCACAGTTAAAGTGAAATCCATGTCATTTTCACCAAACTTTGCACATAGATACTTTAGAACCTTAATATTCGAAATATGCAAAAATTAACATAGGTCCATGTGCTTGATTTTTTGCTATAGAGCTTCAAAGTTCACCCAAATTGACGTTTTTAAGAATTGCGCATTCAAAAGAATTTGGCATTTTTAGACCGCCCAAGATTACTACAATGAGTTTAAACCTCTATTACTCAGTCAAAATACATGAAAAAGTCATCAAATTTCGCAAGAGAGTTAATAATTGTATCGTTAGAATGGAGAATCTATTTATAGTGCTATTTGTTTGCAAATTTAAATTTAACAGCACTGTCAGTTCTTAAAAATGGCGTAAAAGATAACAAAATCCCAATCTAAAAAATGTAAAATTTCAGTAACAAACTACAAACGTACAATAAATGCTGCACTTTATTCAAAATCCATGTCATTTTCACCAAAATTTGCAGAGTTGTAGAGGAAGGTATACCTTAGAGGTACAAACATTAAAAAATAGGGGTTCATGTGCTTGTTTTTAAACTATTAGCATTTTTATCAGAGCAAATGTGCTTTTTAAAACACAAAAAATGCGCCGAATGCTTAGTATCTATGTGAAGAAAAAATCAAAACCACTCTACCATTTATTCAAACTTGGGGTAATATTCGTGATTCTTGGCAGCCCTGCAGAGTAAAGTATTTTGAAATTGTAGAGAATATTTTTTTGAATGGTCCATGGAATAATTCCATTTTTCATCTTCATGAAATAACGCATCGGATCTGCAGTTAAAGTGCAGAAGATGAGAAAAATCAGCTCATACCCGCAGCTAATTAATCACCTGTTCATCCATTGTGACGTCAGCGCGCAGAGTGTAAACTATGCGCAGATCATAATGCGCACAAACATAACTGTGGAACGTCCTTAACCTGATGGATTTCGAAAAGGTAGCTGACCTCTGGAAATCTTATTCTCTGATTTCTTCTCTTCATATATTCCATCAAATTCTCAACAACAAAGAACATGCCGCAACAAGGATCCTCATCCCTTATTGAACCAACCAATGTATCCTTTAAAGGTCATATGAGATACAAGGGGTGAAATTCACAGCTCTGCCCTTAATACAACAATCACCTAAAACAGAAATAGATTTAAGTGATTGTCATTTACATCCACTTTTAAAATGAACTTTCTGTTGTGGGTCCTAGAGATCACATTCATTATCACATTCAGACGTTACTGTGTATTACCTTGGCTTGCATCGAATCCTGCAGAGACTTGGAAGAGCTCGGAGGGGGTTACAGGCGAGTTCTTATCGGCAAACTGGAGGGTGCATTGGAAGGGTGGAGTCACTGATTCAAAGATCCAAGCATGCTTCTCAAATGAACAGTTCTCACCTAGAATCAAAAGATGGTGGTAAAATACTTTGCTCTTAAAATGCTAAAAATATTTAAGCTTGATCAGGTTTGCATGCATTACATGATATCAGGTAGTGAACTTTAAGACACATTGTAGACTGTCTAGAATTTATAGATTTCATCCAAAATGTGACAATGAAAGGAAGATTACCAATTAACAAGTTTGGAGGATGACATTGATGGGAAATAAAGTTTTACAAATAATAATATAGAGGTGATGTACATTCTTCTCCTTGCGTCAACATTGGCTTAATTGGGCAAAGGAATTTCTGTGATGCGATTTGATTATACGGTTTAATAATTATGTGCAGCTATGTTACTGGAATTTCTATTGATTTTTAGAGTCTGGTGTTATTAAATTGCAATCTTCTTCCCATGAAAGGATGAGGCTGGCAGACTGTAAGAGCTATCATTTTCAACATTGATAATCAACAGCAGCATTAAGGCACATCGATCTGGTACAACTTGGAAAGCATGTTTGGTTTCTACTTATTTGTTTTTTGCATAGTATTCGGCAAACACAAAAGACAACTTGAACTTTTACAATACAAGCAAATACAGATAACACACAAAATGCCTGAAATTAATCAAGTCAGAAATTACTCTTATTACTGGTATACACAGTGTATGTTACCTTGGATACTAGAAACACCATTCAGCTTGACAGGAACACGAATGCTGCCTTCTTTGGGTACCGTTGAGAGAGTAGAAACATCATTACCATCTAGCGTGATTCTCAGAATAGTACCAACCGAAACCTGTTGGAGAACAAACACATTCACAAAGATTGGAAATACATAAATGTTACAGAGATGCCAACTTTAACACTGACCTTTCAGCGAGGTTTACATGAACAAGCATGAAAAATAGGCCCTGACCAGATATATGTAGTATCACTAATTCATTATTAGTACACACTAATTTAGAATTACTACTGAAATGACACAAATATCAAAGGGGTGCTCAAGAACAAGAGAAGTGGGGAGATTAAATCATCAGCTATCTCACTGCATAATCACAACCAACCCTCACGAAAATTAAGATCCTGAACTTCTAATATTTTACATGTTCTGGTTTCAAAGAAATCATGGGGGAACGGGCCTTCACTCATTAGGGGCCGACCCTGTGGAAGAGAATTCCACAGAGTTTGAAAACCCAGACATCAGTGACCACCTTCAGAGGCAACCTGAAGACATACATGTACCTGTATAATAGTGCTTTATGATAGACAACCTTCTGTATATTGAAGGCAATCCTTGTATAGTTTGAACTTCTAAATCAATACGGTCAAACGGTTGTCAAAATAGGAAGATATTTCTGCTTATAACAGTTGTTTGAACATCATGTAGCCGATCTGACCCAGCCCTACCTTGAAGGTCAGACAGAAAGTAGGACATACCTGAGCTGTTGTTGCAAGATTAGGAGTCAGCTGCTGAGTTAAGGTTACAGTACCAGGGGTCAGAGCCATGGCAACACCACTTGACCTATGAACTTTAAGAATGCTGTTTTCAGATGAGCTCCACGACCCACTTTGACCTGTTTGAACAAATCAACATTTAGGTCAAATTGATGATTGACACGAACTTAGTAACAAGCCTTGGCTTCATTCTGGTCTTCAAGAACCAAGTAAGATTGGCGGTCTTGAATATAACTACAATCACTTACACCTCTATGTTGCTTGCACATGTCCTTAAATTGCTGCTTCATCCCTCCAAATATACAACAACTGGGTATATATCTTTTTTCATCTATGTACAAATACATACTTATATCTTAAATAAAATAAATCAAGAGTTTTAAGCTTGGAGAATTCAAATGTCAACACCTTGGTAGTGCCATTTCAGCTGCATACACTGCATGACATACCATAATGTTGAGAAAACTAGACTTAATTGTAAGACCGTATATATACACATACCTTCTGACGAGAGCAGAGGTGATCTCAAACAAACAATGTCACCTACAACCAAACCTTGATCAGGCTGGACCACACTGCCAACCGGGATACCAACATAATCATCAATCCATGGACTCTCACTGTCCCATACCTGTACACATCAAGATCAAAGATTGACAGAGTCAGCATGGAGGACTTCAAGTGAAGATAAATTAATGCAAAGATAAACATTTACTGAAGCCAAAATCTAGCAGTTGCAGTGAAACAAGTAGTTTAGAGAGAAAGTCTTTAACCTGTATATAACAAGAGAACAGAATGATAAGGAGTCAACAGTGTTGGCTGCCAAGGTCCAAAGATGTCAAAATAATATCCAGTTCCACCAATACGCTCTTGCATAAGCAATACCCCAGGGAGCAATTTCATTATTGTTGTTGACAACTTGTGAGATCCAACTACTTTCCTTGCTTTTGGTTGATAAGGAGTCTATGTGGATGGCTTCTAATGGAGAAATGATTTCCAATTACACTGACCAACTTGCCACTGCCAACAACTTTCATGAAACAGTCACTGGCAGTTGAAGCCATAAAGTGAAGAAATATTACCTTAAGCATAGTGGTTCCCATGTGTGCTGATCGACCAATAAATGTACTATTATCTGATCCAGACTGCAACTGAAGACGGTCAAATCTACAAACCAAAACAAATCAGAGTTTAAAATGTACTTAACACTTAAATTCAAATTGTTGTGTGAACATGCATGCAAATTCTTATTCACAGTAATACATGGCAATATATCAATATTACATTCTTCCATTGTTAGCCTTTCTGTGTTGTTCCAATCGACATTGATCCATTTTGATTAAGCTATAAATGTGATTTATGAACAATCTATCCATTTGGTTAATACCTATTATCACATGCAACAACAGATTTGAGATTCTAGGTGAACTTCCCTTCCCAGTCTATCGATATAACTTTAGGTCAGAGCAGGGAAACATTCTATGAAAAACTGTTACAAGCTACTGAAATCCTTATATCTGATTGGCTAAAAACAAATTTACAAGTGAAACTCACAAACAATGTTTCATGAAACATTTCCCAGAAAGTTCACATTACCTATGGAGTCTGTAGTCCAGTTTAACATGGGTGGCGTCGAATCTCTCACCGATGTTGTCATAGAAACGAACAACAAAGGAGGGTGATACACCGATGGGAAACACTTGAAGACTCTTGTCATATGTTGTTAGACCGGTGGTAGAATGCACAGCGATGTATGATACAGGCTTGATCTAAAAACAACACGATCAAAGTTCATACAGTTAATATTAAGTAATTGCCCACCAGTTGGTCCATCAAGGCAAATAATACAGCAATCAATGAGTGATAATGAAGAAAAAACATAAGAGTTTAATCCAGTTTCAGAAGAGTTACCTAATATTTATGTTCCCCATATTTGCATTTCCCAATAGTCTAATTTGAGCACTCCAAAACTGAAAGATTATTATTTGTTTCATTTCTATATCAAAATGTCCCAATACCAACCTCTAAACTACTCCAGATTCCCTTTCAGCTAGAATTGTACCTTTTAAAAAAATAAATTTACAAACTAACAAAACTGACATATTTCAATAAAAAGAACACATACCTCATTCCAGTGTTGCCAAGTTATTGAGTGTAATGTCATATTTTTGCCCCCCCCCCCTTGTGACTGAAGATGATATTAAGAATGAACTCTCACCGAGACATGAACAACTGTTGTCTGGTTCACTCCAAAGCTCTCAAATGCGGTGACCTCTACAGATGCTTGACCTCCCTTTGGCCCGGCTTTGACCACACCCATCTGGTTAACGGTCAGGAAGTCATCCCAAGAGGTGGTCAAGATACGATAAGACATCCTGGCTGACCCATCTCTGCAAGGTTGATGAAAGGTATGTTTAGTTTTTACAAAAATTGCATGAAAATATGAAAAAGCCATATTATCAATATTAAAGATTTCCAATGAAGTCTCTGAAGCAACTTACTAGAAAGAAATGGATACTCAACTGTACAAAGTAAGACCCATAAGTTTAATTAGAATGTCAATTATCACTTTAAACTCCTGAATTGCGTCCTGTCAGTTCATTTGCTCATGGGTCAAATAAAATTATGAGATTAAATAATCATTATGTCAAATGAGCAACCAGAACAGAATGGAGTTGAACAGTAAGTTGAGGCACTTTATGAACATCAATTATGTCATTTAGACAAGGTGCAACGAAGATTAACAATATTTTGTGGGCAATGGATAATTTTTTAAAGACTTGAAGCATATAGCCACGTTTATTAACATAAGTTGAACAATTTGTTTCGATACGTTTAAACGCTGTCCTAACACTATGAAAAGTGTTGTTTGGTGCATCATATTAGTCCTTAAGGATCACTTCTCACCTGTTAGTTTTAATTGGTGCCTGTGTGTTAGGTGTCATCAGAAGTCTGCTGTGGCATGGACAGTCAGGCTGCATCAATTCTAGTCTCTCAAATACCTACATGGAAAATCAAAGGAATATTTCTTCATATCTGGGTACCATTTCAAAACAACAGCAATGAAAATTAATAATTATCTGACAGTCAGACACCCGTGCTTCTTAACTTAACAAAACAAAGGAGAGTTGTCAGATCTGACATCATATTAGACAACAAATACTGATGAATCATCTTTAAAAATCTAGTGCTGTAATCAAATGTTCACTTTCAATTTTGTTTCAGTTTAGTTTTAGCTGAAGAAAAGCAGACATTGTGTCCCACACATGGGTGAAACTCACCATGACCAGGACTTATTGTTGTACAGTCACAAAAAAAAACACTTCATGCGAATTGATACTAAGCGATAAATTGTCCTGTAATTGGATTTAGATTAATCCAAAATGTATTTAAAATCTTACACTTTATTTTATACAAGTTCTTCTTAGGTGTTAGCAAAACAAGGCTCGTATGGTCCAAAATCATGAACTTTCATGGTATAATTCCATACCATTGATCGACTTTGATCCCTGTAGATCTGACTGTCTAGAGTGTGACTTGCAGTATTATGTTTCATGCTCTCCAAAGTCACTATCTGTCAGTTAGGAGAGCTTACTCCATAATTAGTTTTTTTCTATTATACAGTCTTCATCAACTCACCTGGATCTGTATTTCATCCATGAGTGTTTGATCCCTGTAGATCTGTCTACGTCCTGGTTGAGTCAGGGATACCTGTAGTCTTAGGGAGGCTTCACCGGGATTTAATGTTCTCACTCGCATGGCTATGTTGTGCTCTGCTCCACTGTATATGCCATCCTGCAAATCACAAATATGGAAGATGTTCACGATATCAATGATTACACATTTTACAGTCTATGCTCATCCAGATATAGGGGGGGGGGGGAGGGGACAAAGAAAAAGACAAAAAGTACTGGTTGTGTAACTATACAACAGCTCTCCTATTTTTCTAGATGGAAAAACATACATTCATCTTTAGCACCACTTGCCTGTTTTAACAAATTCCCTAGCACCATCCCTGCTGCTTTGATTTATCTGGACTTCCTCTTTTATCAAACCAAGCCCCCAAACCAGATCCCCTTTTCATTCAGTTTACATACCGTTAGCCAATCCTAAGGTAATACTAATATACATCATTGTCCTAATATCAGTCCATGATTGAAAAAAAGTGAAAGGTATAATTGATTTCATCCGAACTTTCTTTATGTTTCTAGTCATCAATGGACTTAATAAGATATCCAAATGATTTTTAACACAAGACTTTTTTTTCTCTCCATGTGATTTGATATTAATTGAAAATGTTAACAACTTTCAAGAAATGGTTTTAAATTCAGCCATTGCCAACGATGATCCGTTTCAGCGAAGCATTTCTAATCTAATGCACTAACCTCAGCAAACACTGGCTCCACTTCAATAACATCATCATTGCTCACACTCCATTCAAACAGAAGGCCATCGATGGCATCACCAAATGTGAACGGGGTCTCCGATTCACCCAGTCCCATAGCATACACGGGCATGACAGTGTCAGACTCGAGTCGATGAAGAGGAGCGTGGATTCGTATTCCATTCAGCTCTATGACGTACACATCGATGGTATCCTTCAAAGTCAAATAACAAAAAAAATAATTATAGCATTCACAAGGGAGTAAGACATGCATTACTTCATGAAATGTGCCTTGGAGTGGATAATGTAAATTTTGATTACTCATCCATCACATGTGATATATCAAACATAACACAAGCTACGAAGCTAATCAGAGTTCCAAAGCAGGATCTAATAAATATTTTTCAGATGCTTTTCAGAAGAAACAAGTGGAATGCCTCTGGCCGTCTCACCTGCATCACGCGATTCAATATAGCAGCAGTGCTGATTTTGAAAACTACTATAACTCGCACAAGATGTTCAGTGATACTTGGTTACTCTTATTTCCACGTTTTATGAACTAGACCAATACACTTATAGAGATATGATGGCAATTCAACAAATACCCCCAACGTGGCCAAAGTTCTTTGACCTTACATGACCTTTGACCTTGATCATGTGACCTGAAACTCGCACAGGATGTTCAGTGATACTTGATTACTATTATGTCCAAGTTTTATGAACTAGACCAACACACTTTCAAATTTATGGCTGTAATTCAACAAATACCCCAATTTGGCCAAAGTTCATTGACCCTAAATGACCTTTGACCTTGATCATGTGACCTGAAACTTGCACAGGATGTTCAGTAATACTTGATTACTATTATGTCCAAGTTTCATGAATCAGATCCATAAACTTTCAAAGTTATGATGGTAATTCAACAGATACCCCCAATTCGGCCAAAGTTCATTGACCCTAAATGACCTTTGACCTTGGTCATGTGACGTGAAACTCATGCAGGATGTTCAGTGATACTTGATTAACCTTATGTATAAGTTTCATGAACTAGGTCCATATATTTTCTAAGTTATGATGACATTTCAAAAACTTAACCTTAGGTTAAGATTTTGATGTTGATTCCCCCAACATGGTCTAAGTTCATTGACCCTAAATGACCTTTGACCTTGGTCATGTGACATGAAACTCAGGCAGGATGTTCAGTAATACTTGATTAACCTTATGGCCAAGTTTCATGAACTAGGTCCATATACTTTCTAAGTTATGCTGTCATTTCAAAAACTTAACCTCAGGTTAAGATTTGGTGTTGACGCCGCCGTCGCCGTCGGAAAAGCGGCGCCTATAGTCTCACTCTGCTATGCAGGTGAGACAAAAAAAACGATGCCTTGACTTAGCTCAATTTGTTTGGTTCTGATAAAAAGAGGGTTTTTTGATCCATTAATACTGTTTCCCCTGACCCATGTAAACTCTGCAAATAAAAGCAAATCTTAACAGCATTTTCGTCCTAAATATTTCAATTCATAAATCAATGTCCCAGATTAATTCACCCAACAAATGACAATAATGAATTTTTCAGTGAATTTCATTGAAATAAATATCCTATTACAACTGCTCTACAGGTATATATTAATGCACTCAACTATACTTCATAAACTCAACTACATATGGATCATGCAATCCTTACACACTAAAAAATAGAAAGTATAAGTGAATGTGCAATAATAAATTTAAATGGCCATCTTCACTAACCTCAGAATAAACCACATTTGATCCCGTCTCCTGGTCGTAACCAACAGCTCTGCCTGTAACCCTGGTATGACCAAGATTCAAAGCATGTAAGATACCACTGCTATTGATCTTAGCAATGTTTGAGCTCTGTACTACGTACTCAATCTGGCTCTGGGGCTGGGGTCCTCCAGTACTCCTCACCTTTAGGATAAATCAAACAAGAATTTTGAGAATGATGTAACATCTTGTAAACTACAGTTTTTAATCATTTGAAAAAAACATGCCATATGAGCTGATAAGATAAATTGAATATCTACAGTTTAAGCTTTCTGTCACATGTGGCTTTCCATAGTTAAATCAGTAGGTGAACTAAACCAGATTTAAGAATATTAGCTAACGTAGTCAAATCTCATCATCAAAATAATATGAAACTATTATAAAGATTTAAATCAATGAAGTATCAATTTGAATTATTGTTTGTAGATTATCATTTTATGTATGAACAGTAGATTAAAGTATTTTAAAGTAGTGTAGCTAAACCTATTTTTATGAATGTAAAGCGTATGGAAAGTTTGTTCAGTTCTAAAAGTGTGTTCATTCTACATCCAAATTTTATCTTAGAAAGTACTTACTTGGAATAATGATGTAACAATAAGTGTGATGTTCCTTGGTGTCAACTTGAGAGGGGGAAACACCTACAACAGAAAACAAATGAAGGGATCCAGATAATTTGTAACATCAATGAAAAACAATGGCAATAATATCAAGCAATATCTACAAAGGTATATACTAAAAAATGAAAAACATGGTAAAAAGTATAAGAATCATTTAAAATATAAATGGTCATTAAAAAAATCAAATAAAAACGAATTAAAATCTCTTCATGGTCAATGAAGAATTGACTTGTTCAGGCATAGCGCAAAAAATATCACTAACATTTCTTTCAGTGTGTCTTTCCAACATTCTCCAATAGAGCAATGTATGTCAAATTTCCTGAAGCATGCTTGAAAAATGAGGGAGACCTTTTGATTCAGACACGTTGCAATGAACTGCAGACCCAAAGACCAAGTGAGTCTTGCCATTCAAATTTCGTCTGGCAAGAATATGAAAAAATCAATATTTTCTTCAAAAGCGTTTCATGAAGAAAAGTTACTGACAAATGCGCTGTGAGCCAATCAGATGAAAGGATTTCAGTAGCTTATAACGATTGTCAGTGAAAATAAATATCTGTTTCACGTAATGCTTCCCTCACCTGTATATCCCTGAGTTTACTTGAAACGGTATGGCCACTCTTAGACATGGCGGTGAAGGCAAGGGTTGTAAAACCAATACTAGCTCCATTTACTGTGTAGTAGGCCGTGTGTTGGTCTCTACCAGAGCTGTCCATGTCAGGTCTAAAAGATAAGAGATATGATATCACAAATTTAGAGCATAATGACTAGATATTCTATTCAGCAACCATACTAAGTCAAATAAAACGCAGCCACTCTCCTGGAAAAGTGTTTCATCAGCATTTGCCATCTGATAAATTTTCAAATCTGCGACTTTTTTTTTTGACTGGCTGAGATGTACAGGTATCTGATTGTTGCTATAGCTGACAAAAACTTGTCAATGTTGAAACTTGCATCAGATGGTCCCACATTCAACTTTCTTTTTTAAATAACAAGGTTTTTCCATTGAATCACATTCAAAACATACTCTCCACTCCATAAGTCTTTCAAACATGGGCACGTGTTTGGACTGAATTTGTACATCATCCGTAATAAATTTAAAATAAATCAAAACAGTCAACAAGAAGCAACATATCAGAATGGTTAAGTCAGGGTTATTATGCTGTATTACTGTAAGAGCGTTAAGGTTCTTTGGATGACACAAATGTAATGCTACATATGCAAGTATACTTATTGCCATTATAACCGACATACCTAAGGGTGATGATGTTGGAACCTGGCACTGGTTCAAGCCTCATGAGAGGAAAGTAGGATACAGATAGAGGCTGGTCTGTGGAGTCTAGGACCTGGACTGCCGCTCGGATCTCATGATCAACTTGGACCTGGCAAAAAAAAAAATATTCATTGTATTCTGCAAATAATAATTATTGTTATTTCAAATGGAAAAATAAGCAAACTAGAGCACAACTTCTCTCTTTTACCTCCCCATCTACCCTCTCCCCCTTCTCTTAACCTCTTTTATCTCTCGCTCTCACATCCTATCCTCAATCCTCCTCTCCCTCGCTTGCATAGCTATTATTTCATTAACATTAAAGCAAACAAGTTATCCAATAGTGGTTAGTGGCCAATGGTCAACTCCTATTATTCCAACTACTACTACCTTCTTCAAAAATATTTTAAATAACTTTATTCATAAGACAAACAAGTTAATGAGATGATGTGGAAGAGGTTCATGTGGTGATGGATGGAGTAGAAGAAATAATCAATTGTCTCACAATGGATCAAAGTTCATGAGATTTTCAGTTGGGGCTCTCTTTTTTTCAAGGGATTTTTGCTTTTACTACTTATATCTTTCCCTTTGATTATTGTGCACTATATGGAAATATCCATGATGATTACCTTGTCAACAACCTTGAGGTCAATGGTGTGTACACCAGCCATGTGTATCTGTGCTGTAGCATGTTGGTTAGTGGCAATGCAAAGATCGTAGGCAGTGATGACCAGAGTCCCGTCGCGTAAGGGGATAACCTGAATACAATACAAGGAAAAAGAGGATATACTGCCAGACCTTGATGACATGTCAATAGCAATTTTTCCTTGCAAAACCTGTCCGTAAAGACCACTTTCTCCTGACCCATGTGCAGTCTCTATACACAGGTTCTAATGTACCGTCAGATTCACCAACTGAACAAATTAGTACAATAATAAGAGTAGATTTGTAAATACAGTATAGACAGTGACTTTTAGATATATACAGATATCGATAGTTCACATTATTATGTATCTGATTACATAATTCTATTATCTTCTGTTCAATTGTCATACCTGACTTTGAGTCACAATCATTATCTAACATGAAAACTTGTAATTAATTTACACAACAATCCTTGCTTGATATTAAAATCACAGCAGCAAAGAAAAATGTCATATCTAGAAACATTGAAGAGTTTCACAGAGGGACAGGGTTATTTCATACCTCAATCTGTTTTTTCTTCTCATCATATCTCATCTCTGCCAGACCAGCGATGTTAGGACGGATTAAGAAGTGACCAGAACCTCCTTGAAGATTCAACGATGCCTTAAGAATAAAGGAAACAGTATTTATGCTAAAAAATAATAAAGGGTATTAACACATTATCAAGAGTATTAAAGTATCAATGGATAATTAATATTAATAAGTTACATAAACAGATAAAACTCCCTTTATATGAATCATTTCTTACTGCTATTTGACGGATAAAATTGAAGGAACAACCATGGTATTTAACTAAGTTTTCTGTATCATAGCATATTAATATCTACAAATGACAATGTAAATTTACCACATACACAGGTATGATGGAATAATACAAGTAAAGGGTGAAAAATTAATGAATGAATGGAAGTAGCAATCTTTTTAAAAGTTTGACTTACTTTATTTGATGGATGATTGAATAGAGAGAGTCTGTTTGGATCAATAGTAGCTTCCATTACCAGACCTAACTCAAGCGATGCACTCACACTGGGTACTTGACTCTGAAGAGAAGAAAAATATACAAATTGAAAGGTTCAACGTCAACTGTATTACTTGTCAACCATAATGCCTTTATTTATTTTAATCTACTACAGCAGCTCAAGACAGGTTTTATAGAAATAAATGGAAAGAATAAAGTCAAGGATAATCATCAGCAGCAGCAACATCACTATTTTAAAAGAAAACCAATTCTGCCAAAAGTAAATTGAAAACAGTAATCAAGGATCTATCACACTTTATTTCATTAGACATTTAATGATGGGATTCAGGTTATAAACAATCTGATATAAGTTCAGTTCCAGCTAGTTCAACAAATTCACTTGTAGAGCTAAGAAGGTCAAAGTTATGTCTTTACCCAGAAGTAAAGCCCCATAACATTTGGTATTTTATAATCAACAAAATTGCAAAAGAGCAAAGCATAAAATTTTTGTTGTGATACTTACCGGGATTGCAATAGCATGTCTTCTAAACAGCACATTATCATAAGCAGTGGTGGTTGCTGTCAATGTTACAGATCCTTGACGATGCTTCAATGTTGTAACTTCAAAGGCTGTATATTGAAACAGAATAAGTTCATATCAACATATATGAGCATATAACAAACTGCTAAAGCATTTTGCAATAGAATATGAACGGAAATATAATCAGCAACATCCAAAATACTGACCCCTTCAAAAGAGCAGCTCGACAAACATTCATAAAGCAACACATAAGGATTTGTTCTCTAAAGGTTTTCTTTTCTAAAGCAAGGCACCCACTCAATTCAACACTTCTTCATGCCCCACAAACAAATATGACTATATATTATTCACTGCATTGCCAGGTTAAATAGTTTGATGATTAGTTACAATCAGACTGCTCTAATTCAATAATACCAGATGATTAGAAATGAGCTCAAATTATTTAGTGAAGCACTGCACAGTATTTACTAGACCGACAGATACTGGAAATACTGTCAATAAACATCTAGAAGTATCACCACAATGTACAGATAGTTTCTCACCTCTAAGTGACCTTGATCCTGGGAATGCCCCATCCTCATCGCTGTACGATGTCTGTGGTTTGTAGTAGGACGCTAGGTTATGATCCGTGCTGGTCCATGATACAACCAATGAAGAAAAGTTATGAAAGAGCCTTCCATGGCTGTCAACGGCATTCACCAGAATCTCTACATCTTGTCCATTCATGACAGGAATCTGATAAAAACATGGGAGAGTAAAATCTGTGGTTTGTAGTATGATGCTAGGTTATGATCCGCGCTGGTCCATGATAAAACCAATGAAGAAAAATTTACGACAGAGCCTTCCATAGCTGTTAATGGCATAATAATAATAAATACAGCAATTTTAATGAAAACCATCAGGTTTATGCTTTTATGTCCAAATTTCTGCAATGGTACTATTCTTTAAAATTCAACCAGATCTTCAAACTCTGGCAGAGATACTTTCATGCATTTCATGACTGGACAACCTTGTACAATTTCACTTCCTAATATACCTATACAAATTATTGTATGAAAGTGCAATAAAATTGAAAAAAATATATATATTCAAATTTCCTTCTGAAGCAGTATCAGAAATAGCACATATGGATCAATATAAACATAATTGCTATAAAAGAGATCAAACATAATCACATTTAGGATTAATAATTCAAATCTTACCTGGTTGTTTGAGTCTAGAGCAATAGGACAGGGTACCTCTAGATCTGGCTGCTGTACTACTGGTATGAGCTGAAGACTTACAGGCTGGGAACATAAATATCTATTAAGAGTCAAATTTGAGATAGATACAAAATGAATATCATGTAAAGGTCAATTTACTCAATCATTTTCATGGCAAATTATATTTTGTGTTGGCAACCCCATTGGAGATGAATAGGGGCTCTTTTGAATTTATGATGACTATTTTTCATATTTTATAATCAGAAAAAAAATCAAAAGGCTAGAAGTTCAAGGCTGGTTGACTGCAAAGTATAATTTAGTTTAAATTGTAAGGAATGAGGTAATCCATTATTGATTTCTGTATAAACATGAAACTGAGCCTTGCTCAGTGAGCATAAGTCCTTGGGTAAGACAAATACCCACTTTTCTGTAAAGGTATGTACGTCTGACCTTCCTAATTTGAAAATTAGTTATGCTCTCAAATATTTATGGACCTAGTGGTTCATGAAGTAAATTAAGAAAAAGATAAAATATTGAGGTTGAAAGTACAATAAGGTTGATTATTTTATGGAACTGCCAATTTACTGAGCTATTTTCCACATCTTACCTGACTGTAGCTGTTGATCTTGCAGGGAACTTATTACGAGCAGTGGGATCATTACCCACATTGACCGTCAGCGTCTGCTCTCCAAGGTGACGACACAATACTTGGAAAATGTGATAGTTCTCTGCACAAGGAAAAAGATATTTCAAAGCAAACTTCATAAATACTGAACTGGACAAAAAGAGCCTTGAATGTCTTGAATTTTGTCATGATATCAAAAGGTTCCAAAAATATGATTTTCTCTCATTCTTGTCTACCCACTTATTTTCAATTCCAGAGCACTAAGAGATTCATTGAAATTTGTTCCATGTGAACAAGGATTATTATCATCATTATTAATATTTTGGGGCTTTGTAGTATAAAGTTACAATTACTTTGCCATGCATTGGTAACTAATATGAAAACAAAGCTCAACAGCCAATCAAAGACAGGATTCCATCATCGTCGTCATTGTCATCACCATCACCACCACCACCATCTCCATCACCATCATCATCATGTTAGACTACTTACTTGTGGCACCATACCCTCTGACATGGGTAGATTTGACCCAGTCCTGTTCCTCTGCCTCAAGGTTCTGGTAGTAACGTGATGGGTCCAGGACCCAAGGCTGTGGTCCTCCTGTCAAGACCAGGGTCTTAGACGCAGCTAAGGTAACAATGGCAACGCTATCTGGATCCAGCGGCTGGAACAAGAACAATCAAATATGTGTCATTTATATCAAAATATTTTGTGCACTTTTGCTTTATTTTTATTACAATTAATTCTGAATTACACTTTGTTTTGAAACAAGCAGCAATTTATGAGGGCTACAGAGGGGGGGGGGGGGTATGGGGGAATATGGGGAATATGGGGATTCCCCTGAAATGTGATATCCTGTAGGATGTACTTACTTGCAGGGGTGCAAAGGCGGCGATGGTGACGGATGCCTGCAGCTTCACCCCTCCTTGTTGAAGGGTCACACTCACTTGGGTGTGACCTACAGACATGGCCTTCACGTGAAGAGTGGTACAGGAGTCAGCAACTACATCAAACTTCTCACCAGCTGTCAATGTAGAAGAGGAAATAACCAAGAAGATTCATCAAGTTCATGAAACTATTATTGTGATGTTGTTGTTATTGTTAATAATGGTGTTGTCATTTTAGTCATTGTTATTTTTCCACTGTTATTGTTGCAAAAAGAAATAAACCTGAACTGATGATTGCAAAACCTCTTACAAGTAAATCAATCAATACTATTTAAAAAATCAAAATGTAAATATGCAAAACCCAATATACATATATCACTGGCATATAGCTTGATCAATGAGTGGATGACGAACATGACAAACATTGTTTACCAAATAATTAATAAAATTGTATTCTTAATCCTGAGTGACCTTTGAAATTGTTTTAAAAACAAACAAAAAATCTTACGTTCAGTTTTCTGGAAGATGCTTTGATCAGCAACATCAGTGACAAGAGGAAGAGATCCGCAGTGAGTCAGCATCACTCTTTCTTTTCCTAAAGATAGAAAAATCATGAAACAGATAAAATAAACTTTAAAAAATATTCATAATGAAACTGATACTTGTGTGGGGGAATCACTTTACACCTGACAACACCAAACATGAAAATCTACAGGCTTTAACAGGTTACAGATGACACATTAAACTCATGCCTTTGTGTTTAATTCAAATATGAAAGGGAAAAGATTCAAACCTGAAGATTCTGAAAAGCATAGCTCAAAGCAGAAGCCTGATTTTAAGACAGACAGAAGGCTACTCACCGGCTTCATAGTAAGCCTCCATAGCAAGTGGCAGATGAAGAATTGAGCCTACTTCAGCCTCAACACGGGAATCAAGGAAGATCATCTTAGAAGGTGGCAACAAATAAACCTATAAATACCATAACAAATACAAAAAGATTAATAAAATGGTCAAAAAATTCCATGTACAGGTGAATCTGCCTTGGTCAAATCTCTCCAACTCAAAATTTTTTAAAACACATTTTTCACATTTTCTTTAATTTTTAGTAAAAAAATACTGAAATTGAATTGCTGATTCTTACCCTACTGAGTCCGAAATGTGCTGGATTCCTGTTATCTGCAGCCGTGACATTGGTCATTCCTGGAGTGTCTCCTGTTGTCACAAGTCCATGAACGTTCACCGTTCCTGTAATGCGCTTGGATGATGACCAAACATAGCTCCCTGTACCACCAGTTGCCTACAATATAAAGAGGGCAGAGTAAAAGATTACAAGAGACCATAACCTTGGGGGATACAGTTCTAATGAAGAGTAAAGATACAGAGTATCATTTTCAGAAAAGTTCCATCCAATTCCGTTAATAGGAAATTATCATAAGTCTCAATCATCTTCAAACAGCCGACCCCATATTGTCAATGTTGCTTTTAAAATAAGTAGGCTTTGAGAAACTCTTCATGCTTTATTATTTTATGCTTCCATAAAGATTGTTTAAATTCCCAGATGTGTAAGGTATATAATACATTAGCAAATTGTCATATCTTGTTCAAAGGACACATGTCACTGCATAATCATCAATAAGGTTATGTGTTAAAACCGATGTGTACTTCTTATTATGCATAACTCTTTCTGTTCTAAGATAATATTAAATCCTGGGACTCTTTGATAGGCAACTATAACTATCACCATTGACCATACATTATTCATGGAATGACTCTTCACTGACTAACCTTGAGTGGGTATTGGTAGCCTGGTTGACCAGGTTGGTAGGCAAAGGCAATGTATTCTGGTCTGACTAAGATAGGGTCAAAGATCTCAGCCTCCTGTGATTCTTTGATGGGTACTTCAAACTCTGCTCGCTCACCATCCTAAAAAAAGAGCATTTAGTTCACATTCTTGGTTTTCATGTAATATCTCTTCGACAATAATTCACATGAAGGCATAATGCCTTCAAATCATCAAGGCTTATCATTCAAAATGTAAAATAGATATGGAGCAAAAATGGGCATTGGATCTTAGGTCATACGAAAAGCTTCATCATTAAATGAAATTACCAGGAAATGATTTACAAATATGAACATTTTGGATTGCAATATTGCTCATTGAAACCTCATGTGTAAACTTACTAAGAAAACAAATTTCCAATGGTTACGAATTTACCATCAATACAAGAGCTTATGCAACGGGCAATGTTTTTTTTTTTTAAAGCCTGATGGATTCAAAGACTGTGATTATAGACAATTATGTGCAATCAAACATACATCAATCATACAATTTATTGATAAACTTAATTCAACAGGTCCCTGTATTGTTTGGTACTTACAGGTTTAATCATTGCCACAAGAGCAGCATCAATCTCTGTGATACCACTCTGTAAGGTCTTCACGAAATGGTATGAACCGTTCTCACTGGATCGAATCACTTGGAAGTACGCCTCCGGGAATATGGTATCGATGCGGATGTTCTGTACATGATTGATAAGAACAAAGAAAATTACCACGATGCTACTTCCCAAATGATTATACATGAACACATAAGTGTTGGTATATCCTGTTATTATGCCACGTATGGATCACCACACATCTAAGTGATATAACTGGATATAAGAGGCGTGAAGAACACATCTATGGAAATTCACCGAGTACAAGGGTCTATTTGTTATATAATTTTCTGGGTGTTGTGGATGATTCTAGATTATTAATAAAGTCTTCCTGTGTGTGCAATATGAAAACAAAATGAAATAAAATGGAAAATTGCCAACAATAGGTGTATCAGATTCCTGTAATGCTGTCCTATGAAATGTATATAAGAAATCACATCCTGTTACCACAGAGCTCCCAAGTTGTATTTTGCATTTTCAGTATTCTTATCCCCAAAAATTAGTATTTTGACAAAAAATCAGTATTTTTACCGTGCGAGATAAATATTTTGTATTTTTCCCCTAAAAAGTGTATTTCATAATAAAATGCTTGGCGCACTAACCCATCACGGCGCTCAAGCTGCATGCAAGCTAAAATGCGCACTGCTCTTGCAGATGAAAAAAAAAACCCATTGAAACTTGTGTATATCTCACCCTGGTTTTTACAAAATGATTGAAAAAAAAACCAAGTTACCTGAAATTACATTGATATAATAACCATATTTGTGTACATTTTAAGAAATAGAGACATATAGAGATGATTTTTCTCAATAAATTACGATTTTGTAAAAAATATATATATATATATTTTTTTTTTTTACAGAAAACATATTTTTAAAAGAAAAAACCTACTGCCGTATTTTGGTTGCAAAAATGTACTAAATACGGCTAAAACGTACTGGTTGGCAGGTCTGTTACCAGCGTTAAGAATCAAATATTGATATTGCATTATATCAATTTAAAGAGTGTGATCATCATTGTTGAGCACAATACTCCCAACCATAAAAGAATCAAATAAGAATTACACCACTCCCTTACAATGCACAAAAAATAGCAATGGGAGCATGTAGGAAATGACTTTCCATTTATTTTCAACTGCAGATATCTAGCTGACAAATTTTATAAAATATGTACCACATAACGCCAAATAAAAACTAATGAAAAAGCTTACGCTCTATTGAACAAAGACAAATCAGAGAATCACACTCACAGGTATGTCTGACGGGAACATCTTGTTGCTCTCTCTATCATAGACATCGATCGTTATTTCATAATAATGGCCAGTCTCCAAGACCCAATTTCCACCAGGCACTATCACAAATCCTGTAAATAAATAGTGATTGGAATTTCATGAACAATCCTAATGCTACATTAATGTTCTTTGTGCAAAGCACTTGTCTAAATTTGCCACTCCCCATTGACATGCACATGGGTACAGCCAGGGAAGGAATTCATTGTACATTGTAAGCAATGTGATAACAAACAATGATCCAAAACAATATAATCACTTCTTGAGGCAAGACTGTAATCTTTATTTGCCACTATGTGCAATTCATTCTTTTTACTATAAAAAAACCAATGGCCCTTATTCACAGAGTTGGTTTTGATTGCTGAAAATGCAGATCCAAACCATAATTTATGCAGATTAATCATGCTAAATTCAGTATGTACTTTCAGGAAGGTCAAACATTGAATGTGCAATTTGTCACAGGATGCCAAATTCATGCATGTTGCTGTGGTTTACGACCACTGTTTATTCCCCATTTCATTTGGATGTGTTAAGATGAGGTGATATATGTTATCATTATTATTCCTTTCTGAATTAAAAATTCAGTAGTAGGCCTTTCTAAATTTCTAAAATTACTATTAAATCTACATAAAACATGGTTATTCATACAAAAGTTTTGAAATCATTTTCCTGAACTTAGGCAAGAAAATTACTTAATTCATGTAACAAACAAGCTGTTCAGTACAGCTGGTTTCTACCCCCCACCCTTAAGAAATACTTTTTTTTTTTCAAATAGCGAATACAATTTTATAAATGTAATTTCTAAGGTTTGAAACAAATGAGAATTTTTAATATAATCCAAGACTTACCCAAGTAAGCTGGTTCAATAACATAGATGTTTGCTGATGGTAGACTGTCTTTGAATCCCCTGAAATCTTTAAAATCTGAGTCGCATATCAAGATTAAGGTTGATATAAAGGGTGGTTATTCAAAAACCAAAAAAAAAAAACTTACAAAGTAAAAAGAGTTCATTCACGTAACGTTCTGTAATATGGCTCTCTTGATCAACATAAATGATTTGTCTTAACATATCCATCAACTATCGACAGTCTGGAGTGGAATTTTATAGATGAATGTTTAGAAAAATATGGTTTCAAAATAATGTTCAGAAAATGGGTCTCGATCCTATATACACAAATATCGAATTGCGTTCTTTTGAATGGATATTTTACAGAAACATTTTACCCCACTAGAGGGATAAGGCAAGGTTGCCCGTTATCTGCGTTACTTTTTATCTTAGCGGTTGAGTTTGTCAGCAACAAAATCAAAAGTGATAAGGATATAAAGGGAATTTGTGTTGGAGAAAAATCTAAAGAAATAAAGTTATGTCAGCTAGCTGACGACCTGACACTTTTTATGCAAAATAATTATTCAGGAAATAAGGCCATAGAGCATATAATATATTTTGGAAAAGTTTCAGGTGTTATTTTAAACAAGGAAAAAACACAAGTCATGTGGTTGGGGAAAGATAAACCCTTAGAAATGATAAGTAATATTCCATGGGCTGAGAATTATGTTAAAGCTCTCGGTATATTTTTTACCAGACATGAAACTATGAGCTGCGAGCTTAATTGGTCAAAGGACAAAATTAATAAAATAGAAAGATTGCTTAACATTTGCAAACAACGAAATCTTACATATAAAGGTAAGATAATTATCTTAAAAACATTAATATTGTCTAAATTTGTATACACTGCTCAAATTATTTTTTGTCCAAACGACCTGATTAAAAAAATAGACAAATTAATGATGAACTTTCTGTGGGGATCCAAAATTCACAAAGTAAAAAGAACTATGGTAATTAGTGATTTGTCAAATGGTGGATTAAATATGTTAGATCTAGGCAGGATTGTAATAAAAAACGTTTTTTATAAAAAAAAACAAATAAAATGTTTTTTATTGTTTTAAAACGTTTTAAATCGTTTTAAAACGTTTTTTTTTCCAACGAATGATGCAATTTTTTATGTAAAAAATTAAACTATACACTAAATACAGTATGATTTAAGCTCTTGATGTTTTAAAAAATATATGACCACAATTTTGTTAATGAATTTCCTACAGAAAAGTTCATATTTCCCCCAAAATTACTAAATCATGGAAATTGAATGCCTACAAAAAAAGATAGGTTGACATTTTATTCCTAATACATGTAGTCCCGAGGTATATTGAGTCTTGTCAATCAGCTAGGGGGGGGGGGGTGGCGAGAAGAATTTGCACAATGGAAGAAATTGACGTACATGGGGTTTCAAGCTTAATTTCATTAAATCAATATGCTTTATTTCATTTGAATCAATTATACCAATTTTAATGCATGAAATACAAATTCAATTCAAATCTATAAATAAAGCCCTTGAACTACTTATTGTTTAATTCAGGAATTCTGATCAAATGTATATTTTAAAAAAAATTCACTATAGAATGTTTTTAACCCTATTAAGACTGGGGGGGCTGATTCAGCCCCCTCGTCATTTTTTGCGATAAACACTGCGCAAATTTTTTTACCGCGTCACTCACAGACTTTCCTTTTTCGAGTCTCATGCAAATTTTAACCCTAACTAGGCCGGGCTTTTTTGGCTGTTCTGTGGCCGGGGGGGGGGGGGGTTGATTCAACCCCCCCCCCCCTGAGATCTCGGCCGCCGATCGCGCGAGCGCCGCAAAAATTTGCACGCTGGTAGTGTGCGATGTAATCTACAAGGCTGTATGGTAAAATTTTCCGAAATATTGAGATTTTATTTTATATGAATTGATTATGCTAATTTATGCATAAATCATACTTTTTGCTCTAATTCACTAAATAAAGCTCCTAGAATGCTAATTTTTGGTAAAAATATTTTTTGTAGCATTCTGAACAATGGCAATTGAAAAAAACTTTGGTTTGGAAATCAATTTCTTATGTATTTTATTGTTTTATGAATTTCTTATGTATTTCTTTGTTTTCCAACCTTTTGTTTTTCTTTGTTTTTTTCACCAGATTTATTGCACAATCTTTTTTAAGCATAATTATGCTAAAATCAATTGCTTTCAGCTGTTAAATGTAAAAATAATCATATCTTTATGAATAAGATGAGAAAACTCAATTTGCATTGACTTTGTACACAAAATCACGTTTTGGAACAATTTTTGGTCTGACATGCACTTACAAAATGTTGCGTAATTTCAGAACCGCGTACCCGGGCGTCGTAAATTTGGTCTCAAAAGATGCGCCAGACTTAAAAGTATAAACTCTGCGAGTGGCGCGGTCAAAAAATTTCGCGCGGGAGAATGATCGCAGAAAATGTTGAGGGGGGGGTTGATTCAACCCCCCCCCCCGGCCATTTTAGGGTTAAGACCAAAATTGCGACCCCCTGGTATGTGGTTCTGAAATTACGCAACATTTTGTAAGTGCATGCAGACCCAAAATTGCTCAAAAACATAAATTTGTATACAAATCCAATGCAAATAGTGTTTTTAGGCAAAATTCATAAATTTGTCATTATTTTTCCTTTTACCGTTTAAAATCAATTAATTTCACCTTGTTTATGGTCAAAATATAGTCCCTGACTATTTCCATTGAAAAAACAATAAAAATCATAAGAAAATAAATGTGATGTTGAAATTTTTTTAAATGAACATTTGATCAGATTCCTATAAAGAGTCTGTGATCCAAAAATGAGCATTTTGGGGGCATTATTTAGTTAATTAGAGCAAACTTTTGATTTTACGCATAAATTAGCAATGAGATTTATGCAAAATTTGATTTATAGTTTTTAGATTATGCCAAGGGTAATGCACGTGCCAATTTTCGTTGTGATCCCGCAATCGACGGCCCAGATCATAAGGGGGCCCCCTCGGTCTTCTTAGGAAACGAAATAGCCCAGTCTATTTAGGTTACCGGTAATGGTTTTTGTACTTTTTTATATTTATGTACAAATTTTCTAGACTTTTTTTTATTACTAATGGAAATTTTTGGCAATAATTTTCCAATCATTAACAATAAGTAAAAAATAATGATACAGATACAAATTTTGGCAAGAACTCACATTGGGTTTATACATGAAATCAAGTTTTTGAGCAATTTGGGATCCGATAATATGCACTTGTGGTGTATATCATAAATGCATACCCATGCATGCATCCCCAAAATAGTCTTGAACGATATGGCATGGCCCTGTTGTGTCTATGGCTTTATCATAGAAATTTTTGAGGGGGCCATTAAGGTCCCCTGGAATTGTTAGGGTTAAGGTTTGCTAGCTGATTATCTTATACTGTTTCAAGTACTTTTCTTCATCTTTACGAAACACAAAGTTTTACCTGCTTTTGTGTGTACCTCAAGAGTATGATGTCAGGTTTACAGTCTATTTGTAAAATATTATTGTGCTTGTGTAACAATTCCATTTCATTCAAGCACTTCTATTACATGTACAGTACATGTATTTGAGCTCATTTTAAATAGTGTTTCTTTCCTTGTCCAAAAAGTGATCACAACACTCAGATATGTTTGTTAAAATGAGAATATTCTTAATGTGGATTGATGTGCACAATTGAACAGGGAGAAGAGGAACATGACATAGCAATGGAGAAAGAAAGAATAAAGGGGGAAAGAGAAAGAGAAAGAGGAGAAAAGGAGTGGTGTTGAAAAAGAGTTTTGTTAGTTAGAAGAAAATAATACACCACTTGAAAAATAACGGTATAAAAAACAATCTAAAATCACATCCATGCAAATTTATAACACACAAGTCTATGCGGTGTTTTAAAAAAACGTGTGTTTTAAAACGCGTTTTAAAACATGTTTTAAAACACACCGTTTAAAACGCGCCAACCCTGGATCTAGGTATACAGTTAAACAGCTTTAAGTTAACATGGCTTTTCAAATATTTCGATGACACTAAATCAAAATGGAAATGGATGTTTGATTATTGGTTTGGAAAATTAGGTGGAAGTTTTATTCTAAGAAATTGTAAGTGTGATCCACAATATATCCTGTCATTGAAAACGATTCCAAAGTTTTATCGTGAAATATTATATGTCTATTTTACTTTTAAATAAAAATATAATTTCAAGTGCAGAGATTTGCAAAGAATTGTTATGGTTTAACAACAATATCAGACATAATGGTAGGATGTTGTTATTTAGGAACTGGATACGGTCAAATATTTTGTTTATTGGTGATCTGGTATCTAAGAATACCTTTCTTACTGTAAATGAATTAAAAGAAAAGTTAGTCAATCTTGATGGACAATGGTTGTCAGAATATGCAGTTTGTATAATATCAGTACCAAAAATGTGGAGAGAACAACTAAAAGAAAATAACCTTGCTTTGTTTAGAAAATTTAAAAATTCAATTTTGAATGATGAGTCCTGTGTGCCATCTGTAAATACATTGCTTAATTGTAACTCTAGAGTAAAACAAATTTATCAAGAGATGTTGCAATTAAATGTTGAAAGATCAAGGGCCGAATTATTTTGGAGAGAAATTTTGAATGAAGAAAATATGAATTCTTGGTTGTTTAAATGGACACTGAAACTCAAAAGTATTCAAGATAATACCATAGCCCATTTTAATTTCAATTTTATGTATAATTTATTACCTACTCTCTGTAACTTAAACAAATGGAATTTAAGAAACACAGATATTTGTAGTGAGTGCAATAAGTTGAGTGATTTATTACATTTGTTTTGGTTGTGTACAGAGGTTGATAAGTTTTGGAAATACGTCGAAGCACTCATAAGAAAATGTCAAATTCAAAATTTTCGTTTGAAGCCTCGGCATATTGTTTACGGTCTAAGAAAAGAAAAAGGAAAAGAAATTAATTTAATGTTGAATTATGCATTATATTCTATTTACAAATGTTACAAGATAACATTAGTTACAATGAAAAAGATGAAGTTTTATGATTTGAAAATTATGTTCATATATGTTCTGGAAAAAAGATATGATAATGAAAGAGGTAAACGAAAGGAAAATTTGTATATGAATATGAGCAAATGGAATTTAATACTGAATAACTTGTAAAACTTTTGTTTTGTGTACATATATATGTGTGTATATTTTTATTCAAATAAAGAAGACCAGTACTGGTTTAAAAGAAAAAAAAGAAAAAGAAAAAAAAAAATATCCATCAACTATCTTTTAAGATAAAGCACATAATTATACAAGTGGAATGCCTCTGGCCGTCTCACCTGCATCACGCGATTCAATATAGCAGCAGTGCTGATTTTGAAAACTACTATAACTCGCACAAGATGTTCAGTGATACTTGGTTACTCTTATTTCCACGTGTTATTAAGTAGACCAATACACTTATAGAGATATGATGGCAATTCAACAAATACCCCCAATGTGGCCAAAGTTCTTTGACCTTGATCATGTGACCTGAAACTCGCACAGGATGTTCAGTGATACTTGAGTAGTCTTATGTCCAAGTTTCAAGAGTCAGATCCATCAACTTTCAAAGTTATGATGGTAATTCAACAGATACCCCCCATTATGGCCAAAGTTCATTGACCTTTGACCTTGGTCATGTGACCTAAAATGTGCACAGGATGTTCAGTGATACTTGATTACTCTTATGTCCAAGTTTTATGAACTAGACCAACACACTTTCAAATTTATGGCTGTAATTCAACAAATACCCCAATTTGGCCAAAGTTCATTGACCCTAAATGACCTTTGACCTTGATCATGTGACCAGAAACTTGCACAGGATGTGCAGTAATACTTGATTACTATTATGTCCAAGTTTCATGAATCAGATCCATAAACTTTCAAAGTTATGATGGTAATTCAACAGATACCCCCAATTCGGCCAAAGTTCATTGACCCTAAATGACCTTTGACCTTGGTCATGTGACGTGAAACTCATGCAGGATGTTCAGTGATACTTGATTAACCTTATGTATAAGTTTCATGAACTAGGTCCATATACTTTCTAAGTTATGCTGTCATTTCAAAAACTTAACCTCAGGTTAAGATTTGGTGTTGACGCCGCCGCCGCCGTCGGAAAAGCGGCGCCTATAGTCTCACTCTGCTATGCAAGTGAGACAAAAACCATAATAAAATCCAAATATATAACAAGGAAAGGGTTTAAGAAGAAAAACTGAAAATAATGATAACACTGCTACAAAGAAGCTAGAAAACAAAATCAGCAAAACTGAACGCCAATGACTATGTCAAACACCAGAGGTGTTAGACCTATGTGTAACCCGATTCTATGAGATTGATAAAGGATACTCCTGTCTTGAAGCATGATCTGAGTGTGTCCTAAAACCAGACCTGTCACCATTGAATTGCTTTCAGTAAGTGATGCCACTGATGCGTTTCCAAGGGCAAGCCGATACTGGGTAGAGGGCATGGTTACAACTGTGAATAGGAAAACCCAAAGTATGTGATTAATCCATAATGTGAGTAGAAACCTGTTCATGCAAAGCCAGACAAATGCTCTGGAGTGAGTAGCATATGACCAAAAAGAGTCTCTGAGTATCGGTTTTCAATAACTCATCTTACAAAACCAGTATAGCGTATTCAACATACAGTTTCATTAAATTCATAACGTTTTTTTATGCAAAGAAAGATACTGCATTGGTATGAACATAGCATGTACTGTAGAAATATCAATCAGCAAAAAATAACATCTTGGAATAGAATTGGATTTGATCTGTAATTCATTTACAGTTAGGTCCCATGAAGATATTTGAAAAAATTGAGTGTATTGATGTAGTGACACCTGTCTATAAAAACCATCACAGGGAGAAAAGAAAGGTGTTCTTTATGGGCAGGTGGTCTTTCTGGACAGGCTGCTGTAACAATATTTCGGTGGGAATTACTATTCAACGAAACCAAACATATAGTCTTAATAGACAGGTGGTATTTCTATACAGGTGGTAACTTAATTAAAGCAGGTTTGACTGTATGGCAGTGTATCCTATTGCCGGACACCTTTATTTCAGTGCTTTAAAAATGACAACTAGAGGAAATACAATCAAGAAAAATTCACACTTGCTATTCCAAATATTATGAAAATTATGAATATGATAAAATCATTTTATATTTACCAACCATTTTCTTTGCATCACACTTGCCGCATACCCCTCCACGAAAAACAATTATTTTCGTGCGTGACAAATTACATCATGATTCCGGACGCGCGCCAGACGGGTAAAGATTTCCTTGATTATAATGATGTAAGAGCAAATTTGTGTGATTTTTTTCTTCTTATATCATATCATGAGTAAATTCTAAGTATTATTTGCTTTTTTTTATATCGAATCTGAGCAGATGTTGGTAATAAATTCTTGTTTGATAACTTATTTTATTTTGTCTTGTTAGCTGCATGGTCCATGGCACTTTCCAATAATAATATGCTCGCGTTCGTATCGTGAAGCTCATCAAGTTCTATCGATGCGCTGCCGATCGACGGCTCTACTCACGGTAAACCTCGCGCACGGCCATCGACAATCACCCACAATACACCACACCTCATCATTCGATCGAAGGAGTGGACGAGATTGAAATTCGGCAAATCAGGCCCATATTTCCGTCAGAAAATATATCAATTGTTAATAGAAAACTATGTTATATGATATTTTAAGCATTTTCTGTCATTTTTAGAAATTAGGTAAAAGTTGGATTTTTCGCCTTGTTTTTGCAATCTTGTTCTATGTATTGCTCTGTGAAATTGAATTGCGGAAGTCTTACGGTACAATTTTTTTTAGAACGCAGTAATATGCGCGTCCGGAATCATAAATGTGTCCGGTAATACAATACGTGACTATACTTACTTGTTGTCTTTCCCTGTCTGATTTTCTCCACACTGTAGTAGATGTAGGCATGAACAAGGATGTAGATATCTTGAGATGGATTCAATGTAAGATGGTCAATGACGATGAGGCGTACAACACTCTGCTTCACATCCTATTATAACAATAACAAAATGAAGAAATCAGGAATGATTCACTTCCTTCTGTCAAGGAGTTTTTTTTCAAGTGGTAAAAGGGTTAATTAAATCCTGTGTGATTTATTTGAAAATATGACAGCACCCAGGGACACCACTAAAACCATGTACCTTCAAAAAAAATGATGCCCGTGGGGGGGAGGGGGGGCAGTGCTAAAATCATGACTCAACTAACCCCAGAGCTGGTGCTATAATTGTCCTTTCTTCTTTGCAGTTCATCACATTTTAAAAAAAATATACTTGTTTCCATCATCTCCCCGGATTATTTTTCTCCTTATTTTCTCCCCTGAAAAGGACACCTGGGGCACATCTCCCCCACCCCCTGCCATTCTCAAGATACACCTCTGGAATCATCAGCTCTGAGGATCAATCACACCAGCCAATTTCACCTTAATCAAAATTTTGGGTAACCTAGCCATCAGGACCTCTATGAGGTTCCTATCATCCTCAGCCCAACAGGTCATCTTACCTTTAACCCAGACATTCCTAATAGATTCTATCTCCTGAAGCCCAAGAGGGCATCCTACCTTGAACCTATCCAATTTGATCTTGACCCAACCTCAGCTGACCCCAACCTTGGCTGACCCAGTCCTCAGACCCTCGTATCACCTGAAGCCCAAGAGGGCATCCTACCTTGAACCCAGCTGATTTGATCTTGACCCAACCTTGGCTGACCCAGTTCTCAGACCCTCATATCACCTGAAGCTCAGTAGGGCATCCTACCTTGGACCCAGCTGATTTGATCTTGACCCAACCTTGGCTGACCCAGTTCTCAGACCCTCATATCACCGGAAGACCAAGAGGGCATCCTACCTTGGACCCAGCTGATTTGATCTTGACCCAACCTTGGCTGACCCAGTTCTCAGACCCTCATATCACCTGAAGACCAAGAGGGCATCCTACCTTGAACCCAGCTGATTTGATCTTGACCCAACCTTGGCTGACCCAATTCTCAGACCCTCATATCACCGGAAGCCCAAGAGGGCATCCTACCTTGAACCCAGCTGATTTGATCTTGACCCAACCTTGGCTGACCCAGTTCTCAGACCCTCATATCACCTGAAGCCCAAGAGGGCATCCTACCTTGAACCCAGCTGATTTGATCTTGACCCAACCTCAGCTGACCCAGTTCTCAGACCCTCATATCACCTGAAGCCCATGAGGGCATCCTACCTTGAACCCAGCTTATTTGATCTTGACCCAACCTTGGCTGACCCAGTTCTCAGACCCTCATATCACCTGAATCCCAAGAGGACATCCTACCTTCAACCCAGCTGATTTGATCTTGACCCAACCTTGGCTGGCCCATCCCTCATACCCTATCATCTGAAGCTCAAGAGGGCATCCCACCTTGAACCCAGCTGATTTGATCTTGACCCAACCTCAGCTGACCCCAACCTTGGCTGTCCCAGCCCTCAGACCCTATCACCTAAAGCCCAAGAGGGCATCCTACCTTGAACCCAGCTGATTTGATCTTTACTCCGACCTTAGCTGACCCAGCTCTCAGACCCTCAATGAGGATTCTATCTCCCTGTTTGCCACCAGCCTCCATGGTGGTGATATGAGCAGGTGGGTCATATGGCAAGTCTTTGAACTGAACAATTCTGCACAGAAAAAAAAGGAAATATTGATTTCATAATTCAAACGATCTCAATAAAGCCATGGTAATAATTGCAATTAGCACCTGCAGAGTGGTTACTAGTGCTTAGTAACTTCAACTATCAATCCTTTTTCCTCTTTTTTTTATTAAAAAAATGTAATATGCAGTATTCATAAAGAAAATAATATTAAAACTAATGTTTCAAGCATGTTATTTAGGTCAAATTTACAAAATACATAACATTATCAAGAATATAAAAAATAAAAATATTTTGATCAACCCAATTTTCTACAAACTTGGAGAGTGCATTAAACATAATTGTCATTCCTCATCAATCATATGTAATGCAAGTTTGACAGTTTCAAGATGATGTGTAGCTGCCCCAAATTCCATACAAAAGTAATTTTCTACAACTTTCGCCAGGGAACTGAAGAATTACACAAGTTCAAATTCTGGCCACTCCTGTAAGCCCGGTCAAAACACAGCATGCCTCATTCATATTACACGATTCACTTGAATCAAGGAGATATAACTACTTGGCAGCAAAATAAAAGGGAAAAAAATGTTATTTATTTATTAAGAAAAGAGAAGAAACAAGGAATTGATAGATTCAGACAAATCTTAATTTTATCCTTAATTCCATCTCACTAAATAAAGTTTATTTACCTTAGAATGCTCTTAGCATCTACAGCATTGTCTGCTTCATAATCCGATAGGAGAGTCCATTCAAACTCTAATCCTTCCAGGCTGCTAAAGGTATTGCCTAACATGAACAAAAAAAGAAACTCATAAAAATCTATATTATTTTTTTTTTTCAATAAAAAAATATATAAATCACAGAAAGAGGTTAGAGGTTGCAATATAGAGTAAAATATAATCAAATTACCCCCCCCCCGATACAAAACCATTTATTTACAGCCATGGACTGATAAGTGATAACACATAGTTCAATTACCAGAGGGGCAGGACCCAATGTAAAGTCCTTCTGCATCTCAACAGCTATATAAAATTAGCAATGTTACGTAATAAATTTGCAGATATTGAATTTTTCCCTTTTTTATTCCAGAGAATAAAAGAACCTTATTTCATCACAAATAAAACAAAAATTTCAGGACGAATCGAAATTATCACATGCAAATAGAATTTTATACAATTTAACATCTAGTTTCTTTTTTTTTAATGAAAAAGTAATAGTAATGCCTACTTCACAAAATATAATCAATACAAACCAAACTCCATTTCTTATTAAATTTCTCATGCTGGTTGTTTCTCACAAAAAATACATTCCAAGAGCAAAATATTTCTCTGCTTTGCCTTTAGGGAGATAAAAATTTAGTTGTTTATCCTTCATCATATATCTTCTTAACATTAACAGGAAAATGGAAAGAGAAAGGTACTGTAATATATTTTACCATTACCGTATTTGCCGGCGTAAAGGCCGCACTATTTTTGGATGAAAAAATCACGCAAAGTCGGGGTGCGGCCTATACGCGGCGATAGTAAAAATTAGTGTCTTTTGAACACCGAGTAGATGGTCAAAACAGCACGTATTTGTACGTATGGGACTACAATGATGCCTTCACCAAATGGGCAGATAAAACGATACGTTTTCAGGATAAAATTATCCAAAACTACATGTACTGCTCTAAGGAACGATTTCCAGTAACATTAAATACTTTTCCTAATCTTTCGGATAACTTACTTATCAAACTAAGTCTAATTTAGATCTACATTCGTCCCCATCGTCACCTACCGTAGACGCAATTGCGTTTGCTTCGTCTTTGCTTCTTTCTCGCATTTAATTGCAATAGTTGTTGACGCCCTCTAGTGGCAGGTAATTGCCATTCGCAGCTGATCGCGGCGATTCCAAAATTAATTACTGGTATTGTTTATAAGATGACGGAACAACTTTGTCGGCAAAGAGTAATATTATCAGTAGTAATTTTATTTTAAGGGGATTTTCGGGTTACTATTAATCTTTGGAATTATGTAATGACATAGATTAAATATGTTTTCTTTTATATCTCCCTTACAGGTAACATTAACAGAACCTCTACACATCGTATTGAAAAATAAAATGAAATATTTACCATGCCTTTCTTGTTGCATCTTGTCTCATCAGCCAATAAATCTTAATAAAACCTACCTTGCGAGGTGTGGCGAGGCTTGTTGATTGAAATAATGCTCTTGATGTTGATGGTATTGTGGTGGTGGTGATGATTTTAAATCATGATTTATGGTGGTGGTGATCACGTGATGATGATGATGGTGGTGACAATGATGATATGATTATGATGTGATGATAATGATGACGATAATGAAATAAAAATATGATCATGACGATTCGTTATGAATATTTTTTGCCATTTTTTTTTTTTGGCCGATTTTTTTTTTTTTTTTTTTTTTTTTTTTTTTTTTTTAACAGAGACCCAAAATCGGGGGTGCGGCCTATCCGCCGCTGCGGCCTTTACGCCGGCAAATACGGTATTCCAAATGAATTAAACATGTTGTGAGACTGTGAATACTTCATCAAATTGTTAAAATACTTTAAATAGATAGGGCTAATATTTAAGCAATTCATATTCCAGCATTAAACAAGTCCCTGGGGGTGTAACATAAACCAAGAGATCAATTCTATGTTTACAACTGATTGTGATTTTTTTTTTACACAGTTTTCCAAAGACTCAGTTACACTTAAAGGCATGGTCCGGGCTGAAAGTGTTAATAGCTTAATAAATAAAAAGTAGAATTCACTGAGCAAAATGCCGAAAATTTCATCAAAATCGGATAACAAATAACAAAGTTATTTAATTTTAAAGTTAAGCAATATTTTGTGAAAACAGTCATCATGAATATTCATTAGGTGGGCTGATGATGTCACATCCCCACTTGTTCTTTTGTATTTCATCATATGAAATTAGGTTTATTCAAATTTTGTCCTCCAAGAACTAGAAAATTGGATTGACAACTGATTTAGTGCATGAGATATTTATTGCTGCAACTTATTTCATTATAAGGGAGACATATTATTTACACAAGTATGAAATAATGAAAAAATTATGATTTTATGTAATAACATAAGAAAACGGAAAGTGGGGATGTGACATCATCAGCCCACCTAATGAATATTCATGACAACTGTTTTCACAAAATATTGCTTAACTTTAAATTTCAATAACTTTATTATTTGTTATCCGAGTTTGATGAAATTTTGGGCATTTTGCTCAGTGAATTCTACTCTATGTATTAAGATATAAATATTTTCAGCCCGGACCATCCCTTTAATCATACACTGATTATTCTCACCTTCATCATCAAGAGCTCTGACTTCAAACTCTTCTGGAGAGTCGCCTAAATACAGGATCCTTGTAGTAGTGATAATATCAATCAGTTCAATTTGATCGACTATTACATCACATCGGATTACTTGTCCACTTCCTACATCAGAAAGAACGAAAGAAACAAGATGGATTCTCCAATGCAACCTCAATCTTAGCTGAACACATTCTAACTGATCTTTTTTTTCACATACCGGTACTTATTCAATTTTTCACATTGTAAATGATTTAAAAAAGATTGCTAATGTGTTATTATACTAACACGAGTTCACAAATTATTACTGGAAAAAATTCTATGCTACTTTGCGATAACCAAATTCATTATCCAATTGCATATACATGTAATTCAATTTCTCATTACATAGAAAAACAAATATTTCAAAATTGATTGTATTGTTAGTAGCGTAATTCAACTCCCCTAAATTCATCTGCAAACTCAACATGAATTCACATATACATTTAATTGTTACAAATTCTATGCCACTTCGCAACAACTAAGGAAATTCATCATCCAATGGCATATACTCTAATTTCTCAATTATAGCAAAAATATTTAATGTTGATTGTATTGTCAGTAGTGTATTTTTAACACACCCAATTCCTCTGCAAACACAACACTAGTTCTCTGTGTTGGATGAGTGGACAATGCAGTTACAAGGGCTTTCTGAGAACATCCACTACCACTATCCTGATCGATAGGCTGAACAGAAGCAACATCAGCTCTCAAGGAACGCCTGTACATGTAGATAAAGAGTGCAAAATAAATTAAATTAGAATTATAAAAGCCTAGTTAGTAAAAAAAAATATTTTGAAAGATTTCATTGATTGAGTACACTTTAACTTATTTTCACAATACAGTGTAGGCTTTTATTTTCTTTTTTTTAGATCCAATTACCCCCTTCAGATCGCAGCCATGAAATGTCTAATCGCTGCAAAATTTTGCACAGACTGTAAGACACCAGAGAAGGGTGTTGCAATGTACAGAAGTTTTTTTCTTGACAAAATTGTTTTGCATTTTAATTTATGAGATGCATACCTAAGTTTTTTTCTTTTCTTTTCCTTTCATTAGTTTTGTTTTGTGAAAAGCATTTCCAACACTACTGCAGAACTCTCAAACTTGAATTCATTCTATTGTGATTGCTTTGTCAATTTCTTATGTGGCCATGTGTCTTGGACTCGCCCCATTTGTGTAAAATATTTACCCTACCCGTACAAAAGTAGGCCTACACTTTTTCTGAAAGAAAATTTCAAGAAGATTCTGAAAATGGCATTAAAAATGAGACAGGCTGAACTGCTGACATTATATGAGTGAAAATGTTCGACTTTTCAGGACAAACGTATATTTTATTTCAGATATCCATATTTTTTTCTCTTTGCCCATGACATTATTTATTTACCAGATTTTTATTGCCCATGAAATTCCCTTTCAAATGATATATAACTTTAAGGTGATTCAGTAATTTCAGCGAGGTAATTTTGATATGCAAATTTATGTTACGGTTATTTTAAATATCCAAACCGACATTTTTAAAGTTTTTACCCAAATTTTCTAATAAATCATAATTTATCAACAATCGTATGTGTATAGAGGTGTATTGTTATACCTGTTATATTGAGCAGAAAATGAGACCAAAATTAAAGGTCTAGTCCCTTGAAAACCAAAGTTGTGCATGTTTAATACCATATTTGGAAGAGTGTCAATTTTCCCGGGGCCACCAGAAATTTAACTCGTGCAACCATTATTGAAAAATGCTTAGTTTTGGTGGCCTGAATCAAGCAACCAATAATAAGTAACGCAATTTTTCTCCCGATTTTTAACGCATTTATCAACTTTCTACAGTTCAAATTACAAGCTCGTTCTTCATGCGGCATTTTCTTTGATCGACAAACAAATACACACACACACTAAGTTTGCATAGTCATGACAGTAGGTACCGCTATCCAGCCAGCTGGCATAACTGGCAACGCACTCAGGGAGCTGCGATACAAAATGTTGCTGCTAAGAAAATTTCCACAGAACTTTGAAAATCTAAGTTAATTTAACATTTTACACCAATGAAATGCCCTTCTACAGTCCATATTGCTAAAATCTAGTGTATCCCAATTATTTGCAAGCATTGAAAGGAGGAATTATGACCTCTCTTATTTTGACTAAAAAAGATCGCGTTCTAAACGAATTAATGCACACTTACATGTAAACACAAAGGTGAGTACATTACAGTCCCATGTTTGCATTTGTAAGCATGTTGATACTTGGTTTCTTGCGAAGCTATGTCTTTTCTAGCAAATACTAAGCAGATATTTCTCTTTTTTTTTTTTTATAAATGACTTCTTAAACCACTCTTGAGAAAGTAAATAATTTGGGAAGGCATTTCATTGATAAGAAATATGGATTTTTCTGATATTTTGGCAGATAAAGGAAAGGAATTTTCTCACACTTTTTTTCCGGGTAGACTAGGTCTGCCCTTTCGTAGTTATCAGTATTTTTTTTTACAGTGTTTAAACTATATATACCCCTTCCCACTGACTTTGCCTGATTAAAAAACAAAAATAATTAATAATACAAACTAAAGGATATAAAAATAGAAATTATCCATTCCCAAGGCAAGTGAAAATTATTTGATTATATGCTTTCCAGTCAGAATAGACTTTTGCCACAGCTCTTAGAAAATATTTGTATTGGCTTCTTGAGATTTTCCCCCTTTCTTTTCCCCAATTTTCCTTTTCATTTTGTTTCATTCATTTTTCCATATGTTCTTCTGTTTCTTTTCTTTTTTCTATTTTTTCTTTTCTTTTTTTTCATGTTCTTTGTTTTTCTTTCATTTTTTTTTCTTTTGTTTTATTTCTTTAAAGGGGAATGAAACCTTTGGAATAAGTAGGCTTGTGTCGAAACAGTAAAATCAAAGAAACAGGTCAACGAAAGTTTGAGAAAAATTGGACAAACAATGAGAAAGTTATGAGCATTTGAATATTGCAATCACTAATGCTATAGAGATCCTCAAATTGGCAATGCGACAAGGATGTGTGATGTCACATGTGAACAACTTTCCCTTTGATGGACTATAAAATACCCCCAAAATGTCTCTTTTTGCTTTTTCTTATTGTGATAAAAACTCTCTATCCATGATGTATTCTTTAACAAGTGGAATGCCTCTGGCCGTCTCACCTGCATCACGCGATTCAATATAGCAGCAGTGCTGATTTTGAAAACTACTATAACTCGCACAAGATGTTCAGTGATACTTGGTTACTCGTATTTCCACGTTTTATGAACTAGACCAATACACTTATAGAGATATGATGGCAATTCAACAAATACCCCCAACGTGGCCAAAGTTCTTTGACCTTACATGACCTTTGACCTTGATCATGTGACCTGAAACTCGCACAGGATGTTCAGTGATACTTGATTACTCTTATGTCCAAGTTTTATGAACTAGACCAACACACTTTCAAATTTATGGCTGTAATTCAACAAATACCCCAATTTGGCCAAAGTTCATTGACCCTAAATGACCTTTGACCTTGATCATGTGACCTGAAACTTGCACAGGATGTTCAGTAATACTTGATTACTATTATGTCTAAGTTTCATGAATCAGATCCATAAACTTTCAAAGTTATGATGGTAATTCAACAGATACCCCCAATTCGGCCAAAGTTCATTGACCCTAAATGACCTTTGACCTTGGTCATGTGACGTGAAACTCATGCAGGATGTTCAGTGATACTTGATTAACCTTATGTATAAGTTTCATGAACTAGGTCCATATATTTTCTAAGTTATGATGACATTTCAAAAACTTAACCTTAGGTTAAGATTTTGATGTTGATTCCCCCAACATGGTCTAAGTTCATTGACCCTAAATGACCTTTGACCTTGGTCATGTGACATGAAACTCAGGCAGGATGTTCAGTAATACTTGATTAACCTTATGGCCAAGTTTCATGAACTAGGTCCATATACTTTCTAAGTTATGCTGTCATTTCAAAAACTTAACCTCAGGTTAAGATTTGGTGTTGACGCCGCCGCCGCCGTCGCCGCCGCCGCCGTCGGAAAAGCGGCGCCTATAGTCTCACTCTGCTATGCAGGTGAGACAAAAATCTGTATTACATGCCCTCCTACATGTATATAAAGAATACATGATCTACTGATAGATGTGATAAAAGAGGGAATTTAAGTGAAATATGTACTAATGTAATGGGGAGAGTTGTTCACAAGTGACATCACACATCTTTGTCGCATTGCCAATGTGACGATCTCCATAGCATTAGTGATCGCGATATTCAAATGCTCATAACTTTCTCACTATTTGTCTGATTCTTCTCAAACTTTCGTTGATCTGTTTCTTTAATTTTTCTGTTTTCACACAAGCTATCTTGTCCGAAAGGTTTCATTCTCCTTTAATCTTTTTTGTTTTCTTTTTGTAATGTTTTGTATCTGAGTTTGATACAAGCAAAATTTATTTACTTTAGGTGTGTGTCTATATGTACATGCAGATCAAAGAAAAAAGTCCGCACAACCTGGGAACAATACAATTCATTTATTCTCTTTCAAACATTTTATATTTACAATGATAGAACAATTTGTATTTTAACACAAATCAATTTGCATAATAATGTTATATTAATATAACAGCAACAAGGTTTACGCACAAGATGTACAAAGTGAAAGTAACTTAGTGGTCGTTTAGTAAGTTTTATTAATTTTTAATGCTTTTATTTTTTGGGGGCCATCAAACTTTAATTTTGGGCCACCAAAAAATATTATATGAAGGTTTTTGTGGCCTGAACAGGCTACCACCAATAAAAGTTAATGTGGAACCTTGGCTTAAAGATTAAGAAAATTACGTTTTCCAAAAATTATTGTGATGAAGGTGGATTTCCAAGTGGTGGCCCGGGGCCATCAGAAATTCACCTCAGGCAACCATTAAAGGAGAATGAAACCCTTGAAACCAGCTGAATCCATATCAAAGAGAAAAATCAAAGAAATATATTGTTGAAAGTTTGAGGAAGATTGAATGAATAATAAGAAAGTTATGAGCATTTGAATATTGAGATCACTAATGCCATGTAGATCCTCCCATTGGCAATGCGACCAAGATCTGTGATGTCACACACGTACAACTCCCTCATTACATTAGTACTTATTTCACTTATATTCTCACTTTTATAGAGTCTATCACAAGGTGAGGTGTTCTCCTTATGAGAGGACAAGTACAGAGGTGTCACAACATTATATCATTGATGAATCGTTTGTCATATGATTAGAATGAGCAAAAAGAGATGTTTTGGGGTATATTTTCAGTGTCCAAAAGGGGAGAGTTGTTCATCTGTGACATCATAGATCTTGGTCGCATTGCCAATAGGAGGATCTCCATAGCATTAGTGATCTCGACATTCAAATGCTCATAACTCTTCTATTGCTAGTCCTATTTTACTCAAACTTTTGTTGATCTTATTCTTTGATTTTTCTGCTTTCACAAAAGCTAACTTGCTCCAAGAGTTTCATTCTCCTTTAATGAAAAAATGCTAAGTTTTGGTGGCCCGAAAAGGGCAACCAATAATTTTCAAAGTAGCACAATTTTTCTCCCGATTTTGCACGCACTTACATGTATCAACTTTCTACAGTTCAAATTGCAAGCCAGTTCGTCATGCACCCTTTTCCTTGATCTACACACAAAAAGTTTGCATAGTCATGACAATACGTACTGCTATAGCATACAGTAGCTATTATCCAGCCGGCCGGCGCGGCCAGCTGGCATGAGCTTTGCTTGAAGCCATTGCAGCTGTGCACTAGCCTAGAATCAGGGAGCTGCCATACGAAATGTTGCTGCTAAAAATCTTCCACAGAACTTTGAAAATCTAAGTCAAAGTCACATTTTACAACAATGAAATGCCCTTCTACAGTCCATATCGCTAAAATCTGGTGTACCCTGATTATTTGCAAGCATTAAAATGAGGAATTATGACCTTTCTTTTGACTTAAAAAGACTGATTTCCAAATGAATACACATCCCAGTCCCACGTGTGCATTTGTATGTTCTTTCGAAGCTGTGTCTTTTCTAGCCTAATATAAACAGACAGTTTCTTTCTTTCTTGTTTATAAATGATTTCATAAACCACTCTTGAGAAAGTAAATACTTTGGGAAGGCATTTCATTGATACGAAATGTGAATTTTTCCAACATTTTGGCAAATATAGAGAAGGGCTTTTCTTACTTTTTTTTTCCAAATATAACTTTTCCGGTTTTCTTTTTTTTTTCTTTCATTTTTTTGGACAGTGGTTAAACTATTTATACCCCTTCCCATTGAATATGCCTGATTAAAGAATATGTTTCTACTGAAAAAAAATAATAACACAAAATAATTTTCATATCAATTAATTTTGTTTCATTCATTTTTCTTTCATGTTCTTTTGTTTCTAGTTTTTCTCTAAATTGTATATATATTTTTTTCCTGTTCTTTGTTTTTTCTTTCATTTTTCTTTTGTTTTATTTCACTTCTTTCTTTTATTTTTGTTTTCTTTATGTAATATACTTTTGAAAATTATTTTCATTTGTTTCCCCTTTTATACATTGTTCTAATTTTGCAGCATATTTTCTGCATGTGATTTTCTCCTGCTAAAATATGCTGCAAAGAAGAAAACAAAAATAAGCTGGATTTGGGGCCTGCATAATCTAGGTTTTAGGATTCAAAGAGGAAGAAAGGAAAAATTCATTGTTTTGTACATCTACACGTATCTGAGTTTGTTACGCATAATTTATTTACTTTACCATTTCAGAGTGTGTATCTACATGGAGATCTTAAAAAAGTCCACACAACCTATGAACAATACAATTCATTTACTCTCTTTCAATCATTTCATATTTCTACAGTCAATGAATAGAACTATTTATATTTCACCACAAATCAATTTGCACAGTAAAACAGCAAACAAGGTTTAATCTAAATACAAAATGTACAAAGTGAAAGTAACTTGGTGGTAGTGGCTGCAGAATTAGTATTTCAGAAGTCTGACTTATTCATTTTAATGTTTTTCTTTATATTTCTCAGGCCACCAAACTTGGTTCGGGCCACAAAAAAAAAACTCCTCGAAACAGGCTGCCAGCTGTCTAGTCCAATTCAGCGTCCAATACATTTTCAATTTTAATGGGGATTCATATGGAGTCCTTGGCGTTTCCTATTTCACAACAATGTCGTGAAAATAAAATTTAAAAATTAAAACAACAAATCTGACGTCCGACCAATCGATACCCTATTCAATTGCGAGCGCACTCATCTCTGGCGGTTCGGCGCTCGCCGGCCTCCGGTACCGGTATCGGTACATACACCACGCCACACGGCCAACAAAGATGTGTAACAAGTGAAGTGGTCATTAAACATACCATGTGTAGCAACCATCGGTGCCTTCGAGGGTGAAATTGATCGGTGTTGCTGCGTAGTACGGAAGCATAATCCTGGGAACGTTTAATTTGTGTCCTGTGCATGATGAAAAGTGTATTAAAGATGAAACAAAGATGACAACTCCAAGAGTCACATGGAGAAGACTGGACAACGCCATTTTCACTGTCACAGGAAGATAGCAAAATTGCGCGCGCAGCTAGCTAGCTGCACTATACTACCTATACTGCTATCCGAAATTCCCGCGGCTCACCGACATGCACACATCCTAGCCCTAGGCTAGCCCAGGCTAGCCGCCCTCATCCCTGAAAAAGGGCCCTGAACAGCAGCATCATTGCATCGAATTCCAACTCTATTCGTGTTTATTTCATATCAGCATTGGTTCTGAGGCCACTTAACAGGGGCGGATCTAGCCTTCGCCAATAGGGGGGGGCCCGGAATTTTTTTTTGCCACATTTTCCCCGATCGGCCGCTCAAAGTTGATTTTTTTTTTGTTTCTATAATAGGCGGATCCAGGGGGGGGGGCCGAGGGGCCCGGCCCCCCCCCCCCCCCTATTGGCGGAGCAAAAAAAGAAAAAAGGGGGAAGAAAGAAAAAAAAGGATAAAGAAGGGAAAAGAGAGGGAAAAAAGAAGGGGAAACACCCGGGGAAACATTAGAGGACGAAGACGATCGAATGAAATAAGATGAGGGGAAGAAGTTGGAAAATAATCTTTTAAAAATCTTTCATGTCCCTATATAAAATTTTCGCTCGCGCTTTGCGCTCGCATAGCATTTTAGGTGATTTACATATCTTGCTCAATATGGAGCTTAAAATATGAAATTTTGAACTCAATATACAAAACATATTTCAGCTCGGAAATCGAACTTTCATTATTTTGTTTGATTTACAAATTGATTTTTAAAAAGTGCTCTGTAAAAAAATTTGTTTTATGGTCTGAATATAAACATTTTCTGCTGATATGATTTGTCAGGTACCTATTATTTTCGTGTATTCCATAAAGTTTTCAAAATATCCCTTTTCAGGTCTGATTGTCAAAACGTATCAGCTAGCGCGGCACGCTCTCATTTTGATTGGCGAGTTGTGTATGTCTCAATATTGATTATACAACAAACTACATGTACTTAAAATCCCCTTTTCATGACAGTTTATCAAAAAATTTGGGTCGCGATTTGCACTCGCATTAATGGTTAAAATATATTAACTGATGCATCCTATTTATAATTACAAAAAGACTTGGAATGTCCAGTTTTCAGGCCATAATGTCATCATAATTCGCGCCCTCATTAGCATTAATTAATAAGATATTAATTTAATAATTAAATTGCCCCTGTTGTTTCATCTCGCGCTTAGCAAGAGGAATAGGAAGATATAGTCATTTTCATATTCATGTCCTAACGATGTCCCGGTCCTATGTTCAAACTCAAAGTAATAATAATTATTAAAAAATCAGCTCTTTAAGTGTGATCCATATCAACCTCACAATTTTCCTACAAAGTGCTTGAAATATAGAGCTAAAATTTACTCTCGTTTCAGATCGAAATATCAAATAGTTTAAGCTCGCGCTTCGCACTCGCTTTGATTTTCATTATAAAAAATGTATTTAGAATGCCTAAATACTAGGTAGAAATCTGAAACACGTGTTTATTCAGATACGCAGCTTGTTCTCTATTTAAATCATTATCCAGTTTCAGATCACAATATCAAAAATTGTCTGCTCGCGCTTTGCAATGTAGGAAACTTTCCAATTACTCATCCTTTTCATGATTTACAAAACATGAATAGAGTGTCCAGAATTTTTCCGCTCGCGCTTCGCGCTTGCATCACTAATTGTTTAGTTATATACTTATTCTTTTCACGATTAGAAAAAGTGCTTAGAATTTCCATTCTTCAGGTAGAAATGTCAAAATTTTCAGCTCGCGCTTCGCGTTCGCATTATTTGATAGTTAAAATATGTAACGTCTTCATGGCTAACAAGCAGCCGTTAACAGATCCTTTTTCTTATGATCAGATCAAAACGTATAATAAAAATTAATTAAAAAAATTCTGCTCGTGCTTTGCGCTCGCATTATTAATATAGGAAGATTTCCAATTACATATCCTTTTCATGATTTACAAAATATGAATAGAGTGTCCCATTTTAGGTTTAGATCTCGAATTTTTCAGCTCGCGCTTTGCGCTCGCATCATTTATTAAATTATATACTTATCGTTTTCCATTCTTCAGGTAAAAATGCCAAAATTTTCAGCTCGCGCTTCGCGTTCGCATTATTTGATAGTTAAAATATGTAACGTCTTCATGGCTAATAAGCAGCCGTTAACAGATCCTTTTTCTTATGATCAGATCAAAACGTATAATAAAAATTGATAAAAAAAATTCTGCTCGCGCTTTGCGCTCGCATTATTAATATAGGAAGATTTCCAATTACACATCCTTTTCATGATTTACAAAATATGAATAGAGTGTCCCATTTTAGGTTTAGATCTCGAATTTTTCAGCTCGCGCTTTGCGCTCGCATCATTTATTAAATTATTATACTTATCGTTTTCCATTCTTCAGGTAAAAATGCCAAAATTTTCAGCTCGCGCTTCGCGCTCGCATTATTTGATAGTTGAAATATGTAACGTCTTTATGGCTAAGAAGCTGCCGTCAACAGATGCTTTTTTTATCAGATCAAAATGCATATTAAAAATTTCTGCTCGCGCTTCGCGCTCGCACTCTTTAAATAAGGCTTATGATATTATATAATGTAAGGGGGCCCTCAGCACACACATATATATAAAGCTTAAAAGTGACTATTAGGACTACCCCTTCAAAGAAACAAACAAAAATTAACTTCGAGCGGCCGATCGGGGAAAATGTGGCTGAAAACAAATTCCGCCCCCCCCCCCTATTGGCGAAGGCTGGATCCGCCCCTGATGAAGGGGTAGTCCTAATAGTCACTTCTATGCTTTATTCTTATAAATCAACATAAATATAAACTAATCTCATAAGCCTTATTCAAACTTTTTTATTTTATGTATTTTGTCCTGAAATTTAAACATTCTGGACAATGTTTCTGATGTTAAACGAGATGTGTATCAAACTAAATAATTACTGCGAGCGCGAAGCGCGATCAGAATATTTTTTTCATATAGGTTTTGATCTGATCAAAAAAGGATCTAGTGCTTGTTAGCCATGATAACCTTACATATTTCAACTATCAAATAATGCGAGCGCGAAGCGCGAGCTGAAAATTTTGACATTTCTACCTGATAATGGAAATTCTAAGCACATTTGGTAATCGTGAAAAGGATAAGTAATTAAATAATAACTAAATAATAGATGCGAGCGCGAAGCGCGAGCGGAAAAAAATCGCGACTAGAATTATTTTTATTTTTAATATACGTTTTAATCTGATCAAAAGAGTATCTGTTAATGGCTTGTTAATGGCTGCTTGATAGCCATGAAGACGTTACATATCTCAACTATCAAATAATGCGAGAGCGAAGCACGAACTGAAAATGTTGACTTATTACCTGAAGAATGGAAATTCTAAGCACGTTTTTTAATCGTGAAAGGATAAGTGTAGGCCTATAACTAAACGATTGATGCGAGCTTGAAGCGCGAGCGGACAAATTTGAGATTTACACCTAAAGATATAGGACACTCTATTCATGTTTTTTAAATCATGGAAAGGATGAGTAGGCCTAATTGGAAATCTTCTTACATTAATAATGCGAGCGCAAAGCGCGAGCAGAAAATTTTTGATAGTTTGTGATCTGAAATTGGATAATGATTTAGATAGAGAACAAGCTGCGTATCTGATATCGACCTAGAATTTGGGTATTCTAAATAGCTTTTTTATCATGAAAATCAATAAAGCGAGCGCGAAGTGCGGGCTTAAAATATTTGATATTCCGATCTGAAAAAGGGTTGATTTAAGCTTTGTATTTCAAATACTTTGTAGGAAAATTGTGAGGTGGATATGGATCACAGTTAAAAAAAGAGCTGATATGTTTCATTATTATTACTTTGAGTTTTGACATAGGGCCGGGACATTCTATAAGGACATTATGTCATCATAAATGATGACTATCTTCCTATTTCTCCTCCTAGCGCGAGATTAAACTTGTCGATATTCCATTATGAAAAAGGGACAACTTGATTATTAAATTAATATTCATTATTCTAATAAGCCTAATGAGAGCGCGAAATTTTAGCGGCCTGAAAACTGGACATTTTAAGCACTTTTGTAATTATGAATAAGATACATGAGTTTTATCTTTTCAACAATCAATGCGAGCGCAAATCGCTAGCCGAAATTTTTGATGAACTTTCATGAAACGGGGATTTTAAGTAGTTTGTTTGAGAATTAATATTGAGATATACACAACTCATCAAAATGCGAGCTTGCAGCTCTAGCTGATATGCTTTGACAATCTGATCTGAATAGGGATATTTTGAGAACTTTATGGAATACAGGAAAATAATATACCTGACAAATCAAATTTTGCGAGCGCGCAGCGCGAGCAGAAAATTTTAATATTCCACCATAAAACATACATTTTTACAGAGCACTTTTTAAAAATCAATTTGTAAATCAAACAAAATAATGAAAGTTCGATTTCCGAGCTGAAATATGTTTTGTATATTGACTTCGAAATTTGATATTTGAAGCTCCATATTGAGCAAGATAATGTAATTCACCTAAAAGGCAAAGCGAGCGCGAAGCGCGAGCGAAAATTTTATATAGTAACATAAAATATTTTTTTTGATTATTTTCTAAGTCTTCCCCTCATTTATGTCATTCAGTCGTCTTCCTCTTCTTATGTTTCCCCTTCTTTTTTCTCCTCTCTTTTCCCTTCATTTTCTTTCTTGGGGGAGGATGGTGTCGATTTGTTCTCAACAAGCACCATTGTCACCAGTAACTGTTTTCACAGAATTTGATTATTATTTTCCTGTCTACTCGGTTCCAAAGCAATCACGTCAGCTCGGCCTTAGATGAGTTTTAACCTTTAAGTATTACTAATGTTACTGGCAGGAAAATAATGTGATTTCATTTCATTATTTCCTTCTGCATTTATTATCATAACATAACAAACACAATGGTGGTGGCTTTTTTGGCATGAATTCTAAAATTGATACTACTATTTCAAACAAAAAATATCTACAACCAAATCATTATTACATTTACAATTTGCCGTAGAACAGTTGTCATCAGCAGATTGCTTGAAAATTAATTTATAAAGAAGAATGGGGACATTTTTTAAAACCAAAAAGTATCGGTTCATAATTTGAGTAATGAGGATGATGGTGACACTGGTGAAGATGAAGGCAATGAAGATAAAGATGACCATGATTGTGATGTTGGAGATGATTAAATCGGAGGAATGATTTCATAAAATAAATTGAAACTTTGACACACAAATTTTACTTCAAATGTTCTGATGATAATAATAGTGAATTAACGTTGATCTTAACTGAGCAAAGAGATGATTTTTTTAAAGACTTATAAAGTCTTGTCAAGACCACGATGATGTGTTACATAGATCGCATTGATACACATGGACACTATTAGGCCTATATATCGATTTATAAAATGGTAATGCACCAAGCTTTTTCAGAAATGAGTGCATGAGAATAGCAGAATTCTGTAGAGGAAAACGAAGCAGGACACTGAGAACGATTTTTTGTTTACAAGGGATGTTGATGTAAATTTGAATAGAAAAAAGGGGAGGGGAGGGTTCACTACAAAAAAGTACCCAGGTACCCAATTTATGATTTAATATACTAAATGATGTCATAAAACCAACGAGGTATGATGAGACCATGGACATACTACTAGGTCCATGATGAGACCAAATTAGATTCGGGACGCAAGGAGTGGGCATGCACCTGCATGGTGTCGCCAGTGGTAACACTCAGGGTCGGGTTTTTTTTTTTTTTTTTTTTTTTTTTTTTTTTACCAGTCGGAAACTTGGGTAGAGCCCGGAGTACGAAAAACGTGCAAGTGAATGTACCATAATCTTATCCTATCTGTGCAGCAGACAAACAAAAATCTTTCTCCAAGTATATCCCTCACCCACCCCCAATTTTCAGAGACCACAAGTCTAACAGTAAGTCTACCAGTAGTCTGTTCAAGTGTATGAGTATGACGTCAATTGATGAGATCGGAGGGAAGGAGGTCGAAGGGGAGATGCATCCCCATGCATGCATGGTGAATGGATAACTTATATTAATTTCATGGATAGAGCTGATTTCGGGTTGAACATTTTTACCCACTAAAGCCTTCTTTATATTACAGTTTGGGCCTTTGGGACACTCAATCACTATTTCTCCATTACTGGTATATCTTGAAAAAGACTAGCGTGACATCCAATCATCTCAACAAAATGGCGACGTAGTAGTAAGATAGGATACTGGATACAGAATGGATAGTGAATCGGGACTGTCGCAAAACCACGTTAATCAGATGAATTCTGGAACTTCTTCTGTAAATAACATCAGCGGTAAACAACAAGATGATCATCCAAGACCCAACTACACAATACCAGGAATTTTACATTTTATACAACATGAATGGGCTCGTTTCGAAATGGAACGCGCTCAGTGGGAAGTGGAACGAGCTGAACTTCAGGTAGGCTGTCCCACCCGCACGCAAACCATAGTCATAGACCGCCGGGCTGTATGGGCATTCCCATGGCCATGGCATGCCTTATGCATATGCACGCAAGGCAAAGTCACGTCGCTGAGCTGGAGGCTTGAGCGGAGTGAATAATTAGTGTATTATCAACGTTAGATTATATTGAATACCATGAATACTCTGTTGTTTATTCTTGACTTGTTACTGTTCTGATGATTTTGATAATGATTTAGATTTAGTCAGTGACGTTCTTTTTATTTTTTTAAATTTCTATTTCAGATGTTTCATTATCAAAACAGGTCAGGAATCGAATTGTGACACAACATCACTCATCAGCACAAGCCACAACAACTGTCAATGTCATTGTCAAACGACATTCATTTTTTTTACTAGCTTGACTTTGTTTTTTTTCTTGAAATTAAATTTTAAGTAACAGCAGCTAGCAGGATCAGTGATGTCAAGTCAAGGACAAGGAACTACTGCTTCCCTTTTCTATTGTTTCAAGAATCAGTGGAATTGTGATAATTAAAAGTGACAAAAAATAAAAATGAGATAATGTGAAAGTTGTTGACTGAATAAAGAATACAAGATCGAGGAGAGGCCTTTGTCATGCTTTAACTGACCAGCCTTGTATTATTAGTACCTGAATTAATTAACTCCCATATCAAGTAGTAGATACAATTTTGCTTGACAGCTTTCTAAATATTGTGCAAAGCAAGACTAAGAGCATAACCAGATGCGTTCACACCTCATAAGTTACATTCAATTTCAATTTTATTTTTGAGATTGAAAATTGAAAATTTTGGTATCGCATATATGATGTCTCGTTCTAACACTAGTTAGTATCCATGTTCTCATAATCAATTACGACATTGGATTCTAAAGTTACCGTAAGTAACGGTGTATTAACCGCACCTTTTTCTCGGCGGGATATAAGCAAAAGTCGGGGGTGCGGTTTATACACGGTGACGGGTCTGAGCCCGCCCGCGTAACCCCTCCCGAACATGTAAGAAGTCTGCCAGTTCACAACACATCGAGTGGCCGGGCGTAGCCGCCCAGTGCAATGTCGTTTAGAGGGGTATGAGCCGCGGGTAATGGGTAGCGATTATTACGATCTTATGATCAAATACTGTCGTAACAAATGCACCCACCTTCATGACACTAATTTCGACTTTATTCTCGATTCAAAGCAGTGAAGTTCCCTGGCTAAGTTCAAAGAGACGCCAAGCATTCTCAGTAATAATTTGTCACAGCTGAGCGAGAGCCAAGAGCTAGCTTGCGTTGTATTGTGGTTTTAGTACGACTTAAGCTGGCGCTATTCATTTAATTTAACCCCTCAAAGTCCCGTTTCGCGCCAGCTTATTTTTTTCTTTCCCGTTTGCTTTTCATAAGATACCATGTACACCGTGCACCACGCACGAGAGAGACGGCACGAAGCCGTCAAACAACTGGAAAAAATACCAATTTCTTTGTTTCTTGAACCTTCCTGTAATCCCGTATCCAAAATTCATGCTAAGACATCGAATGCTAGACAAATTCTGAAAGTGATTGTGAGGTTTTGATGCAAGAAATGTGAAAGACACATCACAATTTGATAAGATGTACTGGTAGTGGTACCGTATCGAAGTTTGAAATGTACATGTACAAGAAAGGCAGTGCTGTGTGTGTGTACACTGTGACTGTGAGGTGAGTGAGTGTGTAAATTGCCAATATTGGCGGGACCTTTCTTTCTTGCTAACATTTGTAGATGAATTGATCAAGAACAGCAGATTTCTGCATACTGGTAATCTCTTTGAATTCTTTGAAAACTTTAACTTAGTTTTTGTTTTTTCGTACCTCAAACATGCATGAAAATGTGAGGTTTTTTTTTTTTTTTTTTTTTTAGTCCAAAGTTGGGGGTGCGGTTTATACACGGGTGCGGTTAATACACCGTTACTTACGGTACTCCAAAATTTCAACCAAATAAGAAAATATATGACCAATTCATGTGCTAGAAAGTAATTTTATTAACTTAGTACTTTGCAACGAACTCTTAAAGTGAATTGAAAAATAATAAGGAAAAAGAACATTTTAATGCCTTTGTTTTCTCAAAATTAAAAATAGATCTGGGGAGCGTTTCATGAAAGGACTTGTCAGACGTTTTATCCGACAAGTCCCATTTTATCCGACAGTTACCATAGTAACATTGCTTATCAGCCAATCAAAATCAAGGAAAGATGTCAGATCTGACAACATGTCGGACATAAATGTTGATGAAATGCTCCCCTGGGATCAAGATAGCTGGTTGTTGATTTTGTAAATTTTCCAATGTATCCCACAGAAATACAATTGCCCTTTTCAATTGCATGTTCTTACCATACAAGACAGAGTTTTGTGACTCATGGTTATTTTCATGTTTGAAACATTCTTAAAAACTGCATCTGAAAAAATACTGTCCACATTTGTAAATAACAGAATTATAGCCAGGGCTATTCAATCATCAGTTTCAGTCTCTTGTATAAAGGCTTCATGCACTGATTATTAAAGGGATACTCCAGGCTGAAAATATCTGATTTGAACAAATAAAGAAAATCAGACAATCAAAACACCGAAAATTTGATCAAAATTGGACAGAGAATAACAAAGTTATGGCATTTTATAGATTGCATTATTCCGGTGAAACAGTTCTAGGCATGTCTTCATAAATGTTCAATGATCAAACTGATGATGTCATTTCCCCCACTTGTTTTTTGGTATGTTATTGTAAGAAATTAGGTTTATTCAAATTTTTTCCTCCAACAATTAACCAATTGGATTGACAGCAATAGTGCATTGGATATTCATTGCTGCAACTTATTTCATTATAAAGGAGACACATATCATTCATACATATATGAAAAAATGAAACAATTATGATTTCATGTAATAAGATAAGAAGAAGGAAAGTGGGGATGTGACATCAGCTCGCCTAATGAATGTTCATGAGGACAAGCGTATTACCGTACTGTTTTCACAATGTAATTGCTAAACTTTAAAATTTAATAACTTCACTATTTGCTATCAGATTTTGAAGAAATTATCAGCATTTTACTGAGTGTATTTCACTCTATTTGTTTAAAATATTTTCAGCCTGGAGCACCCTTTTAATTAGTCCATGTACAGTATAAAATACATGAATATTGGAGGTTCTTCGTAATGAATGATCTTTTGATCATCGTCAATATCATTACCAGCATGTCCACCACCACTATCACTACCATCCTCCAACACTTTCATCATCATTATCATCATCATCATCATTATCAATCATAGTCCTCGTCATGATCATTGTACATTGCCTTCCTTTTCACCATCATCAACCTCACTTTATCTTCATCAATATTATCATCATCATAGTCATTATAATTACTGTACAGTACATGTAAATGATCTCTATTTATGGAATTAAAAGAAATTCATACTTTGTGTATTATGAATGTTCAATTGATACTTTGCCTTGGAATTCTATGAAAGAATATCCAACAATGCATTGCAGATTGTAGTACCGTACTGTAAAATGACCCCTTTAAATACCCCCATGCTAGTTCTGTAAACTTGATTTTACCTGGTTTAATGTGTGCATTGTCATCAAAATTTAATATGAATCCTGTCAGCAGCTGAGCTATAGGTGATTTTATAGTATTCAGGAAAAGTAATATTTCATGTATATCAGGGGAAAATTATTTGGGGGGCTACTTTTCATTTTTCAAGTTTTCAATACTGCCTGCATGTAAATCTGCAACATTGGATAAGCTTCAACATTGCAATTAATTGTGATTTCCCAAGGCTCCTTTTTGAGTGTCTAGGGCTATTTTGTGCATTTCAGAGCCCCCATGTAATCCCCCCCCCCCCCGATGTATAGTATGCCTATATTGTTTTTTTATATTTCATTTTTTTTAGATTTGAGAATCAAGATTACACTCTGTCATGAAAATCATTTGTACATCCTATTCAAATTTGTTTCATATCCTTGCAACGTGTATTTGGGAACTTCTGATAAGCTAAAGGGGTTACATGTAGGTGCTCTTGAAGCAATTACATGATTAAATGGGAAGTTCACCCTGAGAAAAGTTTTTTGTAAAAATAAGAGAAAACAAAAATATGGGGAAGGTTTGAGGAGAATCCGTTGAAGATTAAGAAAGTTATTCGAATTTTAAGTTTTGGATTTGTGACGTCATAAATGAGCAGCTGCCCCCTATGTTATTCAAATCCATAATTTTTTTTTTTTAATGGTTCCAGATGACTTATTATTTTTTCTATTCATGATCGGGTGTGAAATGATTTGTCTATTGATATAAAAAAGGTGCAGTAAAAACCATTCACAATCTTCTGAAAAAAATGACTTTTAATTGATTTTTTACCATTCGCTATGTACATCTAGGAATGCTGCTCACATATGACGTCACATTATCAAATCATTAAAATTCTAAAAACTTTTGATTCTAAGATGGATTTTTCTCAAACCTTCGGCAGTATTTTTTAATTATTTTTTTCTGCTATTTTTACAATAAACTTTTTGTCAAGGTGAAATTCCCCATTAAAAATAGATCATATCGGGTGTGCAGTGCAATAGAACTGAATTAACTCTGCTATTTTCTTTTTCCTGAACAGGCTCGCATTGCTTTCCTACAGGGAGAAAGAAAAGGACAAGAAAATCTTAAACATGACCTAGTAAGGAGGATAAAAATGCTTGAATTCGCATTAAAACAAGAAAGGTAAATATCAAACTCTTTCGGTACTTACTGATTATTGTATGATTGTACATACATGTATGTATTATAGTGATAATTTGTTTCGATGATTAACATTTCTGGAGTGATTATTTTGATTTATAGTTTAATAAAGAGTACATTATTTTTATACATGTACTTTATGGTATTGAAGATGCATAATAAATTTGTACTAATGACTGTACACTCATATTACATGTAGTTTAAAGTCTGTGGAGACAGAGTTGGTAAAGATAAATGTGAATTGCATTGGGATTACATTATCTTTAATACTGATGTTTTACAGTATTATACATGTACATGTACATGCAACAACTGTTTCACTGTATCATCTTTCATTTTCTTGATTATTTGTGAAAAAATGTAATTGTGAAATCGTATCAAATTTAGCTGCATCTCTTGGTGATGTTTCTAAAAGGGCCTTCATTAATTTGTCTTTGTGTTTAGATTATTATTATTGTTATCTCAGAAAGCTGATAGGATACAAACATTGTATCTTAAAATATTCATCTAATTTCATGATTGAGAAGTGGTTATATACCCCAAAAGGAGTCTGTGGAGAGTCTGGACCCAACTTTTGTTTTCACTCAGTCATCCCTATTCTAGAGACAATCTCTCACACAACCTGTGTTTAATGTAGTTTTATTTGATAATTTGAAATTGATAAATTTTGAAAGTGAATAATCCTTAGATTTACTAAAAGTTAATATGAGTTTCTTAAATCTGTAATTTGTTTACACCTGTATATTTAATATTCAGTTGTGACAATTCCATCTTTTCTGTTATTTTCAGTTGTATGTTGACATGACTTTTATGAACTATACATGTTATTTACAAATTTTATAGAAATTGTGCTGTTTATGGGGAATGTGTGCTGTTTATTGGGAATGTCCTAGAAACATTGATATTTTTAATTTGCTCTTGTTCAATGTTACGATGATGGCCTGCTTTTAATAAATGATCAAAAAATTGTTTTATCTAGATCTACATTATATTTCCAGAATGTTTACAGTCCGAGTTCCTACGTAAACCAGGCCCCTCATATATTTGTACCTTTCACCTTTGTGAAAATAGGTTGTGTCTGTGGATTGTGTGAAAATCTTATGAAAAGTGAGCAATATATACATGTATCCTCTTGTTTTTATAACCAGAAAAAGTTGATTATTAAAGGAAATGCTCTGTCGTTTTTCTTTGCAACAGAATGAAGTACCAGAAATTAAAGTCAGGTTCAGATAAAGATGAATTAAAGGCCCCAACATTTGATGGAGGTAAGAACCTTGCTGTATTTATTTGGTAACCATTTCACCAGTAGGTTGTGAAAAGTAGCCCCTAAAAATTGATTTTGAATTTTTAGGGGCTACTTTTCACAACCTACTGGCTACATTGTAAATCTGCAACATTGAATAAACTTTAACATTTCAGTAGATTGGGAGTTTCCAGGGCTCTTTTGAAAGTTTTGGGAGCAAAATTGCCCTGAGCTCCCATGTAATATTTTGCTGATTTTTAGTTAAAGCCAGTATTACATGTAATGTACATGTACTAGAGCTGCCAACCATTAAGGAAAAAGCCTAATTATTATGTTTTTCACATCAAATTACGCCAGTACGCTTTTCATGTTTGTTATTTTGCTTTCAGCGCCAATAGCTACATGTATGTACAAAGTTTTAATACACAGATAACACATTGCGCCGTGGCGAAGGGCTGCAAATACTGCCATTGGATGCACCATTGTGTCGCTTTGTTTACATTGCTATGCATGCAAGGATTGCCTCGGCCGTAGCCGGAAAGCGGCGAATGTTAATAATGTAGATTACGTGCATTGCACATGGAAAATACTTGCACGAATCCATATGATTAATGTCAGTGATGTTGAAGAACTAATAAACTATTTTGAGGTGAGAAATGATGAGAATACATGTACCTTGTTTTTTTTAATGTCTATCGAAGCCCACAGGACCACACCCAGGCCTGGCCCTTGGTCCTGCCTTTAGATCTACATGGTAGTCCTTAAATAAAAACTTCTTTTTAAATTAAGTACAAGTATCTGTTCATTTACATCCCTTTGTGTGCCATTTCTATATTTATATGAATTTGCAAATAAGCCCCATTGTGCATCTGATCTAGATCTATACCACTTCAAAGAAATTTATAATACTGTGCAGCATGTATGAAGTGACCTTTTTTATCTCAAAGAAATTTATGAAAGCGTGTATGAAATTACTCTTTCTATCTCAAAATTAGGATTTTTTAGCTTCTGGATTACTCTTTTTTACTTTCGAAGGTTGGCAGCTCTGCATATACATGTACTGTTATTCACCAGCAGATATTACACCTAAGCACTAAACTGTAACATGTATAGGAATTACATACATGTACCAATAAATTCTTGGAAATACTACCCAAAGTAATATGCACATGATTTCTTTTTATTGTTTAACACATGTTAAAATATTAGAAAAGGGGAAGATGAAACAACTGTAAAAGCTTTCTGCTCCCCCTCCTTGAAAACAACAACCCATGCTACTTGTTCATGGAATGGATCATACAGCTTTGTTACATACTGTACACATGTATTTTGTATTTTGTATGATGGATTTACATGCATTGATATAGAATTGTGGCAAGGCATAGACTGTTGCATGTAGACATGTAACATGCTCAATATTTGGACAGGTCTTGTTAATAGTGCATGTACTTAATTTCTATATTTTCTTGTGAGGAAACACCTTCACCCCCCTTCAAAATAATCTATGTGTTCCAATAAGGGGAACTATAACTAAGAACTCTCCTGCCTTAGGCCCACATGCATAAAGTGAATGTTGATAAACCTATTACCCTTTAATAAAACAAGTGGAAATGAAATTGTAAATTTGGTTTAATGATAAAATGTTATTTTATAGTCTTCAAAAACAATGAATGCTTTAAAACATAGTGTAGACATTTGATTTATTCACATTGTGATATTAATGCTGTGAAGAGTAGAGAAGAATTGATTCATCATTCTAAGGCTGCGTTTATGCGACCTCAAGCCAGAATCATGATTTGAATCATGATTTGAATCATGATTCAAAACACAAACATGAATCACAATATCACAGAATCAGCGTTTAGACGACCTTCATTTCAATGCTGTTTCTCCTCAGATTCGGGCCAATCCAGTGCGCATCACTAGTGCGCAGTTTAACAGAGGAAGTTTTTCGCACGTGTTTCGGCTCTCGAAAATTCTTTTGCTTCCATCAGAATTCAGTCTATACCTCATTTTGTTTACTTCTATCATAAAGGGTCCATATGCTTCTATTCATCTTGTTAGTTTATCCAAAATGGTGTTCGGAAGTGAATTTCAGCGTAGATCCAATTTGATATTGATACTGTATACTCAACAACAACTGAGATCATTGTCTGTCCAGTTAATTCATTTACTAGAACTTGAAGTTGAAGACATGACCAAAAAATGAAAGGTAGTGGACGATGCGATGACCAACACAGAACTTGAACATGACAAGAAATGAATTCAATGAGCATATAGAGCGCCTTGAGCTTGGCAAGAGTCAAACCGAAAGTAGCACGACACAACAGTGAGGTCATATAATCATGATTGTAATCACGATATCGTTTATTCGAACATTTTCGTACGTGATTCTGCAGAAACGTCTTTCCAAACGCCCCTTTTTTCGTGTTTCATGTTTGTGATTCTAATCATGATTATATTCAATTTCGACTAAACGCAATCGTGATTCTGCAGAATAATGATTTGAATCATGATTCAAATCATGATTCTAGGGTAAAAAAGTGGCGGATAAACGCACCCTAAAAGTGCTAAAAGTTAGTGAACCCCACCAGATTAATGCACTTCTTCATGCTGAGTGTTGAATGGAGACCACAACACTACATTGTTTGGTGAGCCCAGAGAAACAAACTTTATTGAGTGTAATATTTTATCACCTGACCTTGAATTAGATAAATGTATCTAAAAAATTTAAGAACATTTGAAATATGTTCATTTTCTGGTGGGGTTCACTAACTTTTTAGCACCAAGTGCTGTAAATATGGTATCTTGGGAGGATCCAGGAATGCAATGTGATGTGAGTTTAATAGTGCTGTTAGTGACATACGTGTAGTGTATTTGCTTTGCTGGATATTAATTATAGATTCTGTACATGTATGTAGCCTATACATGATGTAGGGAATTCATCAAGAATAAATTACATGAAAATGATATCTTTGTGAAGTGTAAATTTAATGTAAAAAATACAACAATGTAAATGTATGTATTCAATGGGAAGGAAGTAAAAATGACATTTTATAAAAAGATTGTAATAGGTTAATCTGTGGTATTAGGTTTTCAAATTGCTTCTGATAGTCTGATAGGAAAACAAGTTTCAGTTTTATTGGAATGTGATTTATTACCTCGTAAATGAGTTATTAAAGGAGAATGAAACTCTTGGAGCAAGTTAGCTTTTGTGAAAGCAGAAAAATCAAAGAATAAGATGAACAAAAGTTTGAGTAAAATAGGACTAGCAATAAAAGAGTTGTGAGCATTTGAATGTCGAGATCACTAATGCTATGGAGATCCTCCCATTGGCAATGCGACCAAGATCTGTGATGTCACACACGTACAACTCTCCCATTTGGACACTGAAAATATACCCCAAAACATCTCTTTTTGCTCATTCTAATCATATGACAAATGATTCATCAATGATATAATGTTGTGAAACCTCTGTACTTGTCCTCTCATAAAGAGAACACCTCACCTTGTGATAGACTCTATAAAAGTGAGAATATAAGTGAAATAAGTACTCAAGTAATGAGGGAGTTGTACGTGTGTGATATCACAGATCTTGGTCGCATTGCCGATGGGAGGATCTACATGGCACTAGTGATCTCAATATTCAAATTCTCATAACTTTCTTATTATTCATTCAATCTTCCTCAAACTTTCAACAATATGTTTCTTTGATTTTTCTCTTTGATATGGATTCAGCTGGTTTCAAGTGTTTCATTCTCCTTTAAAGGCCAGGTCCACCTACATTTTTGTTAACAAAAACAAATACAGTGAATATGTATACATACCAGTACAACAACAGCATTACAAAAAATAAAACATGTAAAGTAGAAAAACTAGCAAATATAGGAGTAGTCAAGTATTTTAAAGACGGTTTATCAATTCAATTTACACAAAAATATGAATTAAAGTATAAAATATTCAATAAGGTTAAAAAGAAAATAATGTGGAACCAGACGGGTCTAGAGGATGGGATGCACAAGCTTGGCGTAATACATGTTAATTGTGAAAATGAGCAAAACATCAGCATGCCCCCAAAATTGTGATTTTATGCTTATTTGACATTCCTATTTTTGATAAAACTCATGATATTGGAAGGGAGAAAAAAAATTATTGCACAGATCACTAGTGAGATTTGTTTTTGTCTCGCCTTCACATGTAGCAGAGCGAGACTATAGGCGCTGCTTTTCCAACGGCGGCGGCATTATCAACAATGAAATCTTAACCAAGGTTAAGATATTGAAATGTCATCATAAGTCTTAAAAAGTATATGGACCTAGTTCATGAAACTTGGACATAGGGGTAATCAAGTATTACTGAACATCCTGCATGAGTTTCAGGTCACATGACAAAGGTCACTTAGGGTCAATGAACTTGGACCATGTTGGGGGAATCAATATCGAAATCTTAACCAAGGTTAAGTTTTTGAAATGTTATTACTTTGAAAGTATGAGGATCTAGTTCATGAAACTTGGACACAAGGGTAATGGTGTATCAACAAAGATCTTGCTGGAGTTTCAGGACACATGACCGAGGTCAAAGGTCAATTAGGGTCAATGAACTGGCCAATTTGGGGGTATTTGTGGAATTGTCATCATAACTTTAAAAGTTTATGAATCTAGGTCATGAAACTAGGACATAATAAGAGCAACCATGTATCCGTGAATATCATGTGCAAGTTTCAGATCACATGACCAAGATCAAAGGTCATTTAAGGTCAATGACCTCTGGCCATGTTGGGAGTATTTGTTGAATTGGCATAATAACTTTAAAGTTTATGGATCTACATGTAGCTCATGAAACATAGACATAAGTAATCAAGTATGAATGATTGTTTTGCACACGTCTTAGGTCACATGGTCATGGTCAAATGTCATTTTGGGTCAATGGACATAACATTTTATTATAATATTGGTGTTTTCTTTTGTGAATAATTACAATGTATAGCTTTTTTGAAAGTCAGCACTGCTACTATATCAAATCGCATAATGCAGGTGAGGCTGCCAGAGGTGTTCTACTTGTTTGTAATTGAAATGGATTTAAACATAGTATCTTGCCTTGTTTGTATCGATGGCTATAAAATGGATGTGCATGTAACATATCTTATAATTTTGTAAATTTGGTATTTCAGTTAGGTTGAGGAAGTTTGCAGATATTTGGGGTTCTGGTTCTGTTTATATTTAAATAATTTAAATAAAATTGATACAAATATATATTTTCAGGGCTTGAATTATTCCTAAGCCACCAAGGCCATGGCCTTACATGTACATGTACATGTACATGTAGATGCCCTGTTGTTTGGCCCCAGTGCCCCTCTCATGTCACTCAGTATTTTTGTACCCTTTATATTTTTGCTGCAATATAGAAATGTGCCCTATAGAAAAGTAGACTTGCCCTAAAATATCAAAATGTAAAGTCTAATATAAAACAGTACAGATGAAAGTTGGAACTACTGACTTAGAGTTCAAATGCTTGAAAGGAGAGAAAATGTTTTCTGGGGAATTTGAGTGGAAAAATGCAATATAATGGAACTAGGCAAAATCTGCGTCTACAAGCCCTATACGTTTACTACAAACCTTTCATAACTTGAATCAAGCAGCTATCACTTTTCCTCCTTGCTTGAATAAAGGCTAGCCTAGAGCTGATATGGAGGTGTTTTTCCCTCTTTAATGGGGGCATATTCATTGACAATGCAGCAATATCTATAGTATTAGTAATTAGTACAGTTCTACAGTTACCTTAATATTTTTGGATGTACAAGTGCATTAGATTTAAAGAAAACTTGCTAAATTTAGGACACTCCACTGACTACAGGATTACATGATGGGTAAAGATCAATAATGCTCATACCTGACTATATTAAATTGTAAAAGTCAACTGTTAAATTTTCTCTTTTTTTCAGAGGAAGGTGGCCAGGAAGAATCGGCACTATCACCAAATTCAATCAATTTTAGACAAAGTCGGCAGCTTCTCAGGCAGTGAGTATTCATTCCTTTATTATTTGGTTATAAATTCATGCAGTCAAAATAATATTTTATATACTGTACTACAGTAGTACTAGTACAGTACATGTAAAAGTCCTGAGCCGTTTAACATACAAAATGCAATGAAACGTACAGTAGATTTGTTTTGCAAATTTATGTACAGAAAATTATAATTGATATGATTGCTTTCCTTTGTGATACTTGGCAGTGTTCGTATACTTTGTAAACATTTGAATGTCAAAATTTAAATATTAATGTGACCACAGGTACTTCTGAGGAACATGACAGGCATTTTCCTTCTGAAGTATCTGGAAGAAATAAAATATTGTCAGTGAGAAATATCATGGATTACTGTTGATGGTTAGAAATATTTATTTGCAATCATTTACAATTGAATTGAATGGTGAATATGAGTAAAATGTAGTCAAATAAACTGAAGTTGTCAAAATCCCCCCCCCCCAACACACCACAACTGACATTCTAAAGTTTGTCATACTAGCCTATTATAATTGTGTCTGTACTTTTGTGTGTTGTAGAGATTTACAGGTTAAGGAAATCGATGCAATATTTTGCTTGAACCAATATCATAAGGATTTAGAATTGTTTTTAATCTCAAAATTTGTTAATTGTATTTCAAAAATATATAAAAAGAGTTTGCTGGTGACTTCAAGTACAAAGACCAAGAAGAATGCAAAGTCAATATATTTTGTTATTTCCTAGCATTACTTTTGTGCAATGGAATGTGAATCGTTTCCTGTCGTTAAACTCTCTATTACTGCCGTATGTATGCAAACCTTGAATTGATTCTTATTGGGCCCTTTAGTTAATGAATTGTACACAAGGATCAGAAATTTATGTGTTATGCTGTCATGGCTTAAAGATTTTTAAAAACACCGAAATATGTGAATATGTTTGATGTGTAAAAAAATTCATGCACTATCACTATCATGGGCACATTGATAGACTGTACATACTGTACTGTACTGTGCACAGTATACCTTTGCAAATATTTTTTTTTCATCTACATGTATAATGGGAATGCATATACGTACAGTAGCATTTGTTATCACCATTTATCCAGTTAAGCTTCATAATGTTAATTAAGAACAATCAGTGTCAATGCGTTTTCACGTACACAGTGAATGATTTGATACCACCATAGCGTTTCTTCATCATGACACAGCTCAAATGCAAGTGTGCATGTATATTATACATGTAGGCCTATATTACCATATACATACGACAGAATATGGCACAAGTATATTTCAGTCCACTGTAATGCGGGTCAATGTACAGGTAGTTCAGTGTACTAGTATTACATGTAAGCCTACATGTACATGTAGTATGTTTATAAATTCTGAATGATATTGTATCCTGATAATCCTGTAATATTGTAATACTACGGTACAACAATAAATGTAGTACTTAGGCCTTCAATGTACATGTCTGTTTGAAAGAGTTCAAGGAACTTGACTGAAGACATACATGTATGGGATCACAAAATACATGTAGATTTTTTTTTTATAATATTAATGCACCACTTTCATGTACAAGCAGCACAACTTTGTTGACACTTATTAGTTGACAGTTTCTGCAAATTAAGTTAATCCTCCGATACCCATCAGTACATCATACATGTGCATGATGTTTACCCTATCAATTGTCAGGACAGTATTACAAGTCACAATAGTTGGTTTCAAACCGCCTCGATCACAAGAATCCCCGTTAAATTACGAGAACATTTACATGCTCAAAAATACCAGATAATTATGTCGCATTCAGACCGCCCCGAAACACACTCTTTGGGGAAATTTCTAGAAGTTATGAGCATGCGCAGTACTGTCTGGTAGCAGACGAAGAAGCGCGGGGGATCGGGACGGCCCGGGCCGGGGCGGAAAATCTGCCTGCGGCCGGAGTAGCTCTAGCACTTATTAACTATACTCAATCGTACGCGCAAATCATTTGTTTCCTTGATCATCTGCAATTGCACTAGATTTCTCTCCACATTGAAATTAAGGCCTTGGTGGCCTCCTCACTCCAGTGCGATGTCATCTGGTATGAAAATGTAGAATACCGGTAAATGTCACCCTTAATTCGTAAAACTATTTTTTTAAGAAGAAGAATCAACCGCCTAGTCAAAGTCGAACCCCGGGTCACGTCGCATGAAAAGTGTACGTATGTTTATCGCTGCATATGCCCTGGCGCTGGCTTGCTGGTAGGCCTCGCATCAGCTAGCCTCGCATATCCATGCATATCGAACAGTGCGGGCTATGAACCGGAAATTCACTTATCGCGGTGATCGATTGGATACAAGTTCCCGTAGTTTGCTTTCAGATTGCCAAAATACCCACGACCTTGGAAAAATCCCCGCGAAAGTTCTCGTAATTTCGCCAAGTACCTACTATTTAGCGGGTATTTTCTTTCAGGGATATTGCGCGTAGTTTGCTTTCACATTACCAAAATACCTGGTATTTTCTGATCGGGGTAAATTTCCCGATCAGAGAATACCTGGAACTGACGAACTTCGAGGCGGTCTGAAACCACCTAGTTTAAAGATAAACGCAGCCTTTGAGTCTGCCGTAGGCCTACTGATGGCAGACTTGCTATTGAATATCAGGAATTTGTACTTGTACTTTATACCTTTACAACGTACATGTACTGAACATGTAGTGCATGTAATGTCAGTATCAGTAGTATTTAATGGGAGCCTTGTCACTTGTCAAGACAAGAGAGTATAAAAGAGACTCCACAGTGAACTATGTAGAATCTCTGTTGACACAGTTGTTGACTCAGGCAATAAACACATCTTCATCATCTATACGTACATTTACATGCATGCACGTGTGCATCAAACTCAAAGCAGGCTACATACATGTTGCATCTAGATCATTCATTTAAGAGATTTTAACATGAGCATTGTTAGCGAACTTGCGTGAATTGTAATTTGGATTTTCATAGAATACATGTAATGTACATGTACATGTAGGCTATCTTTTGAATTTTGCTTGTGGAAATATACAGCGTGCATTTGTACAGTATGCATCTTTATCTGGCAAATTTCAGGAGTCTACTTTAAATCTGTTATGAAAGCAGTTAGCTGTACTTGTAGCATGGACTATTGAAGTAGAAAAGACAGAAGTGTACTGGATGAGCAAACACTTGAAAACAGAGAGAAAATAATGAAAAATGAGTATCAACTATCAACCTGATAAAATACATGTACATCATTACAAAGAAGTCCTTTTGAGGATCAGTAGGCTTGACTTGTTATTGTGAAGAGAGAATGCCTAAAATCCAACTTGAAATGATGGGAATGCGTAATATTTTTTTTACTCTTGACTCTCGGAGGCTACATGTACAGTACATTTATACAGCATGGACAACACCGTTGAGTGTTGACTGTTTGTGAGTGGAAGCTGAATAATTTATCTCAATGAAGCGTTTTGGGGTCACATACTTGAAAATTACCTTCATGGGTAATGGATATTGATGAATCAGCCCTGATACAATTTGTACAAACCTGTATGTTAATAAAGCACATTTTGTACTGTACATGTAGGTTGTTTGGGATCATCTTCGTGTATACTACTAGGCCTTTGATTCATATTGACATTCGCAATATAGATTATGTATGTGCCTCTTTTTCTCTGTTTGGTTTGATTGAGGAACAGCGATAGGGATTCTTCTTCTTTTAGGCTTAGTATTCCTGGGGTTTCTTTCCAGATGGTGAAGGGGGAATGTTAAAGGAAAGGTTAAAAATAAGTATATATAATGTACATGTATCTGGACTTTATACACTTTTAATAAAGAAATATCTGAATTACAACATTTATTGATGAAGTGAGCCAAGAGGAACAGCATTTATATCCATGCCCTCTTTCTAAACTCATGTGCAGCATCAGATTGAACAAAGAAAATCATTGTCTTTTCATTGACATTGTATGAATTTATTACATTCCTTGTTGATGTATTAAAGAAAGGTGAAAATAATCACTTTGAATTTTCAAATTCTTGTGTTATTTAGGAAGAATATTAGGTCCACTGATTTTCAGATACCCTACATGTAATATTCAAAATACAATGTATGACCAAAATCCACACACATCCTGTACACAAATCACGCTTTTTTCATTAAGCCCAAAGTGCTTACAAATACAAGAAATGTAAAAAAATGGAATTATAATCTTAGATTTTGAAAAAACTTTTTGTATGTACACTTTATAAAATCAACATTTCTCAATCACTTTGAAAGTTTCCTTCTTATTTCCATCGTATTACAAGAACTTATGTAATTTTGTAGCTGTGTGTACAGTACAGAGTATTGGAAAAGCGGTTCCATGATACATGTATTTGCTCCTGAGACAATTACCAGTACTCCTATTGAAAATCTGCATGTTATTTTTAAAATCCAAATATGAAACCTAACCTCTAAAACTACTTGTAAACCATAATCCTTATCTTTACATTATTCTGAACCAAAAACTCTACTACAATTCTCACTCTGACCATATACCCTAGATATCAAGACTGAACCAAATTTTGCATGAACAATTGAACATTGTGTTTACTGCAGGAAAAGAATGGATTTATATTTTGATTAATAAGTTTATGTACATGTAAAGGTTTCAAGATTAGTCAGAGAAGAAAATTAAAAAATAAGTACATGTGCATCTTTAATACATCCCTCGGTGTACATGTACATGTAGTGTAGACTTTTTATAGCTTTGTAAAAGTATTAACATTCTTTTCATGTAGAGGCCTTAAATATTGCTGACATTTCTGCATTGTCAGCTGAAATAAAAATGACTATTCAGTATTCATACTGTACATGCACATTTCAATCACGGATTCATGGTGATGTTTATTAGAGCAAAACTGGTGCAAAATATGCTGAAAAGTACTACATGTATTTGTTCCTGGGCATTGTTTCAAAACTCACTCATGGGGAACCAATAAGATTTCCATGTACATGAATGAGGCAATGAGTTCCAGACACGTTATGTTGAATACACATGTGTAATATAATATGTACTGTATGTATGAGTTTCTTTTCTTTATTGAATCATTAGCTTTCTTTGCAATCAGAGCCCTACTGATGTACAATGTACATGTAATGCACTGGACTGAAGATATAGACTTTTTTAAATTCTCGCTACCCCAAATAGGAACAAAAATCTCATAATGCGCGAGACGAGATAATTTTCACTCCGTCGGGTCGTCATCACCACTTCCGGTTCAGAGTCATGCTCGCGAGAGATTCGCGATACTGAGTTTTCCACATCGCTGAAATCGATGCCAATCAGCGTAATATGTACAGATTATAATACTTTTTATTTAATTTGGTCAGTTTTTATTCCATTTGAATTATAAATAAAAAAAAAATATATATTTCACGTGAAAATAATCTTTATTCATGTTTTTATTTGGTTATAAAAAAATTAAACAAAAAATTAATATCTTAAAATTTTGCATTTAGCGACCGGCCTGACATCACGATCGTATTCGACTAGACGATAAATATATACACTACAGCATTCATTCCGTTCAATTTTTCGTCGACCACAAAATGGATAAAAAATCAGTTTCGGAACTTAAAAAAATCTTAACTGACAGAGGAATACCGTGCAATGGAAAGCGTCGGGCAGAATTAGTGACTTTAGCAGAAAAGGCTGTTAAACTGTATCGTGAAAGAGAGTGTTGTGATCACAAACTTTCCGAGCGCAAGCGACGTTGTGTTGTTGTGCATGACGGCTCTGTTGATCTGAATGGCAAAACAGTGCATTGGACTTCCGAACAGGAAGTTGTAATACCGAAAAGCTATCCCATAATGCAATGCGCGATACAGGGATTTTGCCGGATCTCGGCGAAATCACTATTTGGGGTAGCGAGAATTGAAATAGCCTACATGTACATGTATGTATCTACATGCATGAACACTCCTTTCCCCTTTCTTTATGTAATTTTATTACTTTCTTGTACATTACCTTACAAATAATTCTAAGCTGATTTTTTTTTGTTAGGCCAATCCATTTTTAATGAGTGTTCATTCTATGACTTTGATAATGTATTAATTAATTAAAAGAGTGAATGCCATAATGATACAGAATATTTTTCAAATTTATTGTAATATGATAACAGAACAACTTGATTTGAATACATGTACATGTATGCCTGAAGTATTGAATCGATATGTTTTCAGTTGATGTTTATAAAAACTACATGTGGTCGCATTTCATAAGTTCGGTATGCAAAAAGGGTGGCGGATGAACAAATTTTCACACAGTGCTGTGGATAAATTGTAGCTACATGTACATCACAGCCCCATAGCAAAATTTGTTGTGTAAGGTCCCATTTCAAAGCTTGAACTATACATGTACATGTAGGCTAAATATATTACTATAAATTTATAGATCAATACAATATCAGCAACAAAAACTACATCACATTAGTTTGAAGTTATAGGGGTGGCGGATGCAGTGAATGATGATATGTTCAAACGTGATGCTTATTTCATGATTTTTGTTCATTTAAAATATTTTTTTAGTTTAAATGTCACTACTTAAATAAAATAAAGTTCAATTGTGGCCAAAAACAAACTTTTGGAATTATTTTAAAGTCCCTATACAGTTAAATTATCCATGATCTGCCTAATTGATATACTCGATTAAGTAGGAAAATGTTGGCCAATATACATGTATACATTCAACGACATTTTTTGTATTTATTTTAATTTCAATATAGATTGTGTCTACATGTAATTTCACTTTGAAATTATTTATTTAAAGACTATTGTCATCACTTCTTTAAGTTGATGTACATGTTCATTCATAAAAAAGATATAGGCATGCATGTACTATATAATAAATTAATTAAACTTAAATTACAACTTAAACATGTATATTATGTCATAATATGTATATTGACTGTCAGCCTCATATTACTAGTCAATTTAAATGCAAAGAAAAACTAAGTTTTATTCAAATTTGACAAACTTGAAAATATGCAAACTTCATTTATAGTACCGTATCTTAAAGTCTTCTATCATTGCCCATTTTTTTTCTATCCATGGGGTTGTGAATTTGCCAGGTATGTATTAAAAGATGACAGTAATTTTTTTGAAAAAATTGTGAAATTGAAATCCTCCTTCATTATTTGAAGAATGCAGAGTTGCCAACCCTTATGGAATATTAATGAGATGTGTTGTAATGTAAATTCAGTGTTACTTCCCGCTTGAATGACAAAAAAATGAGTGAAAAACTTTTGTAAACATGTAGCATGTTTTGTCTCGTAAGAAAACATTTGGTTCGGCCGTTTGATTATTCACATTGTAATTTCTTATATCTGATTAATATTCCATAACGGTTGGAATCTCTGAAAATGGTAATACCTACAACGTACAGCGCGTCCCCCCAAAAATGTCCCTCTTACATGCGGCTAAATTTTTTTCAGAAAATAAATATTATTCTCAATGAAATGTATGGAACTACATGTAGGAAGCTCATCTCATGTTCTAGCGTCTATAAAAATTTCATTGGTCTCGCTTCAGTGGTTCTGAATACACAGTGTATTATGTAACAGTGGTGCTTTTCAGCCCATTCCAAGTTTGCATGCATGCAGCACTACTGTGTGTTCTGCACTTTCTAGCATATCAACCCCCTTTGACCATTCTTACCAAGGAATTCCCTGACCTGACCAGGGAAATCTCCATGATCTAACCAGGCTCATCAAATCACAACCTTGAGCATGTTCAGAAGGGCAAAAACAATATTTGACAGTTCATTTCATGTTTTAGAATTAATTCAGTCCTAAGTCACAGGGACATTTTTTGGGGGACGCGCTGTATAAAAAATAACTTTTTTGGCCATTTTTACCCTGTTAGCGAAATTGGACCACCTTATGACATGCGACCATGTGCATGTGGCTTCTACTTGTAGGATGTCTTTGTACATGTAGTGCCTGTGTAAGATGCAAATTGAATAGAGGAGGTTTATCTGAACAACCTGATATCAAGGAAGATGTTCATATTACTGTCATAGACCCGAGCCCCCCTCACACTGGAGGTGGTTCTTTATCAGCTCAAATTAGCAAGATTCTAGAAACCCCATCTCCATCAGCCTTGATGGGGGGGGGGGGGGGTATGGAATATGACATTGGTCTACAGAGTTCAGGTGTGTACACTTTTGGCTCCTTTGCTTTATCTATCTAGTAATTGTATAGTACCATTAAATTAATGAATTATCCCTACATGTGTATGACTGTCTTTACTTGTGAAATACATGTAGAGATAATTATTTTGTATAAAAAAGAATTAGAAAATCGTTAATCAACTCAAGATTCTCATCTTGATAATTACATGTATGTCTTGATTACAATTAATCTTATTAAAGATTGTGCTAGGTCAGAAATAGCTGTATTTGAAAACTGGTGGATAGAGATGGGCCTAGTGCATCCTACTGAGGTGATGTCATGAAGAACACAGCTGACTCCAACTCTCCTCAACCAAAGACTGTCTTGGCTGGGTCAGATTCCACCAGCTCCTTAGTCTTAGAAATCAGACACCATTATGAAATGATACCCATGTTGTAAGGAACAAGGAAGTTACATTTAATAATCAACAGTACCATGCATTCTCTGTTGAAGCTTGATGAAACATGAGGCCTTTCTCATAATGATTTTTTTTGTGTTAGTTGGTGAGTTCTCTGACATTTGGTTTGTCATTGACTTAAACTTTACTGATTGCAATTTATTAGCCTATAGGCCTACAGGGTTTTGGGCTAGTATTGTGTCTGTATAGGGGGGGGGGGGGGGGTGCCCTCTTTTAATAAACATTTGGTTGATAGGGTCAATCAAGTTCAACCCATTTTCCCTCTCTAGTCAAGGTATATCATATTCTCTGCTTTCACATTGGTCTCCAAGCAGAGGAGATTTCCTTTGCTTTCATCAAAATCTGATAACAAATAGTGAAGTTAATTTTAAAGTTGAGCAATATGTTGTGAAAAGATTTATATGCTTGTTGACGTTGTCGTCATGAATATTCATTAGGTGGGCTGATGATGTCACATCCCCACTTTCCTTTTTCTCATGTTATCACATGAAATCATAATAATGTTATTGTATATGTGTGAATGGTACATCTATGTCTCTGATAATGAAATAAATTTTCAGCAATGAATATCTAATGCACTGTCCGTTGTCAATCCAATTCTTTTTTTTTTTTTGAGGAAAAAATTTGAATAAACCTGATTTCTTATAATAAAATTAAAATACAAAAGAACAAATGGGGATATGACATCAGTTTGCTCATTGAATATTCATGAAGATATGCCAAGAACTGTTTCACCAGAATAATGCAAATCTTTAAAATGCCATAACTTTGTTATTCTTTGTCTGATTTTTATCAAATTTTCAGTATTATGATTGTCTGATTTTTCTCTATTCAAATCATATTATTTTCAGCGTGGAGTATCCCTTTAATATTAGGGGCATTATTGAAACTACACTTTTATTTGTAATTTTTTTCATGTATATGACCTAGATGTATACATTAATCTGATTATCAGCATTGAATGAAATGAACTGAACTGAATATAAGGTAATCATCTGGGGAAATCTTTATCAAACTCTATACCGTATGTGAAGGCATGCATGACAAAAGTTCTGCACCTTTTCTTGACGAATTTTATTGGTATCAAACAGAAAAGAACTGTTTGAATTAATGGAAAAAAAACCCAAGAAATATTACATTACGTGCATAACACATTTCAATACGTATGCACTATAACACAAAAATACCAAAAGTCTGTTTTTTTAAGACTAGACATTAGATGTCAGAGCTGACAATTTCACAGCATGCAGTAGCTCTGTTGGATGGGCATTGCACACATGAGCGCTAATAATATGCTTCAGATTGTTAGAGTGCATTGCTAATTACCTACTGATAGATTTATTAGTATATAACTGATTTCAGAATCCAGATCATACATGTACATGGTTCATTGCAAATATATTATGAGTATGACTGAAATGAGATGATGAAATTAGGTTGTTGATTCCTGCTGTACATGTAGATCAATATGGATGTTCATAAATATGTACACATGTACATGTACATTGTAGATGAAGGTCTACTTCATCATACATGGTTATCCACTGATGGTAAACATGTGTATGTATCATATACATGTACAATGCATTGTGGTCAATTGATTAATGGCCCATCTGTTTTAAAAACTGAAACAACCTTTATGTAGATGTTAAAGTTGTTAATTGTACATTTGCATTTTAAATCCTCGTGCTCATAATGCCTTTGATACCATATTCAAATGAGCTCAGAAAACTCAGCAAAGATTTAATCACAGTGTCTGTTTTTCTTGTATTTTCATGTTTTTTATGCACAATTTGTACATACACATGCAGTTCTTATACATGTAGATTAATCATGACTACGTACTATAAAATTGCTCTCATTCTTAGTGATCTGGAATGAAATTTGTGGAAACGATTACTCAGCTGAATTGAACTGATTTGATGCCAACATTCATACACACACACAAAAAAGAAGTTTAAGGGTCAATGTCATTTAACAAAAGACTCCTGAAATGTTTCTTGTAAAAAACTTGGATGATCTTGTAAAATTGCACAGATTCATATGAAGAGAAGATATGAAATGAAACCTAAACCATTCATAAACCAAATGTAGAAGGTGGTATTAAGTGTACTGTGAAAAAATATGTTTAGCTCTCAGGTATTGTGCTTATTGATATAAAATCATGTATATGCACTACTCTGTGTGATATTTTTTTCCGAGTTAATTGGTTAAGTTGTTGATAAAAGCTATACATGCTAACATGTACATACATTTCAATGTTTATACTTCAACCTCCCTATATTAAGTTTGCTGAGGTTATTTGAATTCATTTTCTATAAGATCAGGAAAACAAATTTTGGTTTTCCTAAAAGGTCTACACTGTAGATCGCGAGGGGTATGACATTTAATAGTAAGTTATCATAACCATTCTTACATTGCTTGCTACATATTTTTTATACTTTCCCCAGATATTTGCAAGAAATTGGCTACACAGATACAATCCTTGATATCAGATCAAATAGAGTACGGTCTTTATTAGGTCTTGCTCCAAATGAAAGAACTGGTCCTGGTCTTGAGACCAATGGTCAAATAGAACCAATTGTTAATGGTGAGAGTCCAGCCAAGCAAGGAAGGCACATTGATCAGGGAACAGCTAAGAGGTAAGTCAATAATGAGGGTGATTTTTATTTATTTATCTATTCATTATTTAAATTTATTCATGATTTCAATTGTTTATTTATGTGTATTTTTTTATTCTAATATTTGTAATTGATTCAATAATTTGATTAATATATGGGAGTTACATGTAAGTTGATCCATTTTGAACTTTTGTCTATCAAAAGCAGTGCTACATGTACATGTAGAAGCACCAGTAAAATGATAGTGGAATAAATGGCAAGGGTTGATAGGTTTTTTTCATCTTTGCTTGATTGTAGTAGGAAAACAAATGAGAAAGCTGATTTTTCTAAACCATTAATTTCTTCGGTTCTTTTTGAAATTATATTATTGGTTCTTGCTCATCCACTGAATCTTTTTTCTTATACCTTGTCTTGATTTTTTTTCATTGAGTCTGTCTTCTTCAGTTAAGTCTGGAGATTCTTGTACATAATGCTTGGTGATTTCCCACAGGTCTACATGTAGTCATGGTTCATTGGGTGATATCAATTATGGAATGGGTATTTAGTGCTGGAAGCATTATATAGATCACCTTTCCTAGCTCCAACACCTAATCTGAGTTTACAACAATGATTAATATCATAAATCATATCAATTGCACAAAATTCATTGAGATTCATCATAGGACAAACTTTGTTTCAAATTGTTGCGATGCTATTTTAGAAATTTACCCAAAACCCACACATAAACATCAACACCGAACTTGAAATCGACCAGTGGCAAAAATCTTGTGCATTGCTGACCTTTGAACGTAGCTCCTCTGATAATAATTCCTGTAATATTTTCCACCAGGCAACATGAAAAGCCTCGAATCCACCAAGCCTTGCCAGAGAATGTCCTGGACAAGGTCCTGTCTACCTTTGACTTCCTCTCCGATACTCTGGACGATGATGGAGAGGTGGAAGGAGATGGGGAAGAAGGCATCGCTGCTGATGATGAAAGCGACATCAGAGAATCAAGGGGGAAAACCGGCACAGTTGTCAAGAAGAAAAAGGTGAGGAATCTTCAAGGAAAGCATGTACATTCTTATCACCTGTTATTCCATGTTTTTTTCCTTAAAAATTCTGAGGATGGATTATCATGAAAATGATTTGATGTACAGATATGCATGTCATAGTTTAGTTTTCTAAGCCACCTCTTTCTTTTTCTCACAGGCAAGGTTTAACTAATGTTGTAACCGATTTTTATTCCAATTCCCGATCCGATTTTCCCCTTTTTTCTACATTTTTCTGAACCCCGATTTTTGACGAGTGGGAAAAAAATCGGATCAGAAAAACCAAAACATAACAAGACAAAAAACATGTGGCGACATGTTTGCCGTCAAAAAGCGCTGATTATTTTTTTTTATCTCGGACAAAAGCGGTGGAAGGAAAAGAAAATTATGATTTGTTTTGATCTCCGATATTAGCGGAAAGGGAGGAGGAGGAGAAGATGATTTGTTTTCATCTCCGACGTAAGTGGAGGAAGAAGATGATGATGATTTGTTTTGATCTCCGACATAATCGGAGGAAGAAGAAAAAGATGATGATGATTGGTGATAATTTGTTTTGATCTCCGACAAAAACGGAGGAAGAAGAAAACAACAAGAAGATATTGATATGTTTTGATCTTTAATAAGCGGAGGCAAATAAAATTTAGTTGAACACGCTGACATGCGCGGTAATGTTTACGACTATGCGTCCTCCGTCCTCCGCCATCACCATGATGTTGTAGAGAAGGTGAATATCATCGTAAACAACTTCGGATAGTAGTGCATCTTTTTTGGTAAGTAATGCGACCTCTAAAAGTTCACGACGGACTCCGCCATCAACATGATGATGTAGAGAAGGTGAATATCGTCGTAAACAACTTCGGATAGTAGTGCGTCTATTTTGGTAAGTCATGCGACCTCTTAAGAGTTTACGATTGCCTCCACCATCACCACGATGTTGTAGAGAAGGTGAATATCATCGGAAACAACTTCAGATTGTAGTGCGTCTATTTTGGTAGGTCATGCATCCTCTAATTTACGATTGCCTCCGCCATCACCACGATGTTGTAGAGTAGGTGAATATCGTAAACAACTTTGGATAATAGTACGTCTATTTCGGTAGGTCATGCGTCCTCTAAGAGTTAACGATTATTTCCGCTATAACTACGATGTTGTAGAGAAGGTGAATATCATCGTAAACAACTTCAGATTATAGTGCGTCTATTTTGGTAGGTCATGCGTCCTCTAAGAGCTCACGATTATCTCCGCCATCACTACGATGTTGTAGAGAAGGTGAATATCATCGTAAACAACTTTGGATAATAGTACGTCTATTTCGGTAGGTCATGCGTCCTCTAAGAGTTTACGATTGCCTCCGCCATCACCACGATGTTGTAGAGAAGGTGAATATCATCGGAAACAACTTCAGATTGTAGTGCGTCTATTTCTGGAAGTAATGCGACCTCTAAGAGTTTACGATTGCCCCCGCCATCACCACGATGTTGTAGAGAAGAGGACTATCGTTGATCGGCGGTAGTGTCGCGCGCTGCATCATCATTATCTTTTTTTCCTTCCTCCGATTATGTCGGAGATCAAAACAAATTCTGTCATCAGTGTAGCTTGCAGCATTTGTCCACGTGCCGGCCACCCACAAATTTTAATGAATTTTTTTGTTTTGAATATCTGCCGATCCGATATCCGAACCGATTTCAATTTTGGGAGCAAAACTTGCAAACCGAACTCCGATCCCGTTATTGCTCTAACTTACAACATTAGGTTTAACCCTATCTAGGCCGGGGGGGGGGGGGGGGCCCTCGGAGGCCCCCCTCAACGATTCGCGCAATGTTTTCGCCGCGCGAATTTTCTTTACCGCGCCGCTTGCTGACTTTTTACTTTCAAGTCTTGCGCAACTTTTGAAACCAATTTTGCGTCACCCGGGTACGCGGTTCCGAAATTACGCAACATTATGTAAGTGCATGTCAGACCAAAATTTGCTCAAAAACGTGATTTTGTGTACAAAGTCGATGCAAATTGTGTTTTCAACCAAAAATCATGAATGTATGATGATTTTTAGTTTTGCTGGTCTAAATGTATTTATTTCATGATCTCAGAAGAGTCCCCAACAAATTTCATTGAAAAAACAATGAAAAACAAAAGGTAAAAAAAACAGAGAAATACATAAGAAATTGCAAAAAACAATATAATATATAAGAAAATGATTTAATATCACAATTTTGTTAACGTACAATTGCTAGGAACACCACAAAGAGTTTCTATACCAAAAATTAGAACATTTGGAGCTTTATTTAGGGAGTTAGAGAAAAAAATATGATTTCGCATACTAATTACGCATAAACCAGCATAATCACTTAATAGCAATTCGCATGAAATAAATTACTATACAATATTGTAGATTATGTCCTAGACAACCCGTGTGCCAATTTTCGGCGCGATCGCACGGTCGACGGCCGAGATCTTAAGGCCCCCCCCGGCCATATGAACTCCCAAAATACCCCGGCCTAGATAGAGTTAATAAAAATAGTTGTGGATTATTAATACATATAGATGATGAGAGAAGGTTACCAGGGTTTCTACAGGGATTTTTCTTAGTAGTTTTCCTAGAATCATGTTATTTCTTTCATTTTATTCCAGAAAATCATGTAAAGGAATTCTGTTAAGATATTTAAAAATGAGTGTTTATTCATATTTTTTCAAAAATATTTGTCTTTTCAATCGGCAAAATATATGTAGCATGTAAAGCATCTTTTTAAGGTTTCTTGTTCATAGATACCATAAACATCTGCAGTTCATGTGTTATTAATTTTACATTAAAGTTTCTCTTTCCTTTTCCTCTGGAAACTCATAAAAAGTCATTGAATTTTAAAAAGGTGTATAATGAAGTAATTGTACTAACCCTAGAAATCTGAGCTCCCTTTGTACCTAAACAAGTTTTTTTTTTCCTTTAGCAGGTGATTGGTAATGAAGGCATGGCCGGGATGGGTGGAGATGATGATGATCCCGATACAGAAGAGGCTCTAGCAGAGTTTGATTTCTTGGTTGCTGAACAGACGGAAGGTGCAGGAGAGGCAAGGACAGTGGAGGGACCTGAATGGACTATAGGTGCTGGTAAGTGAATCATCTCAATTCTTTAAAGGAGAATGAAACCCTTGAAACCAGCTGAATCCATATCAAAGAGAAAAATCAAAGAAACATATTGTTGAAAGTTTGAGGAAGATTGAATGAATAATAAGAAAGTTATGAGCATTTGAATATTGAGATCACTAGTGCCATGTAGATCCTCCCAACGGCAATGCGACCAAGATCTGTGATATCACACACGTACAACTCCCTCATTACTTTAGTACTTATTTCACTTATATTCTCACTTTTATAGAGTCTATCACAAGGTGAGGTGTTCTCTTTATGAGATGACAAGTACAGAGGTTTCACAACATTATATCATTGATGAATCGTTTGTCATATGATTAGAATGAGCAAAAAGAGATGTTTTGGGGTATATTTTCAGTGTCCAAATGGGAGAGTTGTACGTGTGTGACATCACAGATCTTGGTCGCATTGCCAATGGGAGGATCTCCATAGCATTAGTGATCTCGACATTCAAATGCTCATAACTCTTTTATTGCTAGTCCTATTTTACTCAAAGTTTTGTTGATCTTATTCTTTGATTTTTCTGCTTTCACAAAAGCTGACTTGCTCCAAGAGTTTCATTCTCCTTTAATGTCTTATACCCTTGATGATTTGATGATCCTGATGGTGATGATGATGGAAATTGTTGTTTAACACATACAATATATATTTTCATTTGAACACATTGATTAGGAGTTATGTGTAGCTTGCATGAAAATTGTTTTGTCATTTGCTTTGAGACATCCAGTTATGCTGATGGATTAGGTGTCCTACAAGTTTTATTGTAAGTCTAAAAATTGATCATTTGATTTTGCAATAGAAACTACACAACATGTGAATTAGAATTTAATGTCAGATATGGTTTAGTTACGATACAACATTTTCTTTTTCTTTTATCAGGCAAGAAAGGTGTGGATCTATCACCAACGAGTGGGGAATGGGGTGTAGATCAAGGCATGCTGAACAAATTGAAAGAAGAATATAAGAAATCAAGAAGGAATATAGGCATTGACAGGCGTAAGTATTTCTGGTTTTCTATTGCACACAACTACCTAATCTGCCTTCAAATGTTTTTCATATTGAATTGCAACATTCATTTGTATAAGAGCTTCTTTGATTGTTAATGACATGTTAACTTTGTTGGATTGAATTTGATTGAAAGATTTTTTCAGCATTTGGTAACTGCTAAAAGTAACTCTGACATGTATATTTTGTCCCGTGTGAATTTCAATCATCAATCTGCATCCTGGATTTCTGTTCCAGGGGCCTGTTTGATAAAAAAAATTACAACTAACTTTGCCATTATTGTAACTTCGTAGAAAACCTTTATTGTGATTGGCTGCTTAGCCTTGTTACCATGGTAGTTACGATAATGACAAAGTTACAATGCAGGCTCCAGGTCTCCTTGAGTATTAAAGTGGATTGATATTCATAATAACAGTAAAGAGAATACTGAAGAGTATTACAGGAGTGAGAATCTGTACATATCATTTTTCTTCATTTATCATTGAGAGCCTTTAACCCTTGATGAAAATATATTGTAGAAAAGCTTATTTTACAAAGTGTGAACATTGAGCTTACAATATTGAGTCTGATAATGAATGATCTCATCAATGTAAGATTAACCAGAAGGTTGAATTTCTTTGAATGAATTCATGTTTTTACAAGGACAGGCTAAGACTTTGTACAATGAGCAAGACTCCATGTGCAGTAGACTTATGTTTGCATTTAATCTTGTAACGATCACACTGGAAATTTTCTTTGTGAAAGCTGATTATATTGTCACTAGTTCATGTCTGTCCAGAATGGCATAGTTTTAGTGTTAGCACTGGATGAAAGTGGGATCATTGCTTTGTCATTGTATTACAGGGCCTAATAAAGCAGCATTGCAAGCTATGTTAGCCAACCTGGATGATGTAAATCCTCCACCTAGTAACACACAAAGCAGTTCAAGACCAAGAGCAGCTGACCTTGATATCGCAGATGAAGCAGGTAAGATAGGTCACAGAGACATCTTCATGGCACTCTGCTTGTATTATGATGTATTGTATATTGCAGGGCAAGCTAGAATATTATCATCATTATTGACAGCATCATCATCACTATCATCATCATCGTCATCATCATCGTTTCGTACACTTCAGACCTTCTCTTGCTTCTCTTGCTTAAGTTGTGAACAGTGTACAGATTCGTAATGCTTCCTTTATTCAATACTTGTTCAGGTCAAATGTCTTCTAACCATGATGTAGCTGCTAAAAAAGTATTTAAATGTAGTTGCTCTCAATATGTTGCAAAATGCTCTGTAACTTATAGCCAGAATTCACAAAGCTATTAACGGTCACATACAATTTAAGGTCCACCAACTATGCATGTTTCATGGTAAAGGGACATTCAATTAACACTTGCTCCTATGGTTTAGACCACAGTTTATTTGACTTGACCCACAGTTAATAAAAAAAAAAGTAAAACATACCATAATCCAAATCCTAGTGATAGGTGTGAATATTCCAACATGGGAGCTACGTAAACCTTAGTGCAAATTTTTCAGTTGTTACCAAAATATTGGGTAGGATTGATGGCCTTACTTATTTGTTTTGTTTTGTGTTAGATATTGCAGCAGCACCTCGTCAAGGTATTATGGGAGCAGATGAAGAAGCTATGGAAACCCTCCGACTTGGAGAACTTGCAGGATTGACTATCACTAATGAGGCTGATGCTCTCAGTTATGATGTGAGTTTCACATGGAAGAATTCTAGAAGGACAATTATTCATTATGAGTGCCTGGTTTGGTTGATTCCAGTACTGTAGAAGACACTATTTTTTTTTCCATATAAAGTCTTTATTCCAAATTTTTCCACAAAGCTTATCAAACACAAAATGCATGTTATATATTACATACAGTTGTAAACTAATGTTATTATAATAGTAACTTTTATTATTTATATTACTACATGCATCATAGGTAGTAGTAGTAGACTAGTAGTTATCGTAGTTATTAGTTGTATTTATGTTTTGAAACTAAGAGCGACCTTTGCCATAATCTGCAAAGAGTGGAAAATATATACCCTAGGGTGCGAGTTTTTATTTCATACATCTCATAATTTCCAAGACCTTGGACAACCCATAAAATGTATATCAATGAGTATGGGATATTTGTGTAATGATTTCATTTCATTTCTGTAACAATTACATGATACATGATTACAAATTCACTTGAGTTTTCTGCATTGATTTTGCCATCAGATATCAGCGAATAAGGAGACCTTCCGAAAGACATGGAATCCTAAGTTTACGTTACGAAGCCATTTCGATGGTGTACGTGCTTTAGTGTTTCATCCTGAAGAGCAAGTCCTCATCACAGGATCGGAGGATAATACTCTTAAATTATGGAATTTACAGAAGACAGTCCCAGCCAAAAAGTGAGTGTATACATGTAGCAGGCCTTTGATTTCAATAATATAAAGGCATTGTCAACCTTTAAAGGGTACACAAATTATCAAAGGCCATTGAACGGGGCATTGAAGCCAATTAATTGGGTACAGTAGATTGATCACTTAAATTAAAGCATTTTGTCATGCGACATTATGCAACCATATGTTATTTAGATTTTGATTAAGTCGAAAATATTTCTGTGATCCTTGGATTTCAAATTATGTTCAGAACTGCAATTGTTAATGTTTGAAACAGCCCAGGAACTTTGCTTCTATCAGGCTATTATTTGATATATTAGGTGTCCCAGAAAAAAAAAAGAACAGTAGAGTTCAAGTCTTTTGCCTTCAAATTTTTTTTTTTAATTGTTTTTACTTCACCGTATACAATGATCCTGATGTAGGCTGTCTTGCTAATGTAGACCATAGGTTAGATTTAAGCTATTGATCCCATGTCCAAGATAATTCAATCTGGGTCTAAGTAAAATATATGAAAACAAATTGTGTTCAACTGTTTTAAGAAGAAAAGACTTTTCCCTCCCCTTAGTTATTTATCATATTTTTTACATTTTTTTTTTATTCAGAGCTGCTTCTCTAGATGTGGAACCTATTTATACATTCAGAGGACATGTGTAAGTACTGAGCATCTTATTCGTTCTTATGTCATGTTTATTATTTCTATAGATTTTATCTCAAATGAATTTAAAGAAAATGTATCTGCAATCTGTAACTCACATTTGGACAATAATTAAACCCATATTTAACTGTATAGACTAAACAAAAAAAAGCAGTCCATTCATTTATGGAATGAAATCTTCTTTCTTTGATCATCCAAACAAAGATAATAAAGTACAAATCATAGATATCATTTGTATACATATCTGTTTATTCTTGTTTCAATTAAAAGAAAAAAAAAAAACTTTTACAGTAAAATTGGAGTAATTTGTACTTTGTACTAATTTGGCAACTAACATTCCATATATGCGATGTCTAAGTTAACCTATGGTTATCTAAACCATTGCTTGGAGAACATTACATGTTATGTGTATTTTTATTTGAAATACAAGAAGCATCATTGGAAAAATGAAGTCTGTGAATTCTTTTGTTAAAAAATAGAAATGTGATAGAATGAGAAATTACTTCTACAATTACATGTACAATTTATGCAAGCAGTGTATTGAGAGGTTGTGCTAGTCACTGATTTTGATTTTATTTAATTTTGACAGAGGGGCTGTTCTAAGTTTGGCGGTTAGTAGTAATGGGGAACAGTGTTTCAGTGGTGGAATGGATTCCTCTATCAGATGTTGGAATATTCCTGGTTCAAATATTGATCCATATGACTCATATGGTAAGTAATGTGCTTAAGTCAATCAAGGCAGCACCCAAGCTTAGCTATGTATTTATTTATAAGGGTAATGATATATGAGGCATCCAAGAAAAAAAAATGTTGCAGTGGCTAAAGGTTTATTATTTCACCATAAGTGACAAGCAACTGTACCATTTGAATTCTCTGTAAAAAAAAGAAGGGTTTATGCTAAGTGAAATGAAAAAGTCCACGCAGACGGTTTATTTAATGGCCATGTGTTCATTTTTTATTAGGCTAAATTGATTGATGATGTAAGATGTAAGTGGAGATGGGAGATAAAAAATTTTGGGATAGAAATACACGATTTGTAAATATTTGAGTGGAGAGGAGTTTAAGGATTCTGTAACACCAATGACCGTTTTTGTAGTATTCTTTAATAGCCGCTCGCTAATCCCTGCATGTTCTTTACGCTTCTTTTAGATCCTTCAGTAATGGCTGATACCTATGTAGGTCATAGCAATGCCGTATGGGGTCTATCATACGACGGGACTAAAAACAGTTTGGTATCGTGTTCGTCTGACGGTACTGTCAAGTTGTGGAGTCCGAGCAAGAAGTCGCCCCTTCTAACCACCATCACAGCAGATACAGGTAAGGCATCAAAAGGCATCTCAGTTTCTGATTGGTTGTGATAGCTTCATTTAGGGTGTGCTTTATGCTTTCTTTGTGAAGGCAGAATAATTGTTTTGAAATGCTCATTGTGAATGAACTTCCATAGAGTCCCTTGTCCTTTGGCAAGGCATTTATCATTATTTTACACTCTCTGCCCGGGGTAGTAAATGGGTACCTGAGGCCTGTTGCATAAGACTTTTGCTATAAAGAAAAAACTTTGCAAATCAACAAAATCTCTGGCAAACAAAATTATGCCATTGCCACTTACACATTAAAGAACTATTTTCTTTTATGCAACAAGCCACAGGTTTGTAGATATTCCTTGAATGCTCGAGCACCTATGCAGTATGCAGCACTTCAAAACCTTATATAAATGTTGCATATTATTATTATTATGTATGCTTCTTTTTTTAGGCTATATCTGTCTAACAGTTATGCTGCACATACGTTGACCTAGAAGTCAAGTGTTGGCACTCAATCTTTTTTAAAAAGAGCGTTACATAATTTGGCAATCTCAATCAAACTGGAGACCTGTTTGTAATGACATCAATTAACTACATTTCAGATTGATGTTGTGTTTATGCTTTCTCATTAACCATCTTTTGGGAGAAATTCTGATCTCAAACACACCTTTTGATGATTATTCTGCAATTTGTGTGTGCAATGGGTATTTATATAATAAGGAGGAAGGATTAATGTTTTATGCCTGATTATGGCATGCAAAAGAAAGCATTTACGTATGCAATTCAAAGGTCCCAGTTCATTATATGTTTATACTTGTTTTGGTATCTGTGCAATTAGTGTGATATGTCTACTTTCTGTATCAGACTTGTTCCATGGATTCATTGTTCTACAAGGAGGTATTTATGTAAAGCTATTCAATTATTAATTATGTTTTCTTTGATTTATCACAGCATTTGGATTGCCCACCTCAGTGGACTTTGTACGCTGTGACACGAGTCAGATCACAGTGGGCTTTACATCAGCTGATGTCGCTGTGTTTGATCTAGAGACTGCCAAGAAAGTCATTACACTAGACAGCAGGTTACCCTCAGGTAGGTCTGGTGGTGGCATTGGTAGTGGTAGTGGTGGGGGTGGTGATGGTGGTGGTCACAGTGGTGGTCATGATTGTGGTGGTGATGATGACGATGATGACGGTGGTGGTGGTGGTGGTCATGATCATGGTGGGGATGATGAGGAGGTTGAGTATTTAAGATGAAGATGATTATGATGTAAATGATGATGGTGATGGAAATCATGAAGAGGTGGGGGAGAAAGAGGAGAGTATGATGGTGGTGACCTTGATAGTCATAATGTTGATGATGACGCTAATACTATTGATGATGGTGATAATTAAGATGACGAGGATGAAAATGGTTATGATATTGATATTGGTGTAGTGATTAAAATTATTATTTCAGTGATCATGAAATCCATAATTTGAAGAAATTATGATTGTTATAATAGTGATAGTTATGGATCTATACTGCTGCAGAAGTGAGTCTGATGAAATTTGCACTTGATATATCACAGTAATTGTTAATCTTCAAATAGATCATTATTCATGAATACAAATTATTTATTCAAACTATAATGAAATTTTACATGTATTTTTGATATTAATTCGGTTTTGGAATACAGACAGCCCAACTAGTCAAGTAAACAGGGTAGCCAGTCATCCAACTCTCCCAGTCACTATCACTGCACATGAAGACAGGCATATCAGATTCTTTGATAATAATAGTGGTAAGTATTCTAAAGCCCACTTTATACAAGAACAAACCATTAGAAAGAGTTCTCCCAACTCCCGGCCTGGTACTCCGACACTCTCAAGCCCAGAAAAGTTGAGCATTATCAGGACTCCCATAAAACTATGTTTTTACAAGAATTTTTTCTGCAATTCTGTGAAATATGACCACCAGAATCCCTATACGATTTTGTCCATTTTCTAGATCATAATGAAAGGCTGTTATGCTCTCAAGTTATCATGGCTCAAGCAGTTTATAGAGTGAAGTAAAAATGGATGGAGACATGCAAGATGGTTGCTTATTTGATGAAATCGTCTTATATTCTAACTATTTTTACCAGAAACGACAAGCTTCATGCAAAGAGATAAAGAATTAGAAAGAAATTGTATTAACTAATTATATTTTGTTCTTGTCAGGTAAAATGGTTCACAGTATGGTGGCCCATCTGGATGCAGTAACCTGCCTAGCTGTGGACCCTAATGGACTCTACCTCTTGTCTGGAAGTAAGTACTTCTTTTGGAAAACTTTCTTAAGAAAATGTTTGAATAATAGGAATTTATTACTGGAATATCTTCTAACATTCAAATCTGATACAGGTGTGATGGGGGATGAACCATTGATCCATTGAAAAGTACCAATCAGTTTTTCTTAAATTTCCACACATCACCAAGGGAACATTAAAATTTAAAAAAGATATTTAAAAATTGATTTCTAAATTGTTTAACATTCTCATTTAGAAGAAGGATTGTTATAAAGTAATATAATTATTATGTTGAGTCACCAATAATAATGGAGAAATGTGAAGAGAATTAAAAATAACTGATAGGATAGAAAAAGGAGGAAATAGATGAAAAAGAGAAAGAAAATGGATGTTGTTTATTGTATTTTTCATAACAGATAACAATTATGAATGATCAAAATTACATTCAAATTAGAATTCATTTCCCAGGCATTTCGAAGCTTTAAATAACCAGATTTTATGCAGAAAATGTGTCCTTCCTCAGGCCTGTCTTTTTTGTGTACCAGGCAAATCCAAGCTTTGCATTCTGTAAAGAGGGGATGAAAATGTGCCGTAAACACAGTAACTCATGGTATGCTATGTAACATGACGTGTAGATTTTGGCTTTAACCTTATAATTAATGACAAATTTCTGGTTGTCCATTACTTTGCAGGTCACGACTGCTCAATCAGACTTTGGAACCTTGATAGTAAAACATGCGTCCAAGAAATCACCTCCCATCGCAAGAAGTTTGATGAATCGATATACGATGTGGCCTTCCACCCCTCTAAGCCCTACATCGCTAGCGGGGGAGCAGATGCACTAGCCAAAGTGTTTGTCTGATCTTTACTTTCCAGAGCACCCCATCAAATCGCATGTTAACGTATGAACGAGCCCCCCTCCTCCATGCAACTCGTATGACAGCTTTTATGGCAAAGTGAATGTGTATCTCGCAGAGCGAGCAGCTTTCTATGATATGAAGGTTTTGGCTATGGTTTATTGCACTTTTCATACGAAGAGAGGAACAAAATACTGTGTGCTCTCCTTGCAGTCGGAGTCAAGTTGATGTGATGACTGTCATTGTGAAGTAACATCATTAGTTGCCGAGGATCATATGGCTAATGGAAACAAACTCTTATTGTTGTCTCAATAAGATAAGTGTATTTTCTTCTCCCCACCTTTTTATCATTCATCATCAGTGTGGCTATTCCTGGAAATGTCCACATTGAAAATCTATTGGTGTATTTAAAAAGTAGAACGGCTATGGTGTAGATAAACGGTTTATTTAGGTTAGTAAATTATTGTTTCTTTTCATATTTTTCTTACCATGAGCCAAACTTTTTTCTGCATATAAGTTGTGAAGAACCCTTGCGTTTGTTATATTTTCATGCTATTCAATGCTATTCATGAAAGTCTTGCTCGTTTGTATATGAATAATTGAATAACTGTGTGTATGAAGTGTGTACTGTAGCTGTTCTGCCCACTGGTGGCCGTCTGTAAGTCAAGCATGAATTTACAGAGCTAGCAAAAGGCGAGGGAGTTAGTGAATGTGAATCGGATGTTAAGTTCACAGAATTTGACAAGAATGATATGAGTATATTTTTCTTTTTTGATGAGTTTGCTGCTCGTAGACATTAATTCTCATGGACTGGCCATGATAGGTGGCTTCTGAAATGTGTACATTACTCTTCGATTGTAATTTATTCTCACTACGCTATTCCATATGTATGTGTACAGATTGAATTATCAGGAGAAATTATACTCCTGTTGTGAGTGCGTCCTCAATATTCTTTTAAAATCCGGAATGTTTTAAAATGTTGCCTAGCATATTCATCCAGATTATCCATTTTTGTGAATCACCATTGAATTATGTTCAAGAGTTTAATAATCAAGAGTGTTCTTGTCACACTCTCTGTACCTGACTCTCTTATATGCTTCGTATAATGTCTTCGATAGTGGATGAATGAGCGAGTGAAATATATACATGTAAAAGCAATTAAGATATTTTGATAGATGTTGAATTTTGAGTGGCAGGTTGGTAGGTTTTTTTTTATTGTGAAACGTGTATTAGCTCACAATTGGAACATCTGTATTCCTTTTTGTATAAAATGCCTGATTTGAAGATTATCTTCATCCAAAATATACCCATACCTAGTGATTCTCTTTAGTTATCAGAGACATGCTCCCAAGTTTTTTTTTTAAGTTTCTTTTTTTTTATCATAATATGTATTTGAATATATCTGTTAAGATTTTTATCATATTATTTATCTTCATTTGTATCCATAGTTAGTCTTGTGTTGTCAATCTACCTTATAACATGTGTATGCATTTTTACTTTTAGTACTGTAATCTCTGTGATTTAAAGTTCAAAACAATCTATCTCTAAACCATTATCTATATTGAAGTTCTCCCAAATAGATTATCACAATGCTGAGGGCCATGTATTTGCAATATTAGATGTAAAAAATATCACGCTTGATGGTGCAAAAATGAGAAATTTCATGTATACTAACATTGTGAAGCTTTGCTATATTTGAGTATGAATGACAAATGATGATAAACAATGATAAAAATAATAAAAATAATTGTAATTATAATAAAAAATGATAATAATTGTATAAACTAATTGAGCGCAAAGACCGTCCAGGGACACTCATGGCACTAGCCCAGTAACATGTATTCAAAATACATGTAAGAAGAAAGCCTAGCAAGATGTAAACCAAGTATGAGGAAATAATAGCAAATACCCATCAGCTTGCAATATTTATTCTGTTGATCACTGCATGCTTTTCTGAGCTCTCCTTTTATGTCTTACTTAGTGTTTTTTTTTAATAATCTGTGTGCCATGACCTAATGGGTCCACATCACAAAGCTTCAGCATGCACAGTTTAGACTGCATGAGCACTATTTTATTCTACATGGTCATTGATATATGCCAAATTAATATCAATTATTCTTGGAAAGGAGAATTGCATAGACAATGTATTCTAATACACCTGTTTTATGAACCTGGATTAATGTGGCTGGCTTCTGTTTTCTTTCACATGTTTTATGCTTAGTGTAGATTAGAGGTAAGTGGGAAAATACAGACAGTACTCTTTGTGGAGGTCAAGGGTTAACTTGATCTTTGTCCCTGACTTCAACATTCAATGAATGGATATTACCTGCTATAGGACAATTCCTTACAGCAGAGAACAACAGGTTACTGAACCTATTCTCTTATAGTGTAATAATGAGTGAAAGAATTGTGACTGGTAGTGTACATCCAGTATGTACTGACTTGGCCAGTGGTTTGCGTTTATCATAGCTTTAATAAAGAATATGTGGATCACCCAGCCTGTTTCAGCATCGTGGTTAATGTGCTCTATTTTTATATTCAAAACTCATATTTATCATCATTAACTTCTGTGTTTTGTTTGCTAGCATAAAGTAGCATGCATGAAATACATTTTCACTTTATTTGCTAGTTTCTCTTGCACTTTCTATATACCTTATATGCATTTCATGCATATTTATGTATCATTTTAAGTGACCAAGTGATATATAAATGAAAATATGGAAAATACTTGTTCATGCACTTTGTAAAGGCAAGCATTTTTAAACTACCCCCCGTGACTGGACTCGAGAAACGACTCTTTTTCAATCCAGGAATTATATAACAATTCTTCTGTATATCTGATTGACTCTGACAGATTTGTAAATTAATGTGAAAAGATACTGTGCATAGTGTATAAATGTTCATTTGTCTACACTGAATTATGACTAGCAATGAATTCTACTTGTAAAATGAGACGCAATTCATGCTTGGACCGATTCTAAGGCTCTGCATATCAAAGTTATAGCGAGTTGAGCCTATGTAGAACCTTTTGTCATTCGTCCATGTGTAGAAAAAGTAAATGTGTAATGGTTTTTAAATATTAATTTAGTTCATTTAGCCCTTTCAGATGAAATACTAACACCCAATTAGAATTTTGTGAAGTAGTTTTAATATTTTTACACCCACCCATGGTGTTAGTGTATGCAGTTGCCAAAGTATTTTGTTGTCAATCAAAAATAAAGTATAAATAATGGATGAAATTTGCATGGTTATTATTCAGATACATCCATGTTTGTAAATCTTTCATGTTCATATTGCAATGTAAAAATTTTAACAAATATTTCTACAGTCTATGCTTCTTGATCTGACACTTTCACAAAGATGAAAGTGCGACTTAAAATTGTACTTTAAATCCCAGATGTGTGCAGTAGGTATAAATCATGCTCAGGGGATGCATGCTATTGCGTAATGATCAATTAGATTGCTGTATACACTCTTCACACATCTGGTGCTTTAAGTCACACTTCACTGTTTGTGAAACAGACCAACATATGATATACAGTTTATGTCCACTGTGTAGAGTACAGAGGAATTCACTGTTGCAATATAAAATACATGGCTATTCTTCACATAATGATATTAAATCCAAATCAAGTATTTTAATTTCTGAGTGCAAGATACATGTAAAGTGGACAGTTGGGTATCCAAGTTGCAAAAAATAGTTTCGCCTAATTTTCTTAATTAAGGTTGTAAGTAGCATTAAATTGTGAAATTTCCGAACAGAAAACAATACAACCAAGGCCAAAAGGGAATCTGTCCCCCATGAATTGCTATTGGGTTATACCCAAACTGCAATTTGGAATAAACAGCCTTAGGAAGAATACCCCCATTTAAAAAGTATTATTTTGATTTCTCCAGTTCTGAGTAAGGTAATGCATGTGTGGCAGATGTCCTTTGCAGTTCATTATCAAGATTATCTCAGAAAAAAATATGAAATTTGGAATTCAAAATTATTTTACACCAGGTATGATTTTTCTTCACCGCAAACTTCGCCCATTCGATGTGGGAAAATTACTGATCGCACAAAGGAGAATGACAGGTGAAGTTAGTCAGTCTCTTTCTCACGATCAGTAATTCTACACTAGCCTGGCGTATATCGGATAGGCTACTGCAAACTGGGTGTAGGGAAAAAGGTTATTATTCAAGGTAGTGCGACAAGGCTAGATGGATCGTGGGCTAGTGCAAAAAGATTTATTCCTAAATCGAGCCTAAATTTTCATAATTGAATGATGCCTTTGGTATACACTAAGACAATAATTGCATAGTACATCAAACTGTCTTTGCAGGAACAGCTTTACGGAGGTACTTGACTTTGCTCACCTGGGGCCTGTAGCACAAAGCTTAGCGATTGATCATAGGACTGATTTCTATGATTGATTACCTATATCATTATGTGCAATCAATCGTTAAAATAACCTGAATAATCAATTGATAAACTTTTTGAGTTGCTGGCCCCGATTGGTCAACACTTTTTAAACTAGCTCGCTTTGCATTTAGTATGTCTAGTCTTTTCCATATGATTCAGTATCAAACTACCCTTAAAATCCGGCATCTGATGTGTGCTTACTAATTTTGGCCGAATTGCTTTTGCATTTGCTGTAGTTGGTATGTTTTGAGAGAGGAAAAAAGGTCTTTTGAAATGCCCCATTGGCTTGCAGTATTTTGACAAGACTTCATTTCCTTCAGAAAAATCATGCTACATTGAAATGCAGATTTATCTGTTATATTAACAGATGATGGATTTAAAAGGATAAACATTTTAAATTACAATTTTTACTCCCTCTGTAAAGTAAGCCAATATTGAGGAAATTTGCAAAATTTTAAATGAATGAGACATTTATTCTATATTTAAGAAAATGGTAAATTTAATAATTTATCAATTGATGCATTACAGTAAAGGTAAAAAGTGCAAATTCGTATTGGAAAAGTGATACTTTTTAAGTATCCAAAACCTTGAAATCATAGTAAGGTAGTAGAATTGATATCATCAGTCAAGGAGAAAGTCATTGATTGTATATTACCCAGAGCAGAATGTTAATTCATAAATGCTATTATTTTCAGTGGGTTTATTGGACATAGTATTCTGTTAAAATATGCAAAATCGGTGGGTAGCCCATATTTTATTCACTCCCGAGTTTCTATCAGTTTAGTGGTATTGTCTTTGAGTTTGAATGCAGTGTTTTTAATTTTGAAAAAAAAAGAACAGTGCTCAGCTATACACTGTAGATATGAATAATACAAAAAGACAAATTATACTACTTAATAATTTTTGTTCTGATTTTCTTTTTGTTTCATTTTATGAATATACAATAAATGATACAGAAGATGTGAATTGTAAACTTGTCTCATCAGAGTGTATCCTTGTTTGATGAAAGGTTTCCATACATGACAAAGACTTGTTTAAATGAGGACTGCTGCAGTTAATTAATTTTGAAGTTCAATTGTGTTAATGATCACAAAATGAATAACAATACACAATGACCACTCAAATGCTTTAAATACATGTACATCATAAATTGAAAAGTATGTGCCAAATTATTCTGGAAAAAATGTGTAATGACTTGGTAATTGGCAAACAAGCATGAAAATATTGTCAACAAACTGGTCTACTTTCAGGTAATAATCTTTACTTTAACTCTATCTAGGCCGGTTTTTTGGGGGGAGTTCATATGGCTGGGGAAGGGGGCCTCCCAGCCCCCCTTGAGATCTCGGCTAGTGAATGCGCGATCACACCGAAAATTGGCACGCAGCTTGTCTTGGGCATAATCTACAAAATTGTATAGTAATTTATTTCATGCAAATTGCTATTAAGTGATTATGCTAATTTATACGTAATTAGTATGCGAAATCATACTTTTCCTAAATAAAGCTCCAAATGCTCTAATTTTTGGTATAAAAACTCTTTGTGGTGTTCTTAGCAAGTGTACATGAAAGCAATTGCGATATCAGATCAATTTATTGTTTTTTGCAATTTTTTATGCATTTCTTTTTTTTTACCTTTTGTTTTTAAAAATTAACATTTTTGAAGAATATCCTGAATTAATCCCTGTCATTTCAAGAGTGAACATATGGTAAGTTCGCTTAACCCAATCAACCTACTGGGCTGAGGGAGCTCGCATAAACAAAGAAAATGCAAATTCAATATTTTCACAAATATCCTGAATTAACCCCTACTTTGGGAAAATCTTTGTTTTAAATATAAACACGGACATCACCTTACTTACTTACTTACTGCCCATTATGCCGGGTGGGCACGTAGGGCAGCAACAAAAGTCTTCCACTCCACTGTCCAAAGCCAGGCGCTGTAGTGTCCCCCAGGTGCAGGTCAGGTCCCTCATTTCCCTCTCTACGGTCCTTCTCCAGGTGTTCTTGGGTCTCCCCCTCTTCCTCTTCCCTTCTGGAGTCCAATAGAGTGCCATTTTGGTAATGCTACCATCCTCTTTCCTTAGCACATGGCCAATCCAGCTCCAGCGTCTTCTTTGTATAATGCCTTCCATGCATCCCAATTGGCATCTATCATATAGTTCTTCGTTTGATATCATATCGGTCAAAAAATGCGACATATTTTCCTTAGAGATTTGTTGTGGAAAACTGATACCTTATGAAGGTCTTTCATTGTAATTCTCCAGCATTCTGATCCATACAAGAGAGTTGAAAGGACGCAACTTTGATAAATCTTTAGTTTGGTTTTGATACTCAACTGTTGTGACTTCCAAATAGGATTCAGCATAGAGAATGCAGTTCTTGCTTTGTTCAAGCGATTCATTATATCTACTCCTGCACCTCCATCATGTGTTACAATGCTTCCAAGGTACGTGAATTTATCTGTTGTTGGAAGGTCTTCGCCATTGGCTTGTATACTTGAGGGGTTTTCAGCATTAAGTGTCATTACTTCAGTTTTCTTCTGATTGATCCTCAGCCCAATTTGATGTGCAAAGTTAGTAAGGCGGGATGGGATGTCTTCTCCTGCATGTGCCGGTGGGTATGAGACACCAGAGCCAGATCATCTGCAAAGTCTAAGTCTTCAAGTGCTGAAAAGAGTGACCACCTAATACCCCTTTTCTGATCTGCAGTAGCCTCCCTCATTACCCAATCAATGGCCAGGTTGAACAGTAATGCAGACATAACACAACCTTGTCTCACTCCAGTTTTCACCTGGAAACTCAAGTCACTATTCCCAACCCTGCAAATGAATTTGTAGTAGAAGCTCTTGATAATGGCTACTACAGGCTGGGGAATGCCGTAACTACGCAAAATTCTCCATAAGCTGTCTCTGTGTAAACTGTCAAAGGCCTTTTCGAAGTCTACAAAATTAATGTATAACTGCCTTTGCCATTCTGTGCATTGCTCAATAATGTTGCGCAGGACAAAAATCTGATCAATGCACCGACATCACCTTGTTCCTCCATTACTCTTCGCCTCTTCTACCTCCTCGCCCTCATCCTGCATCTCTCCTCCTTCCTCTTCTACCTCATAGTGTCATTGTCATAAACTAGTCCCAGGAGAAAATACTAGTATTTGATTTGCCTCTGTCTGCTACATAGTTTATACTCAATACACAGGAAATTACCCTTGCAGCAGACCTGCCAACCTTCTACAACCAAAAAAGTATTACAAGGAAAAAAAAGTATTTTTTGACTAAAAAGATTTTTTTTTTTTAATTTGTACCAACGTAACAATCGCCAGCCTGTTGTATTGAGATCGGTGAAAAAACATGTGAAATGACTCTACTTGAAAACTTGATAATTCACCCTTTTAAACGTGTGCTTGTAAACAAAAATTTACTTGTTCTTTTCATGCAACAAGTTACTGGCCCGACAGTGATTTTTACCGGTCTGGGACTGTTGGACCAGCGCTAGTGTCACGTGCTGTGTATAATACAAACTCAATGATCAGAAATATAAAAAAAGTAACAAATCATACAAAAAAAGTATTGGTGTATTTATAGCAAAAAAGAGGAACAAATACTCTAAAAAGGGAACAGTTGGCATGTCTGTTGCAGTGATAAATGGTTTTTAATACACCAGAACAATCCAGAAAGAATACTTTGATAAAAGATTTTATTAACATCTTCATAACACACTTATTTGGACAGTATACAAATGATGCATGGGTTAGAGTGGGTCAGTAGGAACTGTGTGCACAAGGTAACTTTGGCATGGTTTAACCCACGAGGCGCAGCCGAGTGGGTTTAGACCATAATGCCAAAGTTACCGCGTGCACACAGTTCCAATGACCCACAAAAGAAACCCATGCATCATCTGTTTTATAGAATGGAAAAATTTTATTGAATAAACCACAAAAATTAATGATTTACCGGATGCATGATAATTTCATGCGTCCGGTAAATTCAATTTACCGGACGCATGAAAATATTTACCGGACGCATGATTTTTTTTACCGGACGCATGATTTTTTACCGGATGCATGAAAATTCCAAAATGTAATGCAGACCCTTTGATAACCCTGGAAAACATAAATATGTATGCCTAACTTTATAATATGTTGGCACAAAGGCATCATTATACCCAAAATGCCAGATACAGCTTTGCATTGACTAGATCTATGAGGCAGCCTCAGACCTCCAATAGCTGTGTGTGTATGCCCGGGCCGCGCCGGGGGCCAGTGCCTACGGCTGCCTGGGCCCGCAGTGGAGATTTGGCTGTGCACAGCCAGCCCAGGGCAGTAAATCTATAATTAAACGTTAGATCGTATGTCTGGACTTCTCAACTAACGAGTATGCAGGCAGTTTTAATCCCTTTGACAATTACGGTAACGTATTTGTACTTACAGATAATTTTGCATCCTTTATTTGATTCATTCTGCCTTGATCGAAAAAATTCAAAATTTTGACGTAAACAAGCGTAACAGTACATGCGCGATGACATCACAATGACCTTTTCGGACGATAGCTTGTTTACAGTGGATATCGTTTTGATTATCGGGATATCGTTCATGCAACCCAGTAAAAATTCTTGCATAGCTCTCAACCAATCAGATTGCAGGGATTTTCCCATCCATTCTATAATATCTTTAGCTAGCATAAATAGTAATATATTTGACTGAATATAAAATGAGCAAGCATTCAAGAAATTTTACATCAATCTACAAGAATGGGATGTCCAAGACACAATATTTCTTTGTTAAAGGACACGTTCACCTCAACAAAATGTTGATTTGAATAAAAAGAGAAAACTTCAACAAGCAAACACTGAAAATTTCATCAAAATCAGATGTAAAATAAGAAAGTTATGACATTTTGAAGTTTTGCTTAATTAAACAAGTGGAATGCCTCTGGCCGTCTCACCTGCATCACGCGATTCAATATAGCAGCAGTGCTGATTTTGAAAACTACTATAACTCGCACAAGATGTTCAGTGATACTTGGTTACTCTTATTTCCACGTTTTATGAACTAGACCAATACACTTATAGAGATATGATGGCAATTCAACAAATACCCCCAACGTGGCCAAAGTTCTTTGACCTTACATGACCTTTGACCTTGATCATGTGACCTGAAACTCGCACAGGATGTTCAGTGATACTTGATTACTATTATGTCCAAGTTTTATGAACAAGACCAACACACTTTCAAATTTATGGCTGTAATTCAACAAATACCCCAATTTGGCCAAAGTTCATTGACCCTAAATGACCTTTGACCTTGATCATGTGACCTGAAACTTGCACAGGATGTTCAGTAATACTTGATTACTATTATGTCCAAGTTTCATGAATCAGATCCAAAACCTTTAAAGTTATGATGGTAATTCAACAGATACCCCCAATTCGGCCAAAGTTCATTGACCCTAAATGACCTTTGACCTTGGTCATGTGACGTGAAACTCATGCAGGATGTTCAGTGATACTTGATTAACCTTATGTATAAGTTTCATGAACTAGGTCCATATATTTTCTAAGTTATGATGACATTTCAAAAACTTAACCTTAGGTTAAGATTTTGATGTTGATTCCCCCAACATGGTCTAAGTTCATTGACCCTAAATGACCTTTGACCTTGGTCATGTGACATGAAACTCAGGCAGGATGTTCAGTAATACTTGATTAACCTTATGGCCAAGTTTCATGAACTAGGTCCATATACTTTCTAAGTTATGCTGTCATTTCAAAAACTTAACCTCAGGTTAAGATTTGGTGTTGACGCCGCCGTCGCCGCCGCCGCCGTCGCCGTCGCCGTCGGAAAAGCGGCGCCTATAGTCTCACTCTGCTATGCAGGTGAGACAACAAAATAGTTATATGCACATCCTGGTCAGTATGCAGATGAGGAGACTGATGATGTCATCCACTCACTATTTCTTTTGTATTTTATTATATGAAATATTCTAATTTTACATCCGATTTTGATGAAATTTTTTCAGCGTTATGCTAGTTTGATTTTCCTCTATTTATTCAAAACAAAATATTTCTGGGGTGGACTTGACCTTTAAGTATTAGCTTTCGTTCATCAGTAATTCATTAAATATTTTTAGTCCATAATGGTTCGATTGTCTTGTACATCAACATGAACTATCCATTAAAAGCACAATATACCTATATGATATCCAAGCTGAGAAATATCTGAGATAGATTCAGGGGAACATTTCAAGGAAGTATGTGTCGGATGTTAATCTGACAAACTATGTTTTATACAACAGTTACCAGATGACAAGAAACATTCATTGCTCACATCAAGACTTACACTTACTAAGGACTTCAAATAAGAAACTTTGGGTAGGGGTGCTTTCAGGAGTCTTGGACTTATGAAAGCCATGGCTACACAGTTTCCAACACATGGAAAAAATATCTCCTGCCCATCTTTAACCCAAGACCAATGTGCGTGCCATATTTCATGAGAAATGTTTAAAAGTGAGGAACTTGTTCTAACTACAAAATTTTAAACTAATTTTTGCCATCATACATTATTACCATGGCAACACACTTTACAAAACAAGAAATATTTTTTGCCTACTTTTACTCAAAGACCAAGGTGTGTGTCAAATTTCATGAGAATTTGATAAAAACTGAAGGAGACAGTACGCTAAATCCTATTTATCCCCTTCAAACTTTATTTGATGGGGTATTTAAAACATATTATTAACACAACGTATGTGGGCGCATCGTTGTCTAGTGGTTCTGAGAGAGGGCCATGGTGTGTTTTCCTTCAGCAAGAAATTTATCCACACTGTGCTGCACTCGACCCAGGTGAGGTAAATGGGTACCGGCAGGAAGTAATTCCTCAAAAAGCTGTGCGTAACAGAATCGGTAGACTAGATCAGCCGGGGTAATATAGGAGCGCCTTGAGCACCTAGCAAGGTGGATATGTGCGCTATACAAATCCTTTATTATTATTATTAAAAAAGACGGATAACATGATCATCATATATGCAAAGTGATGCTCATAAGGATGCAGATGTGTTTCATCAACACAGTAGGAAAACAGGTCGGGATATCCACTCAATCTTCTCAAGACAAGCCAAGAAAGAAAAGCAACAAACAAAGCAGGGACACTTGTCTATAATGGATGTTGACATAAACCTTGAGATGCAAGGAATTGTTTTAAGAGGCAATTGACAAAAAGATTAAAAAAGAGGAGGATTGGAACTTTGATTTTTTGTCAACTGAAAAGCAAAGTTTGACACTGCACTGAAAGAGCCTCTACAACACACCTAAAAAAATGCCAAGTTTACCCCACCTTGGATTAAAAATGAAACTGAATATCTGTGAGAATATCATCCATTCTGCAGTACAGGAGCGTGACGGCAGATGAAACTGATGTGTCTGCAGTGGAAAAAATGAGGATCTGTAAGCATCACATAAACCAAGACGAAGCATTTTGTGAAGAATTTTTGGGATTTCAACATATCAAGAAAATGGAGTCCAACGTGATGTATGATGCACTGATCCCGCCCTCCTAGAATGGGGATCAGACCTCTCCAACCTCTTCGGATAGGATTACGGTGGAGCAGCCACCATGAGTGGTAGAGTAAATGGCTAAAGGAAGAGAGTTCTAGATAATTATCCCATGGCAACCTATGTACATTGTCGTTCTCACGTTCTCAATCTGGCAATTGCAGGAAAATACAAAACTGACATCAATCAGAAATCTCTTTGATAAAGTAAGGAATATCACAGCTTTCTTAGGAGATGGTGCTAAGAGAAAAGAAATTGCCAAGGGACACTTTCTGGGAACGAGAAGGTCATGATAATAAGGAAATATTGGATACAGATGAGGCTGATGGAGGCGATGACAGTTTATACGAGCATGCAAGAAACTTCCAATATTATGTCCAACTTGTTGGAGTTATTGAGTGGAGACTCTATCAGTATCCCAAAGTAAATACAATCTTTAAATTGTGATAGCTGATGAAAGTAGTGGTGATCCACACATGAACTCTGAAACTTTCATTTGCTTGCTTGAGGATCCTGAATTCATTTGTAAGTCTGGCTGTTTGTCAACACATTCTCATATACATTGTACCAGTGACCAAGAATCTCCAGGCTTAGGACTTGTGATTGAAGAGAGGCCTATAATAATGTCAAGAGGACACATGAGTGCATCAGTGAGCAGCAATCGGAAGAGAGATGGAATTATGCTTGGAGGCAGATAGAAATAATTGCGGGAAATACAATGTGGAAAAGCGAAAACAAAGATCAAGATTTCGGAGACATCGTGCAAATGCAGGATACAGTGCAGATCAATCAACTTCTGAGTAATACTGAATCAATATATAATATCTTTTCAGTGACCATGTCGTTGAAGAGCTACAAACAAGGTTCTAATCATCTCATGAGGGATTGCTTGCTGCCCAATACCTGGTTCCAGCCTATATCAGAGGTCTATCGAATGAGAACATTTCAGGATACAAAGACCTCCCATAAGAAAGGGATAAGCATATTGGAATATCTTTTGTTTTCTTTCTTAAGTTTCTTTATCAAATCTCTAACTGGAGAGTGGATGCAGATTCACAAGTGAGTTTCTTCACAGATCTGTTCAGAGACACTTTCATATTGTTGGTAATCTGCCATTTATGAACAATTCACTATTAAAGTATTTGGTCACACTACCCCAAATTTTTACCCCCAAAATATATATACGATGCATACAAATATCCCAAAATATCACATGGAACAATATGAAGTCTGGATCATACCGGGGTGAGTAAAATTAAGTAATTGTCAATTATCTTTAATTTTGAAATAGATCGTGGGCAGTCATTTTGAGAAAAAAAAAGTTGGTGGAATTGAATTTCTGCTGTTTTATTTATTTTTTTTTAGCACTAGAAAAAAATTAGAGGGATGCTGAAAATGTCTCCTTAAACTGGATACTTCATAGTTAGAAGTTCTGCTTGGGGTTATAATTCAGTACGTAATTTGATCCCCTTATATCTGTAGAAAAGAAAATATGCTTTTCATAGCAGTCCAAATTTCCAGTTATATGATTTGTATTGGGTCAATTCTATCAGACTTTTTATATGTGGGACTGCCTAAAGTTATTTGTATCTGTTTTCTGGATCATATGAAAGGTTGAAATACCACATGAAGTGAAGTAAGAATAAAGAAAATGGGGGTCAGATGTACAAGAAGGTTCAATACTTCATGGAATTACCCATTGGAAATTTAAAATCGACAAAATTATTGTTGTAGGTGAACCGAATAAAGATAACTTCCATCAAACGTCTGACAGTTCACTACCTCTCATACTAGATTGAATTTACTAGTATTTCCAAGACGGCATTACAAATTACGAATGGCTGTATAACCAGTCAGCTTGAACATAGACCATCTCGTTCCACAAGCCATCTGAATTCACCATCTGATCATTATTGTGTTTCCAGATTCAACACCAAAGAATCCCAGTTGTCTCAGGTCATTATCTAGAGGAATCTCCTGATCAGGTAACTGTACAAACAAAAAAACACAAGAAATACAAATATGATAATACTCAATCACAGTTACAAGCTACTTTATTATCTCCTGAAATCATTGACTTGAATGGCTAAATAAAAAAACAAGTGGAAAGCCTCTGGCAGTCTCGCCTGCATTACGCGATTTAATATAGCAGCAGTGCTAACTTTGAAAACTACTATAAAATAATCATTCACAAAAACACCATTCATATAATGACATAATACCACGTTCATTGACCATAAATGACATTTGAACGGTGACTTAAGACTTGTCAACTACACCCATGTCCACATTTCATTCACTCTATCTATAAACTTTCAAAGTTATGATGGCAATTCAACAATTACCCCAACATGGCCTAAGTTTATTGACCTTAACTGACCTTTGACCTTGGTTTTGTGACCTGAAACTCACAGGGGATGTTCAGTGATACTTGACTACTCTTATATCCCAAGTTTTATGAACTAGATCCATAAACTTTCAGAGTTAGGATGGTAATTTAACAAATACCCCCAACACGGCCAAAGTTCATTGACCTTAAATGACCATTGACCATGGCCATGTGACCTGAAACTCGCACAGGATATTCAGTGGTACTTGATTAACCTAATGTCCAAGTTTTATGAACTAGATCCTTAAATTTTCAAAGTTATGATTTTTTTTTCTCTTTAAACCTCTTTCGAGGGACTTTATTTACATCTCTATAATACAATTTACAAATCACAAAGTATATACAGTAATCAAATTAATCAATCAATAAATGAGTTCCAGCAATTTGTCAAATTCTTTTGTATTCTTATTTTTGGTAACATATTTTGAACTTAAATACCATCTTAGTTTCATTTTCAAATTCATCCATAATCTATTTACATTAACAAAGTAATAACCTTTTTTCATACTCGTTTCAATATAATTTCTGTAAATGGTGTATTGAGTAAAATTCAAAATGATATTAATTAACCAGTATTTTGGTTCCTGTATATTCCAACCTAAAATTACTATGTTTTCATTAACACAGACCTGTACTTTAGAAACAGAAAGAATTGTGTCTTCTACCATTTTCCATAGAGGTTTTATATTCTCACATTTTATCAACATATGCATAATTGTTCCCTTAAGTAAACAAAGATTACATTTATCATCATTTTTTAAACTCCATTTAAATAAATTTGATTGGGACGGAAGTATTTTATGCCGGAGTTTAAAATTAAATTCTGTAACCTTGTTATCTTTTATTTGTCTAACTTTAAAATACAGGACTTTGTCCCAATTAATTGCTATCTGAAGTCCCAAATAATTTTGCCAAAACATAAAGAAAGATGCTTCTGTTTTGTTATGTTCTAAATAATAATGATAATAATGCCTAGCTTTCAAGATATTTACATCAATTAAATCACCATTTGATATTTCAATAAGATTAGGTATAATCATTATGTCCTTTTGTTGTGCATTTGATCTATTTTCCAGCCAGGTGTTGGGAAATCCTTTCTTCAACTTTTGTAGTTCAAAATTGTATAATAATTTTCTGTTTTCAAAATCATCAAATACCGTATTGAGGTTTTTCCATTTACCTTCTTTTATAACATGATTTACCATCAATACACCAGATTTCCTCCATTTATTAAAATTTAGTGTTTCATTTTGTATTTTTATATTACTGTTATTCCATAAAACTTGTTTTGGAATATCAGTAATTTTTAGAAAATTCTGGTATCTCAAATTTGCCCAAACATATAGAAAATCGATATATAGGAGGGTAGATTATACCTTTTCCCTAAATTAATAATGTCTACACTATTACAATTATAATGTAAACATAATGGAAAACCACCAATCTTATTTGTCCAATAGGTAAAAAGAGTTTTCCATGCTCCCTTTATTTCATCCATATATTTATAAATCCATGCTAATCGAAGTGATGAAAATTTGGCTTTCACATCAACCATGTTTAACCCACCATCAATTTCTTTGTTTAAACATACATTTCTCTTAACTTTATTTTTTTTGGAATTCCATAAAAATGTATATAATTTTTTATTCAATGCCTTTGAAATATAATCGGGCACAGGAACTGCCGAAGCAACATAAACAAATTGTGATGCAATTAAAATCTTAATGACAGATATTTTCCCAAAGTAAGTCAGATTTCTCATTTTCCATAAATTAAGTATATTTTCGACTTTTCCAAGTCTCCCTTCCCAATTTCTTTTTTCTACATCAACATAGTTTTTACCAACATATATTCCAAGACATTTTACTGGATCGACCGCATTCTAGGTCATTTAACTCTATATTTTCATCTAACTTCATTATTTTAGATTTAGACCAATTGACTTTCGGCCCTGCTATATTTCCAAATCTATTAATCTCAGTCATTATATTTTGTACAGAATTTGTTCCATTGGCGAATACTATAGTATCATCGGCGTACTGGGCTAGAGATATTTCTTTAGTTGGTACAGCTATACCTGTAATCGATGGATTTTGTTTAATTTTTTGAGCTAATATTTCAGAAATTACCAAGAACAATAAAGCCGACAACGGGCATTCCTGCCTTACACCTCGATTAAAATAAAATTTTTGTGACAACCAACCATTGTTCAAGACATTACCATTTGCATTTGTGTAAAACGTTTGTATCCAATGAATAAATGACTTTTTAAATTGCATCTTACATAAAGTAGTGAACAGAAAATCGTGTCTAACGTTATCAAACGCTTTTTGAAAATCTATGTACATGATAACACCTGATTGATTATTCATTTTACAATAGTCAATAACATCTTGTACAAGTCGCACATTCTCTAATGCCGACCTATGTTTCCTGAATCCCGATTGACCATCCGAAATAATATGCGGAATAATTTGTTTCATTCTTTTTGCCAATGCACCTGCAGCTATTTTATAATCAATGTTAAGAAGTGATATTGGTCTCCAATTTTCTAATAAAGCTTTATTACCCTTTTTATATAACAATGTGAGAACAGCTTGACTTTGGGAGGATGACATTTTTTTCTCCTCATAACCAGTATTTAAACTACTAATTAACATATCTTTTAAATCATTCCAAAAGCACCTGTAATACTCTGCACTCAGGCCATCGCTACCTGGGGCTTTGTTCGTGTTCATTTCAAAGTTATGATGGTAATTCAACAAATACCCCCAATTTGACCAAAGTTCATTGACCCTAAATGACCTTTGACCTTGGTCACGTGACCTGAAACTCGAGCAGGATGTTCACTAATACTTGATTAACCTTATGCCCAAGTTTCATGAACTAGGTCCATATACTTTCTAAGTTATGATGTCATTTCAAAAACTTAACCTTCGGTTAAGATTTTGAAAATAATTCTCCCAACATGGTCAAAGTTCATTGACCCTAAATGACCTTTGACCTTGGTCATGTGACCTGAAACTCAGGCAGGATGTTCAGTAATACTTGATTAACCCTATGACCAAGTTTCATGAACTAGGTCCATATACTTTCTAAGTTATGATGTCATTTCAAAAACTTAACCTTAGGTTAAGATTTGATGTTGATGCCGCCGCCGCCGTCGGAAAAGCGGCGCCTATAGTCTCGCTCTGCTAAGCATGCGAGACAAAAACCAAACCTTTCAAATAAAATTACTTATGACAATAACAACATTCATATCAACAAATGAATTCTGAGAATATTAAAAGATTAGAATTAGGGCTCTAACATGATAAAGACACAAATGGGCAGTTCCATAAGATAATTAACCTTTTTGCACGTCCGACCTCCCAGTTTCTCAATTCTTACTTTACTCCATGAATTTGAGAGAATAATAACTTTTTATGTGAACTATAAAACAGATTTGAATTATCCCAAAGGTGGTTCAAGCCTATCTTTAGCCTTAAAATCCCCCTAATAGTGCATGTCACTATTCCATTTCATTATTCGATCATATTAATGCATGTGCCTCAAAACGGTTGTGGTGTGATGGACATAAAGTGTACTTTATTGGACAAATATTCTACATCAAAATTAAATTCGATCGGATGCCAGATCAAAATAATACATCTGTGTATTTTGTCTTATTTACATAAAAGCCCACAAGCATTTTTGGGCTGAAAATTTCAGGATACGATCTTTGTCAGTTGCTTTCTGAATACTAAAGTGCTCTTAAAGTGCTATTCAAATAAAACATAATAACTGAGAGAGGGTGCTAGATTTAAATTTAAATCCCAATGACTGGCAAAATGCTATATTTAAATTCTAACAGGTAAAAAAATGCATTCCATGACTACTACACTTTTGTATTATTGTAATGTTTGTTGATACTCTAGTATAATTCACATTAAAAAAAGCTTTAGACAGGCTTTATTTAAAATTACTGTCAATAATCATACCTTTGGACTGAGATAAGAAAGCTTCTGGTCGGCGACATCTACTTTGAAGAGTTTCTGAATCATTCCCTTGACTTTTGTGATATCCATGGTAACTGAGAGAAAACAAATACACAGAGACATTCTTACAGGGGAAATTAATCATTATGCAACAGAAAACGATTTGCTATACAGTGTGTCTCACAAAAAAGGAAACCTGCCTTCAGAGATAGATTTCACAATTATTTAATATGTTTTTACTATAAGTTTGATACTCATGACTAGAGTGGAATCTCATCTCTAATTTCAAACCAACAGCTTAGCAAATTGTTCACGCATGGCAGATTACAAACAATAAATACTGAGGCATATCAAAAACGATTTGCGCAGAAACTCATGTGTGAATCTGAATCCTTTCTCATTTCAGAGATCAGTGAGAGAATCTTAACAAAGAATACAAAAGAAACACTAATGAGCCAATCATCAAATAAGCACATATCACAAATCAATCTTGTACAATTTTTAAGTGCAACCTGGTTTTGACATTAAAATTTCAAACTTTTGCTCATTAATGCGTGAAGTGTTCGTCACATGTTATGTATCAAAATAAAGAGGAATAATTAAATTATATGATTATGTAAATTAGACATAAAAATTCAATTGCCTTTGAAGAAAAAAGACATGGAATCTCGGTTTCATTTTTTCTGGGATGCACTGTAGAGTAAAACCAAATTTGGATACAGAATAAGATGTAATAATACTTCAGACATGTATAATATAGATCAGAATTTTAAATCATTTCCAACAGTAGAGTTGCTATGCCACAGAAGATGATTGGCAACATAAAAAAAAAAAAAGATTTGATACAGAATAAGATGTAAATAATAATTCAGACATATAATAAATCAGATATTGAATCATTTCCAAGAGTATAGTTGCTTTCAAAGTTTTGGTAAGAAATTTGTTGTATTTCCTCACTGTATCCTATATACCATTTCAGGGAAGCGTTTCACAACAAAATTTGTCAGTGATTTTCACCGACTAATTTGCTCTAAGCCAATCAGATGCAAGGATTTGCATTAGCTGTCATTTAAAGTCACTGACAAACCTTTCATGAAATGCTCCTATTGGCATTCATAGTGAACATGAACATACCTGGTAGTTTTTTCTTGATAGATTTCTTGGTTGTGTGTTGAGGGCAGCTTAAAATGAGTTCTAGAAGAGAAGATTTCAATGCACCTGGCTTGGATTGTGAGTCATCACTCACCTCTGGAGCTCCATACTCTGTCATTAATAAAATTGCATTGCACTAAATATATTCATTATTGATTAACCCTTTGGCTTCTGAATTATGTGATTCCAATAGGCTTTGTACAGGGATCACCAAGTTCCAGTAGACAATGGGTCAATGAACTTTGTGTTACATTGGGCAGATTATAGATGCATACAGTACATACTTTATACAGTATACTCCATCCCTATTACAGTTTGGGTGGTCTGTTTCAGAACCACACACATGTCCACAAAAGAATACATGGAGTACCATTAAAGCCTCGACACTGATATAAACATATATACAGAATGATACAAAAAGTACAACTTTCTTGTAAGAGTTCATATCTTATTCAAATAAAGCAGAATACATTTACAGTTACAATTACAAGTAGTTCATAATTCAAATATTTAGTCGGTTTGTGATTTCATCTCCATCCCTAGTACAGAATCAGTCTGTATCATAGCTGGAGATGGAATGAATAAATGACATGATTTTAGTATAAAAATGGAAAATAAAATGAAATGCTAATAAGAATAAAACAAAAAATAATAAATGTAACCTAAAAAAGAACATTAAATATTGCAACATTTTTTTTTATAGTTGAAAATGTAATCAAATTGCCATTTCAAGTATTATAGTATCTATTCCTATTCTTTAAAAAAAACATTTCTTTAAATAAAATAATCAAGAAAATAGAATAAATAAAGGACTCATAAGGACTCATATATGTCAGATAAAATGAAACAAGAATGTCTTTTTGCTAAATATTTTGATTTAGTCTTGATATATAGCTCTTTATACATGAAAATACATTTTCATGTATATTTACAATCGATTTGGAAATTTTTGGCATTCTAGATAATACATTGCAAGGAAACCTATCAATATATGATATTTTTTTGTCTTACTCTTGATGATTGCTGTATACATGGGATGATTTCTGATGAAATCTGCTTGAAGGTTTGAGCCAGGTTGATCCTTTCCTCCTCCATTCTTCAACCAATCTTCATGATATTTCTTCATGTAGTCTATTTCTGAACCTTTCCTCTCAGCCTCTGATACCTAACATGAAAGAATTATTGCATGAGTCAAGTAGTCACAGGGAGCAATAATTGTGAATTTTCTAAGAACAAGCTTGTTTTCATACCTTCCTAGATCTAGACCTAGCAATTTCCAACTCAAACTAATCTAAGCAAACCAAGTGTGTAATAATGAAAACTAGGCTGAAAAACAAAGAAGACTAAAATAGAAACTACAGATAAGCATACATTGGCTTGTGCATTATCGTTGCTTGAAAAAAAGATCTGTCGATTGACAGAGTGCCATATTTTTGCCAATTAAAGAAAATTACTGATTTTCTATCAGTAGAATCAATTGAAAGATAATTTTAGTTCATACTATACACACAGACTACATACCGACACTTTGGATATCACTTTGTTTATTCTTTTAAATCCTACTTTGTGACTGTTAAACAACTGGAATTTATGTTTAAGATTGAAAATAAATGTTTCTTTTGTGAGCACGTTGGGTAGATTGTGTACCTTTTTACTGAATATCTATTTTTATTGGATAGCTAACAATGTAATGCCAGAAACAACATCAAGCAAAACTCCTACTTACAGCACTGTGGTTGCAGTGACACAACGAAGGCAGCTTGGCAATCAAGAGACCTCTAACGGTGGATGCTTTTTCGTTCTGCACCAGGGGATTTCTTTTCATATTCACTTCATCCAAGCACTGCAGTTTCCTCAATTCATTCACACTATTCCACTGAACATAAATCAGAGAGACATTTAATATACAATGTCAGAGCTAATGACAGTGTTACAAGCATGTAGTTACAAGTTCTAGTGGCATTAAGGAGATTGCAAAATTTTGATTTTATCCATCAGTCTTTTGCATATGAAAGAGCTCTAGATTTTAGAAAGCTGAAGAAAAACACAATTGATTCAAAAGCAATGTAAACACTGAAACTCCTCTTTTTCAATCATCATCTCAATAAAGAAAGCATACATTGCTTTTCTTCATTTTCTGAATTACATATATACAGTATACACATATATTGCTTACTAGCATCTTTCAATTTAAAAGCAATCCAAGTTTAATTATTGACTGAAGAGCAGTCGGTTGAGAACCCGTCTAAGCACATATATCCAGCAACCCCAATAAGATGAGTTTGGGGCAAAAGAGATCTATCGTAACTGGGACCTTGGTATTCTACTCCACATCAACATAATAATTTCCAGTACATGAACACATGTAAAAAGTAAAAATGTCTAATACAGTTTAACAATTAGAATCAAGTTTGGCAAACTAATCACTGCTGTCTTACCTCACTTATCCTATTATTATGAAGAGAAAGTGACTTCAGACTCCTAAAGTACTTTGTTTTCCCATCCATTGAAGCATCTTCAAAGCTTATATTTGGAATGCTGTTGTTGTTCAGTATTAGGCCTTCCAACCTGCGAATATACAGGACCAAGAAATATAAATGCCCTGCACATGGTTTCAAACTTGTAGATGCAACTTTCAATAATTTTAGTAAATAAAGATGTTTTTCAGGCTAAAGAGCTGTTAGACTAACTCAGCACTCTTTGCTAAATGTGCAAGAGCACAAAGGCTACGATAGGAAACAGTCATTTTATCAAATAATGGAGGCAATATTTCAAAGATAGAACTTTATTTCTGGGTTATTTTCTTTGACTGAGGTACTATATCAAAGTGCAGATATTGAACTTTTTAGATATGTGATTTTCTTTTTGAAATTCATATACCGTCCACCAAGTTTTTTGGGGGGTATCCTTTCTTATTGGTTTCATTTATTCTAGTACCGCACTGTCCAGTAGAGCATCATATCACATTTATAATCATTAAGTACTATACCAGAGATAACATGATAGGGTAGCGTCTATGGAAAATGTGTATAATCCTAAGTATCCTGAGTTTATTTCAAGGTTTACCTTGGTAAATGGCCAAGCTGTAAGACTCCTTCCCATGTCTCAATCTGATTCCCTTCTACATTCAATAACTCTAGGTGATCAAACGTGCCTTCTAATGGTCTGTATGGTGTAAGTATAGAGAGACAGAAAGAATGAAGATGGGGGGGGGGGAGAGAGGGGGGAGGGATTAGTCAGAGAAAGGATCAACATTAATCAGATGAAGATGTGCCATGTATTGGCAATTCCATACATCAAACAACCAATTTTTATTACTGATCCATATTTTGGTTCATCTTATTTCGCTTCATAAACCACTCAAGCCATGATAATTTACAAGAAGTACATTTTTTCCATTTGAACTAGAAACACAAATCAATTCATGTAAGCCAAATATAGGAGGATGAATAATAATGGAATAGCTCTACTACATAATCTATTGGATGTAAACTAAAATAAAATAAACAAAACATCCATGACTTTATTTCCACTACTGATAAATCGATATGATTCATCAATCAATCACCATTGATTTAGCAAAAGGCAAAGTTTATCACTGTAGAGGACAGCAATGGGTATGTATTTGTTTTAAAGGTGTGTCTCATCACAAGCTTTTGCTTTCAGGGAACTACTCCTTCTTCTGTTAACAAAAGTTATACATTTATATTTTTATGACAAATGATTTTGTATAATCTATATTGAAAAATGATATTTTGTGAAAAAAGGAAGAAAATAAATGTTCTGTTGAATTGAATTGATTTGAATAATCAAATTTATTCTTACTTGTCAAGATTTGCTATTCTGTTGTAGCATGCATGAAGTTTCTTCAGTTTTGGCCACATAGTTGAAGACATCAGCAACTACCGGTATAATATAAAGTATTTTAACAAAATAAGTGGGATTTAAATATTCAGAAAACTTTCTTTATACATGATAATTCAATGACAAATGTTTCATCTGAACATATTGTATAACAAATTTGTATACACTTTATATTGTACGAAGTTTGTATTTTCTCAAATTTTGCGTGTCAGGTGCTATTTGTAAAATTCATAACACAGTAGATCCATGCATTACAGACATTTAACTTTCACACTTAAAAAAAACATTTAACACAAAAACACTTGTTTATTAGTGCTCATATAATAGAATCGTGCACAGACAACCCCTTTGATTATAATCTCGAAAAATTCAGTCCATTTCCGTAAAGCATGTGGAATATGTTTTATGTTGCATTTATACAAAACATAACATTGAGTATTTATTCTCATATATTCTGCTTACTAAAGAACATCAACTTTGCATTACAGGGGTTTGCTTATACAACAATCAACACTGTACAACGCCTTCTTGGCTTGTTGTACGTGAGCAAATGGGAGGCTTCTGTCCAAAATGTACCGTTGCACGGGTCAGGAAAAGGTGACATCACTATGAAAATATTATTCATCGGGATTCGCATAGTAAATTCAGGAGCAATACGCGTAGGGCTGGGCTTGCTGGCTGAAATGCGCATCGCTGCAGATCAGATGCGCGGTTGAAATGATTTCCTTTCTTATTTCCATAGATTTACATAGGAAAAAACTCATTATTGTTCATATTTTCGCTAACTTCCAAGGCGTTGTACAACACAAATAGCGAATATTCTTATTTGTGCAATGGTGCGACATTTCGCATTCGATGAAAGAAAGAGACACTCTACTAAACATGGCTAACGCCTCGTGGAATAGTTTCTTTCTTCCACCTCATGCGAAATCTCGCACCTTCACACTCATGCCTATTCGCTATTTGTATACTGTTTTACTCTTTCCATGTGATATTAGATCAATTTTGAGGCAAAGTTGTCAATAATCCTCTTTCTTTCCATGTGTATTACATCAAAATTGAAAAAAAATTCTTAGTAATCATCTTTCCTCTGTCCAAGAGAAGAGATATTGAATCTATATTGAGGCAAAGCTCAAAATAATCACCTTATCTCTTTTGATGTGTATTACATCAAAAGTGAGGTGAAGTTCCCAAAAATGATATTTCTTTCTAAGTGATATTGCATCTATATATCATATTGAGGAATTTTATATTAATTAACTTCCTGCTTTTCTGAGTGATATTTAGGAAAAGATGTTTATAATCACCTCAACTTTTTCCATGTCGGATTACATCTATATTGGAGACAAGCTATAAATAATCATCTTATCTTTTTCCATGTCGTATTACATCTATATTGAAGATAAGCTATTAATAATCATCTTATTTTTTCCTTGTGATATTACGTCTATATTGGGGAAAAGGGGTTAATAATCACCTTATCTTTTTCCATATGATATGACATATATATTGATGAAAAGTTCTTACTAATCATCTTACCTCTTTCCATGTGATATTACATCTATTGAGAGAAAGTTCTTCTAATGCATAAAAAGCAGTACAAAGAGTAGATGGACTGGTAGGTAGAACAAATCTGTTTTCACTGAAATGAAGACAAAAACAAATAATCAAATATTAACACATAATTTTGATGCTGATGAGGATAGTGAACAGTGGGGCAGAGCATCTGATAGAGAGCCGAGAAAGAGAAAAATAGTAATAATGAGAGAAGGTTCATGAGATTAAAAGTACAAGAATGACGTTGGGAAAATCTATTACAAAATAATAAAAGAACAAGGAGAAAATAAGTAACTGCACAACTCAAATCTCATAAACAGTCAGTCAGAAGGTCCTCAAAAAGTAGTTTCATTTATCCCTGTGATATTCATGACAAGAAAGGTTTTGCATATTTAATGAGCTGGGTGTGGACAAAACACGGTAACACCTCTTTTAAATTGGTCATTGCTGCTCTACATATATATATATATCAAACTTCATAATTTTGGTATCATTGTAAAGAATAAGAATCATTATTTCAGGTCTGGTGAGAAGGGCGAAACTTTTGATCTAAAACATGCTACAAAATAATTATTTTCACCTGACAAAAGTTGTTATATTTACTCTTTATTTCTATTTGAGCCCGAATGACTTTAGATCATGATAAAGCTGAGTATCTATGCTTTGAAATGGTATATGTTTCAAAACAAGAATTGGTTTAATCAAGTCAAGATCACACTTTTCATTGGCTAAGTACATTAAGCAGCTTGAAAACAAGAGTACTGCACTCTGATTGGTTAAAGAGACCACACGCTCAATGCTTTCATTTGATATAGGTTGTATAAGAAGAAGACAAGGTGCTCAGTAAGAAAAAAATAATAATAACGGGAGCATCAAAATGAAAATTTAGAGAACAATCCACAGTCAAAGTTTATGCCTCCACTATTGCCTGATCACAAATATTCACACAAATATCTCCTGAAATGATTTAGGAGAAGGAAACCCTTGAAATAGTTAAATTTATATGAAGAAAAATAAACGAAACAGACTGATGAAAGTTGGAGAAATATTGAATGAATAATAAGAAAGTAATAAGTAATTGAATATTAAGTAAAATTTTATAGTAAAATTGGAGATGAAATTATAAAGTTATAAGTATTTGAATGTCGAGAACGCTAACGCTATGTAGATCCTCCCATTGTCGATGCAACCAAGATCAGACACATATAACTTCCTCATTACTTTAGTACATATTTCACCTAAATTTTCTCTTCCATCTACTCTACCATAAAATCTTTTTAATGAAAAGACATGTAATGCAGGTTTCACAAGGATGAATTGTTTGCGAGTTTGTCCTATAATTAGAATGAGCAAAAAAGGGATTTGTTACTATGTTTTCAGAGTCCAAAGAAGAAAGTTGTACGTGTGTTACATCACAGATCTTGTTTGCATTGCCAGTGGGAGGATCCCCATCACATTAGTGTTCTCAACATTCAAATGCTCATGACTTACTTGTTTGTCCAACTTTGCTCAATTTTTTACTGATCTGATTCTTTTATTTTTCCACTTTCACACCAACTAACTTGTTCCATGGTTTCTTTCTCTATTAAATACATGACCTGTGTGACCAATAGCTTTACCCAATATCAAACTCAGATCACTGTCACCCCCATATAAAATTTGAAGTTGATCCCTCAAATGGGTAGTTGGAAAATAATTTGTGATATAGTTGAATGAAGAGAAGTATAAAATGGGAAAATGAAAACGAACAAAATTGTGTGGTAATTGAGGAAAGAAAAAGACAGATGACAGAATATGGTAATCTGTCATGTTGAGGATAATGTGAAGTCCTTAACCCTCAATCTCCCGGGGTATTTTGATTCTTGTCAATCCCGGGGGGGGGCCATTATGGCCCCCCCTTAAGATCTCGGCCGCCGATTGCGCGAGCGACGCAAAAATTTGCACACTGGTAGTGTGCGATGTAATCTACAAGGCTGTATGGTAAAATTTTCCAAAATAATGATATTTTATTTTATATGAATTAATTATGCTAATTTATGCATAAATCATACTTTTTGCTATAATTCACTAAATAAAGCTCCTAGAATGCTAATTTTTGGTAAAAAAATTCTTTGTAGCAATCTTAACAATCGCAATTAAAAAAACTTCGGTTCGGAAATCAATTTCTTATGTATTTTATTGTTTTATGAATTTCTTATGTATTTCTTTGTTTTTTTACTTTTTGTTTTTTATTGTTTTTTCAATGGAAATCATTCCAGACTTAGTTCTGATCATAAACAAGGCAAAATTAATTTAGTTTAATCAGTAAAAGTAGAAATAATGATACATTTATGAATTTTGGCTAAATACACAATTTGCATTGGATTTGTACATGAAATCACGTTTATGAGCAATTTTGGGTCTGACATGCACTTACATAATGTTGCGTAATGTCGTAACCGTGTACCCGGGCGTCACAAATTTGGTCTCAAAATTTGCGCGAGACTTGAAAGTAAAAAGTCAGTGAGCGGCGAGGTCAAAAAAATTTGCGCAGCAGATATATCGCGAAAATTGTCAAGGGGGGGGCCATTATGGCCCCCCCCCCGGGAGAATTAGGGTTAAAAGGGCTTTAATCCAGATACAATGTGATGGCCTTGGACAGCAGAAAAGTAGAGGCAATGAGGAATCTCATGGGGCAACTTGACCCACCTGTCACATGCATAATAGCGACAAGGTATAGTTACTTCAGTCATCAGGTTAATGAGGAATTTTCAATTATTTATTTCATTTATAGTGTAGATGACAGGAAAACTTGCCTGAAACCTATAGCTGATTAATAATCTGCTCATTCATTGTGATCTCAGTGCTCAAACTAAAATATGCGCAGATAATGTTGCGAACAAACACTACTGTGGACCAGATTTAACAAAATTAATCAGATCATCTGCACAATATGCACAAGGTTCTCATGAGGACAAAAACGTGATGGACAGATGTGACATTGGACAGACACGTAAAAATAAAGCTCCCTAATCCAAAGATGACTTACAAGATTTCTATATTCAAAAGTATTTTAAAGGACTTGAGAGCTGGAGTTTGATTTATATTGCACAGTATGCACAGTTCACACTCGAGTAGCCCTAAACCTTCAAAGTTAATAATGGCAAAAATTAAATGAAGTCTTGATATATAGGCCTATCCATAAAAGTTATGATACTTAAATCAAGTAAATAAGAAATAATGTTGCTGGTATTGTACTTACCTAACATTTAAAATTTTGAGTTTTTGCATGCTGGCGGTAATTTTAGACAGCTCCTCCCAAGAAGGTAGAAGGTTTTTTGATACATCTAATTCTTTCATGTCTAAATTGAATTAGGTCAAGAAAGTCTAAGATTGAAGAGAAAATATTACTGAAAGTAGCATCATACGATTCATCTATTTTTTCTTTGTAATATCGATATCAATTAGGAGAATAAGGATGAGCTATATTTTACTATTTAATTTTTCAATTTTATTCTTTTTTTTGGGGGGGTGGGTAATAACCCTAACCCTAAATAGACTGGGTGTGGCTTCCTGATTGACAGTTAGTTTTATATACATGCCACTTTATTCTACTTTTTATAAAAGAAAAACAGGAAAAGGAACTGTATTGTAAATGTAGAAATTAATAAAACAATGGGTGGAGTATTGTGGCCAAGTGGATTAGTCTTCAGACAGAGGGTCATGGGTTCAAATGCCAGCCATGGCGTAATTTCCTTTGGCAGGAAATTGATCCACATTGTGCTGCACTCAACCCAGGTGAAGTAAATGGATATCTAGCAAACATTTAATGCTTGAAACACTTGAGGGCGTAACAGTTGCTCGGCTTAAGCCAGGGTTATTATGCTGCATTTGTTTTAGAATGCTCGGAGACATTGGATATTATAAGCAAGTATAATTATCAATAATTATTCTGTTTGAGAGTCAAAAACTTTTGCAGTGACATAAAAGGATACTTGGTAGTCTTTCAGCAACCTTCTCATCTCCAGCTCTGCTGATTCTCATCTCATGTAAGGCAACAGACTTCAGGTTTTCAAAGGAGCTATAATAAATTATTTCACAAAAAACAAGAGAAATGTATTAAAAGTAAAGATGAATACAGACCTTAAAACTTGTACATAAATCAAAAGATCATGTGAAATTAATGTCTACGGAACAGGCAGAATAAAAATTTTGAATTGCTAATCAGAAATAATGCTTTTAGTGAGTCCTGTATTTTAGATTAGAGGCACTTAAAACATGTTTATAATAACATCGGCATTTAAACATGTTTAGAATTGAGGTTGTGGACATACATGTACTTCCCCAAAAGAAATGTATTTTCGGATAAATGTCATTTGTTTGCAAGCAACATTTTTTATCAGCATTTATTTGAAAATAAGAAAGGATACAACTGTGCTTTGAACTTAACAGGAAACAAAAGCCTGATTTTGATTAAAAGATGGAATTAAAAAAAACCCTGATCAAATGCGTTCTATGACCTATCACTCGCCTAAATACCCTCCTTTCTCCCTATATCCCCTTGTTTCTTCTTTTCTTTTCAATCACTTGAATGATAAAGTAGACAGAGGGACCATCATTCCCGTCAATTACCCAGTCTCAGTCCCAACCTACACCCATTATAATGCAACTTGCCTCTGTCTTCTGGCTATCTTTTCAGCACCCACCATCTCCACAGCTTTACAGCTGACAGCCAAGGAGTCTTCAAAATCTGCTGTTTCGATGTTCTCTGGAATGTAACGGGAGGAAACGGCATCCAGGAATTGAATGCCAAAGTCGGCTTTCTTTGGGCGTAAGAACGAACCACTGGTTGGTGAGCTGGATAGATATGGTATCAAAGATGAAAATGAAGATGTTAATTTGATAGTTACATTCAGAACCCTCTGTATCCCAGGGGAGAATTTCATGAAAGGGCTTGTCAGACGTTTTATCTGACAGATCCCATTTTATACGACACTTACTATAGTAACACTGCTTATCAGCCAATCAAAATCAAGGAAAGCGGTCATATCTGACAACATCTGACAACATGTTGGACAAAAACGTTGATTAAACACTCCCCTGATGAGAACAAAAGGGCCTGCCTTGGTTCATGATAAGTGACTCAATAGAATATGTCCAAACTCAGTGGTAAAGGAATTTTGAAAATGCCATGTTTTTGTTTACACCTCCCTGTGAAACAATATGTAACAATACAAAATTGTTAAAAAGGCTTCCGCAAAGCACTCTTGAGCTTGCTATTTGGGAATGAAATAAATGGCATTTGTCGTTGCTATCCCCAGAGAATTTTACACACACACTATTAAAGTCAGGACAAGATTTCAATAAGACTCTCTTTTAATACACCAGCAGACCAGCTTTAAAAATCACTATTTCCTCAGTGAATAAATATCTTCAACTTTTATGGTCTTATAGCTCCAATGTTATGGGGGAAAAATAACTAATACACTTCTCAGTCCTTCATTTCAACCTGTATAGCTTATGATATGACCTATTGTGCAAAATTATTATTTACATGTAAAAATTCTATACAGTACCTGCACTGGAAATATCGAGTGCCCTTATGACTACCATCATGTTTTCCTCTCTCAGGGTTATCCCATTCAACACCTAGCCAAATACCTGTGTATCAAAACAAAAGTAATATAGAATGAAACCAAAATTAAAGGGGTACTCCAGGTTGAATATAGTATGATTTGAACAGATAAAGAAAAATTAGACAAACACAAAATAAAATTTCATCACAATCGGACAAGGAATAACAAAGTTATAACATTTTAAAGATTTGCATTATTTTGGTAGAACAGTTCTATGCATGTCTTTATGACATTCAATGAGCAAACTGATGATGTCATATCCCCACTTGTTCTTTTGTATTTTATTATGCAAAATCAAATTTATTCAAATTTTGTTACCCAAAAACAAAAAAAATGGATTGAAAAATGATTTAAATCATTGCTGTAACTTGTTTGGCAGGCGGTATCTGAAATTTTCTTTAAAATCAACATTTTCAAAAATTTCATTTCCTGCTCTTTTAGTGACACCAAAACCAATAACAATGCTTCAGAAAAAAAGAAAGTGATGTTCATTTCATTCAACAATTTTGTTTGACTGTTGTCCTAGCATGAGACAAAGGCAGCAAAAGGATTATGCATGGATGATTACCAATAAGACACTGAAACAATATTTGAAAATCACCTACTGATTGTGATATTAAGTTGACCGCATTGAGCCGTGTAATTTACAAAGAACTAAATGATCTTATCGTCGTTATTATGATTATCATTATCGAATAATCAATACTTTCTCTTGCCTTCAGCTCTAATTGTTTTTATTTCTGTCCATCTTTTTACCCTTTCCTTACCATATATAATAATTGTACACCAACTCAACTCACTCCTAGCCCATTTCTCCCTCTCTCTTCATCCCCACCCCTCCCCTTCTATGAATGTTTTCACAAACACATTCAGTAGGAAGGTCCCAAAAAAGTGGCTTCTTTCATCCAAGTGATATTCATGACGAGAGCTGCTAGTGTAATTGACAGCTAAAATCATACCTGTTATTGACCAGTAGGACATTAACTTTTGAATTTGCCTACTATTGCTATTCCAAACCCAAAATAAGACAAATCCCCCAAAAAAAACAGAAATCTTGCTCGCTGCCTGGATTTGTTGCACAAATTTCTTTGAATTCATATTATGCCCATAGTAGGCCATTGTTCAAATCACTCCGAATTCTTGACATTTATCAATTGAATAGATATTGCATCTTGATTTTATTGTTCAAATATAAAATTGGTCTTTTGCCTTTTTTACTCAATGGTATGCTTTCATTAAATACCTCAGTACATAACTATAATACAAGGAATAAAAATAAATATCATTTATGGGCAGTCAAAAAATCCTATTTGCTATTTTCATTCAGTCACAAAGCACCAACGGTTTGGAACGACCTGCCAAGTATTATAACATCTATCAGGAATTACAATGCATTTAAAATAAGTATCAAGAGGCATTTAATCAATCTTCAACTTGTGTAGATTTATTTTCCACCTTTTGCTTTTTTGTGTAGGGTTTGTTGGGTTCTGTTTTTGTTTGTTCCCCTTTATTGTTTGATCTTGATTTTCTTTGGTTTTTCTTTATGTTTAATTGTGGGCAAATAAGTTTCTTATATCTTACTTTGTCAATTATATTTTGTCTAATTCCTTTAGGGGAGGTTATCTAGACAAACTCTATTTTGGGTTTTTTATAATTTCCCTATTTCCTCTGTTGTTTAAAATGTTAGCTTATTGTATACTTATATATTTTATGTGGAAGATTTTAGTAATACATGAATATGGTTTACATTTGCTCGATTATGTATTTTTATGAATTTTTATATTGTAATTTTTAATTGGAAATAAATGACTTGAACTTGAAAATTTCTACACATGCAGCTAGCATGCATGCTAAAGTGTTGGAGCGCCATCTAATGCTTTTGCAGCAATGCAGAACTTCGTCAAGTCAAGGAAGCAATGATTTTAGGCAATACATGTATCTGCAATTGCAGTCAAATATTTACATTTTCTTCCATGAATTGAATGGTGCATTTGCAAAAATATAATTTTATTGAATTTGAGTGATTTTTAGATTTTTTAATTTGAAGTAAAATATTAATTTCATACATGTATGCATGAACAACATCGACTACGTGTAAAGAACTCAATGTTGGCTCTAAATCACCAATTTTGAGGCTAACCGGAGGATGGATATGGAGTGAAATTAGGGTGTAAAGTAAGAAATTAAGCTTTTCTTCTTTTATGATGCCGTTTCGACGTATAATTTTTACAATAAATATGCATTTTTTCCAACCTTTGCCACTCGCAGTATCAGAGCGAGTTTCTTGAGGTTCGGGTAGGTGGAGCGTAGTGTAGCGGTAGTGAAGAGGAGTGGAGCCTGCACGAACATCGCTTGAAGTGAGTACATGTATGGATGCGCACGCTAAGTGAGCAGAATTAGGGCAGTGGTGAGCAGCGAATTGGGCAGGTGCAAGGGAAGGGGTGCAAAAAAAGGCGAATTACGCAGCGGTGCTTAAAATAATTATTATCTTATGAAACGATTTTCCAGTATCTTTTCTTCAGATGACATATGGAAGGATATCGTAGCTAATTGAATGAAACATAAAGGAAAATACCACTCATTCAATGAACAAGGTTATGATAGTACCTTGTTCTCTGTTACTTCTCCCTATGTCATTGTGGTGAAATAAGGTTGGCAATGTTTGGCTTATTTTCTCTTTTTCATTGGGACAAATGCTTAATTTTTTGACACTGTCAGTTTCCATTAGGCATTACAGCTATTCATCGTATAACTTGGCTCTTAAGTAAATTTGATTCTTTATATTATTATTTTCTTAATTAAAAATAGAGATTGAAAAATGACAATTGTCTTGCCATATTACTTTCCACTAATAGAGGGCGTACACAAAATATGCCAAAAATTCAAGTTTTTGAGCCCTCTCTGGTCAGTCTGGTGAATACAAAAATTACTCCCAAGTTACTCATGAAAAATAAATTACAACTGTATGGAAACTAGTATTTTTTGTCACAAAAGTGATATTTTAATGATTTTTTAAAGTGTGTGCTGTGTACAGCATTGGCATACCATAGTCCTACCTGTAGATTCCCCACAGGCAGGATGGTAATTAGACCAAAAGCTTCGGTCTCTGTTATGTTGGTTGTTCCGCTGAACTACGTTGGCTCCACTCACCAAATACATAGACCAAAGTTAAACCGTCGTCTGTACAGGGGCTCAATGGCCACTGCTGATTTCTTGTTTTTCTCCTCGATACCGCAATATTTTCCACCAAAAGTTCATACATATGCACCTATAGCTGAAAATGTATAAGTAACGACAGTTTCTTACCCTTAATTCCCGCTTTAAAACTGGCAATCAGGGGATTAACTCTGAAAGTTTACACTTGCGACTCGGACTAGTGGGCAGCCATCTTGGTAATGAATAATTCATGAAAGAGTGGCCGACGAAAGTCAGACTCCGCCCCATGACCTTTACGTCACACATTACAGATGGGGAAAAGAAAGGAGCAGTTAAAGAAACAAAAGAAAAAAGGGGAAATAAAAAAGAAAAAGAAAAGTAAAACAAAAAAGAGAGAAAAGGAAAGAGAAAGAGAAAAAGGAAAATGAAAAAAAAACGTCTATAATTTTAGTATTCATAAACCCGACATAAAAGAGATGATCTGATTGGCCAATGGTTTTGATACGCAGTTGACCCGGAAGTTCTTCCAACGGCATATGTTTGTGTGTTATATCGACTTCGGATGAACGAGTGAACTAGGAGCTACACGACAGCCGAGGTAAGTCGCTGTTTTTTTTTCTTTTAACTTTATTTTTTCCCTCGTTTTTGGCAATTAATGCCAAGACTCAAGAGGGAATATTAATTTGCATTTCTGTCCATTTATTTTCATATATATTTTATAGGGTGTCTGGAGAAAAAAAAATATTTTTCTTATTTCAAGAAAATATCACATTTTCTTTGTGAATTTGAAGAGAAATGAACTTCAAACTGACAGAAATGTAACATTTTTGAAAAAAATCCAATTATTGGCTGCAAAAAAGAAGAATGAAATTAGGTCAATTTTCAGCATTTCTCTGCCATAGACTGTGTAGTTAAGAAATGGACACACACAATTCCAAATTTTTTGCTTCCGAGAGCTGTTATAAATTTATTATTAATGCCAAAAACTTGTCCATAAAGTGTCTAATAGGAATTTTTATGCTCTTTCTGATGGTATGATTTTTATAAAGATTTGGAAACCAGATCACAAAGAAAAATTGCGACAAAGTGAAAAAATTTGTTCAAAACAGAAATTTCATTTTCCCATAGAAAACGCATGGGGAAATGGCAATCTCAACACACACACAAATAAGGGTTTGCAAATTATCTCTAAATCCTAATTTCAAATAATCCTATAAACTTGTCCTTAGACCTTACTTTCAAAAGAAGCACCTGAATTTTCTCTTTCCATACATGCCAAACACAAATTAATAATTAATTCAGATCACATTTTTATAGCAGCCTGAATTTCCAGAAAAAATGTGCCATATTTCCCCCTAAATCAGCCTGTTTTATGCTGACACTTTTCAGTGTGGCTTCAGACACCTATTTAATAATTTATGATATGAAATAAAGACAAAAATCGTTGAGCCCCGTCGGGGGGAATTTGCATTGTATTTGTACCTCCCCTAATGGCCGCGACACGCTAGCGAGCCGTCTGTGTACGAGGAGAAATTAAAAAATAAAAAAATGTTGAAAAACTCCTCGAAACACACGGCTGCCAGCTGTCTAGATGGTAATGAACCCTTGGCTTGCCTTGAGTGGGAAAATACGTAAACTGAGCGACGATTGGGCAGTGTACAACTTACAAATAAGTACACGAGTGGGACTAACATTACTTAAAGAGTCTACGCTTAAAATTCAATACTTTAAAGAATCGCAGACGATTCTCTGGACTAAAGAAAAGACAGAAATTAAAGCATATTCACCTTCTGTTGATGGAACGAGGCCAACAAATTTAACTGTTCCATATTGTCCTTCACTCAAAATTCGATCTCCCTCCTCGACTTTCATATCGGAAAGAACCTTATCGTCAAATTCCTTCGACATATTAATGCGATATAGACTCATTTGCCTGGCGTCGATCGTCGGGGGGGGGGGGGGGGGCGGCGATACGACATATATCGCCCAAACTAGATTTATATCGCCCGAGTCGTAGACGAGGGTGATATCAACTTAGTTAGGGCGATACTGTTATATGTCCGTTCGACCCAGGCCAGTCAATATTGCTATTAACCAAATCAGACATCTCGAGCAAAATTAAAATTTAGATATTTTAGATTTTAAGAATGGGAATCTATTTAGACTGCATGGGCTGAAATTTACCGTTGTGACGTAATTGAAATGACGATCGTCCCTGCCCTGCATGGGGACGCAGTATCCAACGTTGTTAACTTGATTAACATTGTGACCTATTATTGCAGTAATGCTAGTAATTAATGACAGAAATATTTATTCTCAGATCACCCCAACGGGTATTTGAGAACACAACAACATTTGAAACATATTTTCATTTGAATTTTAAACATATTTACAAAAAATATATATGAACAAAAAATACAAACAAGAAACCCACATATTTCACTGAAATATTATAATAACATATTATGATAAGATACAAATACATTATTTCTTGAATTGCTAAATTTTAGAATTAACAGAAAAAAAGTAAAACATGATGCGTACAAAGGCACCAGCAGCAAACTAAATACAAAAATTAAACAGTTTATCAAATAATACATATGTGATATCTATATCTATATATAGTAATCAAGATAAATTATTAAAAGACAAATAAAACGAAATAAATGAATTACTCTATCAGAAGCGAAGCATAATTATTTACAAAATTTAGCCAGATTTAGCAGTGTGTTTAATTTAGCTGTGTTGAATAATTTTTCAATTTTGTAAGTGTTAGGCCTCTTTGTGAAGTAATTGTCTAAATATAATTTTCTCTCTGCTGAAAAAGCCGGACAAACGAACAAATAATGGTATCCATCGCCTATAAGTTGTGATTGACACAGATTGCCAATTCTATTATTTCTTTCAACGTTTTCATACCTCCCTGTAACTATTGGTAGACGATGCTTTTCACAGCGGAATTTTGAAAAGCCTATACGATTTTTTTAGGAAATACAATCATGTATTTTTATAATTCAAGAGACTTTTTATAGATCCGATAATTAATACATTGAGGATTATCATACATTTCCGAGTACCAATTTTGAAAGAGGCAATCTTTTAAACGTTGATCAATTTGTACGTTTGATCCAAGCAGTGGCGTAGCTAGGATTTTTTTCCTGGGGGGGGGGGGGCACTGGGGGGTCCTTGCTTTTTCAGGGGGGGGGCACCATTTTTTCCGTTGTGTGTGTATGTGTCACAAGGGCGGATTCGACTTTCGCCAATAGGGGACGGGGCCCGAAATTAGTCTTCACCTATATTTCCCCCGATCAGTCAATTCTTAGTTTTATTCTTATAAAACAACATAAACATGAAATAATCTCATTAGCCTTATAAAAAGTGCGAGCGCGAAGCGCGAGCAATTTTTTTTTTTACTTTCATGTATTTTGTCCTGAAAATTTAATATTCTGGGCAATGTGTGATCCTGAACAACGTTCGTATGTAACTAGATCATTACTGCGAACGCCAAGCGCGAGCAGAAATTTTTATTTACTGTTCTAGCATTATCGAAAAGGGACCTGTTAAGGACTGCTTGCAGTTACCCACGAAGACGGTATATATTTCAATAATGCGAGCGCGAAACGCGAGCAAATTTTTTTGACATTCCGACCTTAAAAAATGGTCATTCTAAGCACTTTTTGTATTAATAAATGGGATAGGTATGTAACTAAACAATTGATGTGAGCGCGAAGCACGAGAGGAAGACACTTGAGATTTTAGACCTAAAAGCGGGACACTCTATTCATATTTTGTAAATCATAAATAGGATATAGTTAATTGGGTATCATTGATAATGCGATCGTGAAGCGTGAGCAGACATTGATATTCTGATGTGAAACTGGATAATTTAAGTACATTTAATATAAAGAACATGCAGGCTATCGCGCATGTTTTAGATTTAGACCTAGAATCTGGGCAGTCTGAATACATTTGGAATACACGTAGACAATAGGAACTTGGCAAATCAAACAATTTGACCACGCAGCGTGAGCTTAAAAATCCTGATATGTAGAATATAGGCCTAAGGGACATTTTACAGCTAGAGCACTTAAATTTGTTAATGAAAAAAAATTGATGAAAGCTCGATGTCCGAGCTAAAATATATTTTGTATATTGACTTCAAAACTTGCTCCATATCAGCCTATTGAGCAAGATATGAATCTCATCGAACAGGCAATTCTGGTGCGAAGCGCAAGCAGAAGTTTTATATAGTAACATGAAATATTTTTTTTTTTTGCAAGTCTTCCCTTCACATTATTTCATTCACTCGTCTTCCTCTTCTTATTTTCCTCTTCTTTTTTTTCTTCTGTCTTTCTTCTTCTTTTCCTTTTTTCTTTCCTTCTTTCTCCCTTTTTTTTTGCTCTGCCAATTTTTTTCAGGGGGGCACCTGGGGGGCACCTGGGGGGGCACACCAAATCTCAGGGGGGGGGGGGCACGTGCCCCCCCCGTAGCTACGCCACTGGATCCAAGTACTGTTTGTGGTTTCAAATGTATACCATAAATCAGACATTCCTAGCATATCGATAGTAGTTTTAATTTTTTTAAGCCATGAAGATTTATATACGTTCTCATTATACAAAACCTTCAAAATTCTATATATCATTCGTTTTCCCCAGCATGTTCTAAACTACACCAGAAATTAATCATTCTATTAGAGATATATTTTTCAAGACCATATCTACCTAGTTCGCCTAACACCATACAATTAGCTGTTGATTTTTTCAAAAAGTTCTTTAAAATTTGCTTACAAAACTTCATGTGAAATATATTAAGATCTCGTATAACTTCGAATCCCCAGATTTCACTGTCATACAGAAGAACTGGAATAACAAGTTGGTCAAATAATTCTAACATTATATCAATAGGCAAGTCCAATGAATATGACTTTGTTAACAAACTATACATAGCTCTTCTGGCTTGGTTCAATTGTTTCGTCTGCGCTTTTTTTTTTTTTGGCCTCCTACGAAGATTCTGCTAGGATCGAAAGCTTAGGCCCCTTTTGACTTTCTAATTTACTCCATTGGCTCTCTTTTATTAGATAAGCAGTTTTCAGCAGCTTCTTTTTGCCACTTTTTTAAATCTGTTATTATAATTGAAGGTTATTCCTAAATATACATACTCATCAACTACTGATAGTTTACGATTGTTGAAATGAAAGGACGGTAATTTCCGCACTTTACTCCTAGAGAAAACAACAACCTTTGTCTTATCTGAATTGACATGTAAAGACCAAATATTACAATATTCATATAACGCATTTAAGGCAGTTTGTAAATCATCAGGAGATTCAGCTAAAATCAAAGTATCATCGGCATAAAGCAATGCGAACAACTTAATGTACACTTGTATCTCATTTTGTCGAGCATGTGTATTAAATTTTTGGGGTAAAATATTCAAGCCATGGCATTTATCCTGGAGAAAACAACTGAAGTCATTTAGAAAGAGAGCAAAGAGCATAGGTGATAGGTTTTCTCCTTGTCTAACTCCAATACTAGTATTACATTCAAATAGGGAAGATATTTCGTTATCAAGGATCATTGCGTACAAAAGCGCGTAGAATACCCAAATGTTAGCTTTGCCTTATTCCGTGGAGTGGATCAGTGGCCCTATTGCCCGCTACACAAAGACCTTATAAAGTTGCCCTGCTCAGATGTCTGATACGGTTAATAATAATTATTATCATGCTGTATAATTATCTAGATCTACACCGGTACGGTGTCTCCAATAGGCCAAGTATTGAAATAAGCAGCAGCAAAAACAACAACAGCGACAAATTTACTCTTTTTGTTTCTATTTTCCCCCAATTATGCCAAACCAACATACTAATGTAGTCTGTTCCAACAACTGGCCAACCATAGAGTTCCCAACCATCAAGTTGTTTTGAATTTTAAGAAAAAACTTAAAAGAAAAATCAAACAAAATAAAAAAATGAAAGTTTTAAATCGTTGCTTTTGTGGCCTATAACCCTATAGCTGACCGCCGATTGCGTTTCATGCAGGGGTGGATCCAGGATTTTCCAAAAGGGGGCACAGCATTTTCCCGAGCAACAAAAAAGTCTTCACTTTTAAAAGGGAGGGGGGCACACTTCTGTTTTAACGGCATTTTTACATTACAAAATTTAATTGTGCCTCTTAAAGGGGGGGGGGGACGACTACCATGCGCGACCAAAAAACAAAAGACGAAAAAAGGATGTCTTTTTCAAGATAGGGCACGTTACGTACGTAACGTAATAAGGGTGTCAAAAACACTGACAAGCAAAAAAAAAAAAAAGGTCTTCAGGTTCAAAAGAGGGGACACACGACTGTTGTTATTGCATGTTTACATTACAAATTATTAATTTAGCTTCTCAAAGGGGGGGGGCACGTCCCCTATATCTGTTGTGACTCGTCAGGGGGGCAGGGATACGTCCCCTGCATGAGTTGTGACTCGTCAGGGGGGGGGGCATACTGCCCCCCTCCCCTTAGGTACGCTAGTGAGGGTATCTATTTTGCTAGGAAAACTACGTGTTTAGGGTCAAATTTGCGAGGGTATAAAAATTAAGACAAAAATGTTTTATAAAGCATGTACTTTTTGCCCCAACTGTCAACACTACGATCTGCGCGAGACGTGGCCGTACTAAACCCAACAGGTAAAGGTAAAACCGACGACCGACGTCCGTGACATACATGTAGCAAGTAAAATATCCCTGTACTTGTTTAGGGGTTCAATTCAGGGAATACTTGCCAAGAGAATCTTTGTTTCCGATACTTGCATGTTAAGGGTAGGGTTTTCACACGCCAATACTTGTTAAGGGGTGCATTTTCAGAATATGGAAAATACTTAAATTCAGTGTTTAGGGTGCTTTTCGAGACCCCATGGTCGTGCAGGGTATCCACTCGTCAATGGAAGTGCCTCCCCCCCCCCCACCCGGTCCGCCAGTGGTTTCATGAGTGTCGGACGTTTTATCCGACAAGTCTTGTTTTTATCAGACAGTTCCCATAGCAACGGTGCCTCTCAGCAAATCAGAATCAAGGAAAGTTGTCTGATCTGACAACTTGTCGTCAGACAAAAATGAAGTTGATGAAACGCTCCCCAGAAAATGAGGGCTATATTAACTCCTCAAAAAAAGTTTAGAAATCTGATTTTGATCGATAATCCCTCCTCAGTTTTAGTAAATATCAATGTGTAATTAATATTAATGAATAGATAATTTAATTCTCTTTAAAATGATGATACCCTACATGATATGATTATGGTTCACATGGAGGTGCAGTGCCTTGAAATGCATGAAATGTGGGGGAAGGTCAAAATTCAAAAGTTGCAAAATGACACAATATTGAAAGTCACTGTTCTTTTCTCCGTGGTGATGTGTGAGTTTTTCAGCGGTTTCTTTTAATTGTTTTCATGCACCATAACATCAACATTAACATGGAACCAAACACACTTCTGCACAAGCAAATACATAACAAACAAACATGCACTAAGACTCAAACCCAGGCGCGTAGCCAGGGGGGGCGGTGGGGGCGGTCGCCCCCCCCCAAACGTCCCCAAAAAGAAAAAAGAAGGGAAAAAGAGAGGAGAAAAGGAAAAGGGAAGAAAGGTTGTTTTTTTTTCTTTTCATTCTTTATTTTTTTTTTCTCAAAAGAGAAACTCCTTCACTCTTGCTCTAAATTTATATATGAATTTTGCTCCCGCGCTGCGCGCGGTTAATGACAATAGTGAAGTTCTCCATTGTTTCCCCCACCCTTTCTCTAACCCTGTTTTTCCACCTCAGTCTATATGTGTTTCTTGCCAGTTAAAGTTCAAATGTATACATTAGGGCGTGGAATTAGAGTAAGGTTAGGCTGAAGTATATGAAGTTATCTTTTTTTAATTGATCGCGCAACTTCTGGTCGGGTCGGCTCCGGGCGGGTAAAATCTTTATATCAATTTCTGCCGTCACCTCCATAAAGTCAACTACTCCCGCTTTTCAGCTCATTACTAAACAACCATATTTTGGGGGCAAACATGTTCCTAATTTAAAAAGAGGAATGTATAAAATTCGTGTCGTATTAAATAAAAAAGTACAATATTTTTTTATCAAATTCTATTAATCTTCATGTCATTTCCCTGCACATTCATCTCCTGTCCTATTTTGCGCCCTCAGTTTGAAATTTTGAATGACACTTAGGTTTCTTTATAATTCAAAATGAAGCGCTTCAGGATAAGTCAAAGAAATTAGGCATCCTTTTTTATATAATTTCAATAAATCACAGAAGTTTCAACTTTTTGCGCACTATTTTCCTTGAAATGAAGTTCAATAATCTTAGGAAATAAATTGAATTAGAGCCGATGGGGTATTAGAGATATCTGCATTTGATGAAACGTCCGCCCTTTGAAATTTCAGAGTTTTATTGCTCTGCGCGGGGAGGAATATCTTCCTCCCGGCATATACACTTCTTCTCCTCTGTTTTGCGAGTTAAAGATATGCACTGTCGCTAAATTGTTTGTAATCAAATCTGATCTTTCCAAGGGAAGTATTCAATATATCTTTGAGAATACCCTTTTTTCGGGACCCTTTTCATGGCAAAAAAAATTGATAAAACGCTTTAGCTTCCCCGCTTTGCGCGGGGTTATTATGATTTTAATTTCCTCCATTGTATTCCTTTTTGTGCGTTCACAATCACTTTTGAAAACAAGGTTCAAAATCACAATAAAGTCAACTGAATTGGAGCTGATATAGGTACTAGAGACAAGAGAGACGGCTCCTTTTCATTTTAATTTATGAAACACCAAAAGCTTCGCGCTCCGCGCGGGAGGGGGAAACTCCCCCTCCCCTGCACCCACCCCCTAGGGAACGCGCTTCGCGCGCTCTGTAAGTGTTGGCACGCTTCGCGTGCATTTACCGCCCCCTCCAAAATGAAATCCTGGCTACGCGGTTGCTACATGGTTTGAGTCAAACTATGTTATCTCACAGAACCATCACTACATAAACCACAACAAAACATAGAAAATGAAGAAGCAAGGGCTTGATCGATTTGAATGGATTTTCATCTCTCTTGACATACAGACAAAAGAATCATGTTCTGTATTGACCCTCATGACTATTTCTGCTCGTTTTGCAGCTTTTTAATTCAGACCTCATCCAACACCTTATGAACCTGCTCTTTTTGTGATGGCATGCTCATAACAAGCATGGTATCATTTAAAGACAATTAAATGATCTTTTGAATGATATCAAATATGCATTATGTAAAATTGGAAGTTGGGAGAAATTAATGGCCAAACTCAGATTTTCAAACGTTTTTTGCTCGTTTTGCAGCTTTTCAATTCATACCTCATCCAACACTTTTGAATCCTGCTCTTTTTGTGATGGCATGCTCATAAAAAGCATGGTATTATTCTAAAGAAAATTAAATGATCTTTTGAATGATGTCAAATATGCATTGTGTCAAATTGGGAGTTAGGAGAAACTAATGACCAAACTCAGGTTTCCAAACTTTTTTTGAGGGGTTTACTATATCGTAGTGTGTAATTGAATTTTTCAGACGAGTATATCAATCAGGTATGATCATTATACCTTTAGACCAACCTTTAAAATGTAACCATCCAAAAGACATGACCAAGGCTCGAACCTCTGCATCAATTTGTAACTAACCCACTGAACTATATCTCCCCCACATATAGTTTGGATTTAATACGGCAGGCGCACGCCAAAACGCTTAGTATATATACAGACCTACGTATTATAAGCCTAAACCCGAGGAGCAGGGACATAGAAATGTATGGTATGGGTTCTTCAGTTTCATAAATCTGCTCCGAACATTGACATTAATTGACAGAAAACATGAAAATAACATATGCAACATTGAAGATTGTGAACTACAGGAAGAGATAAATGAGTGTAAATTTTATCTTGAAGCTGATTCCAGGCTCTTATCTGATTCAGTTGATAATGATTTTAGTCTCTTACATTTAAATGCACGCAGTTTGAATAAGAACTTTTGTGAAATAGCTGATTTTATTATCTTTTTCATTTTCTGTATTATGGTTTCTATGAAATATGGATTCATTGTAAAACTCTAATGCTTTTTAACTAAGAAGGATATTCATCTGTACACTCCGATCGCGATGATGGTAGAGGAGGAGTAGCGTTATTGGTTTCAAATACATTAAATTCTAAAATCAGAAATGATATATATATTGATTACGATGGATGATATTTATCGAAATTATTGTTCAATCAGGGAAAAAAGTTATTGTTGGAATCATGTACAGGCAACCAAAGAGCAAAATTGACAGTGTATTAATGAATTCGATAAATGTATTCAGGAGCTTAGTAAAGAATATAAACTCATTTCATTCATTTCATTTATTGGTTTCTGCAACACTTTTTCATAAACACATTAACAAAGAAAATACAATAATAATAACTGACAAGCAAAACATTGCACATAATTGCACTTTCTATTAATATATATCGATTGTTAGAAGGTTGCAGGGGTTGCCACTATAAGCTCAGCTTGACTGCGTGGCAACCCCATAAAACAATAGTTATTATTCATCCAACATAATTAACGTAAGGGTGCGGGTGCAAAATGACGGGGGCGCTTGATCCTCACAATGTATTTTTTATTTTGATTCTTGTTTTTTTTTCTTGTTTTGGAAATTATGTGTTTCATAAGATGAAGAGAAAGAGCACTTTTAAACTTAACTCTGTGAATATTTATTCAATAATAAAGTTTTAATACATTTTTTAAGGGAGAAATGAATCTTAACTGTTTTAGTGAATCTGGCAATGTATTCCATATGTCAGGCCCATGATGTCTAAGTGTTTTATGTGCTAATATAGTGTTCTAGGATTGTCTAAGTGAATATTCTGACAAGTCCGTGTTGGGTATGAATGTAAGTTGCTATTATATGAAAATAAATCGGTAGACACAGGAGGAACCAGTTTGTAATGATATTTATACATAAAAATAGCTATTTGTATAGTATTTATATCATATATCTTATACGTGTAACATACTCAGAAGAACACGTCATGACACAAGCTCTGCCAGTTCAAGTGTGTTTAATGCGCAATGCGACTTCGCTAACGCTACACAGTAAATTCAATCATGTGGACACCTGTTGGTGCTATGTCGGTAACCATGCCATTCACATACCTTACACTGCTTCCCCTTTAAACAGGTGGATTCCTCGACACTATAAATTCGCAATGTTTTGAAAATAACATAATATACCAGCAAGTAATCTGAACAGTAAATTTCACAATTCAATATCATGTTTCCCTTTTTTTTTTAAAGTAGGCTATGCATCTTATAGCTATTTGTTTTAGAAAATGTTGAACATAAAGAGCAATAATTTCTTTTGATTATTGAGGGTAATATGACTAAAAAGTAGCAAATATGATTCGTCTGTAGTTTTGCAAATCAAAAGGGTTTTTCAATTTCTCTATTATTTTAAAGTCTATATTATCCGCAATCTGACATTTCTTTATTAATGCTCATGAGTATCAAATAAATCATAATTACACGTATAAATGCAATGTACTTCAAGGTTAATTCTTTATAGTAATAATATACTGAATAAAACTTTTTAACTTTTCAACCTCTCTATCCTCCCTTCTAATAGATCAATACATTTTAACAGAGATATAATGTATGCATTAGAAAAATAACCATACTGTTGTATGTGTTTGAAATTAAATATTCCACATATAATTATCTCACCTTGCTTGCATGTCGTGTTATAAATTACACGTGTTAACACTTGTTAACTCATGCTTTATTTTGAATAAATTAACCTGTCAATTGGTTTACGGAGTCTATGTGATCTTCGAGGTGGATGTGGTGAAAGCTTTTGAGTAGCCCCGGGTGTAGCCCCTGGCTGTACATCTGTACTTGGGCCGCTTGTACTTTTGACTGGGGATTTCTCTATTCCCACTTCAGAATTTAACTGCTGAGACTGTGCGGAGTCTGGCAATGAAATTAAATCAAAACTATCATCCAAATCTGCATGATCACTAGACTCTGGCAAACACTCTTGGTTATATTGGTTATCACTTGCTTTTAACATGTGATCTACATGAACACTCCGAACTCTACCACTTATATCAACTAGATACCTTCTACTACCACAAACAGTAACAACTTCTCCCAACTCCCATTTACCTTCTTTGTGTGGGGGAGCAAGGATACGAACGTTCTCACCAACATCAAATAAACGATACCTACGACTACTCTTGAAATATCTCTTTTGACTTGATTGTTTGTTTTCTACTTTTTGAGATAAATCTGGTAAAATCAAAGTCTTGTTCTAAGCCTTCTCTTCATCAAAAGCTCAGCTGGTGTAAACCCAGTAGTTGATTGAGGAGTAGTACGATACTTCAACAGAAAATTGGCTAGTCTTCACTTCATACTAAACTTAGAACTACCATCAAACACTTGCTTTTTCAAAGCTTCTTTCACTACTGTTACTGTTCTTTCTGCAGATCCGTTAGATGCTGGATGGTAAGTGGGAACTAAAATATGCCTAATTCCATTTTGTTTCATGAAAGTTTGAAATGCTGCAGAACGAAATTGAGGCCCATTGTCTGAAACTAACTGTTCGGGTAAACCATGACAAGCAAAAATGGACCTGAGTTCATTCATTGTTTTCTCAGTTGTTGTATTAGTACCCACATGAATTACTTCTATCCACTTAGAGTGACTATCTATGAGAACAAGAAAATGCTCATTATCAAACTCACAAAAATCTACATGGACTCTCTGAAATGGTCTAGCTGGCCAACGCCATGTTTCTAACGGTACTCTTGGTGGTTTGCTTCTGACATTTTGACAAACAGAACATCTACTAGAAATTTGCTCAATTTCTTTGTCAATACCAGGCCAAAACATAAATCCCCTAGCAACTGCTTTCATCGCTACAACACCTGAGTGCTGAGAATGAAGTTCATCAAGTAACTTATGTCTCAATGACTTGGGTATTATCACTCTATGTCCCCATTTGACACAACCCTGATCACATGACAACTCAAACCTTCTACTGTGATATGGTTTCAACTCATCATACTGTTTCTGACCAACCATATAAAGTTTGTTCATACATGCACTTGTTTAAAAACAGAGTCTTTCTGAGTTTCTGCAGCAATCTCTGTTGCTGTTACTGGAAAGTTACTGTCTACAACATCAGTTACATAGATACTACCTTCTGTACCATCTTCAGAATCTTCGTGAGGCAAACGAGATAACGCATCTGCGACAGCGTTCTCCTTAGAACTGAGATACTCTATGTTGTAGTCATACTGCGAAAGAAGTATTGCCCACCGCTGCATTCTTGATGCTGCCATTGTCGGAATCGATGACTTAGGACCCAACAAATGAAGTAGCGGCTTGTGATCAGTGATGAGCGTAAAGTTTCTACCTAGCAGATACTGATGAAACTTCTTGATACCGAAAATGATACTAACGCTTCTTTCTCAATCTGAGCGTAATTACGCTCACTCTTCGTCAAGGTGCGTGATGCAAATGCGATTGGCTTTTTTTCTCCATTATCCATCACATGACTTATCACTGCTCCGACACCGTAGCTAGATGCATCACAATACATCTTCAATTCACGCCTGTTATCATAGTGAACGAGAAGTGCATCACTGGTTAACATTCGCTTGCATTTCTCATATGCTTCCTGTTGGGCTTTCGACCATTCCCATTTCTGTTCCTTCTGTAGTAACTTATGGAGCGGTGCTAACACTGACGCAAGATCCGGTAGAAATCGCGAATAGAACTGAACCATCCCCCAAAATGATCTTAGCTCGGTCACATTCTTTGGCTTAGGAGCATTGATGATTGGCTCAATTTTCTCTTTGACTGGTTGAAGCCCCTGTGAGCTTACTTTCAGCCCTAGGTACACCACTTCACTTTCCACAAAGGCACATTTGCTCCTTTTTAGCTTCACATTATGATCATTCAAACGCTTCAACACTTGCGCGAGCACATCAAGATTTTCATCCACTGTGGTTGTATAGCTATCAATACATCATCTTGATTACACAAGCAATGGGGGATACCTTGAAGAATCTTATCCATTGTCGCTTGGAAGATCTTCGGTGAGGACTTAATTCCATATGGTAGTTTTGTGTAGGAATACAATCCCATATGCGTGTTGATAGTAAGATACTGCTGACTTTGCTGATCCAAGTTGAGTTGTGCATACGCGTGAGAAAGATCCAACTTCGAGAAAACTTTGGTACCTCCCAACTCTGCATACAAATCCTGCGATGTGGGAAGAGGATAACACTCGTCATCAACTGCTCGATTGACTGTGGTCTTATAATCTCCGCACAGACGAACACTTCCATCGGCTTTCGGCACCACTACGATCGGAGTTGCCCAGTCGCTGTAGTCTGTCTTTACGATGACTGTTTTTCTCAAGGTTTCTTAACTCTTTCTCAACTTCTTCTTTCAGTGCGTACGGTACTGGTCGCGGTCTACAGTAGACTGGAGTTGAATTCTCCTTGATTCTTACGTGCGCTTCCACACCAGAAATCCCTTCATAGCTGTCTTCAAACATTCCGCTATACTGTCGGAGTAGACTCTGCAATTTTGAAGACTCGACATGGAACACGTTATTCCAATCTAACTTCAACTTAGTCAGCCAGTTCTTACCCATCAGTGTAGCTGTGTAGGACGATTCGTGTAGCTTGTTACCATCATGGGCAACAACAATGTATTCCCTCCATGGGTGACTTCACATTCAAATTCACCACACAAGTCCAACTGCTGACCAGAATATGTTCTGAGTTCTAACGAATTTGGTCTCAAAGGTACATCACTGAAGTTTCTCTTATATGTGTCCTTACTCATAATAGAACAATCTGCCTGGGTGTCAATCCTCATAGTCAAGGATTTCTTGTTGATTACAACTTTCTGTTTCAAACTTATTGATCGAATCTGTAGCATACACACAATACAAATTCAAATTATGCTGCATAGATTTCTCTAGATCAGTTTCATCCAACGCATGAACTTCAGCATTACCGCCAGTTCGACGCGATTTACCTTTACTCGGTACACTAGCCTTTCCTCTATTTGACTTACAAGCTTTAGCTATATGTCCCTTCATCTCGCACTTGAAACATTGTGAACCTTTAAATGGACATTCTTGAGGTGGATGATTTCTGGAATTACAGCGATAACAGTTTCCATGCTTTTTACTTTCAGCATTAGAGGGTTTGGGTTTACCTCCACGACTAGTTGGTTTAGCTTTACGGGTGTAACTTTTCTGACTATTCACACTTCCAGCATTATGAACAGAACGAAGTTCACGAGCATATCTTAAGCCATCTCCATCGACAACGCAATTTGGCAGGCTTTATCAAAATCTAAATCTTGAATATTCAATAGCTTGTTCTGAATTCGTTCATCAGCTAACCCGCAAACGAATCTGTCTCGCAAAGCTCTATTCAAGAAAGATCCATAGTTACAATGTAAGGATAAATTCTTCAAGGCAATGATGAACTCACCAACTGTTTCACCTTGTTTCTGATTTCTCGTTCCAAACTTGTAACTTTCAGCTATCTCTAACGGCTTAGGATCGAAATGATTCTTCAACTTATCGATGATGTCGTCAAATGTTGCATCTTTCGGCTTGCTGGGCGCTAACAAATTTGCGAGAGTTACGTAGATTTCTATTCCAATTTCAGTTAGTAAAATTGCCTTTTTCCGTTCCTTCACGAATTCAGCATTCTGGGAAGTTTCAACGATGTTATTGGCCATGAAAAACAGTTCCATACGTTCGACATATGAAGTAAAAGGTTCGCGAGCCTTCTCAAAGCTCCCTAACCGTCCGATATAGCCACTGGGCGTCGCCATGTTGTATCACGCATTGACTGAATACACGTGCGAATACCATGTGCGAATACACGAAGACTTCCTTCCTAGTTCCATCAACAATACGACGGTAATTTTAACCAAAAAATTTCACTTTATGACCTCAAAATTAGGATCAAACTTTTGTCTCACAGATTAGCAGTCCCTTAACCAGCAAAATTAAGACTTTAAGGCTTTCGTAGACTCTTTTCTGAGCATCCTCGTCGCCAATTTGTAACATACTCAGAAGAACACGTCATGACACAAGCTCTGCAAGTTCAAGTGTGTTTAATGCGAAATGCGACTTCGCTAACGCTACACAGTAAATTCAATCATGTGGACACCTGTTGGTGCTATGTCGGTAACCATGCCATTCACATACCTTACAATACGTTTTTAGACGATAAAAAAGTGGATCAGTGTGTGAAAGATATGTTGATTTTGTGCAGATCCTAACAGCTTTCTCTTGCAATAAAAGTAAATGTTCAAGGTTAGTTTTACTACAGTTTCCCCAAATAATGTTACAATAATTAATATATGGTAGTACCAATGCATTGTATATTATTAAAAGGGAATGCTCGGGCAAAAAATACTTTAATTTGTATAATATTCCAGTTCCTTTAGCCATTGATGAGGATATATTGCTTACGTGTTGGTTCCATGATAAAAGTTTGTCTATTGTAATACCAAGAAATTTCACATATTTTTTTTAATCTATGGGCTCATTATCAATTACAATGTCTTGGGGAAAATCGTCATTCTTATGAGTAGTTTGAAAATGAACAAAATGAGTTTTACTTATGTTTAACGATAACTTGTTACATTTAAACCAGGACGAAACATTTTTTAATTCCAAATTCATTTTATTAATCAATTCATCTAAATTTCTGTGAGATAATAAGATGTTGGTGTCGTCAGCATATAAAATAAACGAAAGAATTTGGGAAGAATTTACTATATCATTGATATGTATTAAAAACAGAAGTGGTCCCAAAATCGAACCTTGTGGCACTCCACAATTAAGAAAGGACAGCGGAGATCTAATATCATTAATAAAGACGAATTGAAAGATAACTTTTAATCCATGACCAGGCAACTCCACGGATTCCGTAATTATATAATTTATGTAATAAAATGTTATGGTCAATGTTGTCGAAGGCTTTACTTAGGTCCATAAATAAAGCGATTATATGACTTCTTTTTGAAAGAGAGTTAACAACATTATCAAGTTATTTAGTTATTGCAAAATCGGTTGAGAATTTTTTCTAAGGCCGAATTGGGCGGGAGTAAGAATTTTATTTAATGACAAAAAAGAATCCAATCGTTTGTACACAATTTTTTCCAATATTTTTGACAAACATGGTAGAAGTGATAAAGGACGATAATTTGTAACTTTAGTCGGGTCATCTTTTTTGTAAACCGGGACTACTTTTGCTATTTTTAATAAATTGGGACAACAGCCAGTAGAGAGAGATAGACTAAAGATATGTTCTAGTGGAAAGACTATGCTATATATTACATGCTTTAAAAGTTTTGTGCTGATTCGTCATATCCTTCAACTTTTTTAGATGCTAAGGCTTGAACTATCTTAAGTATTTCATGTTGATCTGTTGGAATAAAACACATTGTATTTGAGTTGGGCTCGGAGAGATACTCAGTAAATTTCTTACCATCACTTTGTATTTTTGAAGCCAGGTCAGGACCAATGCCCGTGAAAAAAAGATTAAACGCTTGAGCAATTTCAAAAGGTTCAGTAAAGAATTTATTTTCAACTTCAAGTTTTTCAATTTTATCATGGGGTTTACTTTTGTTTATTAATTTGTTTATGACATTCCAAGTTGCATTCAAATTCCCTTCTGCGTTTTTTATTTCTTTTGAATAATATATTTTTTTCGAAGATCGAATTACGCCGGTGAGTGTATTGCGATACTTTTTATACTTGATAAAATTATGTTCAGATCTATTAGTTTATTACGTTTTTTGATAGACTGTAAAATTCCTCGTGTAATCCATGGATTTCTGATTTCATATTTACGCTTCTTGCTTTGAACAAGTGGTATATTTTTATCATAGACTTAGTAATAAGTGAATTTATCAATAAACAATTTATAAGCAACATTTGCATCATTTTCTTCCAAAACGTCATTCCAATTCTCATTGGTTAAATCTTCAATCAAAGCTGAAATAGTATTTATATTTTTTTTCCTGTATGTTTTTCTAATCTTTTCTTTATTTACACTAACATCATATTCTGAAGAAATAAAAAAATATTGGCAAATGATCCGTAATATCATAAGTAAAAACTCCACTATTGTTATCATTGCTAAAAGAATTTGTAAATATATTATCGATCACTGTTGCTGACGTGGACGTTATTCTAATAGGTATGTTGATGCAAGGATGAAAAGCATATGAGGAAAGTATATTGAGAAATATGTTTGCATTATTATTGCTATTATGATTCCTTACTTTATTAGAGTTATTATAAGATGGTTTGTTATATAAAATATCTGATAAATCAATATTAAAGTCACCCATTATATAGATTTGTTTATTTTCACGTGATATCGTATCAAGTTCTTTATCAAAATTATCGATAAAATTGCCGATGTTGTTATTAGGGGGTCTGTATAATGTTCCTACTATTATATTTTTACCAAATTTGTTTTCTACTTCAATAAAGAGAGTTTCTATGTCATTAATGTAAATGTCTGATCTTACTTTGTGTTGTAGTTTTGAGTTGATATACATTGCCACACCTCCTCCTCTGCCTCTTCTTCTATCAATATGTACCATGCGATAATTAGGTATATTGTATATGTCTGGGGAATGTGAACTCAGCCAAGTTTCAGAAATACCAATAATTGAAAATGAAAACGTGTTTAAGGAATTTAAAAATGTTTCTTCAGAGTCAAAATTTCTATTAATACTTCTTGAATTAAAATGTACAAGACTGAGATTATTGCACAGTATATCATCATTGTGAAATAACTTATTGACGTTATCATTTGATTCAAAAGCTGATACAAATTCTTGGGAGGTATAATAACTGCAATTTCGAATATCATTCCTGTTATTTATTTGGTCTATTTCATCTAAATTAGAGGTCATTTAAAAAAGTAGGTGACACATGTAAGAACCAAGCGTGAGGGAAATCCCCCATAATATACATTATGGGGGATTTTGATATTGATATTTCTAAATGTGCTTATAAATGCAGTGTTTGTTTTTTACAGGTATTAGATTCATCACAACTCTTACAATTAAGTGATTATAGACCAATATCTGTACTCCCATTTTTTCCCCCAAAATTCTTGAGAAAATTGTTTATAATCGTCTAGAAATCTTTTAACGAAACATGCAAGATTTAATTCTTGCCAGTATGGTTTTAGAAAAAAAATGTATTCACTGAAATGACTCTTGTTGATTTACATAATTATCTAATATGTTCATTGGATAAGAAATTGCATACTGTGAGTTTATTTTTAGATTTAAGCAAAGCCTTTGATTCATTGATCATACAATTATGTTAAAAAAGCTAAAAATATATGGCATACGAGGTACAGTACTGGAATGGTTTGAACATTATTTAAAGAATCGAACTCAGATAACCTTTTACAATGGTGTTTTATCAGACCCAAGAAAGTCAAGTATGGTGGGCCTCAGGGCTCAATTTTAGGACCGTTGTTATTCTTTATTGTATATAAATGATTTGATTAATTGTTCTAATAAACTGAAATTTATTCTTTTTGCTGATGACACCAATATTTTATTTAGTAATGCAAATTTTAATGACTTAAAGAAAACTATGAACGATGAATAGCAATATGTCTCACAATGATTTAATTGTAATAAGTTATCACTCAACACATTGAAGTCCAGTTTCATTTACTTTTAATAGTTAAAAGCGAAAATTTAAGTACAGATGACCTATCCATCAAAATGAATAATGTCACCATAAAACGTGTGCAATCTGCAAATTTCCTAGGGGTTGTTATTGACTAAAATTTTAACATGGAGTGAACATGGTGAAAGAACATTATACGAATCATATCATGTAGAATATCAAGGAATATTGGTGTCATCAGCAAACTGCACCATTTCTTGCCACAGTATATTTTTATTTTACTTTACAACTCGATGATTTTGCCTTATTTAATGTATTGTAACACTGTCTGGGCGAACACATATACCACTAGACTCCTTGGATTGTTGAAATTGCACAAGAAGATTGTTAGAATATGTTGCTTTACTGATTTTAATGCTCCCTCAAAACCACTTTAAAAACTGTATCCTGAAAAGGATATTTCAAAGCTGCAGAGAACTCAAAACTCTGCAGTCCGTCTAGTTTCCCTCACGAAAAAACACAACCATATAACACCTCCTCTGAAACAATAGCACTGGCTCCCCATTAAATTTCGTATACAAATTACAATGTTACTCCTAACATTCAAATCTCTTCACGGACATGCTCCAAAATATCTCTCTGAACTGATCCAGTCATACACTCCCAGTAATTCCCTTCGTTCTGCAAATCAAAATTTCTTAACGGTTAAAAAAGCAACGACTAAACTTTTTGGTGATCATGGTGATAGGTCCTTTCAAGCTCTGCCCCACGTCTTTGGAATACTTTTCCAGCTTCCCTTCGTTGTATCCCAAATATCACATCGTTTAGATCAAATTTAAAGACGCATCTCATGAACAAAGCATATTCAACATAGCCCCATTTACAGTGTCCGTGATATATATATTCTTTTAAATATGATTTCTAATTCTCTTCTGTTTGTATATTTCTTGTGTTCTACATTGTAAAGCGCTTTGATATTGATTTCATGAAAAGCGCTATATAAGACTTAGTTATTATTATTTTTGTTATTTCCTAAATGTATATCAGTTGATCAATATTGTATCGCATAAATGTTTTTTAAACATAATCAAAATAAAGTGCCGTATAATCTTGCCTCTATGATCAAACGTAAAATGTTAAATACACAGTTATAACACTAGAAATCCTGAAAATTATAACGTTGAAGAATGTAAAAATACAGCATCTTCATTTTCTTTTAAATTCAAAGGACCTTGTATTTGGAATTCTCTTCCCCGTAACATCAAACGGATTTCATATTTAAATTCCTTTAAATCTAAGCTGAAAAACTTTCTTTTCAACCATTCAACATTTTAATTTGATTTTTCTCATCATATTTCCTTATTATTATATGTTTATTTTATTAGTACAAGTCTTGAATTTTAAATTTTACTGTCCATAGGGACTGCCTCGACAGAACCTTTGCTTTGTTCTTTTGCAGCTTCCCATTTCATGTTCATTTTTATGCAAGTACTGTAAATAGCCTTGTTCATTCTTAGCCTTTAAAAAAAATAATCTTACTTGCCATTTTTTACGTATCTTTGTATCTTTTTTTTTTCTTTTTGTGTTTTTGTTATTTTTACACGCTCAATGTATTTTACTGGACTTGAATAAATCAATAAATGGATGAATGAAAAAATATGATTTATGAAAAAAAACCTGTGTATATTCACCTGCAAAATTATTAAAAACTTATTACGTCGTTATACGTACATAAGTATGCAAACTATGGATCAATTTCTAGAATAACGTTCTTCCTGGGGAATGATAACCGATGAATATATTAAGTTTAAAATAGATTCATCAACAACTCTGCCAAGAAACCAATAATTTTACCAATTTTTTAAACACATGTGATCGACTATGGGCATTTCATTGCAGTTCCTTATCCTTTGGAACTCCAAAATATTTAACACTTTTTACCATTTGAATATCTGTTTCACGAATGCGTTAGTCTATAAACTCGACACAATTGGCAAGACATATACACTCTAAGATCCAGATAACAGAGTGTGGATTATAATCTAGAAATTACTAGAATAAATCTAAAATATGGTAATACAAAAAAAATCAATTTAAAATGCATCATCCAAATCTCCCCCCCCACACTCTCTCTTTCGGACTTCCTCTCTTTTCATCGTTTATAGCCACTTTCTTCTTTACAGATATGTATATGGCTTCTGCATGGGTGTAGTTCATCAATATCTTAGACCATGAAGCCATTTCTAAAAGTAGCACAGTCGTATATGCATATATTAATCTATTATTTGAAACCTAGCAACAAAGTCTGATGCATAGATAAATCGCGAATGATTGTTATCTCCTCGTACATTTGTTCTTTCTGACATCTATAGTGATATTATTCACAGCACCGTTGGCAATGGAACACTAGTCAAGTGAATACTCCTCATGAGAAGTAGTTTTATAATTATGTCGCAGTGAGTGCAGGTAGATCGCGATCTTCTGAAGATAGGTACAGTATTCTTAGTAAATAGCCATTAAACGGAAGGACGCGGTGCAAGATGGACTTAGATACCGAACGGTGGACAAACGACACTCCATGGACTCGTAAAACATTATCAGATGACCCCTATACATCAGTTCTTTCTCACAAAGGAGATATTTGTGCAGGTGTTTATTTGGTGTTTATTTGTAAGTAGTTATTTACCATTAGTAAGTGAATATGGTATTGCTCTTTGGTATTTTTATATATTGTAAAGATCATTTCGCTTGAATTCTTCAACATTTTATCGGTTTTACTTTCATGTTAATAAGTAATCTAGTTATATTCAAATATTTTCTAATACTATAGAAGTCAAACACATTCCATTCATTTTTTACCATAGAAATTGATGTACATATACATATATGTATATTAAAACGTTTAATCTTAATTTTGAATTGTACAATGAATTTCCTTAGAGAGAAAAACATAACCGAATGAATGAATATTCATGTAACTTTTCTTACAATTCTTCTTATACATTACATTACCTTATGAGTTGTATACAATTTTTTGTTTGTTTGTTTTGTTTATTTATTTGTTAGAGATGAAATATATATATATCTTGAAGAGTCAGTTCTATATTCAAAATTAAGATTTAACGTTTTAAAATGTACCCTTAAATTTATGAAATCTTATCGCCCCAAATTTACATATCTTTCTGTTTGTGTTTTAATGCTTATAATTGGTATCTATATAGGCTTTGACATTGCTCTTTTGACTTCATATTTTACTGTTACGATACTGCAGCAAAAAACAATTTAGATTAATTCTGAATTTGATTCTTTTTTTATTACAGGAAATAGACCACAAGGTAATAAAATAATAAGTTGTCTTGCATATATTGAAGAGTCAGTGCTAAGTAATCCTAATGATATACATATCCAAGTTGGCTGACAAATCCTTTGATTAAAGTCCAAAATGCTGGCGATGGATGATTGGAGTCACTGTAACTAGTTGAAATGTCCGAAGGCGAACTTGACGAAACAATCGATTTCAGCAATCCATGGGTTGTTTATAATATATTCTCTCAAACAGGTTGATGATCTTGATGAGAACTGAGAATTCCTCTTTCAAAATAACTGCAAACAGTTTGTTGATGGTGTGGAAATAATTTCCACAGAAGTTAATTCTGTATTTCACATAAAAGTGAACAATGCTCTGACATGAAAACTAGCGTGAAACTCTGAGTTCTGATCTGATATAATGATGTCCATGTAGAAACTGCCAGCTTATATATATAAATTTCCACTCTTCTGGAAGCTTCTCGTATTCTCCATCTTTCTAGAGCAATCCTAATTTCTAGAAGACTCTTGAATGACTTCAGTGAAATTAACAATGTAAACAACATATAGCTTATCCTATTGTCCTTTTCCCCAGCTGGCAAACATTACACTACCTCATTAAATATGCGTGTACATAGCAATGCTTAACTAACTGACATTCTGGAATATTCTTATTGTACAATGAACTTCCCTAGAGAGAAAAAAATAACTATTAAATGAATGAATATTCATGTATTTTTTTTACAATTCTTCTTATACATTACATTACCTTATAAGCTGTATACAGTTTTTTGGTTTGTTTGTTTTGTTTATTTATTTGTTAGAGATGAAATTTGTAAAATTCGTCAATAGGACATGTACAAATTGAAACAGAACGTTGTCGTTATCCCACAGAAAAGCTCGTGGATTCCGCCTGCTCGTCAACAGTCTATCATGCCCCATCTCTTTTTATTTATAGAGATTGGCTGGTTTCTCTCTCTCTCGAGTCTTTCTTGACCTTGTATACACATAATGTTGATAGCTCTATGGTTGATGAGCTTTACCCCCCTAAGCATCTGAGCCCATATGATCGAGAGATATTTAACACGGCTTTTAAGTTTTTTAAGTCGGGTTTAAGTCAGATTGGTGGCCAGCACATGTCAAAAATAGGCCTACAGGACGCCATGAGAGGGAGATCCACTTTCTTTAAAAAAAAATACCGACAAGCAAAGTAAATAGGAATAAATGACAGAGTCTAATATAATCTCATTTTCAACTTTGTTCACACAATTGTATTGTATTCTTAAAGTGGGCCGATGGGGGGCACCTCCTGGATTTTCCACTAATGATGTCGCTTTCTCCGTACGATCATAATGACCACGCGTTATCATCGGTTACAAGGACGATAATTAGGGCGATACTGTTTCCGGACTGAACAGGTAACCCTGTCCGGAAACCCTGATCCGTATTTTCTTCAGATTTTCCCTAATAAATGTCAAAGCAAGGACGATTTAATTTTCCTAATAACATTACCAATAGGGGAGTCTCTAAACCATTGTATAATGATCATTATAATTAGCCTAAAAGTATATATATAATTAAATATATATAATTATATATATATATATATATATATATATATATATGTGTATATATAGATGATATATATATATAGATGGACTGAAGAACATGAAGCTTACAATGACTTGTGTAGGCCTACAGGAGGCCCTCCTACTCAGAAAATTGAAGTTGAAACAGCAAGTTGTATCCTAGCTAGTCTTGGGTGAAGACCCATTTATTGATCAAAAATTCAATCAAGTTATGCACATGCAGACTGGAAGGTCATATAGTCGGTTAATAATATTGAATACGTTCATGGCATATGAGCCTGGTTATTTCTGGGAACACAGACCAGAAATAAATTTTTAAATGTGTGGTAATTGATCTTTTGAAAGCTGAAGCTTAATTGTATTCATTTTTTTTTTATTATTGTATTTTTGTAATATGAATTAATTGTTAATATCTAATTTTTATGTTTTAAAAACAAGAATTCTAGAATGCTTTAATTCAAGCCTTGTTTACTTCAACAAAATATAAAGGATCCGCGCTTCAAACCTTTTTTTCCATTGTTGCCTGATTATGAGATTATGATTCTTTCCTAATATGTATTCTAATTTGCAATATCAATACACTTTGGTTAATGTGAATATTCATTTTATCGTGGTAAATAACAAGAAGGCAAAATCCCAACTTGAAATGAATATAAATTAACTATTCTCAATATTAATGGCTAGTCACTACAGGGGCGGATCCAGCCTTCGCCAATAAGGGGCGATTTTTTTTTTCAGCCATATTTTCCCCGATCGGCCGCTCGAAGTTGATTTTTGTTTGTTTCTTTGAAGGGGTAGTCCTAATAGTCACTTCTTCGCTTTATTCTTATAAATCAATATAAATATATAATAATCTTATAATCCTCATTTAAATAGTGCGAGCGAGAAGCGCGAGCTTTTTTTAATGTATTTTGTCCTAAAATTTGAACATTCTGGGCAATGTTTGTGATCCTGAACAAGATGTGCATATATGCAACTAAATAATAGTGCGAGCGCGAAAAACGAGCAGAAATTTTTAATATACGTTTTGAACTGATCGAAAAGGTACCTGTTAACGTGGTTAAGGGCTGCTTGCAGTTAGCCAGGAAGGCGTTACACATTTCAACAATTACAGAAGCCCGAGCTAAATTTTTTTGACAGTTCTACCTAAAGAATGGAAATTCTAAGCACTTTTTGTAATTGTGAACAGGATAGATATATGACTAAAGAAATGATGCGAGCGAGAAGCGCGAGCAAAAAAATTCGTGATTTAGACCTAAAAACAGAACACTCTATTCATGTTTTGTAAATCATGAAAAGGATGATTAATTGGGGATCATCCTACATTGGTAATGCGAGCGCAAAGCGCGAGCAGAAAATTTTAGATATTCTGATCTGAGCCTGGATAATGATTTAAATAGAAAACAAGCTTAATAAACATGCGCGCGTTTCAGATTTAGACCTAGAATCTAGGCATTCTAAATACATCTTTATCATGAAAATAAATAAAGCGATTGCGAAGCGCGAGCTTGAAATATTTGATATTTCGATCTGAAAAAGGGTCAATTTAAGCTTTATATTTCAAGAACTATGTAGGAAAATTGTAAGGTGGATATGGATCGCATTAAGAGCTGATATTTTTCATGATTATTACTTTGAGTTTTGATATAGGACCGAGACATCCTAAGGACATTATTTCATCATATGAAAATGATGACCGCGAGATGAAACTTGCCGATATTCCATTCAGAAAAGGGGACAATTTAATTATTAGATTAATATCTCATTTACTAATCTAATAAGCCTAATGAGAGCGCGAAATCTTTTAATATTATGCCTTGAAAACTGGACATTTTAAGAACTTTTGTAATTATGAATAGGATGCATGAGTTAATATATTTTTAACAATTAATTCGAGCGCAAATCGCGAGCTGCAAATTTTTGATAATTAATCTGTCATGAAATGACGATTTTAAGTAGTTTGTTATAATATTAATATTGAGACATACATAACTCACCAATCAAAATGCGAGCGTGCAGCGCTAGCTGATACGTTCTGACAATCAGACCTGAATAGGGATATTTTGAGAACTTTATGGAATACACGAAAATAATAGGTTCCTGACAAATAAAATTTTGCGAGCGCGCAGCGCGAGCATAAAATGTTAATATTCAGACCATAAACTGACATTTTGACGGAGCACTTTTGAAAAATCAATTTGTAAATCAAATAAAAATAATGAAAGTTCAATATCCGAGCTGAAATATGTTTTGTATATTGTCTAGCTCCATATTGAGCAAGATATGTTAATCACCTAACAGGCAATGCGAGCGCGAAGCGGGAGCGAAAATTTTATATAGTGATATGAATTTTTTTTTCTATTTTCCGAGTCTTCCCCTCATGTTATTATATTCATTCGTGTTCTTCCTCTTTTTTTTCTCCTCTCTTTTCTCTTTTTTTTCTTTCTTTCCCCTTTTTTCTTTTTGGTAATAATAATGCATATTAACTAGGCGTTATTCAAGCACTTTTTGAAACCATGAACAAGAATGGGTATCTAACTAAAACAAATAATGAAAATTAGAATCATGAAAAGAGTAATTTGTGCATATTGACTTTAACACTTGAATTTTAAGCCTCATCTTATTGAACAGATAATTTGTTTATCTCAATCAACAGCCATTGGGAGCGCAAAGCGGGAGCGAAATTTTTTATTTTTAGGTCCTATATAATGACCTGAACGATTTGTCTTAGTGACTAATATTGTTGGGAGCCATCAGTGGCTGGATAAGAAATTTTCGAAATATGAAGAGTGAAAAAAAGCTATTTTGGAGCACTTTACAGCATGAGTAGGACGCTTATGATAGCATTTATTATACCCCCAGCACCTTGGTGCCGCCACCTGAATATTCCATAATTAATATGGGATATTATGAGTGTATAATGGCTTTGGATTATGCTATAGAAATAAATGCTTTAATTGCATATTGAAATTACCAATATTTCTTAAAGATAACTTGAAAATGTGATGAATTTTACATTATTTCATTTCGTGATCAAATAAATTTCGAATAACAGGTAGGTATATATACAAAAGATATGTACTGTATATCTTTTGTATATATATATAAGGTTATACCTCAAACCGTCTAAAAAAAGCACCCGAGTCTGACAAACAATAAATATTATGAGAGACGTAACTCCAAAAAGTGTTTTTTTCCATCTCACATAAATTTTGAGGGACATAAAAGTATAGGCACTTCTGATCGTAGAGTATTACCTGCGAATATTTGTTGGACAACCCTACTGGAAAGAACATAGTCCTACAGTGTGTGCCACAGTGTGTTCACAGTGTGGATCACCTTCAGTGTGACTCACAATATATTCACATAGTCGACTATGTGAATACACTGTGAACAGTCACACTGTCGAGGTGTCCACAGTGTGACAATACACTTACACCGTTGAATTTGAGCATTTTAACAGTGTGAATAATATTTTCACATAATCCACTACGTGGACACACTGACTGTGATCACACTGTGTTCTTTCCAGCAGAGAAAAGGGGCACATTTCCCCTATGACCCTCCCCGCCCCGCCCTCCGAATCCGCAACTGGAAAAGGTATGAGGCTAAAAAAAGATGCATTGTTTGTGAAAATCTCACTTCGTCACTTTACACCATTTTTTTATTTTCATCGTTTTTCCTTGAGCAGATTTAACATTTCTCCACGAAAAACTATGGCACATTTGTTATTCATTTATTCATTTTGTACCAAAAAAAAAACAGGTCTGCGTATGTATGCAATACCCGCCCATTGCCTCCGATTACGCCTATATTTGCCAATGCATATAATTAGTATTCATAGTTTATAAAATACATTTGTCTTGGGGATGTTAAATTTCCAGCTGTGCAGAGCTCAGTTCATCTTTATTGACCAATTTAATAAGTTTATTTTATCTCTCTTTATTCTTTTCAGCCCTGATAGCTTGTATCGGCAATGTTTCAGTCATTGTGATCTCGCTACGGAAACGTGATAAATTAAAACCAATTGACCTGTTGACCATCAACCTCGCTGTAGCAGACTTTCTCATCTCTGTTGCCTCGTATCCATTACCAACGATATCAGCTTTTAGACACAAGGTCAGTTATTAAATTCACCTTTTGTCATTGTCCGTTGCCATTAGTCACACTCAGGTGGGGTGGTGTATTATTTTAAGGGGAATTCTGCTATGGTATCTTAAGAAATAGTGATAATGCTTGATGCTCATTAACATTTTTAATCCATAAGCGTAATCAATACCTTTAAATTACACATTTTTAGGACTAATTGATTATTATTGTATGAAATCTGAAAGGTTTAACTTTTCAAGATGAAGGTCGATGTACAATTTCTTCCTCGTACATATCGTACTGAAATAAGTTGCAGTGGACATATTGCTCGAGGAGTGATATCATGAATCGAATTTTATGTTGAAATTGGTCAATAGAGTCAAGCTAAACCATTTCATCCAGATTATAATGGGGTGATTTAATGTCCATTTGCTTGTAAAATTTTACTTGTAGCCTACAACCATAAACACTTAGTTATAAACATTCCTTAATATTGATCGGAATATTTGTAGTTTCATATAATAAAAAGCAAAAGGTAAAAATGGTTTGTGACATTCACTTCTTCGGGACAAAAAAATATGTGCTACCCACAAAATTATATCCATTTATTTTTCGTCCGATTTTGATTTTTTTCACAGTGTTTACTTTAATCTTATTGAAAGTGTGTGTGTGTGTGTGTGTGTATATGCTCGTTATCGAGGGCAAAGGTAGGGTTTGTATATCCCGTTTTTGTCTCGCCTGCATATAGCAATTCGCTTTTCCGACGGTGGCGTCGTCAACATTGAAATCCTAACGAAGATTAAGTTTCTGAAATGTCATCATAACTTAGAAAGTATATATGGACCTACTTTATGAAATTTTGACATAAGGCACTGACGTAAATCCGATCCGAGCAGTGGGGGATGGGAGCAATTATAATGACTTGAAAATTCAAACCCATACCAAGGGCTACATATATACATAACCGTGTACATAATACTGCCATCTTCCAGTCAAAGGCCTATAACGATTTTTTTATGGCTCTATTGCAGTGGAGTTTTTGTAATATAAAGTAATGAATTACAGCTAATATCAATATACGAGCGAGCGAAGTGAGAAAACATTTTTTTAGTTGGAATACAGAATGATGACCAAAATCGTCTTTCAAGGGGTGGTGTGTAATTGTTGGAGAAATCAGCGAATGGGCGTGGTGAACAAGTCTGGCTTAGAAATGTTGATCAGTCAGTTGTTTAAAATGAAATGCATTTACAAAGGATGATAAGGTAAATAAAGAACAAGTAAGAATTGAACAGTCTATTTTGTTCAATGAATCACTTGCTCCCTGGTTTAAGGTGAGATGAGAATTTAAAAAAAAAATGGGATCATGATTATCGAGACTAAGCAGCGGCGTGATGAGCCAAACATTTTTAGGGTGCCAGATATGGCTTATCGGGCAAAATATATATATGGGTTTTTTAAAGTTTTTTTAAGTGAGCGGAGCGAGTACAAATTTCGATATTTTTATTTGAAAAATCCAATACAGATTTTGACATAATATTCAGAAAATAATATGTTTCACCCTTTGAAACTATTTCCCCCTTTCCTTTTATCTTTTTTTTTTTTTTTTTTTTGGGGGGGGGGGGTCGTGAAAAATTGGGAAGGAGAGGGCAAGCGCCACTAGCACACCCCCTCCATATGTAAGCCACTGGGACTAAAGATGCCTTATGAAATGATTATAGGCCATCACAGGCCAAAATATAAACTTAAAAAACCCGTAGAAATAGCACGATGTAAATTAAAAGGAAAATATTTCAGAAAGGAAAGGTTTTGAATATTGCATGGGAGATGATGCAACATCCAGCATTTTGAGCAAACTTCATATTTAAAATATTAATTAGTTGTGGAATTAATGTGATTTAAAGTCTGCTATGAACGGATGAGATTGTAAAGTCTGTGGGAAATAGGCATATTGCTTTCCTTACTTGCCTTCTATAATTTCTATAGTTTCTAAAATTTGGTCAATGTCACCTATCATTGATTTGGTCAATGTCATAAATAACTCATCGTACACTTAACCTGAAGTAAAGGGTATGCCTATAGTTGTTAGTACAAATCATCTCCCGCTTCCATAAAAATGCTAGGATATGACCCCCCCCCCCCGCAACATTCACGCCAGTGTATTCAAAAGATGAATTACTGGTTTTTGTCAAAGTTATAACCATATTTAACAGTCACAGACGGGCATGGTGGCTCAGTGGTAGAGCATCCGCCTCATGAACAGGATGTCGTGGGTTCGATCCCCGGCCGAGTCATACCAAAGACTTATAAAAATGGGACCTTCTGTCTTCTTACTTGGAGCTCAGCATTTAGATTTGAGAAGGGTAATAAATAAATAACATATTATGTTATGCAGGGCCCGCTGGAGGAGCAGTCTTATGATTGAAGTGGCTACCCTGGGTAAATAAAACGTTATTATTATTTAAAAAACTCATAAATTGACGTATTATAACCATACTCTCATGATACAGCGGAGATAACCTAAAACTCATAAATTGACGTATTATAACCATACTCTCATGATACAGCGGAGATAACCTAAGCAATAAGCAAAATGTAGGGATTTGTCATGCCCAAAATCTTGTAAGATTAGATTCGAACGTAGCGACCGCGCGAGAAATTTTGCATTCTTTTGGCACTTTGACTGCATTTAAAGATGAACCAATGCATTCATTTGATGATAAAAAAATATCGTTTCTGTCTTGAAAAGTGGGGGGGGGGGGGGGGATTGTACATTGTACATGCATGCCATCCCCCTTTCCAAAAAGTTTGGGGGTATACCCCCTCCACCATACCCCGGGGATGTACGCTGTAAAAACGCTGTTTAAAATTAAGCCCGTAACTCTAACAACTACTGTTTAAACTTGTTAACAAGTTGTTTAAGAAATGTAAACAATTACAAAAAAGTTTAAACAACTTGTTGTTAGAGTGACAGGCTTAAACAATGTGCATTTTTTACTGTGTACGCCAGTGACATAAGGCTAGTCAATACTGAACATCCTGTCTGAGTTTCTGGTGTGCGTATCATTAACATTTTTTTCTCTCAAGTTGTCAGATCTGACATCTTTCCTTGAATCCGGGGAGTGTTTCATCAACATTTTCATCCGACAAGTTGTCAGATCTGACATCTTGCTCTGATGTTGATTGGCTGAGAGGTACTGTTACTATGGTAACTGTCGGATAAAATGGGACTTGTCGGATAAAACGTCCGACAAGTCCTTTCATGAAACGCTCCCCTGATTGGCTGAGAAGCACCATAATAATGCGGTAACTGTCGGATAAAATGGGACTTGTCGGATAAAACGTCCGACAATTCCTTTCATGAAATGCTCCCCCGTTCACATGACCAAGTTCAAATGTCATTTAGCGTCAGTAAACTTACCAAACTGGTGAATCAACATCAAAATCTTTACCAAGAATAAGTTTTTGAAATGTCATCATAAGTTTACAAGAAAATAGATCTGGTTCATAAAAAAAAAGAATATAAGAGTAATCAAGTATCACTGAACATCCTGCGCGAGTTTCAAGTTATATGATCAATGTCAAAGGTCATTTAGGGTCAATGAATATAGTATTTTGTTCATTATGAATGGCGTTTTTGTTGTTGTAAATAATCATTCAATGTCTGTTGTTTTCAAAGTCAACACTGCTGCTATATTGAACAGTTGAGACTGCCATAGATGCGTTCCATTGTTTTTTTCATTATTAATTCAATTTCATCCAAATATTTAGTTTATTAGACATTGAGCCAGTAAAGCACTTTGAATGTATCAAAAGATTATTCAAAATGAAATAGTTGAAATGTTATTGTGGTACAGATTTTTTTTCTTCAAATTTTAAATTGAACCATGTAAAAACACTAACACGTCCATCATTGCCCATTATGGTACATGCATACCCCTATTTCTATTGTTTTTTTTTTTTTTTTTTTTTGGGGGGGGGTCTAATTTAACAAAAGACATAAGAATATAATAATGTATTCACAACATTAAGAAAATTAATTTATTTTAACATCCATTTTAAAACGGAACAGTGTATCAACCTGCGGTAATAGTAAGTAAATTTGGATGTCTCTCTTTTGCACCCTCCCCATTTCTTTATACTTGCAGTGGTCATTCGGAAGGAATGGGTGTATCTGGTATGGCTTTTCGGGATTCCTATTTGCAGTGGCAAGCATGGCCACGTTGACGGCAATTGCTCTCTTCAGATATTTAAAGCTGTGCAGAGAAAATGTCGGTAAGAACTAAATTGATGACCACCGTGACACCCCCCTTTTTGGGGGTTGTCAAATCTGCAACGTGAGAAGTAATCTGTGACTTTCAAAATATATAACTTTTATGGAAATATATAAAATAATGAGAAAGGGTGTTACATAATACGATTTTAAAGGCGAATTCTTAGATTAGTATCTAATTAGTAAAACAATTAACCCCCTATAAGCTCTATCATTATGTAATAATTATAATACACGTACACGGGCAACTCCAGGATAATTTGATTGGGAGCAAATGAATCAAAGATCAATTATACAGTTATACGACTAAGAGAGAGAGCTGCAAGAAAAAAATTATTTGCGATCAGTTGCAAATTTCTGATGCAAATTTCAAATATACAATTGATATGTAGCTAAAGCAAATTGATTTTCGCAAATTTGCAATTAATTGCTAGACTTATAATTATTTTTAATCCAAACTGACTTGCAATTGATTGCAGGTTTTTCTATCAAATCCCCTTCTGCTAACATGTCTAATACTCTTCTTTCTTATCCTCTTTTTGTTCTCTCTTCTTTTTGAAAAATTATCAGCCTATCCACCCCGTGGTACCTTTTTTTATTTGATACAAACAAAATAAACCCAATCCTTTTTGTAACGCAAATTACAAACGAGGAATAACCGAGACTCAGATAATTCACTTATAATGCAGATGGAGAGAAACGTTTTTGCATATTTTTCCAATTATTTTTAACAACAAGCCAATGTAACCCCATATCACAATAATCCAGTGTAGAGCACTTCTAATTCATTAAATCAATAGGCACAGGCGCAGATACATCATGTTTTAATGATATTTAAAGCAATAGACTTAGTGTGATTCGTGACTTTGTTGCAAAATAAGTTGAGACGATCAAAGCTGAAATTATTCCCATTGCAGTAAACAAATAATGAATGTTTATGAGTGCAAAATTGCACGGTTGATGACGTCATTGCAAAATGGGCTGAATGAACGATATCAAAGAATCAATCAAATCACAAGGATCTATCTAGGTGTCATATAAAATACAATGACAAATATTGTACCCACTATAATAATATATTCCAAGGCAACTGATAATGACTGCAGATTTCATAAATTCTCATTGTCATGTTATTGATTTAGAGAGTTAGAAGGATCAATCCAGACCACTGGCAGATTGTGGCTTAGGTGAACACAAAATTGTAATTCTATCATGGAGAAAATTTTCGAACACCAACCAGATTAAAGTAATGCATAGTTATCAAATATTTATTTGTTGTTTGTATGTCACAATTTATAGTCTGCAAACAAGTATCCCATGCATTTCAGCATTCTAAAACGAATATCTTTGAAGTAAAAATTATAAAAATATCATTATTCGGAACTGATAAAGAGGGGCACAGGGGGAACGTGTCCCTAAAAATCAAATCATGCCCCTTTTTTTTTTGAAAATTTTAAAGGGAAATTTGTTGTTGTTTTATTTTTTCAGCTTTCTTGTGTCATATATTTTGTTAAAGCTAGTCAAGTATTGATATTCATCATCACAACAATGCAAATAAATCAACGTCATATATGTATTCTTAAAGGTTGGTTATTTAATGTCTCTTTTTAAATGATCTCTTTAAATCTATCTCCAGATCAGTATAATTCGCGACCATTTGTCATTAAAGTGATCATCGCTATTTGGGCCTTCTCTTTATTTGTTACAACCCCTCCTCTCTGTGGCTGGAGCAGGTTAGTATCTTCACTTTTCTTTTGGGGCGTATCAAAGTCGACAACAGGGGCGGATCCAGGCAAGGGTTTAGATCCCGACTGGATGGGGGATATATTCCCTAATATTTCAATGGGATGGGCTGTGTTATCACCCCTCTTAATTTACTTTAAGGTCGAACATCATAAAATTTATAATGAATCATCACAAGTATGATCATGATGATAAGGAGTGGGTACAAGATGATAATGATCATTATTATGGTAGCATTGACTGTCGTATATACGCATGATGACCATCTTTTTTTTTGGAATGTTATGTTATTGTTATTGAATGAAACCATTCCTTTCAGAAATTTCATAATTATAGAAGCAGATCATGGATGGAAAGAGAATAAAGTCCAGAATGATGTCAAATAACATGTTCATGATTCTGTATTATATGATATTAACTTTCAAAAATTAACCCCTCCCCCAAAACCAAGCGAAAAGTGTGTGCCTAGCTTATTTTATCTACCTCTACGAGTGTGCCCCATTTATTTTACTACCCTTTTGAAAGTGAACTCATCTTTTTTTAATAGGGTTTATGATATAAAATAAGTGGAGGACATATTAAGAAAGAAATGAGAATTAAAATTGAAAATAGTGTATAAAACGGAAATAATCATTACAATAAAAATTGCTCATTTCATGTAAATTTATCAAATATTTCAGCTCGCTCTTCGCGCTCGCATTATTGATATAGTTATTACATTGAAGAGTATAGATTCTAGTAATTCGTTTGTAGGAATTTTTAGAAGTATACATTAATGCCGAATTCAGTGCCGGCGGCACCATGCACAGGGGGTAACCACCCCTATGAGTAGGGCCTAGTGATAAAGGGGAGAAAGAAGAAGAAAAATAATATATATATATATAATATTTACCTACTTTAAACACGCAACACTCACCCACACACACCCTAACTCACGGACACTTCCACTTTAAAACCTGAGCGGCAGACTGAATCAGACATACACGGTTATTACGGGGTAAACTAACAGTGATGTTTTTCTCTCTTGACAGTGATTCACGTTTATGTAACCACTCATTATTGACAATAATTGTATCTGTAGCCTTGACAGCATAGACGGGAGATGCGCGTATACAAGTTAACATCTGATATTTATCATCATCAGCAGCTGCAGCAGCAGCAGCAGGACGAAAAGAAAAGAGAGAGAAAAAAGTATGGTATTGCAAAAAAAAAGTCTATCGCAACTCTGATAGTGATCCTAAAAGTGCGCCATGATTATTCTACAGGATGGATTTGACGCTCTACGGTAGGCCTATATGTTACATTACTACTAACATAGATTAGATTTATATGGAAGCTTTAAATTGCCGCCCAGATGTAGAGATAATCATCTCGTTTATCACTTAGATAAAATGACCAGGGTCCCGTAACACAAATGTTAGCGTTTAATCGCTAAATGAAATGGCCTATCAGGTTCGCCGTTGCATGTGCAATTCTACATTCTTTCATTTATTTATTTTTTATTTATTTATTTATTCATTTATTTATTAAAATATAATCAGGTACAAAAAATTCAGCATAAAGCTGGGGTTTTTTCATCGATAACCTGATGAAAACAGAAATGCACGATTATAACAATAAACATCGAAGATATACATGTATGTAAATAAAATCATACTAAATCACTATCTAGGCAATGCAGCAACATAAATAAACTAATATATTTACATAAATTATAATAAGAAAATGAATAACATGATAATGTTCTCACAACCGAAAATACAGATGTAAAATACAAATTAAAGTAATGAAATAAACAGTGGCACAAAATGTATAAGATTGAACAAGCAATTAATTAAGAGGAATAGCACATGCTCATATTCGGCAAGAGTGCGTCTTTTCATCTGATCATCTCTCTCACGGGATGTAGACATAACGAGATCCTGGACCTTGTCATCTGATCCTCTCTCCACAGGGTGTAGACATGACGAGATCCGAGATCTTGTCATCTGATCATCTCTCCCACAGGATGTAGACATGAGGATATCCAAGATCTTGTCATCTGATCATCCCTCCAACAGGATATAGACAAGGCGAGATCCAAGATCTTGTTATCTAATTATCTCTCCCACAGGGTGTAGACATGGCGAGATCCGAGATCTTGTCATCTGATCTTCTCTCCCACAAGATAAAGACATGGCCAGATCCAAGATCTTGTTATCTGATCATCTCTCCCACAGGATGTAGACTTGACGAAATCCAAGATACTGTCATCTGATCATCTTTTCCGATAATTAAGGATTGTAGACATAACGAGATGATAATCATTCTATTCACATTTCGGTTCACCTTTTAAGCATAATATCAGATTATATAACATGTACAAACAGCTTATACCGTGTGAGTAAAAAAAAAACACATGATACCTCACAAACCCCCATTTCAGGAAAAGGAATGTCATGAACACATAATTATTATATTTGGCCTGAATACGTTCTCCCAAATAATTTGATACCACACGCCTGTAATATGTGTTAACGCTTGGATGGTCAGGAGGTATTCTTTGCAGTGATGTAAATTTTGACTTGCGCCAAAGTAAGGCATGACTGCAATGAATGAATCCAGATGTCATAATCCTACAAGGGTTGCATTGAAATCCATTTCAAAACACCTTTTCAATAGTTTACATTATAATTGTTTGATTAACACTTTTTACTATCGATTCTCAAGTTAATTTAATTGAAAAGGGATTTGTAAATATGTTTATGACATCGGTGACATCTTGATTCATTCATTGCAGTAATTGCTTATTTTGGCGCAAGTCAAAATTTACATCTCTGCAAGGAATACCTATACTGATTATCCAAGCGTTAACCCATATCACATAAATATGGATTTAAATTGATTGGGAGAAGATAATGATTATGCGTTCACAACATATTTTTTTCCTTAAAATGGGGATTTGTTGCTTAGGTGTCAAGTTTTTTCTCTCTTTACTCACACTACACGGTACATTACAAAAAGTAAGATCGAAAGTAATTAACAGATTGCTGTTTTGAAATTCAAAACGTTTATTTAAAATTCAATTGTATAATGGTATACTGTGTACAGACGCATATAGATGTGTTTCATTGTCACGAAGAAGAAAAGGAATATGTGGTCGCCTAACAAACTGACATTTGTTTTTCTTCTGGCAGAAGCCACGACAGATTCATATGGTATATAGCAATAATCAGCAGTATGTGTAAAAGGATATTAATAACAATATATGTATACACCTAAAACCCACGACACAATCTAAAAACAATTCATTCAAATTTGAATAAATATCTATTCAGAGGGCAATTTGTTAGAATTTTTATAAGAAATAACAGATGTTTGTCTATAAAGTCTATTTGTTTAAAATAATTTTGGTAGAAATTAAATCAAGTACCCTCGCCTATTGGAAAGGGTATCTATCTAAATTCATGTAGATTGTTTTTTAAGTTCACAGGACAGGTATATAGGCCGAGAATCGTGTCCTTTTGTATCCAGTAAATATTGAAATACTATGAGCCCTTGTTACTGGAAACTGAATGAATAAGATTATGCGGTATGCATGATAATTCCTTAAATGTAATGAACTATTATTCCCTTTCTTTTACTCTACCTCACATCATCAGCTACGTTCCCGAGCCCTACCGCTTATCCTGCACGATAAACTTTGCTGACACGAGTTCGGCATCTCTATCGTATACCTATTTCACAATCATTGCCGTATTCCTCGCTCCCCTGGGCGTCATCGTAGCTTGTTACGTCGCCATAGCAAGGAAAATGATCCACCACAATAGGAGAATCAATGTCATACGTAATGCTGGAAGGATACTAGAAGTACGTCTACTGAAGGTGAGGTTGAAGGATAAGTGCCATGTTGTCTGATATAAGATGGTTCTTCTCTGATGATATAATACTGTGATTTAACCTTATTCGGTTTCTCGGGTAATGCTTTCTATCAATAAAGGGAGTTATTTCTTTTACATAAAAGGCGATGAGAATCGTAACTAACTATCTCTCTTCCTCTCTCCTCTCTTATCATTCTCACTCTGGACCATCGTTCTCTTCATTGAACTTTTTATATATCATGGATTAACATAAACAAAATCTCTTGCCTAATTCCTTATGAATTATTTCCTATATACATCTGGCTATGCTCATATTACAAGAAATGCTCGGAATATCCACATCACACGGCGCAATTATCTTTAAAAACAGCATATATAAAGGACCAGTGGTTTGGAACTGAATCCCTTCTCATATTCAGCGGAGCTCTAAATATTATGTTGTTGTTTTTATCTCTCGTTTGACCTCTTAAGGAGAAATAATGAAATTTGAAATAAAAATCCAGTTAAGGGTGATTCCATACGTGTCGTACGGGACATTTAGAGAACATTTGACAGTTTTTTTTAATAAGAAAAACAAAAAATATTCCAGTAACTAAAGGTGATCATCAAGTACTACCAGAGTGTTAGGAAAACCAAGACTTAACATGACTTGAATTCACATCCTGTATAATTCAGATTTAAAGTAGTAATGTGTCGTACGGACGCAGAAAAAGTGGCTTTTTTAGAAACCTCAAGTTTGTACTCTAAAGTCTGTGAGTTGGACAGATAATTTTCATAGAAACTGAACTCAAATTGATATTTAATTACCCAAGAACAAACAAATCTATGAAAGAAAGCAAAATAAACATTCATGAATAAATAAAGCAAATTACAATTTTCGAGAACATTGTGGCGTACGTGACACTCAAAATGTGTCGTACGGGACATCTCTAAATTGAAGCCAAACTTTCTTACTTTATGTCTCTTTGACTTCTTCATCACTTTATTTGGCTGATGATAATGATAATCCTATCAAACTAAAGACATTCATTATGTTAGAAACCGCTCTTGGCTGAATATTTCTGTCAATATATCAAAAACAAAATAATGTGTCGTACGGGACACTTGTGTGTCATACGGGACACTTGTGTGTTGAACAGGCACTTGCGTGTTGTACTGGACAGCCTGAATAAAACAATGAACTTTTTATCAATCAGAAGGGGAACATTGCCCCTAAATTCTTCCTTTTTAATGAAAAGCCTTTTAATAAGTAGTCATTCAGGACAATATAATTAAGTAACCTTTTTTTTACAATTTGAAAAAAGTAAGGAGTTTTAATACTGTATATAAAAAAATAAGTGATCATCAAGGGAAGTCCAAATAGATGATTGATATGTAAATATTTTTTTTACATCTTATAATAATTTCACATTAGAATGCAAAAGGAAGTCATCTTCCAGGCTTCCAGGTTTTCTTTTCATGCTCAATGACAAAGAAATTAACCTGCTCTGACCAGTGAAAATCACCAGTTTAGCTGAAGGGATTCACAAAAGAATACGCCTACATGACGTCAATTAAAATGGTTAGAATCACCTATTTCATGTTCTATGGAGATAAAAAAAAAAAAGAACTTTTTTAGTTCACTTTATGTCAAATCAATTACTCAAATTAAAATAGGCCTACTATTTATAGTTTCTGAATCAAAATCCTGCAATTAAATGCAGTATATATTGTGTGTCGTACGGGACATGTCCCGTACGACACACACTGTGTCTTTCGGGACAACTTTTAATAGGACAATTATTGAAAAATGAAAGGCAGTAATTAGATCCTTATGGGATAAATCGATCACCCATAGGTCAAAGATAGAGAAACTGATATTGTGAAATTGCATCATAAAAAATAAAATTGTAGGAAAAACTTTTGTATTTTCATGTGTCGTACGGGACATTGCCAAAAATAGGTTCGGAAAAATCAGGGCTGCCCCTATTATGGATCATGAAAATGTTGTAGATATTATTTGGAACCATCAATGATACATTTTTCCATTGACCTGCAATATTTTAAATCTTCTCTTGCTTTGCCAATGATCGTTTCAGGCAGTGTTTGTATACTTGACTATTTAATTAGCAAAATTATTGAAAATTGAAAAATCTATCGTGTCCCCCCATAAAACTATATCTGACTTCACTTTTTGTTAAAACTCATAATTTTCATAAAATTTAGGTATCATAGTAAAGTATTATAATACTTATGACTTTTTGAAAGCAAGTTGAAATTTATGATATTTTTGAAGTTCTAGTGTGGAATCGCCCTTAATCGGTGAAACATCGTTTATGATAAGTCCTTGTTTAAAGCATCCAACGAAAAAAAATCATCCAAACTACATTAAAGAAAAATAATTTTATATGGTATTTATTCCTACTTTAACAAATACTAAAGTCGATACACGTGACAGGGCCACAGGGATTGAAAAATTAGGAACGGAATTTATTTATTTTAGCTTAATAATGTCCTGTAAAAGGCATGCTTGGTAAATTTGAAGTATAATCCCAGAATTAGCTTATTTGTTTCTGGAAAAATAATTCTTGACAATTGGGGACTAACCATGTCGACATTGTAGCGTAACTGATCGATGAAAAGCCTCTTGATTTTTTGATAAATTATTGAAAACTAAATGGATAATTAGGCCTACTCAAGTGATGTTTTAACCACAATGACGGTGGCGTGAAATTTACATGCTGTCATGAATTTTGCACTTCTTACTGGCGAAATTTCGTTTATTTAGTATAACATTCAAGCAACAGATGAATATTTTATTTAGTATTAATACTTTTGTACCAATCGTGTACTTGCTTGCCACCCCAACCCTCCGTTATGACAGGCCGCTCATGCCTTTCCAGATCACTGCTGCTGATTTCGCAGATCGATCTACACAACGATTTGTTCATATAGCAAGGATTATATATTCGCACTTCAGCTTTTATTCATGGCCTTAGGGTTGTGCATATTAACCATTTTTACTTTATGTGGAGTTCGTATCATTGGTAAAAATACAGTTTTGTTTTACTTCTTATTATAGAAAAAAAACTTGCAGATCTCCTTCCAAATGAAAATAGATTACGATCTTTTCAGTCTATAAAAGCTGATTAAGGTTTCATATCATATGTTTTTGAGAATCATCACTATTGTCAGGTTTTACGTATTGAATATATTATAATATTTTCATCATCCGCTATCGAGTTGTTTTGATTCGGAAGAAAAGATCTTTGGTTCAAAGATATTTTTTCAAGGCTACCTCAGGATGTCCAGCAAAGGAATCTCATCTTTTTTTTTCTTTTAAGTCGTTACCATTGCTTGGTATCTTTGATTTGTAATCATTGTAATGATGATGATGATAATAATAATAATAATAACAATGATAATAATAATAATAATAATAATAACAATAACAATAATAACAATAACAATAATAACAATAACAATAATAGCAATAATAATAATAACAATAATAATAGGAAGAAGAAGACGCTTCGGAACGCAAAATGAGTATTTCGTTTTTTGTATTGAAAAGTAACGCATACAGCAGAATGTTAAACGGAATATGATAATGTAAAGATAACACTAACTTCATTCTATATGAACCTTCCAATAGTTGTTTAAACAGTTAAAGATCTCAAACAACGAAGGTATCGGGAACTTTTGATATTTAATTCTAAGTAAATTAAGCATGGTTATTTAAAGCTTTTAAACAACTACTCAAAGGTTCATACATTGAACAGCGTTGTATGAAATTTAAAAAGCGTTATACTGTATATAGTTATTGGCCCCTACGTATCAAAAAATATGACCGACCCTCAGCAGATTTGTTTTCATGAACCTGTGATACTTCAGAGGATAATCGAAATAATTTGCAGGAAGATTAAAAGTTTATTTGTTTAAATGTCAAAGCACAAGTCTCTGTACTATTTTCACTATGCATGTGAAAACTTGATCAATCCTGGTACATGCAATCGATATATAGAAGAAAATATATTCTTTGATAATTAAGAACAGGGGTGGCATCATGAGCTATCTTAATAAAGAGGGTAGGGGCGAGAAGCCGTGAGATGACCTAATATGTGTCGTCAAACTATTTTCATTTCAATGACAAGAGAGTTACACGATGCCGCCCCTGGTTAAACAAAATAAACGGGAATATTTGGGTTTGGGCCTACAACATGCCCCCTTCTTTTGTTGCTTAGCAAGTTTTCTTCATTATTTTAATGTTTGTATCATTCCACAGCTATTTCCTTTTCTCTAAATCCCCACCTAACTTCTCTCCCGCTCTCTCTCTTTCTATCATGCAGACTGCCTGTGCAATCACATCGGCTTACATATTATCTTGGACACCCTACACCATTATTGCCGTTTGGGTCACTTTCAGACCAGTTACTCAGATTCCAGCAGCATTTCGTATCCTGCCCGCCTTCTGCGCCAAAACCTCGTCCGTTTACAATCCCATCATCTACTGTATCTTCAACAAGTCTTTCCGCCAGGAAGTCAATTCCTTTGTGTGTTGTTGTGCCTGCCAGTGTTATAAAATAAGCGTAAATCTTGATATGAACAGCCACGCCCAACGCCAATTCCGACGAATAGAGTCCAAAAGAGGCAGAAACATCACTTCTAGGCAGCGACCTTTGATGATCTACTCCAGCCCGTCCAGGTGGCATCGTGACTTATATGAATTATGGAGAAAAAGAATTATCCTCGTTTTGAATTGTAATTGTAAAAACAATGATTCCGTGGAGAATATCAACGTCACCTTCAGGAGGGACAATGACATGGGGGAACTGAATATCTCGACGGCGGAAGTGCACTGTCTAGAACTGAACACGGCCATGACGCGAGGCAAACCAACAGTACTGCCTGTCTTGGACGAAGTGCCATCAGAAACAGCGCATTGTTCCTCTCACCTACCAGGCTCACTTGATGGTTCTCTCATACAATACCACCCTCAACCATGCCAACCGAGTACATCGACCCCCGCCGATGAGTTCTTAAACCCATCAGGTTTAGTTTCTCGGAATAGATGTGTCATCATGGTGAGACCAACCATTGAAGAGGAATTGTCTTCAGATTTTTGAAAATAGTACTAATGTCCAATGACATTTTTTTCTTATGAGGTGTACGTCAATGCATAGACATATTGGGTGTTGCAAGAACGTTGAGTTGCAATTGCAAATCAAATGGCAAATTTGTAGCTGATCCCGATCGATTGCAAGTAGCAATCAATCGCCAATTCGCGTTACTTAAGGCCCGGCACACTGGCCGGTGGGCACAAAGCGTATTCACAAAGGACCCAGCGGACGAGCAGAATTTCGGGGGTGGTTCCATTCGTTTTCTTCCGCTCCAGAAATGGACAAAATTCCAAAATTAGCGGGGGAAATGCGAAAAAAAAAACGAACGTGGTAATGATTTATGTAGCGCCCCCGGGGGGAGGGGCACTCGACCAAAAAAGTAGTAGGCCTGTGCCGCGGGCGAGACAAAAAACGGGGGCCTTGGAGCGGGCTTATTGTAAAAAGGAGGGTCCTCGGAACGGGCTTCGGAACTACAAATGTTTGTGAAAACGGGGGTCCTTGGAACGGGTCGCCTTCGCGTGCATGAGTGCGTATTCATCCCTATGGAACGGGCATACGTGCACCAGGCGGCACGGGCGCCGGGTGCGCGAGCGCAGAGGCGATGGTCGGACAGCGCTTTGCGGCCGCTTTTCACCAAAATTGCGGCTCATCGTAGCAGATCAATGCGGCCGGAACGGCGTAACGAAAAATATGCGAAGCTTTGGAGCGGATTTCTTTCTTCTTTTTCCTCGATAAGAAGAAAATGCTTTGCTTTGGAGCGACTTTCTTTTTTCTTTGTCTCAATAAGACAAAAATGCTATGCCTTGGAACGGAAATTTGGGTGTAAAAATGGGGGTCCCCTCCGCGGCACATACCCACTATGCATTATATACTGAGTGCCCCCCCCCCCGGGGGGCACTTCCATTGACGAGTGGATACCATGCGCGACCATGGGGTCTCGAAAAGCACCCTAAATATATACGTATTTTCCATATTCTGAAAATGCACCCCTTCACAAGTATTGGCGTCTGAAATCCTACCCTTAACAAGTATTGGAAACAAAACGATACTCTTGGTAAGTATTCCCTGAAATGAACCTCTAAACAAGTACAGCGATATTTTATTGTTATGTCACGGGTCCGTCGGTCGTCGGTTCGACCTTTACACGTACGGCCCCAGCTTCCACACCTCGCTCAAATCGGACTCTAAACACGTAGTGTTGAGGCAAAAAGGACATCCTTTATCAAACATTTTAATTTTGTTTTATCATCCCCGCAAATTTGACCCAAAACACGTAGCTTTCCTAGCAAAATAGATACCTTTTTTCATTATTTTTGTGTTTTTGACACCCTTATCACGTACGCAACGTGCCCTATCTTGAAAAAGACATCCTTTTTACGTGTTTTTTTTTGGTCGCGCATGGTATCCACTCGTCAATGTAAGTGCCCCCCCCCCCCCCGCGGGTGTAGCGCGGATATTAAATTGATGTTCATTGAAAACATATAGCGGAAAAACGGATGGAAGTGGATGACAGCTCCGAAGAGGCTACCGAGGGTTTTGAATACTACGAGGTGCGCTTACATCCTTTCTATTTCCGCGCTACTAACGATACGTTCCATGTACATTATCTTTCCTCCCTCTTTCCATTGTTCAGCTGCAGTGGATTTGAGATGCGAGGAAGCCCAGAGGATGCAGAGAGGACACAGCTAACGTTAACGGATGATAACGAACATGGAACGTTTGTCGCTCGTATTATATGTTGCCGCTTTACGTCGTAAACGGTGGAAAGTTCATCCGTTATAAAAGTTTTGTGCAGCTCAAAACTTTTTGCGCGAATGAAATCACAGTAGACAATGCTCGATGGATAGACCGTATAAATCACTATGCAATGAATACACAACGGATGCATAGCGGTTCCGTTTTACATCTTCTTTGTATCCGTAAGTGCAGTTGGACCGGGCCTTAAGCAGGCGTGCGATCAAAATGCAAATTGCAGCTGATTCGCAGACGATCTGCACTATTTTGCATGAACAAAACATGCTAGACTATAAGGCAATTTAATGGAGGATTTAACGTAACTTGCGTTCAAGTGCAAAATTTGCGATTAATCAGAATTAGACTTGAGCTTGATTTTGGGAATTGGCGCTCGATTTGCAATCAAACGCAGGTACAAGCGTGCGTTTCATTTTTCAAGGTGATTAAATCTGTTCCCATGGTTGCTCTTCCTTACTTCAGCAGAAACCCTACATGGTACTTTGTACTAATTATCCTTAAAGTCCTCCACCAAGTAGTTTATTCACCTTAATTTGAGGTTTCTAGTCATCACCAGCTGAATGTATTTTATATGTTTTCTTTCCCATGCCAATATTTCCAAAGTTTAATATACAAGCAAAACTAATAGCTTCGTGAAGTAATGACATTAGCATAAGTAGGAGTATGCATATAATCTGTATTAAAAATATGAACAGTTAAGTGTCTGGTACAAGGAGAACATCCGGAAGGATGAGCCAATTAAGCTTGTGATCTGCGTATCATAATAAAACAAATAAACAATGCAGTAAAAGAAACCCAAATATATGAATTAAAATACACTACTCACACACAGACCCTCGCACACTCCACACACATTCTCTCTCTGTCCCTGCTGTGTTTATACTGAGGTATATATTTTGTTATGTAATAATGTATTATTTGCTTTGTCGTGAAAGTGTTTGTTTGCACCTTGTTAATTCTGAAACAGAAATAAAATCCAGTCTAATAATCTATTATTTCAGATTATTTTCTGTATTCATATTTAAATTTCTACAAACACATTTAGTAATAGTAAAGCACTGACTGCCACCAAGCTCTGATTTCGCCATTTTCTTTCTGTTCTTGTGGCTATACCAAAAACTCTGCGATTTTCCTATAATCTATTTTAAACCCCAATAACTTTTTAGTTTTCCCATGAAACTGGCGGCATCACAGGTTGCGATCAAAGGCTACAGTGCACCTGTGTATTCGTTCGTACTTCTTTAGAAATTTAAAGCTAAATGAATTGGAATATTAATGGATTTAAAATGCTTATCAATCAAATCTTTGTACCTTAAATTATCACTTGATATAATTTCCAAATTACTACTCTTGGTAGGTTCCTGATCATTATCATGATTTAACCCAGCTTCCTCATTACATGGTCGGAAATATTTTCAATACTTTCAAAGGCATCAGATCAGTCAGGGGTGGCGGCACGTATTTTTGTTTGGGGGGACGGGCAAAGCCAAAAAGGGCACTTATATGCCAAAAAGGGCATTTTGGTACAAACGGACATTTTCACCATGAAATTATCATCCGTGCGAAGAAGTTGTGTGTTTTGTAGTAATTAACTTGAGCAAATTTTTTTAAAAGTGATTTCTGAATTATAAGATATATATTAAGGTTTTATTTTTTAGCGAGTGAGCGGTTTGGAAAAATTGTAAAATCTTAAGTTTTAAAACTTGCTTTTGAATCAATTATGGACCTAATTACTATTAAAAGGGCGTTCTTGTGAGATATCGCGAGTCACGAGCTCAAACTTTTGGAAATTTCATGTAATAAGACATGAAAAGTAAACATTCCTAGTTTTTGTAATCATGAAAAAGGATGTAAATCTAACTAAAGAATTAACGCGAGCTGAATTTTTTTTTAATATACTGACCAGAAAAGGAATCTTTTAAAGACTGCATTTAGCGACTAATAATATACGGGCTAAATATCTCACCAATCGAATAATGCGAACGCGAAGCGCGAGCAAAAAAAATTGTGATATTGTAACCAGATCCAGAACACTTACACTGGACATTCTAGGCATTTTATTTAACCAGGAATAACATTACTACCTTAATAAACAATAATTGGTGCGAGCGCGAAACATAAGCCAAAAATGTAACATTCTAAGTATATTTGTATGGACAGGATGAGTATCTTACTGAACAATTATTGATGCGAAACGCGAGCCAGAAAATTGTGATTTTCTCACCTGAAAAGTGTATTTTCTAAGCACTGTTTGTAACCAGGAACAGAATGAGTACCTTAATAAACAATAATTGATGCGAGCGCAAAACGTGAGCCAAAAATGTGTGATATTCCAACCTGAAAACTCGACATTCTATGCATTTTGTAACCAAAAACAAGAAAAATACCTTATACTAAACAATAATTGATGCGAGAGCCAATTTTTTTTAATTTTCTATCCTAAAATGTATTATATTTTACTTCAAAAAGGGTATTTCATTTTGAAAAAGGGCACATTTCCTACGGAGAATTTCGGGGGGGGGGGCACTTTCCCCCTGCCCCCCCCCCCCCGTTCCCCCGCCCCTGATATCACTAGTGTTGAGGCAAGATCTGACAATAGAAAGTTATAAATCAATTAAGTTTTATGGGAAAGAAAACTCGGTCCGGAGAAAACTATATCTTTATCGACAATTTTTCCCCCAACGTAGTTTAAATCAATCGCTAATGGATTTTCCCCAGATGAGGATCAGTGCAAATCACTTTCCGGAAATATTTTGAACAGACAAGTGATTCAGATAATGATGATAATATCGGAAGTTATATACAAGTTCTAGAGAAGTTAATGGGGAAATCAAGGATCCGGTGACGCAGTAATAGATCTTGCTATTCTTATTATCAGAGCATTCGCATGTGAATTGAGTGTTACTAAAAATAGGATCCCGGGGGGGCCACTTACATTAACGAGTGGATACCATGCGCGACCAAAAAATACGTAAAAAGGATGTCTTTTTCAAGATAGGGCACGTTACGTACGTAACGTGATAAGGATGTCAAAAACACTAAAATAATGAAAAAAGGGTATCTATTTTCGCTAGGAAAGCTACGTGTTTAGGGTCAAATTTGCGAGGGTGTAAAAAATTAAGACTAAAATGTTTTATAAAGGATGTACTTTTGCCCCAAGAGTCAACACTACGTGTTTTAGAGCACGATTTGGGCGAGATATGGGAGGTGCATGCATGGGGCTGTACTAAACCCAATGATGTGGGTGAAGGTAGGCCGACGACCGACGTCCGTGACATAATGAAAATATCGCTGTACTTGTTTAGTTGATTATAAACTGCCCTTGTTTAGGGGGTCAATTCAGGGAATTTTGTTTCCAATACTTGTTAAGGGTATGGTTTCACACGCTAATACTTGTTAAGGGGTGCATTTTCAGAAAATGGAAAATACGTGTTTAGGGTGCTTTTCGATACCCCATGGTCGCGCATGGTATCCACTCGTCAATGGAAGTGGCCCCCCGGGAATAGGATACTCAATGTAATTTTTTTTAGACAAGGAATTGTACCTTCACATTTGAAATCCGGTTAGGTATATAAATACACCCAGTGCACTATATACATCAATAATTTACGTCTGACAGTTAAACTTCACATTTTGCTCCCTCATCTCGCTGAATTTTTTATGGCTCCGGCAAACCATGGCTATTGAAAGACATTGAGAAACAAATTGATTTATATCATTTCGGTAACAGACCAGGATTGTCAACATCACGATCTCTTTGGTCTACAAGAACATCATCTCTATGACAATGCAGAATATAACCAGGGATCATGAATTGGATTGTAATTTTGTTTGATATCAAACGATGTACTTTATTATAATGAAACTCTATCTGACATCAAAGTTAGTCATGCCTCCGGTGTACCCCAAGGGACACGGCTTAGCCCAATATTCGCACTGCACAGCATGGACCTATAGGTCCATGGTTACAGTCAGTAATGAATAATTAGTGCAATACTGGTCGTAATCAATTATGTCACTCAATCATTCAACGCGTTTTACCTTACAATTCTATCCCTTCTTTATCGGGGTTCTTGCCATTAATGACGCGCCTTTCGTGCAAAGAGTATCAAACTTCTTGGAGTTGTTATTCAATCTGATTTAACATGGAATTTACATGTCGATGGTTTTATGGTGCAATAAAAAAGTGTATATGTTAATGAGACTGAACATTTTCAATTTACCTAATTTGGTTTTGGTTCCAATGTGGGTTATATATGACTTATTTCAGAATGTTGTGCTCCAGTGTCCACCGCAGTCTGACATTAAAGCAGCATTATTGAAACTGAGAACATGAAAGAGTATCACAAATGCATGTCAGGTATGTAATTTACCAACACTTGAGGAGAGAAGACGCACTGGCACTGTGTAAAAAAATAAATGGCAAAGTTACTTTCAAATCATCCTGTGTAAGACACGGCTACCTAAAAAATAAAACCACCAAAAACATGCCAACATATCTCTTCATCTTTAAAACACTCTATTGAACAATTTCAAACAAGAACAACAGGATTTAGAAATAGTGCATTGTCTTTTTTAGTTGACATACTAAAAAAAGTTGAGTGTGTCGACTAAGACAATAGTCACTCTCCCCCTCACCATAAAAAATTATGCACAAAGTGCCAGCCTCCTCTTCTTCAAGTAGGCTGTTTTATATGAGGCGCCGAATGTACCAATATTATATAGAACAATTATTTGTTATATAATCATTATTTATTAAATAATAACTATTATTTATATATAATTTACATTTTATTTGTAAATAACTACTATTATATAAAATATCATTTCTAATTATTTATATATAATTCCAAGTAATACTTCATTATTTGTAAATAATAATAGTTCGACATTCCATTATTTATAAATAATGATTATTTGTTTTTCATTATTTATAAATAATGATTATTTGTTTTTCATTATTTATAAATAATGATTATTTGTTTTTCATTATTTACAAATAATGATTATTTGTTTTTCATTATTTATAAATAATGATTATTTGTTTTTCATTATTTATAAATAATGATTATTTGTTTTTCATTATTTACAAATAATGATAATTTTTTTTTTCATTATTTATAAATAATGATTATTTGTTTTTCATTATTTATAAATAATTTGTTGAGTTTTCCATTATTTATAAATAATGATTATTTGTTAAATAATGAAAACGTCTACTTCATTATTTATAAATAATTTTTTCGAGTGCACCATTATTCTCATTATTTATAAATAATCATTATTTAATGTTCGAGTTTTCCATTATTTATAAATAAAGATTATTTGTTAAATAATGAAATATCTACTTCATTATTTATAAATAATAATTTTGTTTCAATATCCCATTATTTATAAATAATCATTATTTATAAACAATTTTAACAGTTTGCAATTATATACAAATAATAATTATTTATATACAAATAACCATTATTTATTAAATAATGCCATTATTTATTAAATAATGCCATTATTTATTAAATAATGAAAAACTCGCTATAACATGCAAATGTGGGACCGCCCATGATATGAATATTCATGATGCGATTTCCTTTTTCGTGATTTTTCTTCAAAATTTTTTGTCCATTTCCTCTTCATAATGACATTTCTTGAAGCAATTTTCTAGGGATATGGTCTGATTGTAATATTCTTCATTTTCTATATAACTTCGTCTTCGTAGAAATATCAAAAAGTGTAATTTTATACGATTTTTCCTACAGTTCACAATCCCCATAGGCGCGCGTGTATCGTAGGGACAACCGGTGAATCGACGGAGTGCTCTTCATCGAAATACTACGTTGGTTGGTCCCCGGAAGTGGCGGGCGGAATTTAGCCCGAATCCTCGATGGAAGTCGATCAAGTGCATATGAGCTGAGAGAGTGAAATATCAGTGTACTTGTACAGGCTCTTCTACTTTTTATAAATATTTCTTGTTGCTTTTTTTGTTAAGTTAATTTTTCCTGGTGTAGAGATAGTTTCAGTTCTAATAATGCACTTCAAATACATTTTGGAGTGTCTGTTTGAGGCGTTTGGGGCGATTTCACCCTGGCCCCAAAATGCTCGCAACGACAATACGGGGGCATGATGACCCCTAAATTTTTAAAAACTTATTTTTCTATTGAAAATTATCACAAAATTCACCAAAAGTGTGCACGAAAGCCTTTGTATTTCACTTTTAAAACTGCAAAAAGTGCCCAAATGACAAGCTTGGTCGCTTCGCTGTGTCGCTTTCAACTTGAGAACGTTTACGCGTCTGCTTCCCCCCCCCCCCCTCTCCTCCGAAAGAAATTCTGTATACGGCCATGCTCTAAAGAGCCTGGCACATTGATTTATGTATACTTTCATTTTCATTATTTTTATCTCATTATCAACATGGCCTTACGCAGAATTTTTTCCAGGGGGGCCGGGGCCGGAGCATGACGCGCGTAAACTTTCTCAAAAAAATCTTGAAAGCGAGACAGCCACGGGACCAAGCCCAAATGACAAGCTTGGTCGCTTCGCTGTCTCGCTTTCAACTTGAGAAAGTTTACGCGTCTGCTCCCCCCCCCCCCCCTCCTCCGAAAGAAATTCTGTATACGGCCATGCTCTAAAGAGCCTGGCACATTGATTTATGTATACTTCATTTTCATTATTTTTATCTCATTATCATCATGGCCTTACGCAGAATTTTTTCCGGGGGGGGGGGGGTGGGGGAGCAGGACGCGCGTAAACTTTCTCATAAAAATCTTTCTCAAAAAAGCGACCAAGCTTGTCATTTGAGCTTGGTCGCGTCGCTGTCTCGCTTTCAAGATTTTTTTGAGAAACTTTACGCGCGTCCTAGCTGCTACCCCCCCCCCCCCCCCCCGGTAAAAATTCTGTGTAAGGCCATGATGATAATGTGATAAAAATAATGAAAATGAAAAGTACATATAAATCAATGTGCCATATGCTCTTTTGAGCATGGCCGTTCACAGAATTTCTTTCGGGGGGTGGGGGCAGACGCGCGTAAACGTTCTCAAGTTGAAAGCGAGACAGCGAAGCGACCAAGCTTGTCATTTGGGCTTGGTCCCGTGGCTGTCTCGCTTTCAAGATTTTTTTGAGAAAGTTTACGCGAGTCATGCTCCGGCCCCGGCCCCCCTGGAAGAAATTCTGCGTAAGGCCATGTTGATAATGAGATAAAAGTAATGAAAATTAAAGTATACATAAATCAATGTGCCATGCTCTTTAGAGCATGGCCGTATACAGAATTTCTTTCGGAGGGGGGGGGGGGGCCGGAAGCAGACGCGTAAACGTTCTCAAGTTGAAAGCGACACAGCGAAGCGACCAAGCAATTGTCATTTGGGCACTTTTTGCAGTTTTAAAAGTGAAATACAAAGGCTTTCGTGCACACTTTTGGTGAATTTTGTGATAATTTTCAATAGAAAAATAAGTTTTTAAAAATTTAGGGGTCATCATGCATGCCCCCGTATTGTCGTTGCGAGCATTTTGGGGCCAGGGTGAAATCGCCCCAAACGCCTCAAACAGACACTCCAAAATGTATTTGAAGTGCATTATTACTATTATTAGAACTGAAACTTATCTCTACACCAGGAAAAATTAACTTAACAAAAAAAGCAACAAGAAATATTTATAAAAAGTAGAAGGGCCTGTACAAGTACACTGATATTTCACTCTCTCAGCTCATATGCACTTGATCGACTTCCATCGAGGATTCGGGCTAAATTCCGCCCGCCACTTCCGGGGACCAACCAACGTAGTATTTCGATGAAGAGCACTCCGTCGATTCACCGGTTGTCCCTACGATACACGCGCGCCTATGGGGATTGTGAACTGTAGGAAAAATCGTATAAAATTACACTTTTTGATATTTCTACGAAGACGAAGTTATATAGAAAATGAAGAATATTACAATCAGACCATATCCCTAGAAAATTGCTTCAAGAAATGTCATTATGAAGAGGAAATGGACAAAAAAATTTGAAGAAAAATCACGAAAAAGGAAATCGCATCATGAATATTCATATCATGGGCGGTCCCACATTTGCATGTTATAGCGAGTTTTCCATTATTTAATAAATAATGGCATTATTTAATAAATAATGGCATTATTTAATAAATAATGGTTATTTGTATATAAATAATTATTATTTGTATATAATGGCAAACTGTAAAAATTGTTTATAAATAATGATTATTTACAAATAATGGGATATTGAAACAAAATTATTATTTATAAATAATGAAGTAGATATTTCATTATTTAACAAATAATCTTTATTTATAAATAATGGAAAACTCGAACATTAAATAATGATTATTTATAAATAATGAGAATAATGGTGCACTCGAAAAAATTATTTATAAATAATGAAGTAGACGTTTTCATTATTTAACAAATAATCATTATTTATAAATAATGAAAAACAAATAATCATTATTTATAAATAATGAAAAACAAATAATCATCATTTATAAATAATGAAAAACAAATAATCATTATTTATAAATAATGAAAAACAAATAATCATTATTTATAAATAATGAAAAAAAAATTATCATTATTTATAAATAATGAAAAACAAATAATCATTATTTGTAAATAATGAAAAACAAATAATCATTATTTATAAATAATAAAAAACAAATAATCATTATTTATGAATAATGAAAAACAAATAATTATTTGTAAATAATGAAAAACAAATAATCATTATTTATAAATAATGAAAAACAAATAATCATTATTTATAAATAATGGAATGTCGAACTATTATTATTTACAAATAATGAAGTATTACTTGGAATTATATATAAATAATTAGAAATGATATTTTATATAATAGTAGTTATTTACAAATAAAATGTAAATTATATATAAATAATAGTTATTATTTAATAAATAATGATTATATAACAAATAATTGTTCTATATAATATTGGTACATTCGGCGCCTCATAGTTTTAAAATGTATTGTATCATGTTATATCCATTCACTATCTTTTATATTTTTTCACGTAAATTTTGCATTAGTTCTTTAAATGTATAATTTTTGTAATGTATTTTACTATGTCATTTATTGTGCCTATATAAACTTATAAACATGAAAGTTCCAGCTGTTTAGGTTTTTTTTTTAATGTGCGACAGTTAAAAACATGTTTGACTATCAATGCCATTTTGAATTGAATTGGAAGGAGAGAGAGGGAGAGGGGAGAGAGAGAGAGAGAGGGAGAGAGAAAGGAAGAGAGGTACAAGTTAGAGATGGTGTGAAAGAGAGGATGTGAGAGAGATGGGGCGAGGGAGGGGGCGAGGGTGTGTGAAAGAGCGGGTGAGAGAGATGGGGCGAGAGAGGGGGGCGAGGGTGTGTGAAAGAGGGGGTGAGAGAGGGTGTGTTAGAGAGGGGGTGAGAGAGATGGAGGGAGAGAGGGGGGCGAGGGTGTGTGAAAGAGGGGGTGAGAGAGGGTGTGTTAGAGAGGGGGTGACACAGAGATACGATCTTACGTATACGTATTACGTATAAGCTCCTAGAGAGGGAACCTTTGGAGGGAACTCTTTCCGCGCGTTATTATTTCCATAGGTTTTGTCAAAGACCTTATAATAATATGTACATAGCCAACATGGCTGCCGGTGTAGCGGCGGATTCGGTTCCACCGGCGGATACCGTATCCGCCGGCAGATATCGTTCTAAATGGCCGATATCGTTTTTAATCGGAACATGCATATCCGCCGGGTTTGCGCGGCTTGAAGTTTGCAGATTTGGTTCCTTGGCGGATTTGGTTCTATTGACTATACGTGTAATTCAGACAACCTCGGCAGCGCGCGCATGCGCGGCTCTGGCAATGTCAATCGCAATGGGGGGGGGGGGGGGGGGGGATTTTCGTCCGCCTTTAGTGAATTTTTATTCAGGGGCGGATCCATACAGCGTTTGACATAGGGCTCGATGGAGGTGAGGATTAATAGGAGAAATAATGTCTCGATATTTCATGTATTACATAGACCTGGCACATACGCCAAAACTTTGCTATTTATTATTATCAGATTTTGATGAAATTTTCATCATTTTGTTTTTGTGAATTTGTATACTATTTTCAGTCCGCAGTATGCATCGATCTCTTTAACTGTGCTTTTTCACACCAATGTTAGTGTCAGTTTGCCAGACTGTTTGGCGAAAATGTGCACCCCCATACAGTGCGTATAAAAAAAACGGGACAGTTTTGAAAAGTCTATAAAAAATTGTTTCAAATTATGATATCTATATTTTGATGTTTAGATGCTCTGAAATCTTATCTTTGAAATGCCATTTAAAAAAAAATTGTTCATGCTTGAGCGAACACGGAACGTTTTTGTCGGGGGTTCAAAGAGAGGCTTGCGCCAAAATGGCAGAAATTAGAAATTTGATGATCAGACTTTTTGCTAATCAGCAGGCTTCCTTTTTACCTTTTCATTATCTTCGCCATGATTTTCGAATTATGCTGTCAAATTTTATTTACAAATGTATTTATATACTTGAATTATTTTGTTTTTTCATTAAAACTTCTTTAACCTTTGAATTTTCCTTCATAAGTAAGGAAAGAAGACTTTTGTCAACCCAAGGAAGAAGATTTGCGTTATTAATCATGTTAATTGGGAGAACTTGTAGTTATTCAAATCGTATTTTATTAGGTGAAAAAAATTACGTTATGGTACCTTTATAATAGAAAAACATGAATCCTATTTTCAAGGGGTCATTGATTCCTTGACCAAGTTTAATTAAGTGCTTGACAGGGCAAACAGGAAAGGATTCATGACATGTCTTTCAATGGCAATGTATTGAGTAAATTTTGAAGGAGCTAGATATGGCAGATCGGATAAAATGTATTTAAATAGTTGTGAGCGAGCAAGCAAAAATTTCCACTTTTTTTAATATCCAATTCTACGTAACACCCCGAGCCCCCACCCATCTGTATGCCACTGTTCAAAAGCACCATAACCTTTGTAGCACACAATGGAAGGATTAAAAAAATACACGCTTTCCCATACTTCGGTTTAAAAATTTTGTTTTTGGTTATAGAATGAATATTGAAAGCTAAAAGAGAACATATTAAAAAGAAACAACAGAACAATGCAGGCAAATAAACAGATTCGAAAATGAATTTTAACAGCATAATTCGAAAATTATGTCAAAGATAATTAAAAGGTTAAAAGGAAGTCTGCTGAATAGCAAGAAGTCCGATCATCATATTTATCATGTTATGCCATTTTGGCGCAAGATTCCTTTTTAACCCCAAACAAAAACATTCCGTGTTCGCTCAAGCATGAACAAAACTATTTTTTAATGGCATTTGAAAGATAAGACCTCAGAGCATCTATTAACACCAATATATAGATGTCATAATTTGAAACAAATTTTTTTTAGACTTTTCAAATCTGTCCCGTTTTTTTTTCGATACGCACTGTATAGGCATATTGGTTTTTGAAACTACAAATGTTTAGAAAAATTTCAACAAATTAAAACTTCATATTTCCAAATAAATGATGCAAATAAGTGTATGAAAATATGTTTTGCTGTTAACTCATATTATTGCTTGTAGAATGCTAATTTTGGGTGAAAACATAAATTTGACATTTTTAACAAAAACAAAAAAAAGAATGTCAAAACATTATTTATTTCTTATGTAGTTTATTGTAGGCCAATTTTTAATTTATCATGAATTTTTTTTTTTTCTTTTTTTCTTCAATATTTTTGTTAAGGAATCTGAACTTTAGATCTAAAAGTTAGATACGCCACGTATCGTATGCTCCTTAATTTACCTCTCAGTCATCTAATTTTAAGATCAATATGGGATCTTTAGTGAAACATAATTTCTCCTTTATATCTTTTGTTTCTCTTACTATACCCCCTTCTGGTTTTTCATCTCTTTATTTTTTGCCTTTCTTTCTGTCCCTGCTCATTTCGCCCCTTTGCCTCTTCTCCAGTTTCCTAACATTTCTGGCACATTATGAATATATCTGGGGCGTATACGCGTGGGTGATATAGCATCAAAAAGGGAGAAATAGAAAGAGGAGGGAAGGGAGAAAAAAAATATACGAGAAAATGTGGAGGAAATAATAATAATACATAGGAATTTCGCAAATCAAGAATTTCATTTGCAGTGATCATTATCTATACTTCCCTTTAGAAAACTTATTACAAAATCCTGCCATTGTTTGCCTTTATTTAATACTCTGTATCAATCATAATTGATGCATATTGTATCCAATTTATCCCTAAAATTGTGATAAGAAGTATTTAATAGGTATAAATTAATTAAAAATGCATGTTTTTTATTACAAGACGTATTTTTTTTAAACAGTGCACACCCATATATTTACCACTAATGCATATAGCATTTCCATTTATTTGAAAGCAAGATAAAAGAGCGTTGCAGATTAAATGCCTCCAGGCTCACGGGCATAGGTGCCGCGGCCAGGGATCGAACCCCGGACTTTCTATGTATAGCCAGGCCGCCTAGACCACTCGGCCACGGCACCTCCACGTATGTGAGTGAAGGATATCGCGATAGCGCAAGAACGATATCTTCCGAAGAGAGTGGCCTTTTTTGGTACTGAATCCGCCGGAGTAGAACACGATCCGCCGGCGGATTTGGTGCCTAGAACAGTATCTGCCAGGCGCAGGATCCGCCGGTACACCGGCGGACAATTTGAAGGTTGATTTTGGAGGGTCAATGTTTTATTCATGAGAATGACGTCAAAATACGCATAATGCACTTGTATGATTGGATAAAACGCTAATGTTTTATTCATGTTTCATGCATTAAACATTTTTCCGTCCCACAATTCCCTACGATATCTGTGCGAGGTGTCGTTCTTTTGGACTCTGCGAATTTCAAGTTTCTGAAACGAAATAGCTAGACTAATTATCTGTTTATAGAATTGATGTTCGAAATCATGTTTTTTTAGTAAACTTCATTGGAGGAGAAAATCTTGGAGGGAACATCAATACTATTCTAATGACATTCCATAGGAATAAAAGTAAGTTACGCTCATTTTCATGTTTTGATCTCACCTGCAAAATTGTAATGTGTTTGCCGGGGTTCGGGGCTCATCCTGTATTATTACGTACTTGTAAACCTCAATTCCAATATTTCTTTTGCCTGACTTCCAAATAAGTGTGATCATTGAGTTTCTCAAAAAATACTATACAGGGGCCGCGGAACCGGGGGGGCTGGGGGGGCTTCAGCCCCCCACTTTTTCCAAAACCGTGTACAAAAACGCAATAATGACCATACGATTGTGATTTTCTGCATGGTCAGCCCCCCCCCCCCCCCCACTTTGAAAACCGTTCCGCGGCCCCTGCTATTGGGTGTCCGGACACGTAACAGAAATGAAGCCTTGTTTTTATCTCAGGAATAAACCAAAAATATAGGTTGAATAGTTTTTTTTTTCACCATCAATATTTGTTCTTTATAATATTTTCTTATATTCTATGCTAAAAAGAATTAAAGACATTGCTTGTAAACTTTTCAAAATTGAGAGTAAAAGTCATGTGTCCGGACACCCAACCCGTTCGGACACACAACCACTGGGTATACTATAGTTTGTCGTAGATCTAGACATTCATCGGAATGCTTCATGTAGGTCTAAAGTAAACCTGTATTTCAGTTTTATTGTGATTAGACAATTATCAGGGGTAGATGTGGACTTGTTTCAGACCTCCTTTTTTTTAGTAACGACAAACTGTCGATTTTAGGCCTATTCAAATTTAGGTCAATGTAGGGATATGGTCGCCTTTGATATCGCCGGTGCTAGCCGGCTAGCGAGATTGTCGATGTAGTCATGGGGTATGAAAATAGCGGGGACGGACTAGGCCCAAACTTCAAGCTTGAAAGTTGAAGTTTAGGCCTAGTCCGTCCCCGCTATTTCATCTTCATATGAATAAGTATAATTCTCAGCAGTTTCTTTTATTCAGGAACGTTTTACTTCAGAATAATTAGTGATGAAATACGATTGACTTAGCATTAGTGTCTGTTATAATATTAGTGTTAAGTGTTACTGTTACTTATATAGTCTTAGATTTGAATGAAATGGCGTAGCCTAGCCCTAGACCTAAATCAAGTCTATTTGAAGAGGATACCCTGGGCCTGGCCTGGGGTGGTAATTTGAAAACGTTCTTAGTGTTTACTTCATTCAAATGTGATGTGATTCTTAAGTTATACAGGCCCAGCATAGACCAGATCCAGATTCAGCTATATACAGCTGTAGAAATATGTGGTTGGAATAATTTTACTTTTATAAACAGAGTGAGGTAGGCCTATGCCTCTAGCTCTATGACTGAGATAGAGAATGAAGTTTCGGGTCCAGATAACTTTTTTGTTCTAGTTTGGAATATTCATATGTGAGACCTGGGATATGGGCAGCTAGAAATTTCAAAAATATTGTTTAAGAAGAGTAATTTTATTTATCTCTAAAACACTCAAATTTAAATTGTCAATTGCAGATCCAATGGGACCAAGTTCTTAGCAGTTCACACCTAGTCAGAAGTACAAAATTGAGAACCATATGCCGATCAGCAAGTGTTAGTTACAATCTAATGAGGAACATGATATCTGAATGGAAAAATTGCAAGGTATGCTTACTGTTTTGATAATATACAGGCTGTATCTAAGTTCATCACCCCCCCCCCCAAAAAAAAAAAAATATATTCCCCCTTTTTTTGGAGGGGGTGGGGTATGGCCAATTGTGCTGAAACATGATGCAATATCATGTAATGTTAAAGTTCCATTGTGAGTTAATATTTGTTTGAATTCAGATTCACCAGTATTTCCATTTTTAACACTGCAAACTAATTATCCATATCTCCTGTCTATACATGCATTTGCATAAAAAACCAAGATATTAACAGTTATCACAAATTCTGATAAATATTTGAATTAATTTGCACTCTTTATTTTCAAAACATACTGTAGATAGTTATATTGATATATGAATTTATCTGGATGTGGGACGAAAGTGACTGCATGTGCTAAACTTGTTTTATCACTGAAGAGTATAAAATAGAGTTTACATCTTTTTTTAAATAAACTGGACTAGATGAGTAAGAATAATTTACAGCTTATTTTGTTCTTTTCTCTTTTTTACCATGCAGGTTTCCCACTTCCCAAGCTGTTTAAGTACTGGTATCACAACATAAGTGCCAAGAAAAGACATGAAGGCCAAGTTAACAAAAAGTAGTTACTTCATTGCAATAACACATTAAAAATGAATTAATTTGAAATAAATATATTAATAAAGCATTGAATGTTACATCTGTAGAAAAGAGTGCGGGACAAGTTCAGGTTCATCACAGGGGCCTCGGAAAGGTTTTCAAAGTGGGGGGCTGACCATGCAAAAATCACAATCGTATGGTCATTTTTACGTTTTTGTACATGGTTTTGGAAAAAATGGGAGGCTGAAGCCCGCCCCCGCTTCCGCGGCCCCTGCATCACCGGGCAATGACATTGAGGTATACAAGTTTAGGTACAAAATTTCACACAAAATACAAGTAAGAAATATTTTTCTAACGGGAAAATGTATCACCTTTTATTGATATTTTGTACTTCTACTAGTTCGTAGTAGTTTTCATGAAAATGAATATTATTTTCCAGTTTAAAGGCCTATTCAATATTAGAATAGGTCTTCTTTTAGTGACATACTTAGGGTTGTAAGACAAAAAATATTGTATTTTGAAATAAAAATCATGCATAGCTACATGATAATAAAGGTGATCAGGAGATTAAGAAATAATGTTAGTATCACTCCTGGACCTCATTTCATAAACAAGTTATTACTATTGCAATCTTGTCATTATGACAATTATGGTAAAAGGGCTGAGCAAGAAATTAAGGTTTTTATGTTACCTAAAACAGGCTGGGGGCAAAGTTACCATGATTACAAGTCTTCAGTGGCGTAACTATGGGGGGGGCATGTGCCCCCCAATCAGCTGACAAAAAAACGAGGAAAGGGAGAAAAAGGAGAGAGGAAGAGAAACGTAGTGGGAAAGAAGAAATTATTGTTCATTATAATATTATGTTATGTTATATTACTTAAGAAACATTTTTTTATAACTTTATGAAACATAATTTGCTCATGGCCTATGTCTTCATTGTTCCTGGTGCGCGCACTGTCTAACAAGATATATAATCCTGTTTTCAAGTCAATATATACCAAATATATTTTGTCGCACTTCGAGCTATTATTGTGTTATGTAAAATAGTATGCTTCTTTTTCATGATTGCCCCATTTTAAGGTCTTATTATAAAATATTTTCTGTCCGTGCTTACGTTCGCATTAGTGGATTGGTGAGATATGTCTTGGCTTCAGTGCTTAAAATGTCCCCTTTTCTGATCTGAATATCAAACATTTTCAGCTCGCACTTTGCGCTCGCAATATTTTATTAGTGAGATGCGTATGTTAATAATCATGATTAAAATGACTGCAAGTGCTTCATGTGTTTAGATGTAATTCTAACAAAATCAGCAAGCGCTTGGCACTCGCATTAGATGACTATGGGGAAATATGTACTCTTAATGGATTCCTAAAATATAGTCCTTAAAATCTCCCTGTTTGGGCTCAATATATACAAAGATTTCAGCTCGCGCTTCGCGCTCGCATTGTTTAGCGAGATAGGTACGTATTTTAATTAAAAATTTGATTAGAATGTCCCTTTTTTTAAGGTCTTAATATCAAATTTTTTTAGCTCGCGCTTGGCGCTCGCATTATTTGACCAGTGAGATATATATCCGTTTAATGGCACTGTCCTTAAAAATGTCTCTATTAGGTCAATATACCTGGCAACTGAGCGCGCTTCGCGCGCTCACTAAGTGACTCAAAATTTTTGCTGGTGCCCCCCCCCCCAATGCCGTGACCCACGGTACGCCACTGCAAGTCTTCATAACTTATGTAGGGTTATTAAGTTGCATTTATTGTTATCTTCATTTGTAAAAAATGTGAAATGGGTTACCACTGCAATAATATATAAATAGACTATATTTCAAAAATAGATTGAATTCTAACCACAGTGACAGTAGATAAATCAAATTTTGTTAATGATTCGCTAATGTATTGATTGGGGAAGGCACTCTTTAGGTAGATTCTGGCATTGTGTCCCCCCACCCCTTATGAGGAGTGGTCTCACATCAGTAGACTTTATCTTGTCTGCAAATTTGAAAGGAAATTACCAATTTTTTTGAGTGACAAATTTTGGGGGAAAAATAAACGAATATCAAAGATTTTTATGCTCTTTTATGGAATATTAACTATAGGCTCATCGAGATCCTTTGAATGAAATATTAACAAACATTGTACAATGAAGAAAAATGTACTTGATCCTATTTTTGTACATTTACATACATACCCCTACCCAGTAACAGCCCTTTTTAGCTGTGCATTGCCTTTATTTTTAAAATACAATTTAATGCTTGGTAGACGCTAATTATTATTTTTATGTTAATGTCAATGTTTTAGAAAATGGATTCCTTAATAAACATGTTAATTTTGAATTGAATTTTTTGATCTTGGTAATTTTCATTTATCAATTAAGTGTGATGATATATTGCTTCTGAGCTGTTATGCACAAATGGCACAAGATGTTGCATTGTACTGAAATGTGATGATGCCACTGTTACATGAGATCAAACAGCAGTCAATTAAAATATTATTCAAGAGAAATAAGGATAAGAGTGGGAAAGAAAGTAAAATGACAGGAGAATTATTTGCTTGTATGCATATAGTTATGTCAGTTTCTGAGAGAGAGAGAGAGAGATGGGGGGGGGGTGAAAGTTCAGTTTGTTTTGAAAGAAGCAATTATAAGACCTTACTGTTCATGACGGGGGGGGGGGGGGCTAATTATTTCTCAAATTTTTTTAAACCTACATATAAAATGTATTTTTTCTTTCCATATGAAAATTACACCAGATTCATTTTCAGTTGAAAATAAAAAAAAGAAATACCCTATAGCCTACGATCGGTTGCTCTCTTGCCTATTTAATTTTGAGAACCCCCTCCCCCCTAAAATATGGTATATACCTAGGTCATGATTATTGATGCTTGACATAGAAGTCGCCATTTAAAATTAAGTGCTCCGAGGACTGCTATTCATAATAGGACTTATATTGGAGACTACAATTATTGAGAAGAATTTGATTTGTTATCATCTTTGTTTATATTATGAAAAAAAAGGTTCATTTCGTTTTCTGCAATAAAAAGAAAAAAGGGCTCCAGAAACACAAAGAGATGTCATCGTATATGGCAACATTTTCTTTGGGAACCTCCTCTGTAATATTTTTTAGCAAAGATCCTGGCCATTTGCAGCTAAAACATAGCAAAGATGCAGTACTAATCGTTACAGGCAATAACAAATAGATCATTAAAATAGATGAATAATAAAACTCTGAGGAGGAAAAAAACGAATGATCTGACATGATGTAATCACAGACACCAACGATATTAAATCAGGTCGCGCATTATGCTAATTAGTGACAAAATACTAATTTACATATTTTTACGCTATGCGCGAAGGACGTTCCATGACCACGCCTTTATTTCGCTGCTGTATTAAAACAGTGGCGGTGTCCATAGGCTTGTATACGAAAAATGGGAGCAGTGTGCACTTTTGACCATCCAAAATTTCCCCCAATTCTGACCGGATGCAGAAGCAGAGTTTCACCCCCCTGGGGGTGACAGAGATGGGGCGATAGAGGGGGGCGAGGGTGTGTGAGAGAGGGGGTGAGAGAGATGGGGCGATAGAGGGGGGCGAGGGTGTGTGAGAGAGGGGGTGAGAGAGATGGGGCGAGAGAGGGGGCGAGGGTGTGTGAAAGAGGGGGTGAGAGAGATGGGGCGAGAGACGGGGGTGAGAGAGGGGGTGAGAGAGATGGGGCGAGATAGGGGCGAGGGTGTGCGAGAGAGGGGGTGCATGAGAGAGATGGGGCGAGAGAGGGGGGCGAGGGTGTGTGAAAGAGGGGGTGAGAGAGATGGGGCGAGGGAGGGGGCGAGGGTGTGTGAAAGAGGGGGTGAGAGAGGGTGTGTTAGAGAGGGGGTGAGAGAGATGGGGTGGGAGGAAGGGGGGAGAGAGGGGCGAGGGTGTGTGAGAGAAATGGGGTGGGAGGAAGGGGTGAGAGAACTAGGGGCGAGGGAGTGGTACAGGGTTTATGAGAGAGGGGGTGAGAGATATGGGGCGAGAGAGGGGGGCGAGTGTGTGTGAGACAGGGGGTGAGAGAGATGGGGCGAGGGTGTGTGAGAGAGGGGGTGAGAGAGATGGGGCGAAAGAGGGGGGCGAGGGTGTGTGAGAGAGGGGGTGAGAGAGATGGGGGGAGATAGGGGCGAGGGTGTGCGAGAGAGGGGGTGAGAGAGATGGGGCGAGAGAGGGGGGCGAGGGTGTGTGAGAGAGGGGTGAGAGGAAGGGGGGAGAGAGGGGCGAGGGTGTGTGAGAGAAATGGGGTGGGAGGAATGGGTGAGAGAACTAGGGGCGAGGGAGTGGTACAGGGTTTATGAGAGAGGGGGTGAGAGATATGGGGCGAGAGAGGGGGGCGAGTGTGTGTGAGACAGGGGGTGAGAGAGATGGGGCGAGGGTGTGTGAGAGAGGGGGTGAGAGAGATGGGGCAAAAGAGGGGGGCGAGGGTGTGTGAGAGAGGGGGTGAGAGAGATGGGGGGAGATAGGGGCGAGGGTGTGCGAGAGAGGGGGTGAGAGAGATGGGGCGAGAGAGGGGGGCGAGGGTGTGTGAGAGAGGGGTGAGAGAGATGGGGCGAGATAGGGGGCGAGGGTGTGTGAGAGAGGGGGTGAGAGAGATGGGGCGAGAGAGGGGGCGAGGGTGTGTGAGCGAGGGGGTGAGAGAGATGGGGCGAGAGAGGGGGCGAGGGTGTGTGAGAGAGGGGGTGAGAGAGATGGGGCGAGAGAGGGGGGCGAGGGTGTGTGAAATAGGGGGTGAGAGAGATGGGGCGAGAGAGGGGGCGAGGGTGTGTGAGAGAGGGGGTGAGAGAGATGGGGCGAGAGAGGGGGTGAGAGAGATGGGGGGAGATAGGGGGCGAGGGTGTGCGAGAGAGGGGTGAGAGAGATGGGGCGAGAGAGGGGGGCGAGGGTGTGTGAGAGAGGGGGTGAGAGAGATGGGGCGAGAGAGGGGGGCGAGGGTGTGTGAGAGAGGGGGTGAGAGAGATGGGGCGAGGGTGTGTGAGAGAGGGGGTGAGAGAGATGGGGCGAGAGAGGGGGCGAGGGTGTGTGAGAGAGGGGGTGAGAGAGATGGGGCGAGAGAGGGGGCGAGGGTGTGTGAGAGAGGGGGTGAGGAGAGAGAGAGATGGGGCGAGATAGGGGGCGAGGGGGTGCATGAGAGAGATGGGGCGAGGGTGTGTGAAAGAGGGGGTGAGAGAGATGGGGTGGAAGGAAGGGGTGAGAGAACTAGGGGCGAGGGAGTGGTACAGGGTGTATGAGAGAGGGGGTGAGAGACATGGGGCGAGATAGGGGGCGAGGGTGTGTGAGAGAGATGGGGCGAGAGAGGGGGGGAGAGAGATGGGGCGAGGGAGAGGGTGTGTGAAAGAGGGGGTGGCGAGGGTGTATGAGAGAGGGGGTGAGAGAGATGGGGCGAGAGAGGGGGGCGAGGGTGTGTGAAAGAGGGGGTGAGAGAGGGTGTGTTAGAGAGGGGGTGAGAGAGATGGGGTGGGAGGAAGGGGGGAGAGAGGGGCGAGGGTGTGTGAAAGAGGGGGTGAGAGAGGGTGTGTTAGAGAGGGGGTGAGAGAGATGGGGTGGGAGGAAGGGGGGAGAGAGGGGCGAGGGTGTGTGAGAGAGATGGGGTGGGAGGAATATCACTTATCAATTTGCATACAACGGCACTTTATTCAGTTACGTGGATTGGTTTTCTATTAGGCTATTACCACGTCCATTCACTTTGTACATACCTAAGTCAGCTGTTCATTTGAATAGTAGATTTCTAAAACCACGACGTGGCCAAAGAATCATTATTCTCTCAATACATAAAGAAACATAAGATTATGAACATAAATGAAGTCATGTAATCATATCTGTTAGAGACCCTACCTCCTTTCCAAAACAAAAGTGCATGCACCACACTCCATACACACATTCACAACACCCCCCACACATGGGCGGAAATCCCAGGGGGGACAGGGGGGACGTGTCCCCCCTACTCAAAATAGTAGGGGGGGGACACAATATCAAATGTCCCCCCTACTATTTTTTGTCTTTTATGATGGTAAGAAATACATCATTCTAAATCGAAATAAAACATGTATTTTGGGGACGAGTTGGGACGAGATGACCGTACTTTTGGGACGATAACCTTTTTTTTGCTTGTCAAATTTTCCCGCCCCTTGTCCCCATAGGCGGATCCAGGAGGCCGAGGCCCCCCCCCCCCTATTGGCGGAGCAAAAAGAGAAAAAAGGGAAAGAAAGAAGGAAAAAGGAAAAAAGGAGGGAAAAGAGAGGAGAAAAAGAAGAGAAGGCGACGAGTGCATAAAATAAGATGAAGGGAAGACTTGGAAAATAAAAAGAATCTTTCGTGCCACTATATAAAATGTTCGCTCGCGCTTCGCGCTCGCATTGCCTGTTAGGTGATTTACATATCTTGTTCAATATGGAGCTCAAATATCAAGTTTAGAAGTCAATATACAAAGCATATTTTACCTCGGAGATCGAACTTTCATTATTTTATGTGATTTACAAATTGATTTTTAAAAAGTGCTCTGTAAAAATGTCAGTTTTATGGTCTGAATAATTTTATCAACATTTGCTGCTTGCGCTGCGCGCTCGCAAATTTTGATTTATCAGGTACCTATTATTTTCGTGTATTCCATAAAGTTTTCAAAATATCCCTTTTCAGGTCTGATTGTCAAGACGTATCAGCTAGCGCTGCACGCTGGCATTTTGATTGGCGAGTTATGTATGTTTCAATATTGATTATACAACAAACTACTTAAAATCCTCTTTTCATGACGGTTTATCAAAAATTTTAGCTCGCGATTTGCGCTCGCATTAATGGTTAAAAATAAATTATATTAACTGATGCATCCTATTCATAATTACAAAAGTGAAATTTCCAGTTTTTATGCCATAATATCATCAGATTTCGCGCCCTCTTTAGGCATTAATAAATATGATATTAATTTAATAATTAAATTGTCCCTTTTGTTTCATCTCGCGCTTAGCAAGAGGAATAGGAAGATAGTCATCATTTTCATGACATGTCGTAAGCATGTCCCGGTCCTATGTCAAAACTCAAAGTAATAATAATGACAATTTTAGCTCTTTTTTTTTAAAGTGCAATCCATATCCACCTTACAATTTTCCTACGAAGTGCTTGAAATATAAAGCGGTAATTGACTCTTTTTTCAGATCGGAATATCAAAGTTTCATGATTTTCATGATTAAAGATGTATTTAGAATGCCTAGATTATAGGTCTAAATATGAAACACGCGCGCGCATGTTTATTCAAATACTCAACTTGTTCTCTATTTAAATCACTATCCAGTTTCAGATCACAATATCAAAATTTTTCTGCTCGCGCTTTGTGCTCGCATTATTAATGTAGGAAGACCCCCTATTACTCATCCTTTTCATGATTTACAAAACATTAATTTCAATTGATTTATTTTATTTAAACACGGTAAAAAGCCCTCGATCAGCCTATGGCTGTTTACAAAACATGAACAGAGTGGCCCATTTTTAGGTCTAAATTTCGATTTTTTTTCTGCTCGCGCTTCGCGCTCGCATCAATTGTTGAATTATATATCTATCCTGTTCACGATTACAAAAATTGATTAAAATTTTCCATTCTTTCTTTAGAAATTTTTTGATTGTTGAAATATGTAACGCCTTCATGGCTAAGTGCAAGCAGTCCTTAACAGGTACCTTTTCAACAGATACGTATATAAAAAATTTCTGCTCGCGCTTTGCGCTCGCATGATTAATACTCATCTTTTTCATGATTTACAAAACATGAATAGAGTGTCTCGTTCAGTAAATATTATAGGACTAAATCTCGAAATTTTCCGCTCGCGCTTCGCGCTCGCATCAATTGTCTAATTATATACCTATTCTGCTTGAGTTACAAAAGTGCTTAGAATTTCCATTCTTTAGGTAAAAATGTCCACAAAAAAAAACAGCTCGCGCTTCGCGCTCGCATTATTTGATTGTTAAATGCTAACTGCACGCAGTCTTTAACAGTTATCTTTTCCATCAGTTCATTTCTGCTCGCGCTTTGCATTCGTAGTAATTATTAAGTTGCATACAGATTTTTTTCAGGATATCAAACATTGCCCAGAATGTTCAAATTTTAGGAAAAAATACATAAAATTTCAAAAAATTAGCTCGCGCTTCGGCTTCGCATCATATAAATAAGGATTATGATATTATATATGAATTTATAAGAATAAAGCTAAAAACTGACTAATGAGGACTACCCCTTCAAAGAAACAAACACAAATCATCTTCGAGCTGCCGATCGGGGAAAATATGGCTGAAACAAATTTCCGCCCCCCCCCCCCTATTGGCGAAGGCTGGATCCGCCCCTGTGTCCCCCCTACCTTTTGGGAGAGATTTCCGCCCCTGCCCCCACACACCCTATTACAAATGGCCCATTTCTGTAATCAAATTTTTGTCTATTTTTATGAACATGCATTAAAAAGGAATAAAATTCCAAATGAATAACTGATAATTCCCTATCCCTTCCAATTAATGCAAATAAACAAATATCATTATGTGATGCTTCTTAAAAATTTCTTATTAAAGGGATGGTCCGGGCTGAAAATATTTATATCCAAGTAAATAGAGTAAAATTTACAGAACAAAACAAAACGAAGTTATGGAATTTAAGATTATCAATATTTTGTATAAACATTTATATGCACATCATGAATATTCATTAGGTGGGCTGATGATGTCTCATCCCCAATTTCCTTTTCCTTATGTTATTACATGAAATCATAAATGTTTCATTTTTTCATATAAGTGTAAAAGATGTGTCTCAATTATGATGAAATAAGTTGCGGCAATAAATAACTAATGCACTTAATCAGTTGTCAATCCAATTGTTTTAGTTCTTGGTAGAAATTTTTTGAATAAACCTTAATTTCATATAATAAAATACAAAAGAACAATTGGGATATGACATCATCAGCCCACCTAATGAATATTCATAAAGATATGCCTAGAACTGTTTCACCGGAATAATGCAGATCTTTAAAATTCAATAACTTTGATATTTGTGATCCGATTTTGATCAAATTTTCAGCATTTTGATCTGTGAATTTCACTCTATTTATTGAGATATAAATATCTCCAGCCTGGACCATATCAAAAATAAATGTTTTTTGGTGAAAGCTAAATCCCAAAGTTCAAAATATGCATAACAATTAGCAATAGCTTCACACACAATCATAATCCTGCAAAACATTTATGGTTTTGTTGTCCATAGTTTGGCTTTATTTTAACAAATATATAATTTCTCATATAATACAGTACATGTAAGTACAAATCATATGCATACAAATAATTGAAAAACAGCATTCATATTAACATGCAATCAATGTTCCATAAATCAATAAACAAGGAGCTTATGCTAGGAGTGCACTAGGCGGTGCCAGTTCGCAGCCAGTTGGTGCCAATGCAAAGAGGCTGTGGCACCACCTACTGTTGCTAATAAGGTACCAAGCGGTGTGCAGTGCCTCAAACTGCCTCCCAACTTGCAAGTGGTGGCACGTAACAGCTCAAAAAATTGAATTTGTCGCGACAAAAAAGTAAAATGTTTGAAATATTCATCGTGCCAAATTCAATTTTGGGTGACGTTACGCGCCACCACGCGCAAGTTGAGAGGCAGCTTGAGCCACGTACTGCACGCCAGTAGGCACCTTTTTGGTGAAACTAGGCATCCAAACGCAAATATTTTTTCTGTAGCCGCTTTGCATTGGAGCGAACTGGGCGCCCATTGGACTCCTAGCATTAGATAAAACATTAAAAAAAGTGTTTGAATAATAAATTGATCAATATTTCATCTCCAATTGATTGAAATTTTGATGAAATCATTACAATGCAGAGATTATAATGTATCAAATTATAAACTACACTACTACTACTGTTACCACTACTACTACTGTTACCACTACTACAACTGTTACCACTACTACTACTACTACTACTACTACTACTACTACTAGTACTACTACTACTACTAATACTACTACTACCACTACTACCACTACTACCACTACTAATACTACTACCACTAGCCCTTCAAACAAAATCCACAGGCAATACATGTCTGTAAAATGAAATAACAAGGGATCACAGAGCCTATATTCATAATTCATCGTAACATCCTCGTAGTCAAATGAAAATACATGTACATAGATTTGACACAGAAAAATAGGCTAGAAGCTATTGCAAACAAAAATATGATTTTAGCAGTGGTACGTGGCATGAATCTGTCTCCTGCATGCTGCTGTGGGATGCAATACAGATTGACCCTATAAATCACTTCCTACTTGTGATTACCAGTGGTATAATAAGGCTTGCAAAATAAATGGAACCGAACTTGGTATTAAAAATTTTTTAATTGAGTGAATGAATATTCCTAAACCAATCATTTGTTGTCTTTTTAACCGTATTGGTGCTTAGTTGACAAAAGATTGCCCCCAAGGTAGCTGGCATATCAGTCCTAGTTGTTTTGCCCTGACAACCAACAGCATGTTCAGTATCATTACCATCAACAAGTGGTAACCCATTACAGATTAGAGATGCCCCTCAAAAGCTATCTCGGCCATTGACCCCTATAGCGTGAAATGTATCCCAAAAGCCTAGTGCTGCTTGCAAAGTGCCTAATTGTGGATGTCTGAGAAAACGCAATCCAAAGCAAAAACAGAAGCAAGCAAAATATCTTCACCTTCTTCACCTACTGCCCGACAACAAACAGATACGTAAGTTATGCGGCATTTTGATAATTTAAGGAGTATGACAGTCATGATGATTTTACAGTCCAAGGATAAGGAGTTGAGAAATGAATGAACGGTATGAGAAATGAATTGTTGACCCATAAGTTTTTGATCAGGGAAAAAATCTTCTTTTTTTTTCTGGGGCTACTTTTGAGCTCACCAGACCAAATTTGCCACATTGTATTAAAGTTTAAATTTGACCCTATGTAAATTTCAGGGGTTCTTGCTTTCATTACTTTTTACAATAAGTTACTTAGGTCAAGTTAATTCCCTGTGCCTTTTTAATGAAAAAAAATGTCAGTTTCGACAGCGTATGTTCACTTTCGCAAAGTGCGATACACTTGTGGCTTGCCCTGGCATCGTTCAGCATAAAGTACTCACCACTCATTCATATCTTCTTTCATAATAGTGTACTGATTCCATATCAATCATGACAAAATTAATATTTTTTTATTTATCTTACCCTTTTGAACAAGCCCAAGTTCATAATTTGATGAGCCAGGATACATCAGGGAAATGTCCCTGCTCAGATCTTGGATGGGACAAAATATTAGACAATGCAGAAATAAAGCAGTGCTGCAAACTTGGAATGGACCGCAATACACCATTATATGCAGATCAAAACCGCTGAAGCGAGACCAATGAAATTTTCATAGAAGTTTGAACATGAAATGGGCTTTCTACTCCTGTGCATTTCATTGACAATAAGCCAGTTCGTAGTTCCTTTATGATCAAAAGATTCTGCGCATGATCAGAGGAAGGTCATTGGTACTAAAGTGACATGGTGGTTTAAAATTTAATGAGATGAGCACCAACTTTGATGTCTTGATTATTCATAAATTCTTTGAATTGTGTTTTTCATTTACATCCACAAAAAACAAGAATGCATGCACAAACGACTGGTATTTCACAGTTTGCCAAGTACATTGTGCAACATGCTATAATATGCATTCAAAGTAGAAATGCAACAAATACCTTCATAAAGTGTTCATTGAAGTGCTATTCTAGTCACCTGGTCTATTCAATTTCTTCATCCTGCTATGTAAGGCATGCTTACGTAATATCTTGCTTTGAAATCTGCCTATCATAATGAAAGAAATGAAAGGTCATTTGACCAAAATTGTCCATGAAGTAACTATGAACTGGTCTATACTTCCACATTTTGAGAAATTATTAAGCCAAATGTCAGAGGGACATTTTTTAGGGATGATATTACTCTAGTCTGGCATTGTATGGTTTTCCTGTCAAATTTTGATATCCGTACGTACCATTGCACGTTCCATACTGTGTCAATTTTTTTTATAGTTTCTGTTCCATTTTCTTTGTTACAGACCCGTGGACCATTTCATAAAGCTGTTCGTAAGTTAAGAGCAACTTAAAGAACGACTGGTGATCCTTTCTTGTGGTAAATGATGTTCACCATTATGTTCATTGGTGATTATTTAGCGCATAAGTTGGTTCACCAGTCGTTCTTAAAGTCACTTTTAACTTACAAACAGCTTTATGAAACACCCACCAGGTTTCATATAGGTCATTGCCGATAGAACAGATTGGTTAAACACTTTTCTCTTAAGACAAATTGGCATATTGCTCTTCTTTGAAATTCTTTTACTTGGAGTGCTGATAAAAAAAAGGAAAATTCGACAAGCAAAAATGAAGTTTCATAACAAAATATAAGTAATTTTGCTTACAGTCATTTTTAAAAACACCTTCCAGAATTCCAAAGGTACGTGCTCATGCCCATGGAGAATAATACCCGAAGCACCGCCGCTTCCCAGGGTCATGCATATGATAATGCATCAATATTAGGAAGTTTTAATTCATCTTTGGAAAAGGTAACACTTTGACAAATAGATTTAAATTAAATCAAAAGAACATACTTTAATTCTATGATCGACTTAAATCCCTTTAACGATATTCTCCCGTATCAATTCCTTATCAGTATTTCATTTCTCCTTGTAGGATCTGGAGATAAATTCACCTAAAGAATAGGATCCGCCAGGGGGTACGCTATAGTGAACGGACCAAAAAAGGTCATAGATGCCAGAGAAAGGCAGTACAGTGAGATAATTACGTTTGCAACACCGAGTACAATTCACTATTCTGATTGACCCATGTCGAGTCGGATTCATTGAATTAATTAGGACAGTAAGAAGTAGTAGACAAAAAAAAAAGAGAAATTAAAAAGGGGAAAGGAACAGATGGGCTACTACTCCCTACAACATTATCAACCCCAGCATTCAGTCAAATTGATTTCTTGCAACCGAAACATAAATGAAGTTTGGCAGGATTGGAGACTACATCCCAGATTACTACAAGGCAAGTAATAAAGTTATTTACAGTTGGAGCTTTAAGATAGTATAGACTTTAAGACATAGTCTTCTATGATCTTATATCACTTTATTTCAGGAAATGCCACTCGGTCACCTCAAAAAAAAAAATGAAACCTATCGCGAAGGGTAAAATATGTGCAGAAAGCACACAATACGAGCGTGAAGCAAGAAGTCCCTGCAGCAGGGGTTAGGGCTTGTTCAAGGGCCCTGGAAGCTAGCTAATACAATCTCTGCCCTATTTTTGGACCATTTCAAAATATTTTTAACACCTTGGTTACTTTTTCAGCAACATATATTCATGAAAGCAATTCCACTTCATAAATTAAGACTTGCCAACTTTCACTGAAACCCAAGAAGTAATTAAAAAAAAGAATATTTTTGAACTCTTATTTCTACAGTGCGTCCCACAAAAAACGAAACCGAGATTTATCATAACTTAATCACAAATACAATAGACAAATGACCTACCATTGTAAAGCTTAGAATCTCCTCTTTCATCTGAAATTACTTAGATTATTTCTCATTCACGCATGAGTGAGCAAAAACAATTTGAAGAGGGGAGACCAAAAAGTCATTTGGCGGGCTGTATCTGGGTTTCAAAAAGAAAACCACATTTCTAAAAAGTTCAATATCTGTTCTTTAATTTGATACCTTAATTACAGAAAATGGTCAAGAAAAAAGAAAGTTCTGGTTATTTGAAATAAGGCTTGAATTTCAATAATTTCATAAAATGAAGAGGTTTTACAGGCTAGCGTTCAAACTCACTCGACACTCCGTTTTGTTGACGATCAGCCATGCATGAAGTCTTTTGTTAACCATGCGATAGCTTCTGTGGGAAACCGGTGAAAACACGTTTATTTAATGAAATTATGGAAATACAAGCATTGTTTCGTGGGAACGTAACTTTTTTACTTCTTGACCATTTTTTGTGATTAAGGTATCAAATTAAAGAGCCGATATTGAACTTTTTAGGCATGTGATTTTCTTTATAAAATTCAGATATCCCCCGCCATATGAGTTTTTGGTATCCTTTCTTCAAATTGTTTTTGCTCACTCATGCGTGAACGAGGAATAATCTAAGTAATATCAGATGAAAGAGGAGATTCTAAGCTTTACATTGGTAGGTCATTTGTCTATTGTATTTGTGATTAAGTTATGATAAATCATTGCTAAATGTCGGTTTCGTTTTTTCTGGGACGCACTGTATAATCACATGTTTACTGAGTTAAAGGGGAATCCAGCCTTGGCCATAAAATGTTATGCTGGGAAGGAGAAAAATAAATTAAACAGAATGGTGAAAGTTTGAAAGAAAAATCGGACAAGCAATAAGAAAGTTATAGCTGCTTTGAAATTGAGAACACTAATAGTATGTAGATTTCAAATAGGCAACTGGGTAAGTAAATTATGACAAGGGGCAAGGACAACTTTCCCATAGGCCATGTACTTTATTATCAGGGATTTGTGGTTTTCTCTTAAGTACCCATTCCCCTGGGGCAGTAATCTAAATAACTAAGGTAGTATATTATTTAATGTCCTCGTGAAAGAAAAATATAATTTGAAATAAAACTTTTGGGAAAAATGACATTTTAGCCATAATATGTATTGGAGTACATGGAAGAGTAGTCCTTGCCTTACATCACTATGACATCCCATATGCGGCCAATTTGAAGTCTCCATGAGTATAGCGATTACCAATATTTACAACTTTTTAAAATGCATTACTTTCTTGTTGTTTGTCTAATATTGTTCAAACTTTCACCTATCAACTTGTCTGATTTTTCTTTTTCTTATAAAAACAAGTTTTAATTTGGGTTGCATTCCCCTTTAATCTCCAAAGTCACCCCTTCCACCTCAAAAAAAAAAAAAAGAGAAAGATCATGCATTGAGAGGATTTTTCATGTATTTATAAGTGTGGTGTGGGTTGTGTGAATAAAGTATTGGGTACATTATGGGCTTAAATGTGCATATAGTTAGTTTGAATTACTGTTGGATACAATCCACAGACATCACACACAATTTACAAAGCACACATACATGTAATGTATTACAATGCATTACAATAGAATAGGTCAGTTCAACTCTCAACACATTAACAAGTGTTTTGAAAACGCAGAAGTATATAGACAATTAACTTCCAGTTTGATGAGTCTAAATTTGATAGGAATGTATTGGTCATCTATTCAAATATATGATATAAGGAGGTAATTATCAAATATCATCAAGAGTTTTTGAAAAAAATTATGATAAATGAGAACATGTGAATTTGCAGTAATGGGGCCTTCATTGCCAAACTTCTACCCAGAGCTTCAGGCAGTCAAAGCGCTGGAGAATCCACTAAGAAACCTGCTGCTGAAATGTTGTCATAAACTGAATGGACGATAGCCTCATCAATTTACATGGAAATGCATAAAGATTGAGTAAAAGAACCCAACAATAAATGTAATTTCCCCCCTAAAATCATGACTGTTACCAAAGTTATAGTTGGGCTCTGGAAACGGCAAGTAAAACAGTCATTTTGACTGTTGAGCACATACAAATTTCACACAAGACGGTGGGTGCTCATCCCAGTACTGAAGCGGGTGAATGAAGTGCACCTAGCTTTAACACATGTATGGACAAATCTAGTCATAGTTATTTTACTATAGATGGTTCCCACTGCACTGTCAAAAAAGTGCATTGAGCCCAAAATAGTGTACCGGTACTAGTATCTCTCTAGCTCTGTGATCGGACATGAAAATGAAAGAGAGGGGAGGAGAAAGGCGGAATATTCTGACTTTTTCCCGATAGATAGAAAACGGCAAACGTGAGCAAAAACGGAAATAAGATAGATGACGGGGGAAAATCCGGAATTCCGTATAAAAACGGAAAAGTGGCATCCCTGTTATTTAAAGCAAAATTTTATATCTTATATTTCATTGTAGTAGAGCGGATTAGCTCCAAAAATCACAACAATTGTGCAAATTTTGACTAAAGCATAAAACTTTCACAAGTATTAGTATATGCCGTAAGATTTATTTTAAAGATGGGAGGTAAATTGATAAATGCCATTTTCGGCCGTTGCCATGGCAACGGATTAATTTCTCCAAAATAACATACATTCCCATGTAAATGGTAAATAAACATGATATAGATGACCAAAATGATAATTTTCAGGCTCCCAATTGAATACATATGAAATTTAGAAATATTCAAGATCATCAAGATAGTTCCAATTGGTCCGTTGCCATAGCAACGGCTTGTTTTTCCCCAGAAAAATAAACATTTTGATTAAAAAAAGTTGTAGAATATGATATATCTTTAATTTCCCCTAATTTTACAGTGCTTAACAAAGATATTTTGGTTGCTAAATGTGTAAATTACATCTCAAGCCATTGCCATGGCAACCAAATAACATCTAATTTACAAAAATAACATGGTTGTCAAGACCATGGATAGGTGGAAAATACAATTGGAATTGACTTAATCTGTATGCTTTAGTTTTGACCCCCTCATTTGAACAAAAAATACAAAATTGTTCTGCAGGAGTTCTTTATAAAGATAAAATATTATGTTGCTTTGGAAATGCTTGAATTGAATTAAAAAAGGAACAATTTTACAAAGGGCCCGTTGCCATGGCAACAGCTTATTTCCCTCTAGAAAGGTAAAAATATTGATAAAAATGTAGAATACATTTACGGTATGATCATCATTCCAGTTTCCCTAATTTCAAGGTACTAATCGAGATATGTTTGTGACTAAATTTATAAATATAACATCTTAAGCCATTGCCATGGCAACCAAATAACATCTAATTTTTTTAAAAAGTGGATGATAAGGTTAAAAACAGGTGAAAGATACAATGAATGTTAACTTAATGTGCATTCGTAAGGTCTGACCTACTCAACTAATTTAGGGGAAAATAATACAGTCAGTGTTCTGCATGAACTAATTAAAATAATAAACATTGATGTTGCCTTGGTAATACTTGAATTCAACGATAAATATCAATGTTCCAAATGGTCTGTTGCCATAGCAACGGATCATTTACCCAAGAACTGTAGCAGTTTTGATTTTTTTAAAGGACTGTATAATCTGATTTTTCTTTCATTTCCCTTAACTTTAGGGTAAGAATAGATATGTTTGCTGTTAACATGCAAATAACATATAAATCCATTGTCATGGCAACCAAGTAACATCTAATTTGAAAAAAAATATATAACATGGTTGACATGATAATGGACAGGTGGAAAATGCAATTTATAACAATTAACTCAAGGTTTGACCCAGTCATTTAATTTTGAACAAAGATTACAATGTTTCGCATTAGTTCATTAGTATGATGAAATTTGAGGTTGCCTTGGTAATGCTTGAACTTAATGATAAATATCAATGTTGCAAAAAGGCCGTTGCCATGGCAATTTGATCGAAAAACAGTTTAAAATCTGCATTTTGTCATAAATTTCCCCTAATTTTAGGATGCAAAGCATAGATATGTTTGCTGTTGATGTACAAATAACTTTAGCCATTGCCATGACAACCAAATAACATCTAATTTCAGTGGCTTAATTTGGTTTCTATGTTTTAAGGGTGAACTAGTACATTGGGACTAGCTACAAGGACAACCAGTGGTCTGACGTGTCCAAAACCCTCAGACGGCTTCCAAAAATGGAGTTTGAAATGGCTGTTGATATATAAATGGACATATAGGTCATTTCCTATCAATCTGAGATATATGATTTTGGTGTCTAGACCATGGTTTCAATGGTCAAATAATACACTATCACAAGTTGAATGGACAGTCAGTTGTCCATTATATAAAAAAATCCAAGATGGCTTCCAAAAATGGAGTCTAAAATTGCCGTTGCTGCATTAAAAAAGTAGTTTGTTTGATATCCTGGAATATGTTTATGTCATGGTTAAATGGGTCAAATAATACATTAGGACAAGTAACAAGGACAGTCAGTGGTCAAGTTTGTCCAAAAATCCAAGGTGGCTTCCAAAAATGGAATAGCTCCTGTTACTAACAAATGGACGTATTTCGTGTAATATATGTCAGTAAATACATCATGTACATTTGAACAAGTTACAAGGACAGTCCGTAATCCAGTGTCTCTAAACATCCAAGATGGCTTCCGACAATTGGAGTCTAATCGGAGTCTGTTACTTAAAAATTGACATAGTTCATGTAAAATCCACCAAGAAAAAATTATTTTGGTGTTCACACTTTGGTTTCAAGGTTTTAAAAATATGTTTAGACTGGTTACAATGATATCCAGTTGTCCATTTTTTCCTAAAAATCCAAGAGGATTTTCAAAATGGCATCTAAAATGACTTATATCACTCAGAAATTATCTGAGTTCATACAACATCAACATGTGAGAAACATTTTTGGTGTCTACACTGTGGTATGAAGGGTCCACTATTACATTAGGACAAGTAACAAGGATGGTTAGTTATCAATTTTTTCCAAAATCCAAGGTAGATTCTAAAATTACATCAATGGGTGCTGTTGCCAACTCTTACCTGCTTGCATTTTGAATGTAGGCACCAAAATTATTTCTCACAAGTGGATATTACATCCACTTCAAAGTAACAGTTGTCATTTTAGAACCCATTTATGGAAGCCATCTTGGATTTTCAGGCAAAATGGACAATTGTAATCAGTCCCAAAGTATAATTTGATCCTTGAAACCCTAGTGTAGACACCAAAATAATATCACCAGGTGTATTTTTGATGTACTATGTCCATTTTTTAGTAACATTATAACCCCCATTTTTCAAGCCATCTTTGAATTTATTGACACAATAATGACACCTGACTGTCCTTTCAACTTGACCAAATGTACAGTATTACCATTTAAATACTAGTGTAGACACCAAAATCATATCCCCATAGTATATTATTAATGAACTATATTATGTCCATATTGAAGTACCAACAGTCAATTTAGACCCCATTTTGGAGGCCATCTTGGATTTTTTAACATACCAGTCCACTGACTGTCCTCGTAACTTGTTCTAATGCATTAAACCATGGTTTTATGATTATGGTTTAGACATCAAAATCATATTCCCCAGACAGATATTGAACAGACTATGTCCTAATTTATTATTTGACTCTTGAAAATATGGTTTAGACACCAGAATCACATCTCACAGGCGGATATAGAATGAGCTCTGCCAATTTTTAAGTAACAACAGTCAATTTTAGACCCCATTTTGTAAGCCATCTTGCTTTTTTTAACATACCAAACCACCGACTGTCCTTGTAACTTGTCCTAATGCATTACTTGACCCTTTAAAATATGGTTTAGACACCAAAATCATATTCCCCAGACAGATATTGAACAAACTATGTTTATTTGTAAGCAACATTAGACATTGTTTTATATCTTTTTTGGAAGCCATCTTGGAATTTTGGACATACAAGACCACCGACTGTCCGAGTAGCTTGTCCTAATGTATTATTCGCCTTTGAAATCATAGTTTAGACACCAAAATCATATCTCACAGGTGAATATAAAATGAGCTATTCCACTTTTAAGTATCAGCAGCCATTTTTTTCGGAAGCCATATTGGATTTTCGGACATACTTGACTGTCGTTGTAACTTGTCCTAATATTATTAGACTCTTGAAACCAATGATTTAAAGTCAAAATCACTTCCCCTAGGCCAATATGAAATGAGCTACGTCCGCTTTAGGTATCAGCAACCATTTTAGATTCAATTTTTTGAAGCCAACTTATGTTTTTGGACATTCCAGACCACTGGCTGTCCCTGTAACTTGGCCCTATTTGATTTGATTTGATTTATTGTTTTCTTCTGCATCCATAACATTCGTATAATACATTTTTCATAACATAATAAACATTATATGCTAGCATTTTTGGCATGAATCATAAATAAAGAGTATTAAAAAGATAATTTCAGACAAAAATGATTAACTATATGATATTCACAATTTGCAGGAGAAGGATTGTCATCATAAGCAGATTGCTTGAAAAAAAATGACAATCCCAAACTTATACTAATTGAATTAATTAATACATTTATAAAGCAGAATGGGCATATGTACTATTGATCCTTAATAACCAATGAATAAAAAACAAATTAAAGCCATTTTACCAAGTAATGGATGAGTTGTGGATTTTTAGCCTACGGCAGCCAGTGAGGGCACCATCTTGGATTTTCCTGTTACCCTGGAGTACTTAATTTTTCTTTTCAACCTTTCAACCAGTAAGGGTATTTTTTAAAATTTAAATATTTTAATAAGTCTACTTATCATGTAAAATTAGCAGTGAATAGATTATACTTCATGTTGATTAGATTCATAATTATGTTAATTTAAAAATTATCACAGTATTTCAAAATCTTCTTCATCAAAATCTGTAGTGTAATTTTGAGGGGTCCAGATATGATGTATTGAGTAAAATTTATTTTTAAAAGTTGTCAGCTAGCCCAGCGAAAGAGTAAAACTGTCGAAATTTTTCATTTTTTTTACAAAAATAAAATTTTGTAAAAGATTTTGGGTATAGTATTCGTAAAATAATCATATTTTATCCATTTTTCTTTCGGGTTCTCTTTATTTTTTTCTTGGTAATGATTTTTTTTGGGGGGAGTAGGGTTGCAGAATTTCTGGGAATTTTCTTGATGGAATCTTTTCATGGGAATAAACGGGAATTTGGTGGGAATTTTTTGAATTTTCGGCAATTTTCAAGAAATGATGGGAATTTTCAAAAAGTAACAATTTTCTGATATATGCAGAAATTAAAATGCGTACTAGCAGATGATACTTGATAATTCTTTGTCATCAAATTTCGAGCCAAGTATTATGCTAAAACAGTCAGACAAAGCAAAATTTTAATGATTTCCATGTAAAAGTTGATTTACTGTATTTACATTGATTAGGAGCTCAAGACCATGTCAACTCCTCAGATAGACTTTTGATTTCGATTTATCAACGCCTATTATCCCCTTATATATTGATATGATGAACGGCCTTAAAGCACAAATCACACCAAGACGCTTTCTTCAAAATGGCAGCCTGCGAATACTTTGAACGAAATTGACCAGCCTCGAAATTAGAGTTTCAGGAATTTATTTGAGCCCAAAAAGTCTGATATGATTTTTGTAGGTCTTATTTCGATGCCATGTATAATGAAATAAGATGGTGCTTATCATTTAGCATATTTATGTTCAGCACCCTCAAATAAGGGACAAGGAAATAAAATAAACATATTATTTTTATCAAAATTTGTACTTTTAAGGGACCATTGGCAACATTGATATTTATCATTATGTTCAAGCATTACCAAATCAACATATCGTAAGAAATCATGCATAACACTTAATGCGATTTTAAAATTAAAAGAGTAGGTCAAACCTTACGCATATTAAGTTGATTTTATTGTATTTTCCACCTGTCCATTATCTTGTCAGCCATGTTATTTTTTGGGTAAATTATATGTTATTTTATTGCCATGGTAATGCCTTAAGATGTTATTTATACATTAACCAACAGAGATATTCGTGTATGTTTGGCACCCTAAACTTAGTAGAATTGAATGAAAAATAAGATTCTACAAGGTATTTTTTATCAAAGATGGTATTTTAGGGGGAATAAAATGACCCGTTGCCATGGGAACAGAACACACATTCGTAAACATTGATATCAATAAATTCAAGCATTACCAAGGCAACGTCAGTTTTTATCATGCTAATGAACTCATGCGGAACACTTACTGTATTTTTTGTTCAAAACTTAATGACTGGTCAAAGTCAAACCTTATGTAGATTAAGTAAATCTTTACTTTACATTCCACCCGTCCATTATCATTACAACTGTGTTAGTTTGTTTTAAAAATTATATCTTAATTGGTTGCCATGGCAATGGCTGAAGATGTTATTTATTTATTAACAGCAAGCATATATATGCTTAGCTCCCTAAAATTGGGGCAAATGAAATAAAAATCAGATTTTACAATTTTTTTTAATCAAACATGATACTTTTCTGGGGGGAATGAGCTGTTGCCATGGCAATGGGACATTTGAAACACTAATATTTATCATTAAATTCAAGTATTATCAAGGCAACATAATTTTATTATTCTGATGAACTCATACAGAACTCTTACTGAAATTTTTGTTCGAAATTAAATGACCGGCCAAACCTTTCGCATATTGAGTTATTTGTATTTTCCACCTGTCCAAAATCTTGTCATCCAAATCATTAGTTTTTAGTATTAGATATTATCTAGTTGGCATGGCAATAGCTTCAGATGTTATTTATACATTTTGCATCAAACATATCGATGTTTAGCACACAAAGATTAGGGGAAATGCAAGAAAAATCAGATTCTACAGTCCCTTTTTTAATCAAAACTGATACTAAATGATCTGTTGCTATGGCAACAGGCCATTTTGAATATTGATATTTATTGTTGAATTGACCCGTTGCCATGGGAACAGAACACACATTTGTAAACATTGATATCAATAAATTCAAGTATTACCAAGGCAACATCAATGTTTATCATTCTAATTTAGTTCATGTAGAACACTGACTGAATTATTTTCCCCTAAATTAATTGAGTAGGTCAGACCTTACGAATGCACATTAAGTTAATATTCATTGTTTTCACCTGTTTTTAACCTTATCATCCACTTTAAAAAAAATTAGATGTTATTTGGTTGCCATGGCAATGGCTTAAGATGTTATATTTATAAAATTTAGTCACAAACATATCTCGATTAGTACCTTGAAATTAGGGAAAATGGAATGATGATCTTACTGTACATGTATTTTACATTTTTATCAATATTTTTACTTTTCTAGAGGGAAATAAGATGTTGCCATGGCAACGGGTCCTTTGCAAAATTGTTTATTTTTAAATTTAATTCAAGCTTTACCAAGGCAACATTAATTTTCATCTTTATAAAGAACTCCTGCAGAACACTTTCTGTATTTTTTGTTCAAATGAGGGGGTCAAATCTTAAGCATACAGATTAAGTTAATTCCACTTGTATTTTCCACCTGTCCATTGTCTTGTCAAACATGTTATTTTTGTAAATTAGATGTTATTTGGTTGCCATGGCAATGGCTTGAGATGTAATTTACACATTTAGCAACCAAAATATCTTCGATAAGCACTGTAAAGTTAGGGGAAATTCAAGATAAATCATATTCTACAACGTTTTTAAAATCAAAATTGTTACTTTTCTGGGGAAAAACAAGCCGTTGCCATGGCAACGGACCAATTGGAACTTTCTTGATGATCTTGAATATTTCTAAATTTCATATGTATTCAATTGGGAGCCTGAAAATTATCATTTTGGTCATCTATATCATGTTTATTAACCATTTACATGGGAATGCATGTTATTTTGGAGAAATTAATCCGTTGCCATGGCAACGGCCGAAAATGGCATTTATAAATTTACCTCCCATCTTTAAAATAAATCTTACGGCATTTACTAATACTTGTGAAAGTTTCATGCTTTAGTCATAATTTGCACAATTTTTCGGCTAATCCGCTCTACTATTGAAAGACATTGAAGTATTAGACAAATTACAAAACCATGAACATTTCTTTAGTTAAAATATCAGGATCTAACTTTCCCACCGTCTGGTGTCCCTCACCAGGGAACTGTTCTCCCTTGTCTCATCAAAGATCAGAGACAGTGAAATATAGATGCCATAGGGGCTCCCTGTAAGTCAACCCAAGAAACAAGACACCGTTCTCTGCCATTCAGGAGTGGGAATTTGCAACCCTCAGCTGAGTTGACCAAAACTTCATATGATGCATATGTTGACTTGGTGGATGTTGATGCTGACAATGTAACTGCAAATTGTCAAAAGGAATTATGAGAGGAATATGTAACAGACACACATACATAAACAAAAAGTAGCCCTAGAATAAAAATTCTTCATTTTTTCCCTCTAATGAAGTACTTGTTTCTTCACATAATCACCGTACTCCCTCAATAAATAATAAAATCTTTGAAAAGGCAGAGTTGCCAGGCCAAATGTCTCTAGAATCTAGTTATTACTGCATTATTTACCCTCTAGTAATCACAATATAAACCAAACATTTAACACTGATCTCACTCAATGATCAGCCACAGCAACATAGAAGTATAATATATGATGGAACAAGCGGCCACAAATAAATAAAAAAAAACCAGCATTGCGTAAGTTTAAAAAATTGTGCAGACGCTACATTGCATTGCGTAAGTTTCAATAATTTTGCACAGACGCTGAAAAAAAATTTGAAATCAGCTGAAAAGCTGATCTCTCACACCGCTGAATATAATGATACAAAGGAAATCTTCTCTAGAACTATATATTATTACCAACATGATATATATAAATAAACTATATTCTATGTACATGAGTAACCTGCAATACATTTCAGATCATCAAGAAGAATAGACTGTCATGATAAAAGCTGTCTTAGTTCGGGAACATAGTCTTTCTTTATGCAGTCTAGGGGTGTCTGTCCTCTGTGGTCTTGCGCAGTCTTCATACTGGGTTGAGCTTTGAGAAGCACTTTGCAGATTTCTGTATTGCCTTGTTCTGCAGCCTGCATTGAAAGATAAAAGGAAAGCTCATTTCAAATAGATTATTTTCTCAACAATTACAAAATGTCAAAAAATAATTAGCAATGGGTTATTCTTTCAGGCAAGAACAAGCTTTTACTGCACTGGGCTATTTTGACTGCATGAATATTCCAGGGGAGGTGGCCTATACAGGGTGTATCAAAAAAAGTTTACACTTTGAAAAAGCCCTGGGAATTAAAAAATATACAACACGTGGATAATTTTTTTACGTATAATCTTGGGTTTGGGTCTCATCTATCCAATGAAAGTGAAAGTTTTGACAGAATGTTACACTTGAGTGAGCACTGTCCATTTTTGTAAAGCTCGCAGAAATTTGTTTGCGCAGAAATGCTCGTTTTCACGCTGTGTCAAGGGTAAAAAGGGCAAAAGATATCTTCAAATCAATTTTAATAGCTAAATTCTACATGTTCTTCATGATTAAGGTCTACATTTATTCGTATAACTATTTCAAAGTTCTACGCAAATCATTTTTCACTAACTTTTCAAAAGTAAGTGGTGCTCATTCAAGTGGAAATATTTTTCGACTGTTATATGCTTAAATGGATCTGTACCAATGTTAAAATGTGGAAAAATTTCAGGATATTACAAATATATGATTTTACAGGATTTTTTCTAAGCGTAAACTTTTTTTTATACGCACTGTATATAACACACCATCCATCCCCCCCCCCCCGATCTCAGCCATTTGTGTGAAAATTAAATTGGCATACACATTGCCTATGAGGTTATCTCCATAACCCCTTAATTAAGATTTTTTAAAGAAAACAATTTACTTTCCTTTATTATGCAAATTACACAAATTTATGCATAATCTTTTTTCTTTTCTCTGAATCACTAAATAATTCATGCAAATTTTGGGGTTACATACTTATTTTCATATTTATCACAAATTTACTTGAACTAGAAATTTGACATGTCCAAAGGACACAGATGCCCTCGCTTAAAGCAATCAGCATAAATTTATTCAATATGATTGAACTTAATATTGTGAAGAAACCAGAATGCATATATATAATGAACAAATTCAGACCTTTGAACCAACTCACATATATAACGAGCTGTGACCTTTGACCTGTAGACTCCGAATTCGAACTTAGCCTGTTTAGTGTCATCTACAGGTCTACACACCCAAATTTTTATTTAATCTGTAGATTATTTCATTAGTGATCATGCGGAAACCAACTCGCATATTTAATGAGCTATGAACTTTGACCTGCGGACTCCGAATTTGAACTTAGCCTGTATTTTAGTGTCATCTACCTACACACCTAATTTTGTTTAAATCCATTAAATATTTCTTAGTTATCATGTGGTAAGCAAATTGCATATTTAATGAGCTGTGACCTTTGACCTGCAGACTCCGAATTCGAACTAAGCCCATTTTATAATCTGTTGAATATTTCATAAGTTATCATACAGAAACCAACTGGCATATTTAATGAGCTGTGACCTTTGACCTGTGGACTGAATTTGAACTTAGCCTGTATTTTGGTGTCATCTACCTACACACCTGAATTTTTTTAATCCATTAAATATTTTTTAGTTATCATGTGGAAGCCAACTGGCATATTTAATGAGCTGTGACCTTTGACCTGTAGACTGAATTCGAACTTAGCCTGTATTTTGGTGTCATCTACCTACACACCTGAATTTTTTTAATCCATTAAATATTTCTTAGTTATCATGTGGAAGCCAACTCGCATATTCATTGAGCTGTGACCTTTGACCCGCAGACTCCGAATTTGAACTTAGCCTGTATTTTGGTGTCATCTACCTATGAACTTTGATCATTGACCTGCCGACTCCAAATTTGAACTTAGCCTGTATTTTGGCGTCATCTACCTACACACCACAATTTTTTTTTTCTACGTTAACAAAATTTTTTAAAATCCATTAAATATTTTTCGAGTTATTGCGCAGAAACCAAGTGGGGGGACGGAAGGACAGACGGACAGGGGCAACGCTTAATGCCCCCTCCGCACTTTGTCTGCGGGGGCATAAAAAAAAATCAATAGATGATTTGTAGGTAAAATAACATGACCACTTACCTGGTACTAGCACATAGCACCACAGTCAAGAATAATCATAAACCAACAGAAGTTACAGACACTTAAGAGTTTAATCATCAAATTGCTTATTTTCCTATATTCAATTTAAGTTTCTGAAACATAAATGAGATATATCACCTTTAATAGCTCATAGTTTACATCTCATTTTCATAAGCAGCTTATGCTGTTGGCCTTTGTGTTGGGGAATATTTCGAGGGGAACATTTCAACAATTTTTTAATGTAAAATTGGCTACACAAAAAAGACTTGATATGTAGTACCATGTAAAAAAAGATAAATGCAGAACATTGCTATGCATACCAGGAAATTATTTCCTGCCATACCTTATGAAGAGCTGTCTTCGAATCGCTGTCTACCAAGGTAGCATCAGATTTGGCACGGAGAAGTTGAGATACAATATCAACATGACCGCCATAGGCAGCTCTGTGTAAAGGACTTGCTCGACCTGACCGGGTTTGAAGGTTTGGATCAGCTCCATGTTGGAGTAACTTGGAAACGATGTCTTTGTGTCCATTGCGGCAAGCATAATGCTGTTAAGTATTGAATGAAAATATCACATATGATAAATGAACTATACTACCAGTTAAACATCATTACAGCAATGTCTATTTATTTCCAAAAGTAATAATCTGATATCACCAACAGAAAAAAAATGACCTCAGTGTATCCGAAGGTCTTTACTTAGAACAGAAATAAATTAATGCTGAATCAAAGCTGTTGGTCCATCGGTGCCCGATTGAGGATGCCAGTCACAGGTGTTATTTCCTGAAGACCAGTAGACCAATGAAAGAGTAATTTCTACAAATACAAGAACTTTAGTGTTTAAGACTTAGATTTTTACCATTTCATAGACTAAATTTTCTAAAAAAAAGTTTCAAAGGATATTAACCAAGTGAGACTATAGAAATAAGATTAACATAATAGCAATTCTTAATTTTCTTGCTTACAAAGTTACATGTATCAACCTGCAACATTACAATATTGTTGCATCCACTCTGCCATATTGGTTTACAACTATTATGATTCTTTGCTTCTCACCCTGAAGTTTTCAGGTTACATTACAGCAACCTTTGGTGTAGAAAGGTTTATGAGTTTGTACCTACCAGAGCTGTGTACCCCGATTTATCCACACTATTAACACTGCATCCAGATGACAGTAGCTTCTCAACTCTTGACAGATCACCACAGAGGGCAGCAGACCAGATCCCCCTATCCCAGTCCATTTCATCCAGTGTTTGAGTCAGTGAGGGAGTAGGAGATGGGTGTGTACAGCATACAGAGTCACCATGACCAGGATTATGATGGTGTGTCTTTGCCATGACCAAGAAGTTCTTACAATACTCCTGTAGATTAAAAAAAAAAGAATTTCTTTGTTGAAATACACGATCGAGATGCATTGATAGCAGAGTACAAAACACAAGTCAAACACAAAGGGTAAATGAAAACATAATATATTTGATATAAGCTATCAGTTGCCATTATTAAGGCTATGCTTTTTATTTTTTGTTCACCAAGAAAGTAAATAAAAGTAACATAGTTTTCCATACTTTAACCAAGGCTCGACATTAGCGGTGGCCCGGGGCCACCAGAAATTCACCTTGGGCAACCATTATTGAAAAAATATTAAGTTTTGGTGGCCCGAATCGGGCAACCAATAATTTTCAGAATAGCCCAATTTTTCTCCCCATTTTGCACGCATTCATCAACTTTCTACAGTTCAAATTGCAAGCCAGTTCGTCATGCGCCCTTTTTGTTGATCTACACACAAACACACACACAAAATTGGCCTACTGCTATAGCATTAAGTAGCTTTTATCCAGCCGGCCGCGCCTGCCGGCTGGCGTGAGCTTTGCATGCTTCAAGCAGCTGTGAGTCAGCAGCCTATTCAGACTCAGGGAGCTGCAATACGAAATGTTGCAGCTAAGAAATCTTCCACAGAACTGTGAAAATCCAAGTCAAAGTCACATTTTACACCAATGAAAAGCCCTTCTACAGACCTTTTTGCCAAAATCTGGTGTATCCTGATTATTTTCAAGCATTTAAAAGAGGAATCATGACCTCTCTTTTGACTCAAAAAGACCGATTTCCAAATGAAAATAATGCACATAAAGTACATCACAGTCCCACGTGTGCATTTGTATGTATGTTGTTACTTGGTTTCTTTTGAAGCTGTGCCTTTTCCGGTCTTTTCGAGCCAAAAATAAACAGACAGTTACTTTCTTTCTTGTTTATAAATGACTTCTTAAACAACTCTTGAGAATAAGTAAATACTTAGGGAAGGCATTTTATTAATATGAAATGTGAATTTTTCCAACATTAATATTTTTGGCAAATATAGCCAGGGAAGGAATTTTCTCACACTTTTCTTTTGCCGTTTTATTATTTTCTTTCATTTTTTTGACAGTGGTTAAAAAACCATTTATACCCATTTATTAATTTTCAATGTTTTTCTTTATATTTTTCAGGCCACCAAACTTTAATATCGGGCCCCCCAAAAAAATTATTTGAAGGTTTTGGTGGCCCGAACGGGCCACCACCAAAAAAAGTTAATGTGGAGCCTTGCTTTAACTGTTAACGTAGAAAATTATTAATCAATTATGATAAAAGCTTGTTTTTAGAGCAAAAAGAAAAATCAGACAAGTTGATAGGTGAAAGCTTGAACAATAAGAAAGTTATTCATTTTTTAAAGTTGTAAATACTGGTAATCACTATACCCATGGATACTTCGAATTGGCAGCATATGTGATGTCATACAAGCATTACTCTTCCATGTACTCAAATACATAATAAGGCTAAAATAAAAAGTTTCACTTCAACTTATATTTTTCTTTCATGAGGACATATTCTACCTGGGTTATATTTAGATTACTGCCGCTGGGGAATGGGTACTTAGGAGATTGATAATAAACCCTTAATATCCTCTGTAATTAATCAATAATTTCAAACAATTGGAACAACTTTTTTAAGGCTTGCTAACTAAGCTCACAATATCAATTTTTCTCATAATTACACTCCTTTAAAAGATGATTTGGTAATGATTCTGTCTTCCAACTATGGAAATTTTGCTCGCTCGCTTCGCTCACTCGCATTTGGATACTGATATCCAGTAGTTTGTGTCAACAATCAATTACAATATAGCCATAAAAAATATTGTGATAGTCCTTAAAGTGAAAGCATTGCATGCAGTTATATACCCCTGTACATATTATACATGCAGCCCATGATGCGATATTACACACCACTTGAAAATGGTTTAGGGCAACATATCTTTCTTCCATCTATTGAAAATTTGCTCACTTGCCGCATTATACCAATAATCACACCTCGTGAAAATTTTATTCATCATGTCTTCTAATTACTGAAAATATGCTCGCTTGCATTTGGATATGAACTTGTAGGTCAGTAGACAATTTAAAACACAATATCATTAAAATTACAGAAATCGAAATAAAGGCCTTTAACTGAAAGATTATGTACATGATTATATGACCCGATTATATGATCTGTATACATATCCATTTAAGTGTGGGGTCCCCCAATCGCATAATTTTCTGGTCAATATTGAATTCACCTCACCCACTGCTCGGATTTATGCCAATGTCCCCTCTCCATCTGAATCTCCTTTCTCTATATACTTCCTCTACCTCTCTTCTCATTCTCTCCCCCCTTCTATCACATCTTGCCTTTTCCCCTCCATCCACCCTCGCTCCCCGCTCAATTTTTTTACCATACATTTTCAATGGTCAGATGTTGATTGCAAGCCTTGCAATGTTTTAGGATATTATATCTGGCAAATAGCTCTAATTTTTTCTATATGCAATAACATCAAGCAGAGAGGAACAGAGATTGAGATGGAGAGGAGGGGTGGCCAATGTAGTGATTCCATTCATTCATGTTTCATAAAGAAACAAAGATTGAGTGCAAGAGAAATCAAGAGAGAAAGAGAAACTAAAGATAGGAAAAGAGATTAAAGATGGAAGGGTGGGGTGGCGAGGACATACATGTAGTATGGGAGAGAGAGAGAGAGATTGCATACAAGATAGAGGGGAGAGAGCAAGAGAGAAAGACAAACTATAGAAAGAAACTACAGAGATTCAGGGGGGGGGGCGGGCAAGGACATTATGCGAGTCCATTCATTCATGATTGCAAGAGAAAAAGGGGAGATGAGAGGTTGCAAGAGAGATTGCACGACTGGTATCAAAACTAGAGAAAGGCGGGGGAGATTGGGATGGAGTCCCTTCATTTGTGTACAGTACATGAGTGTGCTCATCCAATAGTTTGGGTACGAGATGATGAAGCTATACAATTCTTGTGAAGTCCATGCACTTGCACACTTTTTTTATTTTTTAGTTCAACTAATGGGCATTTTCATGGTAACTGACATTACACGGCGCAATTTTACACACCTTTCATTGTGTGTATATCTAAAACAAAAAATGATGGGAGTTTGCTTTTGATAGAGTTGATAAAGTGAATGTTGCTGTATACTCTGATACTAAGTTTTTCAATGCAACCACAAAAGAACAAAAGAATCAGCGCAGTCTTAGCGCAATTGGATTTCTGCACCTCAGCCTAACCCTTGAAGCTGGCTACTGAAGTGCAGTTAACTGTATTGGCAGGGAGAATATTCCAGTCTGATTAGCCTGAGTCCAAGTCTGATGGCATCAGCCTCAGCTCAGGAATAAAAGTTTTGTGCTAAGATTACAAAGTAAAGCAAGTTAAAGGCGCATTTGTCATGTTTTGCCGTTGTGACATAATCGTGATATAGTCCCCAAATCCAAAAATTGGGATTATTAGAATCACACCTACCAGAATGCATGAAAATCACTTCTTTTCTCCAGAACAGTCCCCAACTCTCGCACAGCCTGAGAACTTGCGAAATGATAACACACACAAATGAAACACACTTACACTTGGGTTCTCTCCCTATTATATACTCGTGATACAGTCCCCACTCTACGGGAAATCAAGTTTGATTTTCACGGCGGTGGGGACAGTTTCAACAGTATAGTATACTCGTGATGCAGTCCCCACGCTATGGCATACACAGTTCACTTTGCACGCAGTGGGGACAGTTCAAACTGTATAGCTATACTCGTGATACAATCCCCACGCTATGGGATACACATTTCGTTTGGCACGCAGTGGGGATAACTCCAACAGTATATTATACTCGTGATACCGTCCCCTCACAACATAAAATCGTGCTCGTTCGACAAGGGGATGGGGACAGTTTCCCAGTGCAATGTGACAAGGAAGACTCATTCAAAACCTTCGGGAAATTGTCGTCATCATATTATATTATCATTTTATCATAATTATCATTATTATTTTATCATAATTATTATTATTGTTATTAAATCATAATTATCATTATTCTCTATTATCACTATTTTAATGTTATTTAATCATAATTATCATTATTATTATGCAGTCCCCGCGCTATGGGATACACAGTTCACTTTGCACGCAGTGGGGACAGTTCCAACAGTGTAGCTATACTCGTGATACCGTCCCCTCACAACATAAAATCGTACTCGTTCGACAAGGGGATGGGGACAGTTTCCCAGTGCAACGTGACAAGGAAGACTCATTCAAAACCTTCAGGAATTATTATTATTGTCATCATATTATATTATCATTATCATCATTTTATCATAATTATCATTATTTTATTGTTAATGTTATTTAATTTTTAATCATAATTATCATTATTGTTATTATTATTACTATCATCATCATAAACATCATTTTCATGTGTTCTGGTACGGTAGGTGTAATTCTAATGTTGAGGGCTCAAACAGACGAAACGTGAATTGTAGGTCGAGAATTTAGTGATTCCTGAAACAATCTGGAACTATAAAGTCTTATCTATTGGTGACGATAAGCAAGCAGTCAATAAGCCGTTGTAAAACATTCCAACATAACAATTTATATATTCAGATGCTAAATATGGTCATTGATCATGTTGATCAGCACAAGAAAATAAAGTTACACAGGTCTGCTCTCGAGAGGAAATCTGTTTCTCTGACTAAACAAAGTTGAAAAGAAAATGTGTTGCATCGCAACGCATCTAACAACGCGTTGCGTGTTGATGCAAAAAGGCGCACAACTCTGCAACCAGCGATGTTACGTAACAATAGGATACGTAACAATCGCATTACCACACTAATAATCCCCATTTTTGGATTTGGGGACTATATCACGATTATGCCGTTTGGGGTTCTATTCTCAAAACTTCCAAAAGCTACAGTAGGATGGGGGATCGGGTGTCCGGACACTTTATATTTTTGAAGCCTTCTTTTTTGTCTTAAGATTACACTAAAAATATGAATTCAATAGTTGTAATCATCTTCTATTTTGTTCTCTATAATATTTTCTAAAATTTTGTACTAAAATTTGATGAAACTTCGCTTGTAATTTTTTCCAAATGACTTTCTAAAATTGATCATCCGGACACACAACCTGTCCGGACACACAACAACTGGGTACCGGTATACAATCTCTTTCCTTGCTAAAAAATCAACCGGGTTCAGGAAAGAATCGCGTTGAGCATTCATTTGACTCTTGACTTGAAGTAGACAGGAATAACCGTCGTTTCTGGGGTTTCCTTAACAATTCTGACATTTCACCATATGTATGGTGAGTGGAGCCAACGTAGTTCAGCGGAACAACCAAAATACAGAGACTGAAGCTTTTTGGTCTAGACTTGAAGTTGAGGTTCATGTCCGCCGCCTCGAATTACGGTAGCCGGCCGGGAGCCAGCCCGCCCACCGGCCCAGCGCGCGGGCGAGCAGCGGGACATGCAGATGGACGGTTTATCGGGCGAAGCCGAAGCAAGTGCGTGTGTGCACTGTGCCTGTGGTAAAAAAGAAAACCTTAAGTCCTTATTGAATTCCACTTCATTTTGAATTTATAAACCTATTTTCATAGTTACCTAGTATCATCAGTTTCTGCACTTTCTTAGCCTTTAATTCCGCTAGGCATAGGTTCCGAGATTTGCCACATCAGACGTGATCGGCATAAAAAAAAAATAAAAGCTCTAAATCTCGACCTCGGCCAGCCGCTGTACCGGTACGTACGGTACCGTACGTACGTGGACGAAGTGACCGGCGCGGATTCTTCACTCGCATACCGTAATCCCTTTCAAAACATAATCGGCCCCTTGCTATATACTTCTTTTTCCTTTGATAATGAAATTTGTCAATTTTAACATCTAATTAAGTGCCCTTAATATACCTTTATTTACTTTTGATAAATGTCCCTTTTCTTTTCTAGTTTGCTCAAAATGTTTGTTCAAGTTAAATTTATTGAAAAACCAAACAAACGAGTACAAATCAATGAACATATGATACCAAAAAAAAAAAAAATATATATATATATGAAAGGAATAAGGACCATAAATAAAACATTTTTGTAACTATAAATGATGCAAGCACGAAGCATAAGCTGGATCTTTTAGGGGCAATTCAGACCTAAAAATTGGACGTTCTAAGCACTTTTTGTAAAAGGGATATGGTCCAGGTTGGAGATATTTAAAATTCACAGCAAAATGCTGAAAAATTGATCAAAATCAGATAACAAATAAGAAAGTTATTAAATTTTAGAGATTTGCATTATTCCGGTGAACCAGTTATAGGCATGTTTCATGAATATTCATTACGTGGGCTGCAATGATGTCATATTTTATTATAGAAATTAGGTTTATTCAAAATGTTTCTACCAAGAACTAAAACAATTGGGTTGACAACTGATTAAGTGCATTAGTAATTTATTGCCGCAACTTATTTCATCATAATGGAGACACATCATTTGAACATGTATGAAAAAAATGAATCATTTATGATTTCATGTAATAACAAAAAGGAAAGTGGGGATATGACATCAGCTAACCTAATGAATATTCATGATGTGCATATAACTGTTTAAAAAAAATATTGCTAAACTTTAAAATTCAATAACTTTGTTATTTGTTACCCGATTTCGATGAAATTTTCAGCATTTTGCTCAGTAAATTTGACTCCAGCTGATTTGTTTTTTTCTACATCCCGATCAAAACAAAAAGGTATAGTTTAAGTACTTTTTTAAACTCAGAACAAGATATTTATCCAAGAAACAATTGTGAACGTGAAGAGCGAGGTATCATTTTTATTATTTTAAAATTTAAGATTAATAACTACTAAGAATTAAGCAGGCCCAAACAGGACATTCAATCAGACAGCTGGGGTAGAAGCTATGGGGGGAGGGGGTTGAAAGGGAAGAGATAGAAAGAGAGAGTAGGAAGAAGGATAAGAGAAAAGATCTAGGCTAGATTTAGGGAGAGAAGGGATAGGGGATATAAACAGAGAGAGGGGAGAGGGGGAATTGAATAAGAGAGTGAAGATATAGAGAAGAGAGAAAGTGAGGGAGAGAGAATAAAAAAAATGAATGTACCTGCTGTTTGGAAATTTCCGGGTCCCTATGTGTGATAATCTCCCCTTTTAGAATCACTATCTCCTCTACCTTGTCATGGTTTTAAAGATATTTGTCTTTACCAAACCAATTAACAAATATATATTTGGTTGAATGAGTGTCACTGATTTATGTATTTATTCATTGGAACCATAATAGTTCGATAAGCGAAGATGTACAATAATTGCAAAACTAAAGCCAAATTATGTAATAAAAGAGAAAACAAATCCATTACAATAAGAGAAGGTAGTAATTAACAGGAACATGAAAAAAATTGAAATGAAAAAGAGGGTTATATAGATGAAGCAAACTATGAAACAAAGTAATAAATAAATAAAACAGATTGCAGAAGATGGGAGGGGAGAGGAAATTTAAAGATTGAAGGAGAGGGAAGAAAGAAAGGGGCATATTCAAATAATTATAGCAAGTCTATTAATACACAATTATTCTGTTTAAATGAAAAGAAGACGGAGAAGAAAAAAAGATGGAGAAGGATGAGGAGGTGAAGACGAAACAAAAGAAAAGGAGAAGGGGAAGAAGATGAAGGACAAGAAAAAATTCATAAGTCGACTTGGAAAGATAAGTCATCTTTAAAACTTTCGTAGGTTTCAATCTGTCATGTTATGTTCATTAGATATTCATTGGTTCACAATCGTTAAACTTTCCAATCATATGTGAGTTTCCAATCATATGTGAGTTTCCTTCACAAATATAATTATACAGTTCTAAGAGTAAGACTATATATATTCTCAAACGAGGGAATTGTTTATAATAGCCCCCCCCCCCCCAACAAAACAACAAAAAAAGGAGAGAGTAAAAAAAATGAATGAAGTAAAAAAAATGAATGAAATAAAAAATAGACAACAAATAAAATTAAATTTGACGTGTAATACTCACAAAAGATATATAAAAATATACAGAGTGAACCTTTATTTTCAAGGCCTCCATCAGACAAAGAATAAAACACTGAAGACTCTACGTTAAGTGAAAATAACAAGTTTGGTAGAAAACATTTATTACAAATGGAACTGAACATACATACATGTCTTACGCATGAATGCACACATAGCCCATAGAGAAGTGCATATGTATCACTATGGTTATATCAGTCCTACCTCACTCATCATTAATACATGGTGAGCTCTCTCTGAAAAAGATGCACCTTATATAAATTTAGATGACACAATACAATTATAATACAACTCCTTTTAAGCACTCAATACATCAAAACACCATCTCTGAGTGCTTTACAGACATATTCCTTTTCTTCAACCATTCGACTCAGGCTTGCCTGCACACAATACATGCACTTTCTCCACTCCCTGGGTAGCATTCCATTCACTATCAATATGTCAATAACAAATTTTGAATAATTTCTGAAATTACAATGTCAATGTATCACAAATTACATAAATATCCTGATTGGAATATTGCTGAAGAAGTGTACACAGTAGATTGAAGCAATCTGCTATGGATATTCAATATGAATATGAAATGATGTACTTATTATTTGATGGATTTTCATCAAACCTTCACCAATATTTTTCACTTATTTTCATGCTTTTATTAAAACTAACTTTAACTTAATGAACTTCCACTGTAATATTTACTCAAAGATATGATTGATTCACCGATCCTGGAACAGTACTTATTTGCTGAGAATAATCAATCTGATCTCATTCTTAAAGTTTAGGATTATATTAAATCAATTTATAGAATTAATGTTGAGAGTATATAAGAAAGAAAACCATTACAGAACAAAAATACAAAAAAAATACTAGTAATCTAAAATTACACAGAAAAGGGTATATTTAAATACTATCTAGGATTCTTTCAAAATAATTCTCTAACTTAGTACAGATACATGTGATGTACATATATTTCTTTTACATGAATGCGCAAATAAACCACATGACATACATTTTAGTGGAATTCATTTTAACCAAATGTGATTGATGAGTGTCAAAACATATTACATACTTTTGAATCGTAGCAAAAATATCAAAGCACAGTAACACACATATAATAAATGTATAACTCAAGTGATCCATTTAGGTAGGCCACTCAGAATTATTAACTGATCTTTTTTTATCTTCTTAGTGTATTCATACAATGTAACTGAAATGAATTACAGAAACATGTTTCTTCTAATTTGCTTCTATCACTATCACATTATCAGTTCAATTAAAGCTTATGCCTTTGAGATATTATGGTTCAAAAGCATGTGCTCTGATCATGGCCTGAATATGAACATCTATAATGTCCTTCTCTTAAAGACTGGCTCACACAATTGCATGTTTGGCTTGTGTTGAGCTACGGATTGCCTGAACAGAGACAAATACCGTCAAACAGAACGCAACCCAATGAAACGAGCTGATACAAGGTAAACACACAATAACAAAGAGGCCTTGCATTTTAGCTCAGTAGTTTATAACTTTTTCAAACATCTGTAACTGAACACATAAAAATTTCATACAATCAACAGCGAGTGGCTATAAAGGCAGACAACACAGTGATAGTGCTCGATTTACCTCGCTTTACTGCGTGCAACTTTGTACAAAATACACTATTTGACAAAGTGACTAATTTGACTGATAATTCATTTTGTGTGAACTAACAAAAGCTCATTGCATATATCAAAGATGCTACTATGCATGGAAAATTTAGTTAGTACATGGGGGTACTGTCAAGCTCTGATACATACATGTATATATATATATATATTCATAAATTGTGGGTAGAATAGAATATCAATATATAAATTACAAGTGAAATCAAATTAATAAATGATGAGTTTGTACACACACTCACACAATGATTCATACTTACTATTCCATTAACAATTTAGGTGGGGTCAAGATTAAACACTGAAAAATATAGTTTTCTTTCTTCATTTCTGAATTGGAGATGAAGAATGAAAAGTAGAAATGTATATTGGAGAAACATTTCAATATATTCAGTATAGCATGTTTGTATATACAGTGTCCACATCTAGGAAAACACGCCACCCGCCCCCCAAAAAAAATGAGAGAAATATGAATATGATACATATAAACTTGTTTAATTTCAAGTCATTCGTCCAATGAAATATATATTTGTTTTGTATGTCTCATACAATATACATATAATACACCTCTAAGATTGTCTTGTGAAATACATGAAGGTTTGTGCACACTGGTGACATGAAGCAATATATAATATGCTGCAGCAAAAAGATGACAATAATCATAGGACAACGGAATGCATTCACCCCCAAATGTCCAAAAATAGACAATATTAAATAACAATTGCGTTCCCTGGACAAACTGCAGGAATTGAGTAAAAAGTCTCCTATATGCATTCACTGTATCTTACAGTTTTCTTCATCATCCTCAGCCTCGGGGGCCCCTACACCTGTGGCTGCTCCTCTACCCCGTCCACCCCTTGTAGACCTGGCTGAAAGCTCTCTAGCCTTGGTAGCCTCCACACTCCTGCCTTCCTTCAGTGGGCTATTAGTAATGGTGGATAAAGCTGAATGGTTGCTACTTTGACCCTGAAGTGAGAAAAAAAGTAGACATAATCAGTTGACATATTCCGATAAAAAGATCAAGTTTAGTATAGCAGGAAGTGCAAATTTCAATCCATATATCGTGATCTAGCCAAATATTTTTTTTCAATTCAACGTTAGCTACATACAAAGGCTTGACAAATGTCTGTGTCAAGTTTTCTTTCTAAACCCTTTATTCTTGTAAGAAATGCTAAAATGGTGATATCAAAGATGAAAATGTATTAGAATTAAATTTTCACCCCACCCTGCAAAAAATGGAATGGTACCAAAAAAAAGTATATTTCTCAGAACACCAGCAAGACAATTTTTTTTTTCACTTTCTACTTAAATAGAATTCAAATTAGAATCCCAATGAACAAAATATATCAATGTTGCCAATTTGCAGAGTAAAAGTTGAACAAATGAGATGACAAATAATAATAATTAGATTTTAGATGCGACTCCCAAGGGATGACTGGGCATGAAAAGAAGCTAGAACATCATAAAGCCCAATAATTCTCGCTACCCCAAATAGGAACAAAAATCTCATAATGCGCGAGACGAGATAATTTTCACTCCGTCGGGTCGTCATCACCACTTCCGGTTCAGAGTCATGCTCGCGCGAGGTTCGCGATACTGAGTTTTCCACCACGCTGAAAACAATGCCAATCAGCGTAATATGTACAGATTATAATACTTTTTATTTAATTTGGTCAGTTTAGATTCCATTTGAATTATAAATAAAAAATATATTTCACGTAAAAATAATTTTTATTTATGTTTTTATTTGGTTACAAAAAAATAAAACAAAAAATAAATATCTTAAAATTTTGCATTTAGCGACCGGCCTGACATCACGATCATATTTGACTAGACGCTAAATATATACACTGCAGCATTCATTCCGTTCTATTTTTCGTCGACCACAAAATGGATAAAAAATCAGTTTCGGAACTTAAAAAAATCTTAACTGAATACCGTGCAATGGAAAGCGTCGGGCAGAATTAGTGACTTAAGCAGAAAAGGCTGTTAAACTGTATCGTTAAAGAGAGGGTTGTGATCACGAACTTTCCGAGCGAAAGCGACGTTGTGTTGTTGTGGATGACGGCACTGTTGATCTGAATCGCAAAACAGTGCATAGGACTTCCGAACAGGAAGTTGCAATACCGAAAAGCTGTCCCATAATGCAATGCGCGTTACAGGGATTTTTCCCGGATCTCGGCGAAATCGCTATTTGGGGTAGCGAGAATTGCTGTATAATACAATGCATGAAAAGGCTTGAAATAAGAAGTTCTCAAAAGCCTTCTGGAGGAGAATGAAACCCTTGGAGCAAGTTAGACTTTGTGAAAGCAGAAAAGTCACAGAATCAAATCAGTAAAATTGCTGAAGAATTAAGAAAGTTATGAGCATTTGAATGTTGAGATCACTAATGCTAACAAAATCCTCAATTTGACAATGCGAGCAAGATCTGTGATGTCACATGTACAAATTTCCCCTTTGGACATTGAAAATATGACCCATTATTTTCATTTTCTGCTCTTTCTAATGATATGGTAAATGATTCATCTGTGATATAATGTTGTAATATGCCCTCTCATATAAAAGAACACCTAATCTTGCAATAGACTAAATAAAAGAGAAAATTAAAGTGAAATATGTTCTGGAATTATGGGGAACTTGTATGTGTGTGACATCACAGATCTTGGTCGCATTACCAATGGGAGGATCTACACAGCTTCATGATCTCAATATTCTAATGCTCATAACATTCTTATTTATCAATTCAATCTTCCTCAATCTTTCACTGATCTGTTTCTTTATTTTCTCTTTATATGAAATATAAGTGGTTTCAAGGGTTTCATTCTTTAAAGGGATCGTCCAGGCTCGAGACATTTATATCTCAATAAATAGAGTAAAATTCACAAATAACGAAGTTATTGAATTTTAAAGATTTGCATTATTCCAGTGAACGATTCTAGGCATGTCTTTATGAATATTCATTAGGTGGGCTGATGATGTCATATCCCTAATTTTTCATTTGTATGTTATTATATGAAATTAGGTTTATTCAAAATTTTTCTACCAAGACTAAAACAAATGGATTGACAACTGATTAAATGCATTAGTTATTTATTGTCGCAACTTATTTCATCATTATATCATGTAATAACATAAGAAAAAGGAAAATTTAATGAATATTCATGACGATGTGCATATAACTGTTTTCACAAAATATTGATAAAATTTAAAATTCAATAACTTCGTTATTTATTATCCGATTTTGATGAAATTTTCAGCATTTTGCTCTGTGAAATTTATTCTATTTTAATGTTTAGATATAAATATTTTCAGCCCGACCATCCCTTTAAGACTGGCATCTCTGAATTCCCTTGGACATACCCTTAGACTGAGGTTAGACAGATGACTGCGGGTGACCCTTTTGTTTGTGTTGAATGTCCCGTCTTCACTGCCCTGACTGCTGGGTATCTGAGTGGATGGTGGTTGGCTACTGGACTGGTTCTGACTGCCTGACCTTCGCAGCCTGGTGCTCAAACCTATAGAGAGAATTGCGAAGTTTTCATTGAAATGAACAGCTAGTGATCTACTTCAAAATTTTAAAAACCTTAAAGAGCTTTATGCAGAAAAAGAGTTGTATTTTTTAAACAAAACTCAAACAATCAAATGCAAACCCAAATGCAGCACTTGAAGTGACTTCAGCTTTATTGAAACTCAAGCTATTTAAGGTGAATGGGGAAGAATTTGATTGCAATTCTTTCTGTGACATGTACCATGACTGCTAATGATGTTGAAATATAAAACTTCCATAAGCTTCCACAAACAACAGAGACAATCAAACATGAAAGAGCTCAAAATGTGCGATAGCTGTAGAACTTTGAGATTAAACTATAAAAATGTCCTACACACTGCACTAAATGAAGTTGGTCCATCCTGACATTAATTTTGCTTAGATAATTGTGGAAAAATGAAGAAACAGTTTGAGAAAATTCTTCATAAAATAGCTGGCTATGAATGTTTTTTATTATGCTGGAGGGGGGTCAAACTGACCTCGAAAAATTTTGTCACTACGCCGTCGCGCGAATTTTTTTACTGCACCATTAGGCAACTTTTTACTTTCAAGTCTTGCGCATCTTTTGAGACCACAATATTATGTAAGTGCGTGTCAGACCCCAAATTGCTCAAAAACGTGATTCCGAGTGCAAAGTAAATGCAAATTGTGTTTTTCATCAAAAATCATAAATATATGATTATTCTTTACTTTGGTTGGTTTAAATGGATTTATTTTATGCTATTTATGATCGCAAAATTGTCCCTGACAAAGATCATTGGAAAAAACAATAAAAAACAAAGATTAAAGTTCACTGGAAAAAACAATATAAAACAAAGTTTTGAAAAAATAAAGAAATACATAAGAATAAAAAAATAAAAATAAAATACCTAAAAAATTAACTATATTTTGGCAATTTTTTAAAGATATTTGTTAGAAATGTAAAAATTGATACTCTCACCAAAAATAAGCATTCTACTAGCTATATAAATTGAGTTAAAGGCAAAAACATTCAAATTTCATATGCTTTTTTGCATAATCAATTAATAAAAAATATAAACAATTAATGTTTTGAAATTTTTTTATGTGTGTGCAAATCCTCGCGCAATCAGCGGCCCAGATCTGGGGAGGGTCAAATTGACCCCCCCCCCCCCCGAATATGTCTCGTCTGAAATAGCCCAATTAAAGTAGGGTTTAAAGGTCAAGTCCACCCCAGAAAAATCTTGATTTGAATAAATGGAGAAAAGTCAAACTAGCATACTGCTAAAAATTTCATCAAAATCAGATGTATAATAAGAAAGTTATGGCATTTTAAATATTTGCTTATTTTTCACAAAACAGTGATATGGACAACTCAGTGACATGCAAATGAGACAGTCGATGATGTCCCTCACTCACTTTTTTTTTTTTTTTTAATTATACAATTTTTTTTTTTTTTTACAGATTTGACAATAAGGATCAAGTTGACTGAATCATATAGTATTAAACAATGCTAATTCCACATGTTCAAGGAGGAGAAAATTAGAATATTTCATATTTCATGTAATAAAATACAAAAGAAATAGTGAGTGGATGACGTGCAGTCTCCTCATTTGCATACTGACCAGGATGTGCACGTAACTGTTTTGTGAAATTAAGCGAAACTTTAAAATGTCATTTACTTTCTTATTTTACATCCGATTTCGATGAAATTTTCAGTGTTATGCTTGTTGGATTTTTCTCTTTTTTTTCACATCAACTTTTTGTTGGGGTAGACTTGTCCTTTAAAGCTTTGAATTAGTCTTATGCTAGCGGCTTCATATCATAGATTTTTATTTTTTATAGGTTCAAGATGACTGAAAATATATTAAATGTACGTATAAAATCACTCTTAATTGAAGAAAAAATTATAACAAAACCGTCTTTAAGTCAGGGTGAACTTCCCAAATATTTTCAAGCTACTAGGGGCCAATTGCACAATAGGGTCTTTGAAAGAGCCGTCATCAATTTATCATGATACACCATATGGAATGCTTTTATAAAAAAATTACCTGCAAACATATTTAAATCGTCTATCAAAGTGTAACAAATCATTGTTTATATAAAATAATGTAATATCTTTTAAAACATTTTAAAAATCAATTAAAAAACTAGCTAGCAAATATTATTTGTTTATCATAAAATTTATAAATGTGCCTTATAAGGAGCATCATAATAAATGCACGACACAAAACAGTCTTTGGAAAGACCCTTTTATGCAATCGCCACCACGTTCCTAACAAAAGACATGAAATGGAATTTCTTCAGCTATTAACTCATGGTATCAATCTGGCTGCTATGGATTCAACAGGGTTGTGTAAGAGAATCATATCAACTTACCAGACTGAGATGAAGCAACCTCCTCTTCTGTTTCAGGGAAACTTTGAAAATCTTTCTTGCTCCTTTTAGCTTCTTGACTTGCACTCAGATGCCTGGAACGCTTGGTACCAACCTGTGTGCCCTCCTCTTCTCTCTGACTCACATCTACAGAAGGATCCCTAGAATACCTTCTCTTAGACAGCCTTGTCATACGCCTTCCAGGACTAGGGCTTTTGGACTCTGCTAACACGGTTTCAGCAGTCTCTTCATGCTTTTCTTGCGATGCTGGCATAGCAGTGTCAACATTCAAAGGTACATTCTTCGAGGGATATTCATTTGTTACTTCAGGTTCTACCGCAGCAGAGGGCTCTGCAGATAATTTCTTGGCAGGATTCTCATTTTTGCTGAACCCATGTCTCTTTGTTGACAGTCTTGTTGTCCGTTTGCTGCTAGGAATTTGTTTCTCCTGGACTGGAGCAGTCTCATCTTCAGTTCTTTCTGCAATAGCTACAGCTGCTGGTGGGCTGGTATTCTCCACTTGTGGCTTGTCATCCATGTTTTGCTTTAGGTTTTTCTTGAGTTTTGCATTTTCTTCCTTTAACTCAGTCATTTTTTTGCATGCCAGTTGGAGCTTGAGTTTGAAATCCTCTACTTTCCTTTGGTCTTGTTTAGAGGTCTTGCTAATTTTCATGTACTCTTTCCTAGTGAATTCCAGCTCTTCTTCTTTCTCTCTGAGCTCTTCTTTAAGTTCTTCAAGTGCAGAACCTTCGTCACTACTATTTGAGTTTGCATCACCACCGACCTTAGCCTCCAGCTCTGAGTTAGATTTGCGGAGGTCCTCAAAGTCTTTTTGCAACTTCTTTAAGTTTGTCATTGACAATTTGAGTTTTCCCTGGTAGGATTCATTGTCTGCTTTCAGTTCTTTGATTTGTTTTTCAAACTCAGTTTTCATTTTCGTAGAATTAGCGCCTACAGCAGCCTTGGATTCCTGATAAATAAAAAATTTAAAAGAATTTTTTTTTTTAAAGTGTTACCTGGTTATACCGACAACTGTCTGATTGTGGTAATGAAATGATCTGTATGTAAGGAGAAATTTGGAAAACAGAATGATCAGGGGACCGTTTCATAAAGCTGTTCGTACGTTAAGAGCGACTTTAAGAACGACTGGTGATCCTTTCTTGGGGTAAATAATATACACAAAAACCTTCATTGGCGAGGGTTTTGCGCGTAAGAAAGGATCACCAGTCGTTCTTAAAGTCGCTCTTAACTTACGAACAGCTTTATGAAACACCCACCAGGTTTGAAAGGAATCTGACATGGAATATGAAAGTAGGTTTCCCACTGTTTTATGCATATGTAATTATCAGGAATATTTTGCTTTCTCTGAAGCACAAATATATATAGCATGTTGTTACATCCCCCCCCAAAAAAAAAAATTATAGTTATGAAAACTTTTGAAAAAAAGATAAAAAATTTAAGCCATTTAGTGTATTGAAGCAAGGAGTTATCCCTACTGTACACCACAATGAAGTCACCAACATGCATGAGACAAAATTTGCAATCTTTACACCCATAGTGATAAAAAGTCCTTTAAAAATTCATAAATTTCTTATTTTCACCTATTTCATTCTCTGAATAATCTGTTTTTATTCAAATAGGGTTCCCTTCTGAAAACTAACAAATCAAAGCAATTAAGCTGATTGGTAATACTACCTTTAGTTATCATGAAACAAAAGTTGAGAATTCACTAGTTATTCCAGAATAAATTTTTAGGTAATATCTATTTTTAGAAAGGAAACATTTGTGAAATTAGGTCAATTCAAGACCAAAATTATAATGTTAAATACTTCTTATTTATCAAGGTGGAAGGCTTGAAGCTTATCATTCACTTCTAGCTAGCTACTCTTTTGCTATTTTTTTCTTCAAAGATATTGTTTTAACTCACCTCTTGGAGTTTGGCAAGTTTCCTAAGGGCACCGTCCTTCTCTTCTTTCTCGTCTGCCAGCTGGCCTCTCAATTCATTGCAGTTAGTTTCCAGCTTCTTGATCTCTGCTCGAAGGCTATCATTAGATGTAGCCTCCTGCTCTAACTTCTTCAGCTTCAGGGCTAAGTTCTTGACAGTCTGATCCGACTTCTCAGCAAGGAGCTTGAGTTCTTCACATTCTGCTTTCAAGCAATTCACCTCCTCTTCCTGAAATAAAGATGAAATAAACATGTTCAAAAGACAAATTTCATAGAAACACAACCTAATAAGTTGCTTACAAGAAAATGATCAGAGAGAGAGGGGGGCTGCATCAAGCCTAAAATAAAAAAGAAGAAAACTTAATGAGTTTATCTGTGGTATTTTGTTACACTAGATTGGACGAGAATAAAGGAGATATCTTACATAATTTTTGCACATCTGAGAAGACTGATCGAGTTGTGTTGTCAAGTCATCAACGGTTGACCTGAACTCCAGTAAAGATGATTCCAGGTTTCTGGTTTGTTCCGTCTTTGCTTTATTCTCTACACGGGCTTCTTCCAAGCCATTCTCCAGGGTTTCTAAAGTCTTTGCATGCTGCAGGTTCAAGCAAAAAAATAGAAAAAAATTAATAATATTCTAATCACAACCAAACAGTATTTTCTATATTTTTCATATGAACCAGCAATTAAGTAACTTTCATTAATGATTTTTGTCACAAACATAATATAACTCATTTCAAAGCCCATCACTCAATAAAGGTAACAATTTTATACAGGCAAGTATGATGAGATATTTTTACTTGGATAAAATAAGAATTTCCATATCAGAAAAACAACAACCAGATAATTGCCCTATTCATTACGCAAAACTATGACTTTCATGCTATTACTTAATCAAAGTTGTCAGAAATAATGAAAATGTTAATAATGGTGATGATGAGGAGGCATGATGATGGAAAGGGGATAAGATGATAAAGAAGAAAATGAAGAGGAGGAATATGAGGTGAAGGAAAGATATAAAAAGACAAATAAAGTGCCTCCACAAAATCAAGAACAGATGACAAAACAAGGAGAGTCATATTTCCAAAGTTGGAAAACAAAGGTATCCATTACATACTTGTTTCTTCAGATCTTCTATCTTTGCCAATCCATCTTCTTCTGCTGTTTGAAGCTTCTGCTCATAAGCTTCCGTCTCCATTGTCAAATCTCTTTGGGCTTTCTTCAGGTCACTATACATCTGTTGCAACTGCTTCTCGACATCCTGCTTCTCACTGACTAGTGCTTCCATCTCCAACTGGAAAGAAAAACAAATAAACAAGGTTTATACCAATGGGAAAAAAAAACCTCAGGGAACTGGCCAACAGAGCAAGTTGAAAACTATCTGCATAAATTTTCAGCTGGTCGATTATAAACTGATACTTGGAATGAACTGACGTAGAAGAAATCACTCCTCTAAATAAATTACACATCTTTCATTGATACTTTGATTTTTTTTTAAATTCCAAGACTTTTCTCGACTTTCCCGAGCTGGGGCCTAAATATTGCATTTAAATGCAAGTCATAAATCAAGCGCACGTCCTAAATAAAATGTGTGCCTTTGAAAGTCAAGTACATTACTCTTATGAATAAAGTGTTTTGTATCAGCACATTGATGGAGCTACAAAGCTGGTCTGAGTTGCATGCAAGGACAGACCAAGTCTGATTTTATTAATTAAAAAAAACAAACATAAAGTCAAATTTCCTCATCTGTATCAGTCATCACAGTATTCATCCTTGTCAATGCAGAATAATGCAAATGACTGAAGGAGCTAAAATGCTTCAAGAAGAAATCATATTCACCTTCTTGCTCTCTCCATCTTCCAAAGCAGCTGCCAGCTTCCATTCAACCTCCCTGATAGCTTGCTCATGCATGCCCTTGGAACTTTCCACATCCTGGATACTCTTCTGGAGTGTTTCAATGATCTTGGTCTTCTCTTCAATCTCCGGTTGTAACTGGGATGACTCGGTCTCCAAGAAGGCATGTGTCTCCAGCAGGTTATTGTATTTCTCCTCCATTGTAGAGAGCTCAGTTTCCAGGTTCTTGATCCTTTTCTCTAGGTCAGAGCCTTTGGTTTGCTGGCTCTGAATCTCTGCGGCTAGAGACATTTCTGCATCCGCAAGCTGGTCCTTCTCAGACTCCAGGCTGTCAATCTGGCTCTGAAGGTTAGTATTCCTTTCATTAAGGATGTTAACCTCTTGGGAATAACTTTCTATCCTGACTGTTGATTCTTTAATCTCCTGACTCATGCTCTTCATCTCCTCTTTCAAACCTTTTATAACCTCTTCCTTCTCTTCTGCACTATGCTCAGCAACTTCCCTATCTTCTTGCTCCTTCTTAATCATATCTTCCTGTTTGGCCAAATTCTTCTCCAAATTCACCTTCTCTTCCTTTTCCTTGGTGATGTTTATCAGCAGAAGCTCATATTCCTCTCTAGCTTCTGACAACTCTGAGGCATACATAGCCAGTTTGTTATCTACACTGTCTTTGTCCTTGCTCATCTCATCTTCAAGAGTTGCAAGATTTTTCTCAACATCGCTCTTGAGTTGTTCTACTTGGTTTAGTTTTTCTTCTGTTTTCTTAAGCTCATTTTGCAGCTCACACTTTTCAGCTTGAAAAACTTCCTCAATGGACTTGCCCTCTTCCAGCTTGGCCTCAGCAGTGTCAATTTCTGACCGAAGACGTTTAATTTCATCCTGGGACAGCATGAGCTCATTCTTAGCCTCAGCAACTTCCTGGTCTTTGGCACTGATTTCATCCTTGAGGTCACCGATTTCATTACAGAGCTGATCAAACTCGGATTTGCTAGCCTCGTCCATCTGAAGTTTCTCTGATTCATTGCTACTGAGCTGCATCTGAAGGGACTCAAGCTCTTTCTTCAAAGCATCATTCCTGGCCTGGAGGGAGTCCATATCTTGCACCATGTCTCCAGTCTCGACTAACAGCTCTTCTGTCTGATCGTGGAGAGCCTCATTTTCTTCCCTAAGTACAGCTATCTCATTGTCCTTCTCAGCAATTTTAGTCAAGGTTTCCATCCCATCTTGTTCCATGTTTTCCATATCTTTAGCTTTCTTCTCAATCTGCCCTTCTAAATCTGAAATATCTTTCTTCAGTACTGTCATCTGGCCATTTTGGCTCTCAACAATTTCTTTAAGCTCAGTAACCTGAGATTCAAGCAGGTTTTTCTCTGTAGAGTATGCCATGATCTTTTCATTCAATTGATAATTTTCTTCAGCATATCTGTTTAGATTCTCTTCTAAGTCAGTTAATTTGTGCTTCCATTCTGATAGTTGTGCCATTGTGGTTTCTATATTTTCATTCTTTTCTATCAAATCTTTTTCATAATGATGAATCTTTTCTTCTAATTTTGAGATGACATCTTTCAACTCTTGATTTGCTGTTTCCATTGAGGCGAGATTATTGGCAAGATTTTTATTTTCCGATATTTGCATATCTTTTTGTTGACGCTCCACAGAGAAATCTCCCTCCAGCTTATTTTCCACAGCTTTCAGCTCATTCTGCAGAGATGAGACCATATCTTTGTTGGCTGTTAATTCCTCTTCCAGCATTCTTTTGCTGCTTTTGACTACTTCCAATTTTTGCTTGAGATCTTCAACATCACTACTCAAAGCTGTGTCATTTTCTTTCAGTTGTTGCACTTGCTTCTGTGCATTCATAACTTCCTCTTCCAAAAAACTGATTTTGTCTTTATATTGCAGTGCATCTTCCTCAAGGGCTGAGTTTTGTATCTGTATGAAAGCTTTATCACTCTCCACCATCTCTTCTCTTGACTTGATAGCTTCTAATTCAGACTGAGCTGAACGCATTTGATACTCTGCTTCTTCCTTTGTTTGCTTGACATCTGTCAACTGTGTCTGCAAATCAGTAAGCCTGGAATTGAGGACTTCATTCTCTGTTTCCATGGTGTTCACCTTTGATTGCAACTCTTCATTTTCAATGGTTAATGATCCTTCATCCCTCGTGTGTGTCATCTTGAGATTTAGTAGCTCTTCCTCAGTAGTCTTCTTAGAAGTCTCAAGATCATGAAGCTTTTCTAAAGAAGATTCCAAATCATGTTCAAGTTTTGTCGATCTGTCTGTCTGAATTTGCAGCTGATGTTCCAGTTCAGCACGGACTTCGCTGAAATCTTTATCTGCTTTCATGGTGGAATCGTGGCTTTCTCTCAATTCAGCTTGCAGGAGATCAATGCGACTTGCGGCGACACGTACCTTTGCATCTGATTCATTGCAAAGCTGCTCAGCTTTCTCAGCAGTCAGTTGATGACATTCTATCAAAGCCTCTGCCTCACTGATGTCAGCTTGAAGTTTGATAATCTTTCCATTGCTGTCTTGCAGCTCACTTTCCAGGCTATCTACCTTCTTTTCCTGAACTGACAGAAGCTTCTGGAGTCTCTCGTGTTCAGCTGCAACTTTTTCAGCCTCAACCTCTACGAGACATGCATTCTCCTCTCGGAGAGTCTCAAGCTGTTTCTGGAGGAATTCTAATTCAGTAGTGTGGGCTTCCTTCAATTTAGACATAGCATCATCCTGTTCTGCAATAGACTCCAAAAAGACAAACTTTTCACTGTCCCTTGATTCCTCAAGTGCCAGTATTCTCTGCTGATGAGTCTCGACAGCTTCTTCCTTCGATGCAACTTGCCTCTCTAGGTCTCTCACGACAGCTTCTTTTTCTGCTTGTTCACTTTTCAATTTTTCTTCCAGTTTTTCCAATTTACCATCCTGGGCTTCCAAACGCACTTGTAAGTCTTCAACAGTGTTGTTGATTCTGTCACAGTTAGCACTCTTCTCAGAAAGGGTATCTCTCAATTCCAGATTTTCCTTCTTCAAATCTGTGATTTCTTGTTGAAGTCTGTTCTCAACAGCATGCGAGTGATCCAATCCTTTCTGAGCAAGTTCTCTGCTCTCTTCAAGTTCTGAAACAAGGTGACGTTTTTCTCCATCTAGCCCTGATACTTTCAGCTCCAGCTCAACATGTGTAGCCTTTGCCTGTAAAAGTTCACTCCTTGTCTCCTCTAATGAGGACTTAATATTTTCAAGCTCATTTGCCTGCCTTTGGAACTCATTTTGCCTTTCATCGAGTTCTGAAGACAACTGATGAATTTGTCCATTCAGTCCTAGAACCTTCATGTCAGATTCTGTCACTGCTATGCTGGTATCATCAAGTTCATTCTTCAGTTTCACTATAGCTTCTTCTGTTGTTTGCTTGTAAAGGGCATGCTTTTCATTCTGAGTTGCCATCTCAGCATTTTTATCTTCAAGCTCATCCTTTAGCTTCATGATCTCTTCATCCCTTAGCTCTCTAACCTCCCTGACATCTGTCAATTCATCTCTCAGCTTACTCAACTCGTGCTCCTTTGATGCTAGTTCAGAATGCATGTTTCTCTGGCTGTTTGAAAGACCTTCTTCAACCTCATCCAATTCTATCTGCATCCTTTCAATCTCTGCTTCCTTGTCACTCAGATGTTGCTCCAAATCACAGATCTTATTGCCCTGTTCATCCAGGTGTCTTTTCTGGGTTTCCATCTTCAGAGTAAGAACTTCAACAGTCCTTTCCAAGTCTGCTTTCCTTTCTACCAGGGAGGCCTTTTCTTGGTTTATTTCCTCAAGAGCTGTTGTTGTTTCTTTGAGAGTATCTTGCAACACTTTCATACTATTTTCTAAGTCACTTGTATTGCCTTTCAGTTCTTGAACTTGCAACATCAGATTCTCTCTTTCTGTATCAGCCTCCTTCTGTACCTCTTCCCTGCTGCTTTTGACAGAAAGCAACTCAGACTGGATCGAATCAAGAGTATCTTGATTTGCAAGGAGAGATTTTTCCTGATCTGAGATAGTTTGCCTGAGGTTCCTAACCATCTCATCAGCATTCCTCTCCTTTTCTGCCAATGCTGTTTTCACTTCATCAACAGTCTGCTGTAGAGTGTGTTGTAGAATTTCAGAAGAGACTGTCACATCTGATGAGAGGAAACAAAGGAGGGAGAAAAATCCTGATGAAATAGAAATAAACTTTCAGATCTTATATCACACAACTAAATCAATGGAAGAAAGCAAACTCAGTCCCCACTGGAAAGAAGAGTTGATCAGGTGAGCGTTGAAAGGATTTGTTGGATGTTTTATCTGACAAAGTCCGTTTTAATCAACAGATACCATAGTAACATTATTTCTCAGCCAAATGAAAATCAAAGAAAGTTGTCAGGTCTGATGAAATTATTGGATGACAAATATTGATGAAATGCTACCAAGGTTGTTAATAAATGGTAAAAAAGAAGTAGTTTTTGTTCCAATACCAAAAACAAAAACCATTTTCATTCACTTATAGCTGTGTATCACGCCTCTATTTACAATACAAGATTGTATCTTTGTAGAAACAATAAAAGATTGAAAACCATATACATCAATAACAATTCTTTTAAAAGATCATCTATTAAAAAAAAGGGGAATAGATCTTCACTTACCTGTGAGTCTTCCATTTTCCTGTTTCAATGAATCCAAAGCCTGAGTGAGTCCAGCTATTTCCTCTTGTCTCGCTCTCAAGAGATCAGCACCCTTTTCATTCTCCGAGTCAGCTACTGAGAGTTTGCCCTCAACATCTGAGAGGTTTTTCTGCAGTGAGGAAATCTGTTCATTGGTTGCATTCTTCAGTGCTTCCAACTCCTTGTAAAGTTCTGCTGCCTCAGATTCTTTCTTCAGGAGGACATCATTTAATTTTTCATGCTCAGTGTGAGCAGACGAGACACTGTTCTCGAGCTCCCTGACCTTCGATTCCATTTCTTTCTCCCTATTATTTATGAGGTTATTCTCCTGCTTCAATGCATCCAATTCCTGGGTAAGTGCGGCTATTTCTTCTTGTCTTGCTCTCAAGAGATCAGCACTCTTTTCATTCTCTGAGTCAGCTATTGAGAGCTTACCCTCAACATTTACGAGGCTATTCTGCAGTGAGGAAATCTGCTCATCAGTGGCATCCTTCAGTGCTTCCAACTCCTTACAAAGTTCTGCTGCATCTGATTCTTTCTTCATGAGGACATCCTGCAATTTTTCATGTTCGGTGCGAACAGATGATACATTGTCCTCAAGCTCCCTGACCTTCAACTCCATTTCTTTCTCCCTATTATCTATCAAATTATTTTCCTGCTTCAATGCGTCCAATGCCTGGGTAAGTCCAGCTATTTCTTCTTGTCTTGCACTCAAGAGATCTGTACTCTTTTCATTCTCCAATTCAGCTATTGAGAATTTACCCTCAACAATTACGAGGCTATTCTGCAGTGAGGAAATCTGTTCATCGGTATCGTTCTTCAGTGCTTCCAACTCCTTACAAAGTTCTGCTGCCTCTGATTCTTTCTTCAAGAGGACATCCTGCAATTTTTCATGTTCAATGTGAGCAGATGAGACATTGTTCTCGAGCTCCCTTACCTTCAATTCCATCTCCTTCTCCCTATTATCGATAAGATTATGTAACTCATCCAGCTCACGACTCTGGTGCTCCAGCGTAGATTCTTTCGTCTTCATGAGCTCCTTGACATCATCGTACTGATGGCAAAGCTCTACATGCTTCATCTCAAGCTCTTTGAAACTCTCCATGTTAGCATTCACAGTTACTCTCATTTGTCCCAGCTCTTGGTCAGATGATTCTACCCTGGTAGCCAGCTGACTCAGTTCTGCTTTTTTCTGTTCAATGACCCTTTCCTGTTGCTCAAACTTCATGGAAAACTCCTCACTGCATCTGGTTGACTCCTCAAGACTCTTCTCCAAGTCACGTGCAGTCGAATCAATCTGCTTCTGCAAGTCAAAGAGTTCCTTCTCCAAACGAAGCACTTCATCACCTCTTGTTCCGAGTAAACCTTGTCTCTCTTCCATGTCCATCTCAAGCAATTTGAGCTTTTCGTTTGCTGACTCCTTTTCTTCTTGAAGTTTGGAAGCCCCTTCAGCAAGGATGACAACATCCTGCTCAAGGCTAGTTATCTTGGCTTCAAGGTTTGCAATCTCTTCATCCTTCTTGGAGGAACTACTTGATGCTTGTTCAACCTTCTCTGAAAGTTGGCAATTTGAAGCTTCAAGTTCCTGAATCTGCTTCTCGAAAGAAGTTGTTTGTTTCTGAAGCAATATTTGAAGCTTATCCAGCTCGGCTTGGGTGGATTCTACCTCGTCTTTACTTGCGTTGAGCTGTTCTGTGGCAACTTCCATCTGTTCCTTCAGAAGACCATTTGTCTTTTCCAACTCAGAAATGGATTTCATGTTCTTCTCATCGCTTGAAGAGAGTTCATCTAGCTTCTTCTCACTTGCTACCAGCTGCTGAAGTAAATCCTCTACTTCCCTGTTCTTGGCCTCTCCAAATTGCTGAGCCTGTTCATTATTCTCCTTGAGATTCCTAACTTCTTCTTGAAGCTTTGTAGCTTCCACAGTTGAATGATCAAACCGTGACGCAAGATCTTGAAGTTCTGCATCTTTTTCTTCTTTTTCATTGTGGAGCTTATCCAACTTTTCTTTAAGACCCTCCAGAGTAGCTGAAAGTGAAATAGAACAACAAAAAGTAAAATGAAAGTACAATATACACCCAAAAGAACACTCTACACATACGTTTCAATATTCATTTCAAACGTGCATGATTACTTGAACTGTTCAGTTAAAAAATCTTGGAACCATAGATTCTGATCAACTCAAGAGAAACTAAACTTTAGTGATTATTTTGACTTCTGGAAAGATGTAATGGCCAAATCCATCCAAACAAGCTAATTTGGTAAATACAGAAAATTAAAATAAGCGGAATACTGAAAACTACATGTAAATCAGATGTAAAATATGTAAGTTACAAATTTTAAGTTTTGCACAATATACAAATATAGATTTTTTTCTTGCTTGAAACAGGTAATATTACGACATTGTTGCATTGTTCTAAGTGAGCGCCCGCTGATTATTTGCTTTCAATACTATGATTCTTCGCTCTTTACCTAGTACTCTACCTCCATCAGGGTAATTGCAAGTAGCAAACAAACAGAACAAATATGTCTGCACCAATATAATTCAAGCATGAAAATTTAGAACTCCTACTCGATAATCTTATTTAAATACTCTGACTAGGCTGATTAATTGGGGGGGGGGGAATTTTAATATCATAAGTGACAGTTTTAAAGGAAATTCAAATTCTGAGTCTGATTGATTTTCAGGCTATCATGACACTGATTTTCTGTTGTATCTCTGTATTTCACAAGTCCAGCTGGCATCAGAAAAAAAAAATAATAAAAACACCTTTTGACTCAGGCCTATTTCTAGCCAACATCATTCAGAATTTATAAAGTGAAGTTTGGTGAATAACCGTTTAATCAACTTCACAAATCAATGACGACGAAATGAGATCCCGAGTAAGCAAAGATCGATAAGGAGTGGGGAGGCAATCAGCAAGAGGCACATATGCATATTGCTTTGAATCTTAGCATCCAAGAAAGTAAACAAAAAAATGACAGGGAAAAAAATGAATAAGTAGAAGGTGCATTTGAAATCTTACTTTGAAACTGTTTTTCATTGTCTTCCAGTGTATCACCTACACACTCCAGGTCTTCTTGAAGACAGCAGAGTTGTGCTTCCTTCTGCGCTAACTGCTGGGTCACCTCTTTCAGATCGTTTGTCGCAGTCCTGAAATAATGGAATTAAAACGATTAAAACACAGCCACATGGCATGCTTTGCAAGTAGTCTGCATTGCTTCATGGATTGTGAGAGAAAATTACGACTCAGCTGAATTCATCCCTCTTACATACATGTATCAGATTTTTAAACTTAGAATGTTAAAATCTAGTTTAAATGAATCATTCATTATTTTATTTTGTCTTTTTTCATTTTATTTCATTCACTTTATTTTCTAATTTATCTATTCTATTATTACTTTTTTATTCATTTCATTTATTCATTTTTTTGGGGGGGGGGGAGTCCAACAAACAAAAGCATTATTATTTGATTATGATAGTGAAAATTTTCACAATACCATTCAGAAATCTATCATCACCTTTTCATTGGACATTATTGAAATGATGAAATCCAAGTGTATAAACATCATATTTTTGAAAACTCACTGATTGGCAGATTCTGCATTTCGCATGCTTTCCTCTGTCATGGTAACTCTGTCTCGCAGCTTCTCCACTTCGGTTTCTGAAGCTTGCAGCTTGTCAAATAAATCTGTAACCTCTGCAGCCTTGGTGTCAGCCAGCTCACAAGCTTTCTTGTAACTGTCCTGGAGTGTTTGGTTCTGTTGTCGGAGTGTCTGCAATGATGCTTCCAGGTTGGCAGTCTTGTCTTTGACCTCAGCTTGTAGGGCTTTGACTTCCTCAGCTTTGGCCTCGAGTGCAAAGGATAGAGATCCTTTCTCATTGGTCAGTGAGTCAACCTCTTGCTTCAGCTCCTCCTGACTATTTTGCATCTCCTGCAATCTGGTCTCTCTACCCTTCAACTCCTCTTCAGCCTTAGAAAGCTGCTTCTGAAGAGAGGATACCTCACTCTCCTTGGAACAGAGAGCCTCTGACTTGGCTGCTATCATGTCATCCTTTAGCTTATCAGATTTTTCCAAGGCAGCCTTGGATTCCTTTAACTCTTCCTCCAAGTTGGCAACTGTCTTCTTCAACTCAGCAGCCATTGTATCAAGTTCTGATTGCTTAGCTGACCAATCATCATCTTTCTTTCTGATAATACTCTTGCTGGTTGTGAGGTTGTCTTCGATTTCTGAGATATTCTTTTGTAGTTCACACATGGTTGCATTCTTGCAATCAATGTCCATTTCAAGGTGAGTAATCTGGCCCTTCAGGGACGAGACTTCTGTATTCATTGCATTGACTTTACCTTCATTGGTCTTCTCAGTATTCTGTAGTTCAACTTGTAGTTCCTGAATCTTTGCACTCCTCTCTTTTACAGTTTTATCTTTCTGGTCCATTTGAAGTTGAATATTTTCAGAGTTTGCTTGATTCTCTCTAAGTTTGGATTCCAATTCAGTAACTTTATCCTTGGACTTCTGCAAATTACACTCACAATCTGCAATCCTGTTGTCTTTTGCATCAAGCTCTTTCTCCAGTTTCTTTTTCTCTTCAAGAAGCATGTTCTGATGTGACATGGCATCTTTCATACTCTTCTCGATAGATGTCATCTCTGATTTGATCTTCTTCACTTCATCCTCCTTTTGCTTCGTCTCCTCTCCCATTTTGTTCTTCTCCGTCTCCAACTGCTGGTATTCTCTTTCAAGCTTCTCTGCCTTCTGCTCATGCTTCTTGGCGAGGTCATTGGCCGAGTCATATTTGGATTTGACATCTGCAAGCTGAATCTTCAAGTTCTCAACCAGGTTGTTGATCTCCTTCACACGGTTGTCACATTTAGACTCCAGGCTTTCCATGTCAAGGTCTTTCTCCATCATCTTCCCTCTCAAGTCACTGTTGACATTCTCACTCTGCTGAAGCTCTCGCTTTGCTTTCTCTAATTCTCCTTCCACTCGCATTACTTTGCATTCGCTCTGTTCCATCTTGAAAACCAAGCCTTCTTTTTCTTTCTTGAGGTTCTCAATGCTCTTGTTCAACTTCTCGACAACCTGATCATGATTCCTCAAACTTTGGTCTGCACCTTGCACCTGGAATTCATAAAAACAAAAACAAAAATGAACTTGATTTGTTTTTTGATATAGATGCTTGCACAAAATATTGTTTGCAATAAACGTGGTGAATACCTGAATACTCAAAATTGCATCTGCTGAATATTTTCCTATATTATGTATTACTCAAGTTTTGTAGCATTAAAACGAAATATAAAATTCTATTCATGATATACAAAATTCCAGAAAATGCAACCCCCCCCCCCCAAAAAAAAAAAGGAGTCAATTCTGAAAATTCCTGCCGTGATAAACAATTTATTTATGGGAAATTGAAATATACAGCATTCAGCAACCAAAAAATTACTTTTTTTCTTTCCAGGGCTCTTTTTGGAGAAACTTAAAATTTTTCCAGGGCTACTTTTTCATTTTCCAGGGCTCTTTTTCCACTTTCCAGGGCTACAATTTCTGGAGCTATTTCGCGGCTTTTTTGCGTTTGTGTGTGTGTGGGGGTGTGTGTGTGTGTGTGTGTGTGCCACATTGAAGGGATGCTGGTCAGCAGTGCAGGGCTGCTCTGCTGCAGGCTCTGCTTTAACAAGATGTACTGTACATGCGGTGCGTTCAACGCTAGCGGGCGTGTATATTTTGCTTATTACATGACGTCATCCAGCCACTGCCGAGAGCCAATTTATGAATGAAAATATAGTAAGCATGCGCAGTGCAAGCCTTCCATAGCCCCACACAGTATTCCACCAAAACAAGTGTGCAATACTCTATCACCTCGTACCAAAATCGACCTAGAATTTCACTTTCCTATAATTTATATGAATTATGAAAGGTATTCTCGGAGGATCTATTTTCTCACCGATACCGAACAGGTAAGCGAATTTCGATTACTTCTTGATTTTCGGTCAAAATCTTACTAATTAGCGTTGATATAGCATCGTGTTCGTTGGAGTTTGTAGAGTCTATCGCAACGTGTACAAAGTCAATTGATTTCCGGGTTTCGGAGCGTCGCGTGAATATGCATGAAATTGCCGAGTCTCGATAATTTTCGATCGATACTGGAGCGATCCGATCACGAACCAAGACCATTTCCCGCGTAGACAATGTGACCGGATATCGTTATCGCTATCGATACTTTCGCACGCAGTCCAAAGAAATTATTTTTGCGACCACGTAGTCATGACGTGATCTGCGCGATTGGCCAATCAGCGGTCTCCGATTCGCTGAGCCGAGACGGTCTATTCGTTGTACACAGTCTACGGACAATTTGCCACTGTGAAATATACAGTGTTGACGGGGGCGATTATGAGTTTTGCAGTCGCCCTCGTGTGAATGTTTTTAGCCCTTTTCCAGGGCTCTTTTTGGACTTTCCGGGGCGAATTCGCCCGCCGCCCCCGTGTAATTTTTTGGTTGGCATTCAGGGAAGACATTGGCCAGTAGCACAGCTCTTGCACTTTCACTTATGGTCCCCCAAAAGATGACTAACACAATATCTTCTCTCAATAGAGTAGATTTAAAGGCAGTCCTTCACTTTAATAATTTCATGGAGCTCAATAAATCGCTCTCCTTATTTTGTTTTTCGAGAAGCTCAATTAAGCTCCTCAGAATCGCTCTCCTCTGGAAAAGATCAATTTAATACAATATGCTAAATTGTAGATATTTCTTTAAATTGTAAATGCAATAAGTACTGTGTAGCTATTAATTAATCTGTGGTGAAACTAGGCCTGGGTCATTCCTTTTTTTAAATATCGCGCTCCTTATTAAAAAAAAAAAATTACCAAAAGTTGCTCAAATTTCACATATTACATCTTTAAATCCATGAAATGGCCATCTATTTTCCATAATTCCTTAAAATTATTTTGATTTAGTTGAAACCTATCAAGAAAATGAAGAATAATCAGCTCTTTCTCGACTCTGATTGATGATGTTATAATCGGTTAATATTGTAGTGCCACATGTAGACTTCCATGGTGTTGCAACATAAACTGAAAACGATCGTTGAGCGTTATTGATCGTCTTGGTCAACACCATGAAAATCTACATATGGGACTACAATATTTACCGAGTTTTAACATTATAAATCAGAGTCAAGAAAAAATTGAATATTCTTCATTTTTTTGGTAGTTTCCAATGAAATCAAAAAATTTCAAGGAAAATAGATGCCTATTTCATGAATTTAAAGATGTAAAATGTGAAATTTCAGCAACTTTTGGTGAAGGTTTTTTGTTCTAATTTTTTTTTGGAGTGCGGTAGGAGCGCCGGCTCAATTGCGCTCCTCAAAATTAAAGGTCTGTAAAGGGAAGAAATACCTTTTGCTGCAATTCCTTGAGCTGGGCCTCCAGCTTCTGCTTCTCAAAGGTAGCCTTCTCCATCTGGGCAGCCAGTTGGTCCTTTTCCTTCGTCAGGCGGTTGACCTCCTGGGTGGACTTGGTCTTGGCCTCGTTCATCTGTTTGTCCATGCTGGTCAGGGTCTGGATCTGCTGGGAGACCTCCTGTTTGTGCTCCTTCTCCCGCTCCTTGAATCGCTGTTCCTGTGCTTGCCGGGCAGCTTCTGCGTTGTGGCGTTGGCACTCCAGCTCCTTGGTAATCGATTTAGACTTCTGCTCCAGATTGCTCAGCTGAATCAAAATGAAAATATATTATGTTGTCATATTTCATAGTGCTGTATAGGCAAAGTGTTAACAGAATCATTATACGATTCGATATATAGCAGCAGTGCTGACTTTGAAAACAACTATTGAATGACTATTCACAAAAGAAAACACTCATATGATAATAAAATACTGTCCATTGACCCAAAATAACATTTGATCATGATCATGTGACCAAAGACATTTGCAAAACAATCATTCATCAGGCCTCTACAAAATTTTTTTTCATCACTTGCCCTGTCGGGCAAGTGATAAAAAAATTTGCTTGCCCGATAGAAAAAACTGCTTGCCCGATTTTTTTTCAAAATTCTTTTGCTCTTAATTATTCTTTTCTGTCCAGGTTGAACTTGATTTACTAGCGCTGGCCGAGTCAGTCCGAAGCTTGCATGCATTCAGCGCGATCTAGCTCGAGAGTCGGCTGGCTCGCGATCGTTCGTGTACCTAAGTACATGTATTAGAGCATGCGCTAAGAGGGCGAGAGAGGGGTTTCCCCAGCTAGCTCCTTCGTCGATTAGTAGCGCATGGGCAGTGTAGTTTAGAAAGTAAGATGGCAGCCCCCATCGAACGGGACCGTTGGCGCTGATTTGACATGTTTCCACTGTTTTTTGACTGGTATGACATTTTGTATGAGAGATAATTGGCCGATAATTGCAATTTATCAAAAAATTATTAAAATTTACTGTAATATCGTTTTCATTTTCAAAACAACCACTTGCCCAATCGGGAAATTGACTTTGAAAAATGCTTGTCCGCACGTCATTTTCACTTGCCCCGGGCAAGCGGTTTTGTTGCATCCTGATTCATACTTGATTACTCTTATGTCTATGTTTCATGAACTACCTGTGCAGATCCATAAACTTTCTAATTTATGATGCCAATTCAACAAATACCCCGAACACGGCCAAAGTTCATTGACCTTAAATGACCTTTGATCTTGGTCATGTGACCTGAAACGCGCACAGGATATTCAGGGATAAATGGTTACTCTTATGTCCAAGTTTCATGAACTACATGTAGATCTATAAATTTTTTAAGTTATGACAATTCCACAAATACCCCCAACATTATCAAAGTTTGTTGACCCTAAATGACCTTTGACCTTGGTCATGTGACCTGAAACTCGCACAGGATGTTCAGGCATAATTAAATGCTCTTATGTTTAAGTTTCATGAACGAGATCCCTAAAATTTCGAAGTTATGATGACAATTCCACAAATACCCCCAACATGGCCAAAGTTCATTGACCCTAAATGACCTTTGACCTTGGTCATGTGATCTGAAACTGAGGCAGGATGTTCAGTAACACTTGATTACCCTTATGTCCAAATTTCATGAACTAGGTCCATATACTTTTCTAAGTTATGATGACCTTTCAAAAACTTAACCTTGGTTAAGATTTAAATGTTGACGCTGCCGCCGTCAGAAGAGCGGCACCTATAGTCTCGCTCTGCTATGCAGGCGAAACAAAAATTAAAATAAATATTTCTTTATTTATTACAGATTTCAAGGAAGACTATTCACTGATTAATACATTTTGAATGACTGGATTGAATAATTAGATCATATACCTGAAGTTTGCCTTCTTCTATCTTCCCTTTGAGGTTGTTGATCTCATCTTGTTTGGTGTCTAGTATCTTGATCCTGTCCTCTCCGTCTTTCTTCATCTCTGCAATGTCTTTCTTGGCTTCCTGCAGCTGGGCCGTGGTGTCTCTGAGCTGCTTGTCAGTAGCCTGAACCTGCAGCTCTAGCTTGTGGTTCTCTTGGGTGCCGACTGGAGATGGCAACATTCAATGACAATGGAGAAGAAAGGTGATCAATATGATTTCCATGAAGGGAAAGTAAAGCAACTGCACACAATCACAGGGCAATCCCTTCAAACTCGGAATTCTGACCCCATGAGATTACAGACAATCTACCTGTAATCATTTGTCTCTGTTTTCTATTTCTGTCTTGAAAATTTAAAATGCTGTCAAGTGATCACGACTTCTGCTGTTCATGAAGTGAAGTAAGAACAGAACAAAAGAGGGGTCGGACAAATAAGAAGGTTGATTATTTAATGGGAATGACCCACTGTCAATGAACGGGGCATGGTGTGCAAGCCTCATGAATAATTTAACTACACATTCTGGCTCAATCAGTAGAGTACCTGCCTCATGAAGCGGAGAAAATGGATTCTACACATGTCTTAGTCATAGTAAAGACTTGTAAAAATGGGATCTTCTGCCTACTAGCGAGAGGCATTAACCCTTATTAAACTGGGGGGGGGGGGTCAATTTGACCCCCCCCTCAACAAATTTTGTCACTACGCCGGCGCACAAATTTTTTTTTACTGCGCCGCTCACTGACTTTTTACTTTCAAGTCTTGCGCATCTTTTGAGATCAATAAAACAATAAAATACATAAGAAATTAATTATATTTTTGCTATTTTTTTTGTAGATATTTGTTAGAAATGTAATAATTGATACTCCCACCACAAATTAGCATTCTACTAGCTATATAAATTGAGTTAAAGGCAAATACATACAAAAAAAAAAAAATTTATGGCAAATTTCATAGGCTTATTTGCATAATTAATAAAAAATAAAATATATACACTCTTGTAGTTTAAATCCGGCTCTACGCGCTTGAAAATTTTCGCGGCGATTGGGCAATCAGCGACCGAGATCTGAGGGGGGGGGGGGGTCAAATTGACCCCCCGCAATATATACTGGTCCGAAATAGCCCAGTTAAGATAGGGTTAAGCATTTCGATCATAGAAAGGTAATAAGAACTGTTACACAAGTCTGCTTGTAGACCAGTTTTGCAAATGAAGTGGCATCCCTGGTTAAATAAGATATTCTTTTATTACTTCCAATGGCCAACAATTTGTTAAAATATTTACTGAATCATCAATGCTTTGTTTCACGATAAATCACATAAGAAAAATAGATATCATATTTAACACGACCTCAATGCACTGCAACTATCTAAAACGTTGGTCCAAGTTACAGTGTAGATAAAAACAATTCATCGGACAGAGTGAATACTTATATGATCATGTTTGTATTAGCAAACAGTCGTTTACGTATGAGGTTATTTTGGTCCATTATTTCTTCTCAGAATAAAGAAAGCCTTGGTGGAATGGTTTTAATAATTGGTTGAATAAAGCTCCATTTGCAGAGGTCTAGTGTATACACACTTAAACTTAACACAACTAAAAAAATATCAAATGTACACTAATATCTAACCAATTATGAATTTACAACTTTTACTTGATCACATTATTTTATGCTACAGACACTGTTCATGTCTGAGGACGGGTATGTGATAGACACAAGACCCTCTTCAATATTGGGTTTCAAGATTTCCTTTTATATTTGTCCTTAGGACTCACCTTCCTTTTGTTTCTTGAGGTCAGTGACCATGGCCTGGAGTTCTGTAAGCTTCTCTTTGAGCCCATCATCAGACTCTGTCTTCACAGGCAATGTTTGGATAGGAGGCGACTCAATGACAACGGCAGGCTGCTGCACGGCCATCTTGGCTAGGGACGCCTCGCTCTCTCCCATCTTGATACAACAGATTACAAAAATTCATAAAACAAATACATATTGGCATGAGAATTAGAATAGATACGACCAATTATGATGGAAAATACATCACAGATTTTTTCTGCAAAGAAAAAAAACTCAGTAGCAAAACTGTGCATATATGTGCAAAAAAAATTAAATCAACATTTTTTGTAGGTAGAATAATAAGAGCTGAAAACACATACTCAATTTAGTTTAATATCTACAATAATAAGAATAAATCTTACAACAATGACATACATTAAGTAAAAATGAAAATGGTAGATGTTCTGATAAAATAATGCAAAATACTTTGAAAACTTATTTATTTGATGTCTGCAACTGTTAGAATAATTGCTTACATAATTTTGCATCATACAGTAGCCATCCACACTTTTGTTAAAAAATAAACGAGTTGACGAGATGTTGCAAGAAACATAGATCGCAAGTCAACTCTAGATCTCATAATTTTATCACAATTTTTTGCAAATATATTGCAAATTTGGAAAAGATTGCTGGTCTGCTTTTCATAACAAAATTGTTAAAGAGTAGGGGAGATCAGGGTTAGTTGGAACATTTTTGACAAAAATGGTTGTAAAATCTAAATATATTTTATTTGAGAAACAATCAATATATCAGCTTGAAGCATATATCTAAGGGCTTCAAATGTACCCCATAAAGTTTTTAACTCTATGATGGTTACTGAAAAAAATCCACTTTGAACAAACCATCGCAAGCGTTCCAACTTACCCCATATCGGGGTTGGAACACTGTATGGTCAATTAAGAATTATACTAAAACTACTTACAACCGTAATATTACATGGTTTTAGCCTATTTGCTTTATTTTTTTCAAGTTCAAAATATTAAAAGTGGATTTGTTGAACTTTATGTTTTCTATTATACAGCCACTAACGCAAGACGACTGTGTAGTAGAATTCCGCTTATTTGTGCGTTTGACTTTACATGCAATTACTAAGTGTATCAGTAATTTCATGTACTTCTGCATCAAATTTACATGACAAAAAGTAAATGTTTATATTTTTAAAATTAATTATGCAAATAATCATGAAATTTGCCCTAAATTTTGAGGGTTTTTTGTATGTTTTTGCCTTTAACTCTATTATTAAGCTAGTAGAATGCTAATTTTTGGTGAGAGTATCAATTTTTACCTTTATAACAAATAACCACAAAAAATTGCAAAAAATATAATTTCTTATGTATTTTTTGTTTATTAAATTTCATTGTCTTTCTTTGTTTTTTCGAACCATTGTTTTTTATTGTTTTTTCTGATGAACTTTGTCGGGACTCTTTTGCGATCATAAATAGCATAAAATAAATCCATTTGAACCAACAAAAGTAAAAATAATCATACATTTATGATTTTTGGTTGAAAAACACAATTTGCATTGACCTTGTACATGGAATCACGTTTTTGAGTAATTTGAGTCCGACACGCACATACAAAATGTGCGTAATTTTGAAACCGCGCACCCAGGCATTGCAAATTTGGTCTCAAAAGAAGCGCAAGACTTGAAAGTAAAAAGTCAGAGAGCGGAGGGGTAAAAAAAATTCGCACAACAGCGTAGTGACAAAATTTGTCGAGGGGGGGGGGGCTCAAATTGACCCCCCCCCCCCCAGTTTGATTAATATTGTTAATATTGCATTACTTAGGGGCCTACAATAGGCCTTAAATGCACACTCAGACCTAACTGAGAAACAAAACAAGCATGGTATACAATACATGTTCAGAAGAGTGTGAAATACTGTATACATTTTTTTCTCATATCCAATGTTTTTATTCATAATTATGTTTGGGGCAAGTTGGAACATGTTCCAACTAACCCCAGAGGCCCATTTGATATTTATAAGCTTATAGCACAAAAAGGGACTTCACCATGGCATATTAAAGTGATCATTTCACTTTGTTCTGATTTAAAAAATTCTCCTTTTGGTTCCTGAAAATGGACTAAACATTAGGGTTATAGTGTAAAAATACCATCCCAAAAGTTTCAAAGTATTATATTTACAGGATAAATTTTAAAACCTTGGAGATGTAAACCAAAGTTTGAAAATAATTGGGAGTTGGTTTCAATGACTATGTGTATACAGGGAATCTGTGCACCACATTAATTCTAGATGAACACAGCATGACCTACATAAAGTGTGTACAAGGTATACACTGAATGTACAGTGCAGCTAATAGTGTGTGTATAGGAGATACACACAACAGAAGGCAGTCAAAATAGCCAACAGACTTTTTGAATTGGAGAAAACTGGTCATTAGCTGAACCCGTCTACTAGACGGTTCTCAAAATCAGGCTAATAAGTTGCTACTTGTATCTAAATTAGAGTTTTTCATCCTATATTGTGGTCTGTTTCAGGGTTTTTTAGGAAAAATACAGGCACTCATATGCACGTTTCAACTCAGTTTGAGAATTTTTTTAATCAGCTGCTCACAAAGTTAAATGATCCCTTTAATAACCTTATTTTGTAGCTTGGTACAAGTGTCCATTATACCCCCAAACAGACCAACTTGATCTATAAACTTCTCTGAGATAATACAAAATTTCGGAAAGAGACAAAATTCCTCAGGTGAAAAAACAAAAATTCCTTTCTAACTTCACCAGGCTTGTTGCATATGTGTTGTCTGTAATATGGTGGATGGCTGTTGATAATAGCAATAAATTTAGGGCAGTATTGCATAAATTTAATAAATTTATTTAAAGGCGTTAAAGAAAATTACAATGTTTCAACTTACCCCGCGTTCCAACTAACCCCGATCTCCCCTAAATATTGATCTATCAATCACAAATCGCTTCCATATTAGTTTCTTGCAACAGCCAGAGTCACAACATTCATGAAATACATTACCTTTGCCTGAATATCTTGGAGCTGTTTCTCAAGCTGTTTGCGAGTCTTTTGTTCTTGTTCTTTGGCTGCTTGCATTACCTGCAATTGTTGCACTAGATCACTAGAAATATCCTCATCAGAGAAGCTCCCTGTATTCATAATGGACAATAGTGGATTAAACCTACCTGACATAGATCAAGCATGGACTGACAATTTTTTTTCTTTCCAAAGTTTTACAGACAAATTCATATCATACTTTGCACTTTCAATTCTATTTCAGAAAGTGATTGCTCTATGGCTATTCTATCCTGCATCTGTGACATATTTGCTCTGTACACAGATCTATGCTCTTGAGTATTGTCACATCATATCTGAATGAGACTGTATTGAGTTTTTTTTTGCAAAACCAAAAAAAAAAAAACAAGTGGAGCGCCTCTGGCTGTCTCACCTGCATCACGCGATTCAATATAGCAGCAGTGCTGGCTTTGAAAACTACTATAAAATAATTATTCACAAAAAACACCATTCATATAATGATAAAATACTATGTTCATTGACAATAAATGACATTTGACCTTGATCATTCGACCTAAGACTTGTCAGTGATACTTGATTACCCCTATATCTACATTTTATAAACTATATCTATAAACTTTCAAAGTTATGACAGCAATCTAATAATTACCTCCAAAATTGCCAAAGTTCAATGACCTCAAGTTAAATGACCTTTGACTTTTGTCATGTGACCTGAAACTCGCATGAGATGTTCAGTGATACTTGATTAATCTTATGTCCAAGTTTTATGAACTAGATCCATACACTTTCAGAGTTATGATGGTTATTCAACAAATACCCCCAACATGGCCAAATTACATTGACCTTTGACCTTGGTCATGTGACCTGAAACTCGCACAGGATGTTCAGTGATACTTGATTACTCTTATGTCCAAGTTCTATTATGACCAATACACTTACAGAGTTATGATGTTAATTCAACAAATACCCCCACCATGGCCAAAGTTCATTGACCTTGATCATGTGACCTGAAACTCGCATGAGATGTTCAGTGATACTTGATTAATCTTATGTCCAAGTTTTATGAACTAGATCCATACACTTTCAGAGTTATGATGGTTATTCAACAAATACCCCCACCATGGCCAAAGTTCATTGACCTTGACCATGTGACCTGAAACTCGCACAAGATGTTCAGTGATACTTAATTACTGTCCAAGTTTCATGAATCAGATCCATAAACTTTCAAAGTTATGACGGCAATTCAACAGATACCCCCAACATGGCCAAAGTTCATTGACCTTGGTCATGTGATCTGATATTCGCACAGGATGTTTAGTGATACTTGATTACTCTTATGTCCAAGTTTTATGAACAAGACCAATAAAATTTCAAAGTTATGATGGTAATTCAACAAATACCCCCTACTTGGCCAAAGTTCATTGACCTTACATGACCCTTGACTTGGTCATGTGACCTGATATTCGCACAGGATGTTCAGTGATACTTGATTACTCTTATGTCCAAGTTTCATGAATCAGATAAAGTTATGATGGTAATTCAACAGATATCCCCAACTTGGCCAAAGTTCATTGACCCTAAATGACCTTTGACCTTGGTCATGTGACTTGAAACTCCGGCAGGATATTCAGTAATACTTGATTAAGCTTATGTCTAAGTTTCATGAACTAGGTCCATATACTTTTTAAGTTATGATGTCATTTCAAAAACTTAACCTTTGGTTAAGATTTGGTGTTGACGCCGCCGCCGGAAAAGCGGCTCCTCTCGTCTCACTCTGCTATGCAGGTGAGATAAAAACAGAAACATCTGCAAATCTATGTTTGCATGGAAGAATTTTAAGTTCGATCAATACAAAAGAATATTTTGTTTCCATGAGTTTCCATTGTGATGTACGATTTGAGGTCACTGAAGTTATGGCATTGTCTGTAATTTACATATAACATATCAAATTAACCTTTAAAGCAATCCTAAATATTGACATTTGAATAATGGCTAAACTATTTTTGAAATTATATGGGATTAGTAGTATACAGGCATACTTTTGTATAATATCATAAATTCAGTTTCAAAAATCTTAGTGTTTCAATAATAAAAAAAAGAAAAGGGAAATTTTCTAGATGAAAGATGCTATACCTTGTGATTTCTTCCCCTGTCCATTTTCTTGCTTGGCAATTTTTAGTTTCTCAGTCTGGGTCTCTAACTGGCGCTGCTGGTGGTTACAGTTCTCCTAAACAGTGTCAAAGATTACAATACAAACATGATAAACAACAAAAAGAAAATCATTAACAATAGCAGAAAAGATGGGAAAGAAAATGTGGGGACATATTATAAAAACACCAATTAAGTGGCAGTGTGCCACTAAACGATTTAATTAAAACCAGAGGTTTCTTTTTTTTTACTCATTTAGTACATACTAGGAAAAAGAGTGATCGCCAAAATGAACATACATACAGCAAGGAATCTGCATAGAGGTGTATGGCTGCTCAATGAGGCAAATGTAATACTTATCTACAAGTAGCTGTTAAAGCAAGTTGTATTCTATACTTACAGGCTCAAGCAAAAGCAAGAATTCAAATATAACACAGAATAAATCTCTATGCACAGATAGCAATTATCAATAAGTAAACAATTTGTAATATGCATACCATGGATGTGGATTCTGGGCCCCGTCTTACAAAGAGTTACGATTGATCAAATCAACTACAACTATGGAAAGCCAGCAATGTCAACATCTAAAATACAAATTTGTTTAGAATATTTTCTAAATATGATGTATATTCATGCATTCATATTTTTCTTCAAAATTCAGTTTGCTTTCCTTTCTTTACAAAAGACATTGTAAAAATTTCCTGAAGAAAAATTATGACATTGATGGATTTCCATATACTTGTGGTTGATCGGATCAATCGTAGCTCTTTGTAAGACAGGGCCCTGGACTACATACCTGTAGCTTTCTGTAATCTTGTGATAGTTTCTCCATCTTGTTAGTCATCTCGTTGACCTCCATCTGAGCTTTCTCCATCTCATTCTTGAGCTGGGTTGACTTGGACTGCTCGGCCTCAAGCTGTGTCTTGGTGTGAGAGAGTTGACCATTCAGACAGGCAACCATGGATTCCTTATTCTGCAGCTCATGTGCCAACTAGACAGCCATCAAGAATTATAGCAAAAAGTAAGGAAAATTAGCAGTCATTTATTAAATGCTCCTATCACAATTCACACCTTTTTTTTTTAGCCCTTACAGGCTTACGGCATGTTTTTATCATCAGTGTTCACACTACTTTATAACGATGGGCTAGGGACCCCTAAGACATACAGGTGCTTAGGCAATGCTGGTTCAGCTTCTAAGCAGAGTTAGCATAGATATCACTCTTGCTATGAGAGCAGCAAACCAAACAATTAAATAATAATCAAGAACTGTTAGTCTCTGAGATATCTTCATCACAGAGTTATACGAAATCAGCTGTTCTGTCCCCCTTCCTCTCTTTTATGCAAGCAAAGACACAGCAGTCTTTTCAAAGAAGCATATCTCATGTTATTTCTGTTTATTTATTTTCTTTTATAATATCCTTATCCAAAAAATATCATCAGTCATGTCAGAAATTTGTCAAGTCAACCTTTAACAATGCCATTAAAAAAGTCATACTTACCCTTTCTTTCTTCTTCTCCACATCGTCACATGCTTCTGCCAGACTGTGATTTTCCTTCTTCAAGGTTGCATACTGCGCTTTCTCCTCTTCAACCTGTAAAAAATATAAAAACAATCAATTGAAAATGTAGCTTAGAATGGACTCTAGAAGGTATTTAGAGGATTTATAAGTTAGGTTATTTACCCTCAGTACTCTTGCCGGCCTGCCCCCTTTCCAATCTAAAAATGTTTCTTTAATTACTGTATTATTTTTTATATAAAATAACCTTTAACATACAAATTCAAATACATAAAACCAACATTAAAATACACTAACAAGTAATACATGTAGTTAGATTCCCTGTTATAAGCAAAATTTTAACATACCTTCTTCTGCTGCTTCTTCAAAGCAGCATCTAGTGACTCCAACTGAAATTGCTTCTGCTTCTGTTCCTTGCGTAGCTTTTCAAGGTTACTTTCCAGTTTCTGTATTTCCTGTTGGGCCCTGTGTGGAAGCCCATTCTTCCATTCATCCCCAAACCAACTCATCTTGAACACCTTTAATCTCCACCAGTTAGTACATGCAGCTGTACACAATGTGCATCTGTGCAAGGAATATGAAGGAATTGAGATCAGTTTTATGAAGGAACTATCCATATCATGTCAGAAATACTGGGTTCACTACATATCAACCTGCTTGGAAGCAATAGGATATTTGTCAAATACAGGAACAAGGCCACGTTGGAAATGAGTAAGGTAAAGAGAGTACGGTAAAATCATCTATCAAGAACTGGATTGCAGAGGTGAAAGATAATGCTAAAAGTTTCTGGAAAGATGGTAAGAGCAAGTCCAAGTGTAAAGCTACTTTCCAGACCTAGTAAGACAAGCTTTTAATTCCTTCTTCAATAATATATTTCCTGTAGAAGATCTAAGTTCAATACCATGTTTTTACAAAAAGACTCAGACAGGGCAGAGACCGAGTTCCGAAAACAAAACACAAAAGATATATTATCTGAGCTAAACATAAACCAATTTAATACGTGATTATAAATAATTAGTTAATATTTATAATTACAATTACGTATTAAATTTTAGTATTTGTGAAATAATAATTTTTATCTATAAATTGTTCTTCAAAACGGCATCGCTAGTCGGATGTACGTCATAACAAAGCAGTTCAAGGGTCAGGCCTATTGTCTTTGGTTTGTTGACAAACGGATCTACGGGAGATCGGGTCTGGTAAGAAACGTCTCATTTTTACCATTTATAGTGAAATAATTTTTATCCCTTTATACGCATTAGGCGCCTAAAGGTTCATAGATAAATAAAATTCTATCCTACAAACCGATTTCACCCTCTAGTCTAAGTTCTAACAATGGATTTCCTACGGAAATCCATCTTTGTGTACATGTGTCTCTTATGATATATGGCCGGCGGTTCAAGACTCCATGATGAAGAAGTATATGTCAAATATTAAAAAACATCATCATGGAGTCCTCAAGACTATGCTGGAACAGCCTTTCCTAATTTTCACCTGAACTTAAGACAGTGCCTAGCCCTAGGCATACGGTACTCCCAGTCACTGTGACTGGGTGTTGGTGATTTCTAGACCAAAAGCTTCGGTCTCTGTTATGTTGGTTGTTCAGCTTTTAGGAAATTGGCAAAGCCGATCTCCTAATATTTATATAAAAGTTAGGTCCTACCTTAATTCTTGCTCTCCAGAGGATAGAATGTGGTCCAGCCGCTCAGAATCTCAGGTAAATTGCACAAATCCGTGAATAGAAATATATACACTTCACAATTTCAAATACAGTAGATAAAGGGACAGATGTCACAAAATGTCTCGCGAAGTAATGAGCTCATTAAATATGCAGAGAATATAGACTTCGAATGAGTGGAAGTGACGGTAAGGAATAAGATTGGAAAATGCAGAGAAATAATTAAGTATAAGTTGATCCTCCACAAGATTTGATTCAATCCTCACTAGCAGCTGGATGAGATGGTCAGCATGAGTGGACAGGACGAAGGCAGAGAGTAGAGTGATGATGTGGTAGAGAAAACAAGTTGTTTTTACCAACATCAGAAAAGATGAGACAAAGAAATAAGCGTCAAAAAGGGGTGGCAAAACGCAGTTGAAAAGAACAAAGAAGAGAGAGGTAGACTGTGAGAAAAGCAAACATGCAAGCATCTCTGTAGTGATGTTGTATACCTGCAAGTTCATTGCAATAAACAAGGGACAATGAAAGGATGTTTGCTCCAAGTCTAAGAACAAAAGAAAGGTTGTTTCTCAATATAAGAATGTGTTTGCCAAGTAGATTTGGACAGAAAATGAGTTGGCTTGCTCTGTGAATGTACAGTATTGTAGTACATACACATGGCGTGAACAAGTGAGAATATATGAAATTGGAAATAAAAGAAAGAATTTATATACATATACAGAATGTTGAAATATAAATGAAAATATATACAAGGAAAGAATATATAGATGTAGATATATAAAAAGATATAGTCAAGTCACCACAGTAGCTCCCCCCTAGATTTGTACCGAATAGAAATGTAGTAACAAATCGACAAGGGAAAGTAAAAGGGAACTTGGCTATATAAAACAAGAAAATAAAAGGAGTGGAAACATCAGTGAATTTTGAGAAATGTTTCAACCGTCTCCGAAAAATTGAACGTACTTGGCAGGAAACCTGACATGGCGACCAGAACGGGTCTTACGAATTTCGGGAGGCATATGCTTGTCATCAGGATCCCCTGCCAAGTCCGTGGATTTGGATTGTTGATGAACTTGGTCAGGTGGATCTTGACGATGAAATGAAGGAGCGATAGCCTCCTGCTCGATGAAAGCCGGTTTCAGTCTGTCGACACTGACATTTTCATGTTTACCATTATAATCGATGGTAAAATACTTGTCAGTGCGACGGATGACTCGGAAGGGTCCTCTGTATGGAGGTTGCAATGGCTTTGTAACAGCATCATCTCGTAGAAAGATGTGAGATGAAGAATCAGGGTTGGCACGTTTTAAACGGTGTGTTTTAAAACATGTTTTAAAACGCGTTTTAAAACACCCGTTTTTTTTACAAAAAAAACGTGTTTTAAAACACCTCATAGACTTGTGTGTTATAAATATTTATGGACGTGATTTTACATGAATATATTTTTTATACTTTTTTTCTTAAGTGGTATATTATTTTCTTCTAACTAAATCTCTTTCTTACAACCACTCTTTTTCTCCTCTCTCTTTCCCCCCTTATTCTCCCCTTTTCCATTGCTTTGTCATGTTCCTTTCCTCCTGTTCAATTATGTAGATCAATCTATATATTCTCATTTTAACAAGCATTTGAGTGTTGTGCTCACTTTTAGACAGGGAAAGAAACACTATTTAAAATAAGCTCAAATATGTAATAGTAGTACTTGAATGAAATGGAAGTGTTGCACAAGCACAATAATATTTTGCAAATAGACAGTATAACTGACATTGTAACCTTGAGGTACACACGAAAGTAGGTGAAACTTTGCGCTTTGTAAAGATGAAGAAAAGTAGTTTAATTCAGAATAAGATAATCAGCTAGCAAACCTTAAAGGACAAGTCCACCCCAAGAAAAAGGTATTATGCTGAAAGTTTCATCAAAATCGGATGTAAAATAATAAAGTGATGACATTTTTAAGTTTCGCTTAATTTCGCAAAACAGTTATATGCGCATCCTGGTTGGTATGCAAATGAGGGGACTGATGACATCACTCACTATTTATTTTGTATGTCGTTATTTTCTCATTGTCGTAATGTGAAATATATTTTTTTTCCTCCCTGAACATGAGTGGAACTACCATTGTTTTAACATTTTTTGGTTCAGTTATTAGTTGGTCATTATTATCAAATCTGTATAAATTGAAATATTTTATTGTTCAAACAATTAAAAAAACAAAAGAAATAGTGAGTGAGGGACATCATCAACTCCCTCATTTGCACATCACTGAGTTGTTATAAATGTTTTGTGAAAAATAAGCGAAACTTTAAAATGTCATAACTTTCTTATTACATCCGATTTCGATGAAATTTTCAGCATTATGCTTGTATTTTCTCTACTGATTCAAATCAGCATTTTTCTGGGGTGGATTTGACCTTTAACCCTAACAATCCCAGGGGACTGTAATGGCCCCCTTAAAAATTTCTATGATAAATCCATAAGAACAGCAGGGCCACGCCATATTGTTCAAGACTATTTTTTGGATACATGCATGGATATGCGGTTATGATATTACCATGGAGCTATCAACACATTGATAGCTCCATGATATTACACAAGTAAAGCCAATGCAAATTTTTCGCCAACATTTTATCTGTATCAATATTTGTACTTTTTGTTAATGATTGGAAAATAATTGCCAATAATTTCCATTAAAAAACGATAAAAAAACCCAAAAGTAACCACAAAACTGTACATAAGAAATTTTAAAAAAAAACAGTTAAAACAAACATTGAAAAAAACAATTTGATTAAAATTCCTCAATTAAAGAAATAAGCAGTTCAAGGGCCTAATATTTATAGATTTAAACCCAAACTTATATTTCATGCACTTGTGGGTACCCGGTAGGATGTGAAAGTCATTGTAGCTTGTCCAGTACTGTGTGCGCCTCACTAGCGACTGACTGGAATACTACCCAGGGAGTGGAGGATGTGCATACATTGTGTGCGGGAATGACTGATTGAATCCGATGACTGGGTTAATAATATATCTGTAAAGCGCTTAGACACGTCGTTCCAATGTATTAAGCACTACATAAAAGCGGACTATTATTATCATTATTATTACTTAAAATTTATATAATTGATACAAATGAAATAAAGCATATTGAATAAATGAAATTAAGCTTTGAAAGCCTATAGTGTATAGATTATGTTGTTTTCTTACATAGTGCAACTTCTTCTCACCCCTATAGATTGATAAGACTAAAAAACCTGAGACTACATGTATGAGGAATAAACCTATAAAATGTCAACTTAATTTTTTGGCATTCAATTTCCTTGATTTAGTAATTTTGGGAAAAATATGAACTTTTCTGTTGAAAATTCAGTAACAAAAATTGTAGTCATCTCTTAATACTCCAAAAATGTAATTAAAACATCAAGAGCTTAAATCATATTGTATTAAGTGTATAATTTAATTGATTAACAGGAAAATTACATCGTTCGTTGGAAAAAAAACGTTTTAAAACGATTTAAAACGTTTTAAAACAATAAAAAACGTTTTATTTGTTTTTTTTAATAAAAAACGTTTTTTATTACAACCCTGTGAAGAATGCAGTTCAGGATGTACCTGTGTTCGAGTTTGCTGTTTTCGAGTAGGGGTGGGATGTAATTCCTGCATCATTCTCTTTAGTCTGTGGGCATAATTAGATGGGTCATCGGCAGCATCAATTTGTGAAGGAGCTACAAATTGTGCAGGTAGAGTGACAGTAGTCCCAAACACAAGTTCTGCTGCAGAGCATCCAATGTCCGCCTTGATTGCTGTGCGTATACCCAGCAAGACTAAAGGGAGTGACTCAGTCCAACGGACCTTGTTATGAGCCTTGAGAGAAGCTTTAAGTTGGCGGTGAAAACGCTCCACTAAACCATTTGCGGCAGGATGGTATGCTGTTGTGCGGATGCGTTTAGTGCCGAGGAGGTTGGTGAGTGCAAGGAAAAGTGCTGACTCAAATTGCCTACCTCTGTCAGTTGTGAGAGTAGTAGGTGCACCAAACACTGCTACCCATCTGGCCACAAATGCTCGTGCTACCGTCTCCGCAGTGATGTCGGGGATAGGGATAGCTTCTGGCCAGCTGGTGTAGCGATCAACACAAGTAAGAAGGTAATTGTTACCCTCTGATGAAGGAAGCGGGCCTACGAGGTCAATGTGCACATGAGAGAAGCGTGCATCAGGTGAAGTGAAAGTACCAAGTGGTGCTTTGGTGTGCCGATGTACTTTACACTTTTGACACTCGAGGCATGTTTTGGCCCATTTTCTGACATCAGCGTTGATGCTAGGCCAAACAAAGCGCTCTGTAATGAGCTTTTGAGTAGCTCTGATTCCTGGATGAGAAAGTCCATGAAGGGAATCAAAGAGAGCTCTTCTATGTTTGACTGGTACCAAAGGCCTGGCAGTACCAGTTGATATATCGCACAGAATTGTAGTGCTAGAACCTGGGAGAACAATCGACTTGAGTTGAAGTGAGGAATCTTTCAACTCAGTTTCATCTTCCTGATCCTTTGCGATGGCCGCAAAGTCTATGATTGAGGAAGAATCAACTCTGTCGATATACAGACGAGAGAGGGCGTCTGCTGCTGTGTTCTCCTTACCTGAAATGTGCTGTATATCAGAAGTGAACTGAGAAATGAAATCGAGTTGTCGGATTTCACGTGGCGAATGCCTATCCGGTTTCGATTTGAGTGCATGGGTAAGAGGTTTGTGGTCAGTGTAGATAGTAAATGACCTACCTTCAAGAAGATGGCGAAAGTGCTTGATACCCAGATATGCTGCAAGCAACTCCCTACCGAATGTGCTGTATTTGGTTTCAGCTGGTTGTAACCTCTTAGAGAAGAAAGCCAGAGGTTGCCAAACTCCATCCACTTGTTGTTGGATGGCTCCCCCAACTCCTACGTCAGATGCGTCGACTAGTAGGCACAAGGGAACATCAGTGCGAGGGTGCACAAGAACAGTCGAGTTAGCTAATCGATCTTTAGCATGATTGAAAGCAAGAAGCTCTTTCTTTCCAAGATCAATTGGCATGTTCTTTTTTGTTCTGTTTTTCAACAGATCAGTCAGTGGTTACAGCACCTCTGCACAATGAGGAATTAATCGTCTGTAGAAGTTGACCAATCCCAGGAATTCTCGAAGTTTGGTAAGCGACGTAGGTGCGGGAAAATCACGAATGATTTTCACTTTGTCGCTAAGAGGACGGATTCCGGTGTTGTCCACCGTATGTCCGAGGAAAGAAAGCGATGAAGCATCAAACTGACATTTTGAGGGATTGACAATGATGCCATACTCCTGCAGGCGATCAAATAGTTGACGGAGATGTGTCTCATGTTCATCTTGAGAGGAACTGGCTACCAGTATATCATCCAGATAAACATAGACAAATGGGAGGCCGCGAATGACGGTGTCCATCAATCGCTGGAATGTTTGCGCTGCATTCCTAAGGCCGAATGGCATTCGAACAAATTCGAATAAGCCGAATGGAGTGGTCACGGCAGTCTTGTGAATGTCGCTAGGCTCGACTGGGATCTGATGATATGCCCTAACGAGATCAATTTTAGAAAAAATTGTCTTACCTGCAAGAGTTGAAGAGAAATCTTGCAAGTGTGGGATAGGGTATCGATCCGGGACTGTGCGAGCGTTGAGCAAACGATAATCACCACAAGGCCGCCAGTCCCCTGGCGTCTTCTTGGGAACCATGTGCAATGGACTTGACCAGTTGCTCTCAGATTGTCGGATAATGCCAAGTTCAAGCATGTGCTCAAACTCTGCCTGGGCAATTCTCTGACGATCTGGAGCAAGACGACGAGGGCGCGCTGCCGCGGGCGGGCCTCGAGTTGGGATGTGATGCGTGGTAGTATGTTTCACTTCTGAGTGCTTGTAAACCGGTCGTGTGATATCCGGATACTGACGGAGAATGGAGTGAAATCGCTCCGATGTGTCATGTTGAACATACATCGGGCTAATAGTACCAGTATATGAACCACATCCCTGGACTGTAAGAGTGGTTTTGGTGTCTATCAATCGGCGGTGTTTGATATCCACCAACAGTCCAAATTGGTCAAGAAAATCGGCACCCAAAATCGGCGTAGGTATGTCTGTCACAACAAATATCCAGCGGAAAACACGCCGTAAACCGAGATCAAGTGTGAAAGACTTTTGTCCGAAAGTCTTGATTGGTGATCGATTTACAGCCTGTAGTTGGATATTTGTCGCGTCAACCCTAGCCGGTTTTCCCAATTTTGAATGAGGGAAAATGCTCACCTCAGCACCTGTGTCGACGAGATAGCGTGTACCAGTGTACTTATCGTTGACAAAGAAAAGGCGACTGGGTTGGGTGCTGCCAAGGGGGTTAGTCGCCGCTATTCCTTGGCGGGGTCGTTTCCCTGGGCCTGTCTTGCTGAGAAAGAGCAAGGACTAATGCACTTTTGAGCACTGCTCCCATGCTTCCAGTGATACCAGCACTGGGCACCTGCATGCTGTTTACAGTGATGCGGGCTGCGCGAAACCGACTTGCGCTGTCGACTACGAGTCCATCTCTGGTTTTCCAGCATGGAGCAGGTTAATGCTTGAACCTGCATTGTGAGCTGGTCAACCTGAGCGGAGAGTTGGTCGATAGGAGAAAGGAAAGATTCAGGAGTATATAGAAGAAACATTAGGGATATTCATGTTGTAGGGTTAAGAAAAATTGAGGAGTAGAAAGGAAACAAAAAAATAGCGAAGTGAGAATAGCGAAGTGAGAGCTCGAGAGGAAGCAAAAATAGCGAAATGAGAGAGAAATGAATAGAAGGCGATTAAAGAAAATTAAGGTTTCAGGATCACGTCGGGGTCACCAGTTTAGGAAATTGGCAAAGCCGATCTCCTAATATTTATATAAAAGTTAGGTCCTACCTTAATTCTTGCTCTCCAGAGGATAGAATGTGGTCCAGCCGCTCAGAATCTCAGGTAAATTGCACAAATCCGTGAATAGAAATATATACACTTCACAATTTCAAATACAGTAGATAAAGGGACAGATGTCACAAAATGTCTCGCGAAGTAATGAGCTCATTAAATATGCAGAGAATATAGACTTCGAATGAGTGGAAGTGACGGTAAGGAATAAGATTGGAAAATGCAGAGAAATAATTAAGTATAAGTTGATCCTCCACAAGATTTGATTCAATCCTCACTAGCAGCTGGATGAGATGGTCAGCATGAGTGGACAGGACGAAGGCAGAGAGTAGAGTGATGATGTGGTAGAGAAAACAAGTTGTTTTTACCAACATCAGAAAAGATGAGACAAAGAAATAAGCGTCAAAAAGGGGTGGCAAAACGCAGTTGAAAAGAACAAAGAAGAGAGAGGTAGACTGTGAGAAAAGCAAACATGCAAGCATCTCTGTAGTGATGTTGTATACCTGCAAGTTCATTGCAATAAACAAGGGACAATGAAAGGATGTTTGCTCCAAGTCTAAGAACAAAAGAAAGGTTGTTTCTCAATATAAGAATGTGTTTGCCAAGTAGATTTGGACAGAAAATGAGTTGGCTTGCTCTGTGAATGTACAGTATTGTAGTACATACACATGGCGTGAACAAGTGAGAATATATGAAATTGGAAATAAAAGAAAGAATTTATATACATATACAGAATGTTGAAATATAAATGAAAATATATACAAGGAAAGAATATATAGATGTAGATATATAAAAAGATATAGTCAAGTCACCACAAGCTGAACTCCGTTTGCTTCACTCACCAAATACAGAGACCGAAGTTTTAGTGCAATCTGTACAGGGGACTCAATGGCCATATGTTTATGTGTATTAAGTTCGGATAAAACAGGGCAGTGAAGTTGCGCGACAGCCGAGGTAAGTCTCTGTTTTTGTTCCTTTTAACTTGATTTTCCCCGTTTTTTGGCAATTAATGCCAAGACTCAAGAGGGAATATTAATTTGCATTTCGGTTGCGTTAATTTTCAAATGTTTGATTCATTAAAGACAAAAATTGAAGAGCCCCGACGGGGGATTTTACATTGTAAGTCCCCTAATGGTGGCTGCACGATAGTGAGCCGTCTGTGAATGAGGAGAAAAAAATAAAATAAAAAAATGTTAAAAAACTCCTCGAAACAGACGGCTGCCAGCTGTCTAGGTGATTTCAATTTCAGTGTTGACAACCTTTTTGACTTTTTTGGTGTTGGTGTTAGAAATAGAACCTAGTAGTTAGTATGGTTGGAACTACCCCTATCGACCACCTAATCTTCTAAGCATCGTATCTGCGAAAATATTCATCAATTTTACCCAGTTTTCAGTAGAGGCGCACGGCCAATATGGGAGACTCTCTCCAATAGGGGAGACAATCTCCCACATTGGAGACTTGCTTTGCAAAAGGACAAACGAAACAACACCAACAAAAGCATGATTTTTTCCACCCAAAATTTTGTCTCACTGAGGTCAGAAGCCCATTTGTTTTGTGTGTGATTGACAAAAAAAATCCTTATCAAAACAAAAGTAGACAGTGAATTTTTAAAGTAAACGGTGAAAAGGGGTAATTTTTCATGAGGAATCTCCTTATCACATTTTTATTTGCCGCCAAGGTAATCCTTTTGCAGCAAATGTAAACAAAAGAAATTGGTCTCCAAAACTGGAGACTGTCTCTGAAATTGGATACCCAAATTCTATACAAAAGTCTCTGATATTGGAGATAATCTCCCACATTGGAGACAGTCTCCAATATTGGCCGTGCGCCTCTACTGGTTTTCGTCTCATTTGTGCAGAAAATTGAGCAGATCAGATTCCCATGTTTCGCTCGGCAACTCCGATTCAATCCGTGTATATATCGTATTATCGACGAACAACGAATACGACGATTTTACATTTGCACCCGTCTTTTGGAACCGACTACCCGCGGTACATTAAGTTTACGGCCGATTCTTGTTGCGGTGGCGAAATATTTTTACTCTTCCAAATCAGTTCTATGAATGATGTCAACATGCTTAATGATCGTCTCACTACTTCCACTGCGAGCTCCGGCACATGATTCGACGATTGACGACGGATATTTGTTCTAGAGCCGTTTCCTATCAGATTTCTTGGTTTTTCAGCGGGGTTTGGGTCTGGTCAATACAATTTTGATTAATTCTACTAAATTTTTACTTTTTGTTGCTTCTTCTTTTCTCGTAAAATCGATTCTTACCATTTCTATGGACACTGCTTCTACTCTCCCGCGCGTATCGTTTGTAATACGCAATAATTTTAACGCGCGCAAGGTGGTCGATATTATGGGCAGTGGTAGTCTCACCAGGCATAGGCTATAGTATAATTAGTATTTATCCTAATCCAATTTGGGCTTTTAACATAATTAACAGTAGGCCTAACACCAAAAAATAGTAACAGTGTCAGTAACACCAACGCCAACAACTCACCGGACTTGAATTTGAAATCACCCACTGCACTGTCCCATCCCATTCCCAGTCAAGTGTGTGGCCTGGCCCTGGCATTGGCAAATGCAGTGCGAGGCGGGCCCTGGGGCCTGGCCATGATGGGCGGCATGGCATGGCCGTGGGGACGGGCATAACGGGGGTGGAAATAAAACTAAAGTAAAGCGACAGACACAGTCTAACACTAACACTAACAGTAACAACTTACTAAATTAACGATTGAAATGAACGATGGTCTCATATTTCGGCATTATCGTGGTTTATGTAAATACATTTGTGTTACAGTGTTTATATATAATTTTATATAATTTTGCTGATTATTTTACTCTACTTATATCATATTAATTACCCTTGTATAAAATTTTGATAGGGGGTCTACATTTTACAAAAATACAAGCTTTGCTTTGCCTAGGCCCCTCCACTTTTTTCATTTCATTGCTACGTTTCAATCCTGTGTGTTATGCATTTTTCCAGTGTTAAAATGATTTATTATAAATGTACTTTGATGATTGTGGAATATGAATATATCAATAAATAAATAAATTTCGTCAGCGGTGGTGACATCTTTCCACTCCCATTGACTTTGTACACAACGAGCGCGCACACGTCACACCGACACACACGAGATCGAGAAGAGAGGTGACAAATTTCACGATAAGGCCCATATTTCAATAAAATACCCGTCTATTCATTTGCTTACCTGAACTAAAAAAAATGTAATGTTTCATGGGAGTCATGAAAGTCCTAAAATTATGATCCCCGATGACGATCAGACGCGGCACGGCAGCAGATCCAGTTTGCTCCATTCATTTGTGTACAAATCGTGAGTTCAAAAAAGGCGCAAGTTTATATTTGACTGGTGGAAGTTCCCATTTTTAACAGCATCGTAAACTCATCACTGGTGCGCTTACGTGCTGTAGAAATTGTAGCGTATTCAAAGAGACTATACCATTCTTTCAACCGCTCATGAAAGCCGTTATCATGCAAATGCGCTTGAGGTAGTTTAAAAATTAAAAGGACGAAATAAAACAGATCGAAAGCGAAAGCGAGAATGGTGTGAATATTATATTTACATAGACTGCACTCGCGGCTGCAATGTCACCCAACTCATTTTAGTAACAAGTGTACAACTTTTTTTGTATTAAGTAGTTTTTATTGACAACTTAAATATATATACAAAATGAAATACATATAAGTTTGATGTCTTTACAAATTGATAAATACCTTGACAACTCCTAAATTTAACATGTCAGACATCTTCCAATACATGATAAATAACATTAATGATAATAATATGCATTAAGAATAAACTTCTACAATAAATTCAACATATTCAATATTTTTCCAGTGTCAAAAGTGGAAAAAAAAGAGATTTTCCAAATACATAAAAATAAATCATTATTAAAACCTTAACGAATTGAAGCCATTAACATAAAAAAAAACCCATCGCCTCGGCCTCTTCACTCAAACTCAGCCCTGGACCCTACCCCCCCCCCCCCCCGAAACACTAATCCCCTGATCCGGTGCATGGAGAACTGGCTCTGGGTTCCAATTAATGGTCTAATGTTTTTAAGTTTTCCCATTTAGAGAAATGGATTGTAAGAGTCCCCCTCTTTGTTGCCAATTTCCTCTAATACAATTTTTTTTTCATTCAATGAAGGAGGGTTTTTAAGTCTCGGTTTTTGTAATTAACTAAAATAAAAAACATGATTAATTAATTGATATTTACCTTTACTTCTCTCCTGCTTCCCGAAAAGAATCTCCTGCCAACTAAGTTTATTTATTTCAAAATTTAAACTTCTTGCACACAGATCCCAAAGTGATTTTGAAAATTCACAGCTATAAATAGATGTTCATACGTTTCTTCTTCCTTTTCACAAAATGAGCATAAATTGGTCGAAACAAGACCAAAACGGAGAAGGTGGTGGTTATAGTGTATATAATATTAAAGAGTTTATACTGAAGCTCCCTTTATCGACTATTCAGTGTGCAATATCTTAGTCTAAAAATATACTTTCTAATTGGTAAGATCATCGTTCTAATTCTGTCGAAAATAGAGGGTTTAATTTTATTTTTATTCAACAGCTGTTCGTATATTTCTTTTGATTTTAAAAACATTATATTAGTTGTTTTCTTACCCAAATTGAAATCGATTCCAGAGTTATGTTTTTCATTTATTTCGATATTGTTCTTCCAACTAACGGGTAAACAGGCATAAATATGCTTGATCTTTTCAATATCATTTGCATCTAAATTCAAATTAAGAAAATGTCTATCACATTTTAGTTTACCATTATTTTCCAAAATATGATGCAATTTTATAAACCTCTTTATCGTACAGAATTTTATCAAATATACAACTCCCTTTATATCGAATAAGCTTATTATTAAAAATCACCACTTTCCCAAACTCTGTACTTCTAATATGTCTTATATTTATCCACTCTTCTAATAGGTCCATGTAAAATTTGGAAGCTGTTACTTTCAATAAACCTGGTATATAGTCAGATGAAAATATCAAATCTCCACCCAAATGTTTAGTGGCAAAATTAAAGTACTGTTTCCATTGCATATCTGCATCTTTATTTAAAAGTTTTTTGATCCACATTATTCGATGTGCCTTTACCTGCACAGGGAAGTTTAGCATCTTTAATCCCCATTGCTCATAGTCTAAAAACATTGTATTCCTAATATCAATTTTGTCTTTCCTTCCTTTCCATAAGAAATCAAAAGTTGATTCTTCCAATGATTCATAAACCCACTTAGGAACACGAGTAAGAGACGCTCGATAGAGGACTGTAGAATAGATGCTAGTTGAATCTTCCACATAAGCGTTATATCCCATAGCTTCCAAAAGTTCAAGATTGTTTTAAGTTTGCTTAAGGTTTCTTTGTAATTTAGATCTTCTTTCTTATGTTCATCTAGGGTGAAAAATACTCCTAAAACTTTAAGAAAACCAGCCCCAGCCCCCCCCCCCCCCCCGCTTCCGCGGTCCATGATACCTCTTTCATACTTTTCTTTCTGTTTTTCAGCGTTTCTCTCAAATTGAAAAGGACACTTTTTTGGTTGCCAAAATATAGGGGGCGGGGCCGGCTCGCTCCCCCCCCCCCCCCCCCCCCCCTTGGATCCACGCCTGTATAGAGTGTCAGTATAGTATACAAGACTTTGACCCATCTCTGAAAGGATGTACCAAAACCAAAAGCTGTCAGAGCCTTTTGAAGAAAATGATGTGATAACGAGTCAAATTCTTATTCTGGGATTGCCCTCGATATAAGCGTCTTTGGCTTTTTGGTAATTCCTCCGTAATCATATAACATTATGTTCTGCTTCTTTGGGTGTTTTTTTGTATTTTTTGTAGCTTTTGGTACTGGTATTTTGTCATTTTTAATTAATTCTTGTTTGTATTCTTATCATGTTTTTATATTGTACAATTTGAATTTGAATATGGAAATAGATAAATTGTATTGAACGCCTTCTCAAAATCTATAGCTATGATAGGAAGATAATCATCATTTTCATATGATGACAAAACGTCCTTAGGCCCAGAATGTCCAGATCCTAGGTCAAAATAATAATAAAAATATCAACTAGCGCTTCGCACTTGCATCATTTATTAAGTGCTATCCACATACACTTCACAATTTCCCTACACAGTGCTTTAGATAATGCTTGAATTCACCCTTTTCATACCGGAATATCAAATATTTTTCCGCTCGCGCTTCGCGCTTGCATTATTGGTTTTTATGATAAAAAATGAAATGCATTCATAATGCCCAGATTCTGTCTAACTCTATAACACGCGCACACATGTTTTAGATACTTAGCTTGATCTTTATTCAAAACGTGCTAAAATTATCCAGTTGCGCTCGCATTATTAATGTAGGAAGATACCAATTACCCATCCCTTTTCATGATTTACAAAACATGAATAGAGTATCCCATTTTTAGGTCTGAAATCTCAATTTTTTCCCGCTCGCATCAATTGTTTAGTTTTATACCTAATATACCGTTTATTTCAAAAAGTGCTGAGAATGTCAATTTTCTAGGTCGGAATGTATTTTAAAAAATATCTAAAAGTTGAAATGCATGCTCGCACTTGCATGCAGTGATTATCTAGTTACATACGCATCTTGTTCAGGTTCACAAATATTGCCCAGAATATTCAATATTCAAGACAAAATACATGAAATTCCGAAAAAAAATCAGCTCGCACTCGCACTATTTAAATAGGGCTTATGAGATTATTAAATTTTTTTAACGTTGATTTATAAGAATAAAGCTAAGATATGACTGTTAGGACATCTGCGTTTTGCGCCCCCCCCCCCCATTTTTCACGACCAAGAAAATGGGGAGAAAAGGAAAGGGAGGAGTGTAAAATATAGGCCTATAATTTTTCATAATATGTTATGTCAAAATCTATCACAAACTTTGATTTTTGTTATTAAAATGTCAACATTTTTGCTCATTCGCTCGCAACTTCATTTTACGCGATATGCCGTATCGAGCCCCCTCAAAATGTTTGGCTCATACGCCACTGAGACAACCCCTTCAAAGAAACAAACAAAAATCAACTTTGACGGAGCGGCCGATAGGAGAAATATGGGTGACAAAAATTTTCGCCCCCCCCCCCCCCCGTTGGCGGGAGCTGGATGGGCCCCTGAAAGGTATACAGTAGAACTCCGAAGAAAGACCGTCATTTCCAGGTGATTTTTTATGTTTCAATTCTTTTAAAATTTCTAGACATTCTTTGTTACTTATTAACCCTTCACAAAGTTCTCGGGATGTCTCCGCCAATTTGGGTAATCCTTGAAAAAAATCATCAAAGAGGTTATCCGAACACACGCACTTTACTTTATCATACAATCTACAACATACAACCCTGTTTATGATCGATGCAAAAAAAATATATATGTGACTTGCAGAGATGCCCAGAAATGACACTGATGTATAGGGTGTACAGGCTTCCCTTTTTTCAATTTCTATGTTTCACCAACTGGATTACCAATTTCGATCTTAGTTTCAGGGTGGATTATAACGACTGAAGAAATATGGAGTACCGGGTATGTAATAATAAGTGATAACGAATGCAATTTATTAGGCGCCATATCCATCTCGTAAGAGATGCTCAAGGCGCGCAAGTGAAGGGGGAGCAAAACAAAATAGCAAAATAACAAAAAATCATTATTGATGAAATGAGTTGGAGAGATGAGTTTAATCTTAAACGTTTCGACACACCCGCACTTGCTATCCTGGATATCTCGTGGGAGGGAGGATAAAGATGAACACAGTTTTACGGGGAAACGAGCAAGTCGGTGTCAGCTTTATTTAGTTTACATGTGACGAAATATCCAGCGAATTGTACAAAAATGATGAATAAACATACTGGTATCTACAGGCCAATACATGGTGTAGAAGAACTTTGCAAACTATTTCAGAATTATGCAAATTGAAGTGAGGTGTACGTGATCTTTTTAATCAAGGAACTGAAACTAAATCTACAGCTAGTGTATAGGCCTATATATAAAAGGTGTGGCCAACTTCTTTTTCCGACCTCCCGACGATGTATACAAAGTTTTCTTAAGATACGTCGATCAGCCATCCCAAAATGCCCCTTTCTAAAACAATTGCCTAAAGTAAAGAAAATATAAAACTGCAACCTGATAATAATCGTAATGACTGGAGTATAGGATTTTACTCAATCCATTATGTAGCAGCTACTTTTAATGTTTAAAGTGTTCACTTTAGATGTGTTTGAAATTTGGTGAACTTGAATTTGTTTTCGTACAGTTGTTAAGTTTGCATCTGTAAATAGGCCTGATAAAACTTTAAACAAGTGTTGACTGATGAACAGCCAGATAAACCTATCATCTTCAGAAAGATGTACAGGTATCCTGAGTAAGAATTATATTCACACTATGGACTTTGATAATCTTTAGCAGTGTGAATCACATCTTCACTAAACAGGCGCAGATATATCGGAGCAGAGGGGATCGATCACCCCCCCCCCCCCAAAAAAAAGGAAAAGGGATCATGAGAGAGACTGAATGATCGATATCGGGGGAGAGGATAGAGAAAAAGAGAAGAAAAAGTGGATGAGAGGGGAGAAAGAAAGATAAGCAGCAGAAGAAAGGAAATTAACGGCCGAAAGACAGAGCGTGTCGAGTGCATGAACAAAGATATCGGTTCGCAGCCTCCTTATTGGCGTCGGAAAAGAGGGAGAAAAATGAGGAGATAGGGGGGGGGCCACTTTCATTGACGAGTGGATACCATGCGCGACCACGGGGTCTCGAAAAGCACCCTACACACGTATTTTCCATGTTCTGAAAATGCACCCCTTAACAAGTATTGGCATCTGAAACCCTACCCTTAACAAGTATTGGAAACAAAACTATAGTCTTGGCAAGTATTCCCTGAAATGAACCCCTAAACAAGTATACAGCGATATTTTATTGTTGTGTCACGGGTCAGTCGGTCGTCGGTTTTTACCTAATTTACACACCATTTGGTTTAGTACGGCCCCACCTTCCTCACCTCGCGCAAATCAGGTCTCTAAACACGTAGTGTTGGGGCAAAAAGGACATCCTTTATACAACATTTTAATTTTGTTTTATCATCCCCGCAAATTTGACCCTAAACACGTAGCTTACCTAGCGAAATAGATACCCTTTTTTCATTATTTTTGTGTTTTTGACACCCTTATCACGTTACGTACGTAACGTGCCCTATCTTGAAAAAGACATCCTTTTTACGTGTTTTTTTGGTCGCGCATGGTATCCACTCGTCAATGTAAGTGGCCCCCCCCCCGGGGGGAGATAAGAGATAAAGGAGAGCAAGGATAAACGAATGGGGAGAAAAGTGAAGAAAATTTGAAGGGAGAATTGGCAAATCGCAAACATTGAGGTCACTTATCAAAGTATAAATTCCGCGTGTGCTTCACGCTCGCATCCGTTTATGTCCTATATAATTTAAAGCCTTATTATTTGAAGTTTTGCGCTTCACAATTTCATTAATTTGTTTTGTAGGATATGCATCCCGTTCAAGACAAACATTGTTTGGCATGTCCCATTTTTAATCCTGATTACATACAGTAGGCCTACATAACAAAACTTTAGCTTGTGTTTTGGGATATATGTATGTATGGGTGTGTGTGTATGTACGGGCGTGTGTGTGTATGTATCACTCGGTGGGAGACTGTTATTTCTATGCGATTTTGATATTTGCAAATTAACACAGACAATGCCACAATTTTATTCTGAAATGCTGACGGCTTGGCAAGATATGAGAAAATATAGATATACAAAAGAGGAAGTAAACCCGATTATATTTAATAATAAGAATGTATGTGTAAGAGGTAAAATGATTTTTGATATTGATCTTTATAATAAGGGAATATACACTGTAGATCACATTTTTGATAACGGGGTTGTGAGACCTGTGGCTTATTTTCAAAATCTTGGGGTAACCGCAGATGAACTGCTCCACATTATTGATATAGTACATGCTATTCCAACTACTTGGAAAAATGCCTATAGCTCTATTAAATTTATAAAGATTGACGATGAGAACTTCAATGTTAATTTGAATATCAGTAAGCTGGAAACTACTTTTGAGGTGATTAAATCAACAAGTGGAACGCCTCTGGCAGTCTCGCCTGCATTACGCGATTTAATATAGCAGCAGTGCTAACTTTGAAAACTACTATAAAATAATCATTCACAAAAACATCATTCATATAATGACATAATACCACGTTCATTGACCATAAATGACATTTGAACGGAGACTTAAGACTGTCAACTACACCCATGTCCACATTTCATTCACTCTATCCATAAACTTTCAAAGTTATGATGGCACTTCAACAATTACCCCAACATGGCCTAAGTTTATTGACCTTAACTGACCTTTGACTTGGTTTTGTGACCTGAAACTCACAGGGGATGTTCAGTAATGCTTGATTACTCTTATATCCCAAGTTTTATGAACTAGATCCATAAACTTAGGATGGTAATTCAACAAATACCCCCAACATGGCCAAAGTTCATTGACCTTTAATGACCTTTGACCATGGTCATGTGACCTGAAACTCGTACAGGATGTTCAGTGATACTTGATTAATCTAATGTCCAAGTTTCATGAACTAGATCCATACATTTTCAAAGTTATGATGGTAATTCAACAAATACCCCCAACTTGGCCAAAGTTCATTTGACCCTAAATGACCTTTGACCTTGGTCATGTGACCTGAAACTCAAGCAGGATGTTCACTAATACTTGATTAACCTTATGTCCAAGTTTCATGGACTAGATCCATATATTTTCAAAGTTATGATAGTAATTCAACAAATACCCCCAACTTGACCAAAGTTCATTGACCCTAAATGACCTTTGACCTTGGTCACGTGACCTGAAACTATAGCAGAATGTTCACTAATACTTGATTGACCTTATGCCCAAGTTTCATGAACTAGGTCCATAAACTTTCTAAGTTATGATGTCATTTCAAAAACTTAACCTTCGGTTAAGATTTTGAAAATAATTTTCCCAACATGGACTAAGTTCATTGACCCTAAATGACCTTTGACCTTGGTCATGTGATCTGAAACTCAGGCAGGATGTTCAGTAATACTTGATTAATCTTATGTCCAAGTTTCATGAACTAGGTCCATATACTTTCTAAGTTATGATGTCATTTCCAAAACTTAACCTTAGGTTAAGATTTGATGTTGACGCCGCCGCCGTCGCCGTCGGAAAAGCGGCGCCTATAGTCTCGCTCTGCTATGCAGGCGAGACAAAAACGATTTATAGTTGTTTTGTTGAAAATTTACGGGAAACTTATAATTTAACATTGAAAGATAAAAACATTAATTTGAATTTTACAGATGTTGAAATGTGTAATAGGCTTGCCCAAACCAGGAGCATAACTTTGATTAGGAAACAAAGAGAATTCCAGTTCTTACTTTTACACGGGGCGATTTATACCAAAGAACGGTTATTGAGATTTGGGTATGTTAAAGACAGTTTATGCTCTTTTTGTGGCAGAGAAACCGAATCATACATTCATATTTTTCTAAATTGTTCCAAGGTAAAACCTTTATGGGAATTTTTTATTGAATATTTCTGTATGTCTGAATTAAGAGATTTAGAATGGAGAGATATACATTTGGGATTATCTGGAAGTACGAATAGAAATAATTGTGTAAACTGTATAATCTTTTTCATCAAATATGCCATTTTCCAATCCAGAACTAATGGTCAGGTTCCTTCCTGCCATAAAATACAAAAATATATTGCGGAACGTAGGGATGAAGAAAAATGCTTAGCTATAAAATCGGGCAAATTGAGTTTGCATGTAAAGAAATGGGAAGAACTGAAGGTGAATGAGGCAGTGAATGCAAACAGGTGTGAAGCGTCTGCTGGTGCTGTGAGTATGTAATGGTATGTCCGCGTGTGAATGCGAGTGTGCAATGGTATATGTCCGCGTGTGAATGTGAGTGCTTGCTGCCAGGGATGGGGTGTGGAAAAGGTTTTGTTTGTTTTATTTTGTTGATGTTGTGTTTTGTTTTCGTGTGTGCTTTATATATAAAATCTTTATTCAGATTATTGTGTACTTTCTAAGAATAAACATAGAGACTTTTTTTCTGTATTGTCTTACAAAAGTTGGAGGAATGGATATACATGTATAAGTACTTTTCTTTATTATGGGATAACCTCTTCACTTAAAAAAAGTCTGTACTTTTGATTTTTCATCATACAATACGGTATTTTTATACAGTAAATACATGTGAAATTACGAGGTTTTTGTTATTGGTATTATGGGTTATGATAATATTTGTTCGAAAAATTTATATCAAGATGTATATTATTTCATTTGTTATATTGCTGTATAAGTGTACTTCGCTTTAATTTGCATACATGTATTTGATTTATTACCCTTAATTGTATGTATGAAAAATGTAATAGTATCTGAATAAAGGCTAAAAAAGCAAGAAAAAAAAAATGTATGTATATATTGGCTCATGATTCGCACCCATGTTATTTGCTTAGTGATACACGTTCATGAATTAAAACACTGCTTGAAATGTTCAGATCAGGGCCCCATTGTATAAAAGTTACCATTATGGTAAATTTGCCATCCAATGGACTAGCTTCCATGGAATCCTTTATTTTGATTGGCTGTTGATCAGGGTTACCATGGTAGTTACCATTGGATGGCAGTTACCATAATGGTGATTTTTCTGCAACGTGGCCTTGTGTATAATTATCAAAAAAACAATATTCAGCCAATGCTTTGATCAGATGCATTTTTGTTTACCTAGTGATATATATTAATCCTCTTCATTAATTGAAACCATGCTTGACATTTCCCCTTTTCAGGTCAGTATATCACAATTATACAGCATGTGCTCGCATGTGATTGCTTTGCTCTTAAAAATTAATTATTTACCGGTGAAAAGCTCTGTTTTAAGTGAGTGAGGGTATGTATGTGCATACTTGTGTATCAGTCAAACAGAAGAACAGTGACACACTTTCACAAAGTGGATACAGTAATGTACAAGGTCACGACTAATACTCTTTGCAAAATCTTATTTATACAATTTGGTGAATTATCACCACTCTTCCCTCTTATTTCTCTCTCCTTCCGCACTACCACCCCCCCCCCCCCTCTCTCTCAAAAAAGCAACATACAGTGTTTATCCCTGTAGACATGTACCTGGCAGCTAATTCTGTAATGCAACAAACTTGCAACTGATTACAAATATCAACTACACATATTACTGGTTGATCAATTCTAACTTCAGCAAATAATCTATACATAGCAAAGCAGGGCCCGGTCTAAAAAAGATGGGTGCAGTAGGATCAATCGAGACAAACTGCAATTTACTTTTGATCAATAGCATTTTGAGTTTGAATTGAACCAGCCATAATCTGTAAATTTTCATTTGATTACAATTTTTTTGGGGGAGTTACAACCAATTGCAAGTCTCTCGATCCTAAGAAGTATATCTACTTCCAATTCTAATATCCACATTTTTCTTGGTTTATGTGTTCAGACCGTCACAGAAAACGAAGAAATGACAATGCAATACAGAATGGACAAGAAATACAGACTTTATTCACACTTTCTGACCATATTTTAAATATCTTAGAATCTGTTAACCCCTAGTTTTCAAGCTCAAGCAAATATAAAGATTTTCTTTTCTGTTATGTGACCTGCACTAGCATACAGTGTTTCCCCTCCCCCCCCCAAAAAAAAAATCCAGGACCAAGAAACAAAAAATAAAAATCAACTAAAACAAAATACAAACCAAAAGAAAGGATTTTTTTTGCGATGTATTAAAGTTCATTTTTTATTCTTTTTTTTAGGGGGGAGGTCATATACATATATATATATACATATACATATACCGTATTTGTAACAAAAAATTGACACCTCACGAATCCCCATTTCAAGGAGAAAATATGTCATGAACGCATAACATATATGACTGGAAAGAGTATCTACTCCCAAATGAATTGATACCATATTTATGTAGTATGTCTTCACACTTGGATAATCAGTAGGTCTTATTTGCAGTGATGTAAATTTTGACTTGCACCAAAATAAGGCATGACTGCAATGAGTGAATCCAGATGCCAATGATGTCATAATCCTACATGAGTTAGTAAACATATTTGCAATCCCTTTTCAATGAAATTTACTTGAGAAATGTTACTAAAAAATGTTGTTTAAACAATCATGTAAATCACTGAAAAGGTGATTTGAAATGGATGTTAATGCAACCGTTGTAGAAAACACTTGTCAAACGTCAGGTTTGGATGGTCCTTTTCAGGACCAACACTTGCCCAAGAAAGAAACATGATGTACCGTGAAACCTACTACACTATTATTCTTTGCCATGGAAACCTTCAGAAGTTACAGAAAAAATATTATTGTCCAACTTTTTAGATTTCATGAGTAATTGAGTATTAGCTCTAAAAATGCTACACTAAATAGAACCTCCAAATCAATTTGTGCATTCCAAAGGTTTAGTCATTGATTGAAAAAATACTCTTTCATGAAATTATAAAAAAAAAATCAATTATGACTGTTCTGATCAAAATAATTGCTCATGAGCTAAAACTGAAATCCCACATTGCAACTTTGAGGCCACTATCAGTGGCCATAAACCATGGAAACCACTATTTTATTTTTACGTCTTTGTATTTAGGTTGTAATATCACATCTTCAACACTCAGGGAAAGGTTTTCCGTCACTTGTCTAACTCTAACACATTATCATCATGAAGATTCGATCAGAATGATTTATCTGAATCTAAATCAAAAGTTCTTGCTTTTGCCCCTACTGAAGAATGTTTCTGATTCTTCTAATCCTCGTGTGCTGTGAATGACAGATGCTACAAGACCAAGTGTATGTCCAGACAGAGCCCCGATACAGCAAGAGACAGGCCATTTCTATAGGAAGGAAGGAAACAGATGTGAGATTTTCATATTCCACATAGATAGAATATTGCTGTGTGATCGGTCATACATATGTATGTGAATCATGTAAAGAATAGTAGATTCGCCCAAACAAAAGATGGTGTTTTGCTTTTCACTAATATCCTTGAAGCTAACAGATTATGATGATAATGCAAAATAAATGTCACACATTGTTAAGGGCTCGGTTACATCGTTCTGTGCAAGCCTTGCGTGTGACCTGAGGGTGACTATTTTGGCTACCCGCAGGTTGCCCGCATTGGAAAGTATCTCATACATATCTCAAACACAGTTGCCCAAAGGAGCACACGCAAGTCTGATTTGCATGCAGAAAAGTTTTGAACATGCTCAAAACCTGTTGACGGTGAGTTGTGGGTGATTGCCCGCAACTCATCCATAAGGCTTGCACGGAATGATATGATAGGGCCTTAAGTAATGTGAATATACCACTTTTTTGCACCAGACTATCAGGATGAGATGGGGATTCAAATATTGGTTAAGGATGACATTTTACATCCATTCCAGGGACCCCAGTGAGTTGGATTGCAAAGCAGACTTTTGTCTGAAACACATTTATACCTTCAATTTGTACAATATTGTGACAGCTGATATGAACATCAAGAAGCCAATATCAACCGAATATTCATTAAGTTTCGATGTCCTGATATTTCAATGTTGTGCAGCCCCCAAAAATTGTGGATTCACTTTTTAACATAGAGAGCTGGGATTTGGAGGATAGATTTTTTTTATATAGATTATCTCATTATCAAAACAAAGCAACATTTCACAAAATGTTCAGATACAAGGTCTTGCCACCTATGAACAGAAGCCATCCTTCATCAACAAAAAATATGTTCTTTCAATGAAAAAAAAAAACAGTATTTTTTTTAAAACAAAACATTATTCTAAACCATGAAGACAAAATCCAGGGGCCCATCTTACAGAGAGTTGCGATTGATCCGATCACTTGCAACTATGGAAAGTCAGCAAAGTCTACAAATAAAATGCATGTTTGTTCAAAAAAAATTCTAGATATGAATGTATATCCATAAATTTATTGATTTTGTGAGAATTTGGTGTGTTCTCCTTTGTTTATAAAGGACATTTTGCAAATTTCCTGTAGAAAAAATTATTACACCGATGGATTTCCATAGATTTATAATTGATCGGATCAATCGTAACTCTTTGTAAGACAGGGCCCAGGTCTTACCTGCCATGGTCTATCCCAATCAAGAGGTATAGGAAAAGCACCAAGCCACGCACCAAGTAGACTGAAGAATACAATGTATGCTAAACACGTCTCAACACCAGCATGTGGCCTAGGAACATAAAAGATAGAAAAATAAATGTTTTAAAACTATCAATATTCATCTCACACATGGCTCACCTCATCACTGAAAGCATACATGCACAGCTTAATAATATTTTGGAGGAGGATCTAATCTTGAAGAATTAGCAACTATGAGCAATTTGAATAATGTTATACAGTGTAATACAACGTAATATAGGTATAAATGACCATTCAGACCACGGGAGAAGAAAGTGATCATAACAGGCAGGTAGCCTCTAAGAACAGGTTTCTATAGTACATGCTTAATTACAAAAGAGAGAGAGAAGAAAATGGCACTCTTAGAGATAAGTGGTAGTTTTAATTGGGGATAAAGTAGGTTTTACTGTGTCAACCTAGTCTAAATAATTATATCTTATCTGAGCCTTGTTGCATAAAATCTACTACTGCTATTATGGTAATAACTTTACCATCCAACGGCAACTACCATGGTAACAATGCTCAACAGCCAATCAGAAGCATTGACTTCATGGAAGGTACCATTAGATGACAAAGTTACTATAATAGTCCTTATATTACCTTCTGCTACCTATGAGCCTGCTGTAACACTCGGCATTGGTACCCAATACACACAGAGTTGGAATGGTTACTATCGTTGTCAGCAAAACACCAAACGTGGCTGTTTCTGTCACAGTTCTGTGTAGATTCAATTACATTGAAATAAATCAAAATCTTACCAAGAAAATAAATTCTTATCAGTGAGTCACATAACAAAGTTTATACTAAATACATTTGAAAGTTAATTTGTGGAATTATTTTGTGTACTGCTACAAGTTAATCATTTAATTAAAAACACCTAAAAGTATTTAACATACAACGAATTCAATAAAGAGAGTATCTAAATGTTAGGGGAATAGAATGAAAATAAATTTCATTACTTGGCTGAGCATTATTACAGAAGCAGCAAAGAAGAGGCCGCCATTAATTTCAAGCTAAAACGCTTTACAATGGCAGTCTCCTGCATTCATAAATTCAAATATTTCTAATAAAAGAAAACTCTATACTTCAAATAGTTATTTTGAATTCATTATATATGACTACTTATTGCTTATATATGAATTATATTTTAACATGTATATTGTAGAGTATGTAAACACATGTTATACATGTAATATTGTATTATATTAAATGCAGAAATGAAAAACAAACAAACAATAATCTCATCACTGGGTGATTGAAAAATCATCACACACTGCAAAATGGCACAGGCAATTGCATTCTAGCACATGAGCAGTTATACAGTAATTGCATAATGACACTAAGTCTGAATGACTCACTCTGTAAATGGTGCACCATACAGAACTGCAATTATATGGAATGCAATAGAACTGAAGAAAATAAGTAATCCATATTTTATACTGGACACAACCTTAGCTGAGACATTGTTGATTATCGTAGAACTTGCCCGAGATCTCTATGGGGGAAAAAAGGACAAAAAAAGTTCGGTAAAGCAAACTGAACAGTGTTATGCACTGCATCCAACAACAAAAAAGAAAACCTATTTTGAGGGATATATAATAATGTATATATATATATATATACAGTGCGTCCGAGAAAAAACTAAACCGAGATTAAGCAATGATTTATCATAATTTAATCACAAATACAATAGACAAATGACCTACCAATGTAAAGCTTAGAATCTCCCCTTTCATCTGATATTACTTAGATTATTCCTCATTCACACATCAGTGAGCAAAAACAATTTGAAGAAAGGATACCAAAAACTCATTTGGCGGGGGGTATCTGAATTTCAAAAAGAAAATCACATGACTAAAAAGTTCACTATCTGCTCTTTTATTTGATACCTTAATCACAAAAAATGGTCAAGAAGTAAAACAGTTATGTTCCTTCGAAACAATGCTTGTGTTTCCATAATTTCATTAAATAAACGTATTTTCACCGGTTTCCCACAGAAGCTATCGCATGATTAACAAAAGGCTTAATGCATGGCTGATGGTCAACAAAACGGAGTGTCGAGTGAGTTTGAACGCTAGCCTGTAAAACCTCTTCATTTTATGAAATCATTGAAATTCAAGCCTTATTTCAAATAACCAGAACTTTGTTATTTCCTGACCATTTTCTGTAATTGAGGTATCAAATTAAAGAGCAGATATTGAACTTTTTGAAAATGTGGTTTTCTTTTTGAAACCCAGATACAGCCCGCCAAATGACTTTTTGGTATCCCCTCTTCAAATTGTTTTTGCTCACTCATGAAGTCCACAAATTTTCGACGAGTACATACCGTCTTTATCAAGTGAATGACAAAAGTACCGCGTTTCCATGTACAATTGCCTTGTGTAACTAGGCGTATTGTAATGGAGACGCATTAGGCTAAAAAACATAGACCTACATGTAGTTACACAAGGCAATTGTACATGGAAACGCAGTACTTTTGTCATTCACTTGATAAAGACCGTATGTACTCGTCGAAAATTTGTGGACTTCAATAAATTTTGTTGGATTAAAGCATGAAAGTTTCAACCTTGTTTCTCTCTCTCTCTCTCTCTATGTATACTATGTATATAAATATGTATCAAAATCATCAATTAAACTTTGATTTAAAATTAATTTTAAGTGAAATCTCCTCTTTGATTAGAGTTCTGAATGGGCTGGTCACACATGACAAACTCCTACCAATGAAAACTGAGAAATGAGAAGAAGGATTTGCATGGAAATGAATCTGCATCCCCATGCATGTATAGACCGAGTGAAAAAAAAAGCAATCAACACAAAAGAAATGTACTTATTAATAACTTGTCCATTTTGGAATAAGATAGTGGTATCCAGTATCCTGCACAAATCTTGATTTATTTGTAAGTTTATTTGCCAATTTCTTGTTGATTTTAACATGGTGTAAATTAAAATTTCAAACTCTTCTTCACTCATGGATCTAGGATAAATTTTTAATATCATATCAGACATCAAAATAAAATGGATGAACAGAACTTTACATGTATACAAAATGTTTATCAAATACCATAAATTATTTGAATAAGCTAAAAAAATTACTGGTTTCCTTTTTTGGCATTACCTTGTCCATTCACTGCCGTTTATTTCGTCAGCGCTGGTGACTTCTTTCCTTTTCCATTGACTTTATACACAACGAGTGCACAGACACCGACACACACATGACATACATGTACGAGGAGAAAGGTGACTAATTTCACGACAAGGCCAATTTATTTGAAGAACCTAGTTATATGACTGTGTGAACTATGATGAATAGTTTCAATGGAAACTGACAATGTCAAAAAATCAAGCATTTGGATCCAAGGCAAGAACAAGACAGAGAAGAAAATAAGCCAAACATTACAACCTTATTAATTAATATTATAACATGTATATAGGCTTATTTCACCACACAGGGAATGAAAACAGAGATAGAGAACAAGGTTATATCATAAACTTCTCATTGATCCATTGAATGAATGGTTCATTCGTACGTACTACCACTCATTCAATGAACTAGGCACTCATTCATGTACTCATTCAATGAACAAGGTTATGATATAACCTTGTTCTCAGTTCTAACTTCTATCTCCATGTGTGGCAAAATAAGGATGGCAATGTTTGGCTTATTTTCTCTTTTTCTTTGGGACAAATGCTTGATTTTTTACACTGACAGTTTCCATTACACCTATTCGTCATACAACTTGGCCCTTAAGTAAATTTGATCCTTTAAATTATTTTTTCTTAATTGAAAATAGAGATAAAAAATGAAAGTTTTCTTGCCATATTATTTTCCACCAATAGAGGGCGTACACAAAAACATGCCCAAAATTCAAGTTTTTGAGCGCTCTAGTGAATACAAAAATTATTCTCAAGTTACAAATGAAAAATAAATTGCAACTGTATGGAAATTAGTAATTTTGGTCGCAAAAGTGATATTTTAATCAGTTTTTAAAGTGTGTGCTCTGTACAGCATTGGCATGCCATAGTCCAACCTGTAGATTCCCCACAGGCAGGGTGGTTGCAGTTAACAACATTCATGTAGGTTAACGTACCTTGCCCGCCGATGAAGCATCAAAATCAGATTCCATTCCACATAACAAACTGTATCCGCATAGTTCCAACACGCCGTAAGAAATACACCATATTTTCAAAGTATTTACCGGGCCTTTAATAAGATTGGTTGATGGATTCGGGTGAACCATCAAAACGATTGTGGAAAGCAGAAAAACAAGTAAAAATATCATCAAATAAAGCAAAGATTTTCTATATCTTCTTGAGGTACCAGAATTTAGTGGTACACTGGAGGCTGCCATCTTGAAAGTTTCCCGTTTCGGTCACTAGATGGCGCAGTAGCTCAGTTTTAGTTAGTTTTAGTGATGCCAGTGTCTGCAAACAAATTTTCTGCTGTATAGAATAAAATATATACCCCGGGAATATACCTTTGCTGAAACAGGGCTGAAATTATGGTCTGAAATTTATGAGAATTTAAAAAAAAAAGTTGTTAGAATTTTAATTATTTGATTTGTGACGTCACATGCGAGCATCTTTCAGTGGACTACATAAAGTATGGTTAAAAATCAATGAAATGCCTTTTTCTCAGAATATTGAAAACGGTTTTGATTGTACCCTTCAGTATATCAATACACAAAAGATTTATTACCCCCTAAAAAGAAAATAATTAATAAGTCATCATACCATTAAAATGAAATTTATGCATTTTATATTACATAGGTCAATTATGGGACAGCTGCTCGTTTATGACGTCACAAATAAAAATTTAAATTTTGATAACTTTTTTAATCTTTTATGAATTTTTTTCAAACCTTCACTAAAATTTTTAAATCATTTTTTCTGCTATTGTTACAACTTTCGTCGGGGTAAACTTCCCCTTTAAGTTGTCGACGCAATTGTCGCTCTGTGGATTATGATGCGAAATCAGACATTTTTACAAGAAAGTGTAAAGATTTCGCTTCCAGCTGCATGCAACCCGACATAGTCCTATATACCTATTTCACAGAATCATTAGATCCCATCAGCCTCTCCCAAACAAAATGAGAAAGAGAGAGAGAGATATCAGGCCTACGCTTTGGGGTGAAATATAAATACGATAATTAAATGGTACAATATATGAAAACCTTTCCATGATATTCAAGAAAATTTAATTACTTTGTAGAATTTATCAGATCTCTGTGGAAGAAAATATAAATAGGCCTACTCAGACAGAGCGTTCATATGTAAAATCGTTCAAAATGAAAGTAGAACCACAGGCGTCGGCAGCGAGTGGGGCGGGGGGAGGGGGTGTCAGAGGGGGCACTTTCTCTCACCCCAAAATAAAGTATTGAGGGCAAAGCAAGCATCCCCCCATGTACCCACTAAAAGAAAAAAAAAGTAATCGATTATTTTGAAGGGAAAATAAATTATGAAGCATATTCTTGTATAAAATTTTCAATTTCATAACTGAAAAAAATGAAAGAAAAATAATTGCACCTGACGGGGCAAGTTAAAGGGTAAACCCTTTTATTTTCCCTTAATTCTTAGTTTACATGCAATGTAAGGATATTTTTTATTGCTTGCGTATAATGAAATAAATAGTTTTCTTAAATATTTGTTTTCATCCTTCACTGTGAATTTTGACTATTTTCGAAGAATTTTGTTTTTAAATGCTTTCTAAACGCGACTTTTATATCCAATTCTTGACAAACTCCCGGGGGGCGGGGGGTCATAGGCGGATCCAGGGGAGGGGACGCCGCTTTGCAGGACATCTCCCGAGGACCTGTGTGTGGCTGTGAGATTGTTCCAGTCATTTTTAATTTTGATGTTAACTTCGTAGCTTCTTTGCGATTGAGCCAATCACTTAAACATGCCTGTGAAGGACATGTGTTAGTTTAGGGTTTAGTTTCTTTTTTTAATAGAGTTAATATAGTGGCGCCATTCGAGTATATTACTTGGCAAATCCACCCTAACAAAAATTTAATTTGAATAAAGAGATAAAATTGAACAAGAATAACACTGAAAATTTCATCAAAATCGACTGTTTTGATATTCTAAATGTTCACAAAACAGTTGAATGCACATCCTGGTTAGTACGTAAACGAAGGGATTGATGACATCATCCACTCAATATTTCATTTATTATTTTTATTCTATTTTATGAAATTTGATATTACTAAAATTTTCTCTTTATTTTCATGCCTGGTTTTCATGTGAATCAGTTTTATTCCTCCCTGAACCTGTAGAATTACCATTATTTTATTTAACATTTTGTGTTTCAATCAGTGCCCTTATTGTCAAATCTATATATACAGAAATTAAAATATTGTATTACAATAAAAACATAAGAGAGTGACATCATTGACTCTCTCATTTGCTTATCACTGAGTTGTGAATATAAATGTGAAAAATACATTTGTAAAAAATAACCGAAACTTAAAAAATTTTACTTTACATCCGATTTTAATAAAATTATTAGCATATGTCGCTTGTTTGACTTTCATCTGGATCTATATAGGTCAACTTTTTTCTTTCGGGGTGGACTTGAATACATTACATATACCTTGATTTTTACACTATTCCCCCTCTAATTTTATTCTTGTTTTGGCATCAATATACCCAAGACCCCCCCCCCCCTTCTGCCACGATGATTAAAAGCAGAGTGACGTCACTCCCAAACAAAGATCAGCTGGCCCACGCTTGTCTGCATACAGACAGAACACAGAACCTTGCACACGTACCGTAAACTGGGAGCGCGTTCGTGAATTTTGTTTACTTTAGCTTGCTGAGGAACTGTTTCACCGCCTGACAGTCTGGATTTTATTGGAGCTAATATTTAAAATTTCAACCTTATCTTGCAAATCGCTGCTAACGTTCCCCGTGGATTTTTAGAGGTGTACTGCCACGATGGGAACAGACAAGAAGACAATCGAAGCTGAAGAGAAGGATGAAAAAGTATACAAATCTTTCAAGCAACGCAAAACGTTTAGTAAGTAGAATTCATATGCGGCTGTGCATTACTGTGCGATGTACAGTCACGTAGTACTTAGCATACTTGTATGCCGTGGTGATTGTTCGATGTTCTTTGTCTGAATGAGATAGGTATACCCAGTTTTTTTTCCGAATGTTATTATTTAATGGAAAAGGTTTATCTCAATTACCACTTAAATGATGGGACGTTATATTGTCTGTTTGAATTATGAAGATATAAAACGCCTCATTGTTAAATACTAACCTTTTTGTTTAATATTATTTATTCTTGACCTTGTTATTATGATTGATTTGTTTATTTAGATTCAGTTTAATACACCACAAACAAGAAATTTATGATGGTGTATTATGAAAGTTTGATGTGAACAACATTTTGATGATGTTAATAAATGATGCATCTTGGCAACTAGCCAACTACTGTATTGGTATAGGCCTACTGATCATGAGACAATTTATTTCTTTCATACAAATTTATGGAACTTAATTTAATAGTACTATTACTTTTTGTTCAGAAGTCAGAACCTGCTTCAGAAATGGTAGTATAACAGTGAGAAAGAGAGATAAATAGTTCCATATTCCGAAACAGTGATGGAGTTTATGTGACATGACTTTGTATTGGAGCCCCCCCCCCCCCCCATTATACTGTATCCGCCTCCCTCATTTCATTAAAATACCCATCTAGAAGGAGGAAAGACAATCCTTTTCTTTAGCAACTAAGGAAACCAAATTCAGTTCCAAGTGAAGAAAAAAGTAGAGAACAAGAGCAGGAACAAAAAAGGATGAGAGAAGAAAGAAGGAGAAGAAAAAAAAAGAAGAAGAAAGAGGGGTAGAAGGAGAAGGAGGAAAAGAAGAAGGAGGAGGATAAAGAGAAGGAGGAGGAGAAGAAGAAAGAGGAGGGGGAGAGGAGAAGGAGAAGAAGGAGAGGAAGAAGAAGAATAAGAGGAAGGAGGAGAAGAAGAGGAAGGAAGAGGATGAAGGAGAAAGGAAGAGGAGGAGAAAGAGGAGCACTGTAAGAGAAGTGGAGGGGGATTTATCACTTTTTGAGAAAGAGGTGACACAATGATTGGACTTTGAATGTTCAAATAATTTGAGTAAAAGTTGAAGGTTGTAAAATATCTGATGTTTTCGATAAGTTTTGTTTATAATACTGTAAGATTTGAAATATTTATGAAAACATGTAAATTTTATTATTTTATTGTATTATTTAACTAAATATCAAACTTATGATGGAAACATGTAATTTACAAATTCCTCTTTTACAATTAGCAGGAAATTCTGGGTGTGGAATGTAGAAGTGGATAGATATTTTATATAGGATTCTGTCTCTAAAAATGCAATTGAAATGATTTTATAAAACACAATTTCAATACGTGAAAACCTTACAGTTGCAGTTTGATTTTATTCAGAAAGTTTCATACTGTATCAATATCCATGGGGAGTTCATGTACATGTACATGTATGTTGAAAATTTAAAATGATGACAATTCTGTACCATAGTTTAGATTAATTGTAACTCATTAATAAGCTAAAGGTATAATTAAGCTTTATTATTAATCAATTTTTGCTAATCTATCTAATTAAAGAGCAATAAACCCGGCTGTATGATCGCACAAGCAAAGTGTCCTTTCCTAATAAGCATTGTGCAAACACTTCAGTTATGGTAACTTACAGGAAGATGTTATAAAGTAGGCCTATTCAGAAAGAATTAATCATTCTTTAATTCAACATTATAATCCATTAACAAACAATATAAATATTTGTGATTTCAGCATCAAGTCAATGGTTGAGAGTTACTGCAAGGTTGAAGAGAGAAAGGACAGAGCATGAATTTGAAAAAATACATACACTGTACATACACTGAAATTGAATTTGATGAAACAATTATGCTTGAAATTATAGGGCTGCTATCAATGCATTCATTAGACACTCCATTCAGTAATGAGATGCTCATGATATGGAAGTCCCCAACAGATCCCTTTCACTTTGACATCCTTGTATGTATCTTAGCTTTGGAATTACCAAGAAATATGTTGGTGTGACTATTCTTCATGGAAGTACAATATAGTATTTGAAGTTGAACTACCATAGAGATTCAAGAGGTGACTTGCTCCACAAATAAAGCATGGAAGAGGCTATTGTACCACAAACAAACTTATGGAATACATATAGATCTCTGCAGGAAAGATGACTTTTATGTTCTTGAAAAATAGGATCATGAAGACGTAATGTGTACAATTGCCTTGTGACTTTCATCTAACCTGGACTATTCACTTTGCACAGCATGGAGATCACACCCTTAAACCATGATGAAAATGTTACTTTACTAGATTGTATAATTATAAAACACAAAATTACTACCTGTATAGTGTTATTTTGTTAGATTACATAGGCCTACACTGGAATCCTGACAGTCATTTTGATCATGGCTAGAGATGGGTCACATTAAATTCTAGTTTGGTGCCAGATAATGCATTTGTTTTGTTTTGAATTTATTCTTTTATGAATTAATGTGTTGATAGAACTTTGGTTTTAATTTCTATTTCATTTATGGTTTTGAGTGTTTTAAAATGCCTACTGGTACAAAATGAAACAATTCTCAGATCATATCTAATAATACTCCATAGTAAAAATTATGTCTAAAGAGGCTTGTGCAAAATAATTTTATTTACCTGAGACCCTATAATGCTATTTGTATGAAAAGCACTAAATGAGAGGAATTAAAAAATTGCAATTTTAAAGTTGTTGGGTACACCAATACTGCTTTTTCCTTGGCTCAAAGTTTGGTATTTTTTGCCAAGATTTCTTGGTATATTTTGTTCCATAACTTCTAATGTATACACCCTATGCAATTTTTAAGTGCATTTTTGGAATACTCAGTTAATTTCCGATCAGAAAATGTATACTGTATTTACAATGGGTGAAGTATGTCAAAGTTACAAAGGTTCAAACGAAAAGGGCGAAATTTCCATGTCGCGAACACATGTCACACGAAACTGGCTCAACTCAAAACGCATGGCCCTACTTGACATGAATTTCTGTACTTGGTGTAATTATGTCATAAAATATTCTTACATGCTTTTGTTTGCTGAATACTTACATGTCCTGCTATGAAACATTGGAGCACAATATTTTGTCACAATTAATAAATACCTCAAAGGTGAAAAGGGAAAATTTCTTTATTGCACCTTTAGTGATGATATAAAAGCAGTTATTGCCAATAATCCAGCTGAATGACAGTTATTACAAAACATTGAAAAAGGAACCCAATACATGTAAGATGGTATTCTCATTTTTCCATTGCATGAGTTCAAAATGTGACCCTTGATTCCACATTTTTTTTACACGCATGATGGGTTCTAACGAAATGAAAATCTATAAAGCCTCTGCATTGTCTGACTGAAGTCTCAATAGATGATAGATCGCTTCTGTCTGTTGCCCGTCCGTCCGTATGGTTGATAGAATGTTACATGTACATGTAGTCTCATTTTAAGGAGATAATATTCTGAAATGGGAATATACATTGCCATTTCCAGTGATTCTGTGTAGTCACATTATTTAAGATATGTACATACCCAGGCCAAATCATTAATTCAAAATGTTCACTCTAATCAGATCAATGTACTCAATTAATTCAAATCAGAGAAATGTTTTTTGTATTCAAATGTAGTACTGTACAGGAAAAAAAAATTATTGGGCAAAATCAAGTTTAATGAAAGGAGGGAATTGTGGGAAGCAAAATTTCATTCAAATGTGTTAGAAAATTATAGCCTTTTAGAAATGTACTTCCTCTATTTATTTTTAAAGCTTATTTTTGCATGGTAATTGGATTAATCTTGACAATCCTGAATCAGGCAAGTAGCCTACTTGTAGTTTTCAAAATTGCTTACTTTTTTTGATAATCTACATAATTTTCTGTATGTATTTTTTGAACTATAATATGCAGATTTTCTTAATTATTTCTTTAAAAAATGCTGTTTACCCATGAACTGATGTTATAAAAATAATTTTAACATTAACTTGAGCTACATACATGTTAGAGTTCAAGGAGACAAGATGCACTCAAGAGAGAATAATAAAGAAAGGGAAAAGATTGTAGTGTTTGTCCACTGATACCTGCCATTTTGGAGCATTTTTACCATTTTGAAGAAAATCACAAGGCTCTCTAATTTTTATGACTGGTTGTAAAAAAGAAATCCATTCTATATTTCCCTATAGTTATTGATTTTATTCATTTATTCAATGTTGTGCATTCCACTCTGTTAAGGAGAAATTTTCAGATAAAATGTATAAAAGAATGACAGAAAAGAAACCCTTACTAAAACAACAACTAGTCCTATGTTAATACCGAAAGTAATAGTAAAGGTTAGTTAGGATTTAGGAACACACATACTATGCCTTATTAATCTTTTATTTATTATATTTTTTTGCAGCTCAAAGGAAGGAGGAGGTTGCAGGCATAAGAGCAAAGTTTCCAAACAAAGTACCAGTGAGTATTAATTATTATTTTGAGATGATACCAGGGGTGGCACTACAAGAGGGGGGGGGGTCAATAGTGACTGCCTGTCTTATCCCTGTGATCATCAAGTAGTGGATAAAGGAAGACAAATTGAAAGAGGAAGATGAGAAAAAAGAAATAAGAAGAGAGTCAGGACTGTAACTCCATAAAATACCCAAGTTATATTCAGAGGGGGGGGGGGGTTATGTCACCTTTACGTAAGTGGAGGTTATCTCGTTCTGCCCTCCCTTTAAAAATACCCTGGCACCATCCTGGTATACACTTAAGAAATTTTATTTTTACAGTGGTTACTGTCGTTGTCATTCATGTTTTGCAGGATACTACATGTACCCGTTGCTTGAAAAATCTGTGAATTTTATTTTAGAAAATATGTTTTGCGTTTAAACTTGTGGTCAGGGGTGGTGAAACATGAATGGATTCCACTTCAAACTGGTACTCCAATACCACAACAATGCTGTATTGTTGTATATATGTCAAGAATAGAGGAGCATTGGAGCATAAAGCTTTCTGATAAGAAAGCCTGTGTTAAAAACCCTTTTCATGACAGGACTAAAGGAATTATGCACTTTAATCTTAATGTGTTGATGCATAATGAATTATTTTACATTTCAGTGTTCATTCTAATTTACATATCATTCTACATATATATGTCCATGTGGATATACATACATGTATTTTGTAATGGGAAATAAATTTTTGAGAAGTGAAAAATTAGGAGCTGACAGCAATTTAGCACCCCCACAAATGTATCTCCCTCAAATTACTGCTTGTGTTCATTAAAGATATCTTAATTTGGCATGAGAAGATGCAGTGAAATGAAGCCTTATAAAACGTATTTTATTCATTGTAATTTGTATTCTAATTCATTCATTCTCACAAATAGAAAAGCTGTGCTCATTTGTCTGATTAGGGCACAGTTTAATGCAATGTAACATTCTTCATTATACACAGTATGCACATGTAATTTTCCCTTTTCTTTCACCCTGTTTGTCACAAAATAAAGATAACTGTGTGACATGTTTTTATGTTTATTCTATATTCAGGTGATTGTTGAAAGGTACTATAAAGAGGTTCAGCTTCCTTTGCTGGACAAGACAAAGTTTTTAGTACCACAAGAACTCACAATGAGCCAGTTTGTTACAATAATCAGGTGAGAAAATGGATTTTCAAAGAGAAATTTACAGCCATGTATGCACAGTATGTATATATTACATTAATTATTATAATATTCTGGGTTGTTTGAACTGCCTCAACAGGTTAAGCATACAAATATAGTGTAATTGCATTCTGTTGTTTCATTGGGAAGAGAGAGACGTTTGCTATTATGAAATGTGGGATGCAGCAACTTGTACAAATAATAATCTTTGAGATATCCATACTACATGTACATGTCTTCTAACACTTTGCCACTTGCATCATGATATAAATATAGTACCAGTATATTTCTTATTTGGTCTAGAGCTTTTCCTCGCAAAGTGCCCAGTAATATAAAAGAAAAATTATAACAAAATTTTATACCTTACAATAAATTACCTAATTAATGTACATAAAATTTAATGGGGAGTGTACTCACATTGCTCACATCAGTTCATTATGTAGGCATATATACATGTAAAGCCAATAGTAATTACAGGGAGATGAAGTAATTGTATTGTGGGAAGTTGAACTTAAAGTCTTTATGTGTATTTATGATAATCAAGTATCTCCTTTGATTTTTCTTAATTTAGTGAATTTATAAAAAACTTATGTAAAATTATACTGGTGATACTGAATACAATAATCTACCCCAGTGTTATCTACATTTTTTCTTCACACCTGTACAGTGTATTGACATGTTCATGTTTTTATTTACGGATCAGGATGATCATTTAAGTAATCCACTGATGTTGTAATTACCTTGTCAGGGTTCTCATAGTAGTGGAAAATCCTTGAAAAATTTGTGGTCATGGAAAGTCGGGGAAAAGTCAGGGAATTTGGAAAATTTGTGAAAAGTCATGGAAAATTCATGGAACTGCATTTACATAAAATGTAGGCCTACCTCTTGGCTATGGCAGCTTTCCAGTTTGTCGTGCCTGGCAACTCTCATACTCTGTCATCTTTGAGGCTGTTCTCACTACGTTCCTAAAACTAGTTTAGTGGAAACTAGTTTAACGCGTAGTGAGAACGGTCGAAGCGGTCTTGGAAGCGATCTTGCAAACCAGTTTGGGATTGCTTTGCCTCGTTAAACTGGTTTTAGCGTAAGTGAGGACACAACCATTCTTCGGGAAGCGATCTTCGCACATTTTGAGCGCGCTACTCCACACGACAGGTGTAGAATGCCTATGCTGCGGTTTCTAATTTCGCGCGAAACATGTCACCCCTATGAGAGTGTTTCCATAGCAACAAGAGCACTTTACGTGAAGTGATTTTGAAAACCACTTTCGTGTAATCAAGTAAGAACGCCAGCAAAGCGATCTTCCAAACTGGTTTCCTGAATCGGTTTCCAGTAAACTAGTTTTAGAAAGCGTAATGAGAACGGCCTCATACTCTGCTAGTATAGTTGGTGTTCATGATTTCCATTTTTCCCAGTTTTGTGACATCCCAAATTCTACATAACTCCTGGGAAGTCATGGAATGTGTTTTGTTGCTAAGGGCATACTTATACCATACTTAATTATAATATACATACTAATTTTTATCTGTTTTTGTGTGTGTGTTTATTTTTCATCCTTGTAGAAATCGAATGCAACTCACTGCCACACAGGCCTTCTATCTGATAGTTAACAACAAGAGTCTTGCAAGCATGTCTACTACTCTAGCAGAGATCTATCGAGATGAGAAAGATGAGGATGGTTTCCTCTACATGGTATATGCTTCCCAGGAGATGTTCGGTTGCTGAGAGACCGCATCCGTGAGCTCATCTCTTTATCACGTTGCTTTCTACTCGCCTTTATGTCTTAATATTCCAAATATTTATGTACTATTCTATTTTTCAGCATTGCTTTTTTTTTGTCCTTGAATTGTTTTGCCTGCCTGAAGATGAGCAAATGGAGAGAAAATCTCGCATGAACTCAGAATGCCAAAGCGCAAAGCATGAAGCAAGATGTGTGTGCATGAATGGATGTACATGTATGTATGTACATGTACATAGGTGTATATGAATTAAAGGGGTCTTGCCGAGCATCATGCACCAGTGCTGGAACGGAAAACATGTACGGACTGAACAAGATGTCAGTCAAGAATATCAGCAGGTCTCCAATTATGTACAGAGTATGTGAAGATGCTCCCAGTTGATGCAACGTTGTTATTATGTAACACACATGTAAGTAAACATGATTGAAGCTTCAATTTTGTACCTGGCCATTGTGTATGTTACCTTAATACCGAGCATTCAGTATGTTCATGATTAAGTTTCAAAACACACTGAATGTTTTGAAGTACCGTATTAAAGACACAATTCAAAATTGCAGTCCACAAGAGTATCGCGTATGCTAAAGAAATTATTTTGCTCAAGAGGGTGCTGTTCTGTATGAAAAGCCTAATCAGCATTAATATTTTGAACTTGAAAGGTATAAGTTTATGATAGATGTCATTGAAAGCCAAGGTGTCATTGTCTATTCCTATCTTAAACTTGGGATTTTACCCAAGAAAATAGCTAGGAATGCATCAAATTGGTCCACTTGACTTTTCTAGAGGTCCTCTAGAAACCAATATTTATGATTTGGTACATTTATGTCTACTGATGGGGGAAAATATATTCTACAAGTAAGTCTGTTTTGGTGCCCTAATGCCAGCCATCACATAAATCTTTTGAACATTTCAAAATACCCCACTTATTCGTTATGGGAATCTTTCTAGTCAGAACTATCAATCTGTTTTGTGAAAGTACATTGGCCTGCTAATTAAAAGATGAAGATAGTCTAATGATTTGGCGTGGGTTGAATTCTTCACGGTACCAGGCTTTTATTGCATGCTGTCGAAAACGTGGAGCTCAGAATGGGCATGCTACATACTTAGCATCATAAGCCCAAGCCGGTATATTCCATGTGAATCGCCCCACTTAGGTTGATGAAAACAGGGTTTATTATCAAAACTTTTTCTAGAAGGACTGATTGAGCTAGAATCTTGATGAACTTGTCAAACTTGGACCAATGGAAACACACATGTTGAAACAGATTAACACTGGTGTTAGTATGTAGATAACCCTTTTACAAGTAAAAATCCACCTTTAATATGTATTTATGGGTGAAGATTGTTGGTATAGGTTTGTTTGTGAAAAAAATACTAAAAATTAAAGTGCTTGTTTTTGTATTTTATATTTTCATATTCATATTTGATTGGTTGACATTTTTTTTTTCTTTTTGGGGTATTTTTTAATTTCTTTTTCAATTGAGAGTAGAAAATTGCATAGTACAGTACATGTATAAATATCATATATATGCTTTGATGTACCACATACCGTAGCTGTCATTAGTTTATGTTTCATTTGGAAATTGTGATTTCTCCTTTTTCCTTTGGTTAGAAAAGTTTGACAGTAATGGATCTAAATGTATGTATATTTTCAGGGTACCGTACATCACTACATGTATGCTTTTCCCAGCAATATAAGACATGTGCAATTTTCGCTAGGTTTTGCACTTTATTTTGTACATTATTTTCATTGCCACCTACATAAAGAGAATACCATCAGCATGGTATGGAATTCCAATTTACAGAGTTGCTTGGTAAGTAAAGATTGAGAAAGTCATTTTGACTTCTCTATTAAAGACTATTGATTTGATATTAACCTGCGTGGATGGTTAAAGGATTTCCTTTTTTAGAGGACTTGCAAAACCACCTGCCTTGCTTTAATCACTTTATTGTTCCTATCAATCCACCATGAAGTAAGGAAAATATTTCTCTGCCATTGACCTTTCTATTCAATCAGGTCAGATGATATCTTATCAGTTGTTTGTGAAAATCAGAGTCTACATGTAGCAACACCATTGTTATGGTGAACTTGTTTGTTTTCAATACATTTGAATGTACATTTGATTTTCATTTGTAAGAAAGACCAATGAAAACATGAATAATAAGCTTATTGTTGTTATGTTTTGTTGTAGAGAACAATTTAATTTGTTCATTGAAATTTGCTTCAGGGAAATGGTAAAGTTGAAGACATCAGCCTCCCACTCCCTCAAAACATAAATGTCACTTGTGAAGTCTGTCGGATTCAATGATTTGATTTAGTGAAACAATTTTCAATAGATCTCTTTCCATGTAAATATGTTGGATAAGTAAAAAAAAAATCATGAAAACATCTTTGATATCACAGAATATTCTATACCACAGCGTGAAAGAAAGAATGTTAAAATGATAATCTGATTCACCCCCCCCCCAACTGTCTGAACTCAACTCCAAGACAAGGTGCTAAAACAACATGCCAGAAGTAATTTTGATGAAGGGCATATCTCCAAAAAGAAGAGTCAAATATTTGTATAAAGCATTGTGAATTTCAAAATATGTATACGAAAGATTTTCTCCAAAGTCAATTAAAAAAGTTTTTTAAGGCCTGGTCCCACTGGGCGACGTACACAAAATGTACTCATAACGAATACAGCGGACAGGCAAAATTTTGGGGTGTCTCCATCCGTTTTCATCCGCTCCAGACAATGGACAAAATGGGCGAACAATGAAATCACAGTGGACAGATGCTCTATGGATATAGAGCGTATGAAACACGAATGCAAAGAGTACACATCGGATACATAACGTTTTCCAACTGATAGCAAGATTCTTCTCCATTTTACATCTTCTCTGCATCCGCAAGTGCAGTGGGACCAAGCCTTAAAACATGATAGAAAGGATGATGGTACATGAAATCTTTGTATGTTCAGAACAGGCAGTCCTCAGCATATCTTGGACTGAGCAGCATGTGCAGCATTTATTAATTCTTCTGTGAATCATCATCCTCTAAGTTCCTTTTGGTCATTGTTTTTGATAAGTCCCTGATGTGATTAAATGTACATGTATATTGGTGTCCAGGGAAAGGGAAAACAGTTATACTGTATCTCATTTAAAATTAAATGCATGTGAATTTTGTATGAGAACATGGAAAGAGAATGAATCAGAATTTTGTGAGGATTCTGTAGTTTTATACTCTTATGTAATCAACTCACTCATTGATTAATTTACGTGTGTCATCTTGGCTTAATTTGTAACTGGTTTTATGTTTAAACTGACTTTGGACTGTGATGAAAATTTTCATTGTATACATGTAATGTACATTACAGGCACCCAGTCCCAGTTTACATCATTAGTGATATTTCCTCAACTTGTGCATTGCAAAAAGTAGTGTTGTGGGAGTACTGCATCAAGCATTTTACATGAGTGTTAAATTCAAGGTGCTAGTTCAACACCAATTATTGGTGTTATGATAACACATTATATACACTCTTCGGTGTTGTATTAGCATTATTCAGTGTTGATAATGGAAATTTCAAGCTAGCTTTGCTGCTAGCTTAGTGAGATCGTAAGTGGCATGCATAGAATTAATCGAGCGATCTTTTACATGTAGCTAGCATTTACTGTTCGCTACCTTGCGATTGCTTATTAAGTGAGCCACCGGCTAGTCGCTAGCACACTTAAATTTCTAAAAGGAATATATTCAACCTCCTTGGTGTACTTTGGTGTGCTTCTCTCACAACACCAACTGATTGCTATTCTTAACATAGAATTTATCGTATGATTATGCAGTACTACTACTACTAAACAATGATTTTAAAAGGAAAAATCTGAAAATTAACATTTCTGTGCTCTACAAGTTGATTTCCTGTAGTTTTCTCGATAATTTTGCTCTATTTTCTTTGAGAAATGTTGAATTCTGAGTTCTTAAAATAAATTTTCAACTAGAATCATCCACAATTTTGATTGGAAAGGTTTTAGAGGTCTGTTATATTATATATTTTTTTAATCAATATTATCAAGAATTGATAGAAAAGAAAGAAGAAGAAGCTAATCATGTCTAGTCTGTTCATATGGCATTGCCTATTTACATGTAGATCACTAATGATTAGTAGTTTCTTCCAGAATGTATCGTACAGTACATATAATAGAACGTAAGATTTCATATACATAGCTTTCAATGTACATTGCATTTGGGTATATTTTTGTCTGGATTATAAAGCATAATAATTTGAATGTATACCATGTTGCATTTATTGGTGCTGGTAATTTTGATGTCTATTTACAAAGGCTTCCATGATCATAGTTGTATGCAGCCAGTAGAATCCACGATGCCGCTATTGCATTGCAGTACATGTATGTATATAAAGACAATGACATTTAGAATATTATGCCAGTTCAGAAGAAGAAACTTAATTTATTTAATGATGGCATTTGGCAGTTGAGACATTTTTCTGTTGTTAAATGCCTTTGAAAATTGTGTAATATTTGATCTGGCCTGTGGAAACAAGTTAGACAAACAACAAGTCATTACAGTTTTGACATCATTTGCCAACAGAAGTACTGAGGTATATTGTACGGTCAGATGTGGTCTATTACTGTATAGTAATTTTTATGCAGAATACACTCTGTGTAGAGTACATGTATATTGATAATACAGCCCCCTGCTTTAATAGAATCTGAATCCAGTAAAATGGTTTCTAAAGGAATTCATGAGTGAATGAACACTTGCATACATGTACATGTAGGCACAGAGTAATAGCTCTATGATGTAGGCATTAAAGGGAATCCCTATATCCCCTTTGGATGTTTGGACAAGATGAAAGGAAGAAATAGTATCAATGTACATGGAGTATCAACTACATGTATTACCAGATTAATATCATACCAGTACCTACTGTATTAAGTCACAATGACTATATGTATATCAGCGCATTATAGTCCTACATGTACACTACTTCATTGGCCTCATAACAGGTCAAGTACTACTAACAATATCCAACTTTTTGTTCTGTCTGTCTTATATTTTTTATATAAAATACAAGTATGTGTGTACATGTAGGCCTACGTGGAGCTAACCTTTGTTTGATAAAATACTTAACACTCCACAAAATAATGAAAATATTCTTTGATAATAACAAGGGGGTGTTTCCCTGCACTCTTCATATAATATTTTCTTGTAATTCTACACATTGATTATAAAAGAGCAAATTTTTGTAAATAGAATGCATCTTCCTTTCCTAAAGGGGTCGTTAAAGGACAAGTCCACCCCATCAAAAAGTTGATTTGAATAAAAAGAGAAAATTCCAACAAGCATAACCCTGAAAATTTCATCAAAATCGGTTGTAAAATAAGAAAGTTATGACATTTTAAAGTTTTGCTTAATTTCACAAAATAGCATATGCACATCCTGGTCAGTGTGCAAATGAGGAGACTGGTGATGTCATCCACTCACTATTTCTTTTGTATTTTATTATATGAAATATGGAATATTCTCCTCATTGTCAAGTGAAACAACGATAAATTCCTCCCTGAACCTGTTGAATTAGCATTGTTTGATATTATTTGGTTCAGTCAAGTTGGTCCTTATTGTCAAATGTGTAAAAAAATGAAATATTGTATAATTCAAACAATAAAAAACAAAAATAGTGAGTGAAAGACATTGACTGTCTCATTTGCATGTCACTGAATTGTGCACATCACTGTTTTGTGAAAAATAAGCAAAACTTCAAAATGTTATGACTTTTGATGAAATTTTCAGCAGGATGCTAGTTTGATTTTTCTCTATTTATTCAAATCAACATTATTCTGGGGTGGACTTGACCTTTAAATATACGAGTAAATATTTGCCTATGGATTCCCTTTGAATTGGGACAGTCAACCAACACACCTTTGCAAAGGCTGTAAATGCCAAACTTTTCCTTCCAGCTCAATTGAATAAACATAGTAAACAACATTTTGAATTTTGTTGAATGGTGTAATGATCACATGTTTAGCTTGGCTCATCCTATTGCATCATTACATTCAAATCAGCCATGGTCCATTGAGTATACCCCCCAAAAAATAGATAAAGTACAAGAACTCAAAGATATAAATTAGATTTCATTTCCTCTTCCAGGAATACTGCAGTAAACATCACAGCAACCATATTTTTTTTTTTTTTTTGAAATTGTTATCTAGTAGTTTTGTTAACCCTGACAACTGTCCCCTGTTTTTGTACATTGCCCTTGGACTTGAGCACTCTTGAGTGAGATCTCAAATGATGTTTAAATGACATTTACTGACATTTGTTGTTGATTTAGTTCAGTACTATTAAAGGAGCAGTATTTTGCTCGAGACTGCATGACAGATATATCAAGACAGATGCCCAAGCACTATACATGTAAACAATATCTCAACTTGTGATTCACAAGTAAATTAACAACCATCTATTCCTGGAACAGAATTGTATGTAGATGTCAACTGCTGCATACTTCTATGTTTTAGACAATGTCTGTTGTTTACATGTCAGCAGACTTGCAACCTTTAGGAGCGTGCAACCTTGGATCAAATGTGTCAAGGTTTGGAACAAACATGATTTCTGCTGTCTTTACCCATCTCATTGTTCATCTTACTTGGTAAACAACTCCACCTACATTTAAAGTTTGTTGTGAAAAGTTTTTTTCAATTCATATCTCAGTAAGTATGCCAAGAAATATAAGTTTATTCTGGAATTTATTAACAAGTAGTTGGGTACAATATTCATGTATTTTCTTATGTTATAATGCAAGTGTAATTGAGATATATATGTATACAATATAAACTTGTAAATAGATATTTTTGTACTGCGAAGTTCTGTGTGTATCTAAGATCAAGGTTATGGAACAAAGGCTGGCTATATGTGTACCTGAAATAATATTTCAATGTAAGTTATGATAGTTTTCTGACTGATATATTGGTCTAACAGAATATTGGCATTTAATGTTAAAATCACTGCTCCCTATTTTCAATCTGTTCAATTAAAAAAAAAGAAAAAAGAAAATCTCCAATCCACTGTTTGGTATGCTATGCACCTGCCCATATTCTTCTGTTTATTTACTATATTTTATTTACATTCAAATTGAAAATTAATGAAAGGGACTGCCATCTCACTTCAGATTTAGATTGAAATATGTGGTTAGAGAGGGAAAAAAAATTTGTTGTTATAATGTGAGGCAACTTTTTTCATAATTTTCAAGTATTTCTTGCCGGTAGAATATTCTCTGTTATATGTGTCACTGTGATATTATGCAGTTCTAAGGCACCCTCCATTAGTTTTTTTTTTTTTTTTATCATAGCTTGTAACTATCCTTTGTCTCATCCAATGTAGGTTTTGAATTTCAGCCTTAAAAATCCTGAAATCATGTTTCTCAGGTTCCAAGTAATAGGGGCAGTAAATTATTTAATTTGTCAATTTTCATATGAACAAAGAAAATGCTGTAATGATACAAGGATGTATGGAAATATGAGTAGTACACATTGTAGTACCCAGTGTTAGTGAAGATGGAAAGTGGCCTCATATTTCACTGTCAAAACATATTTTCCATGTCACAATCATCTAACCAGATATTTGCCTGTCGTCAGAAGAAATATGTTTGGACTCTATCCTTTTTAGCAAAAAAAGAAACCATAATTTCAGATCACTTTATCACAACTGCTCAATTTAGAAATTGCTCATATCATTGCCCCCACCATCACCACGCTAACGTTGAACATATTCATGATATTTGCTACATCTATTTCAGTGTGGGTTGTTGCCTTAGACAATACCTTGAAAATCAGCATTTTTTTTCCTTTGAGTAAAATGATCATTATTACAAGATAACAATGTTTCATGTAAGTACGTAGAGTCAGTGGTGTGAATATTATGTTTGTGTGGATATGTATATGGTCATGAATTTGTTGTATAACCCTATAGATATAAATTTTTGTAGAAGTTGTCGATAACCAAACTGAAAAAAAAGGAATGTATGTAAATGATCTAATGTGGCATTGAATTGGTTATAAAAATATTAAATCCCTTTTTCAATAAAAAATATTAATATATATTAAAGTAATTTTTGTGTCACTGACGCTTATTTCCTGTTAATTTCTGTTAGCTGCTTTCCTGAGCGACATTCAGTAGGCATATCTCTCTATGCCTATATAGCACTTTGAGAGCATTGTGTTGTGCCCAATTTCTGACCACAAAACAACCTGAATAGGATTTTCCAGGTCAATTTTCCCCAATTGGCCTTGACAAGGTAGGCCCCAGAGGAAGAGGTTTTTTTAAAACAGATATATGCTTATTATCTGCATGGACCTAGGTCCATGTTATCTGTGACACCATTAGGTCCATGATAATACCATGGACCTACTAGAACAACCCCATGTTGTGTCTGTTCACCTCTCTCTCTCTTTAAAAATAAAATATAAAATCTTTGATAAAATCATATTACCCAGCAATGTTAGATATTCCAGATGAATGCTGAAAACATACATGTAGCCCTACATTGGTTTCCATAAAATGAGTTCATTTAATATTGTTTCTTGAATATTTTTTTTTTAAACCTGCTTTGTTTCTAATTCTCTTTTTCAATCTAAGTACAAATTATTATTTTCAATTTTATTTACTTGAAGGTAACAAAAATAAATCACAATAAATCATTTAAATTAAGATCTAAAAAAACAACAAGAAATAAGTGAAAGAAAACTTGTATACAAAAGTCCCCTCCCATGAAACGGGTTTTACAGGTAAAAAAAATGGTTACACTTCGTAATTCCGAAACACGCAAATTGCCTATACCTCGATGTTTGTTAATCCGAAAACGTAAAAGGGTTCGTTAATCCGAACATTTGTGGCGCTATTCCGAAGGTTCGATAATCCGAAAACGAAATAAGGTTCGATGTTCCGAAGGTTCGTTAATCCGAAAACGAAATAAGGTTCGATGTTCCGAAGGTTCGTTAATCCGAAAACGAAATAAGGTTAGTTAATCATTTAGTTTTCGGACTACCGAACCTTCGGAATTACGAACCTCATTTCTTTTTCGGATTAACGAACCTTCGGAATTACGAACCTCACTTCGTTTTCGGACTAACGAACCTTCGGAATTACGAACCTCATTTCGTTTTTGGACTAACGAACCTTCAGAATTACGAACCTTCGGAAATACGAACCTTCCGAATAACGAACCTTCCGAATAACCGAACCTTCGGAATAACGAAGCTTCGGAATTACGAATGTATGCGAAAAAAACAACTTGAGTCTTGGTCAGTCGGTTGAAATATATTAACAGAAACCATCTAACTTGAATGCAACAATGGCTGTTGGGTGGAACATTCTCGCTCACCAGTGCTAAAAGTACTGTCAGGGAATATATATTCCTTCCTTTGAAAAGAAGCTTGAGATGATCAAAACTGAATGCAAATATGTTCTTGAAGAGTGAAGACAAGAAAAAAGTGTAACATCTTTAACTAATTACAGTATAACTAAACAGAGAAAGGGGGCAAGGAAGGGAGAGAGAGGGGGGGGGGGGTGCTGGAAGAGGGAGAACTAGTGAGAGAGATATGAATTTAGAGTAGTCAATTATTCCTCTATATTATTGGACTGCAATTCACTAATTCAAATAGAAATTACAATTCTTTGGTAGTTGAGGTAGAGGGTGGCAATTCCCCCATTATCTTGCACCCTGAACCATTCTCGCTATCATTATCTAACAGTTATGAGATTTCTATATCATTGTCATATTCTATACGTAGGCCTCCTACTCATTTCCTATTTTCTTTCGTAATAGGATGTTCCTGTGCGTTATGTTTTCCAAGAGTGAAAACATATTGGTTAGATTGTCTATTGGTTCATTTACTTTCTATTATAAACCCAACATGAATCATTTTTTTTCTGGTTTAAGCTGGTTTTGTGGACCCTATCTCCCACATGATATTCAGGCATACAAATTGTCCTAAAAGCTCATTAAAAGAAACAAACTAGGAAAAATGATGTTTCTACCCTTTAAAGGGGAAGTCCACCCTCAGATGAATTAATCATGTCGATAAGAGCAATACAATGAGAGGATCATATCCATCAAATAATGGTAGGTCAAAGTTTTGATTTTGTGAGCCAAATTCTTTAAATGGATGAAGTGCCCTTATCTATAAAAAGAAAATAACAAAATTTTATATAAGCTTTTGACGAAGGCCTGTAAATAGAAACCTTAGTACACATGATTCTATCAAAAATATATTGGATCATGATCACAATTTATTGATTTTACATGGCATAATAATGAGAGCTGATCGCATGTTGTGTCACAAAATGATTAACAGCTTTGCTAATCTTTGTTGGACTTAGCTGGTTTATTTACTCCTTTTATTAAAACGAAGTTGAGGTCTAGGGTGGATTTCCCCTTTAAATAAAATTATTTCTCTCTAACATGGGTCATGACATTGCAATTGTGGACCTATGAATTTAAAGTATGGTCAAAGTATTTTTATACTATATATTTAATATGATAAATACAAAAGCCCCCCCCCCCCCCTGCATAATTGGCAACCTCCAAAATGGTTCAGGGGGTCGTTTCATAAAGCTGTTCGTAAGAGCGACTTTAAGAACGACTGGTGATCCTTTCTTGTGGTAAATTATATTTTCATTGGCGATGGTTTAGCGCGTAAGAAAGCTTCACCAGTCGTTCTTTAAGTCACTCTTAACTTACAAATAGCTTTATGAAACACCACCAGGAGTGAAGTGAACTTGCTACCCTTATGTTATTTATTACACTACAAAGTAAAGACACATGAAAAGATAATAATTTTATCTGTTGTCATCATTGATCATTTTACATCTAACTATTACTTAATAAAATAACATGCAGTTTTGAAAAAAAAGAAAAGGGAACAGAAGAAACTTGAATATCCTTCTATTCTCTAAATATCATGTCGAAATCTATCACAAAATTATATTTTTGTATAAAAGAAAAATCATTTTTTGCCTGACTCGCTTTGATCAGAGAGCATTCTAGAAATTTTGCCCAATACACTGTGACTGGCCCCCTCAAAATGTTTGGCTCATTGCGCCACTGCACCCCATCTCTATTTATTTCTGTCTTTCCCTCTCTTTCACACACACACACTCTCCCCCTCCTCTCTCTGAGACTCTGTCCCTTTCTCATCTGCTCTCTCTGGAATAGAACATTTGCTCTGAAGTGGAATTTGGTACCTTAAAATGATCTCATGATTATTTATAATAATAATCACGAGTTCATACCTCATTTCAAGAATCAGTAGAAGTGCTGGTATACAGGGTTAAAGAGTTGTTTACTTAAAAAGAAAATGTCTATCATACTCATTGCTACATTCATCTACTCTCTAGAATAAAAAAAAATGCCTTACAAACTTGCATATATGTCCCCAAAATACTTGAATAAGAAAATTAATAATTACATTAGATATTTTAAATACTTGATTCATAATTCTCTGGTAATGATAATCTAAGAAATTCAGATTAATGTCCAAAATGAAAAAAATTCTTCATTTGAAATTGAATCTGCCTAAAATCACAAGAAAGAGAATCATGAAATTTATGTCTGTTCTGGCCTACAAGCAATAATTAATGCCATCAACCAAAAACTCCCCCCTGAAAAAAAATGAAAAAAAAATGAAAAAAGATGTCTTGGAATAACTCTCCATTGTAATTAGGTGATTAATTCAACATGTGGTCTAATTTTCTCTCCCTCTCTTCTTCCAGTGTTTTGGAGAAAAGAAATGGACAGAGAAAATCTATAGGAACTGACAAAAAATGAGCTATGAGGCAATATTAACATGCACTGTAATAAAATATTTTGACATTTACACAGGGTTTACATGTCAACATTTACATCTTCGCCTAAAGTCAATAATAAGCTGGCTTGATATTGGTAATAAGAAGAATCAGATTCTGATACTTATCATGATGTTTACTTTTTTCTACACAAAGGTGTCTTCTCCATTTTTTGGGCCAGATTAATAGGTTCTACTTTGTCTCAAAATAAATAGATAATGTGTACCTTTAAATCACAATTAAAAATTATCATAAATGCATATTTTAGAATAATAAGAGGATTGGGACCTGTAAAAAAATTAGAAAACTTTTAACTGTCAATATTATAGGATTTTTATAGTCTTGAATATTTTTTAAAGGCTGATATTGTTTTAACACATTGGAATTTTGGATTAACTTACATCTCACCTGTAAAAATGGGAGAAAGGATAGGTCATGAATACTAGTATACAGGCTCAAGGCAATTTAATCTGGGTAGTGAATTGTTTGAAAGCAGAAAGATATGATGGCAATAATAAAAAAAACCTGATTAAGTTCAGAAAAAGAAGATTAAAGTTATGACATTTTAAAGATTTACATTATTTTGGTGAAACAGTTCTATTCATGTCTTCATGAATATTCAATGGGCAAACTGATGATGTCATATCCTCACTTGTTCTTTTGTATTTTATTATATGATATTATGCTTATTCAATTTTTTCTCCTCCAAGAATTCAAAAAAATCTATTAACAAGTTATTGAATGCATTAGATATTCATTGCTGCAACTTATTTTAATATAAAGGAGACATATACACACGTATGAAAATATGAAATAATTAAATAGAGGGGGCATGACATCATCAGCCCACCTTATGAATATTTATGATGTGCATATAACTTTTTCACAAAATATTGCTAGAATTTTCAATTCAATAACTTTTTGTTTGTTATCAGATTTTTTCCCCAGCATTTTGCTAGGTGAAATTTTACTCTATTTATTTGGATATCATTATTTACAGCCTGGAGTACCCCTTTAAGATTTTCATGGCTGTCAAAAATAATTCAGCAAAGTAACAAAAATGCTTGAACATTCCCAAAGATCATACCACTCCTTAACTATGATAACATAGCATTGATATCATGACACATTTATAATAATAGATTCCTGTTAATTCCCAGTGATCTTTGGAACCAAGAATGACAATGAAACATTCCTACAGGAAGAGGAAGGAGAGGGGAAGAAGGGAATAGAGAGATACGGGGGGGGGGGGGGGGGGAGAGAGAGAAATGTAGAGAGTGGAGGGGGAATAAGGAGGTGAAGATAGGCGATAGCAATCAATTAGCTATTTTATTTTCAGCCTCGATTGCACCCCACATTAATGAGTTTATCATATTAAGACATTCACACATTTATTGTCTTCCACCAGCTTCAATGTCAGACAATGTGAATAGTGGGCATGAACTGCCACCATAGCATACTTTAGCTTACAATATAAAGCAAGAAAAGCCAGACCCATAACCCATTTCTGAGCAAAGCTGTATACCAGTTCATCCAGAGATTCAGCTTAATTTTTTGAAAAGACAAACAACCATTTTGAATGGATATGCATTATGTACATGATGTGCCCGAGGCTCAAACCATTGTAATTTTTTGTGAAAATGTCAATTCGTGGGCAATTTATTACCAGTTGAATGGCGCTGAATTCAAGGTGATAGCCTGGATATCAGATTTCAGTTTCAAGAGCATGGCTTAAAGGGTATCCATACCCTCATTTTTTTCTTCATTTTCTTGACAAAGTCAGTTTTGAAACAAACAGGATTAAAAAAAAAAAAATGGCCAGAGCATTAACACCCCTTACATGCATGTCACTATTCCAGTCCTATAGTAGATTACAAGAATGTGTATGCCCTAAAGAATTATGATGTGGAGGATATGAAAAAAAAAATGTTATTGGATAAATTTTGTGATTTCGCATGTCATCATTTTAGGTAGGGAAGCTTACAAATTTGTTCCAATATAAAAAAATGACTAATTTTTCTTTTCTCAATGCGTTTTACTCAGGTTTTTTTTAAAGAGGACATATAACAATATACTATATATCTTATATTTTGACTTGGCTGAAGAAAAACATACTGGTACATTGTTTTTAGGAGAAAACTACAAACTCCTGAATATTAAGTACATGGATGAGCTATTACAACTTGACAATTAATCTACTCGCCAATTTGCCAGTTGGGATTTACGTAGTCATAGGTCGACCTCATATTTGAAAAAGCTGTTTTTCAAACTTTCACCATTCCATTTTCCCTATTTTTAATTCTTCCAAACATTTTATGATAATCATCAAAGCTGGTAATGAATTAATATTGTCACATGTGAACAACAACATCAAAAATAATGATAACAACAATAAAAACAAGAGATATAATAATGATAACAACAGAATAATGATCATAACTTTCACCAACAAACCCAAACACCATTGTATCCACCTGCACACCATCACAACCCTTACCCCATGATAAAACCTACAATATCACTAAAAAATTAACACCTTACAAACATCCTACCAACAATAGCAACATGTCACTGAAACATCAGGATGTAATGGCAACAACACATATGTACAGAATACAATACGGATAAGGCATTTAATCTTTCTTTTTTTTAATTAAACAATACAAAACTTATTTTTTATACAATTCTTTTGCTGTACACTGCTTTCAGTCTATAATACATATATATATGGAAGGTCATATAACTAGTTCATAGTGAATCCAAGGTGCATGAAACCACACATAAAATAATTCAATCAAGCAATTCCATATACATGTACCTTTAATATGGTATACAAAAGATATGGACATAAACAATTTGAAAATACATTGCTATAATGGACCTTAGACCCCCCCCCCAAAAAAAAAAAAAAAAAAAAAAAAAACAACCTACAAACAAGGCACCAAAACTACTCTTTTAAGTTTGTATCAACCATAAAACTGAATCCTTCAGTCAAGCAGCAAAAAGTTTTATTGTTATAATAGCAGCCAGGATTAGATCCAATAGTTTGGACTGAATAACACACCCACTGCACTTGTGATTGTTTACCATCCCTTAAAAAATAGACATGATTTTGAAAAATGATAAGGGAGTAAAGAAATGATAATTTTGTATAGTACTTTGGATAACACAGATTCAGACAACCTTGCAAAAGTAACAAAAATAACATGTTGAAATGTTGATTAAAATAGAAGTATTCATTAATGATGAACAATGAAAAATATCATCATATATTTATTGTTTTGTACATACGTACTTATGGCTTGGACATTTCCAAATATATATTTTTATCTCTTGAATTAATTTTCTAAGTTATTGGATTAAAGCTAAATTTCCTCAAACAATACATAGATTTATATGAAAGTTTGATGACCTTTTTCCTTGGCATTTCTCACCATGTACTGATTTTTAACTGGAGTGCAACTTTATGATAGCATGTTTTTATCTAATTTATTTTATTGTGACACATTTTAGATGGTGCCTTAATGCCAACCCAGCCATGAAAAATACATGTAAATCACATAAAATTGAAAAAATTCACGATAATTAGAATTTGAATAGTTATGACCAGGCAACAAGAATCTTGCATTCCTATAGAAAAGATGTTAATTCTTCATAGCTAGCATGCCTAAACTTCTTGTAATTTATTATTATTATTATTTGACGTCACCTGTGCCTGGGAGGCAAAAATCGAACTGAATCACTATGACCTGCATGTATCTCCTCCCAAAATAACTTATTGGGGGAGTGCAGGTGGACCACTACACTGGGGTTTCCCCCTTCTCTTCTACGAATAGTGCAGTGGGTTCTTATCGTGCAAAGGTGGTGACTCTCCTCTACACGAGGCCTCCATTTAACATCTTATCCGAGGGATGGAGTGTTTTCCACTGTAACATAGCCTGCATCTATGGAACAGGGGAGAGACATTTATACACAACACATGCTTCAGTCATCTGCCCGGGTTGGACTCGAACCCACGACCATTGGTTCGACAGGCAGATGCTCCACCAACTGAGCCAACTTCACTCTCACACATTTGCTTTCACACTGCAGAAGTGACTTTGACCTTGACGAGATCACTGCAAACAGTTCTTGTAATATTTAAGAGAACTTGTATTTTCTTTCAATGCTTTACAAGTACTTTGCTTTTATACAAACAGCACACCATCTATTTTTCTGATCTGGGTAAGAATTCTTGTTCAGAAAATACCAGGTATTTTTTGGGTGTGATTTGGAGAGTATGAAAGCTCCTGATAAAATGGGTGTCTGTGGTTGAACTGATAATCTCTAACCATATGGAAAATTATTTTATTTGAATCAAGATAGGATTGAAAATGACATCGCATGGTAGGCAGCAGTAAGAATAAATTTCTTTACTAAGGGAATACATTAAATAATTTCAAGGTTTAGTAATGCATGCATAAATTGACCTTAAATTATCGCTATTAAAATCAGAGCAATTTTTCAGACCAGATTGTGCAAAGCATGTGTTATTTCCCCCTTTTTTCAAACAGGTTTCAGTTGTCCCAAGATATTCCACTTAAAGGGGAGAGAAGTGACCAACACTGCATGGTATCTATTTGACTGTGTGTTATAAAAAACTAAAGTATACATTTTGAGATAACTATTAGTATTAAATACAGAGAATTTTTTTTTTTCTATTTGTTAAGAGAAACCAAAATGTTTTTAAAAGAAAAGTACTTATTATGCTTAGTATAATTAATGAGAAATAAATTTATTGAGTAGTGATTTGGTGTGTTCAAGTGGGCCTATATCACATGGCTACATGTACTGCTCAGAATATTGCATTATGGGTAATGAACCTGCCTATATATGAGTAGTTGAGAACAAGAGGTGGGGCTATTAAAGCGATTGAATTGTACGCCATTTTAATTGGCAGAATCATTTGTGTTTGACTAACTTTGACTACAATACACAAGTGTAAACAAAATACTCGACAACACCCCTTGCCACTCCCCATCCCTCCTTCAATTAACTGATTTTGGATAATCAAATATTCAATGTTCAAATAGCCTATTTCTTTTAGAAGGCAGCATGTGACTGACTTGGTTTGAGAAAATCTATAGGATTGTAAGAAGTCTCAAAGTGGTCTACAATAATTCCGCATTATTACCCTGCCAGGCACCCATTTACCTCTCCTGGGTTGAGTGCAGCATAATGTGGATAAATTTCTTGCTGAAGGAAATAATGCCATGGCTGGAATTCGAGCCCATGATCCTCTGATTGAATAGCAAAGGGTCCTAACCACTAGACCGTGACATACCTACAAAAGCTCATACAAGAGCTTGCTATCTCAATAAATGGGTTGGTAGAACCTGTAACATTTCATAATTTATGAATATTTGTTGCTATTATATAAAAAGATTTTGTTGACAATGAGTTGGTGAGCCAGACAGAATCAATGCAATGATAAACCCATCATAACAATGAAACAAAAATCCTTGTGCTCATACCGGCATGATATGGAACAAGAGGAATGGGATCAGACAATTATGACTGAAACTTGCCGAAACTTAACCTGGGCCCTGTAACACAAAACTTATTGCTTGATCATAGGGCTGATTTTATGCTTGATTACAGTGAGCATTTTGTGCAATCAATTGTATAAATCACCTGTAGGATTAATAGCTAAGCTTTGTTTTACAGGGTCTTGATGTCTTGATTTCATGTACATAAATACTTGACCTCGTTTGAGAGAGAGAGGGAGCACACCTGTTTTAGAGTTCTGATGTAATAATGATGTCAACAATTTTTTTCCTGTATTGGATAGTGTCTCAGCGGAGCATGATGAAAAACATCCACAGCCGAATTGCAAGTTTCATGTGACTGCATGTAGAGCATTGCATGCGACTAGCTGTGACTGTTGATAAATTTGAATGATTTTTGCTGAAAAAGTATGTGAGTGGAAATGTTGAATAATGTTTTGTTCGATGTTATCATGCAATTTAGACAATATGAGATCACAGTTTCCCAGTTTCATGCCAGTGCCGATTATCCTACAGTTGAGGCTCCTTACAACCTCAAAGTTTGGTGTAAAGCTTCATGTAAAGATTTTACATAGGAGTCATCATCACTGGAACAAAAGTTTTTGAACCAATCTCCCATTCCGACTTGCCATTCATCAAAAGGGGTTAATAAATATAATAATCATTGAATGGAATTTGGAAATTGAATGTTTCTGATTTTATGAGGTTGAGAATTATTTTACTAAAACGAAATTTGACTTTGAAATAATTCATTGACCATATATACATATAACACATAAAATGTTCACCCTTATCCCCCTCCCTTCAAAAGGAGAGTAGGAACAACAGACATAGCAATGAGATTTTTACCAAGGTACTTGCATAATCAATCGTTGGATTACACTTCATCATGGGGTGGCCCTGGACACTCATTTCTTCATGAATAAACAATGGACCATAACAAGAGCAGTGCCTAGACATGTTTTCCAGCTTGTGACCAGTGGATGAATGGATGAATAGAACAGAGAAAAGAGTGAGGCAGGCCTTGTTACGGTTGAAGAGTTCCACTGAGCATTGAATAGGGGATCCAGTGATACATGACGATGTAATCATGTAAACAATGAAGCATGAGTGAATGGTTTAACAGTCGACTTCTGAAGAAAATACATCCTTCAGGATTTTGTTTATTCATGGTCTGGTAGTCTTCAATATTAATAAATAACATTACAGCTCTGTTGAAAGTATGAAAATCAGATTAGCTAGGCTACTCAGGTAATCCCTGCATTGGACACACATGGTAAAAATGAATGAATAAGCAATATACAGGCACTGGAAGATTTTTTTGTTCCTCTTTATTAAAAACAAAAAAAATTGATCAAGAGTTAGTGCTTGTTCTTTTCATTTTTTTCCATAATTGTGTTTAGTACAAGGATCCACTTGCGTTGATTTGAATGGTATTGTTGCAATTGAAAAAAAAAGAGAATGGAAAAGAAATACCAATCTGATCATGAAAGATTAGAATACAGTTTCACTAATACAAATTTCCTGTTTCAGATTTTAAGAGCTTACCTACTTTATTATTTTGGTGAATCATTGCACTGTGAAAAAAGGATTTATCACAAGGACAGATAGATTTTGAGAGAGAGAAAGAAAGAAAGAAAGAAAGAAAGAGAAAGAAGGGCGGCACCACAGGGGGCTTGTGATCGACTGCCCCCTGTGCCTATGATTTTGCAAGTAGGGGAAAAAAGGGGGGAAAGGGGAGAAAAAGACAAAAAGAGGAATAAAAATAAAGGAAGAAAGAGAGGTCTCGGCTGTGTAATTCAATCAAGTACTTGTTTGGATTATTGTTGATCAGTTTTGCTGTTTGTAGCATGTTTACTTTGTAACCTTTATTGTAAAGCGCGTAGAGAAACTTACAGTTTATTATACGCTATATAAGAAAAGTATTATTATTATTATTATTTATATATAATTTTAAAGCTTAGTATGTGGGTTTTTTTTTAAACTCAATCAAATTGTTAAAACTCACTTTGGGCAACTTATTGTTGGTTTTGGAGTGGCTGTCACATATTCATTTTATATCCTTCTTTTACATGTATAATATCCCTATAATTCTATTGAGAAAATATGTGACATATGTGCTCTATTCTTTATGATGGCTAAATCTAAAGTCTGGGTCTCAAATTGATTATGTAACACCAGTTCAGTTTTACCTGTGTTTAAAGATGGCTCAAGGGAAACAGAAAAAGTTGCCTATATAAACAGGTTTTCTTAAGTATGTATTCCAATGAGAAACAATAATCAAGGAAATAGCAACAAGTGGCCTTCCATGATAAGTTTCCTTTAGTATTACTCCAATAAATAAACATTAAGCTAAACAGACAATGGCGCCTTATATGAAGTGGCCATGGGAAACAGTGGGATTCTACAGCAAGTTTCACTGTTTTCCTTTATAGTCAAGAAAATGGATTAAAAAAAACAAGTGCATGAATTTATGAATTTCACTCCTGAAACCCACACTAACTAAAACAGATTCTTTTCAAGAGCATAAATTTCTATAATGTGATTTCTAATATTTATGATATTCCTTTTCTATCAATGTATTTTCTTTACCTGTCAGTCAAGAATGAGGAAACTCCTGTGTTAAAAGCCAGTATACCACATCTACTTTGAACAGCACTATCTCAAGATCAACGAAACTTAAGCAGATCATGGTTCATTACAAAGGATGCAACATTTGATCTTATAGTCTTATTATATATATATATACACACACAATAAATTAGGTAGACAAACTTTTTTGTGACAACTTTCATTCCACAATATTTGCAATATAATTAATTTCCAATTTACTTCCAATTGTTTTATGATAAGGTGAACATATCAAGACTATCAATAAAGCACATGTGCCTATGGGAGGATGACCACAGTGTCATTGAGCTACTTGTTGAAAGTTCCAATCTGAACAAGAGAAGATGAAACTCTTTTTTAGAGAAAACTCACAATGCATAAATCGAGCACTCATATGTAAATTAATTGGATTGCAACTCTTTTTTTTAAAGAGCGAAACATGATTGAGAGCAAAATAAAGGAAAACACAATGCTTAAGTCAATTAGGTATACATTACCTACGAAGAAATTTATCTAAGATAATTTGTGGCAACAATTTACTGTTCCACAAATTTTCTCTTTTACACTATTCCAGGAATACACAAATTCAATAAATCAAAGTGTTACTGCTTTAGTGTATTGCCATAAAACATTTTTAAGTTTGAAAAGAATTTAAATATGACACAGAATATGATTCCACTTTTACAGCACTCCAATTTGGTATTCAAATTTCTTTACATGTATACATTCACAAGTCCAATGCCCTTAGCACATAGCTTAGTACTTATTCACAATGCTGACTTTTATACTTGATTTTCACTGATCATTATGTGCAGTCAAGCATTGAATTCAACTCATCTGTTTGCTAAGCTTTGTGTTACAGGCCCAATGTGACATTTTTTTTATTTCAAGACCTTACTATATCAGAGGGTAATTTCTGAGACATCACTTATTGTCTCCCCTCCATGCACCTCTCCTTCACTGACACTCTCCTCTTCCTTTTCATCCAACCCAGCAATAGAGGGCAGAGTAACTTGGAATGATCTCTGGGTCATACGCTCCTCCCTCCCTCTCATACCAGCTCCAACCTCCAGAGAGTCTTCAGAAAACATCCCGCTCGTCCCAAAGAGACTCGAGCCTCTCGGAACGGCACCAGAGGCGTTCAATCCCGTGATGGAGTTGTTGGTCTGGCCGAGTAACCGCGATCCTTCAAGGTCGCTGGTAGCTCCGCCCACACCTCCTTCTGATTGGCTGAAGGTTTGGCTGAGGTAACCCGACTGGAGGTAGGCATCCATGTTCATAGCATCTGGTGTCATGGTACGTGTGCCTGGATCACTGAGCATGGTGGAGTATAAACCTGATCAACAGACAAAAAACAATGAATGATGTGGTAAAAAGGTGGAAATCATGACCCAATAGCAAACAAACTTGGTTACACCGTGAATCTAAAATGTCAATGCAGTTAGCTGTTAGATATAAAGGAATCTGCCTTCAGATCACTTCAACTTAATGGCGGACATAACTGGGGGGTTTCCAAAGTAGAATAAAAGCACTTTCAATGAGTTATGCAATGAACCAGGTGCGTTGCTATGTCAGTACAATTGCATACATTATCCTTTGTTAGGTATACTTGAAGCCTCCAAATTAGAAATTATCATAAATAACAGCATCCAAACTGAATTGGTCTATAGGCATAAGCAATATCGGTCTGTTTTCTGCTAAGGGGTCCTTATTACATGACATTGGATATTGCACATTTGGCATCAAAACAATCTATTCATATCAACTGGATAATATCTAGACTTATATTATTTAATAATGACATGTATGAAGAGGAGTAAGTTTTCTCTGAGAATTACAGAATGCAAAGAACAGAGAAGAATGTTTCCTACTACAATGAATATCTCATGTATAGTCAGGTAGAGTGACATCTTCTTACTTGGTGGTATTGGTCTATCTATGAGTGTACCTCCAGCAGTCATATCAGCCTCAGCCAAGTCTCCTTCTCCTTCCACTTCCTCATCCTCTACCTGTTCTGGAGACCTTTGCCTTCCAACCTGAATCACCCTTGCTACCGGACTAGGTGCCACTATCGCCTGGGAGGAACTGGCCTTTGGAGAATGGGATAGGAAGCTTTGATTGGAAGGTACTTCATTCGTCCTGATGCCATCTCCTGCAGGTGAGACAGGTCGTTCTTGCTCTTCGCCGTTGCTTCCGATTTCACCAAGAGATCTTCTATGGTCCATAGCACCCTTAGGAGGCTTTGACTGGTAGGCCTCCTGGTAGAGGAGACGCTCAGCAGGTGGCATGAGGCTTGGACGTTGTCCCTCACTCACCTCCCCTACGCTGCTGCTGCTTGCATTACTGATGCTGTGTGGGGAGGAGGTAGCGCTTGGTTGCATTCCTACAGGATGAGGAACACCAGAGGGCACTTGGCGAAGCCTAGAGAGGAGGGCTACAACCGGATCTCTGGTCAGCTTTAGACGGTTTGGGTCAACCTCACCTTCACTCCTGGGTTCCTCCTTAGAAGATAAACGATACAAAAAAATTGAGGAAAATCAATACCCTTAAACTGCAAGCAAGGCACCTGTGATAAATTGGAACACAATTGATAGACTTAATTGCAATTGCTAATCCAAATTGTTTACCAGTTCAATGATGAAAATACAGGTATAACTTTATCCAATGATGACGATGATTCACAGCACTGTAAGGAGCTGAAAATCCGTTTTTAAATTAACATAGAAAGGATTGAATCATTTATATAAGGCAGTGAATGAGGTGAAATAAAAGAAAGAGAGGTAGATAAATGAAGATTACTAACTTTTACACACTATAATAGTGAAAGCATACCTGGTCTTTATCAGGGTCAGTTGGTCCTTTGACAGTGCTGGTTGTACTGCTCTGTGAACTCTCATCAAATGCTTCCATCTCTGGAACACCTGAGAAATTTTGAGGCAAAAACAATATTATTCACTTCATTCAGTATTTGTTGATTTTTTTTTCTTTAAAGGCAACCCACATCCCAAAACTTTATGATGTACAGTAAGTAGACCCCCTAAGCGGATTTGTTCAATACAATTGACACAACACTATTGCATTAATGATATGGAAAAGTTGAGGATATCATACAATATAGTGTGCAAATAATTTTATGTGGTGAAGATGATGGGACACACCATTACTTTTTAGGTAATGTGGGACTTGTTTCATGAAGCAAATTCATTGACTATTGTTATAAACTATTTTCGGTAGGTAGAATATAACACATTTAAACTAGAAAATTTTCGCAAGATTGTCTCTCACCAAATAGGGTTTCATCTGGTACCCTTCCCTCTTCCCTCTCACTGACAAGCCATTCTCCCTCAGATATATCCCTCCCCGTAGTCTGCGTAATGGTAGAGTCCGGAGGTGTTGACTCGGTAGTGGTGGAAGATTCCACACTGGGTGGAGCAGGGGTGGCAGCTTTGGGAGGGACAGGTAGAGGAGATGGTGTAGGGGATGGAAGACGTGGCTCGGGACTAAAATAAAAGTAGGAAATTAAAAAATACTCGCAAATGAAAGTTTGGGTAATAGCACAAATACACTCGTAGATGGAAGCATGTGACACACAACCATATTTTAGTTATTGATTGATTCATGTTTAACCTAGCAGGTTTCGAACAATCCTACGGAATGAGATACATCAGGCAAGTCATTATGGTATTACATTGAAGTCACTGTAGACAACAGATTCATTTGGCTGTTTCATGATTAATATGAACTAGAAATAATCTTGAATTAAAGCAGCTAAGAATCTTATACCTCTTTTAACAAACTGACAGAGTTTTACTTACAGTCGTGTATTTTCAAATTATTTGTAGGGTATGGGCCAAAGTCCACTCAATATCTATCTGCCACTTACAATTAGCACAAGCAATGGGCCAAGAATTCCCAAAATTTTTGCATGGTCAAAAGTTAAAAGTATGACACACACTGAAACTTGTAATAACAATGGCAATTGCTCCTTTTTAGGCCAATTTATTGAAAGCATTTATGTTAAAGAGGTACAGATCCTCAGTAAATATCTGAATGTAATCTAACTTGGTATGGACTTTGTTTTATCATGGGCCAAACTTGGAAGAATTGCATAAAATATTATGATCAACCCACCTTGGAGTACGCAAAGTCGTCTGGAAAGTATCCTCTTCTGGTTCTGATGCTACCGGACTCCTTGGCTCTGGGGTAGGAGTAGGTGTAACCATGGGCTCAGAGGGTACACCTACCAAGGGTGTGGGAGAGGATGGGGGTGAAGGGACCGGTGTCTGGGGCTCCTCCCCTGGAATTTGGGGTGGTGATTGGATGCTGACTGGGGGTGGGGTGGTGGGAGGGGTTGTGACAGCTTCTGGGCCTGGTGCAGCAATAGTGTTTGCCTCTGGTGAAAGGAAGGTGAGAAATAAAACATCTTGATTAATGTTAAGAAGACCAAGTAGAAAGTAGAAGCATATGTAGTATTAAAAGTATTACCTAATAAGTAGGACCTTTCAAAAGTTCATGAGGGACATATATTATGGCACAATGACAGTCAATCTACAATTTCTTGCTTTTCTCTCAAGTCAATGTATTTGCACTCAAAACATTACATGACAAGTATCACTTCGTTTTAGCCCCTTTCAGGAGAAATATTATTATTATCAATAATATTATTATCCCATTTGGGATTTCAACAAAAGCCATTTACAAGACAACACATAAAGACAAAATGAATAGATGATGTGTACAATACAGCGCCATTTTACCTGAGAAAAGAGAAAGTAGCATAAAAAGTTTTTTTCCTCCAAATTCTGAACATTTGAAATCTCCTCACCTTCTTTGGAAGTATCTGAATCTTTCATGAGATCTTTCCAGCTCTCTGTCTCAGACTCTGCTCCTCCTGATGCTGCCTCAGCTTCCCCTACCTCACTAGCCTCTGGGGTAGGGATTCGATCCCTGGGGGTGGGGGATGGCTCCCTGGACAGAACTACAATGGGTGAGGCGGGTGGGGTTGGCTCTGGGGTGGGGATGGGTGAATGCCGGCCTAACTGCAAGTAAAAACATTAAATGGCAAGGTTGAGTGAGGATACACTTTCTTAATACTAATTTCTCTGTTAACTAGAGCAGCCTTCTGAATATATCAATCTTTCAAGCCTCGATTCTAAAAAAATTATACTTGGTGTATCCTATAAGAAATATTAATTACTAATGGGATATGTGTCAATTTAAGTTCAAAGTTTTCCTTACATACTGATAAAATGAAAGTACATCAAATAATTTCACTTAAAATCAAAGCAAAAATTAATTAATTTGAATTGTAGCAAAATGTACACTTAGCCCGAAAATGTGTGAAAGTATTACATCTGCATATTTCAACTTTGGTATGCAATAAATGCAATCAAGACCCAAATTGGCTGGTGATATTCCAATCTTTTGTAAAGCTGTAGGCACCTTGACAAACAGTATTAAACCACAGCCCATGACCAATATGCAATATGCATAACAAACATCCAGATAAACTAGAACCATTATGGCACATCATTCCCTTCATATCAATGCATCATCTATATACTTACAGGCTGTGGGGTAGGCTGTCTGGCATCTTGAGCAGTCGGCATGGCAACAGATGACCTTTCTCTTTGATGTTGACCTAGACACAGGGAGATCTTTTCTTCCAGAACCTTCTGGACGAGACTATTCACTAGGGTGGGGTCTACTGGTTGTCCAGCATCCACAAAAAACTGCAGACCCCCTCCACCAAGTGCACCAACTACGGAAATAAAGGGGAAAAAGTAGTTGCATGTGTTGCTGAAATTTATGGTGAAATATATTCATGAGTAAAGTAAAATGTTTACGAAAATGTTATAAAACATTTGCTGCTTAATTCGTTGAAAGTTTTAGTTGGGCAGCTCTTCACTTTTCAATTGGGTCATGTTGTAGTGGATGTGTCTACGGATGCAGAGCTCAAAGTGTTGGGTTTGAATCCCACTGTGGTATAAAGACACTGATCTACATTCCCAACACCACGTCACGTAAAGAAAATGGGTACGCGACAGAATCATAGACTGGCTAGAGCCCTTAATTTGCAGCCATGTTATTAAGCATGGAAACAATTCTGTGTTGCAGTCCCAGCATTATGTAGGATCCAGAGAATCCTCTAGGATGATAAGGCACCTTGTCAAGAGTTTCCAATCATCAAAGTTCATCATGGACAACATAACAGGGAATACCAGAATGCCGCGATGAAGATTCATAAAAGATGGATTCCTGTTAGAAGACTTTTGACAAGTTGCCTGAGTAAATCCCTGTAAATCACTATATCAAATTTGTTTGTGGAGTATATATCTAATGATGACCATAAGTTCAGGACATACTTAAAAATATTATTTACAACAGGTCCTTTTGTACATAATAGAGGTATTTGCTATCATTACATATATGACAAAAAGTAGAAACCCCTACACTGGCTGAAAAGTAACATCCATAAATTCTTGAGAACACCCTTTAATAATCTTACCAACATGATCCGAGTTTTCTGAGGATGATGGACTAACAGGCCTGGCTTCATGACTGGTGCTTGGCTGTTGATGTCTCTCTGACTGCCTAAGATGAGTCCCACTTATTAATCGAGACATCAACTCTTGCTCAACCCTGCAAATAAATCAGAATATAAAATTATTTCTCCTCTGATCTATGTTTATTTCTTTTCATGATATATATATATATATTTGTTTAATGACTTTCATGTTCATATTTTTTCCAAGCATTACAAACAACATAAATTTCAGATTGTGAAATGCATAAATGATAAGTACAAATTTTCAAGAAATAAAAGAACATATTTTCAAGAAATAAAAGAACATAAAGATACTCTCGACAATCTGTATCTGTGTCAAAGGGGTCATGTTTGCTTAAGAGATACAATTTACAAAGAAATCAAAAGGAAATATGTGAATGGAAATAGCAAGGTGACTGATAAACTATACATTAAGGGGTGGTTTGGAAAAGCCTCTGTCACTTGGATGTACAAAAATAAAGTCAGGTGGGTATTTCATCAAAAGTCAAGGCTGTGCCTTTCCACAAGCAGCTTTTCATTGGAATTACTTTCTTTCTCTTCCCTTCTTTTCACTTTTTTTTAAAGACTTAAATCTATATTTTTCATTGGAATAACTTTCTTTCTCTCCCCTTCTTTTCACTTTTTTTAAAGACTTAAATCTATATTTGTGATATGCAGTATTAATGAAGGAACCATTCATTACCAGTCTACTGCTCTTGTCTGGAGCATCTCCATGCGTCTGATACCCTCTGCTAGCTGACCTGATGATGACTGGATACCAGCTAATGGGGGTTGGGATGGGGGTAACTGCTGGGGTGGAAATGGTGGACCGTGGTAGGAGGGTTGTCTTGCTGCATGCATTCCTTCCATTGAGATACCAGGGATCTCTGGTGATGAGGGTTCCTCTTCCTCCTCCTGTTCTTCTTCAGGTGGCTGAATAGAATGTCAAAATAGAGTCAAGGTATGACTTCAAACACAATCATTTATAGTACATTTTTATTTTTATGTCAAATTGTATCTATCGTCATATTGTATATTCATTTGTATATTTGTCATATTGTGCATAAATTGCTTTGATGTTGAATTGAGTTCAAATAAACAAACAAAACTAGAACTTGAACTTTCATTCAACATGTATTGTAGAGGCTTACTGATACATCATGCATTCTTCCTTAGACCATGAGTGGTCCTGCAAAGGACCTACTACCAACATATTTCTCTTCAAAATTCATACATCCTGCTATACTTAAAATATGGCAAAAAGAAGCTGCTGAAAACTGCTTATCTAATAAAAGAGAGCCAATGGAGTAAATTACAAAGTCAAAAGGGGTCTAAGCTTTTGATCCTAGCAGAATATAAATGGTATGGTATTTATTATATCATGCATCGCAGTAACAAAGACTGAATTGCACATGGATATACAATATTAAAATGTACAGTCTCAAAACAGTGGAATTATTTACATAATTAAAAAGTACACATATATCACAAACTGAATGCAATAAATAACATACTACTGCGTATTAAACCATACATATTACTTACGATAAAAAAGTAATGTAAAACACACCCATAATTAAAACAACAAAGAGGAAGAAGAAGAAAAGGAATAAGAAAACGAAGAAGAGGAGAGAAAAAAAAGAAGAAGAAGAAAAGAAAAAGAAGAAAAGAAGAGGGAGAAGGAGAAGGGGGAGAAGAAGGAGGAGGAGAAGAAGATGGAGAAGAAGAAGAAGAAAAAGAAAAAGAAGAAAAAGAAGCAGAAGAAGAAGAGAAAAAAAGAAGAAAAGAAGAAGAAGAAAAGAAAAGGGAGGAGAAGGGGGAGAAGGAGAAGATGGAGAAGAAGAGGGAGAAGGGGAAGGGGGAGAAGAACAAGGAGAAGAAGGAGGAGGAGAAGAAGATGGAGAAGAAGAAGAAGAATAAGAAGAAGAATAAAAAAGAGGGAGAAGGAGGAGGAGGAAAAAAGGAAGATGAAGAGATGCTATAAAATAATTAAAAAAAACTTATGCACATCTGATCCCCATGTTTCTATATTTCTATTTCACTCCACCAACTGATCAAACCATAGAAAGCAGACAAATAATTTCAGGAAGGCCCACCATATAGGGCATCAAACATTCATTATTTTTTTTTTAATGTTCATGTCAATTTAAGTTTTAACAAATAGAATATATTAATTGTTGGATCTCAAAAAGATTCCACAATATTTAGTATTGAAATATAAAGAGAAACTAACCTTTGCACTTGCTAGTCTGCTCTCTTCAGTCACTTGGCCATGGGATGGTATGTCCTGTATATCACATAGAATAAAGATGGGTAAAAGAGCTTTTTCACAGTCACCATCATTACAAATACTTCTTACACATTTATATCAAAATCATTCTTAAATTTTCACTATTAGAATACCATATGAAAAGCACGTTGTGAACACATAAGGTGCATTGATATCATATGCATGTTGATAAGGAGTTTAAATTTTTATATAATAAATAAATAATCTTTTCTAAACATTCCAAATCATAAGGTTCTAATACTAGAATAATGGTGTTGTGTAAAATATAAGTCATATGCAGTATATTTACAATTCTTCTCAAAATACTAGATATGGAATATGAAGTTTAAAAACAAGTAGACTTACAGGTGTTAAAATATCACATTCATTACAAGATAGACAAAAACATGTACCTTGTCTAGCCGATTAGGTTGTTGTGTTCCAGGGGAAGCCCTTTCTTGAGATGGAGCTGGAGTAGCTGGAATGGAATCGATGTCCACATTGGGTAATCTCTGAATAGAAAAGAAAGATATAAAAAAAGATATCCACCGATATAAATAATATATGCAAATCATCTTTATCAAAAACAGAAATATACGAACAAATACAGAAGAATAATAATATTGAACCAAGGTCCATGGAACGATGAATCACTACGGGAGAACAGTTCAAAGATTCCTTGTGTGAGATATTGTTGTTGTGGTAAATAAAAAAGTTATCTAAGCTTTACTACAATTTTTACTATGAGAATGAAAGTGAATACTCAGTAAAAGTGACAGTCACATTTATGAACAAAATTGATATTGAAAGGCATATTGTCTTCATCTTTCACAGGCAGTTGATAATGTGCTGACCCCAGGGTAATTGAAAGAATCAGCAGGTGGAGCACAGCTAACTCACTCTCCCATCTCTGCATCAGGAATCTGTTCAGGAAAGTGAGATGATAACTTTACAATATGTGGAAAAAGTTTTGGATATACAGTGCAAGGCATCACATTGGTTTATAAGAAAACTTTTTCTACCCTGGATGATGGACAACAGCTGTTACATGATAGCCATCCTAATATGAAATAAAATTAAGTCAAATGAAAGTTAAATATAATATGCCAAATAGAGGTACATTAAACACACATGTACATTGCACATTCCATGATATCTCAACTCACCTGCACAGTAAGGTCCTGTTTCTTGGTTTCCTCCTTGTTCTCTTCCTCATTCCTGACATCGATCAATGCCACGTTGGGCAACTCTACCGGTCTAGCAGGTGACCCTCTCCCATCACTGATAATGGTAACAGGATGGGCCATCCCTACCCCTAACCTTGGCTCTCTAAGGGGTATGGCCATGGGGATGAGCTGGCCGTCTGCTGGACTGGTGTGCTGGGTGGGGCCAGGACCCGTTGGGTAGGGGTTGAAGTAGTACTGGGGTCCAGAGGTAAAGGGTAATTGGGTTCCTACCCCTGCACTCCTAAGTGTCTCTGCTTGCGGTCTGTTTGGTCTTTGGGCTATGGTGTTCAAGATATCAAAGAGATGAATGGCAAATTTGTGTTGAGATTAGTTGCCAAGGAATTCTGCCATAAATGTACTAGAAATTGAATAAAGTTTAAAAGTGATTTTTTTTTGTACAATGCTAGTCTTGTACTTACATTTTTAATGCCATGAGCAACATGCCTGATAGACTTGAGTGCTCTATTTCAATTTGCTGCCATCAGCATAATAATAATATCATTATCAACAGTATCATGATCAACATCACCAATGCCATCTTAATGGTCATCATCATCATCATTGTAATCATCATCATCACCATCACAACTATCATTGTCATCGTCATCATCATCATTACCAAAATCATCATCATGAACTCCTCTCTTAACAATATCATACTTGTATAAATTGCATAAATAGAATTGATGATACAGAGATATAGAGGCATAGACAAGCATGAACAGAGAGAGAAAGAGACTTGTACCATGAACAGGAGAGGCATGATGAGCAGCCATCTTCTTAGTCTTTGTAGGCGTCCGGTTGGCAAAGTGGAGATAGGGTGCATCCTTCAATGTTGACCTTTGTGACTGGAGACGGGTGTGGCCATAGATGTGTTTCAGATAACGTTCATCATCCTGCTGTGTACTTCTTGGTTTGGAAGCTGGTTGGGGCTATGGAGAGAATAAATCAGAACAAGTAACATTAGGTTTATAACTCTATCTGGCATAAAAACATTTGTTTTGTGTGAAGGATGCTACTACGAAGATAAAATAAAAAATTGAACGATCTCTGCTTACATCATTACTGATGTTTGATTGGTCATCCAGGTTTTATGACTATTTGAATAATTACCCTACGATAATATTAATAGAAATTGTACTCTCTTTTTTAGCAAATAAACAACAAATTCATAAGTAATTAATTGGAAAAGAAAAAATATTGTGTTCAAAATAAGGATATTTACTGGAGATTTTGGGACAGTTGTTCTTTCTCTCAAGTTCTCCTTGTTCCTTTCAGTCACATCCTCTACTTGCTCCTCCTCCTTTCTAGGTTTGCGTAAACCTGTGTCTATCTTCGCCTGGACCTTCTTCTTGCCAAACTTCCCAAGGACTTGCCCAGCTGATTGTTGGCCAACTGGCTTTCTTGTAGGAGGTTGTTGGCCTTTTGGCAGTAGAAGGTGTGGTCTTTGAGAGCTTTTGTCTGGAAGAAGCTTAGTTGGAGGTGATTGGCGACCACTTGGTTTGCTGATGTGATGTCTTCCTTGATGAAGTTCTCTCTGTGGGATGCATACAATAAGAAAGTACAAATAAAATTTGTATACAGGCAGTATTTTTCATTTTTCTTTATTAACCACATGCATACCTGCCAACCTTTGGTAATAAAAAATCAGTATCAAAGTTCCGAGGGCACCGAGCGGGTGTCCGGTCCGCTCCAACGGTATAGGGACTCTTTGCATTTTCAGCATGTAAAAGTAGCATTTCCCTACACTTTTTAAAGCAAATTTACCCTCATTACCACACCAGAGGATGACCTACATGTAGGGTCTACCTTTATTTATCAATTCAAAATTTAAAAAAAGTCTTTAAAATATCACTTTTGTGACATATAAACCACCCAGTTTCATTCAGGTGTGATATATCTATATAGATTTAGGGATAATTTTTCTTGTTCATCAGAGCTCTCTAAAAACTTTGATTTTGAGCATATTTTTGTGAGGCCCTCTATTGGTGGAAAGTGAGATTGATGCAGATCTTCATCTCCACACATTCTATTTTCAATTAGACAAAAAAATAATTTCAAGATTTTATGATGAATTTAGATTTAAGTTATCCCTACTGTATTAAAAACTTACGAGCCAAAAAATCAAACATTTATTATCCAGCCTATCAATCATGAATCAAGAGAAAATAAGCCAAACATTGACATTGTCTTATTCATGTTATTTCACCACACTGGGGTTACTGACTGAGGACAAGGTTATATCATAACCTACATTTGATAAGTGCTTGTTGGTAGAAGAAAGCAGATTTTCAACCATGACAAAAACGGAGCCGAAACTAACGGCTGCATGCGCCTGACCCGCACCCACCACTGCACTTGCGGTGCGCTGGTATAAGACGGGGAGGCTGAGGCGCAGCCACTGGGCGGGCGCCGGGAGTTCAGGCATGGTTTAGGAAAGCGAAGCAAGTAAAGTAGATTTGGCGTTCGGCTCCGAAGGCTCAACCCGAGATCGAAAGTTGATCATCTTTCTTCCTCAAAAAATTGACAATTATTCGAAAAATAAAGTACAGATCAATGTTAAAATTGCGTAGGGATAGATCTAACTTAATTGCGTCGGTACGCGGCCGGCGAGCGGGGGCCGGTGTTCAACGACCTGCCGTTCATATCATCAGCAGACTCAGCGATATACCACTGTAATCACCAACACACTCTAGATATGTACGATACATCACTAACTCACTCCCACACTACAAAATCATTCGGCGACATGGGCAAAAACCTCAAATAAAAAGTGAAATTTTCTTACCTAAATCACCTTGTTTCGCGTAAAAAATATCACCATCGGTGATTCTTAACATCGTAGTTAGGAAACAAGGGGTCTAAAAAGGTTACTCTTTCACGGTTTTTCCGATGTTCGTGGATTATGAAAACATGTCCTCACTAAAAACTGGCTCTTTCGCTAGCCAATGTCAGCCGCCATTTTTTTTCGGAAGTCAACGCTTACGACAACGCCTCAAAATGTAGCGCCCTAAGTGCTGCCGTTGCGTGTATGCTCGTTAATTTTCACATGTATTTGCAATGGAACTGCGCACGTTTAAAGTCGCTCTCTGTGTATATCGTGTAGCTAGCGCATTTGCGTAGCCATGCGCTCCAGTCGTTTATGCGTTAGTCGCATCTTACAGCCGTGCATATGTTAGTCGCATTATACAGCCGTTTCAATAATTTCAACACTATATTGATTAACCCAAAAATCTGAATTTTGGTTTTAAAATTCGGAATTCGGAATGGAGGTCGAAAAATCGGTATATTTCCGCCAAAATCGGAATGGTTGGCAGGTATGCACATGTATATGTAATAAATGTCAGTTTATAATGTAGTACATAATTTAACTTTAGTATTGTATCTATGTACAATATGGAAAGAAAGTTGCTTTGCTTTAGATCAAATAACTTGTTTACCAACTAAGTATTAAGTTGGAAAGCAGTTATGAAACTGCCAATGCTACCCTGTATAAATAAAACTACAAATAAATAAATAATTACGTGATGGCATTCACGATATCTTAATAATCTTGATGAAAAATCTGTCATAATTGAGATAAAATATTAAGGACAGACCTGAAAATACAAGTAGGGAAAGAAATGGTGAAGTAGGGATGCATATTGAATGAGACGTTAAAGAAGTGCAGCATGAGAAAACCTGCAAACTAGATCAGATGGACCACAAGCGAGTACACTACAACAAACTGGCTCGTTAGGAATGTACAAGCTGTTTAATACCAGGGTGCTGGTCCACTCATCTAATCATTTTATATGTTGAGAACTAGCCTAAATTATACCTAGTATATCCCATGTGGACCGATTGTAATGAATTCATACCTTGATCTCTGCATCAATAGCAGCTATTTGTTCATCAACAGCTTGCTTTATTCTTGTAAAGTCTGAACCATCTCTGCAAATGGAAAAACAAAGTGTATCAAGTTTGACAGAACTCACACACTTGAAGATGAAGGGCCATGAAACAGCTTAGTGACTGATTGTTAATCATGATTGATTGTACACAGCAGCCAATGCGATTAATTCTACAAATTGCTACATTTGGGTTAAAAAGTCCAGGGGGTGTTTCACAAAGATTTATGTATGACTTAGAGTCGCACTTAAATGTCTAGTTGCGCGTGGTATAAAAGACATGCCAAGAGGACGTGCACTACTGCGTATTGACCAATAAGGTTGTGCATTGCATATAATGTAATTGAATCTTTGTGAAACACCCCCCAGGATTGGCATTTTGTGAAAAAAAATCAGCATCAAATCCCTAAACATAATTGTGTATATATTCAAAGTAATAATAATGACATAATCAATGAGCACTACCTTGGAGTGGAAAGATACACAATGAAAGAAATAATAAGACAAGAGGAAAAAAGGGAAAGAAAGACGATGGATGAAGAAAATGGTGAGCAAGACAAAGAGGAAAGAGGATGTGAGAGAGAAATAGAAAAAAAGAGAGAGAGAGAGAGAGAGAAATACTCTACAGTGCGTCCCAGAAAAAACGAAACAGAGATTAAGCGATGATTTACCATAATTTAATCACAAATACAATAGACAAATGACCTACCAATGTAAAGCTTAGAATCTCCTCTTTCATCTGATATTACTTAGATTATTCCTCATTCACGCATGAGTGAGCAAAAATAATTTGAAGAGGGGATACCAAAAAGTCATTTGGCGGGCTGTATCTGGGTTTCAAAAAGAAAACCACATTTTAAAAAAGTTCAATATCTGCTCTTTAATTTGATACCTCAATTAAAGAAAATGGTCAAGAAAAAAACAAAGTTCTGGTTATTTGAAATAAGGCTTGAATTTCCATAATTTCATTAAATAAACGTGTTTTCACCGGTTTCCCACAGAAGCTATCGCATGGTTAACAAAAGACTTAATGCATGGCTGATCGTCAACAAAACAGAGTGTCGAGTGAGTTTGAACGCTAGCCTGTAAAACCTCTTCATTTTATGAAATTATTGAAATTCAAGCCTTATATCAAATAACCAGAACTTTGTTTTTTTCTTGACCATTTTCTTTAATTGAGGTATCAAATTAAAGAGCAGATATTGAACTTTTTAACAATTTTGTTTTCTTTTTGAAACCCAGATACAGCCCGCCAAATGACTTTTTGGTATCCCCTCTTCAAATTATTTTTGCTCACTCATGTGTGAATTAAAAATAATCTAAGTAATTTCAGATGAAAGAGTGGATTCTAAGCTGTACAATGGTAAGTCACTTGTCTATTGCATTTGTGATTAAGTTATGAAAAATCATCGATAAATCTTGGTTTCGTTTTTTCTGGGACGCACTGTATATTGTGTGATAGAAAAATAGAAAGAGAAAGAGGGAGTACAAAAAAGAAGAATGTGGGGGCATATCCCAGAAGGAAAAATGGAGAATGATTAATACCTATCTACATGTACTTACCCTTCCCTACAGATGCTCTGGATAACTTGGTAAAATTGTTCATCATCGCGCGTCCTAGCAACCGTCTCCTGGTTAGTTTCCAGCATCTCCTTTGATGTCTGTACTTTCTTGAGTAGTGCCTGAGCCTCGGCACACATTGGTGTGAGGACGGGGGCATTGTGCTGGGAGGGGGACATTGTGATATGGGTACGGGGTAGAGGTAGGAGTGCAGGTGCAGTCATCTGAACGTCATGAGTTCTCCTCTACAGTCAAAACCAAAGACCACATATTTACATTAGATCATATGATAACAGTGTAAAAAGCTAAATGTTAACATTTTCATAAATAGTTGAATACTGCATTTATAGTAGTTATTTTCAAGGTGGCATTATTTTTACTCATTTTGTGAATCGATCCTCACTAATTTCCAATTTCAACAGAATGATACAGAGAAAAAAAATCCTTGCAAAGCAAATTGTGTGGCACATTCAGTAAGTGGTTTTCTGTGTTTATTTCACAAAATTGGATTGCTTTATACAAGGCAACCATCAATCTGTAATTATTTTCAGTATTCTTATGTAATCTTGAAAAGGGGAGATTAATTAAGACAATATTGGACTCAAGATGAATCCAGGTTTGCTAGTTGCTATATATCCTCAATAGAAGTGCTCTACCAGGTAGTGTACAAATGATATTCAAGTTAATTACTACTGTGTGTCAATTTGCACATACCTAAGTCTGACTTAAGGACGTTCCACAGTTAAGTTTGTGCGCATCACGATCTGCGCATATTTTACACATTGCGCGCTGACGTCACAATGGATGAACTTGTGATTTAATCAGCTGGGCATTTTCACGGTAACTGACATTACACGGCACAATGTTTCCACACCTTTCATTGTGTGTATCTCTAAAACAACAAATGATGGGAGTTTGCTTTTGATAGAGTTAATAAAGTGAACCTTGCTGTATACTCTGATACTAAGTTTTTCTATGTAACCACATTTTTTTACGCATCAGCAAGCAAAAATGTGTCGGTAACTGACATTACGAAAAAGGACATGCAATTTTAGGGTGTTCATTAAAATTGGAATATCTCATGTCCCTGAGTAGATAGAGTAATAATTTGAATATGTAAATATACCTCCGTTACTAGGTTAAGATGTGTCAAAATATTAAACCATTTGTTTTTGTCTTTTGGGGGCTATGATAATTTTTCCGCAACCATGCTGGTAACTGACATTACGGTAACTGACATTACACTTAATTTGCCATAGAGATAACACATGGAAGTCAAATGTGTGGAATCATTGCATTGTATCTTCTGTGCAGGGCTTCACATGAAAGTGAGCTTGGTGTGGAAGTATACTCGAGTTTCTAGGAACATTTCAATGAAATTTTTAAATCTTTTTCTTAATTCCTTTCTTTGATTTGAACATTTTTATCATTACTTGTCGGTAACTGACAATACACATTAACACTTACCAGTGCTATATGATTTTCAAAGGCATAATTTTCTTCGTACTTATATGTGAGGCTTTTTAAAATCATAAAAGTTTCATAATACTTCACATTTTGAATTATCAAAAGATAAGAAATGTATGTTTTACTTACTCGGGGGGGGGGGGGGGGTCATAGCAGCTACATGTTTTCCTATAGTAATTTAATATTGCATTGACTGTACACATGGATTTTTCTGACTATACACCCATAATATATTCATCAGTTTTATATTGAATTTTTAAACCTTTTCCTTCTCCAACCTCCCCCTCCCCTCAAAAAAGGCAAAATGAATAAGGGTCTCCTCCCCTAGGCTACACGTACCCCTCCCCCGAATCTCATGCAGCCATGTAGTTTTATTGATTTCTATTCTGGTCAGTGCAAGCAATGCTTGTTCATATCTGTCAGATTTCTATTCTCTTCATAATTTGTTTAATCATTTTCTTTGCTAATTTCTTTTTTAAGCTGTCAACAAAAAATAAACTCCAGCTTCTAAACTGAAACTGAACTATTTGTAAATTAGAAAAAAAGAACACAGTTTTAGTAGATCCATGCAACATTGATCAGAACTGTCAAATTTCACTTTTCATCTATACTTGTATATAATTGTATCACACATCCACACTACTAACAGGCATAAAAACCAGGGGTGGTATTCTGAGATCCATTTTATCTCAGATAAAATAAAACATTTTATCTCCGTTAAAATCAGTGAGATAAAATACCCTTAAAATCTCTCCGAATTGCTATTCTGAGAACAATTTTATCTTCATTTTATCTCTGTATAAGACACACCTATTTTTTAATCAATATCCAATTAGAAATGCGCTTTTATAACTCTCTCATTTCACTCAACCAATGGAAATCCATTCCGCTAGGAGGTGTGGCGAAGGAGTGAGATTGCGTCAAATTTGTTGACTTCAATACCCTTGCACTATACGCTTGCGCATCTTTACAGAGATTTCTTTTTAACAAAAATGGCAATACTCTCATCTTTTTTTCGAAGTCTATATCGCATCTTTTCAAGCATCATTTCAAAGCGCAAGCACATCACCCGCGTTGCAATGGCCAGATACGCGATGGGTATGTCTACGCAGCCACTGCTCTGTTGCGTATCATCATAAATACGCAAGATAAAATTTTGGATTTTATCTGAGAGATAAAATGTCATCTCAGAATACCAATTTCATTTTAAGAGATAAAATAAAATATTTTAAAGATAAAATGACCTCAGAATACCGCCCCAGGAATTTACTTTTAGCGAGGCAATGCTCAAAAGAATCCTAGAAACTAAAAAAGGGACCCTGGAAATCCCCTTCATCACAATGTTAAGCTTAAAAAAATATTGCAGATTTAGGCAATACAATAGCAAGCTCCTTCTAGTGTGACTTGACTTGAATAACAAGTATACAATACTTCTTCACCATAAAATTGACCACATATTTGCATTTCAATATTGGTAACCAACGTTTTATCATGGTAACTGACATTACATCTCGGTAACTGACATTACATTTTCCACTTGGTAACTGACATTACATATATTCGATGGTACCCTATGGCTTCATTGTTAATTGGTAATCTTTAATTTTGGTGTAGAAGGGAGGGGTGTTACCTAGAGAGGAAATCTACCAAGTTTCATATAATTTATCCTCTTTTCCAAGAAAAGAGAAAAAAAAGTTCATGTTTTCGGTAACTGACATTACATACCATATCAAATATTTCATCAATGTTTTTTTATCAGATGAATGAATTACTGGTGTTTCTTTCTGTGGGATTTTAAAAAGTGTTATAATAGCAAGCTAAATCACAGGCGAAAACATTATGATCAAACCTGTTCTTTAAAAATCTGTCAAAACAAATTATGTATCAATATACTATTTTCAGCACTAATTTGTATCCATACTTTGGCAGCCATTTTGAAATAAAAAATGGCTGCCAGAGTCGGAAAAAAATTTTGTCTCAGAAACTTCAGGTCTTGTATTATTAAAAAACATAAAGCATTTGACATGAATATCAACTTGATTTTTTTGCCTCTGTGTCCATCTGTGGTGAAAATGCCCAGCTGTAGGTAATGTGAGCTGATTTTCTCCTTATCTACATTAACTGCAGATCTGATGTGTTATTTGGGTTATCTTTTAAGCTCTATAGCAAAAAATCAAGCGCATGGACCCATGTTAATTTTTGCATATTTGGAATATTTAGGTGCTAAGATATCTATGTGCAAAGTATGATAAAAACAACATGGATTTTCAATGTTTGGGAGCAAGACTACGGAACCACTCGCATTTTAGACGGTATTAACAGACTTTTGCTTGTTTTCGGTGCATTTTGGGCTGTTTCAAGCCAATGCGCAATACTTTGGACACTGATAATTTGAAAACGAGCACATGGACCCCAAATTTGTAATGTCTTAACTTCTTTAGAATATATTTCTCTACAAATCTAGAGAGTATGATGAAAATGACATGGATTTTGAATGTTTGGGAGCAGGACTAAGGAACCATTCGTATTTTAGACATTTTGGACGGTATTAGACTTTTGCCCGTTTTAGGCGCATTATAGACTGTTTAAAGCCAACTCGCAACACTTTGGACACTGATAATTTGAAAACGAGCGCATGGACCCCATAATTTAATCATCGTAACTTCTTCAGAATATATTCCTTTACAAATCTAGAGAGTATGATGAAAATGACATGGATTTTGAATGTTTTTTAACAGGACTAAGGAACCATTTGTATTTTAGACATTTTAGACGGTATTAGACTTTTGCCCGTTTTAGGCGCATTATAGACTGTTTTAAGCCAACTCGCAACACTTTGGACACTGATAATATGAAAACGAGCACATGGACCCCATAGTTTAAACATCTTAACTTCTTCAGAATATATTCCTCTACAAATATAGAAAGTATGACGAAAATGACATGGATTTTGAATGTTTGGGAGCAGGACTAAGGAACCATTGGTATTTCAGACATTTTTGGACGGTATAATCAGACTTTTACTTGTTCTCGGCGCATTTTGGGTTGTTTCAAGCCAACTCGCAACAGTTTAGACACTGATAGCTTAAAAACGAGCACATGGACCCCATGTTTTTAATATTTTAACGTCATCAGAATATATTCCTCTGTAAATCTAGAGAATATGATGAAATTGACATGGATTTTGAATGTTTGGGAGCAAAACTACGGAACTATTCGCATTTTAGACGGTATTATTGGACTTTTGCACGTTTTCGGCGCATTTTAGGTGGATTTCAATATTTTCAAGCCAACTCGCAACAGTTTAGACACTGATAGTTTAAGAACGAGCACATGGACCCCATAATTTTAATATTTTAATGTCTTCAGAATATATTCTTCTACAAATCTGGAGAGTATGATGAAAATTACATGGATTTTGAATGTTTGGGGGCAAAACTACGGAACCATTCGCATTTTAGACGGCATTATTAGACTTTTGCACGTTTTGGGCGCATTTGGGCGATTTTCATGCCAACTCGCATCACTTTGAACACTCATAGTTAAAAAACGAGCACATGGACCCTATATTTTTAACTTCCCTACACCTTCGATATGCATTCCTCTACAATTTAGCAGAATTTGATGAAAATGACATGGATTTTGAAAAAAGTGCAGCTTACAAAATACTTTTTTATTTATTTTTGAGTAGATTCACGTCTTTGAAGATTTGCTTTTTCCAAGTTTTTGCACCATTCTTGCCAAATGAGGGCGCTGCTTACTCCAAATATATATAGTTCTACCAATTAAAAGACTTTCTCTTTCTTTTGTATACACTTTGTTATATATCTTGAAAATTTGATGAAGTTTGATGAGGTATCTACTGAGTAAAGATGATTTACACTCATTTGGTGAATTCGTGAGGTCTAAGAGAGGCATAATTCTCTTGATTGCGCAAGATTGCATATCATTCAAATACGGCGACTTTTTTTTTTTGGCACTTTCATTATGCATAGATACCAAAGTAACTCTCTGCAAAATTTGGTGAAAATGACATGGACTTCATTTTAACTGTGGAACGTCCTTAAATCTTAAGAAAAACCCCTACATATAATATAGTTACCAAATAATCATCCAGAGGTGCTGGTTCAAGCCAGGCTTGTTTCCTTCTGTCCATATCCCTCTCTGCTTCCTGCATTGTGTAAATAGAATTATAAACATTAATTTATGTATGAAATGTTACACATTTCTAACAAAGATATAATCTATTACCTAATTTCTGAGTTTCTGTATTTACAGGAAAGAATCTGTAATATTCAGATGAAATGCCTATCAAACAGAGATTTCATACAAATTTGGAGCAATTCGAGCAACAGAAGGAAAGTGGATGTTTAAATGGCTTCAAATGATAAAGGAACAGATGAGAGTAGTATGAATGGGGAAAATCCTATAATAATAATAATTATCATGATTGACATAGCAAGATTGAAATAACACTTCAAACAGAAGCTTGACCTTGTGATTCATAGCCTGGAGATTATTTATCAAGCTCATCTCCCACCCATTCTTTACCAAGCTATTTTAACTTTGGGAGATTTCAATGCTTTGAACACTACAGAAAAAAACCAAATGAACAAATCCAAAATTTTCTTCTTTGCGAGGATCATAATGTGCCCCAAAAACTTTACACTCAAGATTACAATCCTTCAAAAACTTTAAAACTTTACATTTTAATTAATATGTGGATTACCTGTCTTAGTTTCTTGGATATTTCTTTGTAATGCCTGTCAGGTGATACTTCTTGAACAGCAGTCTGCTTCCTTGCATCATCTTTTAATCTACCAGTCTGTTAGGATGAAAAGAAGAATAATATTATTCATCCACCTTCTTGACAAAGTTTGGGGTGATTTAAAACTGTGTAGACACCAAAGTAAAAGTTTTGATGGGCCAACTATTGTGCACCAAAAATATGGCGTGTGAAATGGTATTATATCTAACCTGCCTGGATCCTCCACTGAAACTGCTGACATTCACACTTAAAGATTGATTGGTGTATATGTGTCTAACCAAATCCCTGGTCAAAATCAAATTTGAAACACGAAGAGGGAAGAGGGATGATACAAACCTGTATAGTTTGTTTGACTTGTTGGTTAAGTTCTCCAAGTTGTTGGGCTACCCTCTGTGCTCTTTTGACTGCAGGGCTAGTGGAGCCTTCTGGTTGATGATGAGACCCATTGTTTGGCCTGCATGAACAGATAAAAAATGGTTGGAAATCATTTTGCTACTTGCAAAAACAAATTTCAATTGTTATTTATGATTATTTACCTGGGAAACCCTATTACATCAATTTTTTTTTTTTTAATTAATCTTCTATTACTTTCATTTCTTTGTAGAAGGGGAGGGGCATTTAATTCTCCCCTACAACCAATCTGCACCCCCTCCACAAGCTACAAGTCTCCCCAGCCATGTTCCAAACATGGCCAGCATTATGTGTCTGTCCCTTTGCAAGAATTCCACAAATTGATACACACATGTATATTCAAGTAATTGTATTTGATTTATCACATTTCCTCAAATGTATTTTCAGTAAGTGTAGCGTCTATCTTAATTCTCCTCATGAATATTAAAATCTTTTTACCAACCTTATTTTCTAACTAGTAAGTATAATAATATATCATATTTATGAAGAAAGAACTTAAAACTGGAGATATGTTTTCAGAGTGCAATGCAACATTCATACTCAATGTTACATCCTGGCTGAGCAGTTCAAACAGACACTGGCTGATTAGAACAAATAGCACCCTCTCTTGGTCAAATATGCAAGTGCATTTTCCCCCGTTATGTACAAGACACAAAAGACCATTCTAGTTCTAAAATCTTATATATGGGCACAGAAAGATAACAATTAGAATTGCCCCCCCCAAAAAAAAAAAAATTGGACACATTATATAATTACCTATTCAATTAAAGGTCAATTCCATCCCAGAAAAATGTTGATTTGAATCAAGAGAGAAAAATCACACAAGCATAATGCTGAAACTTTCATAAAAATTTGATAAAAGTTGCGGCATTTTAAAGTTTTGCTTATTTTTCACAAAACAGTTATGTGCTTATACTCAGAGATATGCACATCCTGTTCGGTATGGAAATGAGGGGACTGATGACATCACACACTCACTATTTCTTTTGTATTTTATTATATGAAATATTTTAATTTTCTCCTCATTATCATGTGTATCAAAGTTTTATTTATCCCTGAACATGTGGAATTACCACTGTTTTAACATTTTGGGGTTCAATCAAGTTGGTCATGGTTAATGAATAAGTGTTTGGTACCGCAAAATTGTAAAATAGCCTTAAAAACGGATATACTGAAGCTTTTCGACATGCACTCATCGGAGTAAAATTGCATGAATGACTTAAACGCTAGAGAAAAACAATATATAATAGAACCAAAATAGACAATGGACGCTAAATAGCGAGCCGTGATTGGTTGTCAAGTAAACAAGTTAGGCTTGGTACCAGCCGTATATTGAAGCGAAGCAACAAAATAACGCAATGGTTCTTACGAACTCCTTGTGGCGGCACAGAATCGGGTCTGTTAGCTGGATATATGTTCCCTCGAGCATGCGCAAATGAGTGAAACACCTTGCTCGGCTGAGCACCTTAAACCAAGATGAACAGTATTGTTCAGCAAGTGGTTAGCAATATAGCCAAACTACTACCACCATCTGTCGCAGTACTAGTGGTACGTTTTCTGCATGCGCGCCGAGGTCGTGAACGCGCGCTAATTCGACAATTTCGGATAGAGGCGGGCACATGTTGGCTAATGCGGTCTGCTAAACGTTGGGTTGTACTGTAAGCCCTATGTACCGAGCTTCACAACGGCACTTAAACTCGTAAATAACATTACTGCTATGAGAGATAGGGAGCACGTCCTTTCGAATAGACGAGAACATTCTGTGTGTAGTAAATACCACACATGCTTCAACGCTAGGGAAGGCACTAGATATTGCTTTTGGTCATTGTTGTCATATCTGTATTAATTGAAATATGGTATAATTCAAACAATAAAAAAAAATAGTGAGTGAGGAACATCATCAACTATCATTTGCATATTACTGAGTTGTACATATAATAATTTATCCCATTTTGATGAAATTTTCAGCGTTATGCTTGTTGGATTTTGTCTATTCTTCGAATTAACAGTTTTCTGGGGTAGACTTGACCTTTTAAGTGTGGTTATATTTTGTGTTGCAGTTCCCCTCCATATCTCAATAGAACTTACTTTGTAGATATACATTTATATTTATATTCATTGTGATTACATAAGTCCATTATTATATTTCCCTTTCTTTATTAATTTTCATACAATATATCAATAATTTTGTCTTTAAATATATATTTTCTACATCAAGATTTGATTAGGGCTGTTCAAATTGATATCTTTATTGTTTTCATGAGAAGTATTATCATTACAATTAGTTCATCATAATTAATTTTTCCATATTCTTTGTTTTCATTCAATCATTATTTTATTCCAATCATTGACAGCCATTAATTGAATTGAATTGAATTTATTCAAACCAGTCAAAAGGATGCAAAGTACAAACAAAATAAATGGTTACATAATAAAGAACTGAAAATGACAGGTTTGGGACCCCAAAGAAGCACAGCTTGTAATCAGGGGCTCCTGCAAATGATATTTTACTCAAACATGGAATGACTATGAGAAAAAAAAATTACAAGGTATTTAAAGATCACAACAGGAACATTACCCACACGCAAGCATACGCACAATCACCCAGACAAACACACACATTCACACTCCAAACGTGTCATCCCCAGGTGCAACTAACAACTGGTCTTAAATTCATCAAGTAGGTATTTATGACATAATTTCTTAAACCGAGACAGGGTACTGCTCCTTCTTATATCAGCAGGACACATATTCCATTCTTTAACGCAAATTGTTCTGAAGGATTTCAATGTAGCATTAATTCTAGCAAAGGGTTGGTGAATAAGATGTCTCTGACGTGTGTTATAATTATGAATCTTAGAATTATCCACAAAAGTGTCTTGTAAAACAATTCAGCAAGACCATTTCATTAAATGGTAACATATTCAACTGCAAAGAAAGTGGGGAACTCGGAGCCAGATAATTTGAATTTGTTACATATCTTAAAGCTTTCTTTTGAAGAACTTGTAGTTTACTTACATGAGTCCTATATGTATGCCCCCAAGCAATATTGCAATACATTTAATGTGGCACAATTAGAGCATTATATAAAGAAACCAATGTTCGTTGAGGTAAGAAATATCGTACTTTTGATATCACACCAACATTACGAGATACTTTAGAACATACATTATTAAGGTGATAATTCCATGACAAATATTCATCAACTGTGACACCAAGAAATTGCACACTTGAACTAAATTCCCTTGCCAGGGAAAAAAGCCTAAAGCTACCAAAGTCAACGAACTATATAATTGAAGCTTACACAACTAAAATCAAGAAATAGAAAGTTCAAGAGAATAAGGCTGCTCATGTAAGCAGGTAATTAAACACGAGCTGAAAATACGAGTGGCATAGTGAATGAGCAGGGAGGGGGAGACTCTTATACAACAAGGCAAACCGGAACACCACATCCATTAAAATATTTTGTATACATAACTTATTTTAGCAAAGAGAAGTGTAGTTGATATTGATTTGAATATAAGTTTTACGAGTGTATTGGAAAACATTATGAAGTGTATTGAATACAAAATGAACGGGAAAAATAGAATGAAATAAAAAAATAGAATGGGGGAAAAAAATGTTTCATATCATACTGTACAGTTTTTTATAATTTTTTTCCGACTTCGGTAGAGAAGGGCAAAACTGAATTATTCCTTTTAGTTTTGTCTTTAAAAACTTTGTTTTAGATGTCCTCTGAGTATGAAGATAATTCAGGACAAGATGCCCCCTAAAGAGACTCATTGAAAGGGTTCCATATGGGATATATCTAAACAGAATAGGGCATGTGCACCCCCTCCCACCACTGGCACTCAAATATTCATTACTAAAATATTAGCATCATTTCAAATCATGCAAAAAATCCACCATAAACATCAACTTTTTTTCATTCTTCAGTGATATTTTACATGAATAGGAGATATGATTCCCTTTTATGCCCCCCTCTCTTGAAAAAAAAAAAATTACCCGCCAATATCTTAATTTTTACAGTTCATGAGTACTCTCAAGACACTACTCATCATGAACCAAGAGCATCCCTCAGAATAATGTGCTCCCTTCATGTGGTTTGTGTTTGAATGTCTCCAAGAAAGCTAGCCTGGATGACAGACAGCCAGCAAGCCAAGCAGAAACAGGGACAGAGTACGCTGTTTAACGACATTAAAGAAACTGCATAATACATGAAGCCGAGGAGCCCTGCCTGGCTTTGAGGATGCTTCATCTTGTCAATGGAGAATAGCAAATGAGCATTTGGGGGATTTAATCAGGTTCAAATAGAATGAATGGTTGACGGCTGATCAGCCTTGAGGGAAGAGTGGATGAACAACGCAAGTTATTAAATTGAGTTGTTTCACTGTGCAGACACGTGTAACTGAATTCATTTCAAAGTCTTCATCTGGGTGGTGATTTATTTGGGCTTTCTTTTAAATGGAATAGAGAAACACGTATGAAGCTATTGATGATTCACATTATCATGGATTAAATCTTCTTCCATGTAAGCAATGAGAATTATTAATGCACAGCTGGATCAACTCTCCAAGTTACCCATGATTTTATGAGTAACTATTCTAATGTTAAAACTTAAATGAGATACCCCGATCTGTCCCGTTTGAACATACTGGGAATAAATTTCTTTCATACTTCCTCATAACCTTGCATTAAGATGCTTGAAAAAAAAATGGAATCCACAATTGGTCTTATGGGAATAAAAATGACTGAGAGGCTAGAGCGGCACCTAAGATAGATCACCAGTTGTTCATGAATTTGTGCAACATTCAGTTTAACCTGGTTTAATCAAACACTGCCCTAGGACTATTGCATGGAAAGGACACAACAGTGACAATCTTCCTAAACTTCTTGCAAATGAAATTCATTCAGATGCTCTTACTGCTATTGAACTTGTTCATGTATATAAATGTCATTGTGATTGTAACATTTAAGTTTGTGGTATGAATGTTGTACAGAGGAGCAGAAAAACTGTTATGATTCTTGTATATCAAAAGACTGCATGATCAAGGAAGGAATTCCAGTACAATTTCAGTAGCTCAAGACTGGAGGTGGTAATATACAAGGTGGTTGTGACATAATGGCTTTAATGCAGAGGAACATGATATTAATTGAAAATGATATAAATAACACTTGCTACATGTAAAAAAAAAATCCAAAAAAGATGTTGTTAAAGATAAATACCAGTTGTGGTAATGATCTCAAAATGAGTTCAAACAGAATCCAATGAAATTACCACCAAAGAGTTTGTATGTACATAATAAAAAAATATGTGCCAAATAGCTGTGGATGAAAATGCATAATTGCTGAGAAATGAGCAAAATAAGCATGGAATTCCATCAAATGTCGGGTATTTTTCAAGGGAATATTAATACACTGTCCCACATATGCTTTTTTGGGTTAATGATCATCATAATTATTTTTTGAGCTAAGATTTCATGATTTAATACAAAGATAGGTTTACATTAAAGTACCAGATCTATATGTATCATAATATTTTGACAACCTTGATTTTAAAAGACTTTCTCATGATATAATTGTTTGCTGCAACTACTGTCTTTTACCTTTAAATGACATACTGTATAAATCAATCCAGTGTATCTCCAATAAGTCGGAAGTTATGCAAAGGTAACTTAATCAGTGCAATACCCTTTAGATATCTTATACCCCAAAACATCACTTTCTTACATGATAATAAGCTTGGTTTGATGTCTCAAAGTTGGATTCGAAAGACAACCCCTTTTTTTCTGGTTCATGACCAACAAGTTAATTTGGACGAGTGGGCGGTTCCTCCTCCCAACAAAATCTTCATTTCAAAACATGTCCTCAATTAAGGATGAACTACAGCATCAAGGTCAGAGCTTTGTCAAGTCACAAGTGGGCAGCATCTAATTGATGATACTGCCTCTGGGGGGAAGTCCCGACATCCTCCAACAAGCAACAGAGTAGATCAGCCAGGCATTATTAACACATCAAAAGAAGATGAACCTTTTCTAAATGCCAGCGGTCCATGCCAGATTCATCTTCCCACAGATTACTGTCATTCTGTGTAATTCCTTGGATAATTCAACCAACCATCTAATAAATTGTTGACTCTTTCAGAGATGTATCTTCTTGAAGATATCCCCAGAGGGCGACAAACCACATGCCGACTCCGCCCTTCACTTCCTTAGGCGAGTCTCTCCTCTTGGGACATCTCACATGGAAATGAGGAAATCATCAACACCATTAAACAAAATGTCAAAGCGTGAACAAAGCACGTAGATGAAGTCCTTTTATCATCTCTACTTCTTAGGCTTCCTTTGGTTTCGCTATTGTTTGGCGATTATCAAAAGATGGAACTCAAACACACAATCAATCACAGATATTCCATTCATTTTTTTCCAGATTATCTTTTTGTTAATGAGAAAATATCTTTACGTGGATATCGAAGCTACATTGGTGTTTGGAGATGACAAAAATTGTTTAGACCAGATATTTTTCTTTTATTTCAATTTTAGTGGACATAATCATTACATCGCTATTTTTCAAAATATAAATATTATTGACTATTGAATCAGATCTAGCACTATCTCTGGCAATGTTATCATCCTTAACCACCTTGTATCTGGAATCTATCTATATGAACAGTCACATAGATTAATAAAGCAAATTGACTATGTCAACCAAAATTTGCCGCTGGGGTTGACCAGGATTTGGTTGAAGATTGAAATAGAATCCTTTCCTAATGAAATCTTATTTCCTACAGTTGAGTAAAATGACCTATTCAATCACACATCCAAATCATATGGGATACAATGATCTACAAAAAAGTCTACATCTCATGTCAGAACTTCAAAACAAACAAACAAACTTGCCAGACACAGAACAAATGTTGAATATCCTTGAACTTTAAATACTTTGGGAAATGGATCTGTTTTAATATCAACTTGTATTATTCATTCCAAGCCCGGCCAACCCTCCATATCATCTTTGTCAGCAAATTGGAAAGCTGCACTGGCTCTGAACTATACAAGGCTCTTGTAGAAAAATTCGTTTAGACAAGATTTGTCAGATGAGTTGGACAGAGAAAAAAATCAAACCAGATTTGGCTATGACATATCTCTGATTAATCTCCTCAAAACCAGTCCTAATTTTTTTTTCTCTCTCTCTAGTGTACCCTCTTTTGATGACCTCACAGCCACAACTCGTGTCTCTTCGCTCAAGTTGTCTCAACAGCTCATAGGTTGTCATGGTAACTGGAGTGTTGGGCTTCTTCTTGGGTCTTTTGGCTTCTTGGGATTAATGTCAGATCTGAGCTCTTCACCTCTGATGTTAGGCGATGGCTTCCTGTCTGTAGCCGCCGTCGATAAGCTGCTGGGGACCCCGCCCGTCTCCTGCCCTCACTTGACACTATCGCTATCAGATCTCGGAGCTGGTACAACTGCCCATCAAGTCGTGGCTTCAAGGGATATATCACACAACAACACAACCCTGTAATGCCATGTCACCTGCTTCTCAAATTGCAAAACAGAGCTTTGAAAACTCCATATGGAAACAATTTTTGAAGAAAAAAGTCAGTTGCATTAAAGACAGACTAATTCATTAAATATTAAAATATCTGGCAGAGAGTATCAAGTGGGGGGGGGGGGGACTTTGGCATAAAAAAATAAACCCACAAATCCACCCCTACAAAAAGTTGATCTAACTAAAAGGAGAAAAAATCCAACAAGCATAACACCGAAAATTTCATCAAAATCTGATGTAAAATAAGAAAGAAAGTTGACATTAAAAAAAAAACAATTATATGCATCTCCTGGTCGGTATGCAAATGAGAAGACTGATTGCATCACTCACTCACTATTTCTTTTGTATTTTATAACATGAAATATTTAAAAGAAATTCTAATTTTTTTCCTCATTGTCATGTGAAACAAAATTTTATTCCTCCCTGAACATGCGGCATTGCCATTATTTCAACAGTTTAATGTTAAGTCAAGTTGGTCCTTATTGTCAAATCTGTAAAAATTGAAATATTGTATAATACAAAAAACAACAAAAAACAACAAAAAGCAAATTGTGAGAGAGGAATATCATCGACTCTCTCATTTGCATATCACTGAGTTGTGCATGTACCTGTTTTGTGAAAAACAAGCGAAACTTTAAAATGTTGTAACTTTCTTATTTTACATCCAATTTTGATAAAATTTTCAGCGTTATGCTTGTTTAATTTTCTCCTTTTATTCAAATCAACAATTTTCTGGGGTGGACTTGACCTTTAAAAAATCTTCTTTTTTTTATGTAGACTTTTGAGTAAGAAATACATTCTGATGAATTTTAAACCTGGGTTGCTCGACTCACACAACATCTGATCTAATGCACCTCCTCAAAGTTAAAGTTGACAAATCTTGAAGAACTTGCTTTATTTAATAAAGTACAATCATAAAATTGTCTGATATGTTATTCTATTAAATCTCGTTTAAGCTAAAAGCAGAGTTCATTGAACAGGTACCTGATTGGATGGATATTAGAGATTCAAATGAAAAAAACTTTCTGTTGTATTTTCAATTTCAATTCAATTTCAATTTATTTACCATCTTTAAAAACAAGTGTACATACAAATCTGAAATGAAATACAAATTCATATTGTTTAAAAATGGAGGGATGCCCTTAATAAGCAGTGCTTGTAAGCAGGGTCCCAACATACACTAAACATTTGAGGTTGACATTATATTACAAATTATACATTATAACATTATAATACAAATTATACATTAAAAATACATATGTAATAATAAACACACACACACATATGTATACACATAAATTAGAGAGAGAGAAAGCAGAAAGAGAGGGGAGACGGTGAAGATGGAAGAGGTAGAAAGGAAAGAGTCATGATAAATACCATTCACAATCAAAGAAAAGAAAAAAAGATATATAGGTATATCTCACCCACCACATAAACTCTTTAAACTATTCATGCCATCAAAAACACAGACGTGCATCATTGATTTTAACCTCAATCAAACAAGGTTTATTGATGATATTGAAGTCATCCCAAGAAATCTAATATCGCCTTTCTATTTGAATTAACGAGCGAGGGAGGTCTAATAACAAAGTAATCTGGAATACATCTAAGGGTGCGTTTATCCGCCACTTTTTTACCCTATAATCATGATTCCAATCATGATTCAAATCACGATTCTGCAGAATCACGATTGCGTTTAGTCGAAATTGAATATAATCATGATTAGAATCACAAACATGAACTACGAAAAAAGGGGCGTTTGGAAAGACGTTTCTGCAGAATCACGTACGAAAATGTTCGGATAAACGATATCGTGATTTGAATCATGATTATATGACGTCATTGTGTCGAGCTATTTCCGGTTCTTGCCAAGGCGCGCGCCCCACGTTGTCACATCACATGTACGTCGCCGACCTCCAATTAAGTGTCCAACGTTGACCTATACTTCCTGGGTCAAACTGCGCACTGTGATGCGCACTGGATCGGTCCGAATCCGAGGAGAAACAGCGTTGGAACGAAGGTCGTCTAAACCCTGATTCTGTAGTAATTGTGATTCATGTTTGTGATTTGAATCATGATTCCAATCATGATTCAAATCACGATTCTGGCTTGAGGTCGGATAAACGCAGCCTAAGCACCCTGATGGAAAACATCCCATAAGTTGTGCCATCATCGTGGGTGGGGTTTCTTACTGATTACAGTGGGAAACCACTGGGAATAGCATTGAACTTTACATTTGTAATGTAGAAAGTAGCAAAGGTCTGTGGGCGGAGCTAATGGAAGATTGTCAAAACCTATGCAACGTTTTGACAAACTGTTTTGTTTTCAATTTAAGTGTGCAACAGATTTTGATGTTATTACACTTTTATCTTAGCCCAAATGATATGTCTCTATTGCTCATTTCATATAAAAACTTAAAGAAACTATAAAGTTGAGTTAGCAAGAGTGAAAGGGGGTGACACGACATTTGCTCCTGCGACAATTACTCCGGGCTTAATTTCGTCTAAGATGTAGGGTTAGGGTCAGGTTTGCATTAGGGTTTTATGTCATTTAAACCCAGGGTTGAAGTTGGTCATCCAATTAGTGTGTGGAATTTAGAGTGGAGCAATTGTCGCCGGAGCAAATGTCATGGAACCAAAAGGGGAGAGGGGTAGATAAATACAGATAGAGAGAAAGAAGGGGAGGGGGGGGGGGATAAGTGAGAAGCAATTTTAGTATTGTCTGATTCTTTTAATATTTTTTATACAAAAAACAAAAAACAAAAATGGCAGCTGTATCTGATAAATGATCCGAGTGTCAAATATCTTTCATTCTTTGGATCATATTTCATCTCAAATCCCTAAGATGAATCTCATCTTTGAGCCATGTGATCCAGACAAGAGAGCCAGGCACTCCACCCTGCTTCCTCCCTCCATTCATCCCCACTAGCTGTAGCAGACATATTTCCTGAATCCCTAAGAGGAGGAGGAGGAGCCATGTCAAGAAATCCTTCTCAAATCTTATAAGAGCTTCAGCAGTCAGACTTTAAAGCAGTCTAATATCCTCAACAAATCTTCAAAATCATTTCTCCTTTTTTCTCATTTACATTCGGATTAATAAATCAATCTTCAAAGTTTCCATTAGATTTTTGAATGATTAAATAATTATACAAGAAGTTTTCAAAGCTCAATTAAAAAAAAGTATTTTACTCTCTTAATACACACCACAAATCCCTGCACAAAAATAGAATATGGCCCACATGTCCAGTGTAGTAAAGCATCAACGCGAGTACTATATAGAGAAATGGAATGAGTAAATATATTGACAATTGACATAAGATTTAAAAAGAACTTTGGTGGTTCATATTTGTAACATATTAAAAAAAAAAAACTGCTGAAGAAAGAGAGTTCTAGCTCTGCATGTTTTTCCCCCATAATTGTTTTAAAGGCTCTCTTCATTTTATCATTGTTGATGTATCATCTTTCATTTGGCTTTATTAAGCTGTCTCCTAAGATGGATAGATAATGTTTGCTTTTAAGCAGTGGCACATCATATAAAAGAAGATAATATAATGCTTTGTTATACATACTACCATCACACGTGAAGATGGGAGTGGAATGTATACAACAAAGAGCCCAAAATTAGCTGTATTCCATTTTCAAACCCTTCACCTTGTTTCTCTTTCTCAACTTAAATGGTTTCAAAGAAAAGAAAAGAAATCAATCCATCACTGATATCTTCTGAACTCTAATCATCGATGGGAATTATCACATTACAGATTTGCCGAGCAGCTGATGTATCTTGGGTTAATTAAGTAGACTGCTAACCATGTCTGTACGGAGCCTGCCAGACAGTCTCTTAACCATCTTCACATGGCTACAGAGCTTAGGAGCAATCTCCTATTCCTCTCACAAAGCATGTAAGGTCAATAACTGAACCTTCTTTATCATTTAATTCATTCAAATACTTGAAAAATAAGACTGCAGAGACTATGAAGCATTGCTATGGCTTGTACATTATAGCCTGCTCTTTATCTTTGCATCCAGATTTATATTAATATCACAAACCTTTCTATCAGGAAATGAAATACACTGTAGTCTAATTTGGTAGATAATCAGTTAGTTTTGGAACACTGAACTTGTAGGGGAAGTTCACCCTGAATATAAGTATCTTTTAATAAAAACTAACAAATAAGAGAAATAGCATCAAGGTTCAAATAAGGTCCATCAAAGAATAGCGGAGTTGTACATTTTGAAAGTTTTTTATTTTGTGACATCAAGTCACAAGCAAGCAAATTCCAATACGTAATGTTACAAAATTCGATACATTTGCCGGTTTTTTATTGGTACATGATGAACATTCTATTTTAGAAAAACCTTCAATACGTTTCTTGAATTTTTCTGATTTTATCAAAAGCAGAGATATCCCGATGAGACACGGTCGCGGAATTCCCCTGAAAAAAAAACTACCTAAAATTTTATGCAACTGGAAATAAAAATTAACTGAAGTATTAATCCAAAACATGACTTTTATTTCCTCCAATACACTATTGGTAGTCCACTTTAAAAGTAATGACTGTTAATTTTCTTGGCAAGCATCCAAAGAAATCAACCAAAATATAACCAACTATTCGCACTCGCGATATAGACAGGGTCTTCTAACCAGCAAATTTTATGTCATGGAAGTTAAATGGAATACATAACAGAAGCATGTTCATTAAGATGTAGCACATCTTTCATGCCTGGTATCATCTCACAAGCCACCAAACAGCTGATCAGCAAGTGACATAATCCATTCAGACTGACAAAGTCATGTTGCAGAGCATGAAGCAAACTTGATTATTTTGTATGAAGTGATTTCTTGGATGGTCTGAAAGGGGAGGGGGTGGAGTCGGTGGACATGACGTTGAAAACAAATTGCAATGATAAATGTAGCTTTATAGCTGATTATGGATATGGGCATAATAATGATAAAAAATGAAGAGAGGGAAGGGGTAGAAACACAGGCATTCTAAGCACAGTGAAATATAGCACACGAGAATGAAACATTATATTCAAATTTACGCATCATTTTAGTATAAAAAGCATTGACAAATCATGTCTAATTGTAAGGGTAGATGGGGTGGGGGTAATAACATGGTCTGATGCAGTTGACAAATAATATATCATTAAACCAGCTCTCCTCAATACATTGTTTCATTAAACTTCTTCAAAGGGTAGTGTTTCTTCAAATGGGAAGTTCACCCTGACAAATAGTATGTTGAAAAATAGCAGAAAAATAATACAGATATTGCCAAAGGTTTGAGAAAAATCTAGCGAAGAATAAAAAATTATTTGAATTGTGACGTCATATGCGAGCAGCTTTCCTACATGATAATGTATGGTAAAAAAATAAATGAAAGGTCATTTTTTCAGAAAATTGAAAATGGTTTTTACTGTACCTCTAAGTTATCATGAACCATTAAATTATGAAAATTTATGCATTTTATATTACATAACATATGAGACAGCTGCTCCTTTATGACATCACACACGAAAACTTAAAATTCTAATAACTTTATTTTATCTTTTATGGATTTTCCTCAAACCTTTCCCCATACTTTTTATCATTTTTTCTGCTATTTTTAAAACAAAATTTTCTTCAGGGTGAACTTCCCCTTTAACTTTCGTGAGAGTAGTTGGACTTTAATTCAAGATATTTCTTTGTGACTTTTCTCACTGAAATTCACAAGTCTGAAATGAGAATGAATGCAGTTGATTTGAATGTCAATTGCTTCCGCCTAGACAGCCCCTGCATAGAAGGATCGAAAGAGGAGCCACGTAATGAAACAATTTCTTCAATTAAGTATTACAAAAGGCTCATGGCAGTCGGTGCTTTGAAGATCATGTTAAGCTCTGTGTCTCTACCAGTACCAGACACAAGAACATGGCAAGGGGCTTGTGATGATAGAACAAGGAGAACTTGGCTCTTGAAGGGGAATTAGACGCAGAGATAATGCATTGAGCTTGAATGATGAAATGCTGATTCTGTTTTAATTCAGTAGATCATCCAATAGCTTGACATGTTATCACTTTAAAAGAGAAAGTAGGGTTACAAAGATGAGAACCATGCAAAAGAGAGAGAGAGAGAGAATTAAAACAAGTGGAACGCCTCTGGCAGTCTCGACTGCATTACGCAATCTAATATAGCAGCAGTGCTAACTTTGAAAACTACTATAAAATAATCATTCACAAAAACATCATTCATATAATGACATAATACCACGTTCATTGACCATAAATGACATTTGAACGGAGACTTAACCCTAAATAGACTGGGCTATTTCGATGCCTAAGAAGACTGGGGGGGGGGGGCTGATTCAGCCCCCCCCCCTATGATCTCGGCCGTCGATCGCGCGATCGCGACGAAAATTGGCACACGTGTTACCCATGGCATTATCTACAAAACTATACCATCAAATTCTGCAAAAAATCTCATGTCTCATTAATTATGCTAATTTATGCGTAAAATCATAAGTTTGCTCTATTTAATAAAATAATGCCCCTGAAATGCTAATTTTTGTTTCACATACTCTAGATAGGCATCTGATCAAATTTATTAAAAAAAAATTTCAACATCACATTTATTTTCTTATGTATTCTATTGTTTTCTAAATTTCTTATGTATTTCTTTGTTTTTCGACTTTTTTTTTTTAATTGTTTTTTCAATGGAAATTGTCGGGGACTTTATTTCGACCATAAAATAGATAAAATTAATTGAATTTAAGCAGTAAAAGGAAAAATAATGATACATTTATGAATTTTGGTTAAAAACACTATTTGCATTGGATTTGTACACAAATTCATGTTTTTGAGTAATTTTGGGTCTGCATGCACTTACGAAATGTTGCGTGATTTCGGAACCGCGTACCCGGGGGTCACAATTTTGGTCTCAAAAGTTGCGAGAGACTTGAAGGTAAAAAGTCAGCGAGCGACGCGGTCAAAAAATTTCGCGTGGCGGATTTATCGCGAAAAATGTCGAGGGGGGGGGCTGAATCAGCCCCCCCCCAGTCTTTTTAGGGTTAAGACTGTCAACTTCACCCATGTCCACATTTCATTCACTCTATCCATAAACTTTCAAAGTTATGATGGCACTTCAACAATTACCCCAACATGGCCTAAGTTTATTGACCTTAACTGACCTTTGACTTGGTTTTGTGACCTGAAACTCACAGGGGATGTTCAGTGATGCTTGATTACTCTTATATCCCAAGTTTTATGAACTAGATCCATAAACTTTCACAGTTAGGATGGTAATTCAACAAATACCCCCAACACGGCCAAAGTTCAATGACCTTTAATGACCTTTGACCATGGTCATGTGACCTGAAACTCGTACAGGATGTTCAGTGATACTTGATTACTCTTATGTCCAAGTTTTATGAACTAGATCCATAAACTTTCAGAGCTAGGATGGTAATTTAACATATACCCCCAACACGGCCAAAGTTCATTGACCTTAAATGACCATTGACCATGGTCATGTGACCTGAAACTCGCACAGGATATTCAGTGGTACTTGATTAACCTAATGTCCAAGTTTCATGAACTAAATCCATAAATTTTCAAAGTTATGATGGTAATTCAACAAATACCCCCAACTTGGCCAAAGTTCATTGACCCTAAATGACCTTTGACCTTGGTCATGTGACCTGAAACTCAGGCAGGATGTTCACTAATACTTGATTAACCTTATGTCCAAGTTTCATGGACTAGATCCATAAATTTTCAAAGTTATGATAGTAATTCAACAAATACCCCCAACTTGACCAAAGTTCATTGACCCTAAATGACCTTTGACCTTGGTCACGTGACCTGAAACTCGAGCAGGATGTTCACTAATACTTGATTAATCTTATGCCCAAGTTTCATGAACTAGGTCCATATACTTTTTAAGTTATGATGTCATTTCAAAAACTTAACCTTCGGTTAAGATTTTGAAAATAATTTTCCCAACATGGTCTAAGTTCATTGACCCTAAATGACCTTTGACCTTGGTCATGTGACCTGAAACTCAGGCAGGATGTTCAGTAATACTTGATTAACCTTATGTCCAAGTTTCATGAACTAGGTCCATATACTTTCTAAGTTATGATGTCATTTCAAAAACTTAACCTTAGGTTAAGATTTGATGTTGACACCGCCGCCGCCGCCGTCGGAAAAGCGGCGCCTATAGTCTCGCTCTGTAATCACTTGAGATACTAGAGACCTTTTCTACCTAATCACTAAACATGGCACCTGTCATCAGAGTGAGATGGCCCCACCATAAAAAATCAGGACAATGGTGATCAATTGATCCCATAATATTATAAGAACGTCATAAACTGACAAAAAATGAGGACATTTGATTCTCGATTTCTTGGATATGAATTTCTGAATAATGACTTGTCTTTGCTCTTCAGATAAGGCCAAGGGTATGTTTCCCGCTCTCACCCAGCTTTTTAATAAGCTTCCCTGGCTGCTCGTTGCAAGTATTGGTTTTCTTTTAAAAATAATTAGCTTGCAAGATAGATAACTCTTGAGTTCAAAGCGACTCCGGTTTAAGATACCCGAGACCCATGTGAATCAGGACGGACGATTGCTAACGCCTGGTTGTCTAGGCAACCAGTGACATATCCATGTCCACAGCACAGTGACATTACACCTGAGCGCTTCTTCACCTGTCGGCTATGTAAGACGAGTGAGGTACAATTCATCCGTGTCTGACGGCAGCGGAGTGATTGATGGCCGTTTAAAGCTAGCCAAGGGTTCCCACTCACAGCGACTCAAATCCCGTTGTGGTGTATCAGTCGCGTCGTAAGATATCACAAGCTGTAACACAGGAGATGCGTTTAGACTTTCTCCACTGTCTTCTCTAACTATCAGCTGGATTGAAATGTAAATCAAAAGAAGAGCAATGCAAAAGGGGGTTTTGTTTATTAGTCTATTATTTTTTTTTTGGCAGATGAAAAACTTTGAGTCCACAAAGAAAATGATTGAACAGCAACAGATTTGCTCAGAATGAGGTTATTATGCCATGTGGTAACATCTATACATTACATACACTACATCTTTAATTGTTTTAATGAATAAATATATTGAATCACTGCATATACTGAATATTTCATATCCTCACCTAATGAAGGTGATGGATATGATAACCGAAGGTGTGTTCTTGTGATGCATCTGATAGTTGTTCACTATTGAATACATCATCTGTTATTCTCATTGCTTGTAATCCATCATTCCATAATTATATTCTCATGATGAATATACTGTAGAGTAGGCAAAGCAGAGGCAAAGAGAAAGAGAGTGGGAGAGACAAGGGGAAGGGGGGGGGGGGGAGAAACTAGAGAGATGATGAAGAGAGGAAAGGAGAAAGGATTGAACTTGGCAAAGAAATAAAAGTCACATGTTTATCATACAAAATAAAGAGAGATAAAGACAAAGTGAGAAGTAGCAACGCAAGAGAATAAGAGAATGGGAAGGGACATGGGGGAGATGTAGACAGAAAAAAGGTAATTGTACTTGGATGCACTGAAACAAATAGGTATAAAGGAGTTAGATTGAAACCTAATAATCACCTATGCATTTAAGATAGATGAGAGAGGTTATCTCGTTGAAAACGTTATAAAAACAAAAGCAACAATAGGAAAAGCAAAATCTTACACAAAATGCACAAAACACTTAAAAATCATAACACTTCAGGTGTAAAGATACACCATACAGCATACCTGGTCAATTCCCAGAGAAATTTCTTTCGAACCAAACCAAGAATACTATGGGTCGATAACATGGCTCAAAATAATATTGGAAGCATCAATTATTGGGTGATACAGCGAGCCATGCAAACATGGGATGATCATGTTATCTAGGAGACCTCTGGCAAGAAGAGATAATGCAAGGTCGGAGACAGTGAGATGGATAGATGATGCATTTAGCACCGATGCCATCCTGGATGGAGACAGAAGACAGGGAGGTGAGAAATAGGTGCCCCAGGTATGAGATGGGTGGGATGATGATGGATGTGATGGTTGCTAGGGAGAGGTGCAACAACATCACCAACCATATCTCCTCCAAGGGAAGGAGTAACACTAGATGGAGGAGAGATTTTTATGGTAGGTTATTCCAAATCAAGTTAACAAGCATACTTCTGAGGAGTTAAATGACTGTATCAATTTAGCTTGGAACCACCCACACCTTGAGTTAAACTTACAAGTTCTATGACATCAGCCAACACTCAACTCATTCCTGGTCAACGTTAGTAGAAAGAGGAAATTTGACACAGTGGAGTTGCTTCCTAAAATTGACACCATTTTTGCATCAAATTTGACTCTGCAGAAATAAGAGTGCAACAAATATTCATTAAAAAACTGCTGCACTCAACCCAGGTTGAGGAAAATGGTACTTAGTAGGGTTTAATCCTTGAATGCTTTTTTAGTTAAGCAACTCAGCTGCATCCAGGGTAATGATATACGCTCTGGAGGTAGCTCCATGCATGCACTGCACAATATCGTAAAAACCCCCATAGTATCCATGGCCTGAATGGGCCTAGAGTTTCCATGCAATATAAATATGGAAAATATAAGTAATAGTAGAAGTATAATTGTAAAGATTGGGCATTGTAAAAATCAAGGAGATGGGAGTGACATGGACCTAACAGTATTTGAAGGTGAGAACAGATACAGAACTTTAGAGAGTGAAAAACAAGATTGCTGAGAAGGGAAACTGAGAAGGTAGCACCTTCTGCATGAGGCTCTGTGGTAACTTGAGAGATGTATGCAGCTCAGTTGTCACCAGGTCAATGCTCTCCTGTGATATCATCATGATGATAATGATGACTGATGCTGTCATATGATGAGGGTGTTGATGGTGAGACTGATGGAGGTCACTAATCACCTGGCACTGATATCATTGACATCAAACCAGGGAAGTGTTATAACACTTCCCTGATCAAACTGAGATGCAGACATCTTCCAGGACAGTGTATTCAGGAAGAATGATATCATTTACCATATGGTAATAAAAGGCAAGAAGGGAGTTGGTGAAGATAATATTGTGAATGATTATGATGCTATTATTGATGTCTGAAAAGAGAACACAATCTACCTGGTAATGTTGTATTAGGTTGTAAAGTGCATGCATAATACATAATCCCCACAAACAGAATATTAGTGCAGCAAACTTCTATTTGATAAAAAAGAGTCAGTCTCAACTTCATACACTTTTGTTTTTTATTTTTTACTTTTCAAAAGTAAAATAAAGGAGAAAGAATTCAAAGAGACTGACATCCGTACTCTGTTACCATAGATTGCAAACGTCAATATGTCTTTAAATCGGTCTGTGCATGATCAAGTTACAGCAAAGGCAAAAGCGGTGTCTGAATTATTGTTGCCGCAAACATCATGAAATCTCCAAATAGCACACCTTGCAAACAGACACCTAGAAAAAGAGAACATTCCTTGTAAACAGTGTCGGATAACCCCACAGAGCGAAAATAGTCCATATTTGAACGGCATATGGCAGAGATGATACAGCGAGCCTCTCTCCCACTGAGTAATCCATGAAACATGAGAAACATTTCATCCCACAACGCTGTCAACACAAGCCGAAAAAGAGGAAGAAAAATGTGCACAAATAGACCAAACTTAATACCCGGTCCCTCCATTTTCGGGGCAAGGTTAACAAGTCTTAAGTATGTTTGCCATCTTTTGTGGGTGTTGACAGGAGGGTGGAGGGGGGCAGGTTGAGCAGAAGGAAGAACATAGAAGTAACTCTATGCCTATGACTGCCTTGAACTTTCGTTGGAGGTGCAATAACCGCTAGAGCCCCGTGAAATGTGAGACCAATCTGGGTGTCGGATCTATACCCCATGCCTAACTCAAGAATGGGAACAGAGTGATAAGGGTACATTAGATGGAAAGGCAGGCTGATATATGTCAGGAAACCTGTGACAAATAGGCAGGCGAAGAAAAGTTTAGATTTTAATAGGAGAGGTGGTTTCAGGATGTTGATTCCTTTTCAGCCCAAATTTGGGGGCCCATTTCAAGAGAACTTTCAATATTATAATAACTTTGCCATTGTGTTACATGTCAAAGTCAAGATTAACATGGTATTTACAATGACAACAAAACTATTTTAGGCATAATAGTAAGGCTTAATAAAAACATGGACCCAGAATATAAATATTTGGTTTCCAAAAAAATAATGACAAAAATAATACCAAATTTTTATATAGCACAGATTACAGTTAAGTCTCTTAGCATAGGATTTGAAGGGACTTGTTCAACACTGCCACCCCTGTCCAGCCTTTGCTATGGAAACAGCAAAGTTGTGATCATCAAGATATTCACAAGGAAAGTGGACATATCATAAGAGGATCAGGGTTCAATGAACGTTTGGTTATTCTATATGACTTTGAGAAATATGATTTGTTAATCATTTCAAGTATTATCAGTGTACCAGTGGAAAGAAATCACTATGCATGAAAATAATATCAAATGACTTTTGAATTTGAACCTAGGACCAATTACACATCACACAATCCTTGTTGACTGATGATCATACAGCCACAAGATCACTTCTATAAGAGCTATCATGTCTTCTCAATGTTACAAGCTACCACACCAGCTGTCAATATTCAGTTGAAGGCTTATCGCATGTATGAAGAATATAAATGAATTGTATGTCTAACTTCCTATTCCATGTTCAAATGCAAGTATATCTGAAATTATTATTTTGTAGAAAACATGAACATAATAATAAATGAACTAAACCCCTCAAAAAAAGTAACGCAACTCGAGTTTGAGGGGTTATAAAAATCTTATTGGCCCATCACCATATGTGAAAATGGTATCATATGCAAGCGGAATTATTCCTCTTTGCAATGATGTCATTTGTTATGTTGATTTTACCATGAGATGCGCAGTCATGATAAATGAGCAGTAATGTCAAGAACAAAATGTTGCAAAATTCACTGTTTTCAGTAGTGAATTCATGATTGTACTGAACAGACTTGGATTGGTGTTTAACTCATTATTTCAAACATTTAAAGACAATGAAGACACAGAAACAAATTGTTTATGTTTTATCACTTTCTTAAATTTTATTGAGAACTTCATACAACACGAGTCAGTAGCGGGTAGATGACCCAAACACATTAACTACTGCATTACATCTCCTCCTCATACCGTTCACCAATCTCGTCACACGAGCCTGTGGGATGGCGTTCCACTCTTCAACCAGAATCAGGCGAAGCTCTGCTAACGTTGTATGATCAGTCACTCTCTGCCTGACAGACCTGCCAAGCTGATCCCACAAGTGTTCAATTGGGTTGAGGTCTGAACTGTTCGCTGGCCACTCCATCCTCTCAACGCCCTCATTCTGCAAGTACTCGTTGTCATCTTGAAAGATAGCATTTGGGCCAAGATTACCGTGCAAATATGGAAGTACCACTGGTTGAAGCACTTCGTCTCTGTAGCGCTGAGCTGTCATGTTGCCATCAACAAGGATGAGTGGTGTCTTCCCCATCGTGGACATGCCTCCCCAAACCATTACACTGCCTCCTTCAAATGCTGTCACTCTGTCGACGCAACAATCAGCAAATCGCTCACCAGGACGTCGCCTGACCTTGATCCTGCCGTCAAGCTTCCTAAGACAGAATAGTGACTCATCAGAAAAAAAGGACAGATCTCCACATCGCCTGGTTCCATCGTAAATGGTCACGGTACCAGCGCATACGGGTACGATGGTGAAGGACAGTCATGGCAGGTCTTCTTGCAGCTTTACGGGCGCTCAAGTTGGTTGCATGGAGCCGGTTTCTGATCGTCTGATCAGACAGTCTTCTCCCGTATCTCCGTGCAAACCTTTCTTGGAGATTTCTTGCCGATAGCCTTCGATTCCTTTATGCAGAGAGGGTGATATAGAGATCTTCCTCTGGTGTTGTCTGCTTTGGACGCCCACTTCTTGGCCTGTCTTTAACTTCCCCAGAATCAAGGAATTTGGCACTCAATCTTGAGATGGTGCTTTTGCTCACACCAAACCGGATGGCAACATCGTTTTGGGATACCCCTGCTTGGAGTTGGCCAATTGCTTGGGCCCTAAGGAGATTTGATAAGCGGGGCATATGGAAACCTTTTTCAAGCAACCACAAAAAAAAACACCACAGGTTTACCTCACACAAACCAATAGTAAAACCTCAGTCACATTTGCTCTATGGCGGCCGTACGGCGAGTCGAAAACAGCCGTTTTAACATTTGTTGTACCAGCTACATAATAAGTGATTTGAATAAAAATGAATAAAACGGCTGTTTTCGACTCGCCGTACGGCCGCCGTAGAGCAAATGTGACCGAGGTATTAGGCTTAACACACATGATTCATGTCTTTTGACTTCATCAATTACGACCTGGACAGCATTCAAACACATTTAAAGTAAGAACACAATCACATAAACATTTCTGAAAAAACAACAATATTCATCGGGGCAAAATGCAAACCCATGTGCAGATTCAAAAGAAATGCAGACTTTGGTTAAGAAACAATGCATTTTGCAACATTTCACTTCTGACTTTGCCTTATTGTCAGGTGTACTGAACATTCCTCGATTGCATAATCAGGACAATCATTTTAATCATTGTAAAGAGGAATAATGGAACTTTTCAATGACACCACTCTCACCTTTTATAGATCAATGATAAAAAAGTTATCCTCCCTCAAACTTGAGTTGCGTTACTTTTTTTGAGGGGTTTATAATAACACTGTACACCTGCTAATTAGTTTATAGCTGCTATCAGGTGTTATTATCAGACACTAGATATCTAGAATAAATGCAAAGAAAATACTTCTCTGCATCTATATTGCATAACACTTATCACACAGAAACTGTGTCAAGGACTTGATGGCTTTCCCTGAGCTCATTCTCTTTTCATCGCTGTTCTAATAAATTCGAATGTGGTGTATTTGTAACCAGAGAAGCTAACGGATGATGCTCACTCCGGTTTGAAAGTTTTATGAAGAAGCACCTGTGTCTCGGGTGACATCCTAACCTTACTTTGCAGAGGGGGCCATGGCATGGCATCGACCTACCCTCCAACAAGCTCCTAGGTCACCTTTGTTGGAACAAACTCTCATGGGAAGATAATCAGGTTAAATTGACACCTTCCCAACCATCTTTAAGGAGATAGTAAAATTGTAAAGAGGGTAACATGATGAGTCAATTGTTTGGGGAGTTAGAGACAGTCTGATGTGACATGCCATGTCATTCCATGTCATATGATATCACCTAAAAGTGTTCATTTACAGACACATTAATATTCAAAGGATTTGAATACAATCAGGGCCCACCTAGCACAAAACCCAGCGATTGATCTTAAAGTTCATTTTTATGATTGAATGGAAACAATAGTTGCAATAAAAATGGGAATCAGTCAAACGATCAATCTTATTATAAAAGCTTTGTGTTGTGGGCCTAGGGGTCATTTTGCAATTCAAATAGTCAAGTAATTCTGATAAGCAACAAAAATCAATGCTGATCCATTTCAGACTTTGACAACCGTCTATGCCTATACCTACTGCCAATAAATATATTTGTGTGATAATTAATGAAATCAGTTAAAATTTATGGTGTCAAATTTAGTGGGTACAACAGAATATCAGACTGAGGGTCACAAGATTTACAATTCAAGTCCTGTCATAGCACCAAAACACTCTAGCAAGCCATCAATCCATTACTGGTATTCACCCTGACACATTAGATCAGTTTATAGAGTGGTGGTCTTGTAGTCTAATGACCTGTGTTCAAAATCAGTCAATGCACAAGTGCCATTTGGTAAGCTCAATGAGAAACTAAACTGATCCACTCTCTGGTTGCTTACTATGAAACATTTATTTTCCATCTTTCTTCAAATTATCTTTATTATTATCTTCATTCTTAGTTTCTTAGCAGTTAGTTGAAATTGCCACCAATGAAATATATGAAAATGAAGCTAGCTATCTTGAATGTCAGTAATATAGTGGAAGCCTAAACAGAACCATGGCCATTTCATGACGCTGTTTGTAGGTTATGCATGATTCTATGCAGGACTGGTGACTTGTTTTATGCTCAATGTTATGTATTCAACTTGACACCAAAAAACATGTTCAGTCGTGTGAAATTTACAAACTTATATAAATAGCAAAGTTAGTAAGATTTTATGAAGTGCTTTCATACCAACCTGATCACAGATAATACTTTGTATCTTTATACTGGGGATTCAACCCACATCTAGTGTGCAAATGAGAAAGTAAACAACTCACAACATTATAAAAATGTTTATAGTTAAACTTTTCAAATTATCAGAACTTTTCACCAAAACTTCTCCAAGATTGATGGGATTTTTGCAGATTGAAAGCAAATTATCAAAATCTTAGACATAAGGCAATGTGCATTATTTGCACATGTATGTGAGAGTCTCGTTGCTGGCTCATAACTGAAATAACTTTACCTGATTCTGACTTGAGTAACTGCACACAACACAAAATTATCAAGTATTTCATGGCTATTTTTGTGATTAGGTGAGTGTAAAAGTACCTATGTCATTAATAGCAAAGTTGTAGGCAAATGTAGGAAATGTATTTTTTTTATTTTTATGTTTGTAAATTTTCATATCAGGTTGGAACATTACTAACTGCACACTGCAGAGAAGTAGGACCATAGCGACAGTCCAGCAATTGCACCAAATGAATTTGCCCAACATACCAGCGATTGTATGTTCTAATGAACGCTCTGGTGAGTGATAGGCATCTACTCAGTTATCACTACTTAATCTAGAATGATGAGCTACTGTTGATTAAAGAGGGCTGGTAATAATTAGAAGACCTGGGCTGGCCAACGAATAAAAATATCATTCACAGTCCCATAAAGACAGTACTTGTTTTAAACCCATTTTCTTACCATACAATACTGAAATACTTAAAGCAGTAAAAGTGTGTGTTTTACCAGCAATTTTATTTAACAAAAATAAGAGATAGAGACGGTGGAATAATGGTGGAGAAAGAATAAAAATACAGATGGATAAACGGATCAATAGACAGATACATTGATTGATAGACAAAGAAAGATAGATGGATGACAAGATACATATATACATAAATCTGAATATAATAGATCAAATTATATCATTTTTTTCTTTCACTGGGATCTCATTATTTCCTTTGTCATCTTTTGAATACAATTTCCACTTGTTGCTGATGCTCAGATTTTAAAATAAGTTATGTTAGTCCTAATATTCAACCATTTTCCCCAAGCAAAATACAAAAAAATGTATAAGAATAAGGATAATCTGTATATTCAGAATCGAAGTTAACTTCAATGTATTTACACAGTAGTTCAAAATGCCCACCCTTTCATCTTCTTATATTTCCATGTTTTTAAAATGAAGTGAAAATTTAACCAAACTATATTACTGGTACTGCCCGGGCTCTCTAATAAAAGAATGAAGGGGGGTGTGAAACACTGAATTTGATATACATCAGGAAATAAGCAGCTTTGTGGATAAGCCATGAATCATACAACATTCCCTAATTTTTCAAAGAAAAGTTGAGTCATATCTATCCTTCTAACACCTTTTGAGGTGTGATTTTTATCTTGTACAGGGTGTTGAGAGAGATGTGTCCGATCAATTAAGGAGTATGATTTAGAATGAGAGGAGAAATATACGGGAAGGGGAGGGGGAGAGGGAGGTTGAAGAGGGATGAGGTAGATAAAATATCCCCAAAAGGATATTTAAAAATGTTATGGAAAGCAGTATAGGGAACGGGGGTGGGGGAGGGATTGGATGGGAGCAAGGAACAGTCATAAACTGGTATTGAGTATTTCCTTAGAATGGAAAGGGGATCAACTGAATTGTGCATAAGGCGTATAAGTGAGATGTGCATTTCTTTACAAATCACATTCTGATCATAATGAATAAATTGTCGATTAAACTCAGGAAGTCATCCTTGGAGGCTGTATATCTTCAAAATTTATCATGATGTAGTAAAAAAACAGTTTCTGTCTTGAAACTTTTCCAAGAGGAAATTAGAGTATAGCTTAAGAGCAAAGTAAATGCCTTTAACCTTCTTTGCAAAAAACAAACTTGAATCTCTTTGGCTGGTACACCTATGGTGGGTGGAGGAATAATTAAAAGTGGATTAATCCTTTTTAAAATTACTTGATGTAAAATATTTGGTGTAGATTGTGTTAGCTTTGAGAAAAAAACACATTACCTTGGCAGAAGAATCTCAAGAGGATAGTCTGTATCAGCAGGGATTGCGGACGTACATAAAAGTAATCTACTGAAGATGTTGACATAGACCACAGTATGCCTTTATTCTTAGGTGACATAGTGCAGTAAAATACTTAAGGTATTAAAAAACGATTGCCCCATTCATCATCACAGTAATGCTCAAGTATAGAATATAGATATAGATATTACCAAACATTTCCAAGAGAATACAAAAGGTCTGAAATCATAAAACTTTTTAACAGTTTTTTAAATCTGAATATAAAAATAAAAGAGTCTGAATGAGCTTTAAGTCTGAATTATCATCCCATTTATATCACTGGCAGGTCAAAACTCCAATATATTACAAATACATAGGCCCATATTCTGAAGTCAGGTTGAACTTAGACTATGGTTTAACTCTGTGCTAAAATTATGGGAAGCCAAAAGTGTCAAAATTTTTAGTAAGTTGTATGTTTCATATATTTACTGTGTTCTTTCCTGATTCTTCAATGGTGAAGATCAACAATCATCTATTTATACTCCCTAGACAATTATGAATAATTTGAGAGCCAAATGAGCTGTAATATGATATCTCTACTGTTAGTGATTTATGTAACAATTGGCTATCCATACTTAAACCACAACTTTAAACCTAAGTTTAAGTTAAACCTAACTTCAGAATACGGGCCATAGACTTTTTGGAAAGGAGAGCTCCAAAAGCATAGCTTTGCAGTTTTGCACTTTCATCTCATTAGGGTAACAATTGATAACTTTAAAAAAATGTGTTGAAACTTTCTTAAAAGCCCACTCAACATTTTGCCCATAAGGATTAAGTTAACCCAACACTTCCCTCTTAGAAACACAAGTTGTCATCTTTCATATTAAAAAGAAACAAAAGAATAGACAGAATGTAAGTAGTAAGAATTTTAAAGAGAAAGAAGTGTCATGACCTGCATGAAAATGAATGGCAATATACCAAGAGATTGCAGAACAGGCAAGGCTTGTAAAAGGTGAAGCTTATACACTGTTTAAAAAAACGTGATTTTACAGAAAAAAAGAGATTTTGAAGAAAGCAATAACAGAATCATTCTGTAAATTCATAAAACAGGAATTTTTCTGCAATTTAACAGAACAGGTCTGCTTAAAAAGGGGAAAAGGGTGTTTTATTTAAGGAGATTTGTAAGATTACATACACCAAATACCAATTTTCTGTAAGATTACGCAATCTGGTAAGATTACAGGTGTTCTTGAGACTCTGCTGCAGGAACTTCTTTTATTTTAAGGATAAATTTTCTAACAGTGTAAGGCAGGTTATTCCTGTGAAAGGTAGTGTACCACGCGCAACTTATCATTGGTTGAATATACCCTATCAACAAAATTCCACATGTTTTCTTGTGAATTAGACCTTATTAACAAGTGTATCTCCTATAGAAATACAGCGTATCTAGGAGAAAAACATTTTTTCTTTTGATTTGGGTTTAACACCCTTAGCACGTTATTTGCGTAATTTGCCTCAGCAAGGAAAATATATCCATTTTAGCTTTTCTGAAAACACACGTGTATAGAAATAAAGCCCCTCCCCCCAGGAGCAGTACAGAGTTCTGAACACATGAGTGATGACCCAATCAGGTGAGCTATTACAAACACCTTGGTGATCTGGTCTTGTAGGTTTAGTTTCACCATTGTCACCCTACCTTTAATTTTGTCTGTCACATCAAGCTTTATGGAAGGCTCATTAATCAAACCAATCTAAATTTATACATGAAGTACCCTGGAAGAAAAAGGTCAAACATATAAATCTTGATATTCATCTTTTCTACTTAATTTACTGATCAGCTTTTGTTCGTAAAATATGATTTATCATGTGAAACCTAAATCTTACTTAATTTCCTTTGCCATTCACCACAGCTTCTAGAATTTAACTTTCATAAATGATTATCACCATGCTATTAATTATAATCTCTGCATGGTAATCATGATGGTTTCTTATGAAGAAGTATCGCATAGCCCCAGACGGTCATTTGGAAGTGGTTACCCTTTCGCAATCCTCCTTGAATGCTACAGGGTTAACTTCTTGCAGCCAGATGGTGTGACCACATGACTTCCCCCTCAAAACCAAGGAATTACCCAGACCATTAAACCCTGCACAACAATGACACAGGAAGATCCATATATAGCCCTCTACTGCCCTCGATAAATACACAATGCCCTATAAGTGTCTCCTTGCATTATCGATAGCAGCTGATATTTAAGAACATCATTAACTTTGTTGTTGGCCAAGTTCAAAGGATTGCTAAGAGTTAAGCAAAAAGAATTGATGAAATGAAGGCAGGAGTTTAATTCACAAAGCTGAAATGACAACCTTGGTACAAATTTAATAGTTCAACGTTCACTGAATCATGCTTCTGTAAAATCACACATTCCGATTTCAGTCTTTAACTTCTAATTTCCAAATTTGACCCAGCGACTCAAGGTGTCTGCATGCTGAGGAAATGGGGAATTAAGTCTGTCCACTCTTTCCTTTCAAAGCACCACTGGGAGACAGTATTACGAGGCGGGTGGAGCGATAGTACGCTAGAGGGTTGGCCTTAGGATGATGTTTGCAGAGACTCCTGTAACCAAAAGTATGTTTAGAGAAGGGATACCCATCCAGGGAAGCTGAGAGGATGTGGCTAGTTAAGGGTTGCTGTCATTAGACCATCTCCTTCTTGCCCACTCCCCCAAGGGATGGGGGAGATAAAGGTTAAGGACCTGCTGTCATCTGCACTATGACATTACTCATTAACAAATGATTATAGAGTGAACTCTTTCTTTACCTGAAGGAAATAAGCAACAAGCAGTGATTTTTTTTGGTGAATAAAATCATTTCAAAAACAGTTCTCTTGGTATAAATAATTACAAGGTTTTGAATATTCATATAAGTAGTCATTAAAATTCAAACTCTCAACAACAAGAATAACTACTTCAGCAGAATCTCTTGAAACATTGCACATACATCCCAAACAAGATTTGTAGATCATACACAATTTCAGTGACATACCAAACTAAAAATCAATCTTTAGCTAGCCATCTTGTAGGCCTAGATGTGTTAGCCCACTACAATTATTATGTAGCTTGTTCATTACGGCATATCAGGGTGGAGGGTGGGCAAGTACCCTTGACACCACATTCTGGCAACACCAGACGTTAATAGGCAGAAGAATTTGACTGATGAACAACAGAGAAGTGACTGGGTTCATATGTTGCTCTGGAACTGCTCTCCTAGGTACACCACTGCTTGTTTGTAGTTCATTGTCCACACAGTACAAGTACCTCATCAAATTAACTCTGTAAAGACACATCATTCATCAAGCTCATTAGAAAGAAGTGTTGTGATCTATGTGAAGGTGATGTGAAGGTATTTACAATCATGAATGTGATGAGAGCTATCATTCCACAAGGTACACAACATGAGTAAATGACCCCTGGTAACCATCCCACTTGCATTCCATTTGATTGAAAACAATTGCTCTAAAAGGAAATAAGCAAAGGTGGTCTTAGAAGCTACAAATCACTTTCCAAAACACAGGTAAAAAGGGGTAAAAATTGTGCATGCTGAAATTCTGACGCTCCACAAAACTAATCAGTATGTTCATGAATCTCTAGTTGGTACATTGTGGAAATAACTTTCCACATAGTGATAGCTGTATTAAAATAAGTGAAGACCTTATTTTTTACAGATTTGATCGGAAAGTCTTTAACAACCTGAACTCTGAATGGCCCCAATCCTACCATAGAGCTATGATATCCATAGATCAGCTATAGTTTACAATAACATACACTGAATATGCACAAGCATGGTATAGAATTTAAATTCAAAGCAGATTAATAACATAAAAAAAATAACTACATATATTAAGGAAAATGTAGACCACCTGGTCTTGATGGAAAAGTCAAATCATGGGACAATATCCATCAACTAAGAGAATCATTCTGCCTATTGTAATATCTTTCATTCCAATTGATGACTAAATTCTGCTATTCCCTACATTTTGTACAGTGGTAAACCGGTTCGAGTGGACAACAGGTTAACATACCAAATATCAAATGAAAGACCTCACAAATGAAATCACCCCTTCCCACACCATCAAGCCCCACCTCTTCCTCAAGTCATTCTGCCACCCCAACCCAACTATCTATGAAACTGTTTGTTTGGCAGTGAGTCACACCATGTAACAGTGATCAGAGCACATAGCGATGACAGCTGATGTCTGATCAAACCCAAAATAACAAGAGATGGAATCCCTTAAGAACCATCCAGACAATGACAGGGGTATCGTTAGAAGGTCACTCTGATCGGGTATCATCCATTTTCATCCTCTAGAAAGGAGAATGGAGAACGGATTATGAGGAGATATTTTCTTTCCCAGAGAAAACTGTTGTCAACATTACAGGAGATGCTAAAATCCCAAAACAATCCAATGATAAATTTGACGGGAAAAAAATCAGTAGATAACAAGTTCACATTCAATAAACTTTGTAAGCTAATTTTGCATGCTCATAGCTAATATATCATAAAAGAATCAACAGAAATATGACTACCACGCAGATAACATTCAAGGAAAGAAATTTGTCTGGATCCTAGAAACAAGAAAGTCAGGACAGTAAAAGAGTACCAAAACACTGAGAGTAATACTAATAGAGGGAAGTTTTGGTCTATATTTGATTTCAATGCTAGTCGATTATTGCCAGCAAAATATCGCGGAGTCTGAAAACTCATTATATATGTTTATAATGAGCAGCAATTCCTTCAGAGCAGGGATGGGGAAATGAAAGTATAGCTTTCATTGGTGCTTGTCCATAAAAAGCATGCATTTTGGGGTACCAACTTGCAAAGTTCTGAATTGGTGTAAAGCAATTCGGAGCACCATTTGTGGTCAATATATCATGATTAACTTTTTATAATTGTCAATATTTTGGCCATTTCATTGCGTTACGCTATATCAAGATAATTACATATTCAACATTTTCAATATCGCATGATTTATATAATATGGAAATATCGCCCAGCACTAAAAGAGAGTTTTAAAGAGTATTCTTCATACACTAGTTGATTTTGGAGTCTGTTTTTAATGTCCATTTGCAGGACAAGAAAACATATTAGGGCCCTGTAACAAAACACATGCAATTGATTGCATAACCAAGTTTAACTGTATGTTAAAAGAATGTACAAAAGTTACAATCAATATGTAACTAATTTTTTGTGTCTCCTTTCGTGACTGAACACTAGCTGTGGCTCATAGAATTTTCATCATGTATACTGTACAACAGATTCAACTCTAATTCTCATGTGCCTTTTAGACCACAAACAAAGAGTGTACAGTAACAGTTAGAATATGAACATCTTTATGCAACCTGCGGTTTCATTTGCATACCAAGCATATTGACAACATAAGCCCAAATTACCATGGCAACAGCTTCACACTAGCCACACTGAGCTCTATAGGCCATCAATAAAAATCTGAAGTACTGAATAAATCCTTTGAATATGTTGGTTCAATCCACATCAAACCAGTTCAATCTGGATTTCTTTAACCATGGGCAATACTGAGTTCATATCTATAGAAGACACAAGCACAGTTAACCTATTCAGTTTGTAGCTTTATTTGATCACTTTTTATTCTTCAAATTGGCAACATTAATACTTTTCCTTCGTTGCTATATTTTTCCTCATATATCCTAGGTGTTAAATATAAATAAGATTACTATAGAATATCTTACAGAGAATAGAGAAAATTACACCTTTATTTTAGACTCTAAAAACAATCTAATCAAATTTTAATAGATACATTATTAAAGGAGCACTTAATGGAATTTATATCATTTTTTTTTTAACAGAAGATTCTAAACAAAAAGAATGTTCATTTAAATAACAAGATACATGTCTTTTATTCAAAGAAACTTCTATTTTTCAAAAGAAATCTAATTTATCTATCAATATCCAAGAAGACAATTTCAGTAGGAGTGCACTGACCAGTTGACCTGATTACAAATCCAAATATTTTAAACAAACCCTTCTGCAGTTAAAACATAGACAGCATGGACTAACTTCATGAACTTGTCTGCTTGGATAATTTAAGTAAAGTACTTGGTTTTGATTAGCCGAGAAGTACTGGTATCTATTTATTTCTATGGTAACAATCAGAGAGTGTGGGCTTGACAGTGCTAATAACGTACATGAAGCAGTGCCAAATTTCATCAGGCATTTATGATCTTATACTAGTACATAGATCTCTTCAAAAGAAGTTGTTAAAATGGTCAACAAGTAACACTCGAAATAAAGATAGACATATATGTATTTTGCCTCTAGAATACTTCATAAAGATGCCCATCTATCAGACCTATTTTTAGCTACACAAGTCAGATTGGAGAACTTGCCAATCAAATCCTGCTGCACTTTATGCTTGACTGAAAAAATACTATATTTTATAAATCAAAAGTACTTCTGAAGACAGACATCCAGTAATGAAGTGGAATGTTATGCCATTATGTGTCATCCCCAACTAGCTATATATAACTGTATGGCATACTTCCAAATTGGAAAGGAAACGGTGCAATTCGGAAGAGAAAAATACTTGGAAATTACATGATTTTCTAATTGACTATGACGACAGGGTTAAGAGATCCTTGACAATTCTGAGAGCAAATTACATCCCCAATAAATAGAATGACTCTCCTACTTTAACACATTACAAATTACTATTCAGTTAGACAGATAATTTTGTAACCTTTGTCAAAGTTTTGAACCCTGGTTGTTTCTTTAAAACAAAATAGATAATCATTTTCAACATCAGCCTTGCAAGATTAGAAAATTTGTAACAATGTCTTATTTGATTCCTTTACTTTGACTTTGCTTTTTTTTAAATAAGAGTTTGGGCATGTGAAAAATCTATAAAACGCAAAGGGAATATCATACTACTTGGAGTGGGTATACCATATTCCACAATCTATTTTCATAAACATCACTGAATTTCTAAAACTACTTAGTAACATAGATCAAAACAAAGATATTTGGAAGTGATTCATCAAAGTGAAGAAAAATTTACTTTATTTATTCATTTAGACTGCATTTCATCTCATTAAAAATCATTAGAAACTGTGAGATAAAAGTTATTTTGCTGCTGACATAACTAACAGAAAACATTCTTTTGCAACGTCCATGAATTTTATGATTTTATCTCAAAGAACCTTATTCACTGTTACTGCTTGAGGAATACACCAATTTGGGAGGGTAACGAGGTAATGATACCAAAAAGATGAACTTGGAGATGCTAGCCCTCTCAAGGAAGCTGTAAGCAACACATTTAGAGAGAGAGGAAACATCAAAAGGAAGCAAAGACTAAAATTGGAAAGCAAGTTTGTTCAGAGAATCTTTCATATATCATCAAGGTACGATGACTATCTTTCACAGGTTCCTCCAGCTGTATGACAGAGTTCTAGCAGGAGGGAACAGGGTTGAGACGGATGAGATCTATAAATGGGCCATTTGATTTCTTCCTCTTCCTTCATCAGATAGATATCTCATCTCCTGGTTTCCAAGCAGTGGGGGCGGTGTGTTTCTTCTTTGGCTTTATTTGGTAACTTCTTCAGGCATGTTTGCATGGTTTAGAGCAAATACTAAGGGTTGATATGAATTTAGTATAATAATGCTCAGTGAGGATTGGTCAAAATCAATAATGTGTTGTTCTCTGAATGTTTACCTGACCTCCAATCATTAATATCTACTAAAATTCTCCTGATGTTTTGGCCATTAATTTGATCATTTTCATCAATCTTTACAAAAATTATTGATCGGAAGCATAATCACCAAGACACTGGTCACACTTAAGCCACTCCTTTCTAAAGGTATTCCAAAGACACATTTTTGAAAAATATTAATATGTAATAAATTTTCATTACATTTTTGTTAAGACAATAACATTCCCTATTTATTATTAAATGAATTTTAAATTTATGACAAACAGGAGAAGAAAAATTAAACGAATCCAGAAAAGTTAAAGTCATTCAAAAGTGATGTGTGATCTCACCAATAGGGCTATTCCCAACACCATCTCACCAAAATCATGCTTACTGTATTGGTTAAGAAAACTGAATCATTATGTTACCATTTGGAATTGACCCAACTTTTCTAGATGTCCTAGATGTCTAGATCAACAGGACTTTTCTAGAATTGGCCTGGTTTTTTAGATTTAATATTAATATTTTCAAATGTAAAATTCAAATATTTTTCACAAATAATCAAGAGATGAAAAAGATTGAATATGATATGCTACTATTTTTATAAGATTGGAAAGTTAGATGAACATCCAATACAATTTATGATTATATATTTCAAAGGATGTCAAATAAATGACTTCAATTGAATTGAAAACGTGAATTCACATCACTGAACCTGCTTTTGACAGACTTTAAAGGAGAATGAAACCCTTGAAACCAGCTGAATCCATATCAAAGAGAAAAATCAAAGAAACATATTGTTGAAAGTTTGAGGAAGATTGAATGAATAATAAGAAAGTTATGAGCATTTGAATATTGAGATCACTAATGCCAAGTAGTTCCTCCCATTGGCAATGCGACCAAGACCTGTGATGTCACACACGTACAACTCCCTCATTACTTTAGTACTTATTTCACTTATTTTCTCACTTTTATAGAGTCTATCACAAGGTGAGGTGTTCTCTTTATGAGAGGACAAGTACAGAGGTTTCACAACATTATATCATTGATGAATCGTTTGTCATATGATTAGAATGAGCTAAAAGAGATGTTTTGGGGTATATTTTCAGTGTCCAAAAGGGGAGTGTTGTTCATCTATGACATCATAGATCTTGGTCGCATTGCCAATGGGAGGATCTCCATAGCATTAGTGATCTCGACATTCAAATGCTCATAACTCTTCTATTGCTAGTCCTATTTTACTCAAGCCGTTGTTGATCTTATTATTTGATTTTTCTGCTTTCACAAAAGCAAACTTGCTCCAAGAGTTTCATTCTCCTTTAAGAAGCTTCTCTTGAAGAAGACTCAGTCTCTTGGGTGATGGTAATCACCTCTATTATGTTCCATCTTTGTATGATTAAAAGGAAAGAGAGAGGAGTGAAGATCCATATATCCTGGCTGGAAATGATGGCACAGAACAAAAATGGTTTGGTTTATTCTCATTCTCATATGCAGATGGTAGACAGACATACCCATTGAATTAGGGGAGTTGGGGGTCATTGAACGAGTTAGTGATCAGGTATTAATCATTGTCCCAAGAAAAGTTTGCCTGGAGATTTATGCATTGATCATCATCATCATTATCAGCATATTATCATCTGCTATTCTGTTTTAGTAATATTGATCATAATCATTGATTTCCTTTATGAAATAAGAGAGCATGTTATTTCTTTAAATGTGTCTCTCTCATGGACTTCACTTCTCTTCACTATATAGTTCTCAAAATTTTGGACAAATTACTCGATGCACATCTGAAACGACTGATTTTTCATTACATTCCATACTTCTCATACACATAAGAATACAGTGATTTTTTTTTAAATATACAACAAAATAAAAGGTGGGGAGGGAAGGGCTCAGATTACCAATATGGATATACAGGAGCCAAGTAGATTTAATCACAATACGACAAGGAAATGCCATTTGCTACTGGTCTGCAACAGTGCTCAGACAGAGTCAACCCCTCGGGAAGCTGAGGCCAGTCAAAGTAATTTGTGATAGGAAAACCTAAACCTATATCTTTCTCATCATTCACGATTCTCTGGAACTATGATAAATAATGCTATTTGTACCGAAAACAAAGATACAGTAAGTAATTGGTGCTGATTATCTTCAGACAGACCCCGATACCTTCTTGTCGATGTAGTCTTCCTGGGCAGAACTGTTGGCGTCTGATGGAATGATATAAGTGAGTATGAGCCATGCAAGGAAATTGAGATATTCCTAGGCTTGGGTAGAAAAGTGGGTAGTTTGTGGGATGGAGCAGTATTTTCCTGTTGCTGATATTGATCGCCATAACAACTGATGAGTATCTCAGTGGTTATTCAAAGGATTCATATCTTGCTTCTATATCACAGCACGTGAGCATGACAGAGCTCATTTCAACAGTAGAAGCCTCAAATATTACTACGGAAAAGTCAAACTAGAGATGTAGCAGAAAATAAAAATGTTGAGAAGAAATGAATTCATCATAGATAAAGAAGCACCCTGAAGATTTTGAAATAATGAAAAGAGTCAACAACCTGAGTATGTTGAAAATCGACAACACAGATAAGCACACATGGGGATGTGTATCAATTATAGCTTGAAGAAAAAAAAAAACATCTTCTGAGAATATCCCACAATAATTTCACTAATTACTATAAAGCAATTATCACTTTTCTGCCAGAATAATTTGGCATATAAATTTCATGGATTATAAGTGAATTAACTTTATGAACATTAACACAACTAGACATTATATTTAAATATAAAAAAAAGGGAAAAAATCCCCGAAACAAACAAATGCACACATCAAAACTGATCTAAGTCTACAAGTTTATATTAAGTACCTCCCTCCAAGTACCATCATGCATTAAATGTTGCATAATGCTTAAGACATTCAATGTGTAAATTGGCAATTCAATCAAAATTGTTTATGCCTGTCTTCTCATTCCCATTCACTACAAAATGCCAAAGTTAATCAGTACCACAACACCTGCAGGACTGAACATGCTAGTATGACAAATTCACCTTACTTCACAGAATCAAATTCTTTGCTAAAATACAAGCTTCATCATCTGTTGTGAGTAAAGGCTAAATACATTTACTACGATGGATACAAGACATTTCAGAAAAGAGATCAGGGGGGGGGGGTGGGGAATTAGTCAAGTAGACTGTTGAAAGAGCATATCATGTAGGATGGAGGGCACAAGCGTACTTGGCAGGCACAGGCGGGGAGGGGGGGGGTGTTTCAGCAGACTGTCCCTTAAAATGTGTAAAAAAATAATATTGCTGTGGATTTATAGAATACACAAACTGTCCATAGATGCTCATGACACTAGTCAACAACAGTTCTCTTGTACAAAAACAAATAAAAAATCTGCTGCAAATATTTGTGTGTACAATTCGCATCATTAATCTGAATTCCTAGCAACATTCTGGTGGGGCTGCCCGGTCCCCTCCCATATGCTGCCCCCATGCCCACTAAAAAAAGAAATGGGGGGAAGACAACAGAAAGAGATAGAACAGAGGCTACCCCCCCCCCCTGAAAACTCCTTGGCCCTGATGCTGCTTTCCAGGTACGCTAGTGGTGGAGGGGTACTTCCTCCGTCAACAAAGTTGGCTACCTCGTGGAACCCATCACCATGGTAACAAATCATGATGCTTCCCAATCTGAGGGAAGTGTCTTGTCATGCCCCAGAGTATGGATGGGTCATAAAAGATTCTCCCAGGTGCTCTGCCGGAACTCATCAAGAAGACACGAGACCAACTCCTACAACCCTGGATCACCAAAAATAGAGCCTCATTCAGCTGGACATAATATAGAATACTTTCGAAAGCAATGCCGTAAAAGACATTCGGTATGGCGACAGGTTAGGAGAGAGGGGATGAGAGGGAGAGGGATGGAGAAAGAGGTTATCAAAATATCAAGTGAAACTAGATCATATTTATTAGGTTTATCTCTCAACCACTTGGCACAGTAAAAAAAGGTTAATAGGAGAAATTTTCTATGTTATTCATTGTCTTCTGAAAATATCTAATAAGTACTGTCAATACAGCAAAGGCTTCAAGGTTTATTTCTGTTAGCCTGTTGAGTGCTAGTAGAGTATCAATTAAAGGGAAAATTTTCTATTATACGTGATGTATTAAAAAGAGAAATATCATGAGTTTGTAAAAAAAAAATATGAAATTTATTTCTCTTGAAATTACACTTAACAGCAGTCTAAAGAAAATTAGGTTTCTATATTTTTGGAAAAAAAGGAAAGCAAATTAACAAGGCAACAATAGTCAAAACTGACTAGTTTGACAAATAGCAGGTGATACACTTCCACAGTAGACTGAATACGCAAATTTTGTGAAATTTAGAGAAAGATTGGAATTTGAGTGTTTTACTACTTTCTAACCTTTCCAAGAAGGTTCATAGCTAGATGGTTCCTCTACAATATCAATGGGAACTACAGACAACATTTTAACTTTAACAAGTCAATGAGATTGAAACTCTGTAAGAATCACTTGACTTTTTCAATTACAGTTAGCAACAATCCTGTGTTAGGAGCTGAGGTGGAAATGAATAATAGCGAACAGTTGCCCTATTCTTGCATGGAGACTGAAGATAATCTGTACCTTTACCAATGGCATCAGTAAATTATTTTCAGATAGCACTGTCATGATGCAGCATAGAGAGCAAGAAGCACTGTCATCACAGAATCTACAATGTGGACTCCAGATATGAAGGGGTGGCTCAAAGGAGACCCAACCCAATAAGGTGTAAATTAATAAAGTATGCTGAGAAGCTTAATGGTCAGATAAAGAGGTTTCCTGGTGTAATAGGAACTCAGGAAAGTACTTGATTGTGGACCAAATGATGGAGGGATTCTAAGTATGTTTGAAATAAATCATTGATGTATGATATTACAAATATCACTTCTCGTGGAACTGTGTTAGGTATCTTTGTTTAAGTTCAGGAAATAGGGGAAATCTCAGGACGTGTAGAAAACAAGTGTTTGGAGAGAAAAGAACTCCTGAACAGAAATCAGGTATATATACCAAATAATACTAAATATCATGAACTAGATGAAACATATATCACTTCTAGTTTTGTATGATATTGTTCAAATTACTCATGAGAAACCATCCGACTTGGAAGGTTATCAACAGGTCTATATGAACAATGTTCTCTTGACAGCAAACATCAAGGACCAAGGAGGCCCCTTACTGATTTCTTTCTATGTGACATTGTCTGAGACACTGTCATTGACATTGGCCAGGTTTCAGGAATACATGAATACATGCTTCTGGGACTGTCTAAAATGATTCAATACTGGCAAAGGTACAAAAATCAAGCAGTACAAACAGCTTCAAAGGATCTTCTGGGCCCTGTCTTACAAAGGGTTACGATTGATCTGATCAATCGCAACTATGGACGGCCAGCAACATCAACATCTATTATGCATGTTTGTTCAAAATATTTTTAAACTATGATTTATATTCATGCATTCATTGTTTTCTTGAAAATTCACTGTGCTTCTTTTGTTTACAAAGGACATTGTGCAAATATCCTGTAGAAAAAATTATGACACTGAAGGATTTCCATAGAGTTACGATTGATTGAATCAATCATAACTCTTTGTAAGATGGGGCCCTGATGTGTCCGAGGCATTTTTCAGTCTTTCATTTAAGTTGTCAGTACTGTTAAGTAGGCATTATCTGACATATCTAAGGTAATTGACACTGAAGATTCATAAAATGTGGGGGAAAATATAAAACATGACATCATTCGAATATAAAACAATTGCATTTTATCTTGTTTGTACTCTGGTGAATTAACTATTAACTTTGTGAGAATATAAAGCAAGTTAACAAAAATTCAATGACTTCAACCTACTTTATAAAAGATTATTTAGAGGTATGTAAACATTTGACAGTCTAAACAGCATTCACATAATTCTTAACCGAGATTCCTGGAATTATTCTTGTAAACTTCAAAATTTTGTTCAATTTAGGGCATCTTACAATAAAAGAAGCATCGATTAGGTAAAATGTGAGAAAATATGTTCTGCTTCCTTTGTAAACATAAACCTAGTTCCTCCGGTAGTACACCATTCATGATCATGTCTCGCTGAAAGATATTAATGAGGCCTCCTCAGATTACTGCACGCTCAACAAGCTATCACAATATCAAAATGAAACTCTTGAGTGATACTGATATAGCAATGCTCTCTACGTATATGGAGAAAGATCAATAGCGAGAGAGAGAGAGAGAATGAAAAAAATAAAGATTAACAGACATAGAAAAGAATGGGAGGGGCTGTAAAAATCAACTGCTGACTTCAATTGATAAAAAAGGTGTATAAAAATGAATCATGTTATTATCAATATCACTATTTTTTTTACAGAAAGTGAATAGCATAAATATATTAATGATAATATCAAATTTTTCTAACAAATAATCCTGATATTTTCTTCTTATAGGAGCACACTTGATGCATAACAATTAAAAAAGAAGTACTCCAAAGGATGAAACATTACTGAAATTCTACAAAGCAAAGAAAAAAATTTATAATTTGGATTTGAAGATGTGACCATGATAGGAAAACCAAGAAAAAATACAATATATATGGAATCGATAGATTAGATAAAATATGATAAATAAGGAGTAGATAGATAGACAGAGAAAGAGGGAGAGAGAGAGATAGAGAGAGAGAAGGGGGAGAGATAGAGCGTGTATGTGGTATGAAGTGGAAAACTGAGAACAAGAGGTAGAGAGAGAAAAGTGGTAATATTATCTTTAGCAATACTCACTCATCTTCCTGCTCTACATACTCAGTTTTCATCCTAAAACAGCAGAAATTCTCCCCGCATCACTTAGGGAATATCACATGGATGTATCCTTCATGTAACCCAATATTGCAGGCAATTCAATGAAATTGACTCTGCTATTCTTGATATTACATCATGCCTTATCGACTATGCAGGAGGTATTTTCAGTTTAATTTCCCCACTCTTCGGTCTTCTCCTTGAGTTATTGTTTGACCGATGAGTATTTCATGACATTAATAGTCATCATGTGTCCCTTGAAACATTGCTACCATTTACATCTTTCCATTCGTTTGGCTATAGGCTTTTTGTCACGCATTGATTGAAAAAGGTATATCAACAATCAAGTGAAGAGGAATGAAATTAAAAATAATTTGAGTAGTACAAAATACAGCAATTATTGGTTTCATATTAAATACCTCTGGTATTTTACTGCATTCTATTAAATCTGGCTATCAAAATACAAAAAACAAAAAACTTCAAAGACAAGAAATAATGATAAACATTTCTAAGGATATTCAAATTATCGTAACAAATTAGTATTTCAGTTTTTTTTTAAAGTCTAGTGATATGAGACATAAATTGAAAGACCAAGCCATGCAAAAAGCAAAATTAAACTGACATATGTCCTACTTATCAACATAGAGAGATGGATACAGGAACATATCACCATGGCAACCCATCCATCTATTCATTCTGACTTTAAAGAGTACTCTAACAAGTACCTCAAATAGATACCCATCCCCATCAATCAGGTGGACAAGTATAGGCCTCGGGTGATACAACTTGACAATTCAAAATGGTGTCCTATATCACCATGGAAACAGTGATGATGATATTTGATGAAAGTCAGCACACTTTAGCAATGGTGATGATAGATCATCTCGGAGGATGGAAGAGAAACTCAAGCTAAAGGATAAACACGGCCCGGTACCATAAAGCATTGCAACTGATTGAAGGTTCGGTTCAACGACTGATCACACTAACTATCAGTGCTATCAATCATGAAAATAAGTCAGAGGTTCAATTGTTAAGCTTTGTGTTCCAGTCCAGACCAACACAAGCTGGAGGATGATAGTACCCTGTAACACGAATCATAGTGACTGCTCGCAGATTGATTTTAAAGGCTGATCGCACATATCCATCAATGCTATCAATAGTGAAAATCAGTTCTATGTTCAATTGTTAAGCTCCGTGTGACAGAGTCCGGGCGCAGTGGAGCACAGCGCAAAAAGGATCTTCAAAAGATGACTGGCTGAAGATAAACACTATTCATATGAAACTGGAGAAGGCGAAGGCTAACGGCATGCATAAATCTGCCTGGCAGGTGTATACATGACATGGAAAGTGATTTCTTATGGAAGTCATCACAATTATGATTAAACTTGGAAATAAAATCTTCAGCCGACACAGATTTCTCCTGAATATCAGCTATGAATGATATCCTCGGGTGATGAGGAAGTTATGGACATACCGATGAACATACAATATAAATATAAACCTATAAAATATATTGACCTATAAAATATCTATGTAACCCAAGCTAAATATCATAGGTTAGACATTTTGGTTGTTTTGTCTTATCAAGTGTAATCCAATTTTTACCTTAACCTACTATCTGCCCCAAGCACAAATCAATCACAACACCCTAGTATAACAACATTTGAAGGGTTTGACTTTTATATAAATTCACAGTGAGGCTTGCAAATTAAATGTATTTCACTAAACATGCTAGAAATGGCATTGTTAAGCTATCTACACTGAATTAATATCCCAATACTTGTATATGTTTTCAACTTTCCAAATACTTCAAGCAAATCAAATAAATACCTGCCACATACATTAAATATATTACATGGCAAGAATGTGATTTTAATACATGTTCTGTCAAATTATTTGAAAGAATTGTCTGCCAGGAAAAAAAACATCACAGCAATATGCTCATTACCACGCACCAAATGAACCCAATAAGTTAAAATCTATATATTTCTAATTAAAGGAGTTGGTGTTCAATGAGAAATAAACAGTATACTGACCTAGGTTGAGAGGGAGTGGGAGTTGAAGAAGAATAAATTATCCAAAGTAGATGTGAACATTGGGAGATTATGGAGTAGAAGAATAACCCTCTGTTCAGACTACTAAAATTCATCAGTGGCTATACAAGTATGACAAGGTACCACGTTTTCTCTGGTATGAAGGTATATCACACATTTGAGGCAGATTAGATTGTCTACCATTTCTTTGAATAAAAAGTTATAATGGCATCAAGTATTATATAACCTCACATCTTATGACCTCTTATGACCACAAAGATGTTATCACAAGCATGCAGTTGTGATTGGCAAGCTGCAATGTTCACCTTAGGACAAAATTTTGATATACTAAGCTTGCAGATAATTATGAACATTCCACTAGTGAGCTTGGTAAAGGCAATGTGAAACTGCTAAACAATGAAAGAACACTATGTGATGGTTGCATTGTATTATGTTGAATGGTATATGCTTTACAATGAAACTCTAGTTCTTTAAACAGGGTTTATACAAATCTCCTTCTGTCTGAATGACTGTAAGCACCAGGATAAGATGGAATGCTGGTTTATGGTAAGTGGTGCATCCATCAAACATATCTGACAAATGACCAATTGTAATTACCACCAAAAAAAGGAAGTAAAGATAGAGCTCTTGAATATACTAGAGTGATGATGGACAAAGGGATATACAGTTTACAAAAACAGAGAGTTGAGATTAGTATGATAAGAGATGGATAGATAGAAAGATTGATTGATAGATAGAGAGAGAGATAGACAGACAGACAGGCAGACAGACAGACAGACAGATAGATAGACAGAAAGACATTAGATAGATAGACATATAGATAGATAGATAGACATTAGATAGATAGATAGACATTAGATAGATAGATAGATGGATAGATGTAGAGAGAAAGAGAGAGAGAGAGAGAGAGAGAGAGAGAGTAGGGGATGGGGATTATGAGCATCATATGGAAAGATCATGTTAAATGTGATGATGCACTTAAGTCTAAAAAAGTATTTGATTTTCGTCAAGAGGTTTGCCTTTCAAGAAGAGGTTTGCCTTTGGCAAGTAATGATAAAAATATCACATTGCCAACAATAACAAATAAATGATGGACAAACAGGTAAGAAAGAAAAATAATGAGGGAACACAGTAATAAAAGAAGATTAAGCAGTTTTAATGATGTCTGTACCCTAAACTATGATTAAGAAACCCATCCTTGCTTCCATCTTGTTTGTTCTCTGTGTGTGATAATGGTTAGATACCAGGGAACTTCTTGTTGCTAATGTGATGATGAATACTTAAAATAGGCAGAAAAGAAAACACAACTGTGGGGGTAAAATAGAACAACAAAATGATTAAACTGCCATTCCTAGCAACGGCAATAAGGTGGTTTCATTATGTACATGAACAAGCAACAATGTAAGAGCAATAAACATCAATTATCAATGACAGAGCCTGGTAATTACTGTCAGAGGATCCTCATATATTGCTTTTCAAAGAAGTTTTTTATACCAATTAATGAGAGGAATGTAATTCATCCCTATATCTTCATACTGATTGTCTCTTTAAAAAAATTGAGGTGAAATATGAAATATCAGAAGTAATAATCAATATTAATAGCATTGGTAGTGATGATGAAACTGACGATGATTATAATAACTTAATAAGGACAATGATTGCATTGAAGATAATAGTAATCATAACAATGAATCAAATAAACGCAGTGAATAATGAAAGAAAGAGGATGATGACTATGATGATAATAATGAAGATGGAATACATATATATTTCTTTAAGAATCTAATAACAAATACTTTGAAAGGGCAAAGAAATAAGCATATGAGTAATAACTGATTAAATTTCATGTATAGTAAAAAAAAAAAATCTCAAATCAAAACTAGAACCATACCAAAATAAATAGATGTAGAGAGAGAGAGAGAGGAGAGACAGAGACAGAGAAAGATGGAATATCACATCAATAATATAATATTATTGTTGCATACATTAATTCTATTTTCAATAGAATTAGAACATTCATTTGGACTTATACTACATTTTAAGTGCATATACAACATAAGTGAACAGAGTCATCAAAAGTAGGTTACAACTCCTTGTTTTTGCTTGGAGTGCTTAAAGCTCTGCAAGACGATTGAATTTCGCCTGTCCTCTTTTCCAAACTGTCAACTTCCAGATGCCAATCTGTCTTAAAAATACCTTGGAGGAAAAACTGAAAAACAGAATACAGAAAAAAAATGAGAGAATTCAATACAAGTGGGGCATTGCCCGGATACCAGTCTATGTTGACGTAGCCCTGCACCGCTGCTGGGCAGCCGACAAACGCCAGCAGATTCAGTCGCTTTTAACCAAACAGTGTGTCAATATTTAGGCATAGCTTGATGGGGAAGTGTCCCTGGGTTCGCTGCCCCTCTCTTTTATAGTTCTTTGTCGGACCTAGAGATATAAATCCTGGCGTTGGTTGCCCGGCAGCATGACAATTCTTTAGCAATCCCAAAGCATGTTAGGGTTTTTTATATACTGAAGAGAAAAAAGGAAAGGGAAGTTAAGAGAGTGGGTAGATAGACATGTTACCTTTCAAAGAGCAATTATCTGAAAGGTTAATATGCGAGTAAATGTCACTACTTACTTGGAAGCACAATAATGAGGAAGTTCTTAACCATTCTATTTTCATGAAGGTGAAATAAATTTCATGACTTGGCCTTTGCAAAAGCTTTAAATATGTTCTATAAGGATGCAAGAATTAACACTTTTGTTTTTTTTAATTAGGGAAAGAAGAGGACCTAAACATAATATGATACATGATTTTAAAATGAAGTTTTCATGATTTTCAAATGAAGGTGATGCAGATGATGTGAGGGTTAAACATATTGCTAAATAGATACCATCAGGTTGATATTTGTGTTTCTTTGGTGAGAGAGATAGAGAGAAAAAGGGGGTGAGGGAGAGATAAGGGGGAGAAAGAGAGCACAAGAGAAATATATAAATAAAAAGAGAAATGGTAGAAAACAAGAGAGACAAAAAGAAATCCTTAACTTTTCCCTCTAATTCTAGATGTCACTCTTTCAGGGTTATAAAGTGCATTTACATACGCTTCTTGTAATTCAAACTCGCTGTAACCTCTGCAGTGTAACCCAAGTAAGGGTGAAAAAGTGAGAGAAAGGGGATATGAAAAGCAAAGAGTTTGCTGATGAAATTTTAATTTTCTCTACAGAGGTGGAGATTTGATGGTCAGTCTCTGTGACTGAAAGCCATCCATGTTCTCAAGTGTGCAACCCAAGATGGGGATTGCGCTCTACTGATGATCAGAGCATGACGTGTAGCTTTTCATCCTATCAACCTAAAGTGAGGTTCCCCTGATCATGGTTTCAAGGGCCTGGTTTCACAAAGAATGGTCCGTATTTCCTATTACTTCTCCCTCTAATACGTTCTTGATTGAGTGCTGACATTGCATACAGGATCTCTTAAAGAAATGGCACTGATACCGAGGGACCCTGCCTAAATTAAAGTTTTAAAAAGAAAAATCAAACAAGTCCATTAATTTCCGAAAGATATAATTTAGCTGTTGTCTTTTATTTTGTTTATTTTTTTATTAAATTATTGTTATACTATGGCCCCTGACACAGGACTCCAATTTCAAAGAGGTTGCCAAACCAACATGTATCTTATATAATGTATTGTATTAGATATGTTTATTTTCATGGTTGAAATATATTGAAATTGATTATAGGTTGAGCTAAAGTGTCAACAATATTCAAGTTGAGAACGATCCTCATGTAACAAATCACATTCAACTAATCCAAGTATGCTGGATACTCATAAACTGTGACAAAACCTGCCATGGTACAAGACACTGAGCCTCACTGAATAAAACATTGAGGTAAGAATGGCTACTAAGACCAGGGGCCATTTACCCTGGTGTGAAACCCTAACTCTGTCAATCAAACAAACAGGAGAGCATTTCATGAGATGTCTTGTCAATGATTTTTCAGTGACAAAGTTGCTCTCAGCCAATCAGATGCAAGGATTTTGGTAGCTTATAACAAATGACAGTGACAGGTGCTGACGAAATGCTTCATGAAATGATCCCCTGACCACATTTCTTGAGGCCACAGGTTTTTCCAGGACTCACTGAAAATGAGGGCAAGATGGGGACAGTGTCCAAAGTAACGAATACATAAAGCATGCCATGAGAATATTACCCGGCAGGTGGAAATAATATTACAGGGCTTGTTCCATGCAATGGATTAATCAAACATATTTTACATCATATCAAAATATTATCAATACAATGGCCAGATGAGTTTTGCTACATGATTGGGAATTTATTAGATCAAGGAATGGACCAAAGGGGTTACACAAAAAGGGGTGGCAGTGGTCAGAGGGCCGAGGGGCGGCATGGGTTGACTATGCAGAAACATTGTAATAAAAAACGAAATGTAGAGAATTAGGTAGGTCAACATTGTTGGAGCATGTCCAGGAGGAAATAATACAAATTCAAGGAGATTGCCTTGGGGTGAAATAAGATGCTATCCTAAGACACTTCAAGAGTCATGGTGACTCTTCCTAGTCATCCATTTGCATTTTAGTTGATATTTATTTCTGCTTTTATGTAGGACACAGACTAACAAGTGGGACAATCTTTAACTCCTAGCATGCCAAAGTTGTGAGTTGGCACCACATTCTAATTCATTATTCTCTATTCATTGTTCTGTCATGTTTGGAGTTGGTTATGATGATAACATGTTGAGACAAGACTAACCAGAGAGAATGGTGATATCTAAAACCATCCATGAAACAGAATGTTCACATAAAAAAAGGTTCCATACTTGTGAGAGAACTGCTGATATAGCATATGGTACAGTCAGGGAAAAGGCATGGAGGCTGATAGGGATCTGCCTTTGAAATGTGAAAGTAGCCCACTTGGCTTTGCATTCATTACTTCTGTTGAAAATCATTTAATATTGGTAAAGAATGTATGTGCAAATATCAGGTACAGATTTTTATTGGTGCCTATTATGTGTGAATACAGATTTTTGTCCCTTTTTGTCCAAAGTTTACTAAAATACACAACAGTATTCTTATATCATTTAGAGTTCATGGTATATGAAGTACTAGTCAATACGCAATAGAGTTAGGTACATGTAGTTGTGAAGTAAAAGCATGAGAGGCAGAAAGGATATTAAAAAGCTTTGGACTGATATAAGGTGCATCTTGAAAAGACACTTAAATAAAACCTCCACAGAATGGTTCTCAGGTTCTCTCAAATGTATGCAATTTCTCTTGGCCGGATATAGGCTAGAGTGTCTGATAGGCTTGAATTCTGATATCCGAGTTTGAATATAAGTTACACATCCTTCAAAAGCTGTGGCCAACCTGACAATCAGGACAAAGGCAGAAGGAAATCAAATACACCAACACTGACAAACCAAGGGAATTTTCCTAACCAATGTATTTGAATTGCAGATGTGCAGTTTACACTGGACTTGCATATCCTTGGGAGAAGAACTCTGAGTAATACTACAACCTGTGCATTTTTCATATAGGTCATATATACAGAATAAAATAATTCAAACATGAATTACTTAATTGTAAGGGGTGGAAAATGGAAATGGAATAAAGAGGTCAAAACTCTCTCATTTGAGAATAATATTCCCCCTTTATAAAGTCAATGTGATTTGTTATTTCTTATCATATCACATGGTAAGTTTAAGCATACAGCACTTCATAAACCATCATTATGTATTAATCATTTAATGAAAAGTAAAAGCGAACAGAGATTGAAGATAGGCATAAACATGGATAAGCACATGCGTTTACCTGCACTGATTATACCTTGAAAATTAACTCAACACAAGGAAAAATAAATTGCTTTATCTTGCTGATACATCACACATTTTCTAACTTTCTACCAGAAGCAGTATCTTGTGATATATGCCCTCAAAATATAAAGTTAGTGATAAGTTAGTTGGATTCTGTTGGAGTTGTATTTGTTATTAGTACCACATATGGAGTTCAATGTTACTTGCACAGTAAACAAGAGAAGATGGAATAGGCACAAGATGCAGCAGACTCAATGAGAGTCTTCCTGTCGGTCGCTGATGCAGCTTGTCAGCTCCTTCCCTTAGTGGCTCTTTGGCGAACAGAGGATGATAACAGAGTGCTTTAATACCTTAATTGAGGAGGTCTTTCCTCTTCAGAGTGGTCTTTAATAGACGTCAATTGGTATCCCTCACAGCTTCCTCATCGATCCTCAACCAAAGTAAAGACCCAAGAATTAGGGCAAATTTGCGGAGGCAGCAGTATGATCATCGGATGGTAGGACAGTAATTATCTAATCCATTATTCCCCTATTGACATTTCCTCATAATATATTTAAATTCATCCTTGCTCTCACCAAGGTGATCACTTTTAATGTCTTTTGTTGATGTTCTAAGAACCTCCCCCTCCCCCTCCCCCACTTGAGACTGAATACCTTGATCTAGTCTTTCTCCATATGATTGATTGGACAGTGTTTCCATCATGGGTTGTCAAGATGGTAATTATTCAGAGGTATCATGGCACACTGTTTTATTCAGTGATTCTTAATTTTAGGACCTGGGTTCATTTCTTTGCCCTTCATATTCTACAATCTTTTTTATCTGGCCATGGTAGATTTTTGCCAACACAACTGAATGACAATAAATATTTCACATCTCAAATAAGCAACAACAAAAAAGAAGAAAAAGAAAAAAAGAAAACACAAAACCAAATCCCCACAGAATCAGGATAATTTTCAAATATTCTGACATGAATGTAGTTATCCTAAATACTAATGAAAAAAAATGCATGGTTTTTGTCTCATTAGCTGCTCCCCCATCCGAAAAAAATGCATATAAATTGTCACTATTCTATCGTCCGTAATAAGTGTAGTCCTACATGACATGAACATCGAGTGCTAGCAAGTTGCCTACAACTGTTGACATGAAGCCAAAGTGGAGGGTTATACAATTTCATGAAAGTGATGATATAAATAAATTCTTGTAGTTTTCTTCACATGGAGGAGATTCGCAAGGTAAACGTGGTGCAGGAAATCCGCTTTTCAGAGAGATGTTCAGATGCCATGAAATACACCTACGGGCTTTGCATTTAAAGAACTGTAACCAATGTTACCAACTATAGAACACCTTTCCCTCAGGAGTGGCCCTTTACAAGGACCTAATGGACAGATAGGATTCCTGTTCAGATCATCCGATGGCTGTGACGGGCTCTGAATCAATTACCAGTCTTGATCCATGCCTGAAAATGATATCTAAGAAGCTGATTATTTTGAGAGTTGGGTGTAGAGGTGCTTGCCTGCTGAGCGACAGCAGCAGGAAATCAGCTCTATTTCGTCTCATGGACATATTCCAGGAATATCCACTAGCTTGAATCACTAGTCATATGCTGAGATGTGGATAATAGTGAAAATAGATAGATTATTCATATTAATCATGAATTAGGTCATTCCAAATGATTTATATGCAGATAACAATGTTTTATTATTACATGATAGCAGACTTTTAACCCCTCCAGCTCTGAGCCCAATATAACATCTGCATAATGTCTATGGGAAATGTGTAATACGCTGAAATCAATGATGTTTGATGGGTTAAAAGAAGTGTTTTCCACTACACAGCCAATTATAAAATGTATTCAAAATGCAAGTCCAGATAGTATATTATGCATATGAGTGTGAAAATATTTTGATTATTATATCCAGATGTAAAGGAGGATATTTCTTTTATTTTCTTGATAATATGTGCTAACTGTGACAATCACACTATAACCTATCATTCTGAGCTTTTTACCTTGCTTTTCAAGATAATTTCCATTAAAGGAAGGTCTGGAAAAAGACTTCTTTCAAACAGGATAACAGAAGACTTCCTACATTGCGTGTTACCTATTACCCAGTGAGGGCGCCTCTCGTAGAGGTCAGTTGGTCTCATGACGAGACTAGTCTTGATCTTGATCAAGTCAATCACGAGAATGGCAAGTACAAGGGCACTGTTAATGACCTGAGGCCCATACTAAGAAAGAGAGAGAGAGTAATCTATAATTTGATAGTATTTCCTTTGAAAATTACCTCCAATTCATCAAACAAATCAGACATATTATTCAACTTAGTTCTTTCTACTTTCAAGTTAGAAAAAAAAATACATACATGTAAGTATCCTAAGTACATGTAAGTATTCCTGTATCAAAATTTATTTACTGATGCATACAGGTCACTAGAAGAAACTGGATTTATCTACCTTCACAAAAACTGCATGAATATTATTTGAAATGGTTCATTATTTTCATCATTATCCTATTTCAGTCAATTCAATCATATATATTGATAGGGATGGGGACATCAATTACACAAAGGTACAATGAACTGATTTCAGCAGGTGTTAGGGTAATGTTACACCCTTACGTCCTCGTTTCCTAATAACACCCCGTATCTTATAACCAATTAAAACAACTCTTTGACCTCTCCTTGGCAGTTTCTAGAAACTGAGTTCTTTCCAGTTTCAATCTCATCTCTGAACCAGACCTGGGAATGACGTAAGGAGATACATTTAATATTTACAACTGATTGTAACTTATGAACATGTTTACTGATAATCTTTGTTTATATAAGTTGACAAAATGTTTTAATGTGGAAGTTTTTGCAAGAAATTGAAATGAATGGATGAATCAACTTTTTGTATACAGTTTTCCATAAATTTACAGTTACACTCAATTGTATCTATTATGTTGCACAGCACTGGGATGTGACATAAAGGTTTATAATTCATTGCAAATTTTTGTACATGGTTTGCTACAGACTTGCAATTAAGCTCAATTGTAAAACTTATTGTATCTTTTATGTTAGTGGGCACTGATATTTTGCATGACTCCCTTGAAAACAAAGTGACTTCTTAACTCAATATCCTCTTGCGTTGCCAGATTCTTCATTCTAAAATTTCATTGATTTTTCTCTTTGATTTCATGAAAACAAGGTGTTTCTCATTCCTTGTTTTCTTCAGACACGACTGCTGAAATGGAGGCACTTCTATCACCAAGATCCGAGGAGCCATCAGCTTGGAATAGCTGCAGAGTGCCTCACGTGACACCCAGTGCAGCCATCACTCCTTTTCGTTCCCTAGCCCTGGCGCGTTAACTGTATTGTGTTTCAGCTCCCACTAATTGATCCCCGAAACCGGAGACTTGTGCCTATGATAGGGGATATTTGGCTAATATCAGTCGGTGAGTCGGTGTGTTTGACATTTGATCGGCGGGATGTGCTGGTTGGATAGTGGAGAACCTTATCCTGGTAGTTATAATGTTACTATTTGATACCTTTACCTTCTCGTTTCCCCTCTCTCACCTTTCAGGGGGAAGCTACATGATTACTTTCGTGGGAGTAATATAGGGGGAGAAAGAACTGTAAGGAAATTTGAAATAGGCCACCTGAGATCTCAATACCCAACCCCGCACAATATACTCTTTTCTGAAAGAGTTGATATCGACGGAAATTGCATTAGCCATGCTCTAATGTGTGTATCCAGACAAAACAAAAACAGCACATGGAGAAAGTGACATTCTTATAACAATTACTAACTTTTGTACCTAGTCAATGATGATATAAGAGAGAAAGGTATGATAAAAACTGATGCACAATATTGCAGGAGAGCAGTTTTAATTTCCATGAAGTACATTGCCTCATTCAGAAAGGTATCAAAAGTTTTGTTTCTACCAATGAATTTTGAGAAAAAAATAGTGATATCATAGAGCTATTAAAATCAAGGGGAAATGGTAGAGATAGGGTAGGGATAGACGGGATGTGAGAGAAGAAATGGTATAGATAGAGTAGAGGATGTCTTCAAACGCCTTGTTCAGACTATTGTCCAAGGGAAATTGAAATCTCTCCCAGACACATATTTCTTATGACCCACTGTTCACACCTTTCTCTGAGAAACAGATTCCATGATGGGAAATGAGATAGAATGCACCTCTCTGTGACTGTTCAGACTACAAGACGAGATGAGAGTTCTTTAAGGCGGAGGTAGTTCCCTCCCCTTGGACAACAGTCTGAACACAGGGCTAATCTATCAAAATGACAGAAGTCTCATCCAAGTCTCTCCTCACAACCACTTTAATACTCTACTTTTCTCTCTCCCCATCTATCACACTACTTTAATTGTGGACCTCATTACACTTGTCGTTAAAGCGGTATGAGAATAGTTAGGTGAGCTATGGCTATCTCTTTCTGCCTATCAATCAGCGTGCTCCACTTAAACTCTTGGCAATGTCTGCACATTCTTTCATATTTTAAAGCACAGATTTATTATGATAGAATTGTGAATCTTTGTCTCATGGTTTTTTATTTGCTTTCATTGAATTCATCATGATAATATATCCTATGTAATATTGCTCCCAATAAATATCTATTCTAATATATTAAATTTTCTAACTAAAACATGTCACAAGATGGTTATATCAAATGCTTAATGATTCTTAAAATAAAGTTTTTAGGAAAGTTTAATATCTTTTTTTCTTCATATTTTGTCATCAATAAGTTGTACCAAAGACTGACTTTCTATCTGCAATTTTTATGCATCTACACGTACAACTGGATATTCAGTAACAGATCAGTAATAATACAATTATTCTGAAATGATTATAAAATATATATGTCCAGCAAAGTCCTACAAATGTTCATGCTTCTTGTGAAACAGCGATTTCTTCACATTGCAAAACTCTGACTTAATTAAAATGCAATTTTTTTTGGGGTACATGTCCTCCTTCCTACTTAACCTCAATATTGGCATTGTCATGGAAACACAGTTAAGAAGGAAAAGAGCATCCCATATGGGATGGCATCCCTACAGGGGGGATATCTTGCAGATAGCTTGTTAATCAGTTAATCTAATTGCATCATATCTCTACAAAACACACCCTCATCACTTTCCATCTTTATAGATATTTTGTAGTAAAACGGGAGAAAAAATGATTAAAGCGGGACATGTCTTCTCAGAAGGTGAACAGGCTCTTGTGCTGTAAAATTAGACTTGACATCTTTTATGAATAATGAAGTGCATTTTTTTATAATGATGTGTTGGCCATTTGATCTATCAGAATCTGGAATGTTAATGTGTTTTCATCTATATGACCCATTGTAAAATCTTTGTGATGATGTAAATGGTTGATTTGGTTATTCTCCTTCTTATGACGGTATATATTATAAGACTGCATAACCAAAATGTTACTTCGGGATAAGGACACAAGAACTGAGATTCATTCTGTCAAGGTACTGAAGCTATCTATGGTGGCTGTGGTATACTGCTTTTCACTGCAACAGGAGTATACACTTCTTTGAAGAGGTTGTTATTATACTTTCTTTTAAGAATTTTATTTTTTTCCCAGTATGGCTATTTTGGTTTATCTCTCCCTCACATACGAATAACAAGGTCGAATGTGCAGAGAAATTAACAGATAAGCGTGATTGTGATTGACCATCCATCATTCCCATTTCAAACAAACATTTCTGCACGAGGATGTGTAGAGTATCTAAAAATCAAATTGATAAGGAATATCAAATATTCAACAACTAGAGAAACTTAAGAATAAATCCAACCACATTGTTTTCTTGAAAATGTAAGGTTTATTACTGAATGCCCCTACCTCCCACATATTATACTGAGACATTAAAGTATCTCCTTTCCCCTGAGAAAAAAAATTGTAAAGAAAATAAATAAATACAACTTAGGCTTGATTTTTTAACAAGGGTACTGATAATGGTACCTCCCCATTTTAAGAAAGCCCAGGTAAATCTTCAAAGAATCTGTGAGTAAAATCTCCCCCTTTTTTCTCCCCGGGGGTCCAAGCTGGGATATTTCAGGCAAATCTGTGACAGAATCACATCTGCCCATCCACTTTCACATTCTCCATTGCTAACTTTGAATTTAACATGAGTCAATGTGTGTTGACAAGATTACTTGTGACAGAAATGTGTTCTGAAACTTGGTTTGACCTTGCTCAACTTCAGATGTATGTATTGTTTAGTCCTGAAGAGGAAGGATAGAGAGAGGGTGGGGGGGGGGGTTCAAGTTCAAATTTTCTCTTATTGAGGGTCAGGGGTGAACTTCATGTTTGAAAAAGATTACCAAATTGGAGAGGGCACTGTATCAATAGGGCTTTTAAATAACTTATGACTTTGTTTATGGAATAAGAAGAGCAACACAACATCCATTGCCAATCGATTGCTATAAGAGTAGGGACACTCTGACCATGGACCTACTAGTAGGTCCATGCTCTGACTAATTGCTAAAATTCTAACAAGAGGTCTATTTCTTTGGATTGACAACTAGTTTGCAAGCACACTCTAATATGCTAAGGGTTAAGTGCACAATGCCCTTCGAGCATATTCAGACTATTTTTCAGTGAGTTTTGGCAGAGGATTTTTATCTGTAAGCTTGAGGAAGATTGCCATATATCCCCAAGAAAAATATAAATATGGGGGGAAATATTTTACCTTTTAATAATTGTTCAGGAATTCATACCAGGTCATTGCTTTGCACTCTTACTGGAATTTGTTCAAAGAGAAAGGGATCTATCTATTCCAATATATTACAGATATTAAAGATGAGGGTGAGGAAACAGGATAAGAGCATCTCTCCTATTGAATGATATATATTCCAATCTAGTCATACAGGAAACCAGTCAGACAGAGCAGGCAGCAGGAATAAAAAGAAGCAAACAGTAATACAAGAAAAAAACATAGATACTGTATTTTCTTCTACTCTCTTCAACTATCTTTCCTCCTCTCTAACATTTTTTTAAATTCCATCTGGTACCTGGGTTTTTCCCAAACAATGTTTTCTTCCTATAAAACTTGTCAGATAAAGAATCACAAGGGAACACCATGAGTACATCAATCTTCTTGAGCTGTAAAGCATGCATAATTCAATGGTTTGTGCTGTTTGGGTCTTCTGGGAACAATGGTTTCTACCAGGTAAATAACAGTTGCTTTGGCAGTCCTTGAAGGTAGTATGAGACAGAGGTGAACAGGGGCACAGTGAAGTTGTCTTGAAGATCCTTGTTGATTCATCAAAGACAATAGTACCACTCTTAAAACCATGTTTGGTTCACTGGTGGGTGGGATGGTGCCTTGGATGATCAAGTACTATGTCAACTAGAGGGAAAATGACTTAATTGCATTACATTCTAAATCTAAAAGATAGGGGACATTTGTTTGAACAAATCTGGCAAAAAGAAATAAACAATGTGGTCTCCTTACAGGTTCCAGTGTAGAGTTATGCATATCATACAAACAGTAACATGAATAGCTCCCCCGAACCTATTCTTTATGGTAAGTGTTAGTCGAAAGGCCTAATCGAAACCAATACATCTATGATATTTTTCTTTCATTTTCAGCTAAAGAACATGAAGGGCATAATTGCATCTTTCTCAAAGGCATTATCATCCTTTTGCTTCCAAGCATAAACATCAAAAGCACACCTTGGCTTTGGGAAGTTGGCTGGGGGCAAGAGATAATGTGTGGAAGTTAACACCCATCCATCTCATTTACCCATATACCTCTCCTACATTCCCAGGACAGACTATCATCATCTCCATCTATCCATCTCTCATCACATACCTAGAGGGCAGGCTTGAGCAAGGTAAACCTACCTTATCACCACCAAGTTACTTTCTCAAAGCAGACAGAAGGTAGACTCATGGCCCAAAGAAGGAGAAAAGAGACTTCAAAAAAATTCTATGACAAATTTAAAGGGGAGATATACCCTGATGCAAAATCTATTTCAATAACAACATTAAAAAGTGAGAGAAATACATTAACCTGTTGGCTACAGGAACTGGGTCCGCCACATCCAAATCTATAAGAATCAAAGAATACAACAGTCAACAGGTTAATCATGGTTTTTAACAACAAAAAACATGCACAGATTTTTAAGTTTTGATTTTGTGATGTCATTTGTAAATGCCTTACGCACAAGATCAAATTCCATGAATTGCTATCTTGTATATTTCATGTTAAACACTTATTTGTGGAAGCATACTGATAATGTGTCAGGTTTGAAAATTAATGGTAAAGTCATTTAAAGATCACCTATAAAAGTGACATTTTACATTTTTTGTTAATGGAAGCTGGGATAAAAGCAAGCAAGGCTTAGGGATTATCACAAAAATAACGTTTTGAAAATCATTATACAGCTATCTTTGGACCATACATTTAATAAAACATTTCACTTCAATTTGTTTTTTCCATAAGGGGATATAAATAACACCAAGGAAAGCTTCACCTTTAAGAGTATTAACAGCCAAATACCCAAGAAAGGACATTGAAGCATCTTCTTGCTTTACCAGAACATGTGATGACAGACCGAATTAAACATAGAATTAAAAACTAGGAGCACTGTCAGGAACTCCTCATTCGATGAACCTTCGGAAATTTATCCAGTGATGTAATATTTGGGTAAAAGTCATGAAGAAAAAGTTTGAAACTCTGCCAAGAGAATGATACAAATGGAGCAGACAATAGCCATGAGAGTTGCAAGAAAGGATGAAGTCATTACAGCAGCAAAAGCCTGCAATGGTTTCATGAGTAAGAGCAGGTATTTTGGAAATGAATCATTCCAAGTTTCAAATTCAACCTTGATTTATAAGCAGTGAATCAATTACCTAGGAAGGGTTGATTACATGGATATGAAGTACAAATCTAGATTTGACACGATGAGCTAAATATGATGAAAAATCTAGATTTCCTGAAAGAAAAGATATGACCAAAACATACGATGAAACATTAAAAATATTGTAAAAACAAAAAACAAAATTATGCTTACATCTGCAACAAAGCAATCTAGAATTTAGTTATGCAAACTGTGGAAACAATGATTTTCTCCCCAACTCAATCCTAGCAAAGATTAACTTGAACCAGTTTACAAGTCAGTGGTGCATAGGAAATCATCTGAGGGTGTGGGGCAATGGGCAGACAACTTGGGTGCCTATTTAAGGGGTGTTAAAAAGACAATACTTTAAAAGTTTAAAGTTTAGTCTGATGAACAACTATAGAAGTCACTTGCATGTGAAGTTCAGAGGGATGCAACTTCAACACTTTGGCCCCTTGTCAGTTGTTGGAATGGGGCGCGATTTTGGCACTCGCCCTGAGAGTAGTTTTTCTTGGATACCCTACTGTTATGAGAAGATAAAGCAGGTAATATATTTTGAGCAAGGTGTGGCTTAAGCAAGCGAAACTATATATTGCCGAATCTTGATCTCACAGCTTATTCTGCTTTCCAAAGTAGAGCAAAGCCATAAGACACCCCCAGAACAGGAGAGTGAAAGTTCTCATGTTGCTGAAATTACTCATCCCACCACACCTGAGTGTGGTGAACTTCCCATACCTGTGAACTCCTAAACCCCTCATTGACATTAATGCAGGAGCTTTGCCTTTTATGAGCTCTGGGTTAGTCACACAATATCCTACGAAGAGCAAATACAATTGTTTCTAATAAGATAAGTCAATCAACATCATGGATATCGTGATCCCTCCCCCACACTACTGGATTCTTCCCTGGTTTATCTGACACCCGCTTCAGTATCATATAACATGATAATCTAATTGGGATAATATTTTAAAGAAAAAAGAAAGAAAGAAGGTGATGCCCATTTGGGACGATAAGCCGGCGAAAAATGAATACCCTTTTCTATGAATATGATTATTGTTGATCTCCCACCTATTTCTTTCCTTCTTTCTTTCCCTCTCTCCTTTTCCCCTGGTCTCTTCCTTTTATATCTTTCCATCTCCCTTTCTTCTTCCTTTCCTCCACTCTTGTCTTTCATCTCTCTTTCCCTTTCTCCTTTTCTCTGTTTTTTTCTCTATTCCCTTTTCACTCTTCTGACCTCTTTTTATTCCCTTTTTTTCTCTTTCAAACTCGCTTTTCCTTTTTCATATATTGATCCCCTTCTCCCTTTCATCTCTTGTTCCCTTTCTCTTTCTCTCTCTCTCTATCTCTTAGTTTACATGAAACCAGGTTAAATGCTTGATGAGTGACAGGAGGGGGTGGGGGATCATAAGGAGGTATTAGACAGCCATATGGGGTAACATGACGCATAATGACATAAATAAACCATAATGACAAGCAGAAATGAATTAGATTCAGGCAAATTCAACTGCTTGCATTATGAAAATCTGATAGAAGTCTGATATTCTCTGTTGAATTGCATGATAAGATCCATAATGTTAGTGTTCCTTTTCTTTCTAGAGCTTTTTGTGCTGTGATTGAAGGGGATTTAATCATGCCTCTTTTCGTGACAGCTGATCCAGCAACCCAACAGTTGCCCCCAGGATAAAGTATAAAATTATGAAAATGTATAGTGTTCATTAAAACCCCTCTGGATTTGATTCAATGACCTGTATGTTGTATTTTTGTGTGATACTTGCATCTTGATTAATGTATGAGTTCAATAACATTAATAAAATTAATTAAACATATTTGCAGTGATAGGAAGTATAGTATCTTGAGGTGAAAAATGTACATAAAGGTACCAATTGTCTGTTTGTTGTGTGTCTACTTGTATGTCTGTATGTCTGGTTTTAATAGCCCTCATTCTCTTCTCAGTGCGCCTCCTAATTTTCAATTCTTGACCTCTGTATTTCCCCTCCCAATACCACCTTCCTTTCTCATCTCTCAGTGATGACTTAAAGGTATTGTGGCTCTGAGTATTCATATCCTGAAAGGAAACCTACTTCTTCCTTCACCCCTTCAAAGGTTGTGATAACAGCCTCAACTAAATTCTCTATCTGACCTTAAACAATACATTCAAGGGTTTCTTCATTTCATAAAGACAAAGTTCGTCTGCACATCAGCTTGCTGATTTAAATTAGTTCTATGCGAGGGGTGGGGGAACTTGAGATCTTCAAAATCTATCACACTTTAGTTTTTAATTCATTTTGCAACTTTCTTTTCTATTAAGCAAAATAAGTTTCACAATTATAACATTCTGTGGAATATAGCATCTCGTGTAATGTCCACTCAATCCAACAATCCAATGATGGTATTTATTACAAAGTGCATCTATACATATGGCAACTTAAGGTTTCTTAGAAAGTCGTCTAGAGGAATGTTAACATCAATGACTTGTTATTGTTAGAATTGATTTGTCCGATCAGACACTTTATATTATCAATCAATAAGGTTTGGGTTACGAACCCCTAATTGGGGATTCTGTAACGGGCTCCCTTCAGCAGTAGATATGAAAAGATTGAAAGGTCGCCAAGGCAGGAATGAAAGAACATAAAGAAAAAAAAAGTATAATTATCAGACCATAGAGGACACACCCAAGACCTTTCTTCTAAGAAAGTCTGATGCCGTGTTGCTTGTTTTTTTTAACGCAAAATGACTTCCTTTGAGATTTTCAAAGTTTAGCTGGAACTTGAATGGATGCCAACTTGGTGGACAGTGTTGCACTATTCTGAGAGCCAATAGCATGCTTGTGGTATGGTCATGTCTATAATGAATTTTCGTTAAAAAAACCTCTTTCTTCAGTTGACATATTTAGTTAAACAAGTCTTTTTCCAGAAAATTGCATTATATTTGGCGAAAACATTACAAATGCAGCAACAAATTAATACTTGGGTTGGCAACTGTTAATTTGGTTTGGAAATGCAATCACCAGTTCAATGGTTTCTAAGAATTAATTTATGGTCAAGGCTAAACAAGACCATCAGGAACAGGGTGCAATAGTGCTCTAACCTTAGATGGTCTCTAAGGGCTAATCAACAGGTTTTGTATTAATCGGTATGAATGGGGTTCAAAGTGTAACTTTTGACAAGAGGAATAACCACTGATAGCAATTGATAGCAGAGACTAGTTACAGATCATAGGAGCTATGTCAGATAGGTCCATAGCACTATCAGGATTTTTAAGTTTGATTTTTAGTGTGAACAGGGTTAAAAATGATATAACCTTTGGCAAACCGAATGACCACTGATACCTATCAGAGCCTTTCTTCTTTCGCGTCCTTTCTAAAATGCAACAAAAATCTGGGATTCAAGAAACAATACAGATTGGTTATACATTTTATAAGCCCTAGTCCGCAATACTGTCAGAATTTTGCAGCCCAATCACCAGTGTGAACTGGGTTCAAAATGGTTATGACCTTTGACAAGGGGAATGACCACTGATAGCTATCAGAGTCTCTCTTCCTTTCTTACATGCAAGAAATCTGGGATTGAAGAAACAATAACAGAGATCGGTATCATGAGAAAGAGGGTGGACCAGAAGGAAAGGACCCCTTAAAAGGTTTAAATTTACTCAAGAATAACAAGTACGCTTTAGAAACTCCCACAAGGGTTTGTTCAAATTATGTTCCCTGGTAGATTAACATCATAGCAAAGTGAGTGATAGCACTTAATTTTACAAGAGTTCTTGCATGGGTTCACAGAAATGAAAATGGCTTTCAAAGATAGTTGGAAACTTCTGTACAGCAAACAAATAACAAATATTTGATGATACATAATATACTTTTCATTCAAATATGAAATTTCATTAAAGTCACCATCTCAATTGTCAATAGCTTTCATATTTCTTGAACAATTTATTGAAAGTCTCTTCATCATGTCTGATTGATTTGCTCCTCCCCTTTGAGGATATCTGAGTATTTGGATTATAAAATGAATTCAAATAAGGTATGACTCCACCTTTCCAATGTGACCAATATGATCAAAACCACAAATTTTCACAAAATGTTCTTTCCTTAACTCATTTCATGATAAGAGAAGACAATTGTGTTTGCATAAAATCTTTCATTATTAGTTCAATAACTTATTTGCATGGGATGCTTCACAATTACTGATTGCCATCCTCTAGATAACAGGTTAAGAAATGGTTACTAAATAAATATCCTCTGAAAGTACTGTTCACTCATGATCGATCTTATTGGCAGAGCAAATAAAGGTAGGGGGCCACAAAATGTCTCTTCTTCTGACTTTGACCCTGAATCATTCTTTTTTATAGGTCATTGCTAATCCCTAACTCTTGCTTTAACATGCACATGAGGAGATAGATAGATAGCCCTACCTGTTCCCCTCTATTCACCTAGAAAACTCCTGGGTTTCACCCCTTTTACCTCTCCCTCGCTTGTGGTTTTCCAAATTTAGACTTGTCTTTCTCTATCCATCTCCCTTCTCTCTTGAATGAAGTAGGGGTAAAAGGGTTCAGTAATTTTGACTGACCTGTCCTTCGGGAGAGTTGAATTTCAACTTGAAATGAACTATGTGAAGCGACAGAGTCACGAATGGTAATCTCGGTATTTCAATGAAGAAGAATATTTAAGAGGGGCCGAGTAAAAGGCACATGTACCTTATATACCAAAGGACTGTGCTGTCCTTAACCTTTGAAAATTATACTGACTACTGAATTCTGTTACCACTATATATGAGGGATCACCTGGTTGCTATATTGCCCCAATAGCTACATGCCCCCATGCAAACAACAGATCATAAACCCTCTCACAAGAAAAATTGTCATCTTGAAATCATTCAGCAAATTCAGCAGCACATGAACAAATCTTTATGATTACATGCCACATTTCACTTAGTTCAGGCTTGTGGCTTGATATTGTTTGTAGAGGTCTAACAAAAGATCCTAATGCATTATTGTCTCCAAATATTCTGTTTTGCACTAAAAACTAAAAGAAAGAAACAAAAACGTAAACAAATACTTAAAAACTACAAGATCCCTAAGATGATCTACTCTATCTATAATATATTCCCTTACTTTTTATGTTCCAAAAGTGTCTATCTTCCCTACAATGTCTTGCATAAATCCCTTTTCCTCATCAATGACAGTCGAGCCACACCCCATGAAATCTTATCAGCTTACCAGAGAGTTGCGTTGCCATAGACAACGGCCAACATGACAAGCACTAAATGGTGGCTGACATTCAGCATATCAGGGGGACCCCACCCTAGATAACATCTTGGATTCACCTCAAATCTTGGCTTCTGATTGATTGAGTCTAGTCTACAAACCAGACCTCACATTTTCCAATTTATCCACCACTTGGTCATCAAAGCTTCGGAAGACCAGCCAATTTTGCTGAAGAGGGCCTATCCAGACGTGGAGTACTAATGAATAAAATAGTGTAAAGTAAATAAAAGATAAAGAGTAATACTTTAACCACAAAGTTGGGAAAGTTGGTCACTATCTTCCTCATGATTGGTCACTTCATTAAAGTCAAGTCCAAAATCATCAAATTGGACTGGCTGAAAGATTATTAACTTTACATTTATGTTGTAAAAAAGGGGAGAAATGGATTTGAAGTGATATTGGTATTCAATGTTCATGTGCTTCATGAAAGAATGGTCTACGTAGTTGAGCCTACTCTAGGGACCATACCACTGATAATGTATGTTGTATGCAGTAATTAAACTTAGTCCTGTGAAAATGAATTTTGTAAATCTAACATGCTTTGTACAGGAACAAGAAGGTTTCAGTATGGAGTGATTTAATACAGATATTGGTTAGAACCAATACAACTTAACTGCACGCCATGGCTTCTGACAATTACTGAAGTTATCGCATGTGCAAATTTGACCCAACAGACTCAGTGCCGCACCTTATTTGAATACTAACAGAGATGTAATATCCAACAAACTGTACTAGTATGTGAAAATGAAGAAAGAGATAAGAACCTAGCACATATATGAAAGAAATTATTTTGAATAATAGTTACATTTTTTCACCAAAATACTCTCTCCCTTGCAAAATGTTAGATTTCCATCTTCCAGCATGGGTTATTTTATGACTCCTCAAGTGTCACTTAAGCAACAACTATCTCTCAATGCAGTATAGAAAACAAAGAAAGCAGGAGATTAGATCAAACCTATCTTTGGAACAAAGGATGATCACATCTCTCTTTATAGAAAACATGCACATGCTCTGGTTAATTGGTGAGGATGGCATTAGATTATTATGATGTAGTTAATCAATTACAACAGATCATGCTGATATGACGTGTCTAGACGTACCAAGTATAGCTTCCTACAATTATTACCACATTAACCTATAGTTATCTGGAATCTCTTCTAAAATGTGTGAACCTAAATATAAAAAAATACAAATATGTGTGGATCAAAATAGGGATTCAAATATGTCATGGTCAGGAATATCAAATTACATTAAAATTCAATTGAGTTGCATTAATATTGTACAATGGAAAATGTTTTGTCAGACAAGAAAGGTGGTCCTAAATTTTTCAAAAATTAAACTGTAGTTTTGGGGGGCACATGCAAGAATGATGATGATCATGAGGATGGCAATGACGATAATGATGATGACAATTATGATGTAAAAGACTTCAACTTTAAACCAAAGTGGCCCGTTTTAGCTTCTGACTACTTCTGTCGCCCAAAGTCGGAGTTCTAGGAACTCCTTTGATGCATTAAAACTGAGAAGTAGACCATGAAGTCAGAACCTTGGGTGTATGCTTGTAACCCATCCAAAAATAGAAAATTGAGAAGGATTTTGAAATGTGTGATGGTGAAGTCAAGCCTAACTTCATCTGACAGCAGTCCGGTTGTGTCAACCCCTCTAGAGTTATGATAGTCTCATCAAGGGAGACTATCTGTCACACTCTCATCCAGATTGCATGGGTTAGCCAAAAGGCATAGATGTTTAGTCTTTAGCCACAGACTCTTATTAGTTCTTAAGGCAGTGAAATCCTAGCACGTACTGTGCTTCTTGAAAAAAACTATAAGTAAATCAAAGAGACTTTGACACAAAATTATGAAACCCCATTATTGCCTTTTCACCTTCTCTAATTTGAAAGCAGAAGTCACATGATTGATATTTTGGTGCTATGAAGTCATAATCAATAATCAATTCCATATGTTCATTCTGGTCATTTTTTTCAACAAGGAAGTTAATTACATAAATCAATGTCAGACATGCCCTGAGATTCCTTTCTTTTCTGTTAAGTCTAGAGTTGAGGATCTCTAGCAGAAGGAAAGCTGGGGCAATGTAAAGAGACTAACTCAATCTTACTCCTATACTTACAGGTTTTTCAAAAGTACTACAGGATTCGAGGCAGCAGTGTTCGAGAAGTTCCTTTTGTTCAGTAACAGTCTCTAACAAAAAGGGGATATTTTTCTGCTGACTTTTTCACGTCTGTTCATTCAAAATTTCATTAGGTATTGAGGCTCATTGTTCTGACAAATAGGCATGGTACATTCCAATATAAGGAGCTAGTTATTCAAACACATGTAATTTTTACTTGGTGGAGGCATAATTTTCTTTACATACACCATCACTGGTGGGTGGTACTAATGTAAAACTGATTTCACCCAGGGCTAGGTAACATGACATTACTTTGAAAGGTGAGACCAAGATAAAATCAGAAATCTTGGAGTAGCATGGTATCATCTTAGAAGGTCAGATGAAGATAAAATCAGATCACCTGAGCATCTCAGGATGTTGGCTTTTCTTTGCTCGTCTTGATCTTAGGGGAGGGTTTCAGTCCCTCCCTCTTCTCACATGGACTTCCCTTTCAGGTGTCCAGGAAGGGTGTCTCTTATCACCCCACCTCTTCTTCTCACCGCAAACAATCCCAGGAAAAGAGAGGCAACCCAACTTCTTCAAACAATAAGAGTATGATGTATTTATAACTTCATTGTTTTTAAAGAGCAGTGTCTCATAATTATATAAGTGCCATTGAACACATTTTGAAGTGACTTGCTTGCCATAACTAGATATGATGTACTTTTGAACAGATTGGAGAGGAGAGGGCTATAAATTCATAAATGTATTAATATAACATACTTATTTAATTTTTTTGATAATCTCAAAATTATACATTATCATTTGTTACAGATTAGAGCTGTTTTGATTCGATTTCTGCCTTACAGAAGTCATATCTTATCTTAAAGTAAGAAAGTCTGAAATGTTTCAACCATTCGGAGACTACACACAGGATCACAATACAATACAGCTTTACCTATCTGAACCAGGATAGTTCAAATGTGGGTCGTGGCAGCTTTGGGGGTGGGGCTGTCAGCTCCTGTCCATCATCATCACTAAAGGATGAAACAAGTCACATGACCAGCGGAAAGAGGAAGAAGAGAAAAGCCGGGTCAAACTAAAGAGGAAGGCATGAGTCAGAAGGTAAATTTACCATTGTAATGACAGACTTGACAAGCTGAACAATCACTTCACCAAACAGCAACAGGTTGCGGTCTGTGTGTGCTTTGAGGTACCTGTCACCCTGAACAAGGCACACCTTCAAAAGAACACAGGTTTTCATTCCATTTAAGGGCAGGCAATGAACATTCATTACGTAGTCTATTGCTATGGCCAAAATAAAAAAGTGCACTTATATATCTGTGATATCCGCTTTGTATCCATAATCTCTGTCAAGAGGTTTATTGTCTCACCTGCATTACACAATTCAATATAGCAGGAGTGCTGACAATGAAAACAAATGAGATGAATAATTTTTCACAGTACACACCATTCATTTCATAATCAAATAAACAAAGTTTTAATGACCGTAAATAACATTGACCCTGATCATGTGACCAGAAACTCATGCAAAATGATCAGGGATAGTGTCTATTTTCTTAGAACTAGTGATAGATCCATTTACTTTCAAAGTTAAAATGTTAATAACTAAAACTTAACCTTGGTTAGGATTTCAATGTTGATAATACAACATGGTCAGTGTTCTTTGACCCTAAATGACCTTTGACCTTGATCATGTGACCTGCAACTCACGTAAGATGATACTCAATTAACCTTATGTCCAACTTTCATGAATTAGGTCCACATACTTTCTGAATTGATGATGACATTTCAAAAACTTAACATTGTTTAAGATTTCAACTTTGACAAGCAAAATTTGATTTAGATGAATAGAGAGGAATCCACATAAGTATCCTTGACAAATTCATCAAAATTTGATGTAAAATAAAACTAGAAATTCATATCACTGATGTGATTAATACCTGTCCCAATGTCATTACCATTGCAACACAGTTTCCAACACATTTGGAAATATTAATCTTTCATGTCTTTATCCCAAGATGAATGTTTGTGTCAAATTTCATTAGCAATGATAAAAAAAACCAAGTAGATTTTTCCTGGGTTTGGCAAAGCATCATTCCCAAAGCAACACTATTTCCAACACATTTAGAAAATGGGAATTGCAAGATCTTACCCAAAGACCAATGCTAGTGCCAACTTTCATTAGAACTGGCCAAAAAGTGGGGAAGTTATTTGACCGGCAATGGGATTTCTGGGATTTTGGCCATAATAAGCAGTTACTATGGCAAAACAAAATCTGCCAAAATGGAAAGATCATGATTTCTGACACACATAAAAAATGTGTCTTGCTTATTTGTACTTCAAGACCAATGTCTGTGCCAAATGTCATGAGTTTTTGCCATATCTTGTTACCATGGCAACATGATTTCCAAAACACAAAAATTACATTTTGCACTTTTTTATCTCAAGAATAATGTGTGTGCGAAATTTCAAGAGAATTTGTTAAAAACTGATGGAAGTAATTCAAACCGCTAGATTTTTACCTAATACTTGACATAATAAACCATTACCATGGCAACATAATTTCTGACACTTGCGAAAAATCTGTTTTGCACATCTTTAACCAAAGACCACTGGGTGTTCCAGATTTCATGAAAATTGGTTCAAATCTGAGGAAGTAGTTCAAACCACAAGATTTGCAACAGACTGACTGCCCAACCGTACACTGATTTCTATATTCCCCTTACAAATCTGACAGGGCATGGCTGGTCACCTACAGTTTAAGCAACAAGGCTTGGCAGGTAAATCCCAGGCCACAATCTCCCAGCCAGGTATTGACTAATCTAAGCTACATGTATATTTCCTTGTTTGACCTAAAATTTAAGGGGCAAGGCCCTGTAGGCAAGTAATTCACAGGCCACCATCTTCCAGCCAGAATCTAGAAAGCAATGAACACTAGGTGGTTTCAAACCGCCTCGATCACAAGAATCCCCGTTAAATTACGAGAACTTTTTTAGGCTGAAAAATACCCATTAATTATTCCTGCATTCACACCGCCCTGAAACATACCCTTCGGGATAAGTTCCTGAAGTTACGAGCATGCGCAGTATGGTCTGATAAGCAGCAAGGCGCGAAATTCAAAATCACTAGCCCAGCAGCAACCCATGCACGGCGCCGCACCCAACGACACGCTGGGCTCAAAGTTCCCGTAATTTGCTTTCAGACCGCCAAAATACCCACGACCTTGGAAAAATCCCCGCGAAAGTTCTCGTAATTTCGCCAAGTACCTACTATTTATCGGGTATTTTCTTTCGGGGATATTACGCGTAGTTTGCTTTCAGACCGCCAAAATACCTGGTATTTTCTGATCGGGGTAAATTTCCCGATCAGAGAATACCTGGAACTGGCGAACTTCGAGGCGGTCTGAAACCACCTACTGGGCGTGGCTGTTCACCTACAGTTTAAGGGGCAAGGACTGGTAGGCATATAATTCACAGGCCACAATATCCCAGCAGGAATCTACTAAGCCACATGTATGTAAAAAAATCTGACTGGGCATGACTGTTCACCTACACTTTAAGGGGCAAGGCAAAGTAGGCACATAATTCACCGCCACCATCTCCCAGCCAGAAACTAGAAAGCAATGTAAACTAATGTATTTAAAAAAAATCTGACATAGCATGGCCATTAACCTACAGTTAAAGGGGCAAGGCCAGGTAGGCACATAATTCACAGGCCACCATCTCCCAGCCAGAATCTAGAAATCTATGTAAACTACTGTATAAAAAATACAAAAATCTGACTGGGCGTGGCCGTTCACCTACAGTTTAAGGGGCAAGGCCCGGTAGGCACATAATTCACAGGCCACCATCTCCCAGCCAGAATCTAGAAAGCAATGTAAACTGGGCATGGCCGTTCACCTACAGTTTAAGGGGCAAAGCCCGGTAGGCATATAATTCACAGGCCACCATTTCCTAGCCTAAACCTACTAAAGCTACATGTATGTAAACTACTTAAAAAATACAACAATCTGACTGGACGTGGCCGTTCACCTACAGTTTAAGGGGCAAGGCCCAGTAAGCTCATAATTCACAGGCCACCATCTCCTAGCCACAACCTACTAAAGCTACATGTATGTAAACTACTTTAAAAATACAACAATCTGACTGGGCGTGGCCGTTGACCTACCATTTAAGGGGCAAGGCCCAGTAAGCTCATAATTCATAGGCCACCATCTCCTAGCCAAACCTACATGTATTTATACTAATAAAAAAGAAATCAATCTGACTGGGCATGACTGTTCACCTACAGTTGAAGTGGCAAGGACCGGTAGGCACATAATTCACAGGCCACCATCTCCCAGCCAGAATCTAGAAAGCTATACAAACTACTGTATGAAAAATACAAAAATCTGACTGGGCGTGGCTGTTCACCTACAGTAAAAGGGGCAAGGCCCAGTAGGCACATAATTCACGGGCCATCTCCAAGCCAGAATCTACTAAAGCAATGTAAACTACTGTATAAAAAATCTAAAAATATAACTGGGCATGGCCAGGTAGGCACATAATTCACAGACCGCCATTACCCAACCAGAATCTATAAATCGATGTAAACTACTGCATAAAAAATACAAAATCTGACTGGGTGTGGCTGTTCACCTACAGTTTAAGGGGCAAGGCCCGGTAGGCACATAATTCACAGACCACCATCTCCAGCCACATTCTAGAAATCTATGTAAACTACTGTATCAAAGATTTAAAAATTTGACTGGGCGTGGCTGTTCACCTACAGTTTAAGGGGCAAGGCCCGGTAGGCACATAATTCACAGGCCACCATCTCCCAGCCAGAATCTAGAAATCTATGTAAACTGGACATGGCCATTCACCTACGGTTTAAGGGGCAAGGCCCAGTAGGCACATAATTCACAGGCCACCATCTCCTAGCCTAAACCTACTAAAGCTACATGTATGTAAACTCCTTAAAAAATACAACAATCTGACTGGACATGGCCGTTCACCTACAGTTTAAGGGGCAAGGCCCAGTAAGCTCATAATTCACAGGCCACCATCTCCTAGCCACAACCTACTAAAACTACATTTATGTTAACTACTTAAAAAATACAACAATCTGACTGGGCGTGGCTGTTCACCTACAGTTTAAGGGGCAAGGCCCAGTAGGCACATAATTCACAGGCCACCATCTCCTAGCCTAAACCTACTAAAGATACATGTATGTAAACTACTTAAAAAATACAACAATCTGACTGGGCGTGGCCGTTCACCTACAGTTGAAGTGGCAAGGCCCAGTAAGCTCATAATTCACAGGCCACCATCTCCTAGCCACAACCTACTAAAACTACATTTATGTAAACTACTTAAAAAATACAACAATCTGACTGGGCGTGGCTGTTCACCTACAGTTAAAGGGGCAAGGCCCAGTAGGCACATAATTCACGGGCCATCTCCAAGCCAGAATCTACTAAAGCAATGTAAACTACTGTATAACAAATCTAAAAATATATCTGGGCATGGCCAGGTAGGCACATAATTCACAGACCGCCATTACCCAACCAGAATCTATAAATCGATGTAAACTACTGCATTAAAAATACAAAATCTGACTGGGTGTGGCTGTTCACCTACAGTTTAAGGGGCAAGGCCCGGTAGGCACATAATTCACAGACCACCATATCCAGCCACATTCTAGAAATCTATGTAAACTACTGTATCAAAGATTTAAAAATCTAACTGGGCGTGGCCGTTCACCTACAGTTTAAGGGGCAAGGCCCGGTAGGAACATAATTCACAGGCCACCATCTCCCAGCCAGAATCTAGAAATCTATGTAAACTGGACATGGCCATTCACCTAGGGTTTAAGGGGCAAGGCCCAGTAGGCACATAATTCACAGGCCACCATCTCCTAGCCTAAACCTACTAAAGCTACATGTATGTAAACTACTTTAAAAATACAACAATCTGACTGGGCGAGGCCGTTCACCTACAGTTTAAGGGGCAAGGCCCAGTAAGCTCATAATTCACAGGCCACCATCTCCTAGCCACAACCTACTAAAGCTACATGTATGTAAACTACTTTAAAAATACAACAATCTGACTGGGCGAGGCCGTTCACCTACAGTTTAAGGGGCAAGGCCCAGTAAGCTCATAATTCACAGGCCACCATCTCCTAGCCACAACCTACTAAAACTACATTTATGTAAACTACTTAAAAAATACAACAATCTGACTGGGCGAGGCCGTTCACCTATAGTTTAAGGGGGAAGACCCAGTAAGCTCATAATTCACAGGCCACCATCTCCTAACCACAACCTACTAAAACTACATTTATGTTAACTACTTAAAAAATACAACAATCTGACTGGGCGTGGCCGTTCACCTACAGTTTAAGGGGCAAGGCCCGGTAGGCACATAATTCACAGGCCACCATCTCCCAGCCAGAATCTAGAAATCTATGTAAACTGGACATGGCCATTCACCTAGGGTTTAAGGGGCAAGGCCCAGTAGGCACATAATTCACAGGCCACCATCTTCTAGCCTAAACCTACTAAAGCTACATGTATGTAAACTACTTAAAAAATACAACAATCTGACTGGGCGAGGCCGTTCACCTACGGTTTAAGGGGGAAGGCCCAGTAGGCACATAATTCACAGGCCACCATCTCCTAGCCACAACCTACTAAAGCTACATGTATGTTAACTACTTAAAAAATACAACAATCTGACTGGGCGAGGCCGTTCACCTACAGTTTAAGGGGCAAGGCCCAGTAAGCTCATAATTCACAGGCCACCATCTCCTAGCCACAACCTACTAAAACTACATTTATGTAAACTACTTAAAAAATACAACAATCTGACTGGGCGTGGCCGTTCACCTACAGTTTAAGGGGGAAGGCCCAGTAGGCACATAATTCACAGGCCACCATCTCCTAGCCACAACCTACTAAAGCTACATGTATGTTAACTACTTAAAAAATACAACAATCTGACTGGGCGAGGCCGTTCACCTACAGTTTAAGGGGCAAGGCCCAGTAAGCTCATAATTCACAGGCCACCATCTCCTAGCCACAACCTACTAAAGCTACATGTATGTTAATTACTTAAAAAATACAACAATCTGACTGGGCGAGGCCGTTCACCTACAGTTTAAGGGGGAAGGCCCAGTAGGCACATAATTCACAGGCCACCATCTCCTAGCCTAAACCTACTAAAGCTACATGTATGTAAACTACTTTAAAAATACAACAATCTGACTGGGCGTGGCCGTTCACCTACAGTTTAAGGGGCAAGGCCCAGTAAGCTCATAATTCACAGGCCACCATCTCCTAGCCACAACCTACTAAAACTACATTTATGTAAACTACTTAAAAAATACAACAATCTGACTGGGCGTGGCCGTTCACCTAAAGTTTAAGGGGCAAGGCCTGGTAGGCACAGGCCGTCATCTCCCAGCCAGAATCTACTAAAGCAATGTAAACTGCTGTATGAACAAAAAAATCTAACTGGGCATGGATGTTTAAAGGGGCATACTAGGTAGGCACATAATTCACAGGCCAACATCTCCCAGCCAGAATCTTGAAAGCTATGCACACTACTGTATAATAGAAATTATAAATATAACTATTTTATGTGATCCAATACAGCAGCAGTGTTTACTTGACACAACTAAATAATCATTCACAAAAAACACCATTCATATGATAATGAACTATATTCATTGACCCTAAATGACATTTGACCTTGATTGTGTGACCAAAGACTTGTGCAAGACGATCAGTGATACTTGATACCCTTATGTCCACATTTCATGAACTAGAGCCATAAACTTTCAAAGTTATGATGGCAATTCAACAAATACTCCCAACAGGGGGTGGGGGCCAAAGTTCATTGACCTTGGTCATGTGACCTGAAAATCATACAGGATGTTCACTGATGCATGATTACTCTTAAATCTCATGAACTAGATCCATATACTTTGAGAGCTATGACATTCTTTTTTATTCCCCCACCATAATCATTGACCCCAAATGACCATTGACCTTGGTCATGTGACCTGAAACTCAGGGAGGATGTTCAGTAATACTTGATTATGCTTCCATTCCAAAATTTATGAATTAGGTCCATATAATTTCTAAGTAATGATGACATTTCAAAAACTTAACCTTTGGTTAAGATTTTGATGTTGATTCCCCCAACATGGTCTCAGTTCATTGACCCTAAATGACCTTTGACCTTGGTCATGTGACCTCAATCTCTGGAAGGATGTTCGGTAATACTTGATAAGCATGGCAAGTTTCATCTACTAGGCTCATATAATATCTAAGTTACGATGACATTTCAAAAACTTAACCTTTGGCTAAGATTTGCCGCAGCTTAATAGTTTCGCTCTGCAATGCAGGCGAGACAGAAAAAAAAATAGACGGAGAGTGAATTTGGATCAGAAATTAAGAAAAGACTTTCTATTCCACCTGACTTTGCAAGAACTAAAAGGGCTTTCTGTAATCAAGAAAGTACAGAATGACTTTGAAGATTCTTGATTCTTCATCATCAAACACAGATTAAAGCTATTTTACCATGCATTGAATTGCAAGCTTTAGGAGATACTTCCAGACTGGGGGGAAATACAAGTACATGTAGTTACTTTTTTCTGCTGGGATAATTCATGAGGGAAAGGATTTAAAGAACAGTTTACTCCAGGGTTTTAAAAAGCCAGGGTCAAAACAATTCCTGTTTAAGTGAACATTTCCTCACAGTAGATGAATCAACAAAGTGGCAAGGTCAGATAACAAATATGAATGTTTCTGATATACAGATATGCTGAAATGAAATGTCAATTGTACCTGAAGACGCACTAACTCGAACTGCACAGAGGATGTAAATCCTGTATGGCCGCAATTTCGCTGCCTTCTTGTGCATCAACTTAATATGAGACAAAATATAATTCATTGAATCATTAAGCTGGTATAACCTATTAATTGTACAAGGGAGTGAATTGCCTATGGAAGAAAATACAAAATTAATGCTGAAATATTGTCAAATGGTTAGAAATCAACCAATTAAAAAGGGACCACCATATGACAGGGCACCTCATAATTCAAAATTGGAATACTCTTTGATCTGTGATAAGAAAATTGATCCACTCGAAATATGTCAATAATCTCAAAAAGCAGAACTATTCAAAGCATTTAGCAATCACAGCATTCATTATCTTATAAAGGTTGATTGTGAAGATTAATATACCATTATTTTTCTAACATTATTATTATTTTTTGTTTAGCGTCACCTGTGCCTGGGAGGCGAAAAGCGAACTGAATCACTATGACCCACAGGTCTCTCTTCCCGATATAACTGATTGGGGGGAGTGCAGGTGGACCACTACAACGTGGTTTCCCCTACTCTTATACAAATAGTGCAGTGGGTTCTTAAAGTGATTGGTTAACATTGGTTTGACTTTTAAAAATCTGAGCTAGAAGGTCACACTTGTCACCTGTGTCTGTGATATGTTACAAAAATGAAGCCCAGAAAAAAATTGCGTTAGAAAATAATTATTTAGTGCTTCAAAAATTGAAATATAAAGTGACCGAAAACACCATCTTAATTTCATCCCATACACTTATGTGTACTATTTAGGCGTCTATAAGACGCCTTTTTACAAAATCGGGGTTTGCCTTGTAGCTTTAGCTTTTCATTCTCAATAATGGTTGTTTTCAGGGTTTATTAGTTCTATTACATACACTTGTACACATGTTTCATCTTGGTTTGAGAATTTTTTAAATCGGCTGCTCACAAAGTTAAACAATACCTTTAAGCAAAGGTGGTGACTCTCCTCTACACAGGGCCTCCATTTAACATCCTATCCAAGGGACAGAGTGTTTTCTATTGTAACATAGCGTGCATCTACGAAACATGGGAGAGACGTTTACACACAACGCACTGGCTTCAGTCATCTGCCCGGGGTGGACTCAAACCCACAATCTTTGGTTCCACGGGCAGACACGTTGCCGACTGAGCCACCAACGCTCTCTATGTTTTAATTAATATCTCTCATGATCTTATACATTAAGTGAAGTAGATTCTGCTACAACTCTCACAACCACTATTGTATTCTGAGAGTAAGAGCGGTTTCACCTGTTCCATAATAATAGTACCCCTTACAAACTTTTGGCTCTCAAAAATAAGAAAGAAAAAAAAACCTATTATAGGAAAAGTAATGGCATAACAAGTGATGTGGGATAACATATAAACAACAGAACTACCTCTGGATGAACCCTTTAAAAAGTCAGGAAACAGTGTTGTGACCTGGCTGCAACATTTTGGACAGTCTCAACAGGGAAGTGTTGGTCTCAAGAACCTCAGGAAATGGCAATTTGGTCACAGCAAAAGCAGCTGTGTCATCATCATCACAATCCTGGGACACAAATGCAAAGTGTCAGGTGACTCAAGACTGACCAATGGCAAGCAGCCAGTCAACAGACAGGCCAATTTCATTTATGGTCCATAGCACAGAAAGGAAGCTATGACTTGTCTGTTCATGTCACAGGAGTTACAGTGGTAGGCAAACACACTGGAAGGAAACGGACGTCAGTGTCTCACAGTGACACTCTGATAGAATCTATTGGTTTGATTTTATTGCCTGCTGGAACCAGGTAATATATGTGCTATACCTACAGGAAGAAAAGAATACAGTAGCCAATGGATGAAGAGCACAAGGAGCAACTGACATGATTCAGTTCAACTGCTTGGTACTCCTCCCTCTAACCTCAGGGTAGCCTTTCAAGATTGGACAGCACTGGTCATCTTCCCTTAAAATAACAATATGCACTCGTGGAATTAGCTTGATATGCTGTTGGGAGACTATGCTAATCCTTATGACTTTTGTTGCTGAAATTAAATGAACAAGTTATTGTGTATTAGTCACTTCGACAGTACAATGCATAATCACCACAAACCACAAAGCAAGGCCCAAAGACTATGTCAGAAAAATGCTTCCCCCTGAGAAAAGCTTTACTGGCAGGGCGAGGTACAGCCACATATCAATGAGTACAAAATACACATAAAGCTCTAAAATAATTGACAAATTGCCATCGACACAACAAACTAAATACACAAAACTTCCCAATGTAAGGGTCTGCTTGCAGACTAGAGGTCTACACAGCTAGCACAGTGCACTGATTGGTTGGAAGTTTGGAAGGTAGAGGTCAGTCAAAGGGCAAGCCCATTGTATGCTGGGATCAATATACACCACTGAGTCATCATTGCACTCAGGACATACCCCAATGTACAGACTAGTACTTTGGTGATGAGAGCCAAGGGAGTGTTGAAGAATGGGAGGTATGAAGGAATAGTACTCACAAGGAAGTAATAAGAAAGTGAGCCTGGAGGTGATTCACTGACAACTATAACAAATTCTAAATAAGCTGAATTCAATCTAGATAATCATTATGATAACTTACATCAGAATAGAAAATGGTTAGTAGATGAATCAGTAATAAATTATATCAATGTCAAATTAGATAATATCGATGTAATGTGGCTTGATTAGTCTACAGCTTTTGACTCTCCAAACAATATAAAATTTGATAGCTGGCAAAATATATAGAGGCTTTTAAAAAAATTAAACCTTGGTGCTCTTACTTTTCATGTATGTTAAAGAAATTAAAGTTTTAAGAACTGATTTAATGAACCCGAAATTATCTTTTGTATTTTGTTGTTGTTAAAAGATACTTTTTGACAATAAGTTTTTTTTTATTTTAGCATTACACATTTGTGAATAAGGGCAGAGTTTCCTCATGTAAACTAAGAACTGGATGAATCAGGGGCTTATTTTTCAGCTCTTACTGAAAAAAAGAGTCATGCTTTTCGTGATTGTGAAAAGAATGTAAAGAAACATTAACTTTTCAGTCAACTAATCATTTATGTTACACAACTGAATGTAATGACGAGGAATCTCTTAAAGAAGAGGAAAGAGAGAAACAGGAGACTGAAACGGTAACATAACAAGGTGCTATTAGCACTTCTCTGAAGGTGTCAATTAACAAGTGGTTCACATTAACAGCAGCTTGAAAGTTAGAGGTAAGGAGAGAGAGAAAAGGAGCAGCTGCCAATAAGAGGCTGTTCTCACTACGTTCCTAAAACTAGTTTACTGGGAACCGGTTCAGAAAGCCAGTTTGGAAGATCGCTTTGCTAGCGTTCTCACTTGATCACACGAAAGTGGTTTTCAAAATCACTTCACGTAAAGCGCTCTTGTTGCTATGGAAACGCTCTCAGTGGGGTGACACGTTTCGCGCGAAATTCGAAACCGCAGCATAGGCATTCTACACCTGTCGTGTGGAGTAGCGCGCTCAAAATGTGCGAAGATCGCTTCCCGAAGAACGGTTGTGTCCTCACTTACGCTAAAACCACTTTTCCGATGCGAAGCGATCTTGAAAACTACATCGCGAGGTGGTCTTCCAAACTGGTTTGGAAGAGCGCTTCCAAGAGCGCTTCGACCGTTCTCACTTAGCGTTAAACTAGTTTCCACTAAACTAGTTTCCACTAAACTAGTTTAAGGAACTGAGTGAGAACAGCCTCTAAATCTGTAACAGTTGACCATGATATCCTGACTGTGCACCTGGAAAGCAAAAGTAATATATCCACTCAAAGTATAAAGTTTATGGAAGATATGTAGTAATAAGAAAACAGAAATGGAGAAGCGAAAACAACACAGGATTTCCCATGTAAAACACGCAAAGAGAGAGCCACTTGAAAGCATTCCAGGGTTTATATCCTCTTTTTAACAAGACCATGTTGTGGTTGGGCAACAAGGAATAACAAATAAATGATAAGAGATTCTTCTTTTAGCTTTGATTTAAACATACCTTGGTGTCGTTTTGTAAAATAGTTAAAAAAAATGTAATTGCAAGGTTCCCAGCTTTTCAGGAAAACAAAATTCCCTGATTTTTCCCTGATGAAGTTTAAAAATATCCCGATAATTATTTAAACCCATTCCCAGTTGCGCATGTTTTCTAAGTTGTTGCAGTGAATTACATGTATTTTCAGTATAAAAACAATAATGTAAAAGTAATTAGTACCACCATAACCAGTCATTCAAAGAATGTTGTTTCGATATGCAACAAAATATAACAGTCTGACTGACTACCGTGCTTTCGACCTTTCGGCCGATCAAATTTCCCTGATTTTCCCTCATTCAAAGCATTTTTTCCCTGATTTGAGGTATTTTTAAAAATCAAATTCCCTGATTTTTCCATGACTGGCAAAAGTAAAATAATTTTTCCTGATTTTCCTGATGGGCTGGGAACCCTGAATTGTTAAAATGTGCTGAAATTATGGCATCTGATTGATGGATGGAAATACTTTTCATAGCAAAAAAGCTCCATGTTTCTTTTCACAAATAATTTCATCTAAATATAATGCTGCAAACAACTAAATGAAGCTATTATCATGGATATAAATGGAAAACAAAATGTATTTGTAGATAACACTAAATCAAACTCGAGCTCGTTCCAAGAAATTTACCATTATTTTTTCTTTCACAAAAAAGCTTCATATTTCTTATTTTTCACAAATAATTTTATGTAAATTCAATGCTACGAACTAGATGAAGCTGTTTTCATGTTTATAAATGGAAAACAAAATATAATGGTAGATATTGCTCAGACAAATTAGATCTCGTTTGCCATCTGTAGTAACTACCATGGTAACTGGACCCTAACAGCCAATCAAAATCAAGTATTCCATGGAAGTTATTGTTAAACCGTAATGGTGACTTTTATGCAAGATGGTCCAGATTGGTGTGTTGGCTCATACCCCTTTCATATTGCGCCTTTCACCGGCGAAGTTCGCCAGCGAAGGGGAAAGTGTCCAGTATGAAAGGTACACAGGAGAACTTCACCGGTGAAGTTCGCCGGTGAACTTCTCCACCTCTAGAGGTGGAGAACTTCGCCGGCGAAACTGTTTCACCGGTGAAGTTCGCCGGTGAAAAGGCCAGTATGAAAGCAAACCGGAGAACTTCTCCTCTTTAATGACGTCAGAGGTCAATTTTTTTTCTCTCCCATAGTCCCCTGCACCGAGATTCCGCGCGCGATAGTTGCAAGCTCAGCTGAATGCTATGGCCAAGTAGATACCCTCGAACATTTTTTTTTTTTTTTACTAACAATATTTATTAAAAAGCACTTTTTACATGTATAAAATGCGCTAAGATATAAAAACAAGGTGATATTGTTTGTTTTTATCGTAATACTTCCAAAATATGTTGTAATTAATTTTTTTGATACCTTTTTGTAATAGGTAAGAAGTAATGTTTACAATTTTCTTTCGTTTGTTCTGCAATCGCCCGTTGACTTTCGCCGGGGAAGAAATGTCAGTGCGAAAGGGTACATTTTTTTCTTCGCCGGGGAAGTGAGGAATGCGAGGCGGAGAAGTTCGCCGGCGAAGTTCGCCGGTGAAAAATGAAGAGGGCACTATGAAAGGGGTATCAGTTGGAAGAGTGTCCGTCTCACAACCGGGAGTTCGGACATCGGCCGCATCAGATCAAAAGACGTTAAATGTGGGAGTTGCTGCTACCCTCTTTGACAATGTGATTAAAGGGAAAGAGCCTCGTCGATTTGGCGCTGTACAGCGGCTGCCGGGCCCACAATTAATTGGGCAAAACAAATTTTCAGAGTATTATGTCTATTTGGAACAAGAAAACATGGATTTTCATTTTTTTCTCTCATTTTTTTTCCTTTTCAGAGGCTTGCACAGAAACTGAAATGGCTACTGAATGTGGGTTCTCAAGTTGTTTTAGAGAAGTATCCAATATCAAACAGGATAGACCATCGCCTCAGATATCATAATGAAAAGGAGAATCTCAGATGGCTGGGATTAGTTGAGTCTGTGAACATGATAGCTATTAAAGAGCTCTTTGAAAAACAAGTGTATCATATTTTGATTGGAGGGAAATGTGTGGGGACGACAGGGTCATTCGAAGTCTACTTGGCTACCGATTTCCTCAATCAAGATTGAATATCAGTTTGTCTCATTAACAAGCCAAATATAGCATGTAGGACATTAGAATATGACCTCATGCATCTCATATTTCACACTATTATATCTTAGCAACTATACATAGAATTTTAGGAATAATATATCTATGTTAATAGTATAGGCAAATCTGCATACAAAATATGTGTATTACTTAATTATGTTAATTGATTATTACTCTCTTAAATTCTGTAAATTTTGAGTCAATTTAATAGATTTTAGTCAGGGACCAATCCAAAATTATTGCCCATTACACAAATTGTCTTCAACCACCAGTCTGGTGTGTAGTGTATGTGCATCCTGGTGTGTGTGGTTGTTTGTGGTAAGGTTGTGTGCGTGGTGTTAGAGGTGAGTGTTGTGTTGGTATGTGTTAGGGTGAGTGTGTGTGTGTATGAGAGGGTGTGTGTATTATTATTGTTTTTTTTTTTTTTTTTTTTTTTGGGGGGGGGGTTATATCCACTGCGTCTAGCAGTAGCAGTTGGTCAAGTTCTCTGATCGTCTTACACCATACGAGCTAGACCCATTTACTATAGCAACAGTTTGGTCTAACTTCCACTTGGTCTAATGTATAGGATTTGGTCGAATATAATTGGTCAGTATAATTGCCGAATCATCGAAAAGCCTAATAGTCTAATCGCCTTTTCGTCTAAATCCCAAATAAATATTTCAAGTCTGTTACAGGAATTGACCAAGTGGTGTTAGACCAAATAGACCAAATAAATATTAGACCAAATGAAAATTAGACGGAAAGGTAAAAAGGCAAAATTACATTTAGATCAAAAGGTAAACTGAGTGTTGACGAAATGGAATTAGACCATGTATAGGATGAGGCTAAACGGCCATTAGTCAAATCGCATTGAGACCAACTGGCAATTTACCTTAGGGGAGGCTAATTTAGAGAACAGCAGCAGAGCCCGTAGAAAATTCGGTTTTTACCCACATGGTATTAACATCAGTTGGACTAATTCTCTGTTTGTCTAATTACACATGGGCTTAACCCATTTGGTCTAATTAAAATTTGGTCTAATATGCAATTGGTCTAATATATACTTGGTCTAATTCTCATTTGGTCTAATGACCAATTCCTCTAATAGCCAAATGGTCTAATTGCATTTGCAACTCTACATTACCTATTTTGTTTGTTAAGTGAAATGGGGCAACAATTTGTGGTGTCCACTCCTCCACAAATTGTCGCCTAAATGAGGTGACATTTTGTGCAAGGGTGACAATTTGTGGTGTCAAATTTAGCACAAATTGTCTCGGGGCGACAATTTGTGGTGCAGCATATCATCAGCAACTCTGACACAGGGTTTATAAGTGGTAATTGGTAGTGAGAACATTCTTTAAAGTAGCACACATATATACATGTATTTTTTATATATTTGGTTAACACATTAGCAAATGAACTATCAAGGTAAACAAAATAAATCAATAATCATTAGATGGAATAAAGGAAAGGGGTTTGAGAGTAATTATCAAAGGTAATTTACCATCCCAGCACCTCACAAGGTGTAAGCACATTTTCAAGCGAAATGTCAGTTGTGATAATCTAATTCACTTCTGTCAACGATGTTTCCTGCAGAGTAGTGCATTATCACAGGTCCTACTAATTAGTACTATCCTATGCATGCTCAGAGAGAGTGACATGATATCGACAAGGTCAAGCTAAAAAACGTTGACACAATATAAAGAAAACTACATACATAGCGGATCAGCAATATTACAAATGATATGTGTCTTGATTTTAAACATAAACAGAAAGTCATGGTGAGTAATTATTTTTGAAAGTATTTGATATTGAAGTAAACTGCTGTTATCACATCACGATGTAGTAAGTTCTAAGACAAGGATGCATTTGTAGCACCCTTTTGGTGCTACATAACATATTATATGTAGTGAAAAGGATAAAGACCTTGTAATACCCCCCCCCCCCTTGTATGGATATCGAACATCCATAACTGGATGGTCAGAGCGGAGAGTTTTTATGACCTCTGTGCAGACTGAGAGAGAGTGAGCGAAAGAGAGAGCCAATGGTCAGTTCTGGCTAGTGTGAGCATTATAGGTCCATGGTGTGAGTCTAGTCTGCTATGCAGACTCTGAATGGCTCGTGAAGTGGGATCTGCAGCTGGTTTGCGAAGCAAACCAGCCTGAAAGGGCGAGCGAAGCGAGCCATTTCAGAGTCTGCTTCTTCTTTGGAAATCTTGTTCCCACGGTCAAAATAAGTCCCACCCACCCAAAATTTCAGAGAGCTTTCATTGGATAACTTGATCTGTCTGTAAACCAAATTTTATGACCACTGAGGAGTATAGATAATCCCCTACTTCAACCACAGAGCCATGAGCAGGGTTATTATGTAATACCCTCGCTCAGGCCATCAGACAGTGTTTACTTTCCACTGAGCAGCTGCATGTATGGCCAAAACCTTGCTCCATGGCCCAAAATAGTGGATGGTTTTATCATAGCTGTATAGTATATATATATTCAATTCAATTCAATCTTTATTTCGCAAATAGGATAAAAATACAAGGAAACATCAAATAATGTGATTAGATAATAAAAATAAATTGCGTGGCTTCCCATGAAGGTAATAAGAAACATGTGAGGCTCGCCAAAACATAGTAAAAACAAAACAACATTAATACAAAACAGAATATCATATCATTATAGTTAATAGTGTATATAAAAAGGAGAAAAAAAAACACGAGTTGAGGGGGGTAGATACGTTACAAATATGCATTGATATCATGTGTGAGAATTAATAATAATTTACTAGAAAATTTGAATACTGTTTTCTAAAAGAATATATAAATTGTGAATTAGTTATTATTTGGGGAATCTTATTCCATTGTTTGGGACCTACATAACTCAGCTTCGTGACTATAGACCTAATAGACCATAAATGAAATTTATTGGAAGAACGGGTATTATGGTTATGAACTTGATTATTGCATTGAAAAAGATCTGAAAACTACATGGGTAACAACTACCTCTTCTTGAACTTATAGATAAATATTGTGAGTTCTCGCTTATTAAATAAAGGTGCGGATGGTGCTATTAGAATAGGTAATTATTCTTAAACATTTCTTTTGAATATTGAGTCCAATTCATATGAGGTTACATTGGTATTGCAATATTTTAAATAAGAGAAAATCATGGAATGGTATAAAGTTATCAGATTTTTATGAAGCAAACTAAGCCTAAGTTTGTAAATTAAACCAGTATTCCTTAAAACATTTATCATATGGTACTTAAAACCCAAAATATCAAACTCAAAAACACCATTCTCATAAAATTCAGAACTTAAATATTAAATATGATAGTTTACAAAATGAAAATCTTAAATTTCACGATTGTAAGTTTGTAAACTATCATACTTTTAATCAAACAGGATAGCTATGTTTTATTTTGTTCCTGTTTGGAATTAACTTCTAACCATAGTTTCTTGATTGGACCTTGTATTTGTAGTCACTTCTCCATGCTACTGTATTCAACCTGTTTTACTGTTATGTTAGCTCAGTTTGATATTAATTAGCCTTAATTAGCCTTGTGTAAGTTGTCATGCCCAGCAACATTCGTTCACCTTTGTATTAAAAGTGTTTTTATGCCAGCCATAATGTATGTGATAATCAGGTACTTTCAAACTCAAAAGTATGCTGAATGAAAATGTTGGCAATTTTTTTATATAAACCTAAATCGGATCTATTTGATTTAAATCAGATTTTTTTAAATTTCAATCTGATTTTTTCTAACAAATTTTTTTTAACAAAGTGCAAACACCCAAAATATAACCCTTCACACTGACATCAATTTTAAAATTATGCATTTCACCACCAAAATTATTCTTAACTATTTCATAATCAAATCCAGTCAAAATATAATTTATAGAAAATATTAAAGCCATAAAGAAGCTGACATTTTCTGCTGTGTCTAAAGTACATGTAGAGAGCTTCTACTTATTGGTTCAAAGGAACTGTCTTGGTACAGCTAATGCTGCAAACATGCAAAGTTGGTGCTCAATTTCAAAGCTCTTGGTATTTAATGAGGATCAGTTTAATTGGAAGAATTCCATGACTCAGAGATTCAAGTTCTCCAAAGAGATATATTTTTTAAATTTTATTTTCAGGTCAAGGATTGAAGATCATACATGTTAAAGAAAACTGCATTTATCTTTTGTTTGTTTCAACCCCAAGTTGTTCTTTGAGCCACAGTTGGAACGACTGTTTCAAAGCATTGGCTTTCAAAGCTTTGACCGACTGCATTTATTTTTGTTTGTATCAACCTTAAAGGAATGGACCGGGCTGAAAATATTCAGATCTAAATAAATAGAGTAAAATGATGAAAATTTCACCAAAATTGGATGACAAATAACAAAGTTATTGTATTTTAAAGTTTATCAGTATTTTGTGAAAACAGTTATATTTACATCGTCATGAATGTTCATTTGGTGGGTTGATGATGTCACATCCCCTCTTTCCTTTTTCTTATAACATGAAATCATAATTGTTTCATTTTTTTATACATGTGTAAATAATGTGTCTCCATTATGATGAAATAAGTTGCGGCAATAAATAACTAATGTACTTAATTAGTTGCCAATTCAATTGTTTTTAGTTCTTGGTAAATTCCTTTTAATAAACCTAATTTCACATAATCATAATCAAAAGAACAAGTGGAGATATGCCATCATAAGCCCAACTAACGGATATTCATGAAGACATGCCTAGAAATGTTTTACCGGAATAATCGAAAAGAAATCTTTAAAATTCAATAACTTTGTTATTTGTTATCCGATTTTGATCAAATTTCAGTATTTTACTCTGTGAATTTTACTTTATTTATTGATACATGTATCATAATTTCTCCAGCCTGGACAATTCCTTTAAGTTCTTCTTTGAGCCATAGTTGGAACTATTTGACTGTTTCAAAGCATTGGCTTGCAAAGTTTTGACAAACTTCCAAGTTGATTTAAATGATTTCGTTTACAATAAACTGGAAAACTAGTATTTTAGCAGCAGTTTTGCTAGAATAAGAAAACGGGTTCCCTTATACTACTGTGTCGGCCTATTTACTTGAATACAGGAACATGTAAAGGAATAGAAATGTTAAAATATCGGTGTATTGGGTAAGCAGGGACGTTGCCGATTTTTACTTTTATTGTACTCAATTCAAAATATTCACTTAAAAATGTACAAACATAAATCATTTTGGCAAAGGGCACTAAAATGTATAGTTGTTATGATTTAGTCATGTTAGTGCCCTTTGCCAAGAACATTCATACATATTTTAAAATAAATGTACATGTACTTAATTACTGAACCTTTTTCAGTGAACTGGCTGAATGAAGCACAATCCTACTCAGAATGTCTGAACAGGCTTTTTCTAGTATAGGATCCATGGTTATAACCCATCCTGGCAAAAATCTATCATGTTGAGATTCAGCCTAATTAGTTCAGAGTTCCTTTACTTTCTTGAAAACTGCCCTCTAAAACACTTTTGAATTTTGACATAAAGAAACAAGAAATTTGTTTTACTATTAACAAAGTCTACTCATACATACAAGTTGAGTAGGGGTCGCATATAATGTAGGCTACATGTTCATCTTTGGTTTTGCAAGATTGACTTGATTTCATTGATTTGATTTCAATTGTTCTGAGTAGATATGAAGGATTTATTCCTGTTCTCATGATATAAAGTTGGTAAAATCTTTCTCTTTTTAATTTAAAAAGTAAAACTGCCACAAACAATAAAAAATCCCAAATAATTTGTACATGTTTCAATGGAAGTGATTTAAAGGAAAAGTCATGCACCCCAACAAAAAGCTGCTTTGAATAGTAAGAGAAAATCAGACAGGCATAACGCTGAAAATTTCATCAAAATCCGATCTAAAAGAAGAAAGTAATGACGTTTAAAATTTTTGCTTAATTTCACAAAACCGTGGTTATATGCAAATCCTTGTCGGTATGCAAATTAGGGCGATGACATCACTCATTTTTTTATTTTTTTTTTATTATGTGAAATATGAAATATTTTTATGAAAAAAAATCATTCCTCCCTGACCATGTGGGATTACATTGTTTTAACATTTTGTAGTTCAAACAAGAGGGTCCTATTTGTTAAAAGACATATCCCTGCCCCCCCCCCCTGACGAGCTTGAAAGACCTTTATTGCCCCCCCCCCCTGACAAACTTGAAGGCCTTTTTCTTTTTTTTTGCATGTCAATATTTTTTCTGGTACGAAAACCTTTATTTTAGTTCGATTGAGGACCTTTTCTTTCTTTTTTTTTTTGCTTGTCAAATTTTTTGGCGGGCAAATTTTCCCCTCCTGTGGAAAATCCTAGGTACGCCACTGCTGTAGTGTATGCTACTTCTTCTAAAAAAAAATGCATTTCATAGGCGGATCCAGGGTGGGCCCGAGGTGTCCGGTGTGATGATGAACAGTGTATATTTCAGGGGCCGTGGAAATGGTTTTCAAAGTAGGGGGGGGGGGGGCTGATGACGCAAAAAATCACAATCATATGGTCATTTTTACGATTATGTACACGGCTTTGAAAGTGGGGTCACCCCCCCCCCCGCTTCCGCGGCCCCTGTATTTCATGTGCAATGGGGATGTCTGAATCTCATCTGTAAATGAAATATATATAATTTATCTTTATTTGATATTAGCCATAAAACAAAACATCAAAACATTCACAATAGGCTTAATGAAGAAGGAAACATTGAAGTCGAAAGAATAGAATTATAAAGAAAATGTGAAACTAAATGCTAATGGCAGGGCAAACAAAACTTAATTTATTAAGATGTAAGAAGAAGGAACGGAAAAGAAGAAAAGAGACAAAGAGAAAGAGAAAGAAAAGATAACAAGAAGGAAAGGAAGGGGAAGAAATAAAGAGGGTATAAGAAAGGAGAACAAGTCATATCTTATGTGAGTAGTACATAAGGTTAATGTTGCACGCTAAAATTTCATATAATTTCTTATTTTGTACTTTAGAAAACGGTTTGGTTCATTAAAGGTCAAGTCTACCTCAGAAAAATGTTGATTTGAATCAATAGAGAAAGATCAGACAAGCACAATGCTGAAAATTTCATCAAAATCGGATGTAAAATAAGAAAGTTATGACATTTCCAAGTTTCGCTTATTTTTAACAAAATAGTTATATGAACGAGCCAGTTACATCCAAATGAGAGAGTCGATGATGTCACTCACTCAATATTTCTTTTGTTTTATATTGTTTGAATTACACAATATTTCAATTTTTACGAATTTGATGATTAGGACCTCTTTGCCTGAAGCATAAAATGTTAAACGTGTTCAGGGAGGAATGAAACTTCATTTCACCATGACAATGACAAGAAAATAAAAATATTTCACATTTCATATAATAAAATACAAAAGAAATAGTGAGTGAGTGATGTCATCAGTTCCCTCATTTGCATACCGACCGAGATGTGCATATCAAATTGTTTTGTGAAATGAAGCGAAACTTTTAAATGTCATAACTTTCTTATTTTACATCCGATTTTGATGAAATTTTCAGTGTTATGCTTGTTGAATTTTTCTCTTTTTATTCATATCAAGTTTTGTTGGGGTGGACTTGTCCTTTAATCAATCAGTTCCATTATATTGTAGAAATGATAAAGATACACGTAGGATGATAAATAACATTAAAAAAAACAGGACATTGGAGGAAAGGAAGAAGAATGAGAGAGCAAATGAAATAAAAATGAAAATAAAATTAGAAAAAATAAGAAAGGAGGAGGAAGGGAAAGAATGAAAGAAAGAAAGAGAGAGAGAGAGAAAGAGATAAAAATGAAAAAAAAAGGAAGGAAAAAATGAATGAATGAAAGAAAGAAAAAGGAAGAAAGGAAAGGAAAGAAAGGAAGATAGAAAGAGAAAAAGAAGAGAGAAAAAAGAAAGAAAACAAAAGAGAAGAAAAGAGGATCGAAGAAAAAAAAATCAAGAAGAATGAAAAGAGGAAAAAAGAAAAAAAGGAAAGAAAGGAAGAGAAAGAAAGAAAAAGACAAGGTTTATTCCATGTCACTTATAAAAGACCCGGGGGGGGGGGGGTGATCAGGGCATCTTCTACACATTCATATACTGTATTAGTTCCATACACGTTCCTTGCTGTAACAAAAAATGTTTCAAAATATGCCCTATGCTATTATAACCATGAGCTATACAGACTTTGGTATCATCATGGACCTATCATCCAAACCATTCCATCTCCTGACTACTCAAGTACATTCATATATGTATCTATGCATGTATATGGATCCTATGTGTATGTAGCAAGCCCCAAAAGTGAAAGAGGAGTATACCCTATTTGTTTAAATTCCACAAGATAAGAAATGGTCAGAACAGCTGGATCCTAATCCCTCTCTTGCCCCTACTTCCACAAATCTGCTGTCAATCATGGTATCTACTGGCAACGGAGGGTTTCAGCAAGCTCCGCCTTGTGTACACGTTTCGTGTACATTGGTCAAACATGTTGTAGACCCAGATCTGCAGGCTCTAGTAGACCTAGTCTGCTATGCAGACTCCTTGAATCAGCTGTGATACACACACTGCAGATGTGGGTCTACAGTTGTAGACTAGTGTGAGTCAGGGTCTGGTGGTCATTATTCTCAGAAATAATGACCTGAATGACATGAATGACCCTGAATGACATGAATGACGTAGAAGTATTTTGGGGAAAAGTTGATGGACTCTTCCATCTTTGCTACCCTAAAGGGATAAGCAGTTATTGTTTACTGTTTTTTTTTATTTATTAAAAGAGATGACTAAGGGTCAACAAGTATTACTAGTTATAAATAAACACACCCCTTCTCAAAAATAATGGTACTGTCGAAAATACCTTTATATAGAAGTTCTGGAGGCATCTTCTTCACAACTTTCGAGATGGAGAGGAAACATCCTCCATAAAGTTACTATCATGTAACTTCTCTTTTTCCTGATTCTCAGGTAAGATCCTAAAGTCATCTTATATTTCAGTACTGTATTTTATATCAAATTGATTGCTTGTTATACAAAGTTTTTAAGATTATTGGATAATTGATCTTATAAATTTAATATTCGATTTAAAGTTATTTGTCCACAATTGTCTTTTACACATTTGGCGTATTATCAATCTTCGATTGAATAATATTTTAAAGTTGAGTTTTATATATCTGATGATAGATATTATTCTATAATCTACATCTTATTGAATGTTTGAATTTCTTATAATTGTTACTAACCATTTCCGATTATTGTTCATGGTAAAGCACTTGTTATTTATGATTGTCTAGCAGCGCGAGCATGGTGCGAGTTTTATAGTTGAGCCTTTTGAACTTTGCGAATTACAAATTTTAAGCAAGTCTCGAATAAAAAAAAAACTGAACGGTATTATTCTGGTCAAGCGGATAGGCCGAGTTCCCTATCTTGCCGCGTTAATACCGTGCGGACTCTTATGTACCTGATTAAAGACTTTCCTGAATATCATTGTGCTAAACCATTCTATTTCATTATTGATTTGATATGTTATTGTAAAATGAATTACTAATCCTATATAGTTGCTATAAAAGTATTTGAGATGAAGTTTGATATTTAATAGAAGAAATAATTAATCGTATTTTGATTACTCTGATACACAACTGTTGAGATGGAGAGAGAGCATCTTCCTCCAGACATCACTTTTCAATAATTTCTGTATTTTCCTGATTCTCAGGTCACTGGTCTTCTGACCATAAATGGCATCCACATTTTATTTCTTCCTGCACTGAGACCCTCAATGTTATGTTAGTTTCAATGTCATTATGTTAGTCTTGATAACAGTAGTTGTTCAACAACTATTTGAAAGTTATGTCCAGTTAAGTAAATTATAAGTATCATTTGAACTATATGTTCATACCCGTTCGGATAATTATGTAACCAAGAGTTACAACCATCTTTTTATAACTGTAAATATCATGTATATAATGTTTATTTGTTAGTGTAGAATTAAAGGAACATATATCCTTTATATAATGCGTATGTTAGTTTATCTTATCGAGTTTTATTGTTTACATTAATTAATAACATAGTGTGAATGTTGTTGATTGATGGTGTTTGATTCTGTGATGTGTGATTATTACAAAGTAAAATAATTACAACAACATAGTGTTTTATTTAATTTCTACCTCTGTAGACGGACAGGGTGGGGATTCTTTGTATAAAAATCCTTCCGCTGCGCTGTTGTTTATTGTCAAGTAAAAGATCCTCCCCCACCCAAAACGGTCCCGTGCTACACATTTCTGCTTCATGATTATAAAATTTACAAAAAAATAATGAATTGAACTTCATGCCACATCATCTCACCTAAAACCTGCAGAAAACTTTGTGAACATATAAATAAATGAATTGTTGCATTGTCTATAAACCTGATAAACTTGCCTCCCTGTATCATGGGTGGGATAGAAGCTGGAGTGGAAATACAAAAGGGACAATAAACTACTGATGATGTTACTGAAAATAGTGTATGTCAAATATAAATAAAAGGTCAAATATTAATAATATGCCATATGGTAAAAACAAGGGAGAATCTTTTAACACAAAGACAAGGACTCAGGAAGGGCTAAGGGGCATTATTTTTCGTCCATAGGATTACTCATTGTTATATGAAAAAGATTACTGTAAAGAATCTGAGAGAAATTAGTTCAACCAGTCATTAAGACACATAACCCAACTATTTTGCTTTGTCATTCTGATACCATAGTAAAGGCATCTGTGCAGATAATATCCAAGAAAATCATCACAGGAGGGTTTATAAAAGACTTCTGTTTCCCTACCCCCCAAAAAATTAAATAAATGGGAAAAAAACACCAGCACACATGTTATCAGTGATGAGCAATTATCTTAAAGTTTGAATAAATGCCTTCAACACAGTCATAGGTTTGTTAGTTGTCACCATACATGATGTAACACTTCATTTGTTTCAGTGTTATATTTGATTCACATAGAGAAAAACATCAGCCTGCATTGACCAAAACTGAAATAAAATTGTGGAAGTCAGAAATTGGTAAATGTCTACATGGGGGGTTACCTACTTGACTTTGCGTCCTACCACAGGAATGAAGCCAGTTCTACAAATGGCATGAAAACTATAAAAACCTATGTGGATTTTGAATTTGATACCTGTGAACATATCTGCTGTCCTATATCCTAATCAAAGTAAACATTAAGGGATTTATTCATTAGAATAAAAATTCAGTCAAATGTTTTAAGCACAAAACTGATAGGCAAAGTAAGAGTTAGAGAAGGGGAGAGATAGAGAGAGGTAGAAAGAGAATGACTCATAGATAGGAATGGCCAAAAGGGAATAGAATCCAGAGAATCTGAAATTCCATTGTATTTTGTTGCCGAATGGCACAGGAAACAGCGAGCCCAAAAGTATCTCAATCATGTCAAACTACTGTCTATGTCTCCATCAAATTAGACGTTTCCCTCACAAACTGATGTATCATTCTGACTCGTCAATGACTGACAATGTTCAGATGCTCCCCCCAGGATGGACATTTGCCATGATCTTAATATATTTCTGAAAATTTGAGAAAATGTGGTAAAGAATTTTTATTCAGTCCTTGTCTCAATCACGCTTGCCAATAAATCCATGCTTTCGGCACCAATCAATTATTTTATCTTTGCTTCATGACAAAGCATTCTTTTGTCCTGTATATTTGAAGTCATGTGCCATTAATAAATCACATTGGTAACAGAAATAATGCCAAAAGATAGGAGAAATAGAAAAGCATTCAAGCAGTGTCCAAACTTTGATTGCAAAAAAAGTGTCACATTACATAGAGGGAAATTCCTGTTGTAGGAAACTGAAGACAATCATTGCGAGTTTTCAAGTTATTATTGTGCATTTCGGAAGAAAAACATAGTACAAAGGCTCAATCCAAACGATGCACTCAGATGCCCTGAAAATGACTAAAAATTTAATGTTCAACTGAAAAGGTGCATTTTGAGAGGAGATCCTGCAGAAAATTGAATGCAACATGGATATCAATTATGACCAATTGGCATTCTCCTGGTTCAGATATCCAAGAACAATCCAAATTGACCTATAATCCCTGGGTCAAACTGGGTGGCTTGAATAAGTGATACTTAACTTTAATTAAACAAAATTGCTTAAATAAAAAATTACATAAGATTTGAAATAAATCTAGATAAGTCCCGAATGACACCAACCAAACTCTGGATTTAATCTTATTCCATGTCATGTTTGTGATTCTAGCATAAGAAACTGGAAACAGATCCCCAAATAAACCAATATAATTTGATATCATGTGACAACCAATATAAGCAGCGCAGTTGTAGTACAACTTTCATTTTCAAAAGTACCAGCAAACACTGTGAACTCTTACACAATAAAAACCGTGCTAGGAAGTTTAAACTCTTGATGAGGCATAGAAACCAAAGAGAATGGATAGAATTATCACTGAAGCCTGTTTTATCAAACAATATTTATTTTGCTGGTAAGTTACAATGTCAACCCTGAATGATTTAGATTTACACAGTTTCAAAGGTTGCACATGTTCAATCCATAAGTCTCATAAGACCTCTCTTTTATAATGTATACAGCCTACAGTTTTAAATTCAGTTTATTAGGTGTTAATGATTTTGTCTAATTATATTACCCTTTTTACTGTATTTTCTGATGACACCTCATTTTTCTACTTCTGAGAACTGGAAGGGCTCAGGTGATAACATATCAAGTTCTCATCCTACTTAATTCTATTGGTCTTGTTATGATGGGGCAGGTATGAATATGTTTATTATTTGAGGAAACAGATATGACACAGTATTACAATCAGTGATGAAAATTGAAAGAAAGAAAGAAAAACAACAATGGATACAAAGAACATGAGACGATCGAGAATTGCTGGCAAGCCTTGTCTGCTACTATAGCTTGTCGTATCATCTTACAAATAAACCATGTAATACTATCCCATAATTAATGCTTTGAATATAATGGGGTATCATTTTTCATTGTGAAATACATTGAACTGGTATTACATGTGCTACTGTTTCAGAGTGCTAAAGGATGGAGATTGAACAATGAAGTTGAGAGTGCATTTTTAATCCTGCATGCACACATGAATGCTTATCTTGACATTTCAGCTTTTTTACATAATATCAACGACATCACAATTTCAAATAATGTAAGTCTTGAGTAATTATAAAATATAAACTTGAATAAAACTTAATAGCTACATTAGACCTAAGCCACAATATCTTTTTTACATTTATTTTTCAGCCCATTCAATTAGAATGTGTCTATGCTATTTCCTAAGGTTCCTAATTTCAAAGGTAATACACTATATATTTTGAAGATTAACAATCCCCATATGCATATTCTAAAGATTTTTCAGAAAAACATGAAGAATGCAGGACCCCAAATACTATAGAAAGCAAGCAATTTCAAAAGTATGAAATCATCCACTTCAGAGTCAAAGTCAGGTGTAGCAATAACACTTTGAAAATTCCTATGAAGGAAGGAATAACAGATAAGGATTTGGGACTGCTCTTCTATATATCTTTTAAACTCGACTGCAGAATTTATAGGATAACATCAAAATGATAAATAAATCTAATATAATGCAAGGGTAATTAAGCTTTTGAATAGTAATGAACCACTCGAAACAACACCCACTTTGGTTGATGAGGGCCTATCCAGCCCATTTGTGGAGAGTATGAATTCATCAATAAATATATTTTTTAATAGCTCTGGAGAAGGGTTAGAGTATAACAGATACATGATTTACAACTATTTACAAAAATAATAAAATGGCAACAATCATACTATTATTTACAATGGTTTTGTGTCGTCCCTCCATAGAATGGTAAGTAATTGTGTTCCCTCTACAATATCTCATTTACATGGAGTACCTGAGAAGTGAGTATTGTTGTGTTTAAACAGTGCTTTCCAAAGGACCAACCCCTGAAGTGACTCCCAGGTAATATTTCAAATCTGCATCTGTGTTTTGTATGTTCAGGCACCAGTTTGGCTAACTTTGTCTTTGGATGTGGAGGGGAAAAACTTCTCACCGCTTCTTAATTTGATTTGGACATTTTGTATGTGTGTAATCAAGGAGGCGTTATTCAATACACCGAACATTATACATCTGGGAAGAGGGAAGTCTCCACCGCATAAAAAAACCCAATACACATATCAAGTGATCCATCTCCTTTGTCCCGTGTCCTTGTTTTTGCCTCGTTTCTAATTCACGGGGAGCTGGGAGGCGAAAAGTGATCGGTTCCAAACTACCCCATCCCTCTAGGCCCAACATTGGATCGCCCAGGCCTTGGGATAGTGGAGATTATAGGGTAAGCTCAACTTAATGAGAGTAGAAAAACAAGCGGGTAAAATTCAATGCAACATTACCCGCTCATGTAAGGGATCCAGGAGGATCTTATACCAGACGATGGGTTATAATACCTATTTCAACATCCTTACTGGCTTTAGGTGCTTTCACACCCATCCCATCAGAAATATTACCTTCTATCTTTTCATTGTAATTGCTACCCCAATCAGAAATACCAGGTGTTTTAACAGTATACAAGCAAACATTGCCAAAATCAGATACCTCCAAATTAGAAGGAAAATCAAATTATGATGTGCAGGGATTTCTCAAAGGTTGCAGGTATACATGGTATATTTGCTGTGTACGATAAAGTACAGAAACTTTTGATGAAAGGTGCAGAGAATGCACATCCTTTTCATAGAAACATTAGAGTCTTATTGCAGACGTTGTTGTATAACCATATTTTGAGATTTTAACAAGTTCTTGTACTTTGTGGGTAATTTGTGAGTAATTTGTGAGTAAGAGGGTGTGAAAGTATCTGTTTTATGTAGTATGATTAAAGGTCTTATAACAGATGGGTTGTCTTTGGGGATTGGTCAAGTTACATACAACTTTTCATACTTAAATGGATGGATTCTAGCAGGCAATGAGGAAAACAATAAACATGCCAGGTGATTGAACCCTTCAAAATGAATCACATGATGTAGTACAAAAAGAAAATCAATAAAGCAATCAGACTTCAAATGGTACAAAATATTTGTTGTTTATAATGGCTTTTGATTTCTAACACCAAGACCAACGGTGCTCTTCTTGTACATGCAATATAATACATTATAGAGAATAATAGACTGCAATCTTGGGGGAGGGGGCAATCTGCACTCCCCCTTGATTTCAAAAGGTTCTTATCTGTTAATATTTTCAAAGCATTTTTTATAAATTGTGTATAAAATTAACACCACTGGTTCAATAGATGAATGCAATGCATAAGGGGCAAATCCACCTTTTCTGCTTTTCGAGAAAGACATTTATCAAAGATGCGTACCTGTCGATCACTGCCGTGAAATACACAAAAAGTTATGCACCGTAATGTACACTTGATTGATTTTGATGCATGCAGAATGAATTCACATGGTTCTATCCACCCCCCACCCAACCCGTTACATGAAATCGCTGCTACTGAATTGAATGATTTTTAAATATCCCCGACTAACAATTAACTAATATTGTAATCATTGATAGATATTATATTTTGAAATTTGAAAAATAGCCATCTTATTGTGATTTTTCATACAGTCAGTACACCCCACCCCCTAGAAATGTTCTTGACAAGAGCAAATTCACCTCTACTGCTTCTTACAAGAACTAGACGAGCATATGCAATTAATCACAAGACTAATGATTAAGTTTTATGGATAATTTTTCAACCCAAAAATTGACTCCCAAATGACTACAAGTTTCTTGTGACCCACAGATACCCCTAACAAATCTTGTTTGATAACAAACCTGGCATAAATGTGTTCTTCTGATTCCTTCTCCATATCCTGGTTTCTGCAGAAAAAAATGAATAAAAAAGGGTGGAATGAAGAACCAAACAAAACATGAGAATGGAGGAAGAACAGTACAATAAAAATGTTGTTTTGAAATATATATTGTTTTAAATATATTTCTTATGAAATGTCATCAACCTTTTCCTGACCTCATAAATCACAAATCATTATTTGAGGAAGCAGCATCATATTTCACTCGGGAAGTCAATTTACTTGTATTTCATCAGGTAGTATCATAACACTTCCTCACAAGGTTCCATGGAATTTTGACATTTGATAAAACAAATTATGGCATAATCATATGTTATATTTTGGAGCAGTGATACTTGTAGTTCTATTTAAACATTAATTGAAACATTTTATCATGAAAATAATACTCTAACAAAAATAAGCAAGTAACAAAAGTGTCTGTCATTCTACATAAATGTCGTAATATATATATATCTCATAGCAGCATCAGGAAGAAGAATTCAATTTGAATAAATGTAAACATAAATATATGTCACTTACTTCCTATTGCCAAAGTATTGTATCCATCAAAATATGTTTAACTGTGATATTGTATGACATTTCATGAAATAACTTTTGCCGATAAAATTATAAAATAAATGTATAATTCAGAGTTAGAGAACTAAAGATTCTTCAATAGAGTTATACATACACACCATCAAATAATATGTTTCATAAGCTTGTCGAAATAAAAATCAAAGATATATCAACTCACATATCCACACCCACTCATCACCTTCCCCCACTTTAAAATACCAAGGGATTTTCCCCCTTTCACTCATAGACCAAAGTGACAGCTTTGACATGTATTCAAGAGACATTGAAAAGCCAACCGCAGATGGCTACACCTTCAAAAGTGCACCTAACAGGTATTAGCACTTTTGTTTTAAGATTTTTGCCTCCAAGATACTACAGTTATGTCAATCATAAACCAAGATTCACATGGGAATGCACTTTTAATGCTCACAATTGCTACCTTTCATCAGGTATGTAATAGCAGATGCATAATTTTCAGAAACCAAATTGAACACAGACTTTCAAACCTAACATCATGAAACAATATTGCACGATGTTGTTATCAAGAAGAAATTGCAATGACATGACTAAAGCTATCTGATCATAAATCAATTAAAATGCCATGTATATGGAGCTAAGTGGTAAAATGCCTGCCAGATGAACAAAAGGTCATGGGTTCAATACCCAGCCGACTATTTCTATGAAATGGGACTATTCAGACTTCTTGCTAGGCATTCCATGTATGATAATGATCAGCTAAGCTGTAGAGACTACCATGGGTAAGTAAAAATAATCATTATTCATTTAATAATACTCAAAAGTATAATGCATATACATAAAACTTAATAATATAGTTACCAATTATCAAAGTACTTTTGAAAAACAATTCATCCACTGATAATGTGTATTTCTATATAAACAGCATTTTGAGGTGTTGAATCCCAAAGTTTCACTCTCAAATTCAACAGATGCTTATATCATATGTGCCTTCTGGTAAAGAAGATATTACAGCAACATAAAGAAAAGAGTGTCTACAAAAAAAATAATCTGTGGCTGGAAACATCAGTAGCTGTTTTAATGGAATTGGCGACAGTGACAAGAGGGTGTCTTGATCCGACCTCATCCTACCCCCATATCCACATCAAATCTACTGCCATCTGACAAATCTCTCGATTGGATGCTGAGAGATGATGGGCTTCTTAACTCTATCAAACTCACTTTAAATCCTGTCAGACGACAAACTTGGATAATCGAGGAGGAAGGAATTTACAGAGTGACACCAAAATCCTTTTATATGTGGCCCTGTATGCATGTCTTAAATTGTCTTTGTGTTTTCTTCACTTACTACTGGCAAGCCTTTCATCGCATTTTGACTCCTGTTGATATCTCAATATCAGGAGAATGCAGTTCATTGACTTTTCTACTTTAAAAGGGTGTTAGATCTCTAGAGTTCAACAGTCATCAGTTACCCTGGACTAAAATCTAGTGATATTGCAACAATTATTTCTACTTTATTTTCAGTTAGGCAGCTGGGGCTGCTTCACAAAGAGTTACAACAGATGTAACTTTACCATTAAGGCAAATGCCATGCTAACATGGCTCAACAGCCAATCAAAATCAAGGATTCCATGATACTAGTTTACCATAATGGCAACTAGATACAATAGTTGTAATTCTGGATCATAAATATCATTTATTTGTGAAATCATTTCAGGAAATGCATTCGATTTTTAATCTTGGAGAAATATTACAAAAAGCAAATACTTGGCAACCATCACCACTCTGTAAGAAAAAAAATATGATGGACGCATGAAAGACTGTCATGACTGTGTGGGTCCAAGAATGAGAACGAAGTCAGGATTATGATTAAGAATAATTATGGAGTAGTTCTGAGGGTCTTGGCTCTAACATAATTAAGCTAATCCGTATCTTCACATCCAGCAGAGCAAAGAAAATATCGTCTTAAAAATGGGCAGCATTCCTTGGGGAGATATATTTGCAGAACAAGCCTGTTTGGGCGAGACAAATATCGGCCTTTTTTCACACCCAGCCAGTCCATGGTCGAGCCCATTGCTGAGCCCAGTCGATCGCTGACGATGGACGCGTGAAGGAACAGCAAAACAAAGACGTCACATTTTCTCGGGTGTGACATGACTTTTGTTTATGTTTTCCAATCAGCTCTGTTTTTCTCTCACACAGCTAGAAATAAATACGACGAGGTCGGCATAGCTGGGATGTCTGACCCACTTCGTGTTCTATCGAATTAGCGCCTCAGACTTCCTCCGACGATGACCCCAGTGACCTCCGTCTGCCAGGGTCGACGGGAGAAAGAAAGCATTCACCCCAAATTGTATTGCTCTCTCCAAATAGCGACACCTAACTCACTCTCGACAAATCCCAAGGAATTTCCGAGAAATATGGAAAGATGGATATCAAAATAACCTCAACAAAATATATTAAATTGAAATTATAGGCCCAGCAAATGTGAATTTCAAATAATTTGAAAAAGAAAAGACTTGCATATAATAAGCATCGCAAAATAATTTATAACGAATTAACTATATCAATATAAATGCATAGCTCCTACTGTCGCTGTCTAAACCAATATTTTGAAACTTATATTTGCTTTTTCCATCTCTTTTGCCACCATTCTTCAGAATTTTTTTTGTACTCCAGCAGGGACCCGTTGCATAAAACTTTCGCCATAACAAAACTCTGGCAAACAAAATTATGCCATTGGAAATTACCAATGAAAAAACTCTGGCAAAAAAAATCCAGAGTTTTTTATGGCAAAAGTTTTACGCAACGGGTCCCAGGTGTACCAAGGCCCACGGACTATGACTTTGATCATGGACCTAGGTCCATGCTTTGATGACAGCATCATTGTGTGGCAAAGACAGAATCAATTGTATTGTGAGTTTTTAGTTCCTTTGCGGTTACTGAAATGTTGAAATCAAAAGCAAAAAAGTGAACAAGAACTTTACTTATTATAATGTTTTATACAATTCACTATTAAAAAAAATCTTCAATCCACTTCTCTAAATCGGAAGAATTACTCATTTCCCCGCCCCCAAAAGATCCCCATCTCTTTTCTAATCCACACAAGTATAGAGGAGAAGAGCTTAAATGTGAAATTCGAACGCCACGGATAAAGATGAAACGCTACAAGCCAGAGGCCAGTTTATGTCAAGTACGGCTATGGTTTTGCCGACATCTCCACGGCTGTAAACAATCCACTGTCATGAAAATGATGATCGCTCCGCTCTCTATATACCTATGTTGAAATATGAAATCGCTATAGTGATAAAAGATGAGCGGCAAAAATAAAGACCGCTCTTAGTAGCCATTCCCGAAAATGCGCATTTCTTGAAAAAGGAAAAGGAATATTGTGCAATAACGCAGATAATAGGCCTACTAACGCAATGTGACTTTATAATTTTTTAAATATCAGTTTTCAGAGATTACTAGTCTATGGAAGTGATTCATTTGAGAATGAAATTGGTATAGGGACAAAAAAAAAGTCTGAGAAGCAACATGGGATGCAATCGGGCAACAATTTAGTCGGATTTAAGGAGGTGAAACATTACCGATCGAGCATGCAAAGTAAAATAATTCTTTAAGAATATAATGTATATCTCAAAATACTAAGTAGGTCTACTTCAGTACTTCATATCTATTTAATTATCAAAGGGTGTTGTTAACAGCGACCACTGTTTTTGGAAAAATATCGAATCGAGATCAATGGTTTGAAAACAGAACAGTGAAATGCATCGGCACGTACATCGCCATGGAGTTCTGGCGTATCACTGGCCAATATTCAAATCGATTCTGTCCCAATTTTGATGTGACAGAAATTTCACAAAACCATTTTGAAAGTTTCTGATGAGATGGAGAGTTTACACCCCTTCTGTGCCTCAAAGGAAAAGCTAGATTCAAGTTCAACAATACGTTTGTTTCAAATTTATATAGGGAAATATTATGAGAATAACACTGACAAATTCATCAAATTCGGAGGTAATACAAAAAGCTGAGACGTGTTTCCCTCAAAGTTTTACAAAACAATGCTAAGCATAATCCGGACGAAATTTCATTTTTGTCATATTAAATTTCGATTTTGCCCCAACATCGTAAGGCAGACTGCTAATTCAATTAGTAAAATTAACATCGTGACTTCATGTGATATAATGGAGAGATTTTAATGACGAAATTGAAATCTACCCCAAAATCAATATGTTTACGTTCATTTTCTTAACATAAAACGAATAGTGTGTGTGTAATCATCGTATATTGTATCTCATTTTCACACGACATTCATAAGTATGTCATTATTTTATAAATAAGTGAAGAACTAAATCATGCCTTATCCAATTTTGGATAAATTGTCACGATAATGCTATTTTATTCAACCAACTCGATATGGGGTTGTACTTGGCCTTTAAAGAAAAACATTTCTTCACAGTTCGTATTGAAAAATAGGGAGGGTAAACTTCACATGCGTGAAGGAGAAAAGGCGCCAAAATATCGAGTTGTTTTATCGACGTTATACCCCCACGCTGTCAACTATGTATCCCGTGGTGAACACATTTTCTAACCAGTTTCTCACATATTCTTTTTGATCTAGATGGAAAGGTATTCCCAGAAAGCAATCAGCAGGGTAGAAACGTGTAACTCAATCACGTTGCCAAGACATCCGAGTAGTCGTCGGGAATCGGGGCCAAACATGAACGATGGAAATAAAAGTCAAGACGGAGGACGGGCGGGGTGCAGAGAGGGAGAAGAAAATAAGGTGTCTCTCCCAATATGCCAGTCTAAATTACTAAAACAGACACAGGAACGTCGTCATTGAAAATTTTCAAACAAAAATATTAATGCACCTTGAGCTATCTATCGACATAAACAATCTACATGAAATCATGAGCACAAGGCGATGACCCCCCCCCCCCCCCCCCCCCGTTCGCCCTATACCCTCCTTGCCGCTCTTATCAGGAGCAGACCACGCCCATCAAAATAGGAAGGATGTTAGTGAGGTAGCAATGACAGTGGAGAGACAGAAAGTAGGAGCAGAAATTGATTTGATAAAATTTTGTTTGCCGACTGCTGGCGTAGCCGCCAGCGTGGGTATAGCGTGTTGCTTTCTCTCTTATCCATTCTTATCTTTTTGCTTGATTGTACAGGCAGGCGGGAAACTGATCGCCTGTTTTTGAAATTTAAATTTGTTACCTTATCCGACGAAAAGGAGCGCGGTGTAAGGGTGTGAAAATTGGTACCTAATCTGGGTATCTCGTGTCGGATATTTAACGCCGTGTAAACAAAACCGAGCCTGTTAGAAAAGCTAACCCAAAATCTGTTTTCGCGAGGAAGCTGGGAGGTATAGTCATTTCATTGCAGACTCTTTCCCATGCAGGCTGAATATTGCATATTTCATTTACGAATTCTGAAAGAGATATTGCATTTTAGTTATAAAGGAGCCGCCGCATCTCACAAGGACCAAAATTATGTAGCACGCATCGGTTCATGTACTTCGAACGACGAAGATTCCATCATTTACAAAAGAAGGCCAACATTAAATTGAAAAGTGCGCCTATTTCGAAAACCTATACCTCGGTCACATTTGCTCTACGGTGGCCATACGGCGAGTCGAAAACAGCCGTTTTATTCAATTTTATTCAAACCACCTATATATTTAGCAGATACAAAAAAATGTTAAAGGTCAAGTCCACCCCAGGAAAATGCTGACTTGAATAAATAGAGAAAAATCAAAATAGCATTTCGCTGAAAAGTTCATCAAAATCGGATGTAAAATAAGAAAGTTATGACATTTTAAAGTTTCGCTTATTTTTCACAAAACAGTGATATGCACAACATGGTGACTCAGTCGATGATGTCCATCACTCACTATTTATTTTGTTTTTTATTGTTTGAATTATACAATATTTCATTTTTTATAGATTTGACAATAAGGACCAACTTGACTGAACCATTTAGTATTAAATCGTTGTATCACTTGACAATGAGGAGAAAATTAGAATATTTCATATAATGAAATACAAAAGAAATAGTGAGTGGATGACGTCATCAGTCTTCTCATTTGCACACCGACCAGGATGTGCATATAACTGTTTTGTAAAATTAAACTAAACTTTGAAATGTCATAACTTTCTTATTTTACATCCGATTTTGATGAAATTTTCAGTGTTATTCTTGTTGGATTTTTTTCTCTTTTTATTCAAATCAACTTTTTGTTGGGGTGGACTTGTCCTTTAAAACGGCTAATTTCGACTCGCCGTACGACCGCCGTAGAACAAATGTGACCGAGGTATTACAAGACCCAATTTAAATCTAGAAACGTAACTTTTTTTTTGTTTCAAAAGATTGTTCTCCCAGTATATGGTTGTGCGGGGCCCATGGACATGATGGAAGCATCAGTCACATCTCCGTGATAGCAGAGTGCACTGGATATCAGCACTAACAAAACTTCCAAGACTTTGATCTCAGTGATCAAGGACGTTAAATTGACCTTATATACTACACCAAGGTCACACATATGGGTCCACTTTCGAGGCATAAACGGGAAAGACAGGAGCCCACTTTCCTTTTACATTTGGATTGTTCGTTCAGTACTCCGGTTTCTTTCATTTATTATTATGGCCAAGTTAGATGGAAAACACTTGCATTGCACTTGTATGGCATTTCGTAGGTCGTGAAATTCTATATCAGGTCGCGTATAAAAATTAGGTTGGCCCACATCTCGATTTCTCGTCACCGTCTCGAAATATAATAATTAAAATGAATAAATAAAGGGAATCCCTTCAATTTAAATACACATTACAGACGAACAAGGAAGCTGCCCTTCATTAACAATTACCTCAGTATATGACTTATACAAATCGGACACCAGAAACTAAAATAAACCGAAAATGGATGGATTTTCGATTGAGTGGAGTCGATTACTAAGCCAATTCCTTACAGCCAAAATTTCAAATATTACACAATTAAATTCTAATATGCCAAAAAACAACACACGTGAATAATAAGTTCCCATATTCATTCACCAACAATGGGCGGAGGCAATATGAAAATCAAGAGGTCGACGTCAAAAATCTCGTAGTGGCAAAACAGAGAGAGAGAGAGAGAGGGGGAGAAATAGTCTTCGGGGGGGGGGGGTGTCTGTTGGGACCAGGAATGTGTATGTATTTGGTTGATCGGTTTCGGTTTACATTACCCCAGGGGTTTGTCCTCACCATGTCCTCACGATGCGGAAGCAAATCAAGGTAAAACAGCTTCCTCATGACTTCTTGATAAAGTCCACCTTTTCTAGAAAGCCTGTACTACTTTAGTTTGTTGTTTTTTTTTGTCCGTCCTGTCATCTTATTTTTAGGTCATGTTTAATTTCATCTCCAGGATCTACAAAATAATATAACGGTTACTTGTTATGCATTCATTTTATTATCACTTTCAAAAGCAGTTCATTTATTATGTTATGGATATTTTTTTAAGTTATTGATTTCAGGGGGGCGACAAACATTTTCTTCCTGTACAGAATATAAGCAGTGAAGCTTTAAAACCATATCCATCGTATCACATAGGCCCTATCTTATACAACAAACACAATCTCGGGGGCGGGGTAGTCCCTGATTGGGAGTCAAATGCAGACAAACTATACCAGAAAGGTCAATTGCGTTCTCTATCAATGCTAATGCCATCACTCTTTCGTACTATAAAACTCAAAATGATATTTGTGTCAAATAAGGCATGCCTATTATGTGGTCAGACAAAACTCTGATGACGGTCTCCATTTTAATTTCCGAAGGGCAAGTCAATACCTTCAATTCATAACCACACCTGTGACTCTGTCCGTCCAGAATAAAATAAAACCAAGGTCTCGGCATGAGGCTAAGAAAGGTGCTGAGTAGTCAACCACAACGAGCTGTGGAAAACAAGGGGCTTAGTTTCGAAGGTCTAAGGTTAGTGGAAAATTGGTGGTGGAATGTGTCTGGTGTGGTAGACGCTTCTCGATCCCCCAGGGAGCTGTCCTCAGCGTGTCCTCAGAATCTAAAGTGGGATACGAGATTTTTGAATTCGACAAGAAAACTTGTTTTGATGTGTGTGTCCTAGTGGACAAACTGCTCAGTGAAGTACTTGGGCGACTGGATTACAGGGCAGAAACATGCTAGAAACAGTTGTAACCTGAAATAGATTTCGTTTTCATGTTTTTATTATTGTGGCAAATTGATAAATTACTGAAATTGTATATCCAAACTCTCTTCTCTCCCTCGCACTCTCTCCCCATCACAGATGTTGTTTTCTATATTAGTCCATGGACAATAGGTCCATGATTAGTCTAATCTCTAGGCTATATTTTCCCCGTGTGCCCACACAATCTCAAAGATTTATACCACATCTGCAATGTTTACCAAGCATATCATTTCTTTTTTATGAACCTCCCTATAAGTTGTCGTCATACGAACCCTTTCCAGCCCCAAAGCCATCAATTCCCTCACATAACCTTTATCGCTACTTTCCCGCCGTGATAAATCGTTCATTTTCAGCCATCGATCATGGGGATGGAATGCCACATGATATATTTAGTCCATCATAAATTCAGTTTTTCTTGAAAGGCGAAACCGGGCGCGCTGCTGGAGCCCCGTTGCCAGGGCAACTTCGCTATGCGTCCTCCCGTTTTTCTGGGTTTATGGAATGCCATCCTGGATGGGATTAATAGGTTTTGGTTATGAAAGAGGATAGGAGATCGGCAATGCGTGAGGTCGATATATCAGTATGACTGTCGAACGGGTCATTGGGTGTCTTCTACGAAATCCAATCATGTCTCATCCAGGTTCATCTCTTCTTACAAACTATCTCGTCTTTCATAAATCACTATTTTTTTATATTCGCTCTTGGAGTCTCTGCAGTATGAAATCTCTCTCGTGACACGCTATCACAATTCTATGCATTCCCCATCAACTATTTTGTTTTTCGTCCAAATGGTGTCCGATTGAAAAACGCGATTGTATTTTGTTATACATGTAGTTGGATAGCTTTCAAGAAAATATCCCCTCATACACATGACATAGATAAGGCACTTTTTGTAGCAAATGGTGTAGTTGTGTGAATATGGAATCATTGATGCCCATCCAACAAAGTATTTAAAAGAATAACATGTGGAAGAGCTGTTATGTGCTTAATTATTATGATGCAAGTTTCCATACGTCATAGTCTTAAGAAACGTGACAAACTCATTCCCACAAAGCATAAAACATCGACAATGCAAAACAGAATTATTAAAAAATTTCATTGTACCCTTTACAATGCGTGTCTGGAGAAACGCGACCTCACAGAAAGTTCTGGTTCACAAGGGGGATGTAATTCTTTGTGGATATTTTTTTCCTCCGTGTTTACGATTTTAGGTTCTCATCCCCCAGTGAGGATTTTATCCTGTGTGGTCTTTGGAACCAACCCAACATGACAAGGGAAACGAACTGCTGGATATCCCAATCCGTGGTGCCTGGCACGATTTCATCTCATATTTGAGATGGACAAAGAGAGATAGGGATTGACCGAATCAACTTTGCGATCACGATGTCGATAGATAGGGGGTAGATAAGATGGGAGTTGAGGGGAAGAGAGAGAAGTGAAGGGGTGGTTGTACGAACAGAATGGGTGGCTTTTACGCTCAAAATTTAATTTTGTCCTATCAACGATGCGAACACGTTGTGACTTCAGCAAACAAAAATACAAAAAATAGAAATTCATTCATTTCTGTGTGTTATGATAATTAGATTTCGAGGGCACATCATTTTCGTATTACTTCCTTAAAAACTACACCATCATTGAAATTTGTTTTATGACAGTTTTGTTTTTCTACATTTCATCCACCTTTTGCGTGTATAACCTGGAGCGTGCGCTCCTGAAGTTTGTTTACGTAAACGAAGGGCATTTGATGAATGACCATTTACATGTCTTCCGGCCTCTAGGGAAATAATAAGAGCGAGTCGAGTCTCTTCGCCTTGGACGTGATGATGACGAGTGAAGAGCGTGTGGATGGGTGTGCGGTTCGAATGAAGAGAGACAGCAGGGGCCGCGGAACGGTTTAAAAATGGGGGGGGGGGGGGGGAGGGGGCTGACCATGCAAAAATCACAATCAGTTGCTCATTTGGAAGTTGTGTACACGGTTTTGGAAAAAAAATAGTAGGGGCGTGAATCCGTGTTCAGAGCAGATGTTTCGGAAATGCATGCATATCCTCGGCGTCATGAAATTGTGAAAATGAATGATATTTTAATGACGCGGGGTGGCCACAGTAAAAATGTTTATCAGACCATTCTGAATCATTCAAGCACCAGAACGTATTAAGGCAAATCTGTAGGGGGGGGTGGGCGGGGTCGTAATGTCCTGATCTTAAGACATGTTTTCTGTGGTTTTATTTCAGACTTGGAAAAATCGCTCTGTTTTTTTTAAAGTTAAGAACAGTTAAAAAATGAGGCAAAATAATTGAGGGGACCTTTGCGGTGGATCTTTTCTGAAAAAAGCGATCACAAACAGCAAACCAAAAACTCAAAAATTTTCAATATTCTATCATAGCATGTAAAGTGTCAAAAAGGCCAGCTATTCGATTAAAATAACAGTGTTTTTTTATTTGAAAACATAATGTTGAAAAATAGAATACAATGTTTCATTATCTTGTTAATTCTGTGGATGTCCAACCCCCAGCCTCGACTATGTACATAATGTCCAGATATCTTTTTATTTCACTGACAACCCCCCCCCCCCCCTCTAAAATGCATTGATCAGATCAGATCAGCCCATCCAACCTCGAATAAAATCAGACACACCCGTAGACCAGACCAATGTGATGTATTGCATGACGGGATGACGTATGATGGTATTGTGATGTGTGTTTGGTTCTCGGAATACATAATAGGGATCAAATCAAATCCAGAAATACCTCTGGTATGAATCATCGTCATCCTGTATTGTACTATTAAAGAACAACGGTGAGGGAATACGAGAATAGTATGTTGTGATTTGCAGCCATGCGTGTCTGTCTAGTACAGACGTCGAGTTGGGGGTTATTTAACTATATGAGTACAGGATAATCGTTTGTAAACGTGTCTCATGACCGATGGGCTATTTTGATATGTCGAAGTTATCATTGTTGGTATCATTATGATCATGATCATTATGATAAAAAAAAACATTTATATAATAACAAAAAAATACTATGTCCATTGATCCATAATGGCCTTTGACCATGTTCATGTCACCTACATGTTAGACGTGTGCAAAACGATCATTCGGACTTGATTAACCTTATGTCTATGTTTCATGAACAAGACCCATAAACTTTCTATTAGTTATGATGCCAATTCAACAAATACCCCAACACGGCCAAAGTTCATTGACCTTAAATGACCTTTGATCTTGGTCATGTGACCTGAAACACACAATTCAGGGATACATGCTTAGTCTTAAGTCCAAGTTTCATGTTATGACAATTCCACAAATACCCCCAACACGGCCAAAGTTCATTGACCCTAAATGACCTTGGTCATGAAAACAAGTGGAACGCCTCTGGCAGTCTCGCCTGTATTACGCAATGCGATATAGAAGCAGTGCTTCCTTTGAAAATAGCTAATGAATATTATTCACAGAAGAAAACACTAATATGATAATAAAATATCATGCCCATTGACCCAAAATGACCTTTGACCATGATCATGTGACCTAAGACATGTGCAAAACAATCATTCATACTTGATTATCCTTATGTCGATGTTTCATGAGCTAGATCCATAAACCTCCTTAGTTATGATGCCAATTCAACACATACTCCCAAAACAGCCATAGTTCATTGACCTTTAAATGACCTTTGATCTTGGCCATGTTCCTGAAATACATACAGGGTATTCAGGGATACACTGCTGCTCTTATGTCCAAGTTTCATGAACTAGATCCATAGACTTTTAAAGTTATGATGACAATTCCACAAATACCCCCTACATTACCAAAGTTTGTTGACCCTAAATTACCTTTGACCTTGGTCATGTGACCTGAAACTCGCACATGATATTCAGGGATACATGTTTGCTCTTATGTCCAAGTTTCATGAACTAGATCCATAAAATTTCAAAGTTATAATGACAATTCCTCAAATAACCCTAACATGGCCAAAGTTCATTGACCGTAAGTGACATTTGACCTTAATCATGTGACCTAAAACTCAGGCAGGATCTTCAGTGATATACTATTACCCTTATGTCTACGTTTTATGAACTAGGTCCATATACTTTCGAAGTTATGACAACATTTCAAAAACTTAACCTTGGTTAAGATTTCGATATTGATTGCCCTAACATGGTCTAAGTTCATTGACCCTAAAATTAAATGACCTTTGACCTTGGTCATGTGACCCGAGACTCAGGCAGGATGTTCAGTAATACTTGATTACCCTTATGTCCAAGTTTTATGAACTAGGTCCATATACTTTCTAAGTTATGATGACATTTCAAAAACTTAACCTTGGTTAAGATTTCAATGTTGACGACGCCGCCGCCGTCGGAAAAGCGGCGCCTATAGTCTCGCTCTGCTATGCAGGCGAGACAAAAAAAACACAGACTACTCATATTTGAATATTCAACTTATCAGGGGGCCATTGAAGAAATTTCTGTTTATAAAAAATGATAAGAACTTTCGTATAGAATCTAGAAATCATCCGAACAAAAATCTGTCACTATAAGTGTCCATCCGACAAGGAAGCTATTTTGAGAGTGTACTTGTTTCATTCGTTGTAGGTGATTAAATAATCACAGTTAGGCACGTGGCATTTAGTCAGTGGTCGAATGCATGCCCCCCACCCTTACAACATAATTATGAAGAAAAAAAAGTAAGCCATCGATAAACTAAGTCACGAACAGCAATTAACCAATTATACTTTCGTCTTCAAATCCAGCGTAGGAAATTAATTAGCTGTACGGAAGAGAATCTTAAGGTCATTTATTTTTAGGGCTATTTTACTGACAAGGGGCGGTTTAGCTACGACTGAACCTCGCATGAATAACGGCGCCCCAATTTTTCATGGCACTTAGCAACCACTTTATCATCGAGAAAAAAAAATCCTTCGAATCATACTACACACGAAGAGACATTGATAAATTAAACTTCACTCTGGCTCATTGGCGAGGTCATGAGTAGTTAAAAAGTTGAAAGAAAATAAAATAATCAAAAATTAAGAAGGAAGTAGACGATGTCATAAGCATTAATCTCTCATGGGGGGGGGGGTGTTCTTAATTACGGTTCGACGTAACTATGCCATGAGTAATTCTGTACTATTTGGTCAAAATTGTGTTTCATAGTGGTATGGTACTTTTGGTCGCTCATGAATACAATCAATACACAGATTGAAAATTGAAATACACATTGCTTGCATACAACTATATATTTTTAATATTTTGGAAAAATTATTTATTTTCAAAAAATCTAGTTATTTAGATTTCCCCATGTATCACATAAATGCGATTTGGGGCGACGAGTTGAGTTGATAGCTAGTAATAAGATGTGGAAGGAACACGAAGGAATTCTCCTTGGAAAGAATTCGAAAGACGGTATAACCTGACATCCCCGGCTGACATCATCGAGGAAAGGGGTCAAAGGACTGTTGTATGAAATCGTAACAAGGAAAGTAAATGAAAAAATGAAACCTTGATACTAGCAAGATGCATATGATATTCACAGACTGACAAGAGTGTGAGTCACACATGACACCTGATAGGATTTTGGTTTCTATTCTCTCTCATATACACGTTCTTTATACTACTTGATTCTAGTAGTTCTTACGTCCAAAAGGTTAGAACTGCATATATTTGTAATTCGATATGTCAGTGAGCCTTTGGTACGATATTACTCATGAGGATGCGTTACCTGGTGCATTCTTAACCATTTTACTTACTAAAAAGGTCATGAAGGTTGGTGAATCGGTCCATATTATTATCCCATCTTCCGCATTTATGTTAACTGTCCCGTGTAGGAGTAAAAACTAGAATGAAATAAATGCACCTAAATCGGGCATTTGTTAATATTTTAATGAAAATGGTTCCTCGCATTGCGCGAGTGTATGATTTGTTTTCTTTGTATTATGAATAAGATGTCAACAGTAAGTCGCAATAAGAAATCTATTAATTTTTTTTTTTTTTGGGGGGGGGGGTTAATCTTGTATGATATTTTCTGTAACCGGTTCTACAAGTAGGATTCTGTGATTTTCTGTCCCGCCAAACGAAAATGAAAATTATTACGTTTTCTCCGTCTCGTACTCCTTGTACTTTCTCCCTCACTCAAGATTATTTTCTTCCAACAAAATTTCACTCTCTCCACTCAATCTCTATTTTCCATGGCATGTTTTGTTCTCCCTTTTCGCCATCTCGCCCTTACTATTTCACTATCTTTTTGACTCTCAAACCCATTCTACCTCTTTGCTCGCCCCCAATCCTCCTCCCCTCTCTCTCCTCACATGTGCCACATAACCACTTTTTTCAGTAATCTGTGCAAAGAAAGTAAAACGATCATCTTATTGCTTGGTCAGCCTCCCCCTTCAAAACCGTTCCGCGACCCCTGCTTCTCATCTTCTACCCCTCCATCGAAACCGTGTCAAATTTCCTCTCTCATACATCATGAATATCTTTCAAACGACACAGTGAACAACACCATATGCTTCCTCAAAACATTGGATCCAAAATATCAAATCTAGGTCGATTCGATTCTGTATATCAGCCAAAGTAATGACGTCAGTTTAAACAGACAGTTGGCAATTACTCATATGACAACTTCGCAGAAATGACTACTCAATGATGAAAGGACAGTGTTGGCAAACGAGCAAGCAAATTTGTCTTTATCAGCTTTAAAGCTTTACATTGCCCAAAATGTTCAATAATGAAACTAAGTTCAAAGGAAAATTTCTTTTCTTTTTAAACGGAATTCAATTATGATTTTAAATTTTATATTCTTCAGTGTGTGCGGTGTTCTCTCACTTTAAACTAACTTTATAAAAAAAAACACCGTCCGCATTCGATTTCGTCTAAAAATCAATAACAGAATGAGAAGCCAGAAATATACGGTATTTTTCTCGTTTCATGTTTCCACACGTGCTATACTGTAAATTGAACCTATCAATAATACCGTACGATATTCTCTTACCCGTCTTATATGAACTATATATATATCCTGTTTAGAGTTACTACACGTGCAGGATTGTAAATTGGATCGGGATATATCGCATTTTCGCCCCTTATTGAATGCTGACGAGGAAGGTTAGTGTGGACTACGAAATAACATGTGGCCCTCTAGAGCACGTGTCGTAGAGATTAGTTTCCTCAAGCACGTTACTATTTCCGAATAGCACACTGTTGTGCGTCATATCATATGTCGTTTTGATAAAGAGGAACTTGTGGATAACAGATAAATGGGGAAAAGAAATCACAAATGTGAAACAAAACGAAAAAATGAGGAGAAGAATGGAATGCACGCCTACTGATAGGGGGCCTAAGTAAAGCGAAAACAAATTGAAGGGTAGTGCCAAATTGTTTCAATGCAATGCATCTTTCCTTTTTGTGGAAAACATAGTGTCGGGTTGCTATTTTCTAACGAAGTTATTCTTGCTTGATATTACAAAATATAAATTGAATTGGGTTCTCACGGTCGACACAAACGTCAACAGTGACTAATGGTCTTTGAACTCCAAATTCTATGCTCCAGCAGTTCTGAGGGTCGACATAAAACTCGTATACGTCACAATACACACAGCATCGAGTTCGAGTAGTACAAACATCGAGTAGTACAAACCACCATACCTGAATGACATGAAATACGATTCACGAATGATATTCTCATTTCCATTCTCGTTGTTTAATTATCAACATGATAATATACGGAGTGTATACATTCAATACAAAAGTCAGACATGTTCTACGGACTTTTCGATTAACAATGCACATTAACCCGGGGACAAAAAGCACAATACGGGACAGATATATTCAAGACAAACATATTTTGCAATATTTCACAGGGTATAAAAACAATAGACTTCTGTTCATGAAACGATAGTGAAGCCACAAGAATATACTACCATTAAAAACATTGCAGTCAATGAGGGGTTTTCTTTTTAAGATATAACCTTTGAAAATGAATTGACTATTTATTTTCATGATTCAAAATTCAAATATAATTTTATGAAAAAATTAAAGTTGCAGAGCCATCAATCATACGAATGCGTGTTTGAAAAAATAGTTACAATAACATAACTTTTTTTTCAAAAACACATTTATATCTTTGAGAGCTTGATATCTATACCATTTTTATGTATTGTATCATAAAATAAATTTTGCATAATATTGAATGAGTACCCAAGTGGGAAACCGTTTCGTGAGAATAACTGTCGAAAATGTAGAGTAGTTCAATGGTTGAGAAATGTAAATGAGGGATGAATTACAATACTTCATAAGGGGAAAAGGTTCCCGAATTACGAAAGCCCCCCCCCCCCTAAAAAAAAAGGACTAGCGAGATAAAATAATGCCAAATTCACATGAGATATTGCAGTAACAAGATTCTCTCAAGTATCAAGTATTAAGTCAATTCAATAACTAACTATTTCTCATAACTGGTGCAAAATTTCTAAAGATATATTATTGATAGTGTTTCAATAATAAGAAATAAAAGGGCATTAGCAGACAATAGATCTCATATCCTACACAGAGTCATAATAGAAATACAATTATTCAAATACTAAACGCAGTCTTGTACTGAGAGAAAAATGTTTTATCACTTGTGTTTAATCACTTGTTTTTCGAAACGAAAAGTGTCAATAAATTGTCTAACAAAATAAAATCGTTTGCTTTTTACATGTGCTCTGTGTGACGATACAAATATCAATTGCGATTTCGATGTCTTTCCACGTCTCTATGGTATTCAAAATCAACCAAAAAACAACAACTAAACAATGGAGGGGGGGGGGAATTGAAATATTTTGCAAGGTGATAGATTTTTCTTTTTTTAACAGACTCTGACGATTGTGATAATAGAGCTTATATCGACATTACCACAAAAATATATGCTATGTACATGTACAGCTGCATTTACAAGAAAATATACATAAACACGTGATACTGTCCAGCAGTGACGTCATGGCAGTTTAAAGTGCTTAAAAGTGGTATCACCAATTTTCAACATATGATGCACTATATACAATCAAAACATGAGATTCTTAAAGAAAATTATTCAAAAGAATAAAAAAGCATATTCTCATTCTGTTCTAAATGTTAAGAATATTCTTGCAAGTCTACGAATCCCGTTCTTTCTTAACTTTAACTTCTTCTCCGAGAATGGTAAGGATTTCTCCCTGCATAAAGGCCCATGGAGTATTGGTACCGGCTAACGGACATTTGGCTCCACTGGGACAGTATACTTCTGACCCAGATCCCTGCTTTTTGATACTGTCCCTTGAGCAGGGGAAACAGAATTTGTGGTTGCTAACGGACGGACACTGGACAAAATGTGTGTCTTCAAGACGCTCATGGCAAAGAGTACATTTGAGGATGTTAATCATGTGCATAGAAGAGTCAGGTAGATTGGAGGTGTTCGAGGTCACACTAGCCTCTTGGCCATGAGGAACAGTAGCCTGTGACAACTCTTTACTGCGATACATAGCTCTTCTCTGTGCAGTGGTTGGAGAGTGGGGGCTACGTTGTGACTTCTCACTGGATCCTGACGCTGGGTTGCTGGGTGGCCGCATGGAGGTTGATCCAGAATCACTCTTGTTGGTTGGCGAGGTTGGTGTGCCCAAATTGTCAGTAACAGACATAAGAGCCGCCATGGGGGACGGACCGCCGTGGGATGAGCTACCATCAGGAGGTGTACCAGCTGAGGCAGGGTTACTCATGGGAGACGTAGCAGTACTCGGTGGGCGAGAGCCACTAAACCCACCTGCTGACATGGTCAGTTTCAGAGCTTCAGCCTGGGTCTGCATCCACTGCTGTCGCTGTTGTTGCTCCTCGGTTAGCTTCCCTTGATCACCTTCTGGAGGTTCAGGTGATGATTTCAATTTCTTGTTCTTGTGAGTAAATGAGCGTGAGGCATGGGTTGATGTCATGATAGGTAAAACTGGACAACCGGCATCAATGTAAGGTTGCGGCAAACTTTCTACGCTCACCATATCCTTGAAATAACGAACAGATTCGGGAAGCAAATCACTCAATGGTCGCCAGTCATTAGAACCATGCTTTTTCTCATATTCAAGATACTTATAACCAGAAGAAAGGCTCTTACCGATATCTTTGACACAGTCCTGATACATCTGTTTGGCAACCCCTGATGCACTTGGGTATACCTGTCCTGAGCCACTGGGATATTCAATGTATATTTTGACTTCATAGTCCAATCCAGGACGATACACAGCATCAAAAGCAAAGACGCGACCTCGTAACGAATGATCCTTTTTAAATCTTACTTCAAAAGGTGTACACGTTGACAGAGTGGCCAAGGTTTGCCGAACAGTACTCGGCTTCTGTCCATAGGGATCGTCAACCACAGGTGTTACACGGCGTTCAGTATCAGAGTGTGAGGATGCTGAACTTTCTTTATCCTCTCTATCGCGATCTGCGAGGCTCCTTTTAGTTCCGCTACCAGGCGTGGTTGTTGGTGGTGCAGTCTTCCCTGTTGCAGAAGGTGCTACCGTATGCCTTGGGGTAAACACTGAACTTGAAACAGGTGGTGCGTTGAGGTGGTGGAGGAGGTTGGGCGCCATGTGAGGTGCAGATACTGGTGTAAGCGAACCCCGACACAGCAGTTTTCCGTCCGCAGAGGAATCTTCACTGGATGGAAATCCAAACTTTGGGGCTGTAGAGAAATCATGAATACTTCGGGCTCGGCTGGGTTCGTGAGTGACGAATCTCTCACCATGTATTTGTGTAGTTACGGAGCCAGGTGGATTCCTTGGCGAAGGTTCAACGTGATTTACATTTGCACTCTCCAGTGCAGATGGTCGGGGTGGTACACTCACAGATTGAGGAGGCATCAATGGTATCTGTCCTGGCTTGTGTCCCTGGTAAGATTTTGTATCCTGGAAACTGTGTGCTCTCTTCATCTGCCGAGCCCCTTCTATCACACTTTCGATGCGATCGGCACCCTCGTAATTCACACATCCACGACAAACGGGCTCGGAGAAATCGTGCAGCAAAGCCCATGGTGCCCGAGGTAGATCACACAGGTAACAATGCTGTCGATGCATGGCGAGATGGGATTGAGAGAGCAACATGTAGCAAAATAATATTTTACTCCACGACAAAGTGTCTAAATAATCACATGTAGAAAGCAGTAGAGGAGAAAATGTCACTCATCCAGTTCACAGACAACTCACGACTACAAAGTATTAGAATTTCAGCGGAGCTCTGCATGTGACATGACTTCACTCCGTCGAGGCAAAACAAATTCTCACGCTTGTCAAAGTTCGCGGCAGTATTATGAACGAAATGTATGCGTCGTCTGCTGCTCGCTCTGAATCTGGCTGGCACGTTTGTCCGTAAAGCAGTCACCGCTCCGAGCAAACACACAGGACTCAACCACCCTACACTGCACATGCGCACTATCCGTGTATGCTTGGCATGACATTTCAAGCATACTGATGACGTATGGGAGTGGAATGTACAATCATAGTACCCACACGCACTGGCGGAGCGGTGCCCGGGGAAAATAATCCCAGGCTGATTCATTAGCAACAGGAAGCGCCAAGACTGGGGCCTCAACGCTGCCGTGCTATTATTAAATATGTTTTGGAGCGTGGGCGACATCGCGGGTTTGAAAGACAGTCATTTTCTTCAGGCTAGCTCTGTATTTCTGCTAAATGCAAGTTCTTGCTCACTTCTCTGGGGTGGGGCTGTCGGAATAATCATCGGTTTTGGATAGGTGTGGATGAATCATATCAAACTGCCTAACAAAAAATAAATATATTGGCAAAACAAGTATAAGAACAAAGTGGATAAGGTGAAGGGGAGGGTTCTCTGTAAAGGGAAAACAGAGCCTCAGCATCACAACAGATGAAAAAAAAATCGTGTTTGAGAATGGATCTCACCTTTCTTATTCCATAAACCCAATCAATACTAGCCGAGGCACGTAGCAACGGGTAACGAAATCCTCGCAAACTATAAAGCCCTTTTCGAGAAAAGGTCTCGCAGTATCAATCTCCCAGCAGTTAAAAATGAGAGGGAAAATATAATCGTTGTATCTTGCGATTGGCTCACGAATTAAGCCCGCGGCGGCGGTATAGTAAGTTTGCAAAACCAGCAATCGAACCGCGTAACGCTATCTGCGACTCGTCGACTCGGGTAACGTCGAGTGTGTCGATCACTCCATCATCCGACACCGCTCCGCGATCGAATCCGGAAATAACTGCCGCCAAAAATGTGGTAGTCTCGAAACATGAAACTCCATTAAAAAGATCTCAACACTTGATTTAACTTCAACCAGAGCTATAATCTCTTCGCTCAGGGCTTACTTCGCCACGGATATCGCTCTCAAGACTAGCAAAGATCCGCTGCCTCCAGGGATCAATTGCAAGAAAGTATAGACTATATACCAAGTACGAGGTCGTCTCCATCCTCAGTCGTGGGGAGAAAAAAACATTTTCAACGATGATGATGAGGCCGAAACATGAAATTAGATTGTATGCTGTAATAGCCTAGAATTACATGCACATTATTCCATCTTTATACTCATGCGAATCATACAATTTCTTTCAATTGTCCAATCACCAGACTTTTTGTTACTCGATTTACTCCTGTATAAATGAAGCATACATTATTACACACCATTACACCCCACTTAGCCTACACACCCGCACACGGCCATACATAATCCACCAATCAAAAACAGATTAAACAAAATAATCTGGACTTATAAATTTCGTTTATATCACTCTGAATTGGAATTTCGTCTTTGACTAAAATTAATAAGCATAACGTTGAAATATACTTTTCTACCATTAGGCAAAATTCATTTATCCCTGTAATTAGTATTGCGAATGAATATAAGAACGGTATTCCATATTGTACTATAAAGGGAACGTCACGTCACAATAACTAATGTTCAGAAATAACATTACACCGCAAAATCTAAAGAGGATGTAGCCACATTGTCTCACAATTATCCACGATTACCATGATAACTCGACTTAACAATGCAGAATTTGATTATGTTTACCCATCGTTGCCCAGGAAACATTAATGATGATTGAGAACGGGAAACAATCGAATGATTGTTTCGGGTTCATCCAATGAATACAATCTAATTTAAAATCCATATCACGAACAGCTGAATGTGGTAGAGAAAATGATACCATAGATGCATAATTAAACATGCGCAATTGAGAGTAACATTCCTCGCACATTAACAAATAATGAACACTAATCTAATGAACCAAAATCAATTACCAGTAAGCTTTATTATAATCAATACATGGAATTGTATAGTTTTATGAAACAAAATCATCAAAAGAGAAAAGTTTGTCGCATTTCATTATTATTCGTCATCATGATCACAACGAAAGCGATGTATTAATCAGAGTTGTATTCCATAAACATATCTGGCGATAATATTAAGTAATCCTGTCATCATCCAAATTACAAGTGCAATTTACGACCTTTTAACAAAGGTACAAACCTTTAAAGTTTAAACGATATTTTACCACAAAAAGTGCAGAAAGTGAGCCAAAATGGACAACCGACATCTCAGCTGAGGTAACATCTCACATTTCGACTGCCGTGGCAATGTATTATAATATGAATTTTAATATTTAAGTATCATTACAAATGAATTATTAATGTGATACATAGTGCGTATATACATTCAAAATGCAAAGAGACATCGATGAATATTATTTTGTACGATCATTATAGTCCGTCTTTAGCAATGCTATTTTCGTAGATTTTGAGCTCTATCGTGACAAGCCATGAAATATTGCAACACTGACAAAAAGACATCGATATAGTCCGTCTTGAGCAATGCTATTTTTGTAGATTTTGAGCTCCATAGTGACATGAAATTACAAAACTGACAAAGAGACAACGATGAATTCTATTTTATAATAAACCAATTGTGAATTGTGATCAAACTTCAAGCTTTATTTGCAACAATTTGTAGTTTTTGAGCTCTATAAACATGATAAATTGCAACTATACACTAACACTGGAGCATGTCCTTCCGTTCCATGATGATAGAGAAGGAAAAGGCCAAGCAAAAACAAAAACATACTTAATTAGGTAACGTCTGTTATTGAATTTGTGATGACTGATATTTCATACCGTGACTAGCCAATTAGTCAACCAGTGGGACAGAAAAACAAATTTACTCACTCGGGAACTCCTCATTCAAATCAGGTTTTCTGAGTCGTTTTGTTTATCCGAGGGCAATATGTACAGGGTGAGAACTCCTCTTGGTAAACAAGAAAACTTGTTCTAGATTACATGGATGTGGCCAATTAACATTTAAGACGGAGTTAGAACCTGGGGTCTTGTATTTCTGTGCCAAACATCTCTGCCATGGGCATGATGGGTGGATACGGAAATGACTGTCCCACAGGACTGGGCCGCGCAAGTTTAGAGAGAATTTGGTTAAGGACTTAAAGTAAGAAGAAAATCATTCATGTCATTCGTTGAGTATCTAAAATATAAATAATCTCATTACTGGGTAGGAGAATAACGAATGAAAATATTGACTGGTGATACGTTTAATTTGTATTCATATCCAGGAATATCCTGGGATAGGCTCATAATTATTTGGCCCACTCACGTTTTTTATCATTTAATGTGTCGAATTTCTTTAACGTTATTTGTTGCAACTATTTCGAAAGTTTAATGTGTCATAATATACATAGAACGGAAAATTTAAATTTTCAATTTTCCTACAGCAAAAAAAATAAATAGCGAGTGTGTGGCGACATCGACTCCCTCTATCTACAAAGATGTGTATAATTATTAAGCGAAACTTAAATATACCATAATTATCTTTCTTATTTTATATGCGATATGGAGGTGCGATTGCTCAGTCGGTAGAGCGGGGGTTTGGGATTCCGATCCCCACTTGGTGCGCTATAGTGCCCTTTGGTGAAGCATTAATCCTCATTTCCAGGTCCCTCGGAGAGGACCTTAAGCCGTCGGTCCTCTGGTTGCTTGCTTACAAGCATTCATGCTTTCTTAGCAATCAGGTAAAAAAATCACCACCATTCTATATAATTAAATTTTCAGCGCTATACTTGTCGGATTTTCTCTATGTATGAATTAACTTATTCGTGTGGACGTGGCCTTTAACAAAAAGTTCGCAACATCGCCACCTCCATTCTTGCTTCCTGAAATCTCAAAATGGATTCTTGCCAGGCAAAACATTAGAACTCTCAAATTTTCAATGTTTCCGGTTAAACTACTTTTTTTTCTTTAAGAACAAACGAGGTATATATTTACACTGGAAATACGCATAATGCCGCAAAAGGTCTGATAAAAACAAATCAGGTCATGGCGTGTATAACAAAAAGACTGCGTATAGAAGCTGAGCAATAAAGGATTCGAAATCTCATCATGAAAATTGGCATCACCAATGTGCACCTGACACATGAAATACCATCAAGAAAACAAGACAGGAAGACGTGACAAAACCTAGACAGCTCCCAATCTCTTCACTATCTCGCCATTCAATAAACTCAAAATATACATGTCACAAACTTGTGTAACCCTACTCCCCGGGTCTCTTTCCCGATAAGCAATACCGATGACAGAAAGCTGAATGTCGGAAGATTGAAAAGGTTCAGAATATTTATTAATTCTTATCAAGTCCATCTGTCATCTTTGTATCATCGCATCGCATCTCATCCTTCATATTAAACTATAGCGAGATAGCCAGCATCTTTATGAAATATTTCATACTACATGGTGATACATCTTAATACATATCGCAGTCACATAATTTGTGTTCTGGAATCAGTTAGATGTAAATGTGTTGAAAGCTATTTCTATAACCATTCTAATGCAATATAGATGTGTTTCAATCATCGATGTAGGAAATATATGATTGTGATATTTTTTAACTATCCCATGATTGATATCTCACAGTTCATTTGATATATTTGACTTACAAAAGATTGGGGGCAATGGCAAAATAAAATGAGAATGAGACCGGGGTATAAAAAGTTTTATCTTACCTGATATTATGCTGACAAGAAGAAAAAAATGAATTTACATTACGCAAACTTTTTGATTTCTTTAAAAATAATGAATATTTATATAGCTTGGCGACGACATGTACTTTCAATATTTGTTACAGGGGGTGCATAGTTTCAGTAAAATATTGGGAATAAATTAAGGTACATACATGTAGATGATGTAGATCAAGGGTTCGAAGCGCCGCCTGTACGATGGACCATTCAGCCGGCAGAGCAACTGATGAATTTCCTGGTTAATTAAATAATTATTTGGCATAAAAGGTAAATCGCCTACTCACCAGGGCATCGCCAGCATCCTGCCTATTGTGCAGATGAATTATGAAAACAATTTAAAAGAGAAAATGCTGGCCATCCCCACCCACGCAGAAAATTATTTAGAACGAAATTGACTATAGAATAGTGTTATAAAATGCATACACAAAAATATGAAGAGAAATGTACCCTCTTTCGTGACGTTGATTGTGTAAATGTTTATTTTTCTGCTAATATTCTTACACCGATTGCAAGATAATTCATACCTATATAATAGAGATTTTGTTTAATGGGGCGGGAGTATCTATTTTAATTAATCGTTACCTCTCCCTTTAGCATGTTTAGAGCGTGAAAGCTAAATGGTATAAGCAAAGGGGAAATACATCAACATTTGTAGGAGAAAGGGGGATATATACAGAAAAACGGTAAATCTAAATTGAAAGAATGGAAGAGCAGATTTTACTGGGTATACCATTTTATTGAGACCCAGATTTAGTGAGGGAAGAGTGGGGCAGCTACTCTTTAATATCTTTAATGAAACTGAAATAATATAAACCAAAACAGCTGCTGAAGTACTCAGAGCATAATAAAAATAACCAATCACAAAAATGGACAACATGAAAATAAAAATGTAGGGCACTTGTGCAACATCCTATCACGTATTGGGTATTACTATAGGCGCATGTGTTCCAAACCGCATTTCAAATAGCGTGGTTTTGATATTTTGCGGTATTGATTGGGAAAGTGTTCAATTGCGATACGACAGATGTTTGCATCTTTTAGACGAAAATCATCTTGACAAGAGAAAATAGATGGGATGGTCTATGAAAGATAGACAGAGATGTGGAGAAGGAGATGACGATTTGATGGAATGAGATGGGGGAGAGGAAGAGGTAGATGAGAAGCGACGGCGAATGACGACATTCATTCACTATGGTAATTTATTTCGTTTAACTCGACTGCTAAAAAGTCCTGAGTGCTTGCTTGCAAGCGACCACAGGACAAACGGCTCTAACCCCTGTCAGACGGAGCAGGTATACGAATGCCGAACCAAACGGTAGGTGGTTTCCATCCCTTGCATACCTGAGTTTCAAACCAACCGATCTTCAAGCGTTACACCTCCACACCATTTTTGGGGGGGAGGTGCATTCATGCAGACCCATTAACTTGCACTGCGTTCAAAAGTTACATAACTCGATGACACTTTACAACTGAAAATGAATTTAAGTGAACAATACTTTTCAGTCAAGTTCATTAAGGTAAATCTCATTATTCTTGTGAAATAGGAAGACGTTGATGGAGGGCCTCATACCGCTAGAAATAATGACGTAAAATTATGTCTTGCATCGTCATGAGCTGATGATCATGAATACTTCCGGAAGAGTCACGAGAAATCGACATTATGAACACATTCGTCGATCATTCCAAAATCTTTGACTTTGCCGCTCCCCGAAGTACCCTCATTCACCTTGGCATTTCAACCCTCTTTCATCTTTACGAATGCAAATGGAGTAAGCTTCCGAGCTCTTCAAAAAACGGCAAGATGGTTGCTTAGGATGCGATCTTTGAATAACCTTTTGACTCCTTTTCTCCCCTTTTCCAGGAATAATGCTCGTATTCAACAGGCCGACATCGTTACCCAGATAGCTTAGAAAACGTTGGATGAATCGATTGTCACATATACCGTTGGGATATTAAGAAAGGAAATATGAAAGAAAATACGCTTGCATCCAGTGCCTGCTACCATGTGAGTATGGTCGAGAGAAAATTACTAAAAGTTCGTGTGTGTGTTTTTTTTTGCCTTTCAATCAATTATAAAGCAGATTTAAAAACCAGTGCCAATTGAGTAATAGTAGCAGTAATCACGCACAAGCCTTTATTTTCATGAATGATTAAGAGAAGATGATTATTAATTCATTCATTCACTTACTTTCAAGTTCATCGTTTCAAAAATATTTTCTTTTATCAATTGGACTGATGCTTAATTATAAAATATGAAATGCGTAAATCACAAAGATGTTCCGAATTAGTCATTCAGAGAGAAAAGGGAAAAAATGCATGAAGAGTACTTATACCTCGGTCACATTTGCTCTACGGCCGCCGTACGGCGAGTTGAAAACAGTCGTTTTATTCAGCTTTATTCAAACCACCTATATGTAGCTAGTACACAAAATATTTAAACGGCTGTTTTCGACTCGCAGTACGGCCGCCGTAGAACAAATGTGACCGAGGTATTACATACATCGATGTGTCTTCATTAATCGCAAACTTGAAATACTTAATCCCCTTGTCCCATTTTAAATTTACAACATGCAAGAGTGTTACCATTTGGCATGTTTGGGGAGACAACCAAAATTTGCAGAACCATGCTACTGCAGGTACACTTACTAAAATATGTACTATTGAGAAATAGACCTCGAAATTGCTCGACATTTTATGCAAGTGTAACTTTGAAAGAGACACAAGACAGGCAAATCTACCATGACCATGTTTGAACCCAAGAACCGAGACGTCATCTTGTGCCATGATGATAGGGAAGTCATCTTACCCCAGACATCATCAATCAATGAGATAACCACGTGTTCGTGTCTCGACTGGCGAATCACGACCCTTGATAGAGATCCAGTAAGTTTGAACTGCATCATAACCCTCTTGCATGTTGACATGCACCTAGTCTAGGAATAGCGTTACATCATATATTTACAGTTCTGCACAGGCAATCGAAAACAATTTCTTTACTATTTATCATAAACCCCTCCCCCCCCTCTCTCTCTCGCACACACACACACACACCCACGCACCCCCCCCCCACACACACGCACAAAAAAAAAAACATGATAATGATTTCAGATCATGAGCTCCAAAAATCCGAACCTGATTTAGGCAACACCAAGAACTATACAATGCGACCTACAAAAGGCACTTTTTACTTTCAGTTTTTAATCTAGCATGGGCCATGTTTCTAGTTGACAATGGAATCATTTTTCAAAGTAAAAATCATAAATATGTTCCTAGAGACAGGGATTTTCCAATCAAATTTATCAGGATCTAGTTACAATATTACCATTCCAATGCAAGGGGGGGGGGTCGAGCAGGGTATATCGCGTCGGTCATTGCTCTTTTGGAAACTCGAGAAATGCAGAATGAGGAGAGAAATACTTTTCATCAGGAATGACGTGGGCATGAGCAGTACTTGACTCACTGATTAGCACTGAAAACCAAATCATTCAACACAAGAGTAGCGCCAGTCAGAAACACTAATAAACGTTTCCTAACGTTTACATGAATAACGAGTTCGCACCATTTGCGATTCGCCTCAGAGCTTTCGGTTCCCCCTCTGGTGATGTTGGACCAACCGAACTAAACATTGATTTTAATATATTCAATCTGAAGAACACTTCACCCGGGCTTGTATTTCATCGTTCTCTTTGGTTACGTTCTGATGATTGTTATTGTTGACACTGATCCCATCGAGGTCTCATTTGAAAAATAGAATGTCTCTTTAAAGAAACGTGTATTAAAAACGAGTGTACTCTTTAACATGTTGACAGAGCACTGAACCAATTTACACTATGTCGTCGTGTTTAGCTGAGTGCACGTATGAAATCAAAGTAGAGTGTTCGAAATCAAGGCGGTAGTGAATTTTAATGTCAAACAACAGTCAAACAGGTTTAATATTGCCAAATAAAAATATGAAATATGGAAACTTTTCCTAAGATACGGAAACAAAGAAAGAGAGAGTGGGGGGGGGGGCTGCGATAATTTTGGTACACAATGTCGTTATCATTATCATACTAAATGCATTCCTGCAATAACATTAATTCTAGAATATTACGCTCATTGCATTTTCACAATGAATGGAAATAACAAGAAATAATTTTGTTCGAAGCAAGAGATGGAGTTCACAATGCGGTGCCAAAACTTTTTTTTGGAAATTGGAGGCATGAAGTTGAAGGAATCTTGACTCCACGCCAAAGTACAAGCAATTAAACTTATCTCTTAAAGCATGCAATTACGATGATATTCGACTGGAAAGATGTACTAGTAATTCGTATGGAGTGATTATTAGTATCGTAGATGATAGGAGAGGGGGTTGTGGATGATGACTGTATGCCAATTAACTACATCCTGTGTCTTCTGCACGCGGTGTTGTTCATCTGAGAGCCATGTTAATACCTCCAATTGACAGCTTCAACTTCATGAACAGTCGTAAATAGTGCAGTGGCTATTAATCTGCATGGGATCAGGGGTCCGTAACACAAAGCTTATACCAGGGAGTTGGGGGACCCTGCATGCTTATACCTCAATCCCACTGCTTTTTTTTTAACAAGCGCACACCTAGTTACCAAAAATGCGTATAGCATTTTCATTTATTTGAATGCAGGATAAAAGAGCATTGCCGATTAAGTGCCTTGCTCATCACGGGCATAGGTACCGCGGCCGGGGATCGAACCTCGGACTTTCCATGTATACCCAGGCGCCTTAGACCACTCGGCCACGGCCCTCGACTCCTGTCGGGCATCCGTTACGATTGGCCTTTCGCAGCTGATCGGGAAAGTTTTAAAGAGGTCCAAATTTTTTCGCTACAATCACAACGACTGCCATGATATATGACTGACCTCATATCTGGTAAAGTCTGCCATGATCACTGCGATTATTCCACGATTTAGACCACGGTTTCAATCTTGAAGCAAATCATGACAGTGGGAACTAGTATTAGCAATAATCGTAGAAGAATATCTTATGATTGATTGCACTGTCCACAATATACAATCAATCGTGAAAATCAAGCGTACGATCAATCGCTATATCCTTTGTGTCACGGGAACCTGGAAGACTTTGAAGATGTTCGAGTAAAATTGTACTTTATTTCTATAAATGGCAGGGCATACACTCTCTAATTCTTTACATAATGAAGACAGACCAATCCAAACTTAAGATTTTAAATTCTCAATTTATTATATTTAGAAGTCAATTTCGCCCCAATGGCCCTACAGGGTTGCAAGTCAGTTTCACTCACTGGGCCTTAATACCACATTAAAGCCACATGATATGCTGCACAATAAACCACGAAAGGGAATAAACCACGAAATTGAAGTTATTGGGGTCTGAAGACTGACATCCCTGTCCCTATATTCTGATAGAATGATTTACAAACTATTAAATTTAGAGCGATCGAAAAACATTAATAGTTAAAAACTTTGAAAAAAAATATACCGCGAGGAAACGGAAAATCTTCAAGGGGTAATACTGGTCCACAAGAAATAAGAGCCCAAAAATCGTCAATTAGAGTGAAATGCTACGCTAGCAATTGAAGATTATCGTGTAGTTGATTGTGGGGTGTTTTCCTCTGAAAACCTTTAAAGTTTTGATATTGGACTAATTATTGTCTCCATCGTTGGCATCATTTTGAGTTTCTCTACTCGGGACATCCCCATGATCCCGTTCACGACGTCACATCAAATCGAATTTAACCACCACATAACGCTTTCAATCTCCACTGCGTCGATGGCTGTGGCAGACGAAGCTCAGGGATCAGCTCGTCAAAAATGACGTGGGAAGCGGGAAATGAGTTGGCAACGCCACCCCAAGTGGATAGGCCACATCTCATAATGAGGCGCCGTCTCATCAGAGCGGAGAGCGAGATAACGTCATATCACTCATGTCACTTGCTGGATTTAAGCAATGTCGATTCGAAGTTTACCAAACAATTTCACTACTTGCATTGCCATCACCAAGAGGTTTACATGCACTTACTCGTCACAACACTATTCTTCACCATGTTCAAGGGCAAGCTAGCGCAGCAGGACCGCGTCTAATAACAGAGGGGCAATCGCACTAGTCAATTTGAAGAACTAGGAGAATTATCTACATACAAGGTGATATCGATGGCTTTCCATTGTCGCGCTTTACTGCACCTATTACAACTACTTATAAAAATGGGCCTAAATCATTTATTTCATGCTTGCAATGCATTTAAATTAACCCCACTCCAGTTTTACACCATCGGGCCAGGAATGGTATCGTTTTAGCCCTCTTCGAATTTGGCATTCAGCCGATTCTAAAATGCATTTAACAAGCCAACGCGTGATTTTTATACTTCTTATATATATATTTATATATATATATTTTTTTTTTGGGGGGGGGGGGGGGTCTAAACGTCTTCAGAAATTCCTATTAAACTTATATTCTAGGTCGATGATGACCACATATTTCCGGTTAAAGACATTGAGAATGTAATCTTTGCCTCGAAAGGGATTTGGGCAGGGGTAGAACAGATTCAGGATTAAAATATTATTCATCATTTATCCTTCATCATACGATTTAAACCTTATAATGCAAGGTATATTTCCACGAATCAAAATATCCTCTGTTCAAGTATCAGCAACAACTCATTATAGAATAAATTGCCATGACAACTGGTCGGGAAGCCACGCAAGGAGATTGAAGGACATTTGCCGGACATTAAAGTTAATGTTAAAATAAGTGTTGGATTTAGGAAGAAAGGTAGTTTAATTTGGATTGGGATGAATTTCCTGCGTCATAGATTATTCAATGTCTAGCAGAACTCTTATAAAAATTTAAAGTATTAATGGCAGATCGGCGTAACGGCAGTGGGAGTGAACAACCTAGATGTTCAGGTAAATATAAGGATAAAGCGAAATCTTATTAAATACGTAATGACGTACATAAACTAATACGGATTTTATATCAAGCTGAGCGATAATATTTAGCCCTTTCAAACAACCCGAATCTAAAGAGCGATGAAATGTCCAAGAATTTCCTGCTTTTGCAATAATATAAAATATAACGGATACGTAACAATTTGATAAAAAAAATAATTAATGATTTTTGGATAACATGAGATTTATTTCTAATAAAGAAAGTTACAGCTTAGTTCATTTAAAGCCTCATAACGCATCTAATAAACCATAACTTTGCAAACAGCAGTGTATATGAAAGCCACGACTGAGAAAGGAGCAATATTTGACTGCGATCGTTATCATGTCATAAAGTAAATTTGTCGGTGCTCGAATATTATTGCCTGGTCAGCATGATCAATAGATCATGATCCGAAGACATGTGGCATGAGCAGAAACTGAATAGAAAGTAATGTCTTCAACGTCCAGCAGCTTAGCTGCACGTGTGAATTAGCAATAATGAACCGTTATAACAGAATGCATAAGAGATCCACAATTAATATTTATTTTGAAGTCTTGATTACTTGACATGGGGTGATATGTAACCAATGTCAAAGGTTCCTCTATCATATCAAAGTCTGATCACCCTATTTGGCTGCGTAAGAAAAAAAATCACGCGCTATGTCTACATCTACCTTAGATCAATGGCTCTATATTTCAAGAAAGGGAACGGAAAAGGAAAGGGGATGGAACACGGTATAACAGTCATGAAAGAAGAACCAAGGAACATGACTTTTATACCACTCTCTGAATACGCCAATCTGCAGACACTAATTTGACGATGGGGTTCAAGGCCACAGACATGATCTTAGTGGAAATTCTTATTTTATTATTGTTGATTGGGAGACTTGCCCAGATGGTAGTTCGTGTTAATGCGTCAATGGTGACGACACAGTGAATATAGGGGATCGTCTACATAATACAGGCTGCTAAGAACATTCATAAATCGTTCTAAGGGTAATGAACGAAGCTAATAAGAGAGCCGTAAACAAAATGATACAGCATATACGCTATTTTTGGAGTTTTCTGGAGAAACAGAGACACAACACACATTAGCTTCAGAAGGCTGATCGGTGAAATACATATCGGATGTATAACCGTTAATATTTTCATGAGTACCCAATCACGGCGTTACGCAACCAATTACTACAGACTAGACAGCCTGCCGCAGCAGACAACCTTAATGTTTGGGAAATGACTATTGTAGGAAACTTTAAGCGTGACTTAGCGCAATTTCGACACTCGTCGTAATCAACTATTCCGACAATGAGAAAGAATCATAACGGCATAATGACACACGCACAAAGTGCATCCGGAAATAAATTAGGCCCGCAAAGTGCCACTGTAATTTCAAAGGGAAGTGGGTAAAATGGAATATGAGAGGGGGGTCGTATGATGAGGGGAAGCAAAATTTGTACCGCTGATTGGAATAACATTTTTATCATCATAATAACCTTTTAATCATCTTCATTATGTAATTGGGGAAGGAATTTTCCTTTGATTCGTAATCGAATGAATTTATTTGCTTTCTGGAACAGTGGAGGCATACGGAATAATAGTACAAAAAAGTACACATAGTATATACAACTTCTCTTCTTCTTCCGATCATACCGGTGGCAAACGTGTGGAACATCACACATGTCATTGAATCGCTGATAAATTCATCAATCGCCCTCTTTATCTCCCACACATGGGTAAAGTATGCAACACAATCAGCCTTTCATCTTCGCTATTCAATCATCTAGCTTCACATTTATAAGAGTCCTGGCAACCAGTCTGCTATCAGATAGGTGCAATAAGTTCACCCCACATCATGTGTGTGTAATAACCAAGAATATGGATATTTCTTAGGCATGTCTTATACCCCCTCCCCCTTCCCTCCTCTTTCTCTTAAGTCTTTTTTCTCAATCTTTTATAGGATTCCATTCTTTTTCACCGCCGAGCAGGCGATTTATGCCCAGCTTTTATAGTTTGGCCCAAGGGGTGTATTTCTAGCTGGTCGACCTTTGGCTGCACTTCACGCTTGCCAGCCAGACGAGCCCGCAAACCACCACCGTGTCGAATGATGGGCTCGTTTTCGACTGCATCATTTACAAGGTGCCTTCTAGATTACCACCAGCCAGGAAACGAGTTCACGATGAGGCGAGATTACCGCGGCATCGGGTGACGAAACGGTTGGTGTCACGGGAATCAACCAGAATGGACCATACTTTGTATGGGGGAGGGTGGTGACCAGCGGGTAGGGGCCAAAGGAATCACACTCATGAACGATATACAAGGGGGGCCGGGGGGTCAGGTGACGAACCGGTTGGTGTCACGGGAATCAACCAGAATGGACCACTTTTTTATGGGGGAGGGTGGTGACCAGCGGGTAGGGGCCAAAGGAATCACACTCATGAACGATATACAAGGGGGGCCGGGGGGTCAGGTGACGAACCGGTTGGTGTCACGGGAATCAACCAGAATGGACCACTTTTTTTATGTGGGAGGGTGGTGACCAGCGGGTAGGGGCCAAGGGAAGCACACTCATGAACGATATACAAAGGGGGTCGGGTGACGAATCGGTTGTCACGGGAATAAACCAGAATAATATTTTTTTATGGGGGAGGGGGGGGCAGCGGGTGGGGGGCAAGGGAGACACGTGAAGTGATATACAGGCGAAGCATATCACACTACGAAACCACTTTACGATGAGGTGATATTACCCCTGCGATGGCTGACGATGATTAGTAAGGACAGGAATCGACCAGATTTTGCTGATTAATATAATATAATATATATATATATATATATATGTATATATATTATATGTATATAAATGTGTAAAGTTATACATGTACAACAGCTTTGGCAACTCTTTTATTTAAATATTGTAAAGAAATGGATGAAGAGAACAATGGGAGGCGTAGCTTAAATCAAGGTACCCCAGAGCTATCTACCCTTTGGAAAAATTGGTGATGCCGAAAAAATGTCTCTGCCGGGAATCGAACCCGGGCCCCCAGCTTTGAACGCCGGTGCCTTAACCACTAGACCACAGAGACGGGTTAGTGGCTATTATATTATATGTATATATATATATATATATATAATCATTTACCATTTTCAAGGGTGGGAGGGTCCGTGTTCAGTGGGTTCTATGTATGTGATGCAAGAAAATACATAAATTTGAAGAATGGGATTGTCATTGGGGTTACCGACCAAGTTCTCCTGCGTCAATAGGGAGGAAGATCGGGTTAGTTTACCAGCATGATCAGTAAATCGAGAACATTGTGTCCGAAAAGAGGGGAGTCGTGATCATGAGCACCTTTTTTTAATCGAAATTAATATATAATTGTGCAGAAGTTTGAGGGACAGGGGAAAGTTTTATTATCACCCGATTACAATTCTTATTGTGGTAAATATAGTGGTAATGTATGTTTTATCGGTGATAATATAAGTTTGGCCGTTTTAAAATTTAATATCAGTAGCCTACTGCGAAATACTTTTTTTTATGAAACGTTCATATCATGTTCGTAAAAGTCCCCTTGGTCGAGCGTTTGACCTTAATGGCCACCATTTTGAAATAAAAACGACAGGCATATAAACAGATCAACACAATCTCATCAACTGAACACATTTTTACTGCCACTTGTCTTTCCTTGTACACACTGAACAAAACAACCTCGAGGAGTTTAATTATGAACATACATCGTACAGACGCTGCCTGCATTGCTTTAACTGAATTAGACTGCTCATTATTAGCACGATATACCATAAAATAATAAAGCAAGAAAAGAAACATTATCTTCACTTTGGTTCCGCCACTGCAACACCACTCTTTTTTCCCTATCATCATGACAGATCTCGCCCAAAGTAGTTAAACGACAAAAATGTATTGGATGTCAAGGAGACATCGCCACGGGCCTGAATCGAGCATGGAAATGCCAGGAAGTGTTGTACATGACGGGATCATGCAGAAGGGGGTGGCGCCGCTTGTACCCGTCGGTCTTTTCAATCTAGGTCACGCGAACGGCTGATGAAACATCTCAAGACCGACCGACCATCATCATGTGTAAATATAGCACCACACACCTGACAGGGAGATTAAACTGGATTTTGATACACTCACCAACAGGAAGGAATTCTGTTTGAGGAAGGGATTACACTGAGAAACAATAAAGGGGTCTACATTTTGATTTGCACGAAATGTTCTCAGAACTTCGCTTATAAGACCGTAACATCCGTCATCCCCTCCCCGAACCGTTCATGGCCGTGGTTCATGGCAAGTGTTGGCAGCGACTTATTGTTTTTGTGCAAAATACATCTTAAATTTGTATCATGCAGGTTTTATGGGTTTTTTTCTTTGTACGCGCTTTGTTATACTGAATGACTTACAGCACATACATCTCATAATCATAATTTACATCATGGTTGTGCAATGTTGGATAATCATAAAGCTATGACAAAGATAAGAATTAAAAGAACCATAAGCATCAGTCATGTAGATTGTATGTCATGTATTCGTAAACGATATTGTGGAAATAAGCATGATGGCAGCTTATCCAGAAGTCAGTTACTGTCCTATCTTGAAACCCATGGCAGCATAATAGTCAAAGAGAGCTGGGAAGAGGCCATGTTTGCATTAAGTACTCAAAAGAAAATTGTTTCCAAAACTAGCAGCATTTACAAATAATAAATCGGGATATTTTCAAAGAGCCACATATTTATCGGCAGAAGATATGAAAATGGCACAAAATCGAATGCGTCGCAAATGAGATTCGTTGTTTCTCTCAGTCTTCCTATTCCTTTCTCTTTCTTTGAACAGAGAACAGAACGATTTTCCTCATGAAAAGACGAGTGACACTAGGGCAACCGCTCGTCCTTCAACGGGCAATGAAGGATACCCGTGACACTCAAAATGGTTCAAGATGATCACGCCCATCGGATGTCCATGGCTTTAGTACCGTATCATAGTCCCTGCTCTAGTAACATCAATTATAATACATATCTCCTGTAAAAGGATATTCTTGCAGGATACAGAATGTACATTATAGACGTTTATGACCTGCGTCCTAAATAGACAGGCAGGGAAGACAGTGGTGCTTATATTAGATTTGAGGGACAGGGCAAATTAACGGTGGCTCCTACATGTCCTATCAGCCATGAAGAGGGAACGGAGTAACCAATACATCAGGCTAAGCTATTTTTCTGGGGGGGGGGGGGGTTCAGGAAAATAATTTCAATTCCTCATGGACGACCCAATGAGACACATCTTATTACGGTCAACACGCCCAACCCTACTAGTCATCATACTTCAAGGAACCTTGGACGAAATGCAAACAAGTTCTGGCAAAGTTGAAAAGTATTGACCTCGACGTCGCCTGAACCAGACACACCTACAGATTTAAGTTGAAGGGGCCACAGTAACCAAAAACATCCTGCGATTTATATGTGGTCTCTACAGTGTCTCAAGAATATCATTCATTTTGACTTGGAATCCAATATTATTATACTTGAAGAACATATTTTTCACTTCAATTTAATACAATAAAGGGTCGTACTTCAGAGAGGAAAAGTCATTACCAAGACCCTCCCCCCCCCAAAAAAAAAAAATGAATTGTCCAGCGATCATAGTCAAGGACTCATGGATGAAAAAAAATATATCGTAGAACTGCCTTTCAGTATTGGTCAGTTATGATGATACTTGTGCCTAAAAGTAACAGGTGAAAATGGAGACACAATGTCAAGGGATACACATGCATATTCTTAGCTTAAACAAGATTTTGATGAGCACTTTAAAACAAAAATTTTACAAACGTTTATCTTATTGGTTGATTATTTTATTCACTATTGGCATTCAACGTGATATTTTGGTTATCTGAAACCTTGTATGCCTTTAAAACATTATTCCGAAAAGATTAGACCATGGTAAGGATGTTGAATAAGAGAATAAAACGTTATGCCCTAAAGGAATATTCATTATTGATACATAATAAAATCAAAATCTAAATTGGCAAATAAACAGCGTATTTGATAAGGCATACACCATGCATAAATAATGATAACGATGAAATCATTTTTCTTCATCAATGAGTGAGATTTTTTTTCACAAATTTGATTGCACGGATATAACTATAACTTGAATGACAAAATGTGACTATAAATTTCGCATGAAATCATTTCGCTAGAATGGCATAACGTTACTCATGGCGACAAGGAAAAATGTGAATGAAAATTAGATTCAGAAATTATGTTACTTCCATAATCTAGAATAAGCTAGTATTGCTTATCAGTAGGGATTATTTTGTATCCGTATATAGCTATTACTCATATGTCTGCGGATGATAATAGAAAAAACAGAATTTTGATCAAATTTTAATAAACATGTGTGGAAGGGGAAGCGGGGAAATCAAATTTGAAAAAATAACCACTACTGAAAGAATCGTATACTAATCTATCATCATCAGGCCATCGAAACATTGATTCTGATTCCGTTCATCTGACATCATACGCCCTAAAAATAGAGTAAGTTCGCGTAAACTTCCATGTTACAAGTCATGCTCTTAAAAATGTTGTTTTACAACTATTTTTTAATCCCGAAGAAAATTAATGAATAATCAATTTAGAAAAGCAAAACAGTAAACTAAATAAAAATGAAAAATATTACCTTAAAAGGTATAACGGCATCGTTACATTGAATATCATCAGCTTGAGTCTTTGACTGTGTAATCGAATAGTTCCTGTTCCGAAGGCAAAAATGCGACATTATGCTCGTCTGTTTTATTATTACGATATCATGTTCGTCTACGATGCATATAAACCTAGAATAATGAGTTTATCCACTCTGACACTGTACAGAATTGTATATATATATTTCCGAGACACAAATGATTACAGAACGCCCGTAAAATTAGCGTTTTTCGGCCTATGAAATAGCCATGTCAAGGGTACCTTGGCAATATTACGTTCAGTTGTACTGTCAATATGACATTAGTCTGTTACAGACCCCACCCCACCGAGCGACTGACCACCTTATTTTGTTTGAATGTTCTTACAATCCATTCCACCCTCTCAATGATCTACCCCCCCCCAAAAAAAAAAAAGGACAAATGAATAAGAATTGTAATACCAATTGACGAAAATAGAAAATATTTGAGCATAAACATAAACGGTATTTGTCATTGTGGCTGCGTGGCTAGTACTATCTAACGAAATAATAAATGTTAGGCCCATCAGTTAGCTGTATTAGTTCATGTATTTGGAACTACACAGTAAACACGCTGTTTAAGATTTTATACAACGCTGTTTACTATATGAACCTTACAGTATTTGTTTAACCGTTTAAACAATCATCTTTAATTTATTGAAAATTAGATATTGAAAATTAAACTTTGTTGCTTAAGATTTAAAAACTTGTTTAAACTGTTTAAACAATTACTGTAAGGTTCATATAGTAAACAGCGTTGTATAATTTTTTTTACTGTGTATGGCACTTTTCTCTACAGGACGAATTGATGACGCTGTAAATATATTTGAAGCTTTTTTAAGGATGGGGAATACCAAACTACTTTATTCCGTTCACCATTCTTGTGTTATGTGATTTAAATAAATGAACTAAATACACTTCGTCTAGGCGCCAACAAGAAATCAAGAAATAATGTTGATGGATGACATATAGTTGGAAATGCAGCTGCCCCAGCAAAAAAAGAAAAAGAAAACAACAACAATGCAAAACAAAATCGGCCTTCCCAAACACTGCAGCATCGCTTATTTTCAGCACACATGAGCTTTCTGGGTAATCAGCACATCCCATTAGTGTACTGTGCACGAACTCATGGATCAACGTCATATTAACCTTCCTGAACATCATTATCAATGACGAGCTCCCCACTGACTCGCTTCCCGTTGGTTTCGTGGTAAACATATTCAGGTAAAAGTCGATGGGGGTGGGGTGGTTATAACGTGGGTCTAATACTAAGTTTCCGTGGTTAATGACAAGCCTTTTACTCAACTATGACTTTGCTTTTCCTTTAATGGAAATTCGTGTTTGTTTCGTTATTTGACTCATGTTCTGATGACAAACTGGCATCAAGGACTTGATGCTTCACTATGGCAACAAAATTTGGCCAGTAATTTGGTAAAAACGTTCAATTTATGTACATCGCGATATTTTGTATCTTCAGTCTAAATGCAGGATTTTGAATAAGCATTATGTGATCAAACATTATGTGGAACATAGGTGATCAAGGGCGAGGATGAGGATCCTAATTTTACCAGAAAAAGGTTTGGTGTTTGAAACACTCTCTGGTGTACAGTGAACCACACCAAACAGTCATGTATAGGCCTTCACAAGATTCCTGGTGTTGGTTCTGAACAAAGAAATTACAAAAATAAAAGCTTTTTGGGGGCGTTTTAATGCCCTTTCATGGTTACAAACTCGCGAATGCGAATATAACAAAATGTGTGCGAGGTTCTCTTTTTAACAAAAACTTGTTCGTGGCACCTTAGTTGTAGAGTGTATTTGCAAGATGTGTGCAGCATGGTCAATTTCTAATCAGGCTTGTCCTCATCAGCCCCCCCCCCCAATATAGCTTGCCATCATGTCAGGGTTGTCGTCTTTGAGGCCCTCCCTGAATACATCTTTCCTCTCAGTCTTTCAGCATACTCGTCGTCAATATATTTTGACAGCGACCTTTGCGCCTTTCGGTAAGGAACACCACCGTTCCTTGACTTCGATCAATGTCATGGCAAGAGACGAACTTTATAATCATATTGGGGTATGGAATCTGGACTTCGCCCCGTGACTAATTAAAACCATGTGAAAGCAACCCCTGTGAGGTAACACGCCTCTCGTGTACACCCGATAAGCGACGGCTATATTATCATCAAAGCGAGACTTCAATTTCAAAGCCCGCGTCGATATACACCGTTCAAAATAAAACCCACCGCTAAGTTGTTGAGTGTGACATCGTGGGGGTTATGACGTCACCCACGTCATTACGAGTCAGATGTAGTAATCATTGGTAATATCGACTACCATAGCATGACATCCAGGCACAAGCTCAATGGCAGCATTAACTCAAAGCATGACTCTAGATTCTTGATATGTGGGTTTGTCCAGTCTGATTGACTATATGATCGCACATCGAAAATTAATTTGAAGACAAATACAGCTTCTCGTACATAAAGCAATGAAATCCACAAATAACTCACGCTGTGCAACATACCAGGATCTAATTATCATGATTTCTACGCACATGTAAGAAACAAATTTCCGTCTACAAGTCATGATATGTCAAAAAAAGATATGTATATCAAGAATGGAGAACATTTTCCTCAAAGAATTGACCATGTCCTCCGAAAGTCATTACCATTAGCTCTTGCAGTTGCAATTGCAGGGCAACAATTTTCAACTTTTCGCTTTATAAATGAGTGTATGTCAGGTCAAAGCACTATACATGCTATATGTATATATATATATATATATAAGAGAAACAAGGTTGAAACTTTCATGCTTTATTCCAACAAATTTTATTGAAGTCCACAAATTTTCGACGAGTACATACCGTCAAGTGAATGACTTTTGTCATTCACTTGATAAAGACGGATGTACTCGTCGAAATTTGTGGACTTCAATAAATTTTGTTGGATTAAAGCATGAAAGTTTTAACCTTGTTTCTCTTAATATTACTCCAATACGTGGAATATCTAACGAATCTATATATATATATATATGTGTGTGTGTGTGTGTGTGTGTGTGTGTGTATTAGTCATGGTAATAGGAATACTAATTACTAAGAGACCTTGTAATAACACTGACTTAAAATAGAGTTTTGTATACGTGTTCAACAAATTAACATATTTTAGATAATTATTTGTATACCCAAAGTATATTATACTGTATATTCCACATGATTAAAATCAACCCGTTTGTTTATATAGCACTCAACCGGCAGCATAAAATCACTAATAATTTGTAACATTTTTTAAGTGACTTAAAATGAAGATTCGTACATTTTAAAATTGACCTTGAAAGACAATGTATATTTTCAATTGTGGCATGAATATCACTGATATTCAGCATAAACTTCTTTGTATAGAATATGCATCTAAACATAAATTTGACTTTTGTTAAGGATCCTGAAGTGAATATGAACAGAATCCAATAAAGTGACCACCCTAGTATTTTCCATTCACAATATTTTTTCTAAGCTCTGTCAGAACTTACGATTAGGGATGTTTGGTTTTGATTTTAATCCATCGTACCATGTGGCTATCGATCATTTCTCCTTCAATTTGATAATTCCACACCCATCATTAAAACTCTTCCAGGAGCACTCTTGTCTAGACAGGATATTAATTGAATTATGATTGCCGTGTGGCGACAGTGACTGAATGAACGAACATTCTGATAATAAAAATGACGTCATCTACACTCCCCTCGTCCCGTCTATCCAAACAGTACTACCTGTCCAAACAATAATAGTATCTGTCTGGCAGTACATGGATCTGCAGAGGAATGAAGATCGATTTTAAAAAAAAAAAGAGAGTTCAATTGTCATTCGAGTTGGACGCGTAATGGAGTAAAAATAGCAATGACGACATTATCGAAAGCAGCAAACGATTTTGTAAGGAAAGAAGCAATGATCACGGATCAATCCGATTCATCTTTACATTGCCATGGGGATGCATGTATTTTGTAACTGATCAAATTCGAGTCAGTCAGTGATTGAGGTGAATATATCTTATACAAAAAGCAATTTTCATAAAGGCCATGGACAAGATAATTATTTCAACCAATCATTTGGGGCAACCAAAAGACAAATATCAAACGATTACAAATAGCCAGCGTCAAATAATGCGTTGTAAAATACAAAACAAATCCAAAATGAAAATTTCACATGATAGAAGAAGTACTCAATCATCGCGTATATATACAGTATTTACCTTAACAAGATAATTAAAAAACTCGAACAAATATCTTTCTCGTAATCTCGTTGTCGAGACTAATAAGGTGCTCTACATTCTATTCAATGTAAATAGATGAATATAAGAATTTTATTTTTCAAGTTTTTTAATACTTGTAGTCGATCACACTATTTGGTTACACGAATTAGTGGCAGATGTTTACTTTTATTTTACTTTTTTTTGTCAAACAATGCAAAGAGAAAACTATATGTTCAAATGTTGAACTGCGAATCACAGCTAAGAAATATCTCATGTGCCCCCCCCCCCCCCACGGTTCTATCAAATTATGAACATTTTGTTTCTGTTTATAAACGATCTTAGTGAAGTATCTAAATTATCGCTTTGCATGTTTTCTGACATTATAATAATGTTCTTTTCCCATCCTAACTATCGCATTTTACATATTAGAAAAGCTATATCAAACATTTATTAGATTTATCAACGAATTTCATCAAATTCATAATATAACAAGAAATGCGTATGGTTTTAATTTACCAATTTAAAAACCTTATAAATCCAGACTAATTTAAATGACTACAAATCTGGTATTCCCTTTCTACTTATATTAATAGTTTTGTGGCACGTTTCTAGTAAAAATCACGGCACTATTTTTCAGGCATTCATTCATCATTATTTTTTTTATACATATGTTTAGGCACGCCTCTATATGTAGTTAAGCAAGTTATTTAATTTTTAAGTGTTCAGCAATGGTTGTTCATTACAAGCAGCTTCTCGTTATCTGATGTACGCTTTCTCGTTTCTTTTCTGAAAAAATGTACTCTTTAAAGCGTGTTGAACCGGTGTGCTGTCTCAACTGGTAGAGCGTCCGTCTCACAACCGGGAGGTCGGGAGTTCAAACCCCGGCCATTAATTTTGAGACCAAAAGACGACAAACATCGATATGGCGCTGCACAGTGGCTTCCGGGCCCATGATCAATTGGGCAAAATTAAGTTTCGGAGTATTTCTGTTTCAGATTTCAATTTCGAACAATAAAATATGGATTTTAATTTTTATATCATGATATATGTTTGTATTTGATGGATTTTCAATTGCAACTAAGTTAAATTTGAAAAATATTATACATTTCAAGGGTTTACGTAATCTGTTAAACTATAAATCAGTTAAATTAATCTTCACTATCTTCTTTTTTTGTGCTTTAATTCGATGATCAGATTCAGAATTCTGCTTAACATATATAAATCATATAACGGGTCAATTACATTTTGATGACTACTGTAGTATTATTATACTTACTACACATCTGATTATGAAGAGAATTTCGCGTCTCCCCAGGAAATGCATCTAGATCAAGTACGACCTGATCGGATGTACTGAGTCAGCTATCATGTAACATGAAACGTAAATAGGTAGGATAAGGTTTCATTGATATAGATTGAGGAGGTCATTGGATTCAGGTAACACTCACTGTAATCTGTATTGCATAAAACACAACATCTGCCCACGCCTTTTAAACGATTATCTTAGCTCGTATACGCACGAACGAAATAATCTCCAGCTCCACTCTAGCAAGCTATAATATTTGCATCTTTATATAATTTTGAAAGGTGAAATTCAGATTTATTAAATGTGTTGAACCAAAAAATTTGCAGAGGTAGGGCATATGCCTATTTTACATTAGCTCACACAAACTAATTAAATTATAACGTTTTAAAGAGGGGCAAGCTGGTAACTCTCTTTTACTCTTGTATAAAAATAAAAAAAAGGTTTGTCTGATTATCATGATGAAGAATCCAATGATATCCGAAAATGATTCGGTTTAAATAAATTGAATTAAGTTAACTCTAGCAATGTTTTGCAGGGATTTAAAGAAGGAACACAATCATGCAGTGGAAAAAAGAAAACCCAATGTGCTATAGAACGACGGTCATATATTCGTGTAATGTGACCATTATTTATTGACCATCAATCCACTGTAATACGGATCACCACAGAAATGTATTGTCCACTACACTCTAAAATTGGGTAAAAATGCTCCATGTGGGTATGTGTCCAACCAACATTAAGCATTTCTTTGAGACATTTTTATTTATCCAGTGATGAAAATTTTGCCCATTCTGAAGTAATTACTGCATATTTTTAACCTTACCGGACAAGATACTTCCCGCATTGAGTAAAATACTGCCCCAAATTGGTTGGACACATAATTAAAGTTAAAATTTTACCCAATATTTTCTTACAGTGTAAAGGCCCGGACCCACTGCACTTACGGATGCAAAGTGGATTTAAAACGGAAAAAATCTTGCAATTCGTTGGAAAACGCTATGCATCCGTTGTCGTTGCATACGTGTTTCATACGCTCTATCCATCGAGCATCCGTCCATTGTGATTTCATCTGCGCAAAAATATTTGACTTGCACAGAACTTTTAGAACGGATGTACTTTACGCCCTGTACAATGTAAATCCGCAACGTAAACGAGCAACAAACGTTCCATGTCCGTTATCATCCGTTAAGCGTTTGCTGTATCCTCTCTGCATACTCGCAACTCACATCCATGCAGCTGAACAACGGAAAGGGGGGAGATAAGGTACATGGAACGTATGGAACATCGTGAGAAGCACGGAAAAAGAAAGGATGTAAGCGTATATGCATCTCGTAAATAAAGTATTCAAAACCCTCGGCAACCCTCCGTAGCTGTCATGCACTTCCATCCGTGTTTATGCGATATTTGGTTTCCGATTAACATCCGCGCTACATACTACCAACGGTCGTCCTTTTCCGTTATGTTTTGGCAAAATTTTGGCTAATTTTGTCCATTTCTGGAGCGGATGAAAACGGATGGAGCTACCCCCTAAAATTTTGCTCGTCCTCTGTATCCTTTATGTCCGTCAGCCAGTGGAACCAGGCCTTTACATTCTGAGATTGTAACCGGACAAGTTGGCTCAGCGGTTTAAGCGTTCGCCTCATGAATGGGAGGCGAAATTATTACTTGTGGGAAACAAATAACTTCAAGATCGAGGGTTCAATCTCCGACCGAATCAAACCAAAGACTTTTTAAAACATGGACCGTCTTCTTGTCGGGCGCTCGACGACTTAGAGTACAAGGGTTATAATAACATCAGGTTATGCAGGGCCCGCTGGGATACTACTTTTATAAAAGCTGTAGTCGATTAACAGAGCAAGCACGAATTATTGTGACATTATGATGTTTTATTCTGTTTCACAGTGCATTGTCTTTTCTTTCGTTGATAGAGATTTTGCGAATACAAAATTGTGACAAAGTGACAATGACTGCCTTCCTCAGTGACTCCAGTAAAATGTACTACATCATGCTAATCATGCTAATTGTATCAAAAGATGTGCTTTTCAGTAGGCATCGAAAGGCTCGAATGACAGTTTATCGGTTCTTTGACATTAAATGATGTTACCTCTCTATATTACTCTGTATCATAAGCTATTTTAAGCAAAATTTTGTTTCTTGTTGAAATACTTTTTTCTACTTTGATTCAGCGTATCTAAAACAGTGAGTAGACGCAACTAATAAACATTTCTCATGCATGCAGTCCCTTGACTGTCGACAGGAAATCGTTCCTAACCAAAGAGAGAAAAAAAGGAAAAGAAGAAGAAAATAATTGTATCCATTTCAAAATGTGATTGTCGTCATGTTCACGCCAAGTCTTCAATCATCTTCGACTCACTGCGCTTCTCTCTGAATATATTGATTGATAAATACACGAATCAAAAATGTAATCGTACCGTCCCGATCCAGGCAGCCAGGGACCAGCTTGTGATATGAAAGCGATTAATCAAAACCATAGCGCCCACAATCAAGCGAGTTTTCGATCGGTCGAATTTCGTTCTCGGAAAGAAGAACAACACGGCGGATGCAGGAAGGGTGTAAGGTTCAAGAGAACCCGGAGTAATACAACACCAGAAAACCTGCCGTGTTGAAAGCATGCAGGCTATCAATTATAACCATTCAGTGTCCCGTTACAGATTAGTGAGTTTTATAAGCGTCACCCGATGCCGATGATAAGTTTTGTGGTACCCGGTTATTCGTTTTGTACAGGTACCGTTTAAAACTTCGTTTTGATCACGAACATGGTGGTGGTGGTGTTTGTGGTGTACAGTATCGAGTTTATAAAGAGCAATAGTCATTAAGAAAAAAAATCCTTGATCACGTCTCGGCTCCGCTAAAAATATCCCCAATCTCACAATGTATATATAACCATAACGTTTTAAAGGATGTAATGTCATTTATATCATTAAAGATATATGAGGGGAATATATCAAATTACCTATGTTTAAATCACTTGGAAGACGGAAAGTTAAGATTAGTATGATGATTATCGCGAGTGTTCAGAGTAGATTTAGAGATTTAGTTTAAAATTTGTCTTACTACGCTTACTTTAAATCAGAGGGACTCCGAGCTATATTGTGTCTCAAAAATAATGAACCTTGGTAAAACGAAATCTCTCTCCTAAAAATAACATGGAAAATTGTATAAACCACTCCACAGTACACAACTTTATATGAAACTTTTCGTTCGAATTCCTTAAAGACTACTTAATCCCGTCTCCAATCGTATAGAAACTTGTGATTAACCCCTTAACATATTGAAACTGTCTGTAATTGTTTGAATACCCTTTGGGTGAACTGCGATGGTTTCCCCCATAAAGTAAACCAAACATTTCCTGTGAATGATTGAAAGTTATTCAAGACAATCTGACATGTTTTTTTCTGTAAGTTCCGATTCAGAGTTGGCATGGCTAAATAGAGAGAAAAAAATGAATGAAGTTTATTGATATTGAGTGCTGGTGACAAAAACCAAAGAGACAGACAGAAGAGGTCGGTATAGGGAACGCCGTTAATTGATAAGACCATCCTCATCCAAACTCTCCTCGCTTTCATTTTCATTTTCAAATCTGGTTTTGAAAAAGTTATCTATCACGTATCAAATCAATGTGCCAATCTCCCAAACATAATACTGTAATAGATAAATATTTATGTTTATTATATTCAATTATATTCGTGAATAATGTATACAGGAAGTGGGACGAAAACAAACTCGAGCAAAAAAAAACACATTTAATGACTAAATTCAGACCATTACTGCGAGTCACGTTTGCTCACAAAATCAATTTGGACACGACACACGTACCGGATCTGTCCAACATTTTGAAGTGCATTCGTGTGTACATATCAAATCGAGGTATTTTGTTTTGCGGACTCCATGCCGCCAAACAGCCACATATTTCGACCCCCCCCCCAAAAAAAAAAAAATAGATGAAATAATAATAATGATGATAGTAATAGTAATAATGAATAGAAAATGAATAAAATTAAAATAATAATCAAGTATTAATAAACATAAATCAAAATGAAATAGACTTTAAAGGGAAAAAAATCTAAATACCCACATCGATTAATTTCTTTATCTTGTTAAATAATGAATAAGCATACTATTAATGGAAAGAGACTTAACCAAAACAAGGCAAAGACGATTTTGTGTCTCGCCCACTTATGAAAATAACCAGAAATATCGTGATTTCCGAGGGCACGCAACAGAATTGTCTCGAAACTTCCTTGTGAAATGACTGGGATGGAATAACACTTGTCATAAGAGTCTTGCACGTAAACTTTAATGTTGACCTCAAAATTAACTTTGACCATACCATGTGACCTCTCAACACAATAGCATGCAGGTCCCCAAAGTACATCTACCATCTGAGTTTGGTTGAAAAGTGATTTACGTTTGCAGAGTTGTGTCATAAGAGTCTTGCACGGAAACTTTAACGTTGACCTGAAATAATCTTTGACCTTACCGTGTGACCTCCACTGTTACATAACACGCAGGTCCCCTAAGTACATCTACCATCCAAGTTTGGTTGAAAAGTGACTTGCGGTAGCGGAGTTAGGTGTCATAAGAGTCTTGCATGTAAACTTTAACATTGACCTGAAAATTACCTTTGACCTTATCATGTGACCTCCGACTGCAGCCTAACATGCAGGTCCCCCAAGTCCATCTACCATCCAAGTTTGGTTGAAAAGTGACTTACGGTTGCGGAGTTAGGTGTCATAAGAGAGTCTTGCATGTAAACTTTAACGTTGACCTGAAAATGACCTTTGACCTTACCATGTGACCTCCGACTGCAGTCTAACATGCAGGTCCCAGAAATCCATCTACCATCCAAGTTTGGTTGAAAAGTGACTTACGGTTGCGGAGTTAGGTGGCATAAGAGTCTTGCATGTAAACTTTAACGTTGACCTGGAAATGACCTTTGACCTTACCATTTAGTTCTGACTGAATTCCATCATCAGATTCACTTCGGAAATGTCGCCTCATCCAAGTAAATTGTCTCATCACCTGTAATACCGGTGACTTTTTTTGCGTTAAAGAAAAACAAAAGGGTTGCAAAATAAAACATAAAAGAAGTGTATACGAGGAAGAAATAAAATATGCAGGACATGTCTCGATAACCATCTATTCCTGTTACTGCCATCAATCGATTCACTCTCTGTGGATATGCATGCTCTTAACCTAAAATCAAAGTAAGGAAGTGGATGTATATCTTGAAAGAATACGTTCAAAAATATATAGTGACCCGGATTCAACAAATTCTATTTACCGCTTGGGATTCCGAGAGTGTAAGAAATATTTCCATTCTATAGCCTGAAGAGCCTACTTGGCCTAGAAATATAAGTTTATCTCCATCTCTTTCCCGCTGCTTTTCTTTATCGCAAGTGCGGAAAATACTGGCGGAAATGTGCCAACAAAATTACATTATCAATGATTGCAAGGCATCGCAATAAGGGTCTTCAATAATATACCATCCCATGCGTGGCTTTTCTAACCAAGATCGTGAATTCGATGTGATTTTTTATACTGGGACATTTTGTTATAACAGTCAAATTACAATGTGATTACACAAAGTCAGGCCTTGCTCTACATGGGATATGATTTAGACTCCGATGGTTATATCATCATCGTCGTCGCTGCCGCTCCCCCCCCCCCACAATCACCCATCTCTTGATATTTTATCCTACATAAATAATTATATCTAATATCGTTCGTCTATAATATTCATTCTCTTCATTGGCGATATATGTGCAACTGAAGACGAAGCTTAGGTACGTCAACACCGATTCAATAAACCACTTCAAAATCTATATGCCTACAATCACAACAATAGTTGCTTAGTTACCACGAATTCATGATGACGATACATTACAATAATTGTAAGGCTTCCACTGAGCATCTTGAACGCAAGAAATAGAACTTTCTGGCTCGCGTCATTAAATCCAGTCTTGCAGAGTTCGAGTATTGAAATGTCACAATGAGGGGGGGGGGCAACATCTTTGAAACGACGACTTGACCCAATTCTGTTTTCACGGAAGTCGAGCTTGAAAAAAAAAACAGCATTATCGAGCACATCAGTACAGATCACCCATTCCTCTCTCTCTCTCTCTTCTTCCTCTATCTTCTCTCTCTCTCTCTCTCCCTCCTCACCCCCTCCCCCCTCTCTCTCTCTGTATCTCTTCCCACCCTCTATCCTATTCATTATTCATTCCCGTCTTATTTTGTTTTCATCCGTTCTTCTTTTCTCAACCTCAGACAAGATTAATCCAAGTTAACCTTTAAAAATTAATGTAGAATGTAATGTCGACATTGCTTGAGATTTTTTATCTACATTTCAGTGAAGCTGACATTTTGACCATGTTGTTCATAGAATAACGTGATGATAATGCACATAAAGACAGTACGAACGGGAACATCAATCATACTCCAACTACCCTCGTTGTTTTGTAGAATAACCACTAGACACTTTTCGGGAAATATGAAAGAGTGTAAATGTGCATACATCATAACTTGGGGATTAGTATGACATACGATCGATTTGAAGATCTGCATAACTAAATGGCGAGGAAGGAAGAATGAAAATGATTAATCAATTATAATTATAACCAAGTACTCTTCATTAGATTTAACTTATATACCACAGACTTTTTTAACTCTAAACATGTTCACATGCACGATTCCTAAATCTATAATTATCATCCACAGCTGACTCAGGGATTATTTTTAAAAAAATATCGCATTGATATAAATCTCTTCTTTATATTGCCTCAAAGAGTATTTCATAATACAGGTTACCAATTAACTTGAAACGTCTCATTTTCTCCCTCATATTGGAACTCGGTTATCTAAACGGTTCGTAAAGACTACCTCGTCTCTTTCTCTCTCCCTCCCCCTTTTTCTCTTATTGTTCAACGCTACTCCGATTGTTCTGTACATAATGCCTCAACAATACAAATCACAAATAATGTTGGATGGGGGTGTTCCAATCATAAAGGTTTCTTTTTTTTCATCAAGCGTTAGAAATCAATCAAGTAATTTCAGAAAATACATCACTCGCACGCTCGAAATAGACTATTGACGGACGTTATAGCCTGGTTCCTGAAACCATCCACTATCTATTCTTCAGTGTAATATTTAATGGAATAGTAAGTCCTTTTCTCATCACTTACAGAAGACATAATGGGCATCATGTCACGCACAACTGTGTTTGAAGACAGGCCTACAGTTTTAGTATACAAAAAAGTTTACGCATGCGCATAAAGATATTTAGAGGCAAGGTGTAAAGAATTAGCGATCTGGATAAGATGTGAACTTATTGAAACCGATAGATTTAGGGATCCGTGACACAAACATGACAAAGGTCCGCGATAAATTACACATTTGAAAGAACAATTCTGATTGGTTCTTTCTCAGCATTTTGCAGAAACTGAACTATATGAAAGATATACAACAGACAGTTCTTTGATACCTACAGTACAAAACCTCGCTTGTTATTTTCTTCGAATGAAGGGATCGAAAGTCTCGGTCGAAAATATATTTCAATCAGTGCATGGACCATTTCAAACCAATTTTATTCTTCTGATTTTTCACAAAGGGCTGCAAACACAATCACTAATTCAACATAGTCTCCCTTTTTTATAAAAGTAATATAATAACGTTATACGGTTTATAAAATCGGAAAGCGAAATTACCTGCAATGAAAATGGCTAATCTGTTTAAAACATATTTTTCTCATCGCAACTTCAACTTCAACTTTAAGCATGCATGGACTTCTTCAGACAAAATGAATTCCATCGACCTGTCTTCTTTTCGATTCCAAGAAGGAGATAAAGGTTGTTAGGTTACACGATTCTTATCTCCGGTAAATAACCCTCTTTGGCGTTTCGAGCCAGAGATAATTATTTCTTTGCCGGCTAGGATGCACTTTGAGAGTAGCGAGTCACGCACACCCGATCCCCTTCCAATCACTACCCGGGGACAAGGGAAAACTACTCCTCTGACTTCAGGGTATGGCGTGCAAAATGGGAACGGGAGGTGTAGGTGGTTCTGTATTTCGGGTGATGAATAGGGTCATCAGTTCAAAAACATCAGCATATTCAGCAAAAAATTGCATTTTTCAAAACATCTATATAGTTCATACATTTTTTTTTTCATTTTCTTTATGAAGTTATTGTAGTCGTGTATTTGACGTGTCTAACACTATCATCAATAGATACTGGGTGATTTACAAACTTGGTTTTAATATTAGTGTTGATGAAAGAAGCAAAATAATGGTTATTGTCAGGATATTACATAACTTCAAGGCCAAATGTGAGTTTACCCAAAAAATATCAAAATCACGTGACCGATAGAAACAACATGTCGTGAGATTCATCCCAGGATCAGCTTCATTATAAGTTTGGTGCTGCGCTGATGTAAGAATTGACCAAACACCGAACGTGAAATGACCCACTGATGATGCAACCACTCCACCCTTTCTTTTGAAACCGTCTGTTTTCTCTTAACATCTCCGATTAAGACGGATGTCTGGAAGGACCGGGCATTACAGGAGATAAATCGAGTTGCAAGTCGACGTGTCTTGCCTGCCGATTACACAATTCCATCCATCTCTGATGCAAACGCCCTTTCTGAACTTTACCGTGGTCGATCAATGCTCTTCCTTGCTCAATCTATTGACAAGTTTGCTCGAGGCGGGTGGCGCTTCTTTGAAAGAAATAAAGAACATAATACATAATGATGGGGAACAAGAATCACCAGTTAACTGTCGTTGTATGTAATGGACATATTAAACGGTGTGGATGTGTGTATGATCAGGATTCTGTAACACACATCTTATCGATTAATCGTATGCTGGATTTGAAGGATTGCTTATTGTATTGTGGCCAACGTAATCAATCATAAAAATGGTACTAAAATCAATGCTAAGCTTTATGTCACAGGGTCCATGCAGGAAGATCCTCTGAACGAAAGGTGTTTACATAGATGGTGTAAAATTTAATTCGCATCCTAAGTCGAAAGAAAGAAAATTACGTCTGATTTATGTTTCAATCCTTCTCGCTTTAGACAAGGCACTAGACAACTATGCTTTTTTGCTGGTTTCGTTTGGCATGTATCACTCTTTCATTTTTTTATATTATTTACATTTTACTATGGACTCATACCCAACTAACTACAGGGAAGACCCTTCCCCGCACACAACACTCACATACGCACACACACTACATACAACTTTTTTCCCACAGATTACCTGGAATTGAAAGCCCCTTTAAATCTTGTTACAGATTCTTCGCATGAATTAGAACATTACGTCAAGTCCAAACCCATAACCGTGTCTGAAATTCAATACAGCAAACGAGGGTGACCCATTTTTGTACTTTTCACCCGCCTCGATAAAACCTTGACCTTTTCTCCCGAATCGGTGCACGACGACCCCGCAGTAGATGGGATGCGCCCCTGCTACCAGACCCTAAGCAATCCTGACAGGTAATAACCTTCCCATCACATTTCTTCCCGCGTTCTCAACCTTACCAAGGTAAATGAAATGAAGTGATAAATATCGAAGATGATCCATTCTCCCCCAATCGGCGTCGGGTTACCATCCTCAATAAGTGTTTACGGCGATGAATGCGAGATTTGGGCGATAATTTGTGGCGACAGTTCTGGATCTCGTGGGCATAACTGCCAACTGGATGGGTACTTTAGACCGAACGGTTGCCAGATTTATTTCATGATTGTCGAGGAAATAATGCAACTTAAGTCCAACAAAATGCATAATTTTCTCACATCTTTCAATATCGCAAGTTCTCAAATTAAATCTTTATAAGTTAATACAATCAGGGATATAAGACACTTTTTGATTGGTATTGAATAAAAAAAATGTTTTAAAAAAATATTATTTTGATAAGAAAGCAAAATAAATGTACAAATATCATTCTGGTAAAAAAAAGCAAACCTATCAATAACATTTTTGTAACGTGATTGCAGTAATGCTTGTTTAATAGACTGACTGTACCATTCATTTTACATGGTCTGTCAACAATTCTAGCTGAATAAGGTGAGTGAGTCTTGAATTACTCAACTTCCTCAACAATAACCTACGTCGACATGTTAGAATAATGATAATCTTTTATATTCCCCACTTTCCAATCAGAGACTCCCCCATCCCGCTCTCCACCATTTCACCATGCACCATTCGCTATGACTAAACTTGTGCCCTGTCACACAAGCGAAACTGTCTCCAGTAAAAAAAAACTGCAGGCCTTAGATTTAAACATTTTTTCACATTTTCGGGTCATTCTCATGAAAAGGTCACGATTCATTAAAATCACGACAAAACCATTTTGCAACCCATGGCCCCACACCCTCACAAGAGTGAATTCAAATTAAAGATTCGCACACTGCATCCATTTCCAGTGACCAGTAACTCCCAGATAAAAAATTATTGTAGATTTTTTTGCAACGAATGTAAATGTTATGAAAGTTAACAAAGTAGTTCACATATTCAAGCCAAAACATCACTATCTACCAAGCACATAAAATGGTCAACTGTTCCTCTCACTGCTCAAACAAATCTAAAGAAACTATGCAAGATAGTTCCAATTATTGATAAAATTTTCAAAAACTATATTATTGTTTAATGGAAGTTATGTTTTAGGTGATTGAAATCCGCTTGCATTCTCAAGCTAAAGCATCACTGGCCATCAAGCAAATACGTGGTACAAGGGCCATCCACCTCACTCATGTTATACTACTGACAAAAAACAGAAATCATAAAGGATTGCGACATAAGAGGGGAAACATGAAAGATATGAGCCCTGACAAGTTCTTTTATATTTCTGTAAAAATAAAAAAGAGCACTAAAACATCAAAGGCCATTAAAGGGACATTGAAGTCAATCAATTAATTTAAGCCGTGCAATAACACTCGTTGAAAATGGCCTTAACAATTTTTGATCGGTCAGGGCTCGGTTAAACGTAGGTGTGACGGGTGGCATTAGACAAGTTCATCCACAGGGCGACAGACAGGAAAATGATTAATGTTCTCAGCGTTTTCTTCTTTTTCTCTGTAGAATCAGCTCCCTCCATGATTCATATATCAGTATATGTGATCATGTCGATTGTCGATGCGACGCGCATGGTTAAAGTTTGACCTCACGTAGCGATATATGGTTATCACATGATTTTCGGGGTGGCTAAATATACTTTATCGTTCCGCTTGAACCATGAAAGCAATATGAGATCAGAGGATGTTGCAGGGGGTAAATATATTTCTGACAGATCGATGAACCGACAACTATTAACAGGAATAAAGCGTTTAACTTCTGTTAAAGTTCTTCTAGAGCATATATAGAGGAACATTTATTACGCGCTATATATTATCGAGTCTTCGAATTTAAAAATAGTGAGGAAAAATAAGCCTATAAAATATTTCCACAATGAGTTTTGTAATAGTGGTGATCGCCCCCTTCATAGTTCATTTACTTAATTATAGTTGGGTCTCATTGATACCAAACTAATGTTCAGTGGATTGCTCTCAATTTATTCTAATTTTAATTTAATTATGTGCGTCGATCCTCCTGTTTCTATACGTTTATAATTCTCGTTATTAGGTCGTTGGAGGTTCAAATAACTTAAATCACCTCACAGGACTTCAAAAACTTAAAGATCAATCACCCCGAGTTGGGGGTGGTCAGTAAAGTTACCTCATTGTGGAGTCAGGTTTCAAAGACAGATTCGAAAAAGACTTTCTAGCGAATTTATTTTTAAACCTTTTGAGTGAAACATTCGGGTTATGTCAACTTACACAGCGCTCCAGGAATGGCGGCATCATGAAATCTGATTCCAAGGTTCACTCGTGAGTCGAATTTCGATCTCTCAATTATTTGCAAAGATCCACCGCGAGGAAGCTCCATATCGCCTCCTCAAGAGTGATAAAATGGAATTGTACAGGTTTAGGGAGGAATGTGATACACGTAGATTATCTAATCATATTCAAAAGAACATTCCATATGCACCCACATCACTCAATTTAGGACTTGATAATTCACTACTTTAAATAATAATATTTGTAATTATATAAATATAATAATAATAAAGATAATGATTATAAAAGTATAATTTTAATAGTAATTATAATAGCAAGAATAATAATAACAATAATAAAAACCACATATTCGCTTACTTCTATACGGAGTAAGAAATCTAAGTAATTACTCTTCTCAATATACAAAGCCGAGTTATTTTTACTGGATATATACTGCGAGAGTTTTCGTGCAGACTTAACAAAATTTTATGCTCCAAATATCTACGCCTCTGACCCAATAAACGATTTATAAGGGCCCCGGCAGCAGGGTCGAGGTATATGAGCCATTATCTGTTTCCTCTTTTTCTTGCCTGTCTTGTCTGAGGCTATATAGGTTATTGCATCCTGATATCGAGGTCTGTTCGATATCTTTTCTTTTGTTTCCCCTTTTCTCCTCCCCATCGAAAAAATTCTTGCAGACCAATCGAATATGATACCGCTATTTAATTTCACGGCGATAATACTTTCTCACTTCATATTTTACAAGTTTTTTTTCTCAGGGACAATGAAAGCCAAATTCATATTCGTATATAAGTTATAATTTTCTTCCTTTCTTTTTGTCTTACATGATAAAGGAACCTAATCACCATCCTGTAATTAATAATTTAATATTTATTTAATTATAAATAAGACAAAGAAACATCCTTCCAAAATGAAAGCCCTTTCGTTTTTCAGAACGCTGCACAAGACAAGTAACGAATGCAGCCAGAAACCAAATCGTGTGCGAGCCTGAAATGTACTCTATTATCACATCGAGGCATCTCCATCGAGTCAGCTACCGCCGGAAGCACTTTCGCAGATCACCGCACTTGATGTTTGATCTACAGAGGTTCTCCAGCATCAATCGAAGACTTGTCTCAGGCGATAGACATAGATGCAGGATTCGGGATGATGGGAGAGGGAGGTAGGTTGGGAGGGGAAAGATGGGAGGAGTAGGGAGGGGATTTTGTGACCCCTTTTATTGTAAAGGTATAAAGTCCTAAACATACAATGTCTATATTCTGGCCTGATTAAAGGGATGGTCCGGGGTGAAAGTATTTATAGCTTAATAAATAGAGTAGAATTCACTGAGCAAAATGCCGAAAATATCATCAAAATCGGATAACAAATAACAAAGTTATTGAATTTTAAAATTTAGCAATATTTTGTGAAAACAGTCGTCATGAATATTCATTAGGTGGACTGATGATGTCATATCCCCACTTGTTCTTTTGTATTTTATTATATGAAATTAGGTTTATTCAAATTTTTTCCTCCAAGAACCAGAAAAATTGGATTGACAACTGATTTAGTGCATTAGATATTTATTGCTGCAATTTATTTCATTATAAGGGAGACATTTTATTCACACAAGTATGAACAAATGAAAAAAATGTGATTTTATGTAATAACATAAGAAAACGGAAAGTGGGGATGTGACATCATCAGCCCACCTAATGAATATTCATGATGACTGTTTTCACAAAATATTGCTAAACTTTAAATTTCAATAACTTTATTATTTGTTATCCGATTTTGATGAAATTTTCGGCATTTTCCTCCGTGATATCTACTCTATGTATCAAGATATAAATATTTTCAGCCCGGACCATCCCTTTAATTTGAATTATAATACAGCTGTAGAGCGATGTATCGCGATGTGTCGTCTGCTTTCAAGAACTGAACAAATGACTGGTTCAATTATAATTCATTTATGTTAAAAAAGCACAGCCACCAGACAAGATATTAATCAATACTGAAAGCTTTTAACTTTTTACTTACTTTCTTAGGGGACCTTTAGTAAACACTGACTTTATTCCATGATTCAATTTAAGAAATGAGTATGATATAGGTGGAGAACAACGATTTTAAAAAGAACAGTCATAAATATACATCATCGAGTTCAGTTGTCCATTTCAATTTCAGTCGAATCTAAGCAACAATTTCAGATTCACAAATGATGCTCATCGACGTTGCATTCGGTGATTTATGACAAACATGGTCCCCAATTAGTTAGAAAATGTACAACCCCCCCCCCCCCCAAACCTTGATTTGAATACTGATCATACAACTTATATATGAGACTGATGATGCTGTCGCTTGCTCTATCGGGCGCCAGTCAGGTGCCGTTTTATGTATCCCCTCGGTGACTTTCATAGCATCACATGCATGGGAACAGATCCCCGGGCATTTCTTACAACATCATTCACCATTAAAGTAGCATTTCAGATAAATTATCCGATTCATTCGAACGTTGCCCAAGATATTCCCTTATAATTATCATGATACGAGCGAACATGAATCATTCAAGATTTTCTTACTCAAATATCGTGTGATGTGATACTATGAACTAGTTCTGATCAATTTGACTCTCTTTGAGTTTCTAAAACTAAGCTGAATAGGCTGAAACATCAGGAAGCTCATTTTTATTTTATTTTTATTTTTTTGCTAAAGGACTAAATCTTTGAAAACTATAGCACAACAAATTGATAATCATGATGGCTATAAAATCATAAATAATGTCCATCTCAGTTTAATCTAGATATGTTATACAGCAAAATAATTCGATGAAGGAATCGGATTTTATGGCATATATACTATTTACATCTTGAACCATGTACTATTAGGCAATCAGTGTTCAGTGTTTATATTATAATATTATATTAAATAAAATATATAAATGATTGATTAATATAAAGATTAAATGAACCACAATTCTCAAAACATTATAACATTAACCCTTCAAACTTCTGATCGAAATCGTTTGTTGTGAAAAGCAAATTCTACCTTTAAATGGTGCTGATTGCCAACCGATTCGCGGCGGCACCGAACCGAGTTTCAATATCAACTCGTTGTGTAATATATCCTGCTCGAGCAACCCAATCGCGTTTTTTTTTCTTCGTTTATCACTCAGACGATGATATGTAATCATTTCGAATAGCTTGCTTGCTATAGCTCAATAATGATTTCTTGTTTTCCAATTGGTTTTATGACTGAATTGAAGAGATTTGTACTTTCAATAAGTTCCGATCTACTATAGATGACACATCATCTATGCCATCATCGCTCATTTTTTAACGCAGGTATTTCTGCATTTATTAATAAATAAAAACTACAAATTTATAACAATGATATAAAATCAATCATACATAATGATCAAGTTACAAAGGTGACAATTGAATAGTAGTTAAGAAGATATATAGACATAATTCATGTAAACAATAACAAATGAATTTAAATGCAGAGGCCAGCTATCGTAAGCTGAAAGCTTGAAATAATAGCAGCCATGTTATTCCATTGAACGGCATCCCCAGTTTTCTTGATGGTGAGGGACACTTAAATCGCATGCCAGTCAAATAAATCTGAAAACATCATTACAATGGAATGCAGCGCTAATATTGATGTCTTATACGCCAATGTATACCCCCCCCCCCCTTCTCGACCATTTGACTTGGATTTAATTTGCTTCCTTTCAAACTTTATGATTGTTTTACTCTATTATAAGGAGTGTATACCAATTTCTGGTGACCTAGTTCTAGGACTGAAGCATTTAGAACATGAAATCGATGCGACACTCTATTTCAATTGTGTAGAAGTCTCAACAACGTAATCCATATGGAGTAGAATTCTAGCATAGAAGCAGGATTGAATGTGTGTGAAAGCTAGAAAATAAGAGAGATCAACAGAGGGGGAGAAAGTCACCGAGGAATCACGCTTCAATCAAAAATCCATTAAATAATGTGCACTGAATGTATTCTCTAATATTACCAAAGCTCGACGTGAGCAAAAATAAAAAAAATCTTTTAACAGCGGCATGGCAAAAGAAATACTTTATGCACTTTGTATTGACATACTGTGTGTAGTTATGCTGACCGAGTTATTCGGGCTTTAATATGTGTTTTTTACTCTAATATTTAGAAAACCAATGTAAAGCATCATTATTAAGATTTTGAGGAAAAATATCTCAAAAGCTTCTGCTTTATATCTTATGCCCAGCATGCATGCGCATTGGACTGAAAATGACATCGGATAACTTTCCCGCAAAAATTAGTATTGGCGCGCGCATAATCGGATCACATGGCAGTTTTTCGTTAGTATTTATTACAACATGGCAGATAGATATCCATCGTCAAGACACTGAGTGGGCATATTTTTCACAAACTATGATCACTGACTTATTTTCTTGTCTTAGGAGGCGCCAGACTCGTAGTCATAAGAAGCAGGGTTTTTTTAATGATTATTTCCTCTTTTTTTCAGGACAAAAAAAATCAATGTACCGTATAACATTCCCTGTCAAAACTGCAAATGAAAGGAAAATACGATTTGGAAAAGAATTGTGGCACACAATTCTATGTGATCTTATAAGGCACTGATCTTAAAGAATCCCCCCAACAACAAAAAAATAATAATAGGTATCTGAAATTTACACCAAAAAAAAGAACAGCTGCAGATCTTTTGTGAATTTATGAATCGTACTTCATCAAGAAGTTATAATTAGACCCCCCCCCCCAGGAATCTTTTGCAGAGTTAATTTGAGACAAGCTGAAGTAAGGAAATGATTGCTTGCACATACAATATAGTCTTGTACTTTATTACATTATATAATGTACTATTATATCATGTTATGACAATACTATACTAGTATTAATGAACTTCAGATAGTAATCTACCAGGGTCTCGTCCCAAGTTTTTGTTCTCTTTTCCCTTCAAAGGAATGTATTTCCATGGAACTACCACGAGATGGACAAATACAGCACTGCAGCTGCTAAATCCAGCTTCAGATCATTTCAAAATGGCGCCTGTCCTGACGGCTTCAGGGAGCAATTGGAGGTTATTGACAGCCTGGTTTCCAAAGGATATCATCAAGTATTCACCAGCAGCCACTGCAAAACTTGTACTAAAGAACAACAGCCGACTCCCTCGACGATGTGCCATCTTATGGACGTTCGCTCATCATTAAGACGAAGTGACATCGAAGTCTATGATAAATCTTGGAGTAAAATGTTGTCTGTGTGGTTTTGTGTAGGGTGGTGTGGAAGGGTGTATGAATTTGTGTATGTCAGGGAGTGTTTGCGCGCAAGTGCTTGTGTGTTGATGTTTTGAATAAGAATCTAGGACACATTTACGAACCTTCGACATGAAATAAGGAAAAATTGACATTTTGATAAATTTGCAGTAGAAAAGAAAAATAACAGGACTGAATTATAATAACGCCTTCTCAATGCCTAGCTCATAACCCAATCATTAGTCTTTGGGGGCTCCAATATGAAAATGCAGAGTAGGGGTTCCCCCTCCAGGCACTGTCTATCCATATCCCATGCGGGCTTTTGGAAGAGACAGGCGTTGGCTGACTGACTGACTTTGGGATGCGACACAACGCCGAAGGGGATGATGTCAGCATCGATGAAAAAGATGCTGACACTGATTAGGGACAAAAAGCAGCCTGTGCTCAAGATGCTTAATTGCTGGCTCTAGGCGGCACATGGAGTGTGGCGCAGATGGCACGCCTGAGTGGTGCTTCAAGAGTGCAAAGGATATTGGCATGCCCTTCGATCTGACAAGCTTGTATCAAATGAGGCATTACGCTAATATCTTAAAACTATTTATTGAATGATAAGCTGCACGAAGTGAGATAAAATACGACTAGAATAAATGCTACAAGTTTGGTATTCTTCATTCAATAAGTTGGTGATGATTTATCATAGATGGAAGGAACCTGTACTATCAACAACCTGATGATAACCCTTCCCCTCTTTCACTTCATTGATATGACGCCCTTTGAGTCAATCCATGAAGTGGTGACCCGACTGATGATGCTGTAGGCAGCGTCTGGGTGACGCTGTTTGGAGAGCAAGGTGTTAGGGTCTGCCTGAGGATACATCAGTGTTTACGTGTTGGTACGAGGACTCAAAGGAGGGGGCAATGCTCTCTTGTTCGCAGAACACCCTCAAGATAAACATCTTATCTTCACACCAACTGTGAGCGAAAACTACTCTGTGCTACAGTTAGCAATACAACACAAGTCATCGCCCAAGAAAGGTGCAAAGATAGTAACGGGAATAGTATAAAACTGATACCAAAAATTAAAGACAGGGACAAGATACAGATGGGATCTAAAGATGTAATAAATAAAGTAATAAATAATGAGCATTAATGGTATACGTAGAAGGAATGTTTCAGTAATAATAGCGAGGGGTGTGTGAATTGTTTCTCCACATTTCACCCAAAGACCTTTTTCATAATGTTTATTTAAGAGTGGTCACAGTCAGTGAGAAGTGCAATAAAATATTATGATGCAATTTCATGTCAAAAGACCCCCTTTTCAGCAAAACAAGATATCGGTCACAATGCAGCTGTGGTCTGATTAATATCTTGGTTGAGACAGCACAATTCCTTGAGATACAAAACGTGATCTTAGGCAAATTCGAACATCACTATTAAAGTACCTGTTAATAAAAGTTGAGCATTCTATTGAAACAGGTATGAAGCGCTATTTCCATTTTACTACAGCAAATTTATAAAAGGCGTCTTTTACATTAGTTTTGAACGTCTTTGTATAATCAACAACCATTTAGCTGCTGACTGAGTTTAACAGTCAATCATAAAGTGATGATCATTGAGAGCACAATAATATTTTGACTATTATCTACAGGATGAGATTATTGAGATACAGGAAGATCCATTTATACACAACGAACCAAAATGTTGCCGATTTCATTGTACAGAATACATTCCTGCCAAACATGCCTAAGAACTAAAGAAATACTGTATTTCGACCTTGAGTCCAGTCAGTCAACCATTTCATACACTTCACCTTATTTAAGAGGTTATTCTGCAGGCCCGCGGCAATTGAGATAATAGTTCCATATCTACCCTAGATAGCAACAAGAGTCTGTCGTGTAATTGTCAATGTATATCGGAAGAGACCGTCGTACACGGAGAAAGAACGGTGGTGGATTTATCATTCTTGTATACAACGCATCGTTCGCATTGGCTTCCGAAAAATAGGGGAACATACAATAAAAGAGCTCAATGATTTACATCACAGACTCATTAAAAGTGATCGTGAGAAGAATAAAAGATTCTGATAAAAGGTAGCATTAGACATGTTAGAAAGTCTGGGATCATGATTATGGGAACCAAACACAGGGGAACACGCCCAGGACTCCCCCAGGAATTTCAGAGATTTTTTTTTCCAGCAGTCTATATGAGAGGGTTGCCCCCCCCCCCTCAGACGAACATGCTTTGGGAGTAATTAGAGGTACAATAGATTCCTATATTCTATACCAGTACATTGGTTTAGTACCATCTGTTATGCTTAACGAAAAAGTGAAAGGGTGATCTGGTACATTTATACTGTCGTAGAAGGTGAGGAATAAACTTGAATTCCAGTCTCACATTACCAAAATGGAAAGATTCGATAACGTTTAAGACGTTCAATATTTATCAAATAACATTCGCCTTGCACAACAGCATAACAATTTTACACCCTGAGAGAAATAGATATCATCCGTTACAAAACTTGCGAAAGGAAACAGGCGGGGGTTTCCCCTTTCTTCACCAGGTAGTATAACGTTTCACCCACACGCCTTCCTCCGGACGCAGTTGCCACATTCTCGTTTAATCTACTTCTTAATACCAAAGGCAGGACAAAACACAATCAGCAAAACAAATTTCATTAAAACGGGAGAATGTGTAATCCCCTTCCCACATTAAGAAGAATTAAGAAGATAATTGGTATTTCAAAGTATAGCTGTGGGTGGAGAACAGTAAAGATGTTCAGTCAGTAGTTTCTAGGACATGCACCTTTTTTATTATTACAAAATCAAGAGAGTATTGCAAAAAGGACAGAAGGACGAGATGGAAAAGGGAAAATGAGGGGGAATTTCGCACATGTGTAGCAGGCGCTCTTGTGACAGTAAATGGCGACATAGCCCCCGGCGGTAAGAGTGAGAGTGTGTATTGGGGTCAGATCTGGAAGCCGTTATAATTCGACTGTCAAGTGATGATGAAGCACTGCGATTGGTACATGAATCCACCTCAGGTGTCTTATCAGTGTCTGGTAATGGCCTCATCCATTTCCCTGAGACGATACGGTTCGCAACCACAAAACTACATCCTCATTGAGGAAGAGTGGGCGTTTTATTCTCTACGATTAAAATGATTACGTCACATAATCTGTCAGAACCCCCTCCCCCATCCCCTTCCCCTGTCTATATTTCTTTCTTCTTGTTTTACATTCTATAATTTCAAATATTTGCTTTTTTATGCAACATAGTCCATAGTGAGCCATATTAATAAAATAATAATTTCAATGGGAGCGAGTATTATTGGTTTTGTTGTTTGAAGATTTGGTGTGTTTCTGTTTTCTTTAGTTTGAATGATATGCCACGATCAATGTTTAAGAACACAACATTTGTCAACAACAAAAAATGAAACTTCGAATATTCATGTTCAAAGATTTCTTTACATCAAAGTTGCATAAGATCATTGATGTCATACATTCGGCCTTTTTTATTTCGCGACTAATGGGAGATTGTAAGTGCAAGGAAAGGCCAAATGCAAATACAAGGAACAAAATTCATATCATTATCAGGTAAAGTGATACAAGGAAAACGAAGGCATATGTGCGGATACATGCTATTCTTGTAAGTAAAAACAAACCAGATCACATCTGAAAATGGTACCGATTTGATTTGAATATAAAATCAGTGAAGAACAATACTAAAACCAAACATGAAAGGTAAGTATAGAAGAGTTCCCCCTGCAGCTTTTAACGTGGTAGAGGGAGGTACATGAAGAAAAAGTAAGGGGAAAGAGATAGAGATTGGTTGGACGCCATCTGAAAGGGCAAGATTTAGAAGTCGGACATTAGGGATTTCGCGAGGCAATCCACAAAAGCAGAGTTGTATTGGATACTGTGGAGTGTCGGCTTACAAATGGATGTGCATCCGCGGCTGAATATTTTGGAGTTTGTCAGGGAGATCGGAGAGCGCGGGAAAGTTTGCCCGTCTCAAATGTCATGTTTGCCAGCATCGAATGACGACGACTCGTGAGATGTCTGGCAAACCGCGTCGAGTTTCCCCCAATCAGTTTCCTCCTCTCAGACTACATGATGGGATGAGGGACAGAGAGTGAGAGATAAAGGTAGAAAGGAAAGACGAGACGGCCAGGAGAGAATCAAGGGAAGCATTACTTTACTTCACGCTCTGATTCTAGGTTTTCACTTTACTTGCATCTGCCGGGATGGTTCAAACCACTTTTTGGGGTTTCAGATTATAGAGGGGGCCTCAAATCGTCTTTCTTGTTTAAACCAAGAATCGTTTCTCTCGCGCCCGGTTTAGCTTGCATCTCGTGGGGCAAGTGACGAAACCAAACTCCCGCCAATTCTCCGCCACTAATCCTCCGAGAGAACCTCGCGCTACATTTGAAACCATTCCCCTTTGCAAACCAATATGACGCTTGTTTTCTCGATGCTGTTTTTATCGAAATTATGAGCGGTTTCGTATCCGCACGCGGCGTAAATCAATACTGCTTTCATCCCACACCAATTACTTTGTGATGTAGACTGACAGGGGTATGCTATTCGTTTACATCGAGGTGCCTCTGATTCGAGACTCGAACTATATACGCGCTGCATCGATAACGTTTTTAAAAACTTTCTTTTTAACGAACCCTCAAAAGGGGAGAAATGAACGAAAAGTGGCGCGATTTTAAACGTGATATTCCATCACCCGGTCTCAAGATTGAATGTCCCGAGTGAAACGTTCTTCAATCTCAGCATCCGATATCATCAGCGGTGATACACTTCTGCAATCCTACCATCGAATACCACACTCCTCAGCTGTCTACTTTCATTCTCAATAGAGGAAACCTGACCATGATGTTGATTGTCGGGTCATTTTTCTCTTAACAGATGTTTCTATAGCACTCCCATCTATTATGGCCCCGCCTCGCATTAAGGAAAAATATCAACCGGGCGAAATAACAACCTCTCGTCTTGCAGTAAACTAAGCCAAATAACTCCGCGGGGCTGGTACATCCTAGTCGACCGCTCGTATTGCAGATCGCCGTCAGCCATGTCACTGACAATGAGACATTCCTCTCTCCAGAGTCTTTGAGCATATAGTGTTCATGGTTTCCATGGCAACATACACAGAAACTTATCTTGACCCCGTGGGCAACTTATTTCTGGTGCGTTCATACTTCAAGTTCATCTCCAACCTACTTGCCGGATATCCTGAGCTTTCGGTTGAAGAAGCTAAATCGCTCTTGAATCCAGCCACATCCACCGTACGAGCTGCTAAACTTCGATCAAGTCATTTCTCCAAATGACCTTCTAAACCTTATTCTTCTCACCAGGACACAATGCAGATTTGAACCGAATGTCTTGTTGACTCCAGTTTCTAAAAAAAAACTCAACTTCAATGATCAATAAAACTCTTAAAATTCCCAGCAACACAAGGCACAAACAAAATAAAAGCTCTTATTATATGTGGTGCCTTGACAAAGCCTACAGAGAAATCTCTAGAAGGAAACAAAGAATGGAGATGAGACATCGCATCTGTCAGGATGATGGAAGATGCCCCCCAACCTGCATCTTATTTCATCCCCAAAGACTTCTGACTGACCAATGAATATAATAGAGTCTGCTTCATGTGTTCCTCTAAACAAATGGGTACCAAAACATCCAGTTGTTGGCCTCCAGCCCTGACGAATGTTGCACAGCAGCATTGCATGTCTTGCTTATCATGCTGGACTTAGTCAACCAATTCGTGAATAAAATATCTTCCCCTCCAATGCCTCCATCAATTTTAGTAGAGTGAGTATTAAAGATATTAACTAAAATATCTAGGCTGTCAAATTTGCAGCAAACAGTTGCACCTAATTAACCTGCAGTTAAGCCAAGGAATGCTGCATTCATCAATCAATAATCAAATTAAAAGTGGTATTCTTATCTTAAGGTACTCTGTAATGATGTCATTTGTAATACTAATGCAGAAAATCCACTCTACCAAGTGTTCAAGGCCAATGTGATGACAGAAAGAAAAAAATTATATCCATACACTCTTACATCAAAAAACATATGAAAGACAATGAATAAAGTACCAACACAACAGTCAACGCATTTGCGGAGATTAAAAATATGTTACAAGATATTTGTAATTATATTTGCTGCTGAATCAAAATAATAACAATATTTTTTCCCCTCTGCACTATAGTTTAGAATGTCTTTACATCGGCATCCACCCTACATGAAAAAGGTATAATAAATTCGAAACGTGGAAATTTCGAAAATTAAAAGAGAACATTAATTACTGTTCATAGATTCTTGTTAAATCTAATCAAAATACTTCTAATTATTTGCAATATATTTTTAACATCTGCAAAGCAAACACAAACTTTGACTTTAAAGCTGGAAATCTTGAACCATAATTTCAAGCTGTGGAAGACATCACAGACTTTGTTCTGTAAGCAGTAAGGTAAATTGAATGTAGGACAGTGAGAGAACTAAGGTCAGTAACTCTATAATGGTACAATGATCTCCATCTCTTTCCAATCTCCATCCATCATTACACTCTATCGTATGATGATATTCTGTTTGACACAAACACTCTCAACCTTCTGGTCACTTGGAAATCTAGGCTCTGTATCTTCTCTTTCTCTCTCTCTCTCTCTCTCACAGGCACACACACTCACACTGTCTCTCTCACGCACTCTCTCTCTCTAAAAAAATACATTCTGTACTGGGAATAGCAGTATGCCACATTATCATCTAGCATCTGTATGTGCTTCATAGGGACTCTTTGATTACCCTGGCCTTAGGCTTAGCCCATTACCCTTTTAAAGCACATAAGCATTTCAAGGAATTAATTCCTTCCAGGTACCCATTTACCTCACCTAGGTAAAGTGGGTCACCTGGGTCACCCCATCTCTCTCCTTTCTTCTCTTCTTTCTTTTCCTCTCCCCCTCTCTCTCTCTCTCTCTGCCCTTCTGTCTGTTTCTCTGCATTTAAATGACTCTATTAATTATCCCAATGTCTACTGTATATCTGTCCCTTGCCCCTACCCTTCTTCTCATTCTGTGAGTAAGTGGCATACAATTCAAATTCAAAAGTTTGATATAAAATCCTGACATTGAAGGATCATCATCAAAAACAAAGAAACATAAGAAAAAAAATAATACAACTTAAGCATAACATAGTAACAACGAGGTATTAAAAAAAAATTGAAAAAAAAACAAAGAGAAAAAAACACCAATCTTGGATGAAATGTTAGATGCGAGATACATATCAATGCATAAATATACACACACATACATAATATACCTAAACATTAATACACCCATACCTAGATCAATTGGAATTTGTTTTTGTTAGTTATTCTCATAAAATCCGGCAGTACCTCCTTTAACTTGTTAAATTATTTATTTCGGGGTTCTTCGAGGGCCTTACAGTGTACAGTGAAATGGTATTTATCCTCTACATAAGTCGAACAAACAGGACATATTCTATCGTTTACAGCAATCCTATTATATCTACCTTGTTCTATCATAAGTTTACTATTGCTTATTGTTAACTTTGCAAAATTAGTGATGTGCGTCTTTTCAATATCTAATAGTAGGTAATTTTCAATCTTATAATTTTTTTTCAGTGTTTCATAGGTTCTTAGTTTATTGCATTGGTCATGGGAATGTTGGGTGTTATCGTTGAGACTGTTTTTCCATGATATTATATAACGATCATTGAGTTTTTTCATAATTGCTTACAGAAGTGCTCTTTTTGAGAAGGTTCCCTGGTTTTCCCACACATGAAGGAAGCCGATTTGTTTTAATAATATTCGTATGTAATTTTGGAACCCGTTATTAAAATGAAGCGACACATCATATGCTCTTTTTACAAGACTGTTATCTTTTATTGGAGATAATAAATAGGTATCATGCTATAATTCGAGTGCCCCCCCCCCCCCCCCGGATCAGCAACATCAATGGATAACTCCAAATGTCCAAGACATCAAAACAATATATGGACCTCATCAATAATTGTATAATTAAATTACTATTAAACTTAACTGACAGTCTGTAATAAACAATAAATATCTACTTTTTCTCTTTGCGTTACAAGACCTTGTTCTGGTGGATGATCAAATAGAACCAGAAAGTTTAATTAACATCAACAGGAGAGCATTCATGGGAACGTCCAATTGATGTCACTCGTAGACACAGATAAATTGCCCAAGGACACACTGAGTCCAGTGGTAAACTTGACAGTGTACATTTATATCAGCAGCACTTATGAATGCTTTTCACATGATTCTCAATATCAGGTGAAATGTGATTTCTCTGGTATAGTGATGAACTGGCCACTCTTCGAAAGGCCCTACAACAATTCAGGCGAGATTTGCTGTCAAAATCTGGTGATCAGATTTTTGCCTTGATATTGAAATTAATATGAAAACTAAACTATGGTCTACAAAAATACAAGGGCAATCAACAAGAGTACAGGGATGAACAAGTTCATTCAGAGGTGCACATCATCAAGAGAAATGGATGCCTCACAATACAGAACAGAGGCATACATCAGCAGTACCAGCAGCCTCCTGCAGTCTCTCAGAGCCACCCCTGGATAGAAGGTAGAATCAGGTTATGCATGTATGAGTGTGTGTATCCAATACAATCATACATCATCATCAACTACAACCAAACGTCAACATGGTCTCAGGTATCCAACCTTGGTATCTCTGGTATTCACTGTGTCATTGCAGCCCTCCTCTCCAACCTCCCAAAACCCAACGCTAATTGATACGTAAGAAAAGACGACAGCAGCTATGCGCTCCATGAGGTAATGACCTCCGTACTGGGGACCGTCACATGATCTGACGGTGTCACATGATCTAAATACCCCATCAATTCTGCTTGGCTGGTCGGCTTTCAAGGTGCGTCACGTCACATCACTTTGGCATGCCAATGAGATAACATGATGATCGCAGTAATATCAGGCACTCGTCTTCTGTCATTCACCTTCATGAAGTACGATACCCCAGGTATAAACATGTATGCTTGAACTTGGCAATTCAATTATCAGTTTGTCAAGTAACTGGCAAGTATAATGGACATCAATTGCAGGACTTGTAAATATGGCTGTTGTGGTTAACATTGTGATTAGAGGTACTACATGGGGTACATGTATTAGAAATAGAAGGAGCAGTAGAAATAGTACTTAGTAGTTGTAGTAGTATCAGTTGTATTAGTAGAAGAAGTTCGAAGAATAAGAATAAGTAGTAGTAGTAGTAGTAGTAGTAGTAGTAGTAGTAGTAGTAGTAGTAGTAGCAGTAGTAGTAGTAGTAGCAGTAGTAGAAGCAGTAGTAGTAGTAGTAGTGGTGGTGGTGGTAGTGATGGTGGTAGTAGTAGTAAATTTGTAGTAGTAGTAGTAGTAGTGGTGGTGGTGGTGGTAGTGGTGGTAGTAATAGTAGCATATTTTTAAACCTTAATGTAGTTTATTTTCAATATTTTCATAAACTTTACCAAAGACAACAAATGGATGATGAAACCATATTTAGAACTTCAGTTTGAATAGAGATAAAGGTTAGAACCTCAAACAATTTTCTTGTATTTTCAAAAACATCTACAATAGCAAAATTATAAATCAATGTTTTCATTTGCATCATTTTGTTTCTATTTATTTAAAAATATGAAAAAAAGCATAAAACCTGCCTACAAGATTTTAATCTTTTTGGTTGCCTCTTACCATATGTTGATTTTTCTTTTACATGAATGTATAAATCATATTTATTTGTTGTATGTGTTGCTATATGTATGCATTTATACATGTTATATTTAATACATTGTATTAAAAAAAAAAATTATGGTTAATAAAAAATGATTTTTTCAATACATTGTATTAAAATATTTTTTATATGGTTAATAAAATGATTTGAATAAATACAAACCCAAATGAAACTAGGACAATCATTTCAAACAGTGAACGATTAAGTAATTGATAGTGGTTATGGCTCTCATCTTTCAATCAGAGGGACATGGGTTCGAATCACAGCCACGGTGAGTTTTCCTTCAGTAAGAAATTTACCCCCATTGTGCTGCACTCGTCCCAGGTGAGGTAAATGGGTAACCAGTAGAATTTATTCCTGCACGCTTTGACGCTGATATGGCAGCTCCGCTATGGCCAGGGGAATAATATGATACTAAGTATTAAGCGCAGTTGAGAAATGCACATAGCAACTGCACTATAAACATTATTATCATTAATTATTATTTTTACAGTCAGGAACACATTTCTTACGATTTCATTTTCTCACTTTCCACAGCAACAGCTCAAAATCATATCTCATTATCACAATACAAGATATTGGATCCTGAGGATTTTCCAGCAATGAATAGTCAAGTATGTCAAGATTATTAATGTAATCTAACAAATACCCATGTAACACCTGGGTGGAGAGTGGCAGATGAAGATTAATAGCTTGCCAAATGATGCTTACTAGTGCAATGGTGGTATTTGAGCTCACAACCATCCAATTGAAAGGGAAGAATCAGAACCACTACACCGAAATACTGCACAATGATCAAATGATGTAACTGAACATTTAACATCTTATAGTATGGATGCCTTTAGCAAGAAGTAATATCTTTTAATCCCACATGCCTTAGACTTGGCATCACCACCCCACTATCTTTGTTTTGCCTTAGAACTAGATCCATATCAATCAGCTTACCATACATCAATCATCCAGAGATAAATTGGAAACACAATATCAACACTAGAAGAGGCCAGGACAATACCATTCTGAGGTACCAAAATCATCGTCAACACCAGATTGCCCAGAGAAAAAACTGACTCCGATCACCAAACCAATAAACATGTTGGAGAAACAAAGAGGGAGAGAAAGGGAGAGAGTGAAGGAAAGAAAGAAGAAAAAATACCTGCTTTCACTCACTACTTGGCATTAATGTACAGGTTTCGGTTTCATACCCCAGGCGATGTGACTCGAGATTGACGACGATCACAAAATCAAGATATCCACCACGTTGGGTGGGAAAAAAAAAGATGCTGGAAATGGATCAATATCAGAATCGGTATTCTATCTGTCACATTCAATATATACATTTTTCCTCGCGCAGACATACAGAATGCTATTTGAGGACATTGCCTTTCGATTCGCGGGGAAAAGGAAAGCCTGTTTCTGAAACATTAGCTGTTTATTAAAATCCGTAACCTGATTTTGGAGGAGTCTGACGTGCTAAAATGCTGAAATATATTCAATAACCAATATCATGATACGTACAAAGCACTCAGAAATCGGAATGATATACTTCTTCTCAACCGATGGTCAAACTGCAAGCCGGATAGAGTGTTGATCACTGAGGTACACCAAAACGAGAGAGTAATGATGGTTGGTAAATAACTTAGACAGGGAGATTACAATCATAAGAAATTCAACCTGTATCTTATAGAATCCATTTGATAAGATAGAGGAGTAAGGTAACAGGCTTAGGACCCCTAAACACTGTCCAACTGAAAGTGGACTGAGGCCATCTCTGGAGGCAGCTTAATGCATGCATAACATCAGATTTTCTGGAAAGTCTAACTGAGGCCACCTTTATTTCAGTTCATCTATGTGGTTTGAGGCCGGACGAAGGCCGGGTTTGGTCTAGTAAATAGCATAATTTAGTATCTCCAAAGAGGACTGGGGCCAGGTTATAATGTAGAAGTTGTTTGACTTTAAACAGTGGTTGCTTTGCTCAGGTCCAAAACTTTTATTGTTTGTAATGGCTTTTTATTTTTCTTAATCAAATTCATATGTCCACTATTATACTAATTGCCAAAAAGTAAAAAATGTTATATGTACGAGACAATTGTTATGTTTTATGATTTTAAGTTCAAAATTTCAGATCTTTATTAAGCTAGTGTCTTTAATATTTGAATTCAAGTAGACCTATTAACAACAGAAATTAAATTATGCAGCTTCATTTCTATAAAATGGTGGTCTGTGGTGGGCTTACCAGTATGCAAAGACACAAAATTGAGACCTGCCAACATTTGAAAGTAAACAAGGCAATAGCGATTTTGTGTCTCGCCCACTTATGAAAATAACCAGAAATATCGTGATTTGCGAGGGCACGCAACAGAATTGTATCGAAACTTCATTGTGAAATGACTGGGATAGAATAACACTTGTCATAAGAGCCTTGCACGTAAACTTTAATGTTGACTTGAAAATGACCTTTGACCTTACCATGTGACCTCCAACTGCAGCGTAACATGCAGGTCCCCCAAATTCATCTACCATCCAAGTTTGGTTGACAAGTGACTTACGGTTGCGGAGTTAGGTGTCATAAGAGAGTCTTGCATGTAAACTTTAACGTTGTCCTGAAAATGACCTTTGACCTTACCATGTGACCTCCAACTGCAGCATAACATGCAGGTCCCCCAAATTCATCTACCATCCAAGTTTGGTTGAAAAGCAACTTACTGTTGCGGAGTTAGGTGTCATAAGAGTCTTGCATGTAAACTTTAACGTTGACCTGAAAATAACCTTTGACCTTACCATGTGACCTCTGACTGCAGCATAACATGCAGGTCCCCCAAGTCCATCTACCATCCCAGTTTGGTTGAAAAGTGACTTACGGTTGCGGAGTTAGGTGTCATAAGAGAGTCTTGCATGTAAACTTTAACGTTGACCTGAAAATAACCTTTGACCTTACCATGTGACCTTTGACTGCAGCATAACATGCAGGTCCCCCAAGTCCATCTACCATCCAAGTTTGGTTGAAAAGCGACTTACGGTTGCGGAGTTAGGTGTCATAAGAGAGTCTTGGATGTAAACTTTAATGTTGACCTGAAAATGACCTTTGACCTTACCATGTGACCTCTGACTGCAGCATAACATGCAGATCCCCCAAGTCCATCTACCATCCAAGTTTGGTTGAAAAGCGACTAACGGTTGTGGAGTTATGTGTCATTAGGTTTGTGACGGACGGACGACATTTGGATCCCTAAGTCTCGCCTACACCTCCGGTGGGCGAGACAAAAAGGAATACTCCAGAGGCTCGAAAATTATAATTTCGAGTTATTTAAGAGTAATTCCATACGCATTGCATGGCATTACTAATTTCTTTAATGTGGTAATAGAACAGATGCACCATGCGGCATATTTGCAAATACATGTGAATATAAATGGTGAACATACGGATGCAAATGTATAGATACATGTATTTAATTTCAAAAGAAGTTTTACTTAAGGACGTTCCACAGTTATATTTCTGCGCAATATGATCTGCGCATAGTTTACACTCTGCGCGCTGACGTCACAATGGATGAACAGGTGATTAATTAGCTGCGGGTATGAGCTGATTTTTCTCATCTTCTGCACTTTAACTGCAGATCCGATGTGTTATTTCATGAAGCTAAAAAATTGAATTATTCCATGGACCATTCAAAAAAATATTCTCTACAATTTCAAGATACTTCACTCTGCAGTGCTGCCAAGAATCACGAATATTAACCCGAGTTTGAATAAATGGTAGAGTGGTTTTGATTTTTTCTTCACATAGATACTAAGCATTCGGCCCATTTTTGGTGTTTTAAAAAGCACATTTGCTCTAATAAAAATGCTGATAGTTTAAAAACAAGCACATGAACCCCTATTTTTTAATGTTTGTACCTCTTAGGTATACCTTCCTCTACAACTCTGCAAATTTTGGTGAAAATGACATGGATTTTGAATAAAGTGCAGCATTTATTGTACGTTTGTAGTTTGTTACTGAAATTTTACATTTTTTAGATTGGGATTTTGTTATCTTTTACGCCATTTTTAAGAACTGACAGTGCTGTTAAACTTAAAATTGCAAACAAATAGCACTATTGATAGATTCTCCATTCTAACGATACAATTATTAACTCTCATGCGAAATTTGATGACTTTTTCATGTATTTTGACTGAGTAATGGAGGTTTAAACTCATTGTAGTAATCTTGGGCGGTCTAAAAATGCCAAATTCTTTTGAATGCGCAATTCTTAAGAACATCAATTCGGGTGAACTTTGAAGCTCTATAGCAAAAAATCAAGCACATGGACCTATGTAAATTTTTGCATATTTCGAATATTAAGGTTCTAAAGTATCTATGTGCAAAGTTTGGTGAAAATGACATGGATTTCACTTTAACTGTGGAACGTCCTTAAATGTGTAAAGGTGTACATAGTGTACTTGAAACTAGCACATCAATGATGTGGAGCTCATCCAGCCTCTCCCAACGAAATTTAACACACTTTTAATTTCAGCCCAGTTGACACTGTAGTGAATTATATTGGTGACATAAATTGAGGATATAGAATTGAAATTGATGAAGAAATGACATAGAAGCAATTTTTGTGATCTATGAATAAATTTCATATAAATTAAGCATAAATAATATTCTAGTAATAATTTCTTAACTCTGTGTAAAACCTTGGTGAACCTCATGTAGCTCTTAGATCGAACAAAAATAATCAAAATCAATCAACAAATAAATAAGTATTTTTTGTGAGTTTAGAAAATATATGAATATATTAGCATATAAAATGAGTTTCAAAATTCTGTGTTGAAATTTTGTATCACCACCTCGAGCTATCATATAAAGCAAACGAAATTGAAATTGATCGACAAATGAAGAAGACAAAACATTTGCTGTGATTTATGAATAAATTTTGCATAAATTAGCATAAATAATTTTCTAGACAAAATTTCAAAATTTTGTGTACAAGTTTAGTTAACCTCATGCAGCTCTACCAGATGGAAGAAAAAAAATCAAAATCGGTCAACAAATAAAGAAGAGGCATTTTCTGTGATTTATGAATAAATTTTGCATAAATTAGCATAAATAATTTTCTACTGAAAATTTTAAAATTCTGTGTAAAAGTTTGGTGAACCTCATGAAGTTCTACCAGATGGAAGAAAAAAATCAAAATCGGTCAACAATTAAAGAAGAAGCATTTTATGTGAATTTTTAAAAATACGCATAAATTAGTATATTTAATGAGTTTCAAAATTCTGTGTAGAATTCTTGAAATGGCGAGGAAGAAGCATTTTGAAATTGTGGACGGACAACAGACGACACGCCATAAGCTCATCTGGCCCTTCAGGCTGGATGAGCTAAAAATTATAGTTATCCTCATCATTACTGAAAAAAACAGTTTCTTTTAATTCTTCTACACCACTGACATCAGCCATATGGATGCCTGAAAGTCTGCTTCATCTTTGAACCCAATTCCATATTGAAAATCAGTTCAATCAAATCATATCTGACGCACAATTTTAAAGTAGCAATACACAATATTCCCACCGGTGGACGTTATTAGATGTGAAAAGCATTATGAAATTTTCTTAATAGGTGGCAGCTCTGACAATTGCTGGCCCAAGGTCTAACAGGTAAATGGTCTCAAGACGGCTTAAAAAAGTCTGCTTCATCTTTGAACCCAATTCCATATTGAAAATCAGTTCAATCAAATCATATCTGACGCACAATTTTAAAGTAGCAATACACAATATTCCCACCGGTGGACGTTATTAGATGTGAAAAGCATTATGAAATTTTCTTAATAGGTGGCAGCTCTGACAATTGCTGGCCCAAGGTCTAACAGGTAAATGGTCTCAAGACGGCTTAAAAAATTGTATGTTTGATGTGAAGCTGGCAGATTTAAAATCTGTCATACTTGTAAGTTTAGTTGTAACAAAGGTCTAAATTTATTCAAAAATAAAGAGGTCATCGTTATTCAAGTGTATGCATTCCATTCATGTGCAAGGAGAATTCACCGGCTATAAAATTAACAATTAATATTGATGACACTGATGGGACAATCATTTTCAAGATGATCTGATCATATGAAGAGAGCTCTGTTTCAGAAGTGGTACTGAAGGAAGATATATTCATTCAAATCAGCAAAGGTGACGATGAAGATTAAAAAGGCTAGCGGTCTATTACTTTCATTTTATTTTGTTATTCTTGACCATATCATCCCCTAATATGATTCCCAAAATACTTTGATGTAATACAATTATGAAAAAATTATTTCAAGACTGAAATCTCTTTTCCAGTTTCCTTCTCGTATATATTTTTTCCTTCACGCTCACTCTGTTCTTTTTTAATCCCCTTGCTCTTCCAACTTCTTTCCTCTTGTTTATCTCAATTATTCCCACCCCTTCCTGTTCTTCTTCTCTTCCCCATCCTTTTCTTGACCTCTTTTAAATGCAAGTGACAAGAAGCGAATTCATAGATTCTGGAAATCTAAGTAAGCAAACAACACGAGCCAGGCTCAGGTTACACAAGTGTCCCAAATAGAATTTCCCATTAATTCATGGGAGAGAAAGCTGCATTAAGTTTAACCAAGTCCCCTAATCCTTTCTCAGAGACTGTCACCCCTTCTTGAGGGAGCACTATCCATAATTCATGAGGGTTTTCCACGTTCTTGGGTTTGCCACCTGTCTCTTTTCCTATCTAGTCCCTGTTTTGAGTTGGAAACACTTTTCTGCTTGCTTAGAGAAGAGAGAAATCCCTAACCTCTAATTTCCATACAACGTTGTGTGTATAAATGCATGAAATTCAAAGGGAGTAATCCCTGCCTTGATTTGATGGAAAGGATAAGGTCGGTTTTGAAGAGAGGATTATGAGAAAGACATTAAACGTGGTGCCGTGGGGGGGGGGGGTAAAAATAAAGAGGAAAATAAGAAAAGGAATAGAATATTTACAATAAAACAATTTGTGTCTTCGACAATTCTACCCCATTCTATCCACTGTACATGTCACTCAATGGGTATCATAAATCTAGCATAACTAGATGACTAAAATACCCGAAACAATGATGAAGATATTCAGAAGCATTTGTCTCTGTCTCTCCTTTCTCTATCTTTTCTTTCTTTCTTTCCCCTATCTGTCAACCTCTCTCTCTCTGCTGTTCCTCCTTCCCTCTCTCGCTTTAATTTTCAATTGGTATTTTCAGTCATACATTGTTGTCTCTTCTAACATCAACCTTCAGCCAGCCGGCTATCCAAATAAAGTTCATGTACTGTTCTTCTTCCAGTCATCATTCAATTTCAAAATGAGAACAAATTCATCCCCTATCCTCATCAACATTGCCATACTAGTAATCTACATAAAAATTTGGTAAGTTTGAGTTTGAAAGAGGCTTCGGACACCATCGTACATAAGTACAAAGAGCAATTCTCGGTACAATTTCCATGGACCTACAATGCATGCACCTACAAAGCATGAATTAATCGCCCACTTCTCTCTCTATTCTCTCTCATCGTAATCTTTCCTTCACTCTCCTACAACTAAGCAATATCTTTCATGCCATTTTATTTCTAAACTGTGTACCTGAATGTCTGACATTCCTGTAGACAGGAACTTTTCGCAAAAACGATCACTCAATTACAATAATTCTAATGAGACTCATTGCATCACAATTACCACACACAATGCCAGGACCCCATCTAACAAAGAGTTGCAACAGTCTATATGCATTGATGTAATTGCAGCACCATCTAAGAGTATGAAGCCATTGCTTTGCACCAATTTGCGTTGGTGAACTGCAGCTGGCACATCTCTGACAACTCTGTTGGCATGTTTTGTGATGTCATATGCATTGATCCAATCAATCACAATGATGAGAAAGCAAAGCAAAAACAAAACCAATTATTTAGACTACAATACAGTATGTCTGTTCAAAGTATCCTCCAATATGACAAACACTCATGCAAGAAATATTTTTATCTATAAGTCAGCATGCTCACTTTTGTTCAAAATGGGCAGTGCATTTCAAGAATTGCCATATCAATGGCCCAAGTTATTTACGGGGTTTTCTTCACAAAACATTTAATCACTTTTTGGTTTGGGCTTCATCTTTAAAGAAGTTGCAATAGAGTAAAATCAAACTCAAACCAAGAATGACATCACCTCTTCTCTCTTAATTATCAAATTTACTATCAATCTCAGTTTGAGTTTGATCTTAATTACATAATTCGAGATCAAACTCAGTTGAAATTGATTTTCATCTATTGTAACTCTTTGATAGACAGGCTCCTATATATCTCCACAAAACCACAGCCCTACATTAACCACACATACTTACACACACACACACACACACACACAAGGCCTGACATACCTTGCATTTGAAGAGTTGACATTCAGTGAAGAAAGATGATTGGTTTGGACTTGTTGCCTTAGGTCCCTACTCCTCTCATCCTCATCATGACTAGATAAGATTTCCTCTAGCAACCCCCTTCCTGAATATGCAACATGAAAGATATTTTATATCTTATCATAATTTACCATTCATTCATAATACAAAATGATACTTTAACAAAAATTGATATTTAATATGAGAGTTCATTGTAATTTACTTTCATTATAAAACTTCTTTCACTCAATATTTTTGTACATCACATTGGTAAACAGATGTATACCCTTACCACCTCCCCCCCCCCCTCAGAATAATAAACATCTAATTATTCATACAGAGAAATCAAAGTTTCAAACAAATATATATTTGATTACTTCAGGTAACCCAACCATGAAACATTAGAAATATAGGCTTCTCATTTGACAAAATATAGTTCAGTAGCTGGAAAATAAAATCTGGGGACATGGGGATAGCAAATGATCCCCAGTGCATCTTTCTTCCCATCGCCTTTTCCTTTATTATACTAAACTTTTCCTTTTAACTTTTGTCTTGTTTTCTCTTAAAATCCTTCTATGTAAACAAGCCCTCCTCTCTCTTACTTCTTGCTTGGTAATGTAAATAGAATTATCTCTGATAAAAGACTTCCCAAGTCAATTACTGGTTTGCTTAAAAACTGTTTGATGGAGTGACAAGAGAGGGCTCACTTGCTATCAAGGAAAGTTACACATGTAATAGAAATCACAAGAATTAGATGAAAAGAGGAGCTTCATCAGATTTGCCACTACCAATTTCTTGATCTAACTAAAAACACATCAAATTTTTTGCCTTTCTAAACATCAATACCAATTACTTTTGAATTAAAAAAAAAAGGAAGGAGAAAGAAACAAGTGCGTAATTCATTGGATATTTTTTTTTTGTTAAGCCAAATGTGACTTTTGATGAGACAAAAATAAAAATTGAGACATTTTGCATCTACTTGAAGCTCACATGAAGTGAAAATGTTTTCATACAGCTTGCCTTCCTTTTCATAACTCTTCCTCATCAGTTTGCAATGGTAATGAAGTGAATAACTACTGAAGTGATGATATCTGTCTATTTGTATGGCATGACCTTAGGTCCAAACTATAAATTCTTTCACAAGATATCAACCATTGTGTTAGTACTGAGAAGTTGTACAGTTACCATTGATATTACTGACTCTCGACTATGACACCATTCTTCACTACTATATATTGCCTCCCTCTTTTTTCATATTATGGTAACTCCCGTCGGAACTCGACAGGACAGCATTTTGCTGCTAAACGCCAAGCTGGTATATAACAAATTACCTAGCAAACATTTTACGTCTAGGTTAATCAGTCATAGTGGCTGACCTTATTGACGACAGATATTACTTATTACTAATAAGGTGTTGCTAAAATATAATCTGAAGCAATCTTACCCAGGTGTGACAATCCAGTTGACCTCATCTCCTTTGAGTGTGGTCGAGGTGCATGCCTTCTTGGTGCAGGGGTCTCTAACGGTGATGTCTGGGTACCGTGATGTTCCCTGACACCTCCCTGATGGCCCACCTGCTTCTGATTGTCCCTGGATACTTCACCTTGAGGGAGACGGTGTAAAGTCACCACTGGAGTGTACTTGACATGTTTCACAGGAGGCTGGGAAGGCTCTCCACCAAATAGCTTGTCAAGGGTAGCCTTAGTTCTTGATGACTGTGGTAAAGTGTTTAGATTTGTGCTTAACTGTTTAGTCTTGTCAAGGCCATTCTTCAATGTTGGTGACCCTGAAGAGGGCTTTGGATCTGTGCCTGACTGTCCAACTTGTGGTTTCCCATCCTCCCTTTTATGGAGAACTTCTTTGTCATGTTCTGACTCCTTAGACCTAATGTGACTGGTAGTGGTACCAGCTGAAGTTAGATGGTCAGAGAAGGTATGTACCCCTTGATGGTGTGATATTCCATTGGGTGTCTCACTGCTTCCATCTGCATTTCTCTGGGATAATGCTCTTAATTCCGACTGAAAAAGAAGGGTAACATTCCCGACAAAATAGATTATGAAAGAATGCATTCAGTCAAAAGTAACAGTCAATTCTGTTTTTTTATTTATTTATGCAATCCCTATAACCCACAATAGCTCTATTGATACATCATATATAACTGTATCTATCCCAAAATGTGTCATGCAATACCATCAATTTCAAATATTTACCAGCGATAATGTTCTCTTTCAATCAATGAATCATTATAAGTAACAATTAAGAAAGATAATTAAACACTAAATCCCTTAAAACAAACTTTTCTTAACGCTTCATCATACCTGCATTTCTTGTTGTTTTCTCTGCAATTCTTCAAGCTCTCCTAACCTACGTTGTGTCATCTCTCCCAAGTCATGCCGGGCATCATAGCCTCCACCACCCCACCCCGGACCCATAGGATATACCCAGGGGAGTGGGGGAGGAGCGCTGTGGCCCACATGCTCTAGGATGGACAGTTTCTCCATTACATTATTCATCTTGGACTCCAAATCACTCTGAGTCTACATTCCAAAATGGAGAAAAGGAATCATACGGAGCAATTAACTTTTAGATGAATTGCCATACAAAATGTTGCACATTCAAATTAAAATTGTGGAACAGATGATGTGCAATACAAGTTCTTTTTAGATTTAAAAATAAAAGAAATTTAAGGAATCAGATTTGATAGTTGTAAACTGTATAAATAAAATTAGAATTATAGACTGATTTTCTAAAACAATATCACTAATTTCTACTGGCTATCAAATAGTCAAGTTTTGATGTATGTCATTTTGATGTTCCAAATGAAAGGTACCTGCATTTATACAATCTCCTGACAGAAAAAAAGATAGTTCTTACAGTTCACATAAAAACCTGTATTAATCATATAAATATCCAAACAATAAATATGTTAATTCCTCTCTTACCTTCAGAAGGGGGACTGTAGCTGCCACGGCAGCAGCTGCTGCAGCAGTGGCTGTTGCCATGGTACCCGCATCAGATAGAGAGGCACGAGGTTCTTCTGGTTTTGTTGCTGATGCTCTACCATTTGGTATCAGTTTTGGCTGATAGTAACGCTTTATGGGCTTTGAGCTGTCAGATCTATACAACAAAATATCATGCATTTATTGGAGCTCCGAGTTGAAAAAAGCCCCATACCAGGGTATCATTAGCACATAAATCATAGAGGATGAAGTGAAAGAAATAGCTTGTGTATATCACCAAATACAGATTTAGAATCTCCTTTGGAATCTGCAAATAACACCATATCCAAGTGAAAAGCGATTTCCAATGAGCATCCTACTAGCCCAAGAAACGAGGAAGGGGTATAAATATTTACATTTTCATATACACTTGGTGTTGACGTAATCAAGAATCAATATTAAAAGAATAAGAAAATATCATGTTTTCTATCCCTAAATACAAATAAAGTAAAATATAGTTGGCAGGTATGAATTTTGGTTACCTTTTAAGGAGCTGATCTCTCATGACATGTTGGCGTTGACCTTTTGTGAACTGAGTGATCCTAACATCCATTGGGTGTCCAAAGGCTGCACTATGAAGTGGAGCATCACGGCTGGTAGGAGCTCCTTGCTTCAGGATACCAGGGCCCTGGCACACAAAGATCTGCAATCAATTGCAACTTTCAAACACTGGTTTCTAATTAGTTGATGGTTGGTACGTTGACAAATACATGTATAAATCTTGATGCAAATTGCATTGATCATTACCAGTTTTGTGATCAATCAACCGTTAATTTTGCATTCAAAAGCCCAATGTATTAATCATAGGTATTAAAGTATATACTTACAAACCCTTGACAAAAAAAAAAAAAAACTTGCACGTTTCTTTACTAGGTGTAGTATTCTTAAAACCAGGGAGACTCTTGAAAAAAATTCTTACTTCATACATATCCAATAGAATGAATGCATTGGAAATAACTTACATTGTTATGGTAAGTCCTCAACTTAAGACTTGTATTGGTATGGAGATGCAGCCCCATATTAGTACACATTTTCAACTTCCTTTATTCATAATGTTTTACATTCAAAGTAGGTTTTCAGGTGCTTCAGTTACAGTAAAGAGAGAAAATTTCAATAAGAATAGTTACAAAAAAGAGATATCTATGCAGAGAGAAAGAGAGAGAGGTAGCGTAGCTGTAATTAATAGAAATTATCATTGTTTGATAAGTCATAAAAACTAGAAATTTTCCAATGATAGAGCATACCTTTTTATGTGCATTTTCTTTGTTCATTGTTGAGGACGTGCACGCAGGTAGCTGTTTCACTTCTGGTACTGCTCTGCTACTACTGATCGAGGCCTGATCATGATCACCTATGCAAATTTAAAAGAAAAAGTTATATCAAATGATGAAACAATTCAAAAATTAATTTAAGACAGAAGGACATAAGTCACATACAAAAATAATAATAAATCATGTTGACTTAAATTGTGCACCATGTGTTGTTGATTATTTGAACATGTTTAGGCAAGATTTGAAACATTATAAATGCAAAGCTAATGTTGTTACAGAAATCAATAATGAAATAAAATAGAGTGTTGATTTACCATGACCGTGCTGATTGTTTGACATGGAAGCCCTTGGGATGTTAGAAACGTCACCACTCATACTATTTGTAGATACAGCATATGAAACCTGTGCATCTTGGATGTCACCCTTTCTAGAACTTCTGACTTGATCAGCCAAAACATTGTCACCTTTGGCTGGTGTCACAGTGTTATGCCTCTGTACATCACTAACATCCCTCTGAACAACGTATCCTTCTGGCAAGTTCCCAGGCAGGGCTGGTGGCAGGTATGACGTGCTATAGGGGCCATCTGATGGTGAAAGTGAGGCAGCAAACAATGCAAATGGAAAGCATTTACTGTAATTGGAAAATAAAATTTTCTATCACTTGAATAAAAAAAAACAATCCTAAAATGCTGTGACATTTTTATGTCAAGCAATATAAAATAAATCATCAACTGAAAATTCTTTTTTTCACTTCAACTCTCACTGACGCATAATTATTTTGTTCAATTTTTGAATTGAATGATAAACCATCTATGAGATCTCACTATGTAGAAAATGAAAAAAAAAGTTCCTACCTGTCTCAAATGGAGACTTCCTTTCTTTCAAATACTTTGCTTTGATGCGAACTCTAGTAGAACCAGAACTTGATATGCTGGAGTTGGCAGAGGAGATATTTGAAGAGTTGTGTTTTCCATGTTCAGATTGTGACCCATGAGGTGCAGTGGACCTTCTCAAGACTTCACTAGCAGAAGAACTGCTGGAAGTATTGGTGCTGATATTGCTTGGACTTTCCATTAAGGATGTCAATGCAGTTGAGGCTATTACAATCGGAGATCCTCCCTAATTACAATCCAAGTATATTCCTGTCAATATAAGAATAACACATGAACAGAAACTTGTCAATCAAACCTAAATAAACTAACTAAGAAATTAATTCAAAAGAGCTTGCCATTATAACAATGATACTTGGAATATTTCTGCAAATTGAAACAAAAAATAGAAGAAAAATATAGGGCTCATGATCAGGTGCGAAGCAAGCAAAGGCAATACATGGGGAAGACTGGATGCTTTGACAACATGTGTAGTGTCCACACTTTGTCTTTGATTGTGATCAGGTGTCCCAAACAATAACATACAAAAGTATTAACCTGTCAACAATATCCACCAAGCGATCAGAAGACAAAATATTTCAATCGTGATCTCACTACTAAAAGACAGAAAAGACAGTGTTTTGGCTACTATGTAACTCTGGTAATGCATGCCACTGCATTGTTAGTGGACTACGCGTAGCTATTTGAATAACTATTTTTATTCTAATGAAAGAAAATAAGGTCAAGGCTCAATCTAACTGAAAATTTATCTGTTGAAGAAAATTGATGAAAATGTTAGTCAAACGTTATATCTGTAACTTACAGCCTCTGATTGGCTCATGAATTTGCTCTGTTACCATGAGAACCACTTCATGCTTCTATTTATGCCATGCATGCCATTGGAATTGAAATACACAGCAAGGCAATATTTCAGCCACAACTTCCTATTTTTTAACATTGAAAGAGCGAAAATATTTCAGTTGTAGGTTTTGACATGTAATAGTTAGAAGTAGATCAACATGAAATAGGTCAAACTTGTGTATTTTGTTAAGGCCTGATTTTGTTAGTAAAAAAAGTGACAAACCTTTAGCCTTACATAACATAGCCTATGCCTACACCATTGTTTTTTTTTTTAAGTTTAAATTGTTTTAAAAACTCTTTTGAATAGATGGATTTCAGCTGTCTGGTCTACTCCTAGACAGGGAAAAGGGGTTGGTCACATCTGATGGAAATACTAGAAGTAATTTATTTATTATTATTATTATTTATTCGACCAATATGAAAAAGTACATACACATTACATCAGAAAAAAAAAATGCGGAAACGGCATGTCTAGACCACTCTTAGTACCAACGATGTCAATACATAAACAGTATTGACCGGATAGGCGACAATAGCGCATATACCGGTTGGTCTTTTTGGAACCCATGTATTTAGTAATATTATATGATATTATATCAGATGCCTCAAGAAACAATGAGGCAGAAAGCCGGTGAAACTCAATATTATAATATAGACTTTAATCATACGCACTCCTAGTACAAATGAGGTCAAAACAGAAGAGTAATGACCTCAAAGGAGAGAATAGTGCGTATACATGTTCAAGATGGTGCATATTTAGAATTTAGAAAGTCAGCACCCACGGTCACATATGGTGACAAGGCTTGTTGGGAGGGTGTATTGTCTAGTGATTTATCTTTTTTTTTTCTTTTAATTACGAACCTTTTTTAAAGTGAAATTAGTGTTTAGACATCACAAATTATATCTCAGGTAAAATTTTTGATCAAATATATGTAGATTTTGAACAATGATGCTCGAAAATCCAACTACATGTACTCTGAGCTGGCAGCTTTTGTCCATGTTATTGACTGAGGTCCAAATCCTGATATTGTTCTTGTCTTTGGAGTTCATAGTCTAGACCACTCCTAGTACCAATGAGGTCAATACATAAACAGAGGTAGGGGGGACCAGGGGCTGGAAATTTGACAAGCCCCCCCCCAAAAAAAAAAATTGTTATCAACTAAAATATAACATTTCGACCAAAATAAATTTGACAAGCAAAAAAAACAAGGCAAAAGCGATTTTGTGTCTCGCCCACTTATGAAAATAACCAGAAATATTGTGACTTGCGAGGGCACGGATCAGAATTGTATTGAAACTTCATTGTGAAATGACTGGGATGGAATAACATTTGTCATAAGAGCCTTGCATGTAAACTTTAACATTGACCTGAAAATGACCTTTGACCTAACCATGTGACCTCCAACTGCAGCATCACAAGCAGGTCCCCCAAGTCCATCTACCATCCAAGTTTGGTTGAAAAGCGACTTACGGTTGTGGAGTTATGTGTCATTAGGTTTGTGACGGACGGACGGACGACGGATGACATTTGGATCCCTAAGTCTCGCCTTCACCTCTGGTGGGCAAGACAACAAAAGAAAAATAGAATTTTAATTCGTCGTGAGGACGAATTAGGTGATCTGTCTCTGATTTTCATGATCACAAAAACAATCACCATGTTAAAGGGGAGTCCAACCCAAATAAAAACTTGTTTTTATAAGGAAAAGAAAAATCAGATAAGTTGATGGGTGAAAGTTTGAACAATATTGGACAAACAAGAAAGTTGTGAATTTTTAAAAGTTGTAAATATTGGTAATCACTATACCCATGGAGACTTCAAATTGGCCGCATATGGGATGTCATAGTGATGTAAGGCAAGGACTACTCTTCCATGTACTCCAATACATATTATGGCTAAAATGTCATTTTTCCCAAAAGTTTTATTTCAAATTATATTTTTCTTTCATGAGGACATAACAAAATATACTACCTGGGTTATATTTAGATTAATGCCCCAGGGGAATGGGTACTTAGGAGAAAACCACAAATCCCTGATAATAAAGTACATGGCCTATGGGAAAGTTGTCCTTGCCCCTTGTCATAATTTACTTACACAGTTGCCAATTTGAAATCTACATAGTATTAGTAATCTCAATTTTAAAGCAGCTATAACTTTCTAATTGCTTGTCCGATTTCTTTCAAACTTTCACCATTCTGTTTGATTTACTTTTCTCCTTCCCAAGACAACATTTCATTGCCAAGGCTGGATTCCCCTTTAATTGACATCAATATGATCATCATGATGAAAACTGAACTTTTATTACAAAAAGAACATGTTGAATACTCTTGAAAAGAGGGAACTGAGAAGTTTTGTAAAAAGAGTAGGTCATACACATATGTACATGTTATATCAAAAGGGATTTTAATCTCTTTTATTGTGCAATATTTTAACTTATATACCTTGTAATAGTAGTAATGGTCATAAAGGACCATTTAAGAAATGTTGAAAAGAAAAAAAAAGAAAAAAAAATCTCATGTTCACACCTGGGCTCGAACCGTGGACCCTTGAGATGCATGTCTGATGCCTTGTTACAACCGATAATGTCGCACCAACGCATAATGTCGCAGTACGACAATACACCAGACGGTGGACTGTACTGTTTCCAGAAGAAGAAGAAGATTGCGACATTATGCCAAAAGCGTCCGACGCATAATGTCGCAGTCAACGCATAATGTTGTAGTTTTTCTAACGCATAACGTCACATGACGCAACGCATAATGTCGCAGCAAATTTCTAACGCATAACGTCACATGTCACAACGCATAATGTCACAGCGGAATTTTCTTCATGACTCGAGCTACAGATAAGATATAAAATATGCTTTCACTAAGTATTTTGAGACACGAGAAAGAGAATTAAGTGATTTGGAAATCAGGATTACTCTTTGTATGGATATTTATCGGTTTATTGCCATTTCGTCTACTGCCTTTTTCCCCACTTTCACATGGTCTGATATCATTTCGTCTACCATTAGTTAGTCAACTATCAACATAGATATTATAAATAATTATTATTACAATAATGATTATTTATAATTAAGTTTTAAATTTTATTATTTGTTAAATAATAATTTGTATCTATAAATTGTTCTTCAAATCGGCATTTTGTAACATTGCTTATCGGAGCTACGTACATGTACGTCATAACGAAGTGGTTCAAGGGTCAAGCCTATTGTATGTGCGGTGTATACGAATGGATCGAGGGATCTACACGAGATCGGTCTGGTAAGAAACCTCTCATTTTTAACCTTTTTATATCATAATATCATGAATTGTATATTATGATATTTACCGGCCGATGCAAGTATTTTTTAAAATCTAGGTTGGCACTGCTCATGATTTTGCCGCCCTCTATAGACGCGTCGCTAGGATGCAATCACAAAGGAGACAAGATGGCGTGAATAACATGTAAGTAAAACGCTCTTCTACTTTTAATAATTTCATTCCATTTTAGCGTCATTCTATTAAAAATAATAACAATTTTTTTGCCAAACGTTGCCAACCAACATTATCGCCCATTGACATAAGTGTTAACATCACATTCTAAACCACTTGTTCACTGCAACCACCCTGCCTGTGGATAATCTACAGGTAGGACTATGGCAAGCCAATGCTGTACAGAGCACACACTTTACAAAATCATTAAAATATCATTTTTGTGACCAAAATTACTAATTTCCATACAGTTGCAATTTATTTTTCATAAGTAACTTGGGAATAATTTTTGTATTCACTAGAGCGCTCAAAAACTTGAATTTTGGGCATATTTTTGTGTACGCCCTCTATTGGTGGAAAATAATAGGGCAAGAAAATTTTCATTTTTTTAATCTCTATTTTCAATTAAGAAAAAAATAATTTAAAGAATCAAATTTACCTAAAGGCCAAGTTGTATGACGAATAGGTGTAATGGAAACTGTCAGTGTAAAAAAATCAAGCATTTGTCCCAAAGAAAAAGAGAAAATCCAAACATTGCCATCCTTATTTTGCCACACATGGAGATACAACTGAGGACAAGGTTATATCATAACCTTGTTCATTGAATGAGTGTTCTAAACATAACTAGCAGTTTGGCGCATTATTATTGTTGCCCGATTCGTCGGTGTGTGTGAGCCTATGGCATCACGACCCAGGCTTCATGGGGAGTAAGCCTACATATAGTAGATGACTTTTACTCCCCAGAAGCCTCGAGGCTACGCACATCTACAAGCGCAAAGCAGCGGCACAAATCGCAATATAATAGCGACTGGTAAATACGTCTGTAAAGATGATGACGTCATCCAAGATGGCAACTTATGTTGACCAATGAAAGGATCGAAGATGACTATGTTTTCATCATCATTTGAAAGGAATTAGCGGTAACTCCGATCTAAGGTACGATATTTCTGAATTTTTATATATTTTTCCTAAAATTCGATGTAATTTCTTTTTTATAATGAGACATTTTTATGTACAAAAAAAAGATCAGAAAATCGGGTTTCCGCCCACTCATCCACTTGTTCACTGCAACCATCCTGCCTGTGGAGAATCTACAGGTAGGACTATGGGGTCATTCCATCTGGATTCACCCAGTAGTTGCACCCGACCGTCTCAGAATTCTTTGTAATTTGGTACACATAAAATTCACCATGGCCCACGTACAAAACAAAAAAAATAAGTCCAATTGGTCCGTCGGTTCTCGCGCTACGGCCCGCCCTTTTCTCCTTGTTTTGACAAAAATGGGCGTGACCTTCAACTTTCAATGGCCACTGCCTCGTAATGTGTTGACCAATTTTCATGAAACTGGTACCATTTATTAGGAAATTCAGAGAGGAATCCAAAACATGCATCAAATAATGTATTGGAGCGATTTATAAGGTCGTGACCTTTGACCTTTACTTTGACCTTGAATTTGACCCCGGACAAATAATTTTTTAACTTGATTTTCGTGTATGTTAATTATTAGTATGATATCGACAAAATATGTTAAAACCAAAGATGATATTTTATTTCTTCACCTTTAAAAACTCTTCCAAAGATACCATGAAATTTCACTCTAGTCCCACATACTAATATTCATGTTAGTAAAAGTGTTTACCAGTTACATGATTTCTTCCAATCTTAAGTTACAGTATGCAAACACATGAAAAGAAATTAAGCTCATCAGTTCACAAATGAAACATTAGACATTTATGCTCATGAATAGGTATCTGTTTAGGCATTTTGATGTTCAGCAATATATATCATATATATATTCTTGTTAGTACAGTGTTTACTTTTATCATCAAATTGTTGAGTATATGCCTATTTATTAACAAGAAGATATATATATATATATAAATATATATATATATATACATATATATATATATGTATATGTATGATATATATTGCTGAACATCAGAATGCCTAAACAGATACCTATTCATGAGCATAAATGTTTAATGTTTCATTTGTGAACTGTTGAGCTTAATTTCTTTTCATGTGCATACATACTGTAACTTAAGATTGGAAGAAATCATGTAACTGGTAAACACTTTACTAACATGAATATCAGTATGTAGGACTAGAGTGAAATTTCATGGTATCTTTGAAAGAGTTTTAAAAGGTGAAGAAATAAAATATCATCATTGATTTTAACATATTTTGTCGATATCATACTAATAATTAACATACACGAAAATCAAGTTAAAAAATTATTTGTCCGGGGGTCAAATTCAAGGTCAAAGTATAGGTCAAAGGTCACGACCTTATAAATCGCTCCAATACATTATTTGATGCATGTTTTGGATTCCTCTCTGAATTTCCTAATAAATGGTACCAGTTTCATGAAAATTGGTCAACACGTTACGACGCAGTGGCCATTGAAAGTTGAAGGTCACGCCCATTTTTGTCAAAACAAGGAGAAAAGGGCGGGCCGTAGCGCGAGAACCGACGGACCAATTGGACTTATTTTTTTTGTTTTGTGTGTGGGCCATGGTGAATTTTATGTGTACAAATATACAACGAATTCCGAGAGGGTCGAGTGCAAAATTGCACATTCATCATTGGGTGAATTGGCATGGAATGACCCTATGGTTACCTCGGGCGATGTTCGTGCAGGCTCCACTCCACTTCACTACCGCTACACTCCGCTCCACCTACCCGAACATCGGGACCGTGAACCATTTCGGATATACCGAGTCACAAAGGTGGGATGGCAATCATGATAATCGTTAAAAAAAATTTAAAAAATATAACGAAAAAGATGATTGACTTTACTCTACACCCGTATTTCACTCCGTTTCCATCCTCCTGTTATCCTCAAAATTGGTGATTTTGGGCCAGTATCTTTTTCCTCACACGTATTATTCACGGCCGATTTCAAAACATCACATGCAATGTTTTGAAATCATGCGATGTTTTGAAATCAAATTTACTTAAGAGCCAAGTTATATAATGAAAAGCTGTAATGGAATCTGACAGTGTAAAATATCAAGCATTTGTCCAAAACTTAAAAGAAAAAGAGAAAATAAGCCAAACATTGTCAATCTTATTTTGCCACACATAGAGATGTAACTGAGAACAAAAATAATATCATAACCTTGTTCATTGAATGAGTGCACTCATCCTACGAATGAGGTTATGTTACTATTGTTAGATCTAACGTTTAGTTACTGCTAATACGTTGGCTGTACGTACGGGCCAAGAACTGTTCAGTCTAACGTTATGTATAATTGGTGAGTGGAGCCAACGCAGTTCAGCGGAACAACCAAAATACACCCAAGGGTTCATAAATCATTATATGCCGCCGCGCACAGAAAAATCAAGCCATAGGGCATAGTCTAGAAGTCGTGTGTTGTGGACACCAGAAGTGAGATCCCCGCACTCGCGACCCACTAGTTAGAAATCCACTGCCAAACGCGGTTCATGGTGCGAGGTTAGTATACTAATACTAATATTTACTAACCTCGCAATTTGTGTGAATGCCAAAATACAGAGACTGAAGCTTTTGCCTACCCATGGGCATGGCCATGCCCATTTGCCTTTTGGCATTTAGGCCTACATTATAGTTAGTATATGGTAGTGGATCGTATTACTGAACACTTTTCATGAATTCAATCATATCAAACACATTATTCTCATAAAATTCACCAAACTTTCACCATGAATATACAATTAGGCCTACCTACAAAATATAAATATGTAAAAATTTGGCCGAAATCGTTTTTCCTATTATGATATTAGCTTCCAAGTTCCAATCGGACCCCTCTTCGCATGTGAAATATTTTGGTCACTTGAAAAAGGTATCGTATTACCGAACGTGTGTTTTCTATGGGAAAAGTTGAGAAAACAACAAAGTCACCGATGCGCTATTTTGACCATATCTTATTGTTTTTCGAATATTAAGACTTTGAAATTGTGTTTTTGACAATTTTTCATCATCTTTCTAATTCTATTCAACTTCAAGTTCTCTTTGAAAGGATGTTGCAAAATTTTGAGCGTATGAAATTATTTTCTGATGCGTATGATGCGCACGTTCGGTAATACAAGGCCGGTCGGTAATACAATCACTCACTATACTTTTTATACAAGCCTCTACTCTAGTAAGACTGAGAGAGAGAGCTGAGCCTGGCCTGGTGAGGCGGCCTCAATATTTTATCATGACACAAAGTTCAATGAATGGGACTGAACTGAAGATTTTCCATATCAAAAAAATATTTCGAAAGTAATCTGCCTCATAATAAAAACTATTCCTAGGAAGTATGATTACACATACCATAATACCTTTATCCTACTCTGGAGCAATCTCCATGGCCATGCAGGGTCGGAAGACATAGTTTCTAACGTTTAAAATGTATGAGATATTTGCTTATTTGTTCGTCTTCGGAAATCAATTTAGACCGCTACAAAATTTAGGCTCAAATGAAATTCTTAATCTAAATCCATTTTTTTTTCATAAAAAAAAAATTAATGCACATTTTAAGTCATTAAAAATAAATTTTAAGTTTTTTTTTATATTTATTACTAACACAATACTAATGTGATGTTATTTGAAGCCATTATATCCAGTATTACTGCCTGATCTTTATTACCGTTGCAGCACAGCATTTCGTCTGACAAGTTGTCGGGGGGGGGGGGGCTCGGATTTCACCGGGAAAGTATTTTTTTTTAAACGGGACTAAAGGAGAAAATGGAGGGAGAAAAAAGGGGAAGGGAAAGGAACTTGAAGGGGGAAAGAGGAAAGGAGGAAAAGGAAAGGGAAAGGAAAAACGTGAAAAGAATTTCTAAGAAAAAGCATAAAAGATGGAAAACGGAAGGAAAGTGGGAAAAAAGAGCGAAATTTGTGAGAAAGAACAAACCATTCCGAAGTAGCCCTACTAATATTGGCATGGATAAAAAAGGGAAATGAATAATTAAAAGGTGACAAAATGGCAAACATAGTCAGGCAGCATATGTCATGATTTACCGACTACTTCGAAAAATTGGCTAAGTCTGATTTTTCACTTTTATGTGATTGGTGACATCACAAGGAGGAACAACTTTCAACTTGGTGACAAATTTGTAATGGTCATCTTGACCATGTTAGGGGTCAAAATGGGGTCAATAGGGGTCAATTTTTGGAATTGCTCCAATTCTGTCGAGTCATACATCAAATTTTGTCTTGTTATATTAAACAAGAAGATGTTCACAACCAAATACTCTTGACCTCCCGTTAAATAGTTATGACCGGAAATATCAAAGGTCAACGAACTTTCGTTAAATGGTAAATTACACTGAAGGTGTTAAGAAAGCTATTTTTTTTTCTTTTTTATATGTGTGTACTTCTTAAATTTCTATTTTTATAAGTTCATCTTCAGAAGTCCTTATCCAGAAGATATACATGGTCAAGACAAGGTCAGGGAAAGGTCAAATGGTCAACAAACTTTCATTGGTAGCCAAAATACACAAAAAACGGTTAGAATCTTAGAAGTTGGTTCTTTATTTTGAAAAGTCTCTATCTAAGAAGACATTATCCATTAGATAAAAAAAGGGGTAAAATGTGCTCACTTATAAAATAGATAAACAGAGGTAGACGTCGAATACATTCAGTGTGGTATCATAGTATTGCAGGAATACCTTGAAACGACTTGACAAACCATAATGCCCTTGAATCGTATTATCTTCATGATGTTACGTGCAACCAGCTCCTCTGACTTTCTTGATTTAGGAATTCAATTCAAGTCCAATTCATTTTCAATTTACTAGTCTTTGATATGTAAAGAAACATTTCATCCATTTGCTTTGTACAGAATATTTTAATAAACAGAAATTATTGTAATGTATTGGGGGTATATGTGTAATACAGTATTACACGTATTTCGAATAAGTAACTAAGTATTTCGAATAAGTAACTACATGTACGTATTTCGAATAAGTAACTACGTATTTCGAATAAGTAACTGCGTATTTCGAATAAGTAACTACGTATTTCGAATAAGTAACTACGTATTTCGAATAAGTAACTACGTATTTCGAAGTAACTACATATTTTAAATAAGTAACTACGTATTTCGAATATGTAACTACATATTTCGAATAAGTAAATGCGTATTTGAATAAGTCGAATAAGTATATGTATTTGAATAAGTAACTACGTTTTTCGAATAAGTAACTACGTATTTCGAATAAGTAACTGCATATTTCGAATAAGTAACTATGTATTTCGAATAAGTAACTACGTATTTCAAATAAGTAACTACGTATTTCGAATAAGTAACAAGTAAGTAACTTCACATTTTGAATAAGGAATAAGTAACTAGCTTCACATTTTGAATAAGGAATAAGGAATAAGTAACTAACTTCACATTTTGAATAAGGAATAAGGAATAAGTAACTAACTTCACGGACCTAAAAATGAGAGCGTTCATAAACATTGGTCAAATTTAAATGATAACTTTATGGAAGTTTATATAAGAATGTAAGCTTTAAGAATATAGAAAATATATATGTTCAACATTTTAAAGGGATGGTCCGGGCTGAAAATATTTATATCTAAATAAATAGAGTAAAATTCACAAAGCAAAATGCTGAAAATTTCATCAAAATCGGATAACAAATAACAAAGTTATTGAATTCTAAAGTTTATCAATATTTTGTGAAAGCAGTTATATGCACATCGTCATGAATATTCATTAGGTGGGCTGATGAAGTCATATTCCCCACTGTCCTTTTTCTTATGTTATTAAGTGAAATCATAATTGTTTAATAATTTTCATACATGTGTAAATGATGTGTCTCCATTATGATAAAATAAGATGCGGCAATACATGACTAATGCACTTAATAAGTTGTCAATCCAATTGTTTGAGTTCTTGGTAGAAACATTTTTAATAAACCTAATTTTTATATAATGAAATACAAAAATGACATCATCATCAGCCCACCTAATGAATATTCATGAAGACATGCCTAGAACTGTTTTACCGGAATAATGCAAATCTTTAAAGTTAAATAACTTCGTTATTTGATATCCGATTTTGATCAAATTTCGATCATCATTTTGCTCTGTGAATTTTACTCTATTTATTGAGATATAAATATTTCCAGCCTGGACCATCCCTTTAAAGTTGAGGAGTCGAGACTATTTGCTTTAACACTTAAAGGCCCGAATTCTCGAAGGGTGGCTAACTTAGCCCATGGTGCTAAATCGCGTCATTTGACGTCATTTAGCCCATGGTGCTAAATTTTGCATTTCTCGAAGCTCGGCTAACTTAGCCCGGGCTAAATCGTGGGCTAAATCGCGTCATTTGACGTCACAAATTTAGCCACCCCTTTGGCCATGGGCTAAATCGTGGGCTAAATTAGCCCACTGATTTTGACCAATCAGAAAGCAGATTATCAACATGAACAATAATTGTTTTATTTTCTGCATCGCGAGAACGAGCCGACGATATGGACGGGAAGGGGGTCGTAATGCCGTATTTATCTTCACATCTTCGAACAAAACCGTAAGTATGCATTTTGACGTAAGAGTTTTGATCATTGTAGAGCCTTCGGCTGATTTTTCATTTATCTGTGCCAACGCGAAATATCAGAATATGATTCGGAATACCTGATGATGCGGAAGTCTTACATCAAGAGTTACAGCATGAAGTAATGACACAGTCCCATACGTTCAGACGTTCATACGTTTAGACATCAACGAGGTGTCTCCAGAGATGATCCACGATCGTCTTCAGTAATAAAGACAGCTCAAATACAATTAACGCTCGGCCTTTAAATATTTTACAATGGAATGCCCAAAGCATGAATGCTCACGGTCCAGACTTTTACAAAGAGCTAATAGAAAATGTAGAATTAAACTCCATCCCTGCCTTGATATGTTTACAAGAACCATGGTTCACTGATTTTAATATATTAGCAATTCCAGATTTCATCCCAGTAATAAAAAATAGAGGCCAAGGAGGAAGAGGAGGAATTGCAATATATGTGCATAAAACAGTTACTTTCAAAGAAGTCAATTTGCCTCAAATCAAGGAATATCAAAGAATTGACATTTTCACTTATGACAAGGTCATTTCATTAATCAATTATTATAATCCTTGTCAAAAGATAGAATTGCGAGATTTAGAAAATTTGATTGAAAATTGTTCAAAAAACATAATAATTACAGGTGATTTCAATTCACACAACCCTCTGTGGGGTAGCATAAAGCGAGATAGTAATGGGACATTAGTTGAAAACTTTATAACAAAACATGATTTAGTAGTGTTGAACGATGGGATGCCTACAAGAATGGACATCCATACAGGGACAAGGTCTTGCCTAGACTTAACAATTGCTTCGAAGGAAATCGCCAGCAAACTAAAATGGAACGTGCTAGGAAATTTCGGGAGCGATCACAATGTTATCAAGTGCTCACTGCACGAAATAGAATTTGTAGATGATAACATCAATCCTCATGAAAAGAATTGGTCCTTCAAGCACGTAAACTGGGAAATATATCGGGAAAGATTGAAGCATAAATTTAGTAAAATAAAGATATTACATTTTTCACATGATCTGAATATTCAAGATAAGTACAATTTGATTTTGCAGATTATTAACGAAGTGGCAGAAGAAACCCTTCGCAAAGCAGGCAGAAATCGAAAAGCAAAAAACCCAGTACCTTGGTGGACACTAGAATACCAAGAAGCAATCAAAGAAAGAAATAAATATAGAAATCGATTAAATAGACATTTTAGAAAGGATGACTTGGAAATGTACAGGAAAAAGAAAGCATATGCTCAAAAAATAAAGAGACGAACACAAAAGGAATACTGGTTAAACTACTGTCAGTCTTTGAGGAGAACATCCAACTTAGGCAAAGTATGGGATATGGTGAAAGGACTACGAAATGGTTCTGTCTCCAAACATATATTTCCCAATTTATTAACAGGAAACAATACACCAATAGCTAATGCTCAAGAAAAGGCAGAATTGATTGCTAAGGCTTTTAAAACGATCGACAATCGATTAGACAATGACGAGATTATTAGAAGAAATTCATTTGAAAATTTGATACGAAATACGATCGAAGAAAGCTACTCCTCTGAAACACCTCTTAATGATGAATTCACATATAATGAATTAACAAGCGCTGTTAAGGATATGAAAAATTCTGCAGCAGGTACAGATGGTATCAAGTCAATTATGATACAACACCTACCAAAAATAGCTCTTCAGTTCATATTAGTTTTAATAAACAGTATTTGGAATTCCTCAATTCTACCCACAGATTGGCATTATTCTACCCAGATCCCTGTACTTAAACCAGGTAAAGATCCAACGAACCCTTCTTCATATCGACCCATTTCCTTGACATCAACTCTCTCCAAACTGATGGAAAGAATGGTTAAAAATAGACTCGTATGGTTCATGGAGCGATGCAGTATCCTGACACCAACACAGGCTGGATTTAGAAAAAATAGAAGTTCTTTAGATCAGCTCCTTAGATTAGAAACAGATATACAGAAAGGATTAGCTAACAAAGAGTATGTTCTAGTTATTTTCATTGACCTTGAAAAAGCATATGACCTTTTATGGAGAAAGGGAATAGTATTTAAATGTCATCAAGCTGGTATAAAAGGAAAAATGTTACAGTGGATTAATTCATTTTTACAAGATCGATATTGCAAGGTAAAAGTTGATGGTCAGTTATCTTCACAGTTTGTTCTGGAAAATGGAATGCCCCAAGGTAGTGTGATTAGTCCAATTTTGTTCAATTTAATGTTGAATGATCTAAAACTGAAAGAAAAATCTGTAAAAATCTCTATGTATGCCGATGATATTGCCATATGGTGTTCAGGCAGAAATCTTGACTTTCTACAAAAGAAAATTAAGAAAGCTTTAAAAGAGATTGAACAATGGTGCTCAACCTGGAGTATGATTATATCTCCTCAAAAGTCTGCTGTTATGATTTTTACCAATAGGCAGCAAATAGAGGTAAATATTGAGATTAAAGATAAATCTATACCACAATACAAAGAATATAAGTTTCTGGGCATTTGGTTTGATGTGAAACTCACCTGGAAAAAGCACATAGATTATATAAAACTCAAATGTTCAAAAAGAATCAATTTGTTACGGTGTATAGCAGGAACGAGTTGGGGAAATAATAAAACGATTCTTTATATTATATACAAAGGTCTTATTAGATCCATATTAGACTACGGATGTGAGTTATACGATTCGGCTAGCCTTTCACTAAAACAAGAATTAGATTCAGTCCAATATCAGTCACTGAAAATAATAACTGGTGCAGTATATAACCCTGCCCTTGAAGCACTGCAGGTTGAATGTGGTGAACGACCTTTACAACTAAGAAGAGAACTGTATGTTGATAAATACATGTTTTATCTTTTAACAAATAGAGATACTCATCATCCTACTTTAGAAATTATTGAACCTTCCTGGTATATTGATCAATTTACTTGGAAAGTAGGTCATGGACCCTTTGTAGTTAGAGCATGTAAGCCAAATGAAGAAATCCAAATTGAACAACTAAGCCAAAGAATATTACGAGAACCTTTTTGGTCATATGAAATACCAAATATATCTTACTATATCCATAATGTTATCAACAAACAACGTAACTTAGTACAAGATATGAAAAACTGTGTCTTAGAAAGGACACATACAAGATGGAAAGGTTACTTAAAGATCTACACTGATGGATCAAAACAAGAAGACAAGAGAACCGGCTCTGCTTTTTATATACCAGAACTGGACATTAAAAAATACTATAGATTAAATTCTGTAAGTATAATGAGAGCCGAATTAACAGCAATTGTAATGGCACTTGATTGGCTAGGAGATAACAAAGGAATGTCCATCATAATTTTTACAGATTCATTGTCAGCTCTTCAAGCACTCGAAAGCAATCGAATTCAAAACAATCTTATTGTTGATATCTTATATAAAATCAAAGTTTTACAATCATCAGATATTTATGTCAACTTTGAATGGATACCATCCCATTGCGGTATTCACGGGAACGAAGTGGCAGACCAATTAGCAAAAAAAGGAGCATCAAAAGAAGAAGTTGAATTACACATTCCATATATCAAAGAGGAATGGAAAAACCACATGTCTTTGATTTATAAAGAAATCTGGCAGGCTCAATGGGCATCCTCATCTAAAGGAAGACATTTATTTAGCATCCAACCCAACGTGGCAGAAACAATTAGTTATCAAGGTCTCATTCGATTTGAAGAGACTATGATTCACCGGCTAAGACTTGGAAAATGTAAATTGAATTATTATCAGTATAAATGTAATCAACATGAAAATGGTCTATGTTCACATTGTCAGGTTCCTGAGACAATAGAACATTTTTTACTACATTGTAATAAATATGAAAGAGAAAGAAGAACTATGCAAAGAAGCCTGAAATTAAATACGCCAATATCAGACCTAGCAACATTATTGGGAAGAAATGCAGATTATAAAGTAATCCTGAATTATGTGAAAAAAACAAAGAGATTCGAATAAGAATATTCCACTGATCTCTCTCCATCTCTCCCTCTCGCTTCCTTTTGTTCTGAGGATTATATTTAGTGATGTTAATTCTTATAGACTACTAAAATTGTGTTTCGACATAGCTTCTTATAAAAGTTTGCATACTATGAAGTACAAAAATGCACAATTTAATGGTGGAGGTAACTAATCTTAATTATATTGCACCTCGCTATATGACAGGTCAGACTAGTCTAACGCCGGCCGAGGACATTGAAGCGGGAATTAAGCAACATGGAAACGACCTGGCGCAGATAATCTACCAGATTGAAGAGCGCCAACTAAACTCCAACACCAACCAACCAACGTTCAATTTTGTGTGTGACTGACTGACTGTCCTGTGCAGTCTGTCCATACACACTCCAAGGATCACGATCGACCGCGTTCAGAAAAACTGCTGTAAATGAAGTGAACGGTGTTCCCAATATCATGATAATGTCCTTATAAAGCTTAGATCTGCATGGCATGGGCCATTGGATAGGCGGGGGGGGGGGGGGACCTGTCCCCCCTGAAATGTTTGTTCCCCCCCTAAAATTTAGGTTGATGACTTTTTTTTTTGTTTTTGCTTTTGCTTGTCAAAATTTTTTGCGATCCCCTCCTAAAATTTAGGTTTATAACCTTTTTTTTTGTCTTGTCTTTCCGTTAATGCCCACAATCATTATTTTGATTATTATGGCATATGAATGTCAATATTGACTTGACCTGAATTTTGCCGGGACCGGCAGGTGCAATACACCGGGTGAACACCCTACCGTACTCTTTGACGAATAGTGACGGTGTATTGGATTTAACGTGCATAGGTTGGGTTTCTCCTATACATGGGACCAACATTTGCGTCCTTTCCGATGGACGGAGTGCTTTCCAACTGCATTCACACCTGCACTGAATACAGTGGTGAGGCACGCTAACACACAACGCTAAATAGCATAAGATTTTTTTGTAAGACGCGTTTCGGCATGAGCGGGACTCAAACCCCTCACGAGTCACGTTGAGATCTACGATCTTATCCGAAACATGCGCTCTAACCGACTGAGCTACGCTGCCTTTTTTTTGGCTTGTCAAATTTTTTCCGTGTCCATCCAAAAATTTCAGGTGGCCCCCCCCCCCTTAATTTTTTGGCTTCCGCCGCCAATGTAGCTATGGCCATGCTGGCCAGGGCAGGGTTATCATAAATGACTAGGCCTAGAGTATAGTAATTACGGTATGGCAACTGCAAAACTCACTCGGTCACTGGCATCGCAAAGACAAGCTAAGTAAAGTGACCTGAAAGTTTACTTTAAAGTTTGATGTTTTCTTTATTTCAATTTTTGAGTCATTACTCATCACTCAATCAATGAACAAGGTCATGATAGAATGATTACTCATTTTTTTGGGGGGCATTCACCCAGGTTAAAAATAGTGGTGGATTGATCCACGTGATGGAGCCTGTGTATAAAACTATAAAAAAGAACTGCCCACTCATCAAGTTTTGTCCCCAACCCCTCCCCCCCCCCTCCAAGAAGAAAAAATACTGTGACTTTGTGTTTGGGAATGTTGATATTTCTTTGAAAAAAAAATAAATGCACCCGTGAGGCCATGACTCATCATTATAATTTATAGACCCCTGTATTTCTTATTTTTTTGTATTAATCTCTTCTATAAAGTTCTAAAACTTATGTCACCTAGTACTGTGTATAGATCTAGATTATTTGGAATGACCTTTGTTTCTGGGGATTGTTTTCTTTAACAATTTTTTTGTTTACATTGGGAGGCAGCGTAGCTCAGTAGGTTAGAGCGCATGTTTCAGAAAAGATTGTAGATCTCAATGTGAGGGGTTCGAGTCCCGCTCATGGGCGGAAATCTGTCCCGAAAGGTAGGGGGGACAACGGGCTGATCCAGCCTTCGCCAATGGGGGGGGGGGGGGGGGATGAAAACATTTTCAGCCATATGTTAATCCCTGATCGGCTGGTTGAAGGTAATTTTTGTCTGTTTCATTGAAGGAGTAGTCCTCATGGTCACTTTTTAGCTTTATTCTTATAAATCAACATAAATATATGATATCATTGTCCTTATATAATGCTAGCGCGAGCAAAATTTTTTTGGAAAATTTATGTATTTTTTTCCTAAAATTTGAACATTCTGGGCAATGTTTGTTATCTTGAAAAAGATGTGTATACAACTGAATATATATTACGACCGCGAAGTGCGAGCAGAGGTTAACTGATGGAAAAGGTACCTGTTAAAGACTGTTTGCAATTAGCCATGAAGACGTTACATATTTCAACAATCAAATAATGCGAGCGCGAAGCATGTGCGAAAATTTTATATAGTGACATGAAAGATTGTTTTTATTTTCCAAGTTTTCCCCTCATCTTATTTTATTCACTCTGGAAAATTTGACAAGCAAAAAAAAAAAAAAAAAAGGTTTTCACCCAAAATGTAAGGTCATTTAGTCCAAAATACATGTATTATTTCGAATGTTAATGATGCATTTTTCTCCATCTTAAAAGACCAAAAATAGTAGGGGGGACATTTGATATTGTGTCCCCCCTACTATTTTTGGTAGGGGGGACATATCTCCCCCTGGGATTTCCGCCCATGGTCCCGTTCAAGCCAAAATTTGTCTAACAAAAAATCTGATGCTATAGCATTGTGTGTTCCTGTTAGCATGTCTCAGACTCTCATCACTGTATTTAGTGCAGGTGTGAATGCAGTTGGAAAACACTCCGTCCATCGGAAAGGACCCAAATGTTGGTCCCGTGTATAGGAGAGTCACAACCTATGCACTTTAAAACCAATACACTATTCGTCAAAGATGGGTGTTCACCCAGTCACGGTATTTATTGCACCTGCCGGTCCCGGCAAAATTCAGGTCATTGAGGTCAAGTCAAACTTGACGTTCATATGCCATAATAATATAATGATTGTGGACATTAACGGAAAGACAATGCTACCATCAATCATCCCCACTGTAGAGCCAAAGAAGTTCAGCGGAACAACCAATATACAGAGAGTAGAGACTGAAATTTTTGGTCTACCATTTAATTAACATGCAGGTAGACAATTTTGAAGTCATTGTGCATGTTTATTATTTCTATTTGATCCCTAGATCAAATAAATCCCTTTAAAGTACCAACAGGAGCACACAAAATATTACTATTTGTACTAACAAGTAGATTCTAGATTAGACCAAAAGCGTCAGTCTGCGACTCTATCTATGTACATTGGTTGTTCCGCTGAACTTCTTTGGCTCTGCTTACCAATTGGGATTATAGTAAAATGTCAGAAATTGTTGAATAAATCCCCCAAAACAACAGTTATTCCTGTCTAATTCTTGATAAAGATAAATATCATACAGTATTACGATATCAGAATTTATCAAGTCTACTACTGATTGTTATTCATATCATAGTAAGATTTTTATTTCCTTTTTATTTCTTCATTATTAGGCACTACCTAAGCCACAATACTGAAAATGGCTAATGTTCTCCAACAGTGTCGTCACTCATCATTGTTGAGTATGGAGTATGGAAAGAGAGGTTTGTTTCATTTTTTTTTTATTTCATTAATTTTCTAACCATAAGAAAATCTTGATATATCGGTTTCCTATTTTATGCCAACTGTAACCAATTATATTTTAGGGGCCATCTTTTTTTGTTATCACAATAAATGAAAACCTGTTTGATGGATAACTGTAATCTTATTATTTTACACTTACTGCAGAACATATTAAAGTCATTTGTAATTTCCTTTCCATTATTTTGATTGGGTAGGCAGTTTACCTTTAGAGTGACGATGTTCGGAATATGGCTAAAAAGGTGATGATCTCGGAATGCATGTCCACAATCCATATTATTTAACTCGTCCACATTTTAAAATTTTACTTTTTACTTTATCTAACCCACAGATACTTGAACATGTTGGAATGTCACCTTGAGGACCAAGATATGGGGAGAATAATGCTTGAATGGTGCACAGATGAGTCTTTTCAACTCTGGTATGCTTCTCCAAGAAAACGGCCATGCACATCACCAGAATGCTAGAACAGGATCAGGGAGTGAATATCTGAGGAAGGGTTCTTTTCCAGTACTTTGATACAATTGTCTTCACTTCATTTGTTTGCTGTTGGTGAGTTATTTCCCATCTACTTAATGTCCCATGATAATGAGCTTTTGTCAATAGTATGTTGTTTTTTTTTTCCTTAATACAATACAAATCAAACTTATGTAAAAATAATCCATAATAAAGACAAAATAGTCATAATACATTATGAATACAAAATAACGATGTGAGCTTAAAGCCATCATGAGCGGTTATGCAACTTCACCCAAGCTGACATGATCTTACTTGTATGTATGCAGTCAACTTGGCCCTTACATACTGTATTTCATCCTTTTTCAGTCCTGTTGTTAGTCAAATTTTATTATAATTTGATTCTCTTCATATGTACGATCAGACAATTTTAAAGAGTTAACTGCAAAATTTTCTATTGCAGGAGAAATGAGAAATCGAAAAGAAAATGCATTTTGCTTCTTCAGGTAAAAGGGGTATTACTATTAATTGTTACATCAATGAAGATATATTTCTAGAAAGAATACTGAAGAGCAATTTTTTTAATATGTATTCTGTTCTTGATCCTTACTGCAGGTATCCGTTGCTCTTCTTTTTTGATGAATTCCTGCCTGCATTCTCTCGTCAATCAATCAAGATAGCGTGCTATTTCGCATTCCATTGGCCATGTCATAATCTACGCATGAACATGGACACTGAGTTAAAACTGGTAGCTTGCTCAATCCCGTACATCTCTTGACTGTCACCAGCTATCTATTCCTAGAGGTTTTAAAGCTACTGTACCACAGCCAATTTGGACAGCACCATCTCAAGACATAAACTCCTGTACCTTGTAACACCAGGATGTAATAAATTGACAGGTTTATTACTTATTTGCAAAGAAAATAATATTTTCTTAGTTGTTGGGGTGTTTCCACGCATTCCTGTATTTCAATAGTGATCTAATGACCATCTTGCTTTTAAAACCCAAATTCACAATATTTTTCTTGTTTGATAAAAGGTTAGGTACATGTTGGGTTAATAAGCAACAGTTGTATCATACTTAACTCAGTTTTGCCAAGAGATGGACTGACTTTAGGTCATTCTTATTATTCAAGTCTATTGTCTCACTTATCTTTTTTTAAATTAAGAATCAATGCTTAAATCCTCATGGTTTCAATTTTAACCCTATAGACTGGGCTATTTCAACGTCTAAGAAGACTGGGGGGGGGGGTTAAGACCTGTTTATTCATAAAATAGTCACTTGCCTTGGCATGTGCAGCTCCCTAATGTGTCAAATTTAAATCATATAATTTCATTTTGGTGAATTAATATCCTTTTACTTTCCAGCTTTTCGTAGGCACTTCGATACACTGAAATGAGCACTATATAAATGCAAACTACCAGTAATATTATCAATTTAATATTACTATTATTATGATTGAATCATCCTTCTTTAGTGTCTTTCAGAAATATATTTGACATTTTTTCCGAGTATCTTATCATTCATAGTGATAAATGTAGACAGTAAATTAAATTTTTGTGTCATATAAACGACTTTTGATCTAATTAAAAAACAACAATGTACTGAATAAACTAATCTATCTACTATAAATGTACATACGTTTTGTTTATATATTGTATTCCAGGTGTGTTATCAGCAGAAAACATGATTTTTTTTTCTCTCTCTCTCCATGTGCCTGTGTTCAGTTATTACAGGAGGCAAAAAATAAATTAATATAAGAAATACTTTATTCACTTTCAGATTAAAATTGTGCCAAGGAAAGATTAAGGTTATGTGTAAGGCAGGGGTGGTAGTAATGTGAATGATATGTTGGGAAAGGTTGTGTATGAAGGAAGTAAACTGACTGCTTGTGCAAGAGGATACAATTAGAGAAAATTGCTGTAGTGGGTACTACAATGTTATTTACTATAAACTTTTAATTGGGAGAAAAGTTTTTTGGTATGTAAAGATACATGATAATGTGCATGTGATGAAAGCAAATGAGAAGTGAAAGGAGGGAAGGTAGCTATATCACCGAGAGAATGACATGTGGGGTTAGCATATCATAAGACTTTGTTTAAATGTTAATTTTTATTGTAGGAATTGTAATCCCCTCAGAAATGATTTTATTTTTTTTCTTTAAAAGCAGGGGCATTTTGACCAAATATCCTGAATTAAGCAATTGGTCTTCGGGAGGGGATGGAGGGAGGCAAAGTTATTACAAGGCAGGGGCTGCGGAACAGTTAATCACAATCGGTCAAGGCCCTCCCCCCCACCCCGGATCCGCAGCCCCTGCAAGCTGGACACCAGGCTGATAATTTCAGAATTGACCATAATTAGCAATTATCTTTCAATCTAGGAGTACCTTGGACATTTTGTCATAATTTCCCCCAATTTCAAATATATTTTTATGATCGGTGGAATACCGTTTTTACTCATCCAGGGTTAATAAGTCAACATTTTTCTGGCTAAAATACTGTATTGCCTTTGAAAAAATGAATACATGCTCTTACGAATGTGCAAGCATGGTGTCTAACTTGGTTACCCCCCCCCCCCCCCCCCCCGCCAACTGGAGTAGCAATAACAGAAATAGGTTAGGGATAATGCAATTACGGTAACCAGTGAGTGCTCTTGGAGGAGCTTACCAATTAATATCTTGGCTCCTTCCAAAATTGTTAGCTCTGGCACAAATGTTGGAAGTTTTTGCTCGCGCACATCTTTTTAAAAATTAATTTTACCAGATACGCCATATCAAGCCCCCTTTAAATTTTTGGTTCATCCAGGACTTCATCGATCATGGGGTGCAGAAATTAAATGTTCCTCCCCCCCAAAAAAAAAATAGATAAAATCAATCGAAAATAAAAATGATAAAGAAAAAAATATAAACTAGTTAAGTAAATTATAAGAGGTAGACTATAAATAAAGGAATAAAAATAACGAAATAAACAAATTTAAAGAATTCTGTTTTTGAAGGTGAAAGATAATCAAATTTAAAAAAATAATAGAAAATGGAATTTCATACAAATACTGCTGCAACTTCCCCATTGATAAAAATATAACTTATTGGAAAAAATACAATTAATAGAACATAAAATTTTAAAAATATTACTTCAAATAGGAAAGTTTAAGAGAAAGAAATAAATGGCACTCGATAGTGGGGTCGAGGTCATGTTGCTTGCGCCGGCCCCAGCCCCTAACTCATAAATCTTTCACATGCATCTAAACGTCACATACAAGACCCCAATTTTTTTCAAGATTCAATTTTTAAGGATAGCCATGCATAGCAGCATGGCATTTCATTTTCAATCAAAACTCGATCCACCCACTTTGACAAGGTAGGTAGGCTTCGTAAACAGAATCAGATCGATGATGTATTTCACACAATGTGCTCTATAAATGGCAAGTTTTTTAGTTGCATTTTCCGTACTCAGTACTACGATATGTGCTCGATTTGGACTAAGGTTAGATCTAACCTATAGTCTATACATACCTAACAAAAGGTTAAAATTAGAGTAGGCCCCTACAGCTTTTTTCGCATTTAAGGTACCACTCTGTAGAACAGTGCAGTCTTGGTCCTCACGATGCGTAGCCCAGGGGGCTCCGGCCGGAGCTCCATGGGTTACGCGATACGTTGCCCGGAACGGTGCAGGCAGGGGCAGCGCTCGCAGGCGGCGTGCCGTCGGCGGTAAATATATACCTACGTTGGCCCAAGTTAATTAACAAATTAATGACAATGTTCGCTGTCAATACCATCTCGCAAAGAAATTCAAGTGCATGTTGCTGATACATGATTTTTTATTGGTTGAGTCCTGCTTCATAACCCCTGCGATGGCGACGTTTTCATGTCCCTAGCAGACTAAACTCTCAATACGGCGCTGAGCATGCTCAGTACTGCTTTATTACACTGAGCATGCTCAGTACAGTGCTAAATAGAGCGCTAACTTCAGTCATCGATCGTGGTAGATTTAGCCCCCCGTGCTAAATATTTAGCACCCCGTGCTAAATATTTAGCCCGATGGGCTAAGTTAGCCGGGGGTGCTAACTAGCCCACGCTTTGAGAAATGCTCGGTGGGCTAAATTAGCCCACGGGGGATAGTTAGCCCAGTGGGCTAAGTTAGCACGGGCTAAGTTAGCCACCCTTTGAGAATTCGGGCCATAGGGGCCAATAACGGACTTTCCATAATCTTATCTTTTATAGGTACAATGAAATTATCTTCATTTGTAATGTCTGTGATGGGTTTGTGACCTATAGGCCTTCTCTATAATTCAATTAGCTATGTTACTGCATATGTTTTCATTCATCATCTCAAGTTAGCACAAATTAATCCAACAACTAATTTTCATTGATTAAAATTAATCTCAGCTAAACGATATAAAAAATAAATAAATGATTTAGCATTTTTTAGTAACATCTTAGTTTTGTATCGTTTTTTTTTTTGCCGAACGTTATAAACACGATTTTTTTCCATACATAATATTTTTTTTCATGTTGATTTTCTAATGAGAAAGCATGAGGGGTCAGAGAGATTGCCGCCCATTTCGATATTTCAAGTTTAATTGACAAAAAAAATATAAAAAATGGGTGGGGAAAAGACGGAGGGAGAATAAAAGAAAACATATACTAAAAATTATTTGGGCCTGTTACCCGGAGAAGTTAAAATGACTTCCGCTTTTGGTCGTCTTGCCGTGCAAGACGACCTGACCTGAAATTGATGACAACTAGCCCCCATATATAGCAAATAACTTGGCGCCATCCCAGATAAAATGCATCAGACTGCAATCGAATGGAATGACCCCCAAATATGTTGAAAGGTGATATGTCAGTGTGGCTTGCCGTAAACGCATTTTCTCTCAATGCCGACGGCGGCGGGCGGTGTGCAAAGAAGATCATGCCTACGTACGACATGTCTGGAGGTGTCTTTCCAAGGACCATTCTTCGTATCGCCCAAATCGGCTTTGTGAAACAGTTGAGCGATATCTCGTTCTTGCGTAGAACGGTTCTACGAAAGACCCTTTCATGCAACAGGCCCTTGTTCATACCATGATACGACCGGGAATGTGTTGGCTCTTGCCCCCTCCCCTGGCTACCGACCCCTGTTACGCCCCTGTTCGTTAATCCGAAAATGAAATGTGGTTCGTTGTTCCGGAGGTTCGTTAATCCGAAAAATGAAATTATCGGTGGCAAAGCCGGGAAAACCGGAAGGGTAAGCGTAGTGGAGGGAAGGGGGGGGGGGAACACCGTTGCTTTTCTATATTGTTATGAGGATGGGGAGGCAAAAAGAAGGGCGGCGGAACGAATTTTTGTTTGGGGGGCAAAGCCAAAAATTGCACCCTGTCAAAATGGGCATTTTGGTGATATTTTCACAATGAGATTATCATTCAGATTCAGATTTAGATTTTTTTGTCCAATTGCATTCGAGTACAAATGGAAATTCAATTTGTTCGCACAAAATAATTCAGAATATCACATGATACACACATAAGATTACACGATACATATAGTAAACATTATACAAATCATTATATTATATTATACAAATCATATGCTTGAAGTCATTGTGTGTTTTATAGTAATTAAGTAGGGCAATAAAAACCTTTTTGAAGTGATTTCTGATTATGGTTAGATATATTCAGGTTTCATTTTGGCGAGAGAGTATAACGAGCGAGCGGTTTGGGAAAAGTTCAAAGCTGAAGTTGTAAAACTCGTTTTTTGTCAATTACTGTTAAAAGGTCATCCTCGGGAGGTATTGCGAGCGTGGATAGCAAGCTCAAACTTTTAGACATTTCAATAAGAAATGAAAATAAACATTCTGAGCAGTTTTTGCAATCATTAAAAGATGAAGAATTAATACGAGCGCGAAGTGCGAGCTGAAATATACTTACCAGGCATTTGGTGACTCATGCATAGGATACATCGAATAATGCGAGTGCGAAGCTAGCTCATCATGCTCATGTTCATTGCACTATACCTGCAAATATCTATTTTATCATTCATTATCCAGTTTAAACATAAATATATGAACATGATACAAAGGTACAAGGACCCAACTTAACATGTTTACAATAATTACAACTTAAAAAAAAAAATACTGAACATCGAACAAAGAAAATATAAATGCATTCAACGAGAAAACTACTATTAACCAAATATAAGAGCAGAATTATTATCATAAAAGTTATCAAATCAAATATCGCTAGGGGAGTGTTGATGCTTTTTGAAATTGTTTTGTAAAAGTTCAAAATGTCTACTAATAGATCCATTCTTGATTAAATGTTTACCTCTTTTAAACCTTTGAAAAATCGCTCAGAGCGGGGGGGTGATTGTTTCGACCTCAAACACCCCTTCTTTTGCTAGGGCGGGACAAAAAAAGCCATCCACAGCCATCGTAGTCAGCTTTTCGGAATGGGGGGGGGCACACTTTTTTCACATTAAATGTATATATGTATACATGTAATATACACATTTACTTATACAGATTGAGCTTTCGCCAATAGGGGGGGGGGGCAATCACATTTTCCCCGATCGCTTGTTCAAAGCTGATTTTTTTTTTATGAAAGGGTTGTCCGAACAGTGACTTCTTAGCTTTATTTTTATAAACAAGATAAATGAATCTCACAATCCCTGATTGAATAATGCGAACGCGAGGAGCGAGCTAAAAGTATAACAAAATTCAGGAACTCTGTCCAAAAACTTTAACATTCTGAGCAATGTTTGTGATTATGAACAAGACGCGTATGGAACTAACTATAATCATACTTCGAGCGCGAAGTGCGAGCTGAAATTTTTGATAAACTGTTATAAAGAGGAATTTCAATGTAGTTTTTTAGAACTCATATAGAAGTAGGCCTATACATACTAATGAAAATGCGAGCACGCAGCACCAGCTGATAAGTTTTGACGATCTGACCTGAAAGGGAATATTTTGAGAACTTCATGGAATCATGAATAAGTACTTCAAACGAACCTATTTCATTTTAGGATTATAACGAACCTTATTTCGTTTTCGGACTAACGAACCTTCGGATAAACGAACCTCATTTCGTTTTCGGACTAACGAACCTTCGGAATTACGAACCTTATTTCGTTTTCGGACTAACTCACCTTCGGAATTACGAACCCTCGGAATAACGAAGCGTCGGAATTACGAATGTATGCGATATTGAACAAGGTTTGCTGTCTCATAGTTTGGATTGCAATTCATTTATTGATTCCTTGTCAAATCTTGAAAATGGAAATATTCTATAATTTATTTAGTAACATTTTTTAAAATGTGAGTGTGCTAAATATCATTTTCATAGCACCCAAGCTGTGCATATTTCTGGTAAACTTTGTGAAATACACTATACAGTCTGGTTTTCTATCCCCTTTCCTTTCGAGGCCTCCATCACTTTCAAGCTCCAAGCTTAAGATGGAGGTCTCCCACATTTCCATATATATATATGTTCAGTAATTAAAGAAAATGTATATATAGATATAATTTTCACAGTACAGTTGATATTTTATAATGATTTATGTACATTATTCATTATGTTTAAAAAAATATTTGCCTATTATGTAATATTGAAAAACAAAAACTATTATACTTGTATATACTTTGTTTTTTGTTTTGAAATGTGGAAATAAGATAAATCAAATCAAATCAAAACTAGTGAAACTTCAGAATTTCATAACGTCAGCGATACTGGAATATATATCCATTCACTTGTGGTTTAGCTAAATATCAATCGATCGATAGAGGCCTGTTGCTGCCTTAACATGCCGTATACATGCCTGGATCCTACGGTATATATACATGCATGAAAAAAAGAGGATTGATCCGGGAGGCAACTAACAAAGAACTAACATAATGCACTAGACAAATTAACCTAGGGGGAGGCAAAATAACATAACGGGGGTGGGGGGGGGGGCAACACTATTTTTTGTTTTTTGCATTGCCTATTTCACAAAATGAGTGAGAGAAGATTACTTTTACTGGTGTAGTGTTTTCATTAATCACTTGCTGGATATGATCTATTATACTCGTGTACTGGCTGTATATGAGCTCCGGAACATTTTACCCCTATATTATACCCACTGAACTGGAAATACGTATTTCCAGTTCAGTGATTATACCCCCCCACCCCCTGGCTCTACACATGCACCTATAACGGACGGACACTAATAACATACTGCTTTTTATACGGTAGCGCCTACATTTTTTACCCGGCCCGGGCGCCTATGTGAGACAGGGAGTGCATAGGCGGATCCAGCTTTTGGCGAAAGGGGGGGGGGGGCGCACTGCCGAGCGGCGCACATATTTTTGCACTTCACCGGCGCCATAAAAGAAAATGTTGAAAAAGGGGTAAAGTCTGACCCTGTCAAATGCTCTTTTCAAAATGTAGGATTTCCAGTCATGCCATTTTGCATGACCACACGCAGATAATATTTCCGGGGGGGGGGGGGGGCAAGACTCGAACAAATTTATGAAAAAAAAATAAAAACGATAGAGTAAACGGACCGAGCTGCTCAATGGGGCGATTATTTTTTTACAAGTGTAATAAAAGTATTTGGTGCTCATCTCACATTTGCACATTTTTCATAGTTTTCATGAAATCTTAAGGAATTTTTTTTTTCACAACAGCTGATCGCAAATTTGCCCCCCCCCCCTTCCCCTTGCTGCGTACGACCATTCCCTGAAGTCCACTTAAACATATCTCATTATACCAGAAAATATATATCAATTTAAACATATAATCTTTCTAAAACATAAATAGAGAGAGATTGAAAAACTTATTAAAGAAAGAAACAAGCAAAAAGTAACACAAAATTATGCATGTTATGTGCGATTTCAAAATCTCGTGTATTAACCCTTTTATTGCGATGAGGCCAATACTTTTGTATAATAATAGAGATACAAGTTTTTTTTTACTATATGTATATATATATACACAGGGGCGTCGATCCTTTTTTTTTCAGATTTGGGGGGTAAAATCATGAATCAACTTTCCAAAGGCGCTCGATATCACACAAAACAAACAAACTCACAAACACACACACACATATGCATATATATATATATATATATATTTATATGACTCATGAGATAGAGACACATATCTCACCAACAAATTAATGCGAGCGCGAAGAGCGAGCTGAAATTTTTAAGTATACTGACCTGAAAACAGGAAAAAGGTGCCTGTTTAGGACTGTTTGTAGTAACTCATTAAGATGATACATATCTCACTACACAGATAATGCGAGTGCCGAGGGCGAGCTGAAATTTCTTTATATTCTGACCAGAAAGCTTGATATTCTATGCATTTTTGGTACCAATGATTAAGATGGGTATCTAAAGAAAAACAATAGATGTTCGCGCGAGCGTAAAATTTTGATATTTCGATCTGAAATAAAATGACGGTTTAATGGACGTTTGTAATAAAGAACAAGATTATATCCAACAAAAGATTATTGCAAATCGAAGCGGGAGTTCTTTTGACGTTTAGAACTGAAAACGGGACATTCTATTCACCTATTTAATCATGAAAAATATGGGGTTTTGCTACAGAAATGATGCGAGCGCGAAGCGCGAGCTGAAAATCTTTATACTCCAATCTGAGAAGCGGACAATTTGAGCACGATTTTAAATGAAAAACGAGTGGTGTAGCTCAATCTCGCTTGCTGATTTCTGTGTATAATTACCATCTTATTTTATTTTTGCACATGCGGAATTATTGGGGGGGGGGGGGCAAAACGATATGATTGCTCCCCAAATATTTTCATTGGTGGGGCGATCGCCCCCCCCCCCAGGATCGACGCCTCTGTATATACAATGATACTCCATCATGAATCATTCGGAATACATCACCAATCCAGGTTTATATAATTATCATTCAATTTTCATGTACATGATGTATAGGCCTATATACAGAATTTGGTATATATTGTGATGCTTTTCACTAAATCTAATGCAATTTGTAATGATGAGTAATTTTTATCGAACTATTTTGATGAAACTGAATAAGATGCTTATGACCTGAATTCAGAAAGAGATCTTTCAAGACAGAGCTTTGGAAATAGTTCTCCAGTTTTACAGGTATCGTTAGCTTTGTTTTTAACTTCTTCCTGAGTGATCAGATGAATAATATTTAACTTAATGGAAGATGAAAATAAATCAAATTTTGTGGCGTAAACATTTAAACGTTGAAACAAAGGTACTGACAAACTGTATTTATACATTGAAAATGATATTTAGTGGTTTAAATATACGTCTGGTTGCGTAATTATACACTCCCGGTACTTTTAGCAACGGGTTTTAGCAAAGTTTTGGACTAAAATATCGAATCATCTTCATAAAACACTATAGTAGCTGTCTTACACTAAAGGCCATAGAGGTGGCACAATGTGGAATGTGTAAAGAAGAAAAGTGACTGATCTTTTTTTTATTAAGCATTGGAAAATAAGATCAAAATTAAAGGATTTGCTCTACGCTTTTGTATGATTCTGGGATTTTTTAATACGTTAAAGATTTCATGACATCTGTGGGCAACTGCCCCGCCCCAGTCCACTCTGTAAGGGCATGCGATAAGCTTTGTTATGACCATTCAACAATAAAATGTATAACCAGGTGCCGCTGATCATTCTTGACCGGCGCCGATCTAGATTTGGTTGGCAATAGGCCCTTCTTCATTATTCTACCGGCGCCTATTTATTGGAACCAGGGGACGCTGATTATTATTGACCGGCGCCGATTTAGAACAAGTAGTGCTGATTATTTTTACCGACGTCACGTAAGATTCAGGCAGCGGCAATTCACAATCGACTGGCGCCGATTTTTAACCAGGTGGTGCTGATTATTCTTGTCCGGCGCCGATTTAGATTTAGGTGGAGCTGATTATTCTTGATCGGCGCCGGTTAAGACTCAGGCAGCGCCGATATATAATCAGATGGCGCTGATTATTCTTGACCAAGCCCGATTTAGATATAGGTGGCGCTGATTATCCTTGATCGGCGCCGGTTACGAACTCAGGCAGCGCCGATTTTTCTTTACCGGCGCCTATTTAGATTTAGGTGGAGCTATTCTTGATCGGCGCCTGTTAAGACTCTGGCAGCGCCGATTTATAACCAGATGGCGCTGATTATTCTTGTCCGGCCCCGATTTAGATGGCGCTGATTATTCTTAATCAGCGCCGATTAAGAACTCAGGCAGCGCCGATTTTTCTTTACCGGCGCCGATTTGACCAGATGGCGCCGATTATTCTTGCCCGGCGCCGATTTAGATTTAGGTGGAGCTGAGATCTTGATCGGCGCCGGTTAAGACTCTGGCAGCGCCGATTTATAACCAGATGGCGCTGATTATTCTTGTCCGACCCCAATTAAGATTTAGGTGGCGCTGATTATCCTTAATCGGCGACGGTTAAGAACTCAGGCAGCGTCGATTTTTCTTGACTGGCGCCGATTTATAACCAAATGGCGCTGGTAATTCTTTTTTGGCGCCAGTTATATGCATGCAGCGCACTGCTGATTATTTTTAACAGGCGAAGTTGTTGGGAAAAGGGTAGTTAAAAGAAAAGATAAGGAAGATGATATGATTGTGCTTTGCTGGGGGATAGTCTTTCCTTTACTGTTGCTAATATTAAATCAGTGTATAATTTTTTAAGCGGCGCCTTTCTTTTCTTTCCTTTATTTTCATTTTTTCAAGTATCGCCTTTTCTTTCTTTTACTTATCTTCTTTTTTTTTTTTTGAGCGGCGCCACCCCCCTGGATCCGCCACTGGAGTGTTTGTTTACAGGTGCAGTATACACGTACCTATATCTTCAGTATCGAGGGGAAAAAAACGAGCATGAAGTACGTGCATGTATGCCCAGTTCGTCTACGTTTACGTAATCGAGTTGGCCGATTAATTTGAATCAACATGGACCTATTACAAAGTCCATGGAATCAATAACAAGTATATACACGCAATGATCAGCCTACATGATAAATAATTATTCGGGAGTCTTATTGTACAGAATCATGGAACCTAGATGGAGGTAAAACATATCTGTTGAATAGGTTAAAGGACAAGTCCACCCCAACAAAAAGTTGAATTGAAAAAAAGGAGAAAAGTCCAACAAGCAAAACACTGAAAATTTCCTCAAAATCGGTTGTAAAATAAGAAAGTTATGACATTTTAAAGTTTCGCTTAATTTCACAAAACAGTTATATGCACATCCTGGTCGGTATGCAAATTGGCAGACTGATGACGTCACCCACTCACTATTTCTTTTGTATTTTATTATATGAAATATGAAATATTGTAAATTTCTCCTCCTTTTCAAGTGAAACAAAGTTTTATTTCTCCCTGAACATGTGGAATTACCATTATTGTTATAGTTTATGGTTAAGTTAAGTTGGTCCAGATTGTCAAATCTGTAAAAATTGAAATATTGTGTTATTCAAACAATAGAAAACAAAAGAAATAGTGAGTGATGGACATCATCGACTCTCTCATTTGCTTATCGCTGAGTTGTGCATTTAACTGTTTTGTGAAAAATAAGCAAAACTTAAAAATGTCATAACTTTCTTATTTTACATCCGATTTTAATGAAATTTGCAGCGTTATTTTTGTTTGATTTTTCTCTATCGATTCAAATCAAAAATTTTCTGGGGTGGACTTGACCTTAACGGAAATAGATTATAGCCTATTGTCCTGTACCACGAGTACACAGCCTATATAAATTTGATATTTACGGTCGGTGTGTACAAGCTTGGGTCATGCACCGTCTGCTCGCCGTCTGCTCGTCAAGGATAACAATTAGCACAATAGAGCAATGTGTTCCCCAGTATATAGTTACGAATGCTATAGACGTATGGCTGAAGGTCAACCATAATCATCTTATAGGCCTTCTTGTTGATATTGAGCCTTACCACTGAGGAAAACTATTGATGTTGACCGTATTGGCTTCACGTTTGACAGAACCGTTGGAATGTTGGATCATATAAACTCAGATGGTGTTGTCATGAAGTTTTTGTCCGCATTAACAGCTTCATAGTTCATAAGCATCCTTTACTGTTTACTGGGTATGATTAATAAGCAGTTCTATTCACATGCACTTTCTTTTACTGGAGTACTTTCTATAATTCCTCCAAAGGCCATCGGATGGAGCCTGTTTCGACCGTGTTCTGGAAAAGTAACTTCGCATCTGGTGCATCTTTGAAGTGGATGCATAGATATTCATTCGAAGCTTGGTTCTATTAAATTCGGCATAGTAGGTATTATTTTAATGACTTCGATCACAATGGAAGAACCTATTGAATCGCTGCCTTCATTCGAGAGAAACGGAACGGATCCCCAAGGAAGGACTAGCGACACGAACGAGCAAGAGGAAGATACTGACAGTACGGTTAAACTGGAACGTACCCTTGGAATTTTCGACGGGGTGATGGTGAATGTGGGTATCATGATTGGTACAGGGATCTTCATCTCACCAAAGGGAGTCGTTGCCGGGGTAGAGAGCGTAGGAGCCACCATCTGTGTTTGGGTGGGTGCAGGAATCATTTCCCTACTCGGTGCACTATGCTATGCCGAGCTTGGCACCACTATCTCTTCATCGGGAGGGACCTACACATACATCAGACATATCTTTGGAGATTTCGTCGGTTTTCTCAACTTCTGGGCAGACACGGTAATCGTAACACCATCATCCAATGCAGTCATGGCCTTACTGTTTTCAATATACTGCCTTGAGCCATTTTACCCAGACCCGGATTGTCCACCACCTAAGATAGCCATATCCCTATTTGCAATCTTGAGCATCTTGTTAACAATGTTTGTCAATTGCTGGAGTGTCAAACTTACTACATTGTTTCAAAATGTCCTTTCTATTTGTAAATTAATACCTTTGGGTATTTTAATGGTCAGTGGATTGGCCAGACTTGGAATGGGACACACTGAACACTTCAAGGATTCATTTGCATCAACTGATATCACTGGTTTAGGAACAGCACTTTACTCATGCTTTTTCTCATACGCCGGTTGGAATGCCCTTAACGTCATCAACGAAGAACTTAAAAATCCGTCAAGGAATCTCCCTATCGCCGTAGCCACATCCATATTAATAGTAGGATTTGTTAACACTCTGACCAACGTTGCCTACTTTACTGCACTGTCCCCAACAGAACTACTAAGCTCCAATGCCGTAGCTTTTAGCTACGCATATCAGGTCCTTGGAAGGTTTGCAGTTATCATTCCTATCACAGTTGTCCTGTCTACATTCGGATGTCTTAACGGATCCATTCTGTCATCATCCAGGGAGTTCTTTGCAGGGGCTCGAACAGGACACCTCCCAACTTTCATTTCTTACATCAGCATCAACCACAAAACCCCGACCCTTTGTATCATGATGACGTCGACCATTACTCTTTGTTTCTGTTTCGTAGACAATCTTTTCACTCTAATCAACTTCTATGGCTTCATCAAGTGGTCATCCTTTGGACTGGCTGTCGCTGGTATGCTGGTGCTCAGATACAAAGACCCTAACAGACCAAGGCCTTTCAAAGTGAACATTATTATTCCTATAATATTTGTCTTAGTTTGTATTTTTATTGCTGTATTTGGATTTATAGGGGCGCCAATTGACACTCTGATAGCGACTGCGATCATAGTTAGTGGGATTCCTGTATATTTAATACTTGTCAAACTTGACCCTAAGATAAAATGGATGACGAAAGTTAAACGAAAGACAACAGTGTTCCTGCAGACAATCTTGCTCGTTACATCCGAAGAACATAAAGATACTTAATATATCCCTCACTGAAAAAGATTACGCCAATTTTTTTCAATTTAGATATGCCTTTTGCAAAACTGTAATCTCCTTTCCCCTTCCTTAATTGTGTTCTCTGTAATATTTATCAAGATATTATACTGTTAGTGTTTCAACGAGTTCTGGATCAAGACAAATACGTTGTTCTTGATCCAGAAATAAATGCAATTCGATGCATGTTTTTGTAATTGCTACAAAAAGTTTACTTTTAATGTTTACTTTCAAAATAATAATTCAGTTAATAATATTACTAATTTCTTGTCGATTGTAATAACGGGTTTTCTGTAAAATTATACCAGAAACTTGGATGTCCTGGTCACCTGTAATTAAATTTTGGTAAGTTTATTAAAATCATTATGATAGAGAATCAGGTAGAGATGGTGCCTTTTTTAATTAAAAGTAATAAAAATGACTTTGTCGGGAATTATATATACAGGTATTTAAAAGATTGATAATCATATAATCGGACGGTAGTTGCATTTTATGACAGCCTAGCATTGGTATTACATCATTCATAGATTTGTATTATCAAACTCTAACACACTTGGAAATGACAAGGGAAAAATTATTACTGGCATTATTGTGAAAGAAAATTATGAAAATACATGTTTCATTTTTCAATTTAAAACCTTAATTTATTTTCCACACAAGAACTTTTTCTCCAGAACTTATATCGGACATTTTACAATTTTGTATATAGTATGTTAGGTGTAACACGATAGTGCGATATATATCCCAAGACAATGATCGTGAAAGCGCACCGATTTAAACAAGAAAGAAAGACCTAAAACTTAAAGAAGAAATCAATCCTATATAACAACACAAATCCAAATTATGGGCATGATCACGATTAGTTACGCAAAAGAGAGAGCCGATAATAGATGATCGTATATTTCTGTTAGTATATAGATTTGACGATTTTATGACAGAGAGAATCCCAACCCCTTTGTAATAGATCATCGTAATGATAATTTTACATTTTCGATGAGGATTCAATCAAATCAAGTTTAACTTGAGATTCACACTTATACATGTTATAGTCAATATTATATCTCCTTGTTCATGCGCAGTAAGGCTGAAATATCCATGGACGAGAAAGCTAAAGATCCGTTGTTGGTGGAATGAATTATGATATTTCAGGTGTTATTTACTAGTATTTAGAAAATACAAAATATAAAGTGCGTGAGTGATGCAATTAGTTCTCTCATTCGCATATTTTGCATTTTTTGTATTCATAGTTTTAGCATCCTCCATTCATGCAGAAATCCATCAGTCAGAGCCTGATAATTTTGCTTTAAGCAGGATTGTTCGTAATGGATACCATGCGTGACCATTGGGTTTCGAAAAGCACCCTAAACAAGTATTTTCCATGTTCTGAAAATGCATTTTGGCATGTTAAATCCTATATCCTTAACAAGTATTGGAAACAAAACGGTACCCTTGACAAGTATTCCCTGACTTGACCCCCTAAACAAGTACAATGATATATCTTAATTGTTATGTTACGGACGTGATCACGGACGTCGGCTTTACCTTTACTCTCTTGGGGCATAAAGTACATCCTTTGTAAAGTATTTCAGTGTTTTTATAACCTTGCACATTGGTCCGTAAACACGTAGTTTTCCTTGCGAAATTTATACCCTTTCGTCATTATTTTAGTGTTTTTGACACCCTTATTACGTGACGTACGTACCGTGCCCTATCTTGAAAAAGAGATCCTTTTCACGTGTTGTTTTTTTCGTCACGCATGGTATCCATTCGTCAATGGAAGTGCCCCCCGTGGGGTCTGCCCTCATTTTTCATGCACTCCACATATACTTTGTTATACACACATATTATTAAATTTTCTCCGTATTTATTATTGAAATTCTAACAATACATATTAAAAAACGGTCCGATAACAGTACAACATTGTGTATTATTTTTGCGGTTTTATGACCAGAATTAGTCTGGCTACGATATTATTATAGACTGTACAATCAAGATCACATCTTTTATATCTACATTCTTTTTCAAAACCTATGAATAAAACATAAACGAGCTACATGTATACAACGAAACGATTGCTAAATTTATATGATCGATGGATTGGGATGATTGTGGATTGCTGTTTTTCCTGTATTTTATGTACAGAGTCATTGGATCTAGTTATTCATAATTGTAAACATACAGTCATATTTACCCATAATTGTAAACTTCTGCTATGTTTCCGGCTGATTCAGAACATGGATACTTCTAAAATAGTTTAATACTACTTGAACATCAGTCCATTAACATGACTGAAATTTGTCTTGTATAATGAACAGATTCTATGAAATCTTAAAGATTTGTCTCCTTTTAACGAATCTGAACTATATTTATCTTATGAATGCATTTGATTTTACTGAATGTGGTTTTGGAGGGATACCTTCATGACAATTGTTATAAAGAATTTTGATATTTGATCTTGAATGTCTTCATTTTAACTGGAAAATTTAGTTTAAGTCTGTAAGGTTTATATTTTTGCACACTCATTGCAGCACTTTTTCGTACATTGATATCATATCTAACTATGACGTGTTTTATGTATCATCTACTCTGCTGATATTGTCACGTTTGAAGAATCACTGTCAAGAATTTTAGTCAATATTAATCCACCTAATAACGAAATATACCTGTTAGGTGATTTTAATATTAATTTACTAAATTATGATATCAATTATAAAACTAATCATATTTGGATACCCTGTTCATATGGTTTATTTCCAAATATTAGTAAACCAACACTGTAACTAGACATTCTGCAAACCATTTCGCATGCGTTGATTATGTACACAGCATGTATACGTCTTTTCTTTTGTTTACTCCTACACAAACGATATGCCTCTCGCACACAATGTGTGGGCATTATGTTTTACTTTCCACATAAATGGGGATTAGATTCGAATTCCCGGGGGGACAACTTCCATTGATGAGTGGATACCAGGCACGACCATGCGGTTTCGAAAAGCACCCTAAACAATAGCCTCTTGTCGAGGCCCTGGCGGCTGCTTCCCGAGCGAAGCGAGGGGTTCCCTAATTCGCGAAGCGAATTAGGCCTGGCGCGAGCCAGGGCCTCTTGACATCTGAACTGAATTATATATTCATGAGGAACGTCTTCCTAATGAATATACATGAGTCATGATATTACCGGTCACCGAGTAAGCCAATGAAATGTCAGAGCTGTTTCGTTTTGGGTTCGGAATACTATATAGTATAGTAGTCCATTATTCGGCAGGGGATTAATTTAATTGCGGGACACTAAAGGGGATATAACCAGCAAAATGCTACAAGCTAGTAGTGGTACTACTACTACTACTACTACTACTACTGGCCGTAACAGACCCATCACCGCCCCGAAACTTCCCGGGAGATACTGCTCAGCCGCTGGTCAGACTCGAGTCAACTCCACCCCAGCTTCCCTCACTGCACTGCACAGCGGAGATCGATAATCGACGCCCCGGTTCGACCGGTGGAATCGCATGAAATATTACATTTTTTCCATATCCTGTGGGTAGATTTACAAAGACATCTCGTCCTTTCAGTGCAGAGTTAATTTCATCGACTTGCAAATCCTTAAATCGGTCAATATTCATCATTTTAGAGTCATATTCAGCGCTCTTTGATATTTCGTCGTCACTCTTCGCCAAGAATCCAAGGGTCGCCATTCAAGATGAGCTCATGAATATTAAATATGAGGTCATAGCAGCTCGCGCTCTCATTGGATGATTTTCACCGACCAGTTTTTGGTCGGTGAATTGGTAAAAACAATAAAAAACAAAAGAAAGTCGGTGAAATTCGGGTCAGATGTCCAGAGGCCCTGTCTCGCGGCGCTCTGCTTCGCTCTCTCCCTTGCTTTGCCATGTTCGCTCGGAAAGCAGCCGACAGGGCCTCGACAAGAGGCTACCTAAACAAGGGAAGCAAGGCTTTTCCAGATTATGAAAATGCATCTCTTAACAAGTATTTAGCTTGTGAAACCCTACAAGTATTGAAAACATATCCTCTTTTTCAGTATTTTAAACATCGTTTTTGACACCCTTCTAACGTTACATAGGCCTATACGTAACGTACTTGCCCACTCTTTCCCCTTTTACGTGTGGTCGCGCCTAGTATCCACTCTTCAATGGAAGTGCCCCCCCCCCCCCCCCCGGGCGGCCTCGAGCTCTGGGAGGAACCAAATGTGGCTTTGGAAAGTCGTCCTAGATCGGATATATCGCTGTTACCATAGTAGCAACCAGAATTTTGCACACGAAACGCATATTGAATGTTTCCGTTGCAGATGCGAAACGAAAAATAATCTCATGTCACACAATTTGCATTGTAGGACAGAGTTTTACGACCATGACGACGGGCCCAAAAGTCTCTTCCAAAATCAACTTACGTCGTAAATAAGCGTTCGCGTTCTCCAACGAAAGGTCGGGAACAACCCCTTGTATTGTAGCAGTACCTTGATCGATATTATTTGTGTTTCTAGTTCAATGGTAACGGTTACACTTCGTAATTCCGAAGATTCGTTATTCCGAAGGTTCGTTATTCCGAAGGTTCTGAAACACGTAAATTGCCTATACCTCGATGTTTGTTAATCCGAAAACGAAAAAGGGTTCGTTAATCCTTTTGTGGCGTTATTCCGAAGGTTCGTCAGTCCGAAAATGAAATAAGATTCGTTGTTCCGAAGGTTCGTAAATCCGAAAACGAAATAAGATTCGTTGTTCCGAAGGTTCGATAATCCGAAAACGAGATATGGTTCGTTGTTCCGAAGGTTTGATAATCCGAAAACAAAATAAGTTTCTTTATTCCGAAGGTTCGTTAATCCGAAAAATGAAATAATCGTTGCTGTTCAATTATCATGAGGATGGGGAGGCAAAAGAAGGGCGGCGGAGCAAATTAGAGTAATTAAGTAGAGCAAAGCCATTTTGAAGTGATTTCTGATTATGGTAAGATATATATAATATATAGGCCTTGTGGAAAAAAAATTCAAAGCTGATGTTAATTGTATAACTCGTTTTTTGGTCAACTGTCAATAGGGCATCTTTGGAAGGTGTTGCGAGCGTGAATCGCAAGCTCAAACTTTTGGACATTTCAATAAGAAATGAAGATAAAAAATTCTGAGCAGTTTTTGCAATCATTAACAAGATGTGCATCTAACTGAATAATTAACATGAGCGCGAAGTGCGAGCTGAAATATACTGACCAGAAAAGGAACCTGTTAAGGACTGCGTTTAGTGACTCATGATTAGGATACATCGAATAATGCGAGTGCGAAGCGCGCGCTAAAAATATATTCCAGCCTGAAAACTGGACATTCTAAGCCTTTTTATAACCGGAAACGGTGAGTACCTTACTAAACAATAACTGATAATAATAACCCCAAAATTAGGGATTTTCTAATCTAAAATGTATACTTTAAAAAGGGTATTTCATTTCGAAAAATGTATTTCGAAAAATGGCACATTTCATTTTGGAAAAAATCAAGGGAATTTCCAATTTTGAAATTGGTATTTCGTTCCTACGTTAATTTTTTTTTTGGGGGGGGGGTGCGAGAAGCGCGAGCTTAAACTATTTGATATTCCGATCTGAAGAAAGAGTAAATTTCAGCTCTATTTTTCAAGCACTTTGTAGGAAAATTGTGAGGTGGATATGGATCGCACTTAATAAAGAGCTGATATTTTTTAATTATTATTACTTTGAGTTTTAACATAGGACCGGGATATCCTTAGGACATGCATATGAAAATGATTACTATCTTCCTAATAGGAATAGTATTCCTCTTGCCAAGTGCGATATAAAAAAAGGGGACAATTTAATTATTAGATTAATATCTTATTCATTAATGCTTAATGAGGGCACGAAATCTGATGATAATATGGCCTGAAAACTGGACATTTCAAGCACTTTTGTAATTATAAATAGGATGCATCAAGTTAATATATTTTAACCATTAATGCGATCGCAAATCGCGAGCCAAAATTTTTGATAAACTGTCATGAAAAGGGGATTTCAAGTAGTTTGTTGTATAATCAATATGAGACATACATAACTCGCCAATCAAAATGCGAGCGTGCAGCGCTAGCTGATACGTTTTGACAATCAGACCTGAAAAGGGATATTTTGAAAAATTTATGGAATACACGAAAATAATAGGTACCTGACAAATCAAATCAGCAGAAAATGTTTATATTCAGACCATAAAACAAATTTTTTTACAGAGCACTTTTTAAAAATCAATTTGTAAATCAAACAAAACAATGAAAGTTCGATTTCCGAGGTAAATATGTTTTGTATATTATTCCAAACTTGATATTTAAACTCCATATTGAGCAAGATATGAAAGTCACCTAACAGGCAATGTGAGCGCGAAGCGCGAGCGAAAATTTTATATAGTGACATGAAAGATTCTTTTTATTTTCCAAGTCCCCCCTTTCTTTTTCCCCCTTTTTTTCTTTCTTTCCTTTTTTGCTCCGCCAATAGGGGGGGGGGGGGCACCTCGGCCCCCCTGGATCCGCCTATGCAACCTACCAATGCGCTCACATCTGTGCACCATTTTGTACAGTATACGAAGGGCAATAAACTAATTCCCCATAAACGTTGCCCTGGGAAGCGTGGGTGTTGATTGGGGAATGACCCCCAAGATTTTTCAAAATTAGGTTATAATGAGAGAGAGATTTAAACCAAATTCTTTTTTCTTACCAAAATCGCATATGAAGCTATAGTTTTGTGTAAATTTCGTGTATTTTCCTTATCGTCAAAACTGCTATTTTTGCTATTCTATATACAAGTAGGTTTTAATATGTATAGTTTGAGTATACTCGTTATCTTTCTTTCTCTCTTTCTTTCTTTTTTTCTTTTTCTCCCACTGGTCAATGCACCTTATATACTTCGGATACTGCTGTAAGTGTAATTTTTCGGATGGCTAAATCAACGACGAACGAAGAGAGAGCTAGAGAGGGCAGCAACACACGGCTGCTTCGAGATTGTCGTGATTAAATTCAGAAGTCCTTACCAACCAAAACGAGATCGAGGTAAGAATATACTCCTTGTTTCTTTATTATATCTGTTGACAATTTTGTACTCTTTAATGGTACGTTTATATTAATTTTGAGGATATATTTGGCAGTATTTTTTTTACCTGCAAAATAAATAATTCCTAATCCAGCTTGCGTCAGCTTCGACGCTTGAAATTGAATGGACTTGTTTGAGCCTGGCTTGAGTGCAAGCCAAGGCGCGGCGCCGCGCCTGGGCTCGCCCGTCCCCCGGCGGACCAGGACAGGAGGCTCCTAGGCTAGAGTAGCCATGAGGCTCTAAGAGAGTAAAAATCATGGCGCTGATGCAGTTTCGCACCGGCCGATTACCAGCATACCTCATCACCAATACTTTTCCCAAATGTCATGACCAGTCTCTCAGTCACATTTCAAGGTCAATAGACAATATACCCACCTCTTTTCCAAATATCGCGATCATTTAGTGATTTACTAAACTATTTTACTTAGCCAGGCCTACTAGTAGGATGGGGGTTCGGGTGTCCGGACACTTTATATTTTTGAAGCCTTCTTTTTTTGTCTTTGGATTACACTAAAATATGAATTCAATAGTTGTAATCATCTTCTATTTTGTTCTCTATAATATTTCCTAACACTTTGTACTAAAAATTTATGAAACTTAGCTTGTAAATTTTTCCAAATGACTTTCTAAAATTGATCGTCCGGACACACAACCTGTCCGGACACACAACAACTGGGTATACTACTGCCACTGGTAATCCTGCCTTCCTGGGTTTTCAGTAACCCAGGGAGCCCAGGGGCTTACCGTGTATTTGACCATACTCACGGGACTAGCGTGATTTATGGTTTAAATATATCTCCAAATGAATTGTGAAAACAGAAATTATGCACTTACCATGATTATAATATATGGATGAAGGTCTAATGAGTGGCAGTCTCCTGACATCGAGGCACAGACTGAAACCTCAAAAAACGAAAATTACTCTCCTTCTACCCCAGTCTCGATCGGCCATTTTGTTATGTATTCATAACAAAAATAGCCGATCGAGACTGGGGTAGAAGAAGAGGGGGGTGTCCCCCCTCCCGCGCGCGGTAGCTATAGAAAATATCAATATTGACGAGCTTAGATTGCTGCTAAATGCACCAAATTTCATGTCTATTTAATGCTTCTCCGGCCAAACAGCCGTAACGGTTGCGCGAATAGGATTGAAGCAGAAAGGCAAGTACTGATGAAAAAGCTAGGTCAAAGGAAATGATTTAAATTCAGTCTCATTTTATACTTACAGTTTATAGATTTATTCACATCAGTGACATCGATAAACGTACTCCATACTTTCCAATGTCTAGATCACTACGTCCTTTATAGAAAGTTCGATTAATTTTGTGAATGTGTGTCAATGACCGACTACATCTACGGACCGCAAGCGTAGCCCTTTGAGCTTGCGCCGCGACATCACGCCCTTAGTAAATCCAAAGATTGTTCCTACTTTATTTGGACGCCTCGGAAGAAAACTTCCGAGGCTTCCAAATAATGGGCATCGGTATTCATGAGACGGGGTCCCCAACTTGTATAATTTGCATGTTTGTTTTGTTTTCAGATACTCACTGAAACTTTAACTCTCTTTTAAAGACTTCTGTTGATGATGTTTATACTAATAATATCCAATCAAGATTCGTTTGTCACTGTCAATTATTGCTATGTTCATTTGTATTGTTCTATACTCACCTATAAAATAATGAATGTGTCCATCACGAGCGGGAGAAATATTTTTAGTCATTCATAATACTTTAATCTTACGATTTTGTTCTTATTATAATTAATTGCGATTTAAAATGTTTTGAAAGTAAAGCTTAATTGACGGGAAAGCAGATTTCTATTTTTAAATAATGCACCATGTAGGCCTACAAATACAGCGTGTGTGAAAGAGAGGAAGAGGGGGGGTTGTAGTTAGGATGGTCGAAGGGAGAGAGCGAAAGGGGAGGGGTCGTGGCGTGGACAATGACAAGGGGATGTTGAGATCGTACGTGTGTGTGGGATTGGTAAAGAAGGCAATATTCGAAGCGAATGCATATTTATAGACATGTCTATACTACTACTGATGATGACGGCTGAATAATCTTTCTTAACATGTATATTTTGGCGATTTTGAATTTTAAAAATATTTCCTTGCACCATGAGTGGGAAGATCGAGGTACGTGATTCACTAAATTGCATCAGTTTTTAAGTCACAGAAATTCACGAACAGATTATTAAAAATGAAAAAAAAAAAGAGTCAGAAAGATCTTCTTAATTTTATAGCCCCCATCCAGTGTAAACAACATGAAGAATATTTGAGGTCACGAAACCAGCTGATTCGCATTCAAACAATAGGTTAACAGGTCACGCACATGGCACACAGTCATTCCAAGGGCGGGAATTCGGGGAAACCCGTTTTCAAGCACAATGATTGGCTCAACCAGAAAGTGAATACTAATTAGATCACGTGCCATCGGCTTTGGGGCGTCTCGTTCACATTCCAACTCATTTCATAAATATCATCCATCGCAGTAATTAGGCTAACGACGTTGTAAAGATAACTATATAAAACACAATTCCGATGTAAAACATATAAAGACAGAAGTGAAATTGAAAAATTCATCCAACGATATTCAAATTATACTAGCAACTCATGTGGGCGTGAACAAACGAAATATATATCCTCTAAAACGTTCACACATATCAACTTCAATAATTCGTACTTGATATGCAGGGGCCGCGGAAAGGTTTTGAAAGTGGGGGGGGGGGGGGGTTGACCATGCAAAAAACACAATCAGGTGGTCCATTTTATGTTTTTGTACACGGTTTTGGAAAAAAAGTGGGGGAGCTGAAGCCCACCCAGCCCCCCCCCCCTGTTTCCGTGGCCCCTGAAATGAATATCTGTGAATGAATTGTCAATTCCACTTGGTTGAATGTGTACTTCTATTGAAATCTATTGAATCACGTACCCCTCCCGACCAAGGGTTGATTTTCCAATCGCCATAAAGGTTTGCAGCCAGCAATCACAGTAGACACATCCATAAATGAATATTAATTTAATTTGCTCCGAACATTGACTTAATTCTTTTCGCCAATCCCCTCCCCCACAAACATCTCATCATTTTCATTTACATTGCTCACGACCACCTCTCATTATTCTCTTTCTCCTTTACACAAATTAATTTCAAATAATATTTTATTTTAAATCGTAGTTGTTACCGGGAGTTGTTAAGCAATTATACAACAAATTCATGAAGCATTCACTGTGATGACTAAAAACATTTCTCAGGACCGTGACAGGTGCTTTCAATATTTAATTGGCAGGCAAAGAGTAATAAAAAACAATACAAATGAAAATACACTGTACGTATAACTCACATTCAAAATGAGTCGTAATATGATAAAAAGTGTGAATAATAAATTAATATTAATAAAGATTATTACTTATGAAAATTATAACAGATTCAATGAATATCTGAAAATAAAAAAAAAACATTCCAATTAAATCAGTTTTGGATCCCATCTAATTTTGGAAGACTCGGATCCCCGCGGATCAAGGATTTCGATGCCATGTGCGATTTGTATTCTGTATGTGGCCGTGGCGAGCGCGAGTGCAGTGACACAGAACTTGGTAGACGCACCGTCGCGAAATTAATCAACACTTTCAAAAGATCGATGTAGAGATCAAGACTTTGGAAATTATGGAGTAAAATTGGAATATAAATGTGAATAAATCATTTTGCTGTAAGCAGGGAAGTGTTATAGAAGGAAATGAAACTCGAAAAGTAAGATTTTATTGCCCCCTTTAGGCAAATCCGAAGTGAAATTGAGAGGGGACACCCTGCTGATAACTGCTGATAAGTCTCTCACCAGCCCCCAAAATACCCCTGCAGGCCGCAATGATTACGCAACCAAGGCTTACTTTTATCGCTTTCCCTGCCTCGCTCCTAATCTCCGCTCTCCTAGCCAAACGACTTCGTCTTTTGATCTCACTACCTCGGAGCCGATAACATGACGTCATTTACATGATTTCTCAATAGCTGAGTTCAGAGTGAAAAGTTATATGTACACGTTTTGGCTGCGCACTACTCTGTTGATTGCTGGAGACATGCGTAGTTATCACATTCGCACCCAGTGTATTCTAACGATTCAGCCGATATCTCATTCATCAAATTCACTTTTCGTAAACCGGAGTAACAAGGTTTGTTATCTATTTGTTTACATTTTTGTATATGATATGATATATAGATTTCATTGTATGACCCGCTAATCTTGGCTATTCTTCTGTTATATGTAAGTGAAGAGGAATAAAATATCTTTATGATGGTAGTTGTCTCATTGGCGTGTTCTCGCGTGCCTAAAAGTTATGGTACTTCAAAGTTGGTTGATTTTCACCGAAATCTCCAGTTTGGCCGTTGATCGACTCGATTCGAGCGCCACGCGTGCATGGAAAGCGACTTTCGTGCAGCTGAATAATGGTATAAGATTGCATGGAAATGACCATGATTTATTTATTTCAGTTTATGTTCCATTATTAAATCATTAAATGCTGTGTTTGGTGGGCTTTGGGAAGTTTCATTTTAAGTTCAGTTTCGATGGGAACGATTTTGCGCGCGGCTCAGGCTGCACATCTACCGGGATAGCGTAGGCCCGGAGCGCAGGCTTACGAGGTGTATACAGTCCCCGAAGACGAAGTCTCGTTGCAATGACAATGCAGGAGACTAACTTGTTAAGTTTTAAAGATATTTGAATTCAATTATTTATCTTGAAACCAAGAATTGTGTTTCGAAGAATATCGTCAATGTCACTGTGTTTACAATCGGCGTCCATCTTAGCAGATAAGCGTATCCCATATTGCACTGCGCGAGTCCTGTACTTCCGCACTGTCGCGACCGTGAGCGGACTATACGACCGACCGCAGGGGATCATTTTACGAGCTTGCCTGATAGAGTGGGATTAAGCCAATTATGGAGAATAACAACGACTCCGCGCATGCTACAAAGGGAACTTTTCGAGTTTCATTTCCTTCTATAACACTTCCCTGCTGTAAGTAAATGAGTTGGACATTATATCAATCCATTCCTGTGGCTTTGTCATTATTAACGTGATCTTTTAATAATTCTCTCAATTCGCTCTACGGCAGTGTCATCAGAAATGCATTCAATGAATTCATGTAGATGTAGCTATATAAGGCTGGGGCCTGGGACGAGATGAAACTAAATTTCGATCAAATTTTTATATTATGTTTGACACACTTTACTTTTGACAAAATAAGTGACAATATCAACTGAAATTCGTAACATCTAAATAACATTGCCCAACCCAGTAACCCACGGTACCCCTCTCTCCTCACTTTATTTTTGAGCGTATTTACTACTATTTTAAAGACGTAAATAATGAGAGCAATGCGATACGCAAATGCGAGGTAAACATCTTCGCGCTTCCTACATAAGAGGAAGAGAGTTAAATTGGGCCTCCAGTCGAGGTCGTATCGTATACAGCATAGTAGCGAGTCAAAGAAATCGCGGGAAGAAATCGTGGGCGAAATAATCGACAAGTTTATTTTAGGATCTGAAAAGCAGATTGTTTTTTTTATATATTATTCAGTTTTTGTGTAGATCTAGGCCTGTTTTACAGTTGTCGGCCACGGTTGTCGGGGAAGTTCACGGTTGGCGGATTTGCCCTGAAAATTTTCAGGGTTGTCGGCGCCCGCCAACCGTGACGCCTTTGAGCGAGAACGTTGATCTTCGATAGGAAAGCTACGTGTTTAGGGACAAATTTGCGAGGGTATACAGGCCTCTACAAAAAAAAAATCATCACTTTCCCTGTTGGGCAAGTGATAAAAAAATTTGCTTGCCCGATAGAAAAAACTGCTTGCCCGATTTTTTTTCAAAAATTCTTTTGCTCTTAATTATATTCTTTTCAGTCCTGGCTGAATTTGATTTACTGGCGCTGCCCTTGGCATATCTTTTTCTTGACTCTTGTTCAAGTTTTTCTGGTCGCCGATCACGACAACAAAAGTCGCCTATTTTAGTCTGACGACTCATTGTTATTTGATTTGAAGTTGAAGCCGAGTCCTGGCCAGGGTGACCAGATTTCACAAAATGAAATACAGGACAATCGACCAAAAAAAAGATCAAGAAAGAAGGCTACACAGTGTTAGACTTGTGAAAAAAATATACAGAATTGGAAGGGAGGGTGAACGAAAGAATGAAGGAGAGAAAGAAAAGAGATGAATTGAGAAGAAAGAAAGAAAAAATGAAGGGGAAAATGAAGGAAATAATAAAAAATATAAGAAAGTTCTAATAAAAGAAGGATGAGAGAGAGAATAAAAATAGATAAAAAGTTTTCTGTCATTCTTTGAATTGAATATAGAAAGAAAAAAAAAAGAAATGAAGGGAAGATGAATAAATGTGTGAAAGTCAAAATAAAGGAGGAGGAAAGAAAGAATGAAGGAAAGAAAATGTTTCCTTCATTCTTGGAAAGAAAGAAACAAAGAAAGAAGAAAACAGGAAGGAAGGAGGGAAGGAAGAAAGGGAAAGAAAGTATAAGGGAAAAGAATAAGGACAAAATGAAAAAATAATGAAAGAAAGAAAGGAGGAAAGAATGAAGGGAGGCCAGAATGAAAAAAAAGAAGAAAACAATGAAAGGAGAGAAAGAACGAAAATAAAAACGAGTGGAAGGGAGAAGGAATGAAGGAAATAAAAAAGGAAATGTAATAAAGAAGGCAAGAGAAAGAAGGAAAGAAAGAAAATGAACAGAGAGAGAGAGAAAGGATCAGGAAATAAAAATAGATATGTAACAAAAAAGGGCAAGAAGGAAGGATAAAAAAGAAAGAAAGAGGAAAAAGTTCAAACTTCAAGCAAATAAAAACAATCCAATCATATAACGAAAATCCTAATGATATTTTGTGTTTTTTTTATATATTTTTAAAATAAAAAAAAACTAGAATGTTTTAGAAATGAATAAAATACGGGACGTCTGGTCACCCTGATCCAGGCCGAGTCAGTCCGAAGCTTGCATGCATTCAGCGCAATCTAGCTCGAGAGTCGACTGGCTCGCGGTCGCTCGTGTACGTCCGTACATGTACTGTAGCGCTCAGAGGGCGAGAGAGGGGTTTTCCCAGCTAGCTCCTTCGTCGATTAGTAGCGCATGCGCACAGTGTAGTTTAGAAAGTAAGATGGCAGCCCCCATCGAACGGGACCGCTGGCGATAAAATAAAAGACTGATGTCCGTGACATAGCAATTGAAATATCGCTGTACTTGTTTAGGGGTTCAATTCAGGGAATACTTGCCAATAGGGTTTTGTTTCCAATACTTGTTAAGGGTAGGGTTTCACACGCCAATACTTGTTAAGGGGTGCATTTTCAGAATATTGAAAATACGTGTTTAGGGTGCTTTTTGTGATCTCATGGTCGCGCACGGTATCCACTCGTCAATGGAAGTGGCCCCCCCCCCCTCGGGAACTTCACCCAACTCATCTCAGCATATCTGGATAGATATCCCGCACCCCCATCAAAATATTCTGGCTGGTGCCAGCTGCCCCCCTCCCCTGGGGAGGGGAAAGGGGGACTTTCCATGAAAATTACATTGTGATCTAATAGGAATCCATGCTGGGATCATGGAGCTATTAGGCCAAGTAAAAAAAGAAAGTAGTTGATCGTCCTCGCGTGCATCTATTTTGGCCGCCGCATGAAATTTTTTACTATTTACTATTTTCGAAAATTGGCTAAAAAAAAAAATGGTGATGTTTCTCGTCCGCGCCCGCTTCCCTTTTTGATTGCAGCATCAATTTTCTTGATATTTACTATTTTTATGGCTGCTGAATAGCGACAAAAATTCACAAGATTGGCGAGCGATTTGCTCTCATGTGCTCTGGGATCTCTCTCGCAACTTCAAAAACAATTGCAAAGTCCGATATCGCCGTAACTGCAAGTAAGAAAAAAAATCTAATTTGTTTTTTTATTGGAATTTTGGAGATACCATCATAAATTAGCGAGAAAATAAAGTTTGCAAACTCGGAAAAGATCACGGATTTCTTCATTTTGAGTGCATTTTCGGGGAACCCGCTTCCTAAATCTGAACTAATCCTTCGCGTGCTTTGGAAATATGGCGCAGATAAATCAATTTTAATGACGTAATTTGTATTTCAGCGGGGTTTTTTGGTGAGTGATAGCACCTGTACTTCGATGTGTGTTACGGTGATTTACTGTGCTTGTGACTCTGTTGGGTGAATGCATGTGTGCTGGGATGATGTGATGGACTGCTGGCGCGACATGTGAATTTGTGAAATGAATTGAATTTTCTGGCGAGTTTTCTAACGTCAGCGGGCAATGCATTGAATATTCAAAAAACAATTTCAAGTGGGTTATTCATTATCAAGATTGAAAATCATTAATGGGATTCCAGTAAGTGCCAATTATGTTCAAATTTGATAAAACTTCATTCTTCCTTGAGCTATTCAATTTGATGGACAATTGTAAAAATTAGTTAGTAAATGGATCTATAAACACTAACAAATATTGAAATAATAAACATTATGTGAACAATTAACAATTAATTCAATAATCATTTAACATTTGATATCAATAAAAAAAATGAATAAAAATTGAACAGTATTAAACATTATGTAAACGAATATACAAGCAGCTGGAAACTGCGACGGAAACCATGCCCAGAGCTAAAAAAGAGATTGGCTCTGGAAAACTGAACATGGCTCCATGGTAATAAAAATGAACCCCCCCCCAATGCATTTTTTACCCTTGCTTAATAATATAATATATATTATATATTAATATAGAATAATGTTTAAATCATTCACTTGACATGAACATTTTGTTTTACAACAATACAGTACCGGTATACATTAGTAATACATCAATAGATTTTTATCGCACAATACATTTTCCATAAATTTCCAATCACTTGTATATATATATATATATATTATGCATATATATATATATATCTATACATACATGTATATATTTCTACTCATATATTATTAATATTGAGCTTGCACAATCACATAATTTCGAGCTTGACATGGCCTGACAATCATTTGAATAAAAAATAGCAAAAAAAATAGAAAATAGTAAGGACCTCCCTCATCACTGATGCAAGGCTCCACATTAACTTTTTTTGGTGGTGGCCCGTTCGGGCCACCAAAACCATCAAATAATTTTTTTTGGTGGCCCGATATTAAAGTTTGGTGGCCCGAAAAATATAAAGAAACACATTAAAAATTAATAAAACAAACTTCTGAAATATTAATTCTGCAGCCACTACCACTAAGTTACTTTCACTTTATCATCTTGTATGTAAACCTTGTTTGCTGTTTTTGCTAATTGGCTTGTGGTAAAATATAATTTGTTTCTATCATTGTAAAAATTAGAACAATGCATAAAAGGGGGAAACAAATGAAAATAATTTTCAAAAAGTATATTACAAAAAGAAAACAAAAATAAAAGAAATAAGTGAAATAAAACAAAAGAAAGAAAATGAAGAAAGGAAAAACAAAGAACAGGGGGAAAAAAAGAAGAAAATTTAGAGAAAAAAAAGTGAAAGAAAAATGAATAAAACAAAATTAATATAAACATGGGGAAAAGGGGAAAATTAAGAAGTCATTACGAATATTATTTAACAGCTGTGGCAACAGTCTATTCTGACTGGAAGGGGTATAAATGGTTTAACCAACTGTTTTTAAAAAAATGAAAGAAAAAAAATAAGAAGAAAACGGCAATAGTTATATCTGGAAAAAAAGTGTGAGAAAAGTCCTTCCCTATATTTGCCAAAATGTTGAAAAAATTCACATTTCATATCAATGAAATGCCTTCCCAATGTATCTCAAGAGTGGTTTAAGAAGTCATTTATAAACAAGAAAGAAAGAAACTGTCTGTTTATTTTTGGCTAGAAAAGACACAGCTTCGAAAGAAACCAAGTATCAACATACATACAAATGCACATGTGGGACTGTGATGTACATGCCTATGTGTTTTTATGTGTATTAATTCATTTGGAAATCGGTCTTTTGTAGTCAAAAGAGAGGTCATAATTCCTCTTCTTAATGCTTGCAAATAATCAGGGTACACCAAATTTTCGTAATATAGACTGTAGAATGTCATTTCATTGGTGTAAAATGTGACTTTGACTCAGATTTTCAAAGTTCTGTGGAAGATTTCTAAGCAGCAACATTTTTTATCGCAGCTCCCAGAGTGTGAATAGGCTGAGCTAGATCTAGAGCACAGCTGTATGCAGTGGCTTCATGCAAAGCTCACGCCAGCCGGCCGGTGCGGCTGGCTGGATAATAGCTACTGTATGCTATAACTGTAGGCCTAATATGCAAACTGTGTGTGTGTATTTGTGTGTAGATCAACAAAAAGGGCGCATGACGAACTGGGTTGCAATTTGAACTGTAGAAAGTTGATAAATGCGTGCAAAATCGGGAGAAAAATTGCGCTACTTTTGAAAATTATTGGTTGCCCGATTCGGGCCACCAAAACTTAACATTTTATCAATAATGGTTGCCCGATGTGAATTTCTGGTGGCCCCGGGCCACCGGGCCACCGCTAATGTCGAGCCTTGCACTGATGTCAAAAAACGGGCCGAGAAAATGCCTCCTTGTTTAAAAAGAAAATAGAAAGATAGCAAATAGTAAGGACCTCCCTCATCACTTCTCTAAAAAAACCCGGACGATCAACTACTATCTTTTTTTATTTGGCCTTACAGAAGGAGGACTGACTCTCGAACGCTTTGCCCCATGTGCGGCACCGCTAATCCCCTCACAGCAGGGTGGTCCATCACGGCACTTTCACACTTGCAGGCGCATGCCGCCCGTAAATCAGCCCTAAATCTGATTGGGAAAGTTGATCGAATGCAATTTAAAACGCCGTCATTCGGACCCAATGGGTAATATTAATATACATAAAATTTACATATCATAATCAACGAAATATCATAAAAGTTAGGTCTAGATCTATCTCTTCAAGTGCGTCAATCGTGATATTTTTCCGAAACGGCCCGGAGCTGAGGCCTGTAATGTGTGAATAAGTTGAGCGCACGAGCTCGGAGCTCAAGCGTCACACTCACCTTCAACTTACACAAATAGGAGTACGTGGGGCACCGGAAGATACTCAACGATGCATCAATCGACGTAGAAATGCCCCGCAGATTCGTCGTTATATTTTCAAGGCCATTGTAATCACGCAAATGATCTTTGCATAAAAATTAAGATCGAAGTATGCTTATTCACGTTATTATAATTTCTAAAACATGTACGAGCAGGGAAAGATTTAACTACGTAAGAAAGACAGACATACCTAAAATGACCAATCTCCAACTTCCTCCGTTTGTAATTTTGTTGAGTCAAATCAGATTGTGACGTATTTGGTATGTATGCAAAGGGGATCATCTCAGAAGTTCAACCATACATAAAAGACGTACATCAGGAATCCGTACGAAGATATATGGATGTTAGAAGAACAGCAAGTCGTGTTTCAATTTTGAAAAAAAACTGAGCTCGAAGAGAAGTTATGTGGGAGAACGTCGTTTACGGCGGTGCCTCACAGGGACCTTAAAAAAATCTCTGACCACAGATTTTACGAGCGAGCTTATCGCGTTATGTAAGCGGGCTCTAACTTTCGCCTGTATTGAATTAAATTGTAGTTCCGAAGCCCATTCCGAGGACCCTCCTTTTACAATAAGCCCGCTCCAAGGCCCCCATTTTTTGTCTAGCCCGCGGCACATACCTACTACTTTTTTGGTCGAGTACCCCCTCCCCCCCCCGGGCTTTGGCCTTTTTATCAAAGTGGAGACAATGGCAGAGTGAGAATTCAAACTCACAACCTTGTGATTATGAGTCCAAATCCTCTAACCACTGGACCAAACTACTTGTTACCAGCATTTCCAGCATGCATTTCCTATTCAATCGACCGAGATGTTAGGGAGAGTGCCATATTTGGAAGGGTTTCAAATTTCCTGCTATGGGGAAGCCCTGCGGTGGCCATTGCTTGTCAGTGCTTGTCCCTGTAGTTGTGGGGAGGGAGTAGAAGTAATTTTTGTCCGATATTTGGGCACTTTACTCTACATGTAGCCCGGGGGGGGGGGGGGGGGCCACTTCCATTGACGAGTGGATACCATGCGCGACTATGGGGTCTCGAAAAGCACCCTAAACACTTATTTTCCATATTCTGAAAATGCACCCCTTAACAGGTATTGGCGTGTGAAACCCTACCCTTAACAAGTATAGGAAACAAAACGATACTCTTGGCAAGTATTCCCTGAATTGTACCCCTAAACAAGTACAGCGATATTCTAATTACGTCAAGGACGTCGGTCTTCGGTTTTACCTTTACCTACATCATTGGGTTTAGTACGGCCCCACCTCCCACACCTCGGGCAAATCGTACTCTAAACACGTAGTGTTGACTGTTGGGGCCAAAAGTACATCCTTTATAAAACATTTTAGTCTCATTTTTTTGTACCCTCGCAAATTTGACCCTAAACACGTAGCTTTCCTATCGAAAATAGATACCCTTTTTTCACTATTTTAGTGTTTTTGACACCCTTATTACGTTAGTACGTAACGTGCCTATCTTGAAAAAGACATCCTTTTTACGTGTTTTTATGGTCGCGCATGGTATCCACTCGTCAATGTAAGTGGCCCTCCCGGGACATGTAGATTCCCACAGGCAGGATGGTTGCAGTGAACAAGCATACACACTACACAGACAGAAGTCTGGATCTAGATGTGTACAGTGCAGGACTGTTATGGTATAGCGTGCATCGGGTGAGAGACAGGGCTTATTAAGATTAGCTGTACCGGTGAAGATGGCCTTCGACATCTAGTCTGCGGGCACAGACCCTGATTGAAACTTTGATCAACAAGTGTGTCTCCACACAAAGACTAGCATATACAAAACTTGCTGTTTCATTCATTACACAAGGCATGAGTAGGCTGCAATTCAGACCCTTTACTTGAGTGAAGGGTTTGCACAGCAGACTATTCGACAGCTGCCTTGAAGGTTCCGACTGTCTTGAGAACTTGCTATGGTGGCTGGAAGATGGTTCCAGTCCACCGTTGTTTGTACTAAAAAAGAGATATTGATCAGTATATTGAAATTCTTGTCTGCAAAAGAGTTGTTATGGTTTTGGACTTGCCTTTCAACTAAGTTTGTTGACTCAAACCCAGCAAATTTCTTTGCTTTTATTTGTCTCCTTTGTCTTGATGGTCTTTAGGAAATTATTCAATGGGAGAGTGAGCTAATACCAACCCATAAGTCTCCCATACTTCTCACGATTTAAATACAGCATTTGGGGAAAAGGGTGAGTTGCAGCTGCTTCACCCTTTTATTACTGCTTAAATCTCATTTTTGATAGGGGAAAACAAAGCTCATGTGAATGAAAATTTACTTCTTAAGGATTATTTCACAGTTTCTTGACATACAGTCAGTAGCGGTCCAGATTATTAGGACAACCCATTCCACACAAACTCTGAGGGATTCTGAACCCACGTGCAGTCGCTGAAATAAGTTTTGATGACAATATTTGTGCGTCAAAAGCTTTCATGACTTTGTACTGTATCATAGGGTCTTAGGCATCTTTTGATACAGAATTTATATAATTACAATCGTCGGGTAATGAGTACATTGTAGCTAAAAAAATGGTTGTGCAATTGATGTTCAATTTCTGCATAGACCATGTATTAAACATTAAGTACCAAATGCAGTTAGATATGAAATTGCAATTACATACAAGGTGACAACTCAAAAGTGTTTGAGGTATATACTGTAAATCTTTGCAGACTTATTCGTTCTACAATGCCCCCAAATACCTGCCATGTTTTAGAAAATCTAGTCTCCTGGGCTATGGGGAATTACTTGTTTCTAAAGCATAGATGACTTTGAGAGACATTCCAACTATTAACTCAAATGGTCAACTAAATGAAAACAAAACAACTAAAATGATTTAAATGTGCTAGGTGTTCTAACAGTTTTGGCTGCTACTGTATAATAATTATGATAATAGATGGGATTTGTAATACGCCAAATCCACTCTGCAGACAGCTGCAGTGAAAGAATTAAAAAAAAAGATAAAGAAAAGTACATAATTTAAGGGATTGACAGTTAAGAATAAGAGTATGTGATGTAAAATGCTAAATTTTGATCCCAAAGAGACAGGGTTTGCTTCACCGTCATGTTTCTAATTTAATGAAATGGCCATCTTTTCCATATTTCCTTCAATTTTTTTTAAATTTTATTGAAACTATAAAGAAAATAAAGAATATTCACTTTATTGACTCTAAAAATTGTTCATGATGAAACACTCTGTCAATTTTGTAGTCCAAAGACTTTCATGCTGAACATTGCAACATTAACTGAAAACAATAGTTGATCGTTTTGATCATTTTTGATAGTTTTACACTTACATGTGGACTACAAGATTTACCGAATGTAACATCATAAAACAATTTTCAGAGCATTGGCGTAAATCTGTGATGATGTACATTGTACTATTAAGTGGGGGGGATGAGTCAAAGACAAGACAGTCAATATATCCGCAACAGAGTTGTCTCTAACTTCACTATCTTATAAAGAGCTGGGCAGTTCCACGGTTACGGAGTGACATTCAGAAACAAGTTATTAGCATTCAAACAAAGATATCACCCATATTTAAATAGTTATTTGGAAAGAAATGGTACCTGACAGTAGTCGCTGAAACCCACTTTTCAAAATAATAAAATTTGTTATTTTGATCCACTGAATTAATGAGATATGAATATTCATAATCATGGTTACAGAGTGACGTAAAATGGACATGCATATTTTAGGAGAAAACATATTGCTCAAACTCTGAAATTTAAATGGCTATCACAATGTTGAGTTATTGATTGGATTCTATGTTGTTCTAATTACTACTTAAAACAAACCCATACCCAGTTACGGAGTGACATCTGAAATATTCACACACAGGCAACGTAAAATGAACTTATATTTTAAAATTTTCTTTTGATATGATGTAAAATGATGACCTTCAGATTATCCAAAAGAAAATTTTACAAAACAAGCAATAGTTTTCTGTTAAATTGAAATTAAGTAAAAAACATGTAGTCCCATGTATAGTATAGAATTTTTTTGTATGGTTTGGATTCTCGTATAAGTAATAAAAAATAAATTAAAGGTAAATTGTGACATTGGTTTATTTAAAAACATTCTTTTAGATTTCACTCTTCGCTTTTCACAATACTCATAAACAAGTTCTGAGTCCATAAAATGTATTGCATTGGCCAAAAGAACTGTTTTTATTCTCAAAAAAATATATGAAGAAGAGAAATTTTGCCAAGTGAGCTTTCTTTTGATGCATATTTTGGAATTGACATAAAAAATGAAGAGCGCCACCTTGAGACCAAATGACATCAATACCTGCTCATGAATATTCATATCCATCGCCTCTGCGCTTGTGCCGATCTGTATACCGGCTATACAGTACAGTATTGGATTGAACGGCGTAGTCTATTTGCGACTTTTTCATTCATTTCCTGTAGGAGCGTGTGCATTCGCGCAGTCCCTCGACGGCAAATTAAATAACTTGGAAACAACCAAGGAACTTTTTGAAATGACCATCATAATAATTGTGATGTTATGCACGTTGTTTTTCAAATCGCGGAGAATAGGTCCTACATCTGGATATCTGGGCAGAGTACCAGGTACCGAGAGACGGCTTTCCTTCCCTTTCCTTGCTTTTCATCTTTGCTTCGTTTCTCTAGCTGTATTTTTTTCTTTACTTGTCCAGGGTATGAAGGGTGGGAGAATTATGGTTGCTTGTGAAAGGGCTATTCTTTTTTTTTTTCCTTTTTTATTTTTTTTTAATAATTATATTTACATATGCATTTTTGTTTCGATTCCGATTCACTGAATTGTTATCAATTTCTTTAGGTTCTGTATTTTGATTTGTTCATTATTATCACGTGTTGTAATAGAATAAGATATTACATTTTTTTTAAAGGAAAAGGAAATCATTTTGTATTGAACTAGCTTGGTCGTCATTTTTCATTATTTTGCTTTGTGCGTTATATAGGCCTATAAGATGCTCTTTCTCTTCCACTGATTATATGTCAATATACTGCCTCAATGTATTTATCACTAAAACATGACAAATACCGCGTGGCCTAGTGTTTCCCCTTTTTTTAAACAATATATTCTGGGGCGGATCCAGCTTTCACTAACGGGGCCGGGGTGAACAATATTTTCATCCACAATCTGATCGATCGGCAGCTCAAAGCTAGTTTTTGTCTCACCTGCATAGCAGAGTGAGACTATAGGCGCCGCTTTTCCGACGGCGACGGCGGCGGCGACGGCGACGGCGGCGGCGGCGTCAACACCAAATCTTAACCTGAGGTTAAGTTTTTGAAATGACAGCATAACTTAGAAAGTATATGGACCTAGTTCATGAAACTTGGCCATAAGGTTAATCAAGTATTACTGAACATCCTGCCTGAGTTTCATGTCACATGACCAAGGTCAAAGGTCATTTAGGGTCAATGAACTTAGACCATGCTGGGGGAATCAACATCAAAATCTTAACCTAAGGTTAAGTTTTTGAAATGTCATCATAACTTAGAAAATATATGGACCTAGTTCATGAAACTTATACATAAGGTTAATCACGTATCACTGAACATCCTGCATGAGTTTCACATCACATGACCAAGGTCAAAGGTCATTTAGGGTCAATGAACTTTGGCCGAATTGGGGGTATCTGTTGAATTACCATCATAACTTTGAAAGTTTATGGATCTGATTCATGAAACTTGGACATAATAGTAATCAAGTATTACTGAACATCCTGTGCAAGTTTCAGGTCACATGATCAAGGTCAAAGGTCATTTATGGTCAATGAACTTTGGCCAAATTGGGGTATTTGTTGAATTACAGCCATAAATTTGAAAGTGTGTTGGTCTAGTTCATAAAACTTGGACATAATAGTAATCAAGTATCACTGAACATCCTGTGCGAGTTTCAGGTCACATGATCAAGGTCAAAGGTCATGTAAGGTCAAAGAACTTTGGCCACGTTGGGGGTATTTGTTGAATTGCCATCATATCTCTATAAGTGTATTGGTCTAGTTCATAAAACGTGGAAATAAGAGTAACCAAGTATCACTGAACATCTTGTGCGAGTTATAGTAGTTTTCAAAATCAGCACTGCTGCTATATTGAATCGCGTGATGCAGGTGAGACGGCCAGAGGCATTCCACTTGTTGTTGGTATCTATAGTCGTAACGGTACTAAGCCCTATAAAAAATGCGAGCGTGAGGTATTATTTTCGGACTGTGTATTGTGTCCTGAAAATTGATCTGAGCAATATGATCATTAAACAAGATGCACACTGACGGATAAGGTGCCCAAAAATTTGAATTAGTAAAGGCCTATTTAGTTCCCTTGTTCGTTTTACTATAAGCCCTTCAACAATGTTTCCGTGTTTTGTATTACATTGATCAGTTAATATTTCTTTATGTCTCATACTATTTTGATATGAATTATACCTTGTTATTGTACTTGTTACTATGATTTTATATACTAATAACTCTGAACTTGTGAACCTGTTTAACCATGACTGAATGAATAAATCAATAAATGAATTGGTATAGATGAATAGATGTTCCATCGAACAGGCAATGCAAACACAAAGCGCGGGCTAAATTGTTTTTATACATGTGTAGTGGCCCATTTTTGTCTCACCTGCATAGCAGAGTGAGACTATAGGCGCCGCTTTTCCGACGGCGGCGTCAACACCAAATCTTAACCTGAGGTTAAGTTTTTGAAATGACAGCATAACTTAGAAAGTATATGGACCTAGTTCATGAAACTTGGCCATAAGGTTAATCAAGTATTACTGAACATCCTGCCTGAGTTTCATGTCACATGACCAAGGTCAAAGGTCATTTAGGGTCAATGAACTTAGACCATGTTGGGGGAATCAACATCAAAATCTTAACCTAAGGTTAAGTTTTTGAAATGTCATCATAACTTAGAAAATATATGGACCTAGTTCATGAAACTTATACATAAGGTTAATCAAGTATCACTGAACATCCTGCATGAGTTTCACATCACATGACCAAGGTCAAAGGTCATTTAGGGTCAATGAACTTTGGCCGAATTGGGGGTATCTGTTGAATTACCATCATAACTTTGAAAGTTTATGGATCTGATTCATGAAACTTGGACATAATAGTAATCAAGTATTACTGAACATCCTGTGCAAGTTTCAGGTCACATGATCAAGGTCAAAGGTCATTTAGGGTCAATGAACTTTGGCCAAATTGGGGTATTTGTTGAATTACAGCCATAAATTTGAAAGTGTGTTGGTCTAGTTCATAAAACTTGGACATAATAGTAATCAAGTATCACTGAACATCCTGTGCGAGTTTCAGGTCACATGATCAAGGTCAAAGGTCATGTAAGGTCAAAGAACTTTGGCCACGTTGGGGGTATTTGTTGAATTGCCATCATATCTCTATAAGTGTATTGGTCTAGTTCATAAAACGTGGAAATAAGAGTAACCAAGTATCACTGAACATCTTGTGCGAGTTATAGTAATTTTCAAAATCAGCACTGCTGCTATATTGAATCGCGTGATGCAGGTGAGACGGCCAGAGGCATTCCACTTGTTAAGGCATTTACAGCTATTTTTAGATCAATGTCAAGGTCAAAATATACATATTTTACTTTATGTATTATTTGTAGCTTAAAATTGAACAAGAAAGGAACATGATTTGCAATTATCAGCTAAAAGTCACAATTAGTATTGAAATGAGACAAAAGTGAAAGTTGGTGTAAACAACCTATAATGGGATATTGGCAGATTATTAATTTTTTGTATAAATTTCAGCTGTATTTTCAAGGTCATTGTCATGTAAGAACAATTAATTAATACTATATCTTCCAAGTACTCATTATGGACTACCTATACTGCAAATATCCATATGATCAGGCATTCAGTCTGAGAAAAAAATAATTTTCAAATGTGTTGTAAAGCTCACATGTGTTGTGAATATGCTAATGTTTGGGCATTTATAGCTATTTTTAGATCAATGTCAAGGTCAAAAGATAAAGATATGACTATGTATTATTTGGAGCCTAAAATAGAACCAGAAAGGAGCATGATTTGCAATTATCAGCTTACAGTCACCATTAGTATTGAAATGACACACAAGTGAAAGTGGGTGTAAACACATTTTAATGCCCTATCATTACGGAAAATTGACCCGATTTATTGTTTTTGATGATTTTCAGCTGTGTTTTTCAAGGTCATTGCAAATAAGACAAACTATTTGTGATGCATATCCTTTTAGTACTAATTACAGACTACCATTACAGACAATACCAGTGATTGCACCCTTTTCATTTTTTTGAAATGTGCTGAAAACTTGTATGTGTCGTTTTACATAGATTTTGGGGTGTTTACGACCATTGTCGAATGCGTAAACCAGCTATTAAACATTTCGGTCACAAAAATTTTTAAGTATCCCATGAAAATATAGGTAAGTGTCTATCAGTATACAGAAATTGGGGGCGCACCTGGATGGGACGAGGGGTGATTCGTGACCTTGAACTTGGCAACTTTTAGAAAAAATCAAACTTTGAGGGCGCCCTACAAGAAATCGACGTGCATGGTAGGGCCAATTTTTTGTAGGTCTGTTGAGCAAGTCATAGTCTTCAAATATGCATAATATTGGGTTCTAATCTAATTGAATTTGGAAGTTATGAGCCTCCAAACATGCACCCAAAAACATTGACTTGGACGCTTAACACCATTTTCACCATTAACACCATTTTCGGCGACCTTGTGCGCAATAACGGCTGGTCAGGTCCACGTCATATTATATTGTGTGTGTTACGACTATAAAGTTCTTCCAATTTACAGAAAATTAGAACACTGCATCATCAAACTTGGCTCCAGCAGTCAATCAAAATTAGCTAATTTTTTAAAAACTTTATTGTTTGGCCACGCATTGGTTGCTAAGGGAGGCCATATCCTAGCAACCGTTTGACCTTTGGGCAAAATATTGCAGTTTTTTCCGTCAGACACTTGGGGGAACATTTGGTGCGAGTTTAAAGAAAATCGAAGGGGGTCGGGTGACAAGCATTGGTTGATTTGATACGGATTGACCCAATAAGCCTAATTTCATATAATAAAATACAAAAGAACAAGTGGGGATATGACATCCTCAGCCCACCTAATGAATATTCATAAAGACCTGCCTAGAACTGTTTCACCGGATTAATGCAAATCTTTTATAAAATTCAATAACTTTGTTATTTTTTATCCAATTTTTTATCATATTTTCAGCATTTTGCTCTGAATTTTACTCTATTTATTGAATTATAAATACATGTATCTTCAGCCTGGAGCATCCCTTTAACAAAGTCATGGAGGATTTGAATGGGAATGAGGACAAAAAGTATGTTTCTGCTTTACTCAACTGTCTCTGGAAATGATTCTGCACCAGCTTGTTTATATGTACTGTATGCCTAGTTTGAAGAGTATTTTGTTAAACTTTTATCCACAATATAGGTTTGATTCGGATCTCTTTTTTTCTATGCTCTGATAAAGTGCACTTAGGATTCTGTCTGTGATATTAATTCATTCCGTCATCAACACATGGCAACAATCACTATGGATGCCGAAGAATGTACTGCCTGATAAATGAACCAACAAAGCCTTGACCCAATGATTGGTTGATAAAAAATAATGAAATGGTAAAAACACATTTGATCTCAAAGACTATACCGCCACCATTGTTGATGCAGAGTCAGTGCTGTCGATCATATTTTAGGTAGCCCTCATCAGGCGGCGATCATTTCCAGGGTGATGGAAACAACTTTATTTGTAAATACAAAGGAGAGGTGATAAAGCACGAATGGCCTGGAAGGTGCAAAACACCTGCTCCTGAAGGTACAATGCATCATGAATGGGAAGTTCCTCCTGTTACTATGGTAACACACAGATACATAGAGAATGATGCAGATATCGCTTCTGAGCCTCTGAGGGAGGCGAATCGGATGATATTTTTGCTCTGATTTTGTTAGCTGCAGCAGGCACTGGACATTGGTTAAAAAAGCATTCGTCATGTATCACCTATTGCTGCTGGTCATGGAAAGATTCCTTGACAGTTTTCAGTTCGTGTGTCTTGCAAGCTGAAATCTTTAGGATGTCGGAAGTGGCCATCTATGTAGTCATTGCCATCATTATTGTTATCAATGCCATTGGGAACATGTTAATCATCTTCACTTACCAGAGAGAATCCATCTTAAGAGTGCCTGCAAACACTTATATCGTGAGTCTTGCATGTGCGGACCTCTTTTACGTGGTCTTGGCTCCATTGTGTCTTATAGTCTCAACAACCATGGACATCAGCCAGAACACTACATGCCTTTGGAGTCTTACCCTTCTCATGATAAACTTTCCTGTCTCTATTTTCCACCTTCTTCTGATAGCTGTCGATCGTTACACAGCTGTGACCAAACCCCTGAGGTACTTTGTGATCATGTCGGAATTAAGAGTGAATGTCTATCTCTTCCTAGCTTGGTTCTTTGGGTTGCTGATTGGTCTCCTGCCGCAGTTTGGATGGCACAATACAATGGACACCCCTTTACCAGTCTGCAGCTATCTTTTCATCCTGCCTCAAGAGTATTTCATCTTCCTCTTCACATGCTGCTTCATTGTTCCTCTCCTCATCATGGTCTTCCTCTACTTTGTCATGTTTAGAGAGGCGAGACGGCAGACCCGTCGTGTGGCGCAGCTAGAGATAGCCGTTCTCTTCAAGAACGGTGTGCGACGGAAACCTCGCCTGATGAAAGACATCAAGGCCACCATCACAGTTGGCCTTATCCTAGGCAGCTTCATCCTGTGTTTTTTACCTACCTGTTTAGCCTACTTTACCTACATAGCAAACACAAACTTGGGAAACTCTGGTGTATTCCTCAGTCTGTCTAGTGCTTGTAATATAACATTGGCCCTCAGTACAGCCGTAAATCCGTTCATCTATGCATACAAGAGTCAGAGGTTCCGTCAGAGGGCCTCTGTCATTATCCTTCGCACGCATAATCTCCTAAAGATTCTATTTGGATGTCACGTATAATGGAAGAATATCTATACCATGGAAGTGTATCATTTGCTAGAATAGTCTTCCAATGTAGCTGATGATTCTCAGAACTTCCACTCTTGGAGTATTTTTGCATATGAGGAACTATACTAAAGCCAAAGCCAAATCATGTATGAATTAAACAGGTATGTTCAAGTGTGTGATTCTTACAGGATAGATCTGCCTTGTGTTGCAATTATAAGTTATTTGTGTAAGGTTATTTGAATCTGTACTAACAATGCTGTCCATGTGAAGGTCATTGGCGTACCTTTTCACCAGTGATTGTTTTCAGCATTTATGGTCTGATTAGAGGGCCAACAGTTTGCTATGTACAGTAAAACTTGTTTCAATTGCTTTTTTTTGTAAGTGAGGACATATGTTTGACATTGCAGGGTGCTACATAACTTTTTTGAAGCACTTGCCCAGTCGGGCAAGTAAATTTTTATAGTTAGAAAATACTTGCCCGAATATAGATTTCACTTGCCCGAAAAAATCCTTCAAAACAAAGTTTTATTGCTTTAAAACAAGTTATAGGCTTACTGTTTTACATACCATACCATTGATGGCTTTAATATATTTTTCAACATGACTACTGATGTACATGTACCTTGTATTTCTTTTTTTAATGATTTTTATCTTGTACATCATGACAAAATATATGGTCCATATGCTCTTTAATCTATTTCCTAATCTCATATATTTTGGAAGGGACTAGGACGCGCAATAAAAAAGGGGAATTCACTGAAAATAACCAGAGAAAAAAAAAAATTAAGAGAGGGGGAGAGAATGAAAAAAAAAAAAAGACAGAAAGGAGGAAGAAATAAAGGAAGGAAGAAAGAAAAAAAAAAGAAGAAAGAAAGAAAGAGAGAGAGAATGGCTGCGGGGAAGAGAAAGAAAGAAAGAAAGAAGGGAAAGAAGGAAGGAAAGAAAAAAGAAAGAAAGAAAAAAAACTGAGGGGAAGAGAAAGAAAGGAAAGAAAGGAACGAATAAAGAAAGAAAAAGGGTAAAAGGAAAGAAAGGAAAAGGTAAAGGATGGATGGAAGGAAGAGAAAGGGAAAGAAAGAAAACAAGAGAAAGGAAAGAAAAAAGAAAGGAAGAAAGAAAAGGTAAAAGGATAGATTGAAGGAAGGAAAAAAAGAAAGAAAAGAAAGATAGATAGAATGAAAGACAGAAAGAAATGAAGGAAGGAATGAAGGAAAGAGATGAAGGAAGGCAGAAAGAAAAAAAAATAAGGAAGAAAGAAAAGGATGGATGGAAAATAAAAGAAAGATCAAAAGAACGAAAGACAGAAATAAAGAAAATCAGGAAGAAAGAAAATGAAAGGAAAAAATAGAGAAAAAAACTGAGGGGAAGAGAAAGAAAGGAAAGAAAGAAAGGAACAAATAAAAAAAGAAAAAAGGTAAAAGGAAAGAAAGGAAGAAAAGGTAAAGGATGGATGGAAGGAAGGAAAAGGGAAAGAAAAAAACGAGAGAAAGGAACTTGAGAATGAAAAGCAGAGCTTCCAAGTCTCCCGGATCCTGCGGGAGAATACTGGATTGCGATCCAATCTCCCGTTTTCCCGACCCCATGCCAAAATCTCCCGGATAATCAGGATTTTTAGCTGTTAAATTATAAAATTCATACAAACGACTGTTTAACAAGTCTAGCATGTTCAACTTCCTAGCTTATACGGCAGCTTATATGATACGCGCCGTATAAGCTAAAACAACAACAACAACTAACACCCACGTGGAACCTCCTTATCACATTTTCATTTTACCCAGTAAATTCTACCAGTTTTTGTATAATCGTACATTGATTTCCCATGTAAATTAAGATAATTTTACTGAACGACTGGTGAAGTAGTCTAACAAGCCATTTTATTTCCAGGTTCTGCAATGTGTGTGATGAAAACTCTTCAGCGGTACTCCATGCACATGGCCCCCGATGCGCCCTGGAGTGGCTCCAGCCGGCCGCGCTGCGCCAGGAAGCTCCGAGAAGGAAAGTTCACGAGCACTGCGAGGCATTTTTCGTAAGCTTGCTTGCGCCTTATTCGAGCTGAAACTGTGGATCAACGATGGGATTAACAAGTGGATTACTTTTACACCTCGACTTTCAGTTTCAGGAATAATTTAATTGACAATCCTGAAGAATTAGAAGCAAAGTGGAGATTTTTTCGCCTACTTTCACTTGGGTTGATCGGATTCGAACATTTTCTCTTTCGTGAGTGAGCTAGCCTGGCGCTGGCTGGCTGAGCTGTGCGAAGCACGCCCCGTTAGTCCGGGGGCAGGGGGAGTTTATTCAGCTGATCGGGTACATAAGGTTTGATGGTCCCAACATGTTGGCATGATATCAGTGGTCAAGAAAATGTGTTGCTGCCGGGTCATATCCTGTACGGAAGGCCCAGAGGACCCCATTTTTGTCGGCCATCTTTGATTTTTCATGAAAATCAATTATTTTCATATTTTTGCACAAACAATGGAAAAATATTAAATGAATACGCATTTCACAATGATTTAGACAGTAGAAATCGATTGCAATCATTTTTTGGACAGTCCGGTTAAAGGGGAAGTTCACCCTGAAGAAAACTTTGTTGTAAAAATAGCAGAAAAAATAGTAAAAAATATTGGTGAAGGTTTGACGAAAATCCGTTAAAGAGTAAGAAAGTTATTAGAGTTCAAAGTTTTGGATTTGTGACGTCATAAACGAGCAGCTGCCCCATGTGTTATGTAATATAAAATGCATGAATTTTGAATTTTGTATGGTTCCTGATGACTTAATTTTTTTTCTATTCATGATCGGGTGTGAAATGATTTGTCTATTGATATACAAAAGGTACAGTGAAAACCATTTTCAATTTTCTGAGAAAATGACATTTCATTGATTTTTTACCATTCGCTATGTAGGAATGCTGCTCGCACATGACGTCACAAATCAAATAATTGAAATTCTAATAACTTTTTAATTATTTGATGAATTTTTCTCAAACCTTCGGCAATATTTTTGATTATTTTTTCTGCTATTTTTACAATAAACTTTTTGTCAGAGTGAACTTCCCCTTTAATATTTTTTGAAAAATATAAGAATTTATGCCAAAATTTCCAGGTTTTTAGGCAAAAATTTGCATGTGCATTGATATCTTTCCGTTCGTCATTAATATCAACAATTAATGAAAAATATCAGCATTCAACACGAAAGAGAATATATTAACGAGAATATTGATATGCTTCATGACAATATTAATGTCTTAATTTGGTTAGATATAGGGAAAATACTTCCAAATGTATTCCCCGATATTGCGATTAAATGACACCAAAAAGCAACCTCCGTCACTAGTCACACGAGTGATACCGACTTCAATGCGCTCGCTATAGCTTTCCTTTCAAAAGAGTACAATAGACTCAATCGGTCTTGTCTTGCCTTTGTTGGTGTGACTAGCACGCATGAATGCATGTCATGAGCGTCGCTATAGAAAAATGTATATTACATATATGGGTATGAGGGAAAAAGGCGTTTTTTACATATTTAAGCAGCTTTTATGTTAATGAAACCTCTTGGAAAAGTTAGAGGAGGGATTGCTCTGCAGGTCGCAAGCAATTACATTCGGACACCTTAAAACATAGTCCCGCAAGAGCCTGTCGAAGGTACCCCACCCTTATCCAAAGCTTGACTATTAAAATATCTTGCCCTTTGGAGCCCTCAATGTGGCAAAATGATGCTACGGTTAGGTATAAAAACAACTTTTATTTTCTTGAAATCACTTGCAGACGAAAGAGTAGGCTTTTCTCCATCAGCTACATTTAAATAAGTGAGGGCACAACAATGCCTACCCTCTCAGGGGGCTGCCCCAAGTCACCCACCCCCTTTTTCGTATTTTGCCCATTTCTTGGAAAATTTGTCAATTTGGAGCCACATTGATAAAAAAGTGTTTCTACTATGTAGTGAAACCACTTTTATCGTTTTAAACCACTTGGAGACAAAAGAATAGACTTTTTTCTATCTGCTACATATAAAGAATTACTGGAAATTCGAAGCCACCCCTGTCAGTGGGATGCCTAAAACACCTTCCCCTTTTTCCATATTTTTCAAATTTATGGAAAAATCTGAAAAGTTGGAGCCCCCACTGAGGCTAAAGGGTGTTTCTGCTAAAAAGCAATCCATTTAATTGTCTTAAAACCACATGGAGACGAAAGATTTGCCTTTCCTCTATCAGTTACATATAAAGAGGTGCTGGTACAGCAAAGCCTACCCCCGTCAGGGGCTCCTGAAATTACCCACCCCTACAGTAAGGAAGAAAGTTCAGACTATCCAGTCATAAATAAAGAAGAAAATTTATCAATGATTTCCTTGGCTAAAAAAAAATAGTTACGAAAGAAACCATGTTTATCAACATACACACAAGTGCATATTTGGGACTGTCAAACAATGTATTTCAGTGTGTGCAATACTAGACGATCATTCGAAACCTGATCTTTTTGAAGCATAACAGAAGTGAAAATTTATCCTTATACTGCTTACAAATGATAGAGCTACCCCAATTTTTAGGAAATGTGGACATTACAAGAGTTTTCATTGGTAAGAAATGTGAAGTTTGACAGTTCTGTGGGAGATTTCTTCCAGAGCAAACTTCGTTCGTGCAGCACCGTAGAAACCATGGGCTGCGTGGACTAGGCGCTAGCTAGCTAGGTATTCTAGACTGCCATTGATTCTGTGTGTGTGTGTACGTGTCTGAGCTGTGTGTTTATTGCAGAAAATGGCGCAAATTTTGCAATTCGAATCATGACTTATAAACTTTTTTGAAAGAAATTAATGATATGGCTTTTTTTCTCTCTTTTTCTTTTCTATATTTTTGATGGTGAAATATGGGGAATCTTTATAAAATATAATTTCTATATGAGAATTTTGCTTGCCCGATTCGGGCAATTAGTTTTTATCTGTGCTTCAAAACACTTGCCCGACTCTAACTTTTACTTGCCCCGGGCAATCGGGCAAGCGCTTATGTCGCACCCTGCATTGGCAAAAGTTGACCCATATCATTTATTCTGAATACATTTGCATTTTTATGATATATGTATGCAAATGCAATGTTTTTATTTATGCATGCAAGGTTGACTCATATTTTGTATATCACTATTTAATGGAGATTTTTGATAGAGTATATGTTTGTTTCAGAACAGTGTATGTTAGCTATATAATTCAGGATATTAGAATTTACTCTCCCAGAGTTATCATGAATGATGTACATACAAGACAGAATGCTTCTGTTCTGTTCGATGTTTGTTATTATCATTATTACAGTACCTGTACAAGTATCAACTTTTCATCTCCTTGCAGATCTGTAAATTTGCAGAAGATTGACATTGAGAAGCAAGTAGTTGACCCGCAGATACAATCCTTTCCTATGAGAGATTTATTCCCTGCAGCCAAGTAGCAATAAAAAAACACTTCAAAATCATGGCAGTGCAACCTCAAATGGATGCAAAGCAGGTAGAGTACATGGAATTTATGTTGATAAAACATTAAGCTAAGGAAATTAGAAAGTCAATTCCTGACCTTTTTATGTATGATTTTTTGTTGCAATGAAGTAATCACGTACATTGTGGTCTATTCTAACATTTGGATGTGGACCAATCTGAGTTTGAGATACCATTCAATGTTTTCTCACCTTATATGCAATATATCATGTTTAAAAAAATGCATGTTCAAGATAGTAGTTTCCTTATTTCTCTTTACAGTGTAGAGAAATAAAACAGATTTTGAAATCAACAACACATTTACATTTAAACAGAGGTGGTTAGGCATGCCTACCAACCTTACAATGTAGAGGATGGGAAATAGGTGTTTGAAGTATGGAAAACAAGGCAGATAATTTGTCACAAAAGGACAGACTGAATTGTCTAGAATAGAGGAAAGTTACTTCCTTGTTTACAATTATATATAGAGGTGAAAGTGTTAAGGCACTCTTTTCCTTTTCTTTACATCGCAGTTGAAGGAATTTCTCCACTCCTACAACAAGCTGACAGAAGCATGCTTCCTGGATTGCATCAATGACTTCACTAATAGAAAGCTACATGATAATGAGGTTAGTTGACTGTTCATGTTTGAAGTTTTCATAGGCCTCTTTTTCACCAAATATATTTCAAGATATTTTTTGTATTATTCATTTTGAGAGATTAAGAATTCAAGTAACTTTGCTTAATTCGATTCTTTTGGGATCACAGAAATCTGTTTAACTTATGAGAAATTTGATCAAAGAAGAGGTTCATATAACTTGTGTTTTGCATAGGCTAGTCTGAAAATTGCTTTAAATTTAAATTTTATATCCCAAAGAATTTCAAACCTGATAATATCACTGGCGCCCATCTTACGAAGAATTTCAATAGTTCTGAATAAAAACCCAAACTGGATTCGATATCAAAATTCTGTAATTATGCGATCGAATTTAGATATATCTCAATTTTAAGTTTGTATTAAAATCTATCACATCTTTTTGTGTGATTGGACCCTGTCCAATTTTCTATTTTCAAAATAAGTTTATGTTTATGTATGATCTTATGGCTTGTATTTTTAAGTCAGGTTTAACTAAGACCATGGTCTAACTCTGCTAAAATTATGGATAGCCTAAAAAAATTCCTTACATTGTGTGTTTCTTATGTTTATTGTGCTCTTTCTTAACTTGTGAATGATGAAAAAAGCTATCTTATCTATCCTTCTGCAATGGTAAAGAATGATTTGAGAGAAAAATGAACTGATGCATTGAAATTCTATTAGAGATTTATGCCACTATTGGCTATCCATAGTTAAACCGCATTTTTAAACCAGAGTTTAAATTAAACCCAACTTTAGAATACGGGCCTATGAATTTATGCTCATTAGCAAATTATATTTGATATCTACAATGACATCATAAAGTATACATGTATACTCCCTTTAGGAAGTCAAAGGAAATGATTGATATTCTATGAATGATGAGAGATAGTGCCAAGTGATTTAGAGTAAATAGAAACTTGATGATTTTTACAAATGTTTAAAGGAAAATAATCAAAGCTATCATAAGGATGAGATGCCTGTTCAAATGCAGACCTCATAAATCAAGACAATTCATAATTAGAAAATATGACGAAACTGATTCTGTGGCTTGTACATGGCAAAATTCCTAAAACTGTCTTAAAAAATTGAATATTAATAAAACATGCAGAGTGGAATAAAAAAAAGTATAATATTCTAAATTTTGTTTTCTTTCACCTCAACATTGCAGAAACACTGTTCATTTAACTGCATGGAGAAGTACCTTAAGATGACGCAGAGAGTTTCCTTGAGATTTCAAGAGTACCAGGTCCAACAGAATGAAGGTCTTATAGCCCAACAAGCAAAGTTTGGTGGTAGATAGTAAAGGATATAAACTATAAAATACAAATCAAATTGACTGTTGCCAGCATTTAATAGTCAAATCCAGCTTCGGCCAGATTTTAGCGGCCTCATTACAAACTGTTTCAAGTGGCTTTGTGACTCTGAACTACTGGCCTCAGCTCTGAAATTAACGAGTATTGTTGAATATAATGTAACTATTAGAGGACTACCGACACCATTCAATGCAACCAGCTTGGATACTCCTGTCAGTGTTGCTTCTTTGTGGTGCTTTTTTAGGATCATCTTTGGGGTGTTGCAAGAAACTTGATTGCAACCGATTGCAAATTTCAATTGCGAATTTGTGATGAACAGATCACTGAACTATATCGACTCGATTTATAGACTTTTCTGCAAGAGAAGACGAACAAAACAATAAAAAATTTACAAACATTTCCAAGACAATTTATGATTGATTTGGGGACCAAAAATTTATTTAGTAATCGATTGCAAATTTCTTGCAATGCCCCCTTAGTTTGAACTGCATTAATACAAATATACTCATCCCATTGGTCTGATGGTTGCTCAGATTTTACCTGGCCATACATGACTATGTACATGTAGCTACCATATTTGATCTTTCTTTGGTACAAAGATGAAGGGGGTATTCTGATCATTCAATTTATTTGTAAAGTTGGAACACAAATCCAAAAGGTGTTAACCACTCCACAATCATACCTCAACTGCAAAGAATTCTTTTACTCCCCTAGTGCATACATGAATCTTTCATTCTTATCCCGGTTGCAAATGAAGCCCTTTCTATATTTTGGCTGTTTTTTGTGCTGAAAAGGAGTCCCTTTTGCATCACTTAAAATTTTGTATATTTAATTCATTTCAAAATAAATATGGTTTCTTTAACCCATTCTGAATATAGCTACAATAATGCTTATGTGATATATCACTAATTGTTTGGTGTTTAATCTGCTTTTCTTATGTGATTTTCAATGTCTTCCTGTCTTTTCTTAATTGACAGACATGTACTTATTTTCACTATTGAGAGTAGACTACATCCCCACCCAAGTTGTAAAGTTTTATTATTAACCGTATCAGACATCTGAGCAGGGCAAATTTATTACATTATTGCTGCTTAAGACTGGGATCAAGTGGTCGGTCAATAAATTTCCATTTGTTTAACCACGGACAAATTGCCATAAAATGATAACTACCATGGTAACGGCTCTCAACAGCCAATCAAAATCAATCAAGAATTCCATGCAAGTTACCATTGGATGGCAAATTGTCCATATTAAGTAACCTTTGTGGAACAGAGCTCAGGGCCCTGTCTTACAATGAGTTGTGATTGATCCGATCGTTCACAACTATGGAAAGCCAGCACCGTCAACATCTGAAATGCCTGTTTATTCAAATTATTTTCTAGATATGTCATATATTCATCATTTTCAGTGTGCTTCTCTTTGTTCACAAAGTACATTGTGTAAATTTTCTGTAGAAAAAATTATGACATTGATGAATTTCGATATAGTTGACATTGATTAGATCAATCGTAACTCTTTGTAAGATGGGGCCCTGATGTTGTGGGTCTGTTAGGTCAGTGTTATTGTCTTGCCTATGCTCAAAACTCAAATGACTCAAAGAAATGAGAGTATATTCAAAGTAGAATCTGTGCCATTCTATATATTTGTACGGCATTCACTATATGTTGTGATCGCATTCCATAAATTATCAGAATGACAAGCAATCTACTGGTAGGTCAGTCAATATCAAGAGATTGGCTAGGACCCTGTCTTATAAGGAGTTGCGATAGATTAAACTAAAAATTGTAATTGATATAAAATTCCTATCTCTTAACTCTTTGTAACATGGGGCCCCTGGTCAAGAGTAACGATAGATTCAAATCAAACTTAACATTGTATTTGATATAAAATGAATTCCTATCCGTTATCTACACAAATTCAAATCAATTGCAATTTGAGTTTGTTTTTAATCTTTCACATCTCTTTGTGAGATGGTGCCCCTAGTCAACATAAATTGTATTCTTGCTGTATTCTGTCACCAAAATTTTGAAATAGAATCAGTTTAGGCTGGTTCTGCTTGATTCCTGGTGATTTTAAAAGTGTGAAAGTGGCTTTTAGTCCAGACACTGATATATTACTAGTGAGAGAATTATATGATGCAGCAGGTGTTATATGACATGTAATGCATCCCTGCTAATGAATGGACTGGAAGTGAGCAGTCATTAAAAGTGGGGTGTATTAAAGAAACTTTATTGGCTGGATTGTTAGGTTTCTATGCATCCAAGGAAAATAACACTCTCGAACGGGTTTTCTACATGCATTTGGAAAGTACTTCATTCCTAGTTTGCTATTTTGTGGATGGATTTGTAGATGTCATTTTCTTTGTTTACATTGACTATTTTAAGTTTAAATTCTTCTGATAGGTATTTTCAGTCTACTGTTTGCAAACTGGCCTCAGTGGTGCCCAAAAGTTAGTGAACCCTTCCTTAAAATGAACATGTTTAAAGTGTTCAAGTTCTGCCATGTTTTAGCGATTTAACAGTGAAGTCAGGTGATCAAATATTTCATTTGATAGTTTGTTTCTCTGGGCTTGCTGAACATTGAAGTGTTGTTGTCTACATTCAACACTAAGCATGGGGAGTAGTGAGGTTCACTATTTTTTAGCACAACTGTACATTATCAACATACTTGATGGTTTATTAATTTCTTTGAAGTTTTCAGAACTCAATTTGTATGATATGGTCAAGCCTGATTTTCATAAGTTTATGTTCTCTATTTATTTGTCTCATCCCATTTATCTTGCCCATAATGATTTTGGATGGACTTCCAGTTGTAGAGCTAAAAATTGAAACCATATTGCTTAGTACCCAATCTGTAATCATTTGGACTACTTATTACAATTACATAACATTACCAGTAATATTAGTCAGTTTTTTCCACAGAGTTTAAATAAGATATTATCCAGCATCTCAGGTGGGGATGCACACATTTTCTAACAAGCAAAATAGAAAAACATAAATAAATTTAAAAAAAATTTAAATAGAAAAAAGGCCTAAGGCATTTTTTAGTAGTATGAGAATTGATGCTTTGGATATTGAGCATCTCTGTCTATTAGAATGAAAATGTCTGAATTTAACTATTCAAAATAGTTGGCAATTGCAGTAGAATTCATTCAGAAAGAGCTATACTGTAAAGCCAGGGTTACACCAAAACCGAATCCTTCCTGAATTTTCTCAAATTCGAGGAGGGAGAACAGAATACTCCCGAAACCACCCGAATATATGTATTCAGATGGATTTGCAGGTGAATCGGTTCCGGTGTAACTTGGCCTTGAATAAAGAAGAAATTGTCATATTTTGGGGATAGTACTTGTTTCAAAATGTTGTCAAATGTAGTAACAATAAGATCGTTTAAGCAACATACATACAAAATGCAGTAGAAAGTTACAAAACTGATGGAGTGAATGCTCATTTGAATCATATTTCTGAAAAGTCACGAGTGGTGAGTTGAATACTGAAAGATCTCTCATGGAAGTCGGACAATATGAGACTGGTTTTCGTCAACTTCAGAGCAATTTTCTGGTTGCTATCATTTCCAAAACCCTTTTCTTCAATCATGAAATATACATGTATGTACATGTAGTAGCTCTTATATACAGTATTGTATTTGATGGATTGGACAAATGATAGCTGAAGAGCAATTTCTTCACTGCTACTGTTAAATCATTAAATGATGTTTGTGAAATGCAGTAAGAGCAGGTGCCAAACTTTCATTGTTGAGGTCTTAAACTAACATCAATTGTATTGTATGAAACAATATTTGCATTAAAGTAATTTGACATTTTACAATGCAGTGTATGATTTGTAAGATGGAGTATCGTATTACCTGTCTTTTCAAGTTTGTTGTTTCATACAAATACTCAACTTTTATTTTATGAGATACAGATCTTATTGAATGCTCAATTTTTTTATGAATAATAAAGATATGAATTTAAATATCCCCATTTCAGGTATTCATTTATAATTAGTCTTGCAATGCAGCATTGTTGTTTCCTGATAATCATGTGCATATTTATTTTTTATTTTTTCAAATTTAATTAATGAATGTATTTATTTATTTTCATTATTCATATATTTAAAGGACAAGTCCACCCCAACAAAAAGTTGATTTGAAGAAAAAGAGAAAAATCCAACAACCATAACACTGAAAATTTCATCAAAATTGGATGTAAAATAAGACAGTTATGACATTTTAAAATTTTGCTTAATTTCACAAAAAAGTTATATGCACATCCTGGTCGGTATGCAAATGAGGGAACTGATGACATCACTCACTATTTCTTTTGTATTTTATTATATGAAATATTATAATTTTCTCATTTTCCTATGAAACAAATTTGTATTCCTCCCTGAACATGTGGTATTACCATTTTTATAACATTTTATGGCTCAGTTAAGTTGGTCGTTAATGTCAAATTGGTAAAGAAGAAATATTGTATGATTCAAACAGTAAAAAAACAAAAACAATAGTGAGTGATGGACATATCGACTCTCATTTGCATGTCACTGAGGTTTTTTTCAAAAACAAGCGAAACTTCAAAATATCATAACTATCTTATTTTACATCCGATTTCGATATGCTTGTTTGATTTTTATCTCTTGATTCAAATCAACATTTTTCTGGGGTGGACTTGACCTTTAATCTATTTTATTTATTGTATTCATTCTATTATTTTTTTGGGCGGGGGTGCGCATATGTTTGAAGCATGTTCATTTAATTTCCAAGGTGGTTGAAGAGTTTTGGTTCAAACTGCTGATATACTTTATGTAAAGGTTAAATTCTGATGTACTGTAGTGTGAACAAGGACCCTAATTCAAACAGTCCTTTGCTCATTACACAAAAAAATGCTGATGACCTCAAATAAACAATTGGTTTACTTTACTTGATAAATATTGACCTACATACATGTATACTGGGTCAAAACAATGAGTTATCAGTTGGCTCAATCTGGAAATAATAAAATCAAGATATGCTTCATTTTCATTGTTAGAAATACAAGAGAAATAATCTTATCAGAATTCAGAACATGACCCTTCTTAGTTTCCAGCATAATATAGCAACATATGCTATTTCCAAATTATTTTTATTTTTTGTCCTAGAAACTGTTATCAGGTGTTTATTTCAATCAATATTTTGTCCTAAATTAAAGGTCAAATCCACCCCAGAAAAAAGTTGATTTGAATCAATAGAGGAAAATCAAATGAGAATAACACTGAAAACTTCATCAAAATTGGATGTAAAATAAGAAAGTTATGACATTTTAAAGTTTCGCTTATTTTTCACAAAAACAATTATATTCACAACTCAGTGATATGCAAATGAGAAAGTTGATGATGTCCACCACTGACTACTTCTTTTGTTTGAATTATACAATATTTCAATTTTTACAGATTTGGCAATAAGGACCAACTTGACAGAACCATGAAATATTGAAATAATGGTAATTCCACTTGTTCAGGGAGGAATAAAACTTTGTTTCACATGGCAATGGGGAGAAAATTAGAATATTTCATATAATAAAATACAAAAGAAATAGTGAGTGGATGATGTCATTAGTCCCTCATTTGCATACCAACCAGGATGTGTAGATAACTATTTTGTGAAATTAAGCGAAACTTGAAAATATTATAACTTCTTATTTTACATCCGATTTAGATGAAATTTTCAGCGTTATGTTTGTTAGATTTTTCTCTTTTTATTCAAAGCAAGTTTTTATTGGGGTGGACTTGTCCTTTAAACGTCTTTTAAAATGCAATTGTGATGAGATTCTATAGAACCACAGACTTTACAAGTTGTTTGAAGTCGGAGATCTTAAGCCTTCTGATCAGAAATGTATTTCCAACTTTTTTACTCCAAGGTATATCTTTACTTCCTGGGTCATCTTGTGGATCTGCAATGCATGATGGGTGGGCTTAAAAAGGGGGAAACAGAGTGGTTGAATGCTAACCCAAAACAACTGATGTTTGTGTGTTACTCTGTCTAATGCCTATTTGGTCTTATCCCACATGGTCTAAAGAAACTTGGGCTGGGACTTTTTGAATGTGATTAATACTGAAATTAAATCATCAACAAGATTTAACATCTGATTTCTAGTTAAGATGCAATTCCATCTTGTAACCATTACTTGATTTGTCAAATTGGTAGAAGACCAAATGGTCAGGAAAAATTTGGAAAAACATTCAACGAAACGTATCTAGTCCAAAGGTTTGGATGGAATGACAGACCAAATAGACAGACTACTAGTAATAGTTCCGGATTCACAAAGTTCTCAACCAATGGTTGAGTCAAGACCATGGATTCTCCATCCAAAAGACCAGTATTCAAAAAGATGGTTTCAAGTAAATCCATTTCTAGTCAGAATATCAGTAGACCGTTTGGGGTGGTCTGAAACTGTAGTCCCGATGATGAACTTGATTAAAGCCATTCAGTTTTTCAGTCCACTGTTGGAGAATCGGCCTCAGTGAAACAGTGGAATGAAAAACCGGTTACAAGTGAATCCATATTTATGAATTCAGACAGACAAATAAGACATTGTGGATATAACAAGGGAGGTTACCTGTTTAAATAAAATCAAGTCATCATAAACCATAAAACCTGTGACTTGTGCAATTATTACCTTAAAATCCAAAAACAAATGAAATATTTGCTTAGGGGCATATGTACGGAGGTAAGTACAAACTTGCAATGTTAAGGGCCATATTTTTATGGAACAAAGGCCATTAAATTCAAAGCAACTTGATTTAAAAAAAAATTGCATTTAACAAGATTTTTTTCTGCACACATTTCTCACTCCAAGAAGTCATAGATATGTGTTTTATATGAAGAGAAGACTCTGTAAAAAGAGTTGTATTTTATTATAATCTATATACATTCTGAACAGTAAAATTTACAATATAAGTATGTCAATACACCTATCTATACTAGTTAATGAATATAAATTGTATAATTTATGGATTATATTCTGATTACTTATGACCAATACATGGTTGATAAAACATAGATGTATATTTACAGATATTGCATCAAAAAGACATATTGATATAAGGCACACAGAAGGAGAACTTGAAAACAGACATTACAAAAATAGTTGAAATGGACAAACAAGTGCATGAATCAAAATGAGAAGTGAAATCCACTATGAAAATAAATGTATTTGAATAGAACAAAATCAGAAAAATTGGAAGGTAAAAAAAATGAGCAAAATATGATTTGCTTCCTTTCTTCAAGTTGTGAAGGATGAAATTATTTTGGCTTTACCATGCAAGCTAACCTCTTCAATCAAAGCAATGCACTCTATAAACCCTGAAAATTGAAATAACTGGCACTGTGATTTAAATCTTTGCATGGAAGAGTAATTTATGTCTTAATTCATTCATTCCATTATCAGCAAAGCAAAATATGATGGAAATCCATGTACAGGGCTCTTGGGGTAAAGTTCCATTTTGCTAATATGCATTTTATTAATCACATCTTTTAAAAAATATTTTAAATCAGAATTTGCCTAAATTCTATAATCCAATTCCTTCAATTTTATCTGTCTACTCAGGAGATTAATTTCCGGAGAGGAATTCCTTACAAATATTCCCATTTCAATACATGCATCAAACAATTTTCTAATAATTTTCTAATAATCTTGACGAATTATCATTAAAAAATAGCTTACTCAATCCTATCTCTCCATAATTTGTTCATTAAAAAATTGTACATTGGTTAAAGCATAAAGTACTGTGATTAACCAAACATAAATTTGTCAATCAAAACAAAGTTGATTATTGTTTTCCATTTTGAGATCGATACACATAGGCTACTGTTCAAATATCAATGAATTTAATGAGCCAATTGCATTTGCCTAAAAAATGAAGAGAGAAAATAGATAACATGATCAAAGACACCACCTCTGAATACATATCTTACTAAATCAAACCCCCTACAAATGACCTTTGAATATTCTAATAACATAGACATAATAGAATCGTACTTTTAATTCAAAATATATGCTATTTATATACCATGTTGCTATAGCTGAAATGCATAAAATGAAATAATCCTAAGTGTAGTCTTCTAAGCCAGGAAGGCAAAACACCTGTTGTAGCACTCTACTATTCTTCTTCATCACAAAGGAAATTCATGAGCCAAACAACCATCTCCAGAGCTTTTCCATCGATCGTACCTTGTCGTTATCGATGGCAGCGAGACCCAGAATGAAATGGTGGCAAAGTACGCTTCACATGTTGAATAGAGGTTTAACAGATTCATGACATTAACAGGTGTTTTCCCTTCCCTTCTCCATCAATTCACCCACATAGCCTTCGCATCAATCGATGGAGACATCCGGGTTTAGGGCCAATGTTTATCAGTAGAACATGGCCTAATCTTGTCCTTCTTTCGGGATTTTTTTAACTCACCTTATTACGAATTTCGAAGACATTATTCTTGTTACAAGTCAAACACATCCAGAAGATATTTTACAGAGTACTTTTTCCTTACCTCCATGACCTACCAAATTTTATATTCTGATCATTCTAAGCCTTTAAAGAAATATTGATTGACACTATATTACAACCATCTTGGTTCTTTTCCTCTAATTCAAAGACATCAGAATAGAAAACAATATCAACTCAATAATTGTCTAATATTGAGGATTTCTGAGGTATCTTCTATGCTTAATAGCGGTATGTTTATTTTTAATACCAAGCAGGTCCATGCAATAAGTTCCTATTTCACCCCAAATATAAAAAATGTTAGAAGCCAAAATATACTCTAAAAAGGAAAGAAAGCCAAAACCAAATATACCAAACATAAATGAAGGAAACTGACGAAAACTGAAAGCGTGAATAAGAACCAATCAAAAGATTATGTATGGAAAATAGTTTGTTCTAGTATTAAGAGATATCACAACTTACAAAGTTATTGCTTTCAAATAAACATAATCAATGCCAAGATGATTGCCAGGGGCAAAATTGGACGGATTATGGGAACAATTTTCTATCCAGTCCAAAATTAACTTTATTTACTATCGAAAGCTTAACATAAAATGTGATTTAGTCTATTGTACTGCAACATATGTACTTTTACTTTTATTTATGAAACTGGAGAGTGGAATCATGGCCCAAATTTACAGTCGGGATATACGCAGCTGTCTCATTTGACTAAAATTAGGCTGTTTTGTTAAATTGTGAGGCATGATGTCACCAACTTATTCTTTGAGGTTCAATCTTTTAATTACATATTGAACATTGGAACATTAATTGTCTGAAAATAAGTGGATGTGGGAAAAGTGAACATTCTAGTTTGTTGCATATATACAATCATAATAAAAACAATCAAGTAATGCCTAATTCTAACTATGTGTAAAAATATGGAATTTGGAGGATATTTTTAGACAAAATTGGCATCCCCTTTTTAGTTACTAGTCAAAAATCAAATCTTTATAAACTTGACTATTAGATATAAGTTCCCAGTATGTATTCTGATTTGTTATTCACAATTAGTATTTGACGATCTTTACTTCAAAAGAAAACAATATTGATTAAAATGAATATGAATTATTGTATCTACATTCAAATATCCCAATGTTAGTAAATGATGATTGCATTAAAGTGCTTGAATTAATCAAGCATTTATAAAAAACGAGTGGAACGCCTCTGGCAGTCTCGCCTGCATTACACGATTCAATATTGCAACAGTGCTGACTTTAAAAACAGCTATCGAATACTTATCCACAAAAGAAAACACTCATATGATGATAAAATACTATGTCAATACTATGTCCATTGACCCAACATGACCTTTGACCATAATCATGTGACCGAAGACGTGTGCAAAATATACTTGATAACCCTTGTGTCTATGTTTGATGAACTACCTGAACAAGATCCATAAACTGTTAAAGTTATGATGACAATTCACAAATATCCCCAACATTATCAAAGTTCATTGACCCTAAATGACCTCTGACCTCAGTGATGTGACCCGAAACTCACACAGAATGTTCAGGGATACTTAATTGCTCTTATGTCTAAATTTCAATAACTAGATCCATAAAATTTAAAAGTTATGACAATTCCACAAATATCCCAACCATGGTCAAATTTCATTGACCCTAGGTGACCTTTGAGTCGGGTCATGTGACCTGAAACTCATGTAGGATCAGTGATACACTATTACCCTTATGTCTAAGTTTCATGAACTAGGTCCATATACATGTACCTTCTATTAAGTTATGACGACATTTCAGAAACTTTACTTTGGTTAAGATTTCAATATTGATTCCCCCACCATGGTCTAAGTTCATTGACTCTAAATGACCTTTGACCTTGATCATGTGACCTGAAACTCAGGCAGGATCTTCAGTAATACTTGATTACCCTTATGTCCAAGTTTCATGAACTAGGTCCATATCTTTCTAAGTTATGATGACATTTCAAAAACTTAACCTTTAAGATTTCAATGTTGATGACGCCGCCGCCATCAGGATAGCGGTGTCTATAGTCTCGCTCTATAGACACCGCTATCCTGATGGCGGCGGCGTCATCAACATCAGGATAGCGGTGTCTATAGTCTCGCTCTGCTATACAGGCGAGACAAAAATGAATAAAATTCCCTCAAACTTCCCATGTGCTATCTAAAATCTACATGAATACTGAATTAGCCAAATGTGAATTTCTACCATCTTTTTCCTTCAAATAGACATTACTTAGACTACATAACTCTAGAAAACAAATCCAGAGTAACAGGGTATTTAGTTTTTATAATCACTCTGTACATGTATTTATAGCTAGTGATTATGTCAACCTAAGTAACAGATTGATTATCAATATCTTTCAAAACAAAAGGTAAATTTTGTAGTATTCCTGTCCATGGATTTTAAAGTTCTTATTAAAGTTCTTATTAAAGCCAAAGAAGACAGCTCAATCCTAAATAAATCAACACTATGCAGCACAAATATACATCTCTATATTTCTAATTCTAATATTTCAAAAAGTCAACTAGTCCTCTAAAAGCACAAAGAAATAATTGCTATACTTCAAAGAGTGAACAAAACTTGAAAAATCACCATATATTCCTCAATTCTCATAAATAGCACTATGAACAATTATTTTGTTCATTATCTTATAACACACTACATTTTGTATTGTTCGTAACAAGTGAATTTATTCAAATACATATGAGAACATACTTTCAAATATTGCATTAAATCTCCTAAGCTAAAAGAGTGTCTGTCACTATCCTTTATCAGCATTAAAGTATACATCAATTGTGACTTGTACACCAAACATTGCAAAATATATACTTTGAGAATATTGCATGGCTTGAAAAATGTTGAAAGTGGCTACTATAATACAAACCACATTTATAATCATGGGAAAATATATATGTGTATAATTCTTGATTTTTTCACTTTTTTACTGAAGTCCAATAAATACCTGAATACAAAGAAATATGGACAATGTTTTCAAAAACACTGCTCATTTTACATCAAATATGGAAAGAACAACATTCCTGAAGGTGGTTTTATATGAGATGTAAAATATACGATATAAATATATATACTTTTCAGAACATGATTAAGTTTAGCATTAATAAAAATATCATCCTAAATTACATGATAAACATTGTCTACCTTTAATAACTGTTCGCAGTATACATGCTCGACCACAAGTTTATACAACTACCCCTAAATGCAATTATAAGTGGCAAACCATAGATGGGTTCATGGTACTCGTATCACAGATTTATTCACATATTTTCACAACCATTCTTTTAATGACAGTACTGAACAAGTGTTGACAGAAACTTCATTTAAAAAAAAGACATGATGCTGTTGTATCATAATTTGTAATGTTACGTCGAGTACTGGAATGTACAACAAGTAAGAGTTTTTTTCTTCCCATCAACACATCCGTCAATTTCTCAATTTCTGGACATTTTTAAATAGACGTCTAGTTAGATAACAAGATCCCATGTATGGTAATCTGGAAATGAGATCATCATTTAAGAAAAAAAAAGAAATTATCAATTTATGATGACAAATTCTACTTGAATGTACATGACAAAAAGATCATTGGTGAGAAGATTTCAGTGCAATTAAAATTTGGCAATTCCATAAAATATGCAAGTCTGACCCCCCATATGTGGGACCTTCATGAAATTTTCTGTCTCTGATTTCTTGTTCTTTTGACAGTCTGTAATGTTCTCATAAGACCATGAAGTGAAGTTAAACTTGAGAAAAATGGGGGTCGGATGTACCAAAAGGTTGATCGTTTTATGGAATTGCCCAATATGATTAAATGATAAGAGCACAAATGCATAGATTTACACTAAGTTCACACCAACAAAATTAACTCCAAACTGACTGATGGTATGTCATCATTGTTTTTGTCAAAATAAAGTTGGTTTCACATGTGTGATTATAGCATCAATTCAGCTCATTCTCAGCTTGAATGATAAGTGAGATTAAGAATAACCGAATAATCAGATGTACCATTAATAATAGGTTTCAAATTCACTGAAAGAATTAAATCGGTTCGGCGGATGAATCATAAAATTAATTCCTGATCAAATTCACGAGATGTGATGTCGTCCCTATGTGGCCTTTGAAACTACTTTGAGACTACTGTCACCACCTTCCTTCATGTACACTGAGGTTCATGTCCTACAGAATCTGCTTTCAACACACTTGTAGGTAAACACCTTGCCACTGTCAATATGTTGGATCTGCAGACAAGTTCCAGAAACCCTGCAGCATGACAGTCCTATTCCTGAGGCGCATTGACCAGGTCCTACTAAATGGGACAGCATTTGGCCTCTGCTTTTTTCCTCTGTCTCTGCTGCATGATAAGGGCATCTTGTTGCCTTTTTTCCTTCATCGCAGTCAGGTAGTCCTGGTCCTGGTGTACTGAGATGTGTTCCTGGGGCTTCTGGCCCTCAGAGGTTAGCTGAAGGATGGTCTCCACGAGATATGACATGGCATCACCTGAGGTGCAATATAACAAATATGATTAATATTCACAACTGATTTTCTTAAACTTTTGTGCAAGGTTAATAATTGACTATTAACTGTTCAGTCATAATTGATTAATATTTAAATTGATTTTTAACATTTTTGTGCAAGGTTTGTGATTGACTAAAACTTCAGTTAAAATTAATCTGATCTTTTTAAAACAATAGTTACACAAACCTGGTGTGAGGTAAATACTATGGTTACGAAAGGGGCTGATCAATGTGATCAGGAGCCAGTTTCATGGAACTGCCACATAATATGAGTTTGTAATCACTTTGTGTTTCATATAACATGTTTGGAAATATTGTGATGTCACTCCTTCACGTTAATCCTGAGAGATTGGTCGACCAAAGTTACAATAGATTTCACTTCAATATATATGTTACCAAAATTTTACAAGACTGATTCTAATTATTACTGAATATGCATGACATATTTGGGTTTTTATTCTTATCATAGATATTATTAATAACCCTTTTCATTTTCCATAACATTTTCTACACATATTTAGAATAAATATTTCCAATTGTACAAGGAATGACATAAACCAAAAACTCACAGGAAACATACTGGGGTACATATCAAGGGCTCCTTGAATACATATGCAAAAACTGATACTGAGGCTTGTTAGGCTGTGTATTAGAGTGCCACATAAGATTCGGGTGAATTTCTATGGGCAGCCATGAGGGCAACAAACAGTTGTATAATTTTAAGTGGAGTGGAAGCTAGCCAGACAGCCAATTTTTTCCTTATGGTGTTCTACAAAGAACAAAGCTACCAAGAAGTTATCACACTGGCCCTGCCACGTAGAATGAGCAAGCTGCACGCTGCAAGCAAGCAGGGCTAGCGTGGTACATTCATGGCAGCACGGTAGTGCAGCCAGGCCAGCTAGCTGCATGATCGTTTATGCATGCACCTGATCTGATGTCCACCATCATGGAGTCGGACTTTGAAAATGAGTTAGTCGTTAATTCTTAGAGATTATGATGTAATTTCTTGGTAGCTTTGTTCTTTAAAAGACACCATAGGAAAATAGAAATTTACCCGAAACTTATGCACTACTTACATGGCTTTTTATAACAAGCCAACACTGAGTGCATCTGGTAGAGGTTCAGAGTTATAGGGGAAAAGCAACACTAAAATCGAAAGCAAGATTCTTTTTAGAGTACCTCAGTCACATTTCCCCTACAGTGACCGTACGGCGAGTTGACAACAGCCGTTTTAACATTTTCCTGTACTAGCTACATATAGATTGTTTGAATAAAAATTAATAAAACGGCTTGCTGTACGGCCACCGTAAGGGAAGTGTGACTGAGGTATAAGCTACACAAGAATAATGGTATCACAGATGGATTACAAGGACTATTTGTTACAGAGTATGCAAGTTTAGTTTCTATGATGAATTTAAATCTTTCCAAAGCAGGATCATATTGCAAACTTGGCATTCTTTGCCAATGGATGTTAGAAACGCTTCCTTATTATCTTTATTCAAACAACAGTTAAAAAGGCAAGCTTATTAATACACATAACTGTTCTTTACATAAATGCATGGTGGGTGGGTGGGTCGGTTATTAGTTATTAAGTATTGTATAAATACATGTAATTCATCATTATCATTAATATAATTTTTTTTACGTTTCGTATTCCATATAACTAAATTATGTATTCTATCATTTACTGATTAATATTTTTCTGGGTGACCCAACTTTACAAGCAGACTGCTTTCATGGGCATCCAATTTTAATAAGTATATAAAACAAACTATTGTGCATTTCTTTAAGTATGATGCATCATCTTATCTGTATAATGTCTTTTTTATACTTTGTAATTTTTATTTGTATATAATTGATTTTGTATATTTTTATGGAAAACAAATAAATTCAATCCATCAATCAATCAATATTTCATTAATGTAGGCATAAAAAGCTGTTGAATTTAACTAAGATGATTCTTAGGAGCTTCAATGTAATCTTATTACAAAGTACACATTAATTGTTCAAATGTACTGTCAAAGCTGCAATAGAATACTCAGAATAATGATTGAAACTAACTTTTTCAACTTTATTTTAGATATTGTCAAAGTTATCATAAATGTACTAAAACATATATTTTGAAGTAGAATTGTTTTTGAGGAGTATGCAAGTCTATCGTTTATCATCTACTGTGTATCATCATAACTGCTCCTGCCATAAAAATGAAAGCAAAGCACAGCAAAACACACAATACAGTGTGAGTAAAAAAAACCTTGACACCTTACCAATCTCCATTTTAGGAAAAAAAAATGTCATGAATGCATAATCATTATATATGACTGGAAAAATTATCTTCTCTGAAATAATTTCATACCATATTCATGTGGTATGTGTTAATGCTTGGATGATCAGTAGGTATTCTTTGCAGCAATGTAAATTTTGATTTGTGCCAAAGTAAGGCATGACTGCAATGAATGAATCCAGATCTATGTCAATGATGTCATAATCCTACAAGGGTTGCATTAAAATCCATTTCTAAACACCTTTTCAGTAATTTACATTATAATCGTTCAATAAACAATTTCATTGAAAAGGGATTTGCAGATATGTTTACTAACTCATGTAGGATTATTATATACATCATTGGCATCTGGGGTTCATTCATGGCATTCACGCGTTACTATGGTGCAAATCAAAATTTACATCACTGCAAAGAATACCTCAATCCTGATCATCCAAGCACTAACACATACCCTATAAATATGGTATCAAATTATTTGGGAGAAGATACTCTTTCCAGTCATATATAATGATTATGCATTCATGACATATTTATTTTCTTCAATTGGGGATTTGTGAGGTGTCAAGCTTTTTTTACTCACACGATATCTGAGCTTATATTCCAACATTCATCCTTCAATTTCCAATAAATGATACATCTATATTTTGCGCAAGCTGCAATCACTTCCTGTATTCATTATCCATAAGAAATATTTTCATCAATCAATAAGTCATTGTTAGAGATTTATGACATGTTAAGTTGACGTAATGATTTATGGAAACACCTGTTGTTTTTTATACACTCGAATCTAAATGACAACTATTTTTTCTTTGTTTACAAGACTACTCAGGTGTATAGAAAGATATTCAATATCATCTTTCACCTTTATCGCCCCAACCTTTTATTCTCCTCTCAGAAACATTGTATTATACGTTGCAAATAAGTGTTCCCTCTTCTTATTTCATAGTGGACTTCAAATTATGAATACATAAATTGGAAAAAATGAATAAGAGAGACTGGGGGAAAACACAAAACAATAAAAGACTAGCACATTTGTTATTCTGCTCTACACATGTAGTGGCTCAAGATTCACACAAATAAGACACTAAAAGTAGCAAATACCAACTTTTTGAGTGCAAATAAAGAAAATAAAAAGCCATGGTGGACTTCGAATTATGAATACATAAATTTGAAAATTGGAATAAGAGAGACTGGGGAAAAACACTAACAAAACAATAAAAGACTAGCACATTTGTTATTCTGCTCTACACATGTAATGGCTCAAGATTCACACAATAAGACACAAAAAATAGTAAATACCAACTTTTCGAGTGCAAATAAAGAAAATAAAAAGAGAAAAAACACAAAAATTTAATAAAATAGTGCAAGTATTAATATCACAAGTACATTGCGATTAGAATAAAGTGCAAGTATTAATATCACAAGTACAATGCATAGTATATGGTGCACATTATGAGCAGAACACATATCTTTTGTGTAAAAGTATATCTACTGAAGTTGTACACTTGTCATACCACTTTTGGTACAAACCATTTACTAAATAATGAACAAATATAATAAAAGCCTATCCTTGCTTTTCAAAACCGGCAACTGCAAGTGAAACTTCTAATAAAAAGTAATTCAATGATCATGAGCCTTTTAAGAACCTTTGAGGTTTAGAATAGATCTTTCTTCAAGTATCCCGAGATACTGTCATTACTGTGATAGGTACCACAAACCTCAAGTAGTATACTTTCAACGCAGCTTACATTATAAATGCATTTTTTTTATATTGTATTTTTTTGTATTAGGGGTGGCAATGTTAAAATGATGGTAGTGATGATTGGGAAGGGGAGGATGAAAGGAACAGGGAGAGTAAGTAAGGCGTTGTGAGAGAAAAAGAGTAGATCAGACAGGTTGTGGGGGTGTATAAAGCTTAGAATTAAGATATTATACTTGAATAAGGGCTCCCATAGGTGGCAGAAAGGGCAAAAAAGGGGAGGGTAGGGGCTTAAAGAGATATGAAATAAGAACAGTCAAATGGGAAAGACAGCAAGAAAGAACCAGTAAATGCAAGATCAAGATAGAGAGGAGATGAAAAGAAAAGAAAAGTTGGAGGTATGTGAGAAAAGAGAGTGAGATAAAATTAAGAGAAAATCAAGTCCAGAAAAAAATTATGAAAAATAAAGAAAATGGAGTAAAATATAAAAAAGAAAAATCAGGGATGGCAATAACAATAATAAAAAGTACGAAATTTATATAATTTTCTCATCCCCCCCAAAAAAAGTGTTTTTGGTGGAGGAAATTATTCAAGAAAAGTACAATAATTTGTTGTCTGAAAAACTGCATTCCTAGAATACTCTGTTTTACTTACCAACATTGGTATCATCCTTAGCTGATGTTCCAAACCAGCCAATAAACTTGTTCTCTTTGCAGAAATGATCCAGCATGTCTGCATCTATCACTGTATCTGGCAAGTCACACTGATTAGGTAAAATGATTAACTACATCTTAATAGATCTACAGAAAATCAACATTTGTAAACTAAACTGTAAAAAAATAAAGTAAAAGTTTTGTTTTTAAAGGCCAAGTCTACCCTAACAGATCAATATGATTAATATTAAATCAAATTATAACACTCTAAATTTCACTCAATATGGATTTGTAATACTGAAATCTTGGGTTCGAATCCAAATCAGTTGACTCGATTTTGATTGGCAAGAAATTTCTACATGATGCATTTGCACTCAACTCCTGTGTAGTGAATGGATACCTGGCAGGAATATTTATTTCTGGAAGTGCTTACAAACTGGTACTGTAGCTGGATTGGGGTGGGTGGGTATTACATAATAGTACTTCTATTGCTCACCTTATTAGCTAATAATAAAATAGGCACTGGCTGCTCGTTAGCTAACATCACTTTTTCATGCACATCTGTTGACCACTATAAGAAGCAGAGAAATCGAAAGTTAGAATGTGTGGGTATGAGTATAAGAAATATCTTGTGACATTTTTCCCTTTCTTTTTTGCATTTCAATGCAAAGAGGTGGTCATGAAACAAACTTTTAATGAAAACTTGATTTTAAAATTGACAAGATATACAAATATTTTTAATCACTCGTGTATGGCTGAATATCGTTGCTGGTGTGATTGAAACTTGAATCTCAGATTCTTTGATTCTGAAGAATCATTTTATATCACTTTTTCAATGAGATAATCTGTCAAGTGATGTCCTATTTGGGTTCAGCTCGCCATCTTGAAAGATTAAGGCCACTGTCCCGTAACTTAGGGAAAGACCTTTGTTTGTCACTTCCTTAGAAATTTTACTTAATTTGGATATAATACAAGATTTTGAGTTTGACCTCCAACAGTGACATGAGAACAATACCTATCGATATGAATGTTTTATAAATTTTACAGGGAATATATAAGCATTGGACATTCCTTAACTTTTATTGTTTGCAGAGTTCTCAGTTTTAAAATGTTAGAAACTTTCCTACTTTTTAGTTTGGAGGTTGTGACCTTATGGAAAATTATCAAATTATTCAAAATAGCAAGGAAAACAGACAGGGGATGAATTCTTGACCCACAGACCAAGGCAATCCTGCCTTGCCACCCAAAAATGAATACAATGATGGATTTAGAAAGGATTTATGTACCTGATGACCTACCCATACACTGTAGATACAATGGCAGAAAGAGGATTATCTGTCCCCCCTTTGTCCAAATTGGTAAATCTACTTTCTTCTGAATGCACTGAAGTTAAATACTCATCCTTACATATAGGTTACATGTAACAATCCCATTTGCGCATGTAACATTTGACTGAGGTTAAAAGAGCCTTTCCCTTATAACATAATTAAACATGGGTTCATTTTGAAATTATTATATCAATCATCAATGTTTGGTAGATATTTGATTAATAAACCATCAATTAGTGAAGTAGCAAATCTAAAATTCATACATTTCAAAAGTTAATTCATCATCTCCTTATCATTTATTTGTAGTAAATTGAAATTCTAATACAATAGTTCGAGAGTAAAAGAACATGAAGAACCACCACTCAGAAGCTGGCAGTCAGTTTAATTAGGAAAAACGTACATTACAACAGTTTTGTTGAAAGACAGCATGCAAATGTGAAAATGCTTCACAAAGCAAGGAAACCTCTACTTTTTGTTCATATTACATGTATCTACAGTGAAGTAATCATGCCTACCTTTAATACTGAGTCAAATGTGGCAGGTCTAGAAGAAAAGAGTGACAGGTATAAGTCATGCAATATCAAGTCCTGACAATTAGAGCAATCACAGAATAGTATTCACACATGATACTGATTTTTATCCAAGTGGTTCATTAATTGCAATCATGTTATGCCAATATCACCACCCCATTGAATATACATACACCTGTAATTTTCCTAAAACAACTAATCTTTAAAAAACAAATGCCAAAAGGAAACGTTGCGTTTTTCCATTGATCAGTATTTATGTTGCAGAATTATTTAAATTTCATAATTCTGTCACAAAACATTTACCAAGAATATTACAAATTCTAGATTTCATCTTATCCCCCTGAATATTTATTACATATAATTCATTTCAATACATGTAAATGTCCTTTAATCCATTTTGAAATTGAAGTGAACACACCATGTAACAAATTCAAAGCCTTTTCTGTGTTATTCCCTCACTGATATAACTCTTTGTTGTGAAAAAATTCAATATTGGGGTTTTTGTCCATAAACAAGGGGTATGGTACATGTAGTATCGCAAAACATTAATCTTGATAGATCAGTTATGATTTGATTAATTTTGTCCTTACAGTGATAAATTTCTTTTTTTTTAATCGTATTTTATCTTGTAGAAATGCCTCTGGCTACCATAAAAAGTTTCAAATAAATTCTTTCAATCAAATTCAATGCAAACAAAGTAATTCACATGATAGGGCAAGTGTGCATATATACAAAGAAAATTCTGCTAGTGCATGTAAGCATGCTAGGCAACACTATAAATTTATCATGCATAGCGCAGACAAGGATTCCACTCTTCACCCTAAAAGACCCATATCATTCATCCTACAATTCCAGAAAATAATGTAGAGCACTGTTTCAAAAACAACTGGTCTGTTTTATCAGTATTATTTGGAGCAAAAGGATATCAAGTCACATAGATTACACCCATCTCCACAGATCTGAAGATGTGCAATTTATGACATCTAAAATCTACAATTCCAGTGAATAACAAATTATATAAACTAATACAAACTATATACTATATTAAAAATTATAATAGACAACATAAAGAATTGTATCACATGTACTTCTAAATTAAAACAACAATCCTTTTAATCACAAGGCATGCTAAATCTAGTGCATACTCAGGGGGTCGTTTCATAAAGCTGTTTGTAAGTTAAGAGCGACTTTAAGGACGACTAGTGAACCCTTCTTACACGCTAAACCATCTTAACTTACTAACAGCTTTATGAAACACCCACCGGGTCACATAGATCTTACCTTGAGAGATCAAATACAATTACAGCAGCAATGCTGAAAGTGGAAGAAAATATAGATAATACCATATGGTTATAATTCTGACATCACACCAGTACAGATACATCCAACGTTATAACTGATAAAAATTATCATGTAAATCCATAGCAATCCATGTGCATGAAAGTTACAAATAATTGCAAAGAGGGTTACAGGACCGAAGATGGATAATGGATTTAATAACTGATCATTCTGTAATGATGGTCACTGGTTTTACTTCATCAATCTTTCATACCTGCAAAGGGTTCATCAAGGTTTGATAAATAATGGGAAAAAAATGTCAGTAAAAAAAATTCTTGCTTATAACCTATAGTACTTATAGTCACCAATACAAATAATCACTAATCTGGTGAGTCACTGACCACACATCTCTCAAATTTTTATGAATGTTAATTACTATACTAACTATTACTAAGTTGTTTGTGACATTCAAGCAAAATAATCTTGTTTTTATTTCATTTTTGAACAATTATTATAAAGGTTTAGAAATCTAAACTAAAAGATACTGTATTCACATGTACATGTAAGCATTTTTTTCTTCTTCAGTTTATTCATATTTGCAGGAAATAATGAATGTGACACGGATATTGAATGAAAGATGGAAATGTAATCAAATCCTAGCACTTATCCTCATGATTTATGATGACGTTTAATATGATAGTAAACCTTTCAGATTTCTGAACAAATAACCAAAGCAATCTGTTATCAACTTTTTGTAAAATCAAGGGCCTTGGACTCAAGTTTTATAGTCCAGTATCAAAATTTAGACGCATAATAGCTTTCCCCTTTTTACAGTCATTCAAAGTGAAAGAAAAATATATAACTACTGTTATGTTGTACTTACGCATATTTGTAGTATACTCTTGTCATGTGACCAAATCTCTCATGACCGGCAATATCCCTGTATCACATGAATAACAAACAAACGATTTAACAAATGATGTAACCAGGAAAAGGTTACATGGTTTATAAGGGGGGGGTGTCTAACTATTGAAAGGATGAATTAATCTCATAAAAAGGTAACTACGTCAAAGGGGAAGGCACATACAATATATGTAAATACATGTAGAGGGTCATACAGTAGTTTGCAGTTTGAAAGGGGTGCACAATGTGGCTGTGCCTCCATTCCCTTGGATCATCACCTGAATATGATTACATATTGAAATACTTGACATTATACAGATATTGGTTATTGAACTACATCTCTATTCCAAAGGTGATTTCTATTCAAGGTCATGCTTTATCATTCTGAATGTGCTTTTATAGATTACAAATGACAACAGTAATAATAACTACTGGTACACTATGTAAAAGAAATCATCTTACCATAATTGTAAATTGACTTTAGTATTCTCATCCCAATCTAATGACTTCAAAGCAAAGTCAACACCTATTGTTAATTTGTAGTTAGGTGAGAAGTAACCTGGATAATTGTAAAAAGAAAAATGATTTTGTGAATCTAAATTGTATTTTCTTTCCCAAGAGTACATTTTCCAGAAGATAGAAGACACTTTTAGTAAGGAAGTTTACCCTGACATCAAGTTGCTTAATTCTCTTTACTAAAATCAGAAAAAAATTGAGAAAAATAATTGAATATGAACAATAATTTGTAAAGTTTGATTTTGTGCTGTCATATTCAAGCAGCTGTGCCATATGTGATAATGTCATGTTAAATAATTCAATAAATTCCCTTTTCCAAATGGTTCATGAGTGAAAATAGTTTTTCTATCGAATCATGTATGAAATAATGGTCTGCAGATATATATATTCTAATGGCACCATATGATATTCAAATTACATGATATAAGAGAGATTTGGCATCACAAAACCTTAAAAACTCAACTCTACTATCTCTTTGTGGAATTTTCCCCAAAACTCGATCAATGGTTTTTCTTGTCTTTAATTTCAGCAGATTATGTATAAAAACATATTTCCTACATATATGTTTTATGCTGTCCAGTTCTTAAATGATTTTTTTTTTAAACTGCAAATGAACATCATTAACCTTGTGTACAGGCTAAACCTATGGTTTCCTGATAGTACTACATGTAGATAGCTTCTGAAAAAGTGCTCTCTGACCATGATTGCTATAACAATAAAACTTAGGCCTGCTATATATTTTTCACTTAATAGTGTATCAGGTATTGAGTAAAACAAGCATTATAAATGTATTACTACCACATGGCTGCAGTCTGTTTTGTATTGTTTTCTAAAGGGAAAACTCATTTAATGATAACATTATCACATTGAAATCCGCACTGAGAATCTTACAGGTTTTGCCATTTGTGACATTCTATGAAAAAAATAAAAATTTGATGTTTGGCGAGTGATTCCATAAATAAAATATTACTAGGCCAAATAATACAAAGCTAAAATGGGCCTTTATACTGTTTAAGAAACAACATAATGTGCTTTTAAAATAAAAACTGACCTTCAGTATATCTCCTGATGAGTGATGTCTAGATGAAGAAGAAAAATGGTATGTACAATGAATGGTCAATTAATTAAAACCATAAATCAATCAATATCTGAATATTATTTCTTTGTAAAAATAAGCTGTAAAGTACTTGTCTACTCAATACTATTTCAAACTGAATGTCTTTGTGAATGGATAATGATGGTACACTTAAAAGAGCCAAGTATGTTCATATGAATTTAGACTACATAAATACATTGAAAAGTTACAAATAATTTTAGTATTGAAATACTGTTGTATGATGAATTCTGGTATCTTAAAAAATATTCTAAACTTATATTTACCTTTCCTGTGATCACAATCAATCCAAAGATGAAATTTGCAATAAAAAGGGGAAAGAAACAAAAGATAATAATATGACAGCTATTCTAAAGTTGCATGTGAAGTGGTTGAGAATCAGTTTTTTTTCAACTGTTTTATTTTCTTCTATCACATCTTAACTACAAATGTAATAAGAAGTAAGAATAGTACCGGTACTGAAGATTTGATCTTTGTAGTATTTGTGCAAGAGCTATCTCACATGTTAGGGAAGTTGGTCACTTTGTAAACTGGTGTGACGGACACAATCTGGTTCTTAATATCAACAAGAATAAAGAAATGGTATTTGATTCTTCTTGGCCCCATGAGCCATTACTCATTCATGACAAAAGGCTTGAGCAGGTTTCTAAATTCAAGTACCTGGTAACCAATAAGATGATAAAATTAACTGTCATAAGTACTCCCAAAACTGATGAAAGGATCTTAGCTCTCTTCTACCAATCTCAGGTACCAAGTCAGAATTCTGTGCTGCTTCTTTTAGCAGTTATATGCACATCCTGGGGGGTGTTTCACAAAGATTTAAGTATGACTTAAGTCGCACTTAAATGCCGACGTGTACATGATATGCAACACGCGATCTTATTGATAGATACGCAGTAGTGCGCATCCTAATGACGCGATCTGACCATTGTCGTCAAGCCTTTCATACCGTACGCAACTCGGTATTATGTGTGACTCTAACTACATGTAAGTCATACTTAAATCTTTGTAAAACACCCCCCTGGTCGGTATGCAAATCAGGAGACTGATGATGTCATCCACTCACTATTTTTTGGGGTATTTTATTACATGTATAAGAAATATTCTAATTTTCTCCTCATTGTCAAGTGAAACAACAATTAATTCTTCGCTAAACAGTATGTGGAATTATCACTGTTCAATACTGGTTCAGTCAAGTTGTCAAATCTGTAAAAAAAATATTGTATGCCGGTAATTCAAACAATAAAAAACAAAAGAAATAGTGAGTGGGGGACATCATCATCTGTCTCATTTGCATGTCATTGATTTGTGCATATCACTGTTTTGTGAACAATAAGTAAAACTTTAAAATGTCATAACTTTCTTATATATTACATCTGATTTTGATGAAATTTTCAGCAATATGCTCCATATGTTCAATTTTTCTCAATTTTTTTCAAATCAACATTTTTCTGGGGTGGACTTGACCTTTAAAGGCCAAGTCCACCCCAACAAAAAGTTGATTTTAATAAAAAGAGAAAAATCCAACAAGCATAACACTGAAAATTTCATCAAAATCGGATGTAGAATAAGAAAGTTATGACATAATAAAGTTTTGCTTAATTTCACAAAACAGTTACATGTATATGCACATCCTGGCTGGTATGCAAATGAGGAGACTATGACATCATCCACTCACTATTTCTTTTGTACTTTATTACATGAAATATTCTAATTTTCTTCTCATTGTCAAGTGATACAACAATTAATTCCTCCCTGAACATGTGGAATTAGCATTGTTTAATACTATATGGTTCAGTCAAGTTGGTCCTTATTTTCAAATCTGTAAAAAATGAAATATTGTATAATTAAAACAATAAAAAACAAAAGAAATAGTGAGTGATGGACATCATCTACTGAGTCACCTAGTTGTGCATATCACTGTTTTGTGAAAAATAAGTGAAACTTTAAATGTCATAACTTTCTTATTTTACATCCGATTTTGATGAAATTTCAGCACTATGCTAGTTTGATTTTTCTTTATTTATTCAAGTCAGCATTTTCCTGGGGTGGACTTGACCTTTAACTTACATATTTGCATTTGTACATTTCATTTTATATGATAATTAACTCTGTAAAGATATCATTTACTGATAAATCTCATACAAAGAATGTTTATACTCAGGAGCTGCACTGCAAGAATATTGATTCCATTTATGTAAGCATGCACAACAAATTTTCATTGTTAAACAAAACATAAAATATTTACAAGATAGAAGTACAGAAATTGTCAATTAAAAAAGCTCTAGTACAAAGGCCATCCCAAAATCCCAATACCAAAATCAGAAATAATACCACTACTCTCATCAGCCCCGATTAATTGTTCCTGGTGAAGGGCTTTGGGGTAAACAACTACAAAGTACTAGGTACAAATTTTCATCTAATGATAAAATAAAATAATGTTAAGCAAGGCTCCACATTAACTTTTTTTGGTGGTGGCCCGTTCGGGCCACCAAAACCATCAAATAATTTTTTTTGGTGGCCCGATATTAAAGTTTGGTGGCCCGAAAAATATAAAGAAAAACATTAAAAATGAATAAAACAAACTTCTGAAATATTAATTCTGCAGCCACTACCACAGCACTAAGTTACTTTCACTTTATACATCTTGTACGTAAACCTTGTTTCCTGTTATTTTACTTTGCTAATTGATCATTGTTTCTATCGTTGTAAAAATGAAATGATTGAAAGTGAATAAATGAATTGTATTGTTTGCTGGTTGTGTGGACTTTTTTTTTAAATCTCTGTATAGAGATAATGGTAAAGTAAATAAATAGTGCATAGCAAACTCAGATAGATGTACAAAACAATGGTTTTTCCTTCCTTCCTCTTTGAATCCTAAAACCTAGATTATGCATGCCCCAAATCCAGTTTATTTCTGTTTTCTCTTTTGCAGCATATTATAGAAGGAGAAAATCACAGAAAAATATGCTGCAAAATTAGAACAATGCATAAAAGGGGGAAACAAACAAAAATAATTTTCAAAAAGTATATTACAAAAAGAAAACAAAAATAATAAAAGAAATTAAGTGAAATAAAACAAAAGAAAGAAAATGAAGAAAGAAAAAAACAAAGAACAGGGAAAAAAAGAAAAAAGAAAAGAAAAAAATTAGAGAAAAAAGGAAAGAAAATGAAAGAAAAATTAATAAAACAAAGTTAATATAAAAAAGGGGAAAATTAAGAAGCCATGACATATATTTTTTAACAGCTGTGGCAACAGTCTATTCTGACTGGAATATAATTAAAAGCCAAGCAAATAATTTTCACTTACCTTTTGGGAATGGCACATTTCGATTTTTATATCCTTTAGTTTGTATTATTTTATTTTCAGTAGAAACATATTTTTTTATCAGGCATATTCAATGGGAAGGGGTATAAATGGTTTTAACCACTGTAAAAAAAAATGAAAGAAAAAAAAATAAGAAAACGGCAAAAATTATATCTGGAAAAAAAGTGTGAGAAAAGTCCTTCCCTATATTTGCCAAAATGTTGGGAAAAAAAAATCACATTTCATATCAATGAAATGCCTTCCCAAAGTATTTACTTTCTCAAGAGTGGTTTAAGAAGTCATTTATAAACAAGAAAGAAAGAAACTGTCTGTTTGTTTTTGGCTAGAAAATACACAGCTTCGAAAGAAACCAAGTATCAACATACATACAAATGCACACGTGGGACTGTGATGTACTTGCCTATGTGTTTTTATGTGTATTCATTCATGTGGAAATCGGTCTTTTTGAGTCAAAAGAGAGGTCATAATTCCTCTTCTTAAGACTAAATTATCAGGGTACACCAGATTTTCGTAATATAGACTGTAGAATTGCATTTCATTGGTGTAAAATGTGACTTTGACTTAGATTTTCAAAGTTCTGTGGAAGATTTCTCAGCAGCAACATTTTTTATCGCAGCTCCCTGAGTCTGAATAGGCTGAGCTAGATATTAGAGCACAGGGGCCCGTTTCTCAACACCGTCATAAGTCTAACTTCTTGACTAAATCAGAGATAGTGAGCTACTTGTCCGCTAACCGTTTCACAAAGCCCTCTTTACCAAGATCGGGTACAACAACCTCACTAAATATTTATGACACCTCCGAACCTGTCTTAACTTCTTTCTTAATGACGTAGTGGCATCACGTGGGTAGACTATGACATGCGAAAGTGCCTAGAAATTTTAAAATTATAATCTTACGTAATCAATCATAGTGGTTGAAATTACATCACAAAACAAGTGGGTTAATGCATTCAATGATAATTGTAATACAAAGAAACTATAAAAACTGTTGGTAAACGCCACAAAACCATTCATTTTGAAATAAGTAAAATGATTTAATCTAAAAAGATTCTACCACGTCAGGCCATCCATAATTGAACTCGTATTTGTTGTTTTCAGACCCCTATTAACAGTTGGATGAATTATATCTCTAATTTATGCATATAATTTGTCCAATATCGTATTTTCGGTATCAATGATTAAAAATGTTCCGTTAAACTATATTTTGATGACGTTTGGAATCGTAAAAGTCCGTATAGTTATCGTCATTTACAAAGAAAACCGTTATGGTTTACTTTCGTAAACTATTAAAATTGGGTCTCCCGGGGGTACCCATCTCAACGTCCACAAGCGATTTTTTAGTCATGAAATGAATTATTCATAATTTAATTTTCTCTGCAATTGAATGCTCCAGTCTTCATGGTCTAAGTATGTATGATGCATAATTAACCTGTGCTATTATTTTGAAAAGATTTATTTCCCAATTTATCATAATATTTGCAATTTTGTCATAATTTTTCTTTTTGAAAATTATGCTATTTTGATAGTATCGATATCAAGGTATTCTAGTTAGGAAGCCTTTCGAGAAACAGGTTTAGTAAGATTGGAACTAACTCTGTGGTTGGTGGATAAAGATATGACTAACTTGTCCATGTGTTGAGAAACGGGCCCCAGCTAGCTAGTATGCAGTGGCTTCATGCAAAGCTCACGCCAGCCGGCCGGCGCGGCTGGCTGGATAATAGCTATACTGTATGCTATAGCTGTAGGCCTAATATGCAAACTTTGTGTGTAGATCAACAAAAAGGGCGCATGACGAACTGGCTTGCAATTTGAGCTGTAGAAAGTTGATAAATGCGTGCAAAATTGGGAGAAAAATTGCGCTACTTTGAAAATTATTGGTTGCCCGATTCGGGCCACCAAAACTTAACATTTTATCAATAATGGTTGCCCGAGGTGAATTTTTGGTGGCCCCGGGCCACCGCTAATGTCGAGCCTTGTGTTAAGTAATTAAAAAAGAAAGGAAAGAAAATAGAAAGAAAGAACTTCAAAGAAGGAAGATATACATGTATACTAGATCTTTAAAAAAAAGGAAAGAATTAAATAAATAAACAAAAAGATGGACAGACAGATAGATGATAGAGAAGAAAGAAAGATAGAAAGAAATAGAAAGAAAAGAAACAAATAGATCTAAAAATAAGGGGGGGGAAGGTTCCAAGAAAAAAGGACAGAAAAGAAATTTAAGAAAAAGGGAGGAAAAAAAACCCAAGAAAAAAGGGAAAAGAGAATTTAATATCATTATCATTTGATCTGTTTAGAAATATTTTCCATGAATGTAGGCCTACTTTTTCTTCCTTCCTTTCTTCCTCCTTCATACAACATAGATTTACATCCTTTCCTTTCGTTCTTATCAGATTCAGAGTTATCCCTCTTTCTTTCTGTTTCTTCTTTTACTTTCTTTAATTCTTCTTTTCTTTCTTTCTTCCTTCCTTGCTTCAATTCAGTTTATGACCGTAACTCACAGCACCGTCTTTAATTATAATTCAAATCTAGATAAGTAGCGGATCTGGGTAGGGGCACATCCAAACCGCCCCCCCTCCTTATTTTGAGAACCATAAAATACATATTTGTTTGTGGAGAACATTGGCATTGCATGATTGTGCATAATTAACAGGCAAGTGAAGATTTTTTTTTTTTTTGGGGGGGGGGCTTGTCAAAATTTTCTGGCGACAGCCATGACCATCGGGAATGAAGACTTCGATTTGCCTCGTTCATTGAATGAGTGGGTGCAACAAGCCCCACGATTCAATTCTGATTCAGTTCAAGTTAACGACACCGTTGTGACGGTTGTCGTTTTATACTCGTTAGCTTGTTATCTTGATTAAACAGCACGTGAAAATATACGAATGGGACCGATTCAAACCAGGTTAAGAAAGTATCTACTCACCGACTCCAAATTCGCCGATTACAAGTACTTTATAAAGATGTTCTACCACTGTTCTTTCGGCGGACGACATATTTGTCACTCAAATTTCAAATTATCGCAAAATGCTTAAATCGTCATTCGTGGGCTTGACAAAATAGGAAATAAAAATCACTCATCCCGACTTACGAATTGTGAGCATCATATCGGTAGGCACTTATGATCCAAGTTTGAAAGGAGACTCGTAAAATGACGTCAGTCTCGCCGATGAATATTCATTAGATCGTGGTCGTGCGTGTTCAATACACACTGCGTGCAGGCATGCAGATAGTTATATGCGAGGAACTTTGGCTCCAGAGACAAGTTGTCAAATAACGTGTGTGTGTGTGCGTGTGTGTACCATCGGCTGGTAGTATGCCATGCTGTCTAAGACTTCAAACGCGTCGGAGAGAGTGCATGGCAATTCGGTAAAACGAAGTTTCCCATATAAAGAGATAATAAAATAACACTATGTACAGTACGCCCGGGGGGGCCACTTACATTGACGAGTGGATACCATGCGCGACCAAAAAAACACGTAAAAAGGATGTCTTTTTCAAGAGAGGGCACGTACGTAACGTGATAAGGGTGTCAAAAACACAAAAATATTGAAAAAAGGGTATCTATTTCCAGTACGTTGAGAGGCAAATGTCAGATCATGGGAGGCAGGAGTACAATCAGGTTTTTTGAAAGGGAAGAATAGTGTAGAATAAAAGGTATTATATATAGCCAAATGATCTAGGTGAGGGAAGTGAACAATGATGTTTTTTAAAAAAAAGAATGAATATACCTTACCTGAATATTATGGTGAAGCCAATTTAAAAGGAGGTGAGACAAGTTTCAATGGAGGTTTTAAAAAAGAATAAACTGTATTATGGTGAAGCCAATTTAAAAGGAGGTGAGGCAAGTTTTAATGGAGGTTTTTAAAAAGAATAAACTGTATTATGGTGAAGCCAATTTAAAAGGAGGTGAGGCAAGTTTCAATGGAGGTTTTTTAAAAGAATAAACTGTACTACAAATTATGGTGAAGCCAATTTAAAAGGAGGTGAGGCAAGTTTCAATTGAGGTTTTTAAAAAGAATAAACTGTTCTACAAATTTAAAAGGAGGCGAGGCAAGTTTCAATGGAGGTTTTTAAAAAAAGAATAAACTGTACTACAAACTATGGTGAAGCCAATTCAAAAGGAGGTGAGGCAAGTTTCAATGGAGGTTTTAAAAAAAGAATAAACTGTACTACAAATTATGGTGAAGCCAATTTAAAAGGAGGTGAGGCAAGTTTCAATTGAGGTTTTTACAAATTATGGTGAAGCCAATTCAAAAGGAGGTGAGGCTAGTTTCAATGGAGGTTTAAAAAAATAAACTGTATATGGTGAAGCCAATTTAAAAGGAGGTGAGGCAAGTTTCAATTGTCGAGGTTTTTTTAAAGAATAAACTGTACTACAAATTTGAAAGGAGGTGAGGCAAGTTTCAATGGAGGTTTTTAAAAAGAATAAACTGTATTACAAGTTATGGTGAAGCCAATTTAAAAGGAGGTGAGGCAAGCCTCAATGGAGGTTTTAAAAAAGAATAAACTGTATTATGGTGAAGCCAATTTAAAAGGAGGTGAGGCAAGTTTTAATGGAGGTTTTAAAAAAGAATAAACTGTATTATGGTGAAGCCAATTTAAAAGGAGGTGAGGCAAGTTTTAATGGAGGTTTTTAAAAAGAATAAACTGTATTATGGTGAAGCCAATTTAAAAGGAGGTGAGGCAAGTTTCAATGGAGGTTTTTAAAAAGAATAAACTGTACTACAAATTATGGTGAAGCCAATTTAAAAGGAGGTGAGGCAAGTTTCAATTGAAGTTTTTAAAAAGAATAAACTGTACTACAAATTTAAAAGGAGGCGAGGCAAGTTTCAATGGAGGTTTTTAAAAAAGAATAAACTGTACTATAAATTATGGTGAAGCCAATTCAAAAGGAGGTGAGGCAAGTTTCAATGGAGGTTTTAAAAAAAGAATAAACTGTACTACAAATTATGGTGAAGCCAATTTAAAAGGAGGTGAGGCAAGTTTCAATGGAGGTTTTAAAAAAAGAATAAACTGTACTACAAATTATGGTGAAGCCAATTTAAAAGGAGGTTTTTAGGGCTGTTCAGTGGCCAGGGGGGGGGGGGTTGATTCCACCCCCCCCCCCCCAAGACCTCGGTCGCCGATGGCGCGAGTGCTGCAAAAATTTGCACGCTGGTAGTGTGCGATGTGATCTACAAGGCTGTATGACAAAATTTTCAAAAATAATGAGATTTTATTTGATATGAGTTAATTATGCTAATTTATGCATAAATCATACTTTTTGTTCTAATTCACTAAATAAAGCTCCTAGAATGCAAATTTTTTGTAAAATTATTCTTTGTAGCATTCTTAACAATCTCAATTGAAAAAAAATTGTTTTGGAAATCAATTTCTTATGTATTTCATTGTTTTATAAATTTCTTATGAATTTCTTTGTTTTTCAACCTTTTTTTTTTTTTTTTTTTTTTTTACCAGATTTATTGCACAACCTTTTTGAAGCATAATTATGCTAAAATCAATTGATTTCAGCTGTTTAAAGTAAAAATAATCATATCTTTATGACTAAGATGAGAAAACTCAATTCGCATTGACTTTGTATATAAAATCACGTTTAGGAACAATTTTTGGTCAGATATGCACTTACAAAATGTTGCGTAATTTCAGAACCGTGTACATGGGGTCGTAAATTTGGTCTCAAAAGATGCGCAAGACTTTTTTTTGCAAGTGGTGCAGTAAAAAAAATTTGCGCGGCGGAATGATCGCAGAAAATGTAGAGGGGGGAGTTGATTCAACCCCCCCCCCCGGCCTGTTTAGGGTTAAGAATAGTTGGTCTAATCAACTTTAGACTTGGTCTAAGTGTGTATAATTGAGTAGAGACGATCTGATCAGATTTTGGGGTTAAAAGTCAATGACTCATCAAATACATAATATATCCTGTTCTTGCCGTAACTCAGTAAAGAATCATGGATGGGATCAACTTCATATTCAAAGTTTAGCTAAGGATCTGATTATATTGCAAGATTACAGATATGCAGTCGTTATATAAATTCAAATAGTTCATTTTCATATTAACTGTACAGTTGTCAATAGGGTGAAATTCAAGCTTGGTTCCTGAATGCACATTTAAGGCAGATAATCTCAGTAAATAGTAGTAGTTCAAGTTCATAGGTCACAGACATCAATATGCATGTATACCCAAAATATCTCCTATTCCCAAGTCTTATAGAATCATTTGAGGGTTCTACTTCCAATATGGCTTATCTGTGCATATGACTGGTGAAATGTTAGCCCATGAGGTCAAAGTGCATGGTATAACAGTATGTCCTCAAAAAGCGTATTCTTTCTTCCAAGTGATATTTGTGACTACAGATGTTTTGCATATGTAATGAGCTTGATGAAGACCAAAACACAAGCCACGAGAGGATTAGGATGAATCTGCACTCTGACTGATAACTTTTTAATCTCCTGAATTCTTTGAAAGGATCAATTTGAAAATTACCTCTTGTGTGAGTGAAGATTTTTAGTCAAATTTCTATTGTCAGCAAGGTCATGTTAAAAATGTAAATATATAATATATTCTTGGTCTAGCAAAGGCAGTGCCATAAATTTTGACTGCATGTAGTTGAGAATCCATCTAGTTAGTCATAAAACATCAACGGCTAATTGTATCCATTCAACTTAGGGTTTCTTATTCCTACGATACTTGCTAATGTTAAATCATGGAGAATCACCTGTGTAAATAATGATACATTGTTTGTTAGCATTAATCGGCATTGAGGCTGATAAATTTCTTTGATAACTATTTGATGCAAGATTATATGACCTTTGTGTTTTATTCAGTATTTTTAGACTGTCTCATATCATTTTGAACATAATTTGCGACCATTTTTGCTGCCCACTCAACAGTCTTTGTAGATGTTTGTGCAAAAACTTGATTAGAATGCATGCCGTTATCACACAGTACTTGCTAACTTTTATTATCTTTTATCATGATCCTAGGCCTGCCAGTACTGAAAATAAACGTATTTTAAACTGTATTATAGCGTATATTTTTATTTACTCAAGCTGCAGTTGCTTTCCATGATCATGAATTGGTTTTATAATACTTGCTGTTAACTAATGTAATTGTCACTTGTTTTTTCTAACAGCGAGAATATATTGCTATATGTGTCCAGCCACCCCAATACCAACAATAAATACATTGATTTAAAGATTCTCATTGATCTTGAGCGATCACATCCTAAGCTGTAAAATGATTTATCTTGTTAATATTGATCAATAATATCCCTCGCTAGTACTTCATTGAATGCAGAAGAAGTTTGGTGAGAGCTTCAACAAATAAGAGAACAAGATTTGGGGTTCACTTAAGCATGCGATGTGTAATATGTAGTTCAACTACTTAGCAGTGAGCAAAACACGGATATCAAAGTCTTGTATTTTGTCTTCAACTTTTACAACCTCACATTTTGACAGTATGAAGAAATTTCTTTTTTTTTTCGGATAAACCAATATTCTAAATATGCGTTTGGAAAACTGAATTACTATTTTGGTTATTTTCTACGAACCTTCCCTGGCAACTTATTGTTGATATTTGGGTGGCTGGCCACATTTGTTTTGAGAAAAAATATCAAAGAGTATATGAAAAAAATATTTATGTAAAAAAGCTTGCCTAGCTGTTGGTATTTTCTTCTATTGTACTTTGTCATGTAACTCTGGTAGATTTCATTTCGTTACACAAAATGGGGTTCAGTATTCAGAAAAACCATTAACCTTGCCTCAACCACAACAGTACTTGCCAAACTGGATAAATCAACATTATATCAAGCTGTGTAGAAGAACTTAATGATCATGTAGATACCATTAAGTGCATACATATGTAATGTCTTTCAAGCTGTATGACAAAAATATTCTTTTCCATCCAACATCAGCTTCTACTATTTTTTAAGGTTAGTTTTTATTGTCATGTTGGCAAATTGTGAAATAGTTCATGTTGAAATATGTTGTATTACCTGTCATGCATTTGTAATGTTATTTTTTTAGAATATATTCTGTCATCATTTTCAGTACATAAAAGTTTATTCAATGTATGCCTTTACCAAAGTTGGCCATAAGCACAGTGGGTACCAACTATCACTGAAGACAACACAACAATTACTCAAAATATATGCATAGCCTTATGAATGTACAAGTCAATAAAATCTACTATGACTACATAGCTTTTTTTTGTGCAACACAGTCATATTTCATTTGGATCAATTCAAAATTGAGTGGTGTTTTGGGGGTAATGCTATGGTAACTGCAGTTCTGTTGTCCTCTGACAGTTGGTGTTGTAAGGATGTGATTGGCAGTGTGTGGACGTCATGTTATAAGAGAAAAAAGAAAGTTAAAGTGAGAGTGTTGGCTTTGAAATGGACTCAACCTATGAAAATTAAAGTTTGTGCTGCAGAAACTGGTGTGGTAGTGGGATGATAATGATGATGAGGAACAGGGCCGGTATTCAATGCTACTCTTAAAGCCACAATTTCAAGTATATTTTACTCAGTATTTTGCAAAAGTAAAATACTTATCCATCTTTGGTATTCAATTGCATTTTTTTTTGGCTAAATATTTTGCTTAAATGTAAGTCAGCCATCTACTAGACTTAAGTCTACATATACAAAAATGATACGCACAGAAATACATTCACACATTTGGCACTATTTGGCTCAAAATTTATAACATCACAATGGGTATTAGTATTTAGTTCAATTTGGATAAGGTAAATTCTGAGATCTGATCTGCATACAAGTTTAAGCATTTTGATAAGCCAGCCAAATTGCTAAGTAAAATACTTACAAAATCAAAACTTAGAATTTAATAGGCGGCCGAGGTATTATTTTCTTCCAGAGGACATGTACAGATTTCTTGTTGACAAAGGATGACATGATGATTATTTTGCAAATATGGCTTATTAAAAAATATATTATGTATATTCCATTTCAGTGACAATTGCATTTTTGGGGAGGGGATATTACGTATTTGGGAATGGAAAAGTTCAAAATTAATGCAAACTTAACCTATTTACGCAGGGGGGGGGGGGGGGGGCTCTGAGCTCTGCGATTTAAAAAAAAAAGTCTTTTGCATGTTTTGAGACCAGTTTTGCGAAGCCCGGGTACTGGGTTCTGAAAATTACCAAACAATTTGTAAGTGCATATCAGACAAAAATGGCTCAAAATTGTGATATTTGTGTACCACGTCAATGGAATATGCGTTTTCAACCAAAATTCATGAATGCCTAATTGTTTTTAGTTTTGTTGAACTAAACTGATTTATGTTATGCTGTTACGAGAGTCCGAGCATCGTTGAAAAAAAACAATGCAATACAAAGGTAAAAACACAAGAAATACATTATCGAAGAACACCACAAAGAGTTTCTAAACCAAAAATTAGAACATTTGGAGCTTTATTTAGGGAGTTAGAGGAATAGGTATAGTATACTAATTATGCACAAATGAGCATAATCAATTAATAGCAATTTGCATGAAATAAATAACTACACAATTTTGTGGATTATTAAAAGCAATTGCGATCTTTTTCTTCACTATTCATTGTTTTTAGAAACCTCATTGTAGACTTGCCTCATGCACCTCTCAAGATGGCTTCATCATTTGAATTATATTCTACACTTATCATTCTTTAAAAAAAATCATTGTAGACATGCCTCACCTCCTCTCAAATTGCCTTCACCATAACTTGTAATACAGTTTATTCTTTTTAAAAACCTCCATTAACTAATTGCCTCACCTCCTTTTAAATTGGCTTCACCATAATTTGTAATACAGTTTATTCTTTTTAAAAACCTCTATTGAAACTTGCGTCGCCTCCTTTTAAATTTGTAGTACAGTTTATTCTTTTTTAAAAACCTCCATTGAAACTTGCCTCACCTCCTTTTAAATTGGCTTCACCATATACAGTTTATTATTTTTAAAAACCTCCATTGAAATTTGCCTCACCTCCTTTTAAATTGGCTTCACCATACAGTTTATTCTTTTTAAAAACCTCCATTGAAACTTGCCTCACCTCCTTTTAAATTGGCTTCACCATAATTTGTAGTACAGTTTATTCTTTTTAAAAACCTCTATTGAAACTTGCGTCGCCTCCTTTTAAATTTGTAGTACAGTTTATTCTTTTTTAAAAACCTCCATTGAAACTTGCCTCACCTCCTTTTAAACTGGCTTCACCATAATACAGTTTATTCTTTTTAAAAACCTCCATTAAAACTTGCCTCACCTCCTTTTAAATTGGCTTCACCATAATACAGTTTATTCTTTTTAAAAACCTCCATTGAAACTTGCCTCACCTCCTTTTAAATTGGCTTCACCATATACAGTTTATTCTTTTTAAAAACCTCCATTGAAACTTGCCTCACCTCCTTTTAAATTGGCTTCACCATAATACAGTTTATTCTTTTTAAAAACCTCCATTGAAACTTGCCTCACCTCCTTTTAAACTGGCTTCACCATAATACAGTTTATTCTTTTTAAAAACCTCCATTGAAACTTGCCTCACCTCCTTTTAAATTGGCTTCACCATAATTTGTAGTACAGTTTATTCTTTTTAAAAACCTCTATTGAAACTTGCGTCGCCTCCTTTTAAATTTGTAGTACAGTTTATTCTTTTTTAAAAACCTCCATTGAAACTTGCCTCACCTCCTTTTAAACTGGCTTCACCATAATACAGTTTATTCTTTTTAAAAACCTCCATTAAAACTTGCCTCACCTCCTTTTAAATTGGCTTCACCATAATACAGTTTATTCTTTTTAAAAACCTCCATTGAAACTTGCCTCACCTCCTTTTAAATTGGCTTCACCATATTATACAGTTTATTCTTTTTAAAAACCTCCATTGAAACTTGCCTCACCTCCTTTTAAATTGGCTTCACCATAATACAGTTTATTCTTTTTAAAAACCTCCATTGAAACTTGCCTCACCTCCTTTTAAATTATTGGCTTCACCATAATTCTTAGTACAGTTTATTCTTTTTAAAAACCTCCATTAAAACTTGCCTCACCTCCTTTTAAATTGGCTTCACCATAATTTGTAGTACAGTTTATTCTTTTTTAAAAACCTCTATTGAAACTTGCGTCGCCTCCTTTTAAATTTGTAGTACAGTTTATTCTTTTTAAAAACCTCTATTGAAACTTGCGTCGCCTCCTTTTAAATTTGTAGTACAGTTTATTCTTTTTTTAAAAACCTCCATTGAAACTTGCCTCACCTCCTTTTAAATTGGCTTCACCATAATTCTTAGTACAGTTTATTCTTTTTAAAAACCTCCATTGAAACTTGCCTCACCTCCTTTTGAATTGGCTTCACCATAATTTATAGTACAGTTCATTCTTTTTTAAAAACCTCCATTGAAACTTGTCTCACCTCCTTTTAAATTGGCTTCACCATATACAGTTTATTCTTTTTAAAAACCTCCATTGAAACTTGCCTCACCTCCTTTTAAATTGGCTTCACCATATACAGTTTATTCTTTTTAAAAACCTCCATTGAAACTTGCCTCACATCCTTTTAAATTGGCTTCACCATAATACAGTTTATTCTTTTTAAAAACCTCCATTAAAACTTGCCTCACCTCCTTTTAAATTGGCTTCACCATAATATTCAGGTATAAGGTATATATTCATTCTTTTTTTTAAAAACATCATTGTTCACTTCCCTCACCTAGATCATTTGGCTATATATAATACCTTTTATTCTACACTATTCTTCCCTTTCAAAAAACCTGATTGGAGCTCCTGCCTCCCATGATCTGACATTTGCCTCTCAACGTACTGGAAATAAATACCATTTTTTCAATATTTTTGTGTTTTTGACACCCTTATCACGTTACGTACGTAACGTGCCCTCTCTTGAAAAAGACATCCTTTTTACGTGTTTTTTTGGTCGCGCATGGTATCCACTCGTCAATGTAAGTGGCCCCCCCCCCCCCCCCCCGGGCGTACTGTACATAGTGTTATTTTATTATCTCTTTATATGGGAAACTTCGTTTTACCGAATTGCCATGCACTCTCTCCGACGCGTTTGAAGTCTTAGACAGCATGGCATACTACCAGCCGATGGTACACACACGCACACACACACACGTTATTTGACAACTTGTCTCTGGAGCCAAAGTTCCTCGCATATAACTATCTGCATGCCTGCACGCAGTGTGTATTGAACACGCACGACCACGATCTAATGAATATTCATCGGCGAGACTGACGTCATTTTACGAGTCTCCTTTCAAACTTGGATCATAAGTGCCTACCCATCATATCAGTGGAATTCTAATTCTATGGTGTTCTCAATAAATGTCGAAACAAAATTCTGAGCTAAACTAAGTCAAGTTACTAGTTAGTTAGTTACAGCACAGATGCAGAGCCGTAAAACTCCCTCAAAAATACAAAGATGACAAGCTTGCTATGTAAAAATGTAAGAAATTTATCTCTTGTGAGGAGAACTATGTGTGTCTTTATGTGAATGAATGGCGTTGTAATTGTGAGTTTTAGAGAAATGCCCAGGCAAGCTGAGCCTGAGGCAAGGCCAAGGGCCAAGGACAGGTTAAGGCACTATAGGTATCACAGGCCTAACTCATTCCCCATAGACTCGTGTGTTAAATTGGCATTTTAAAAAATTCATAAAAAATAAGGGTGAAATTCGGGGGTCGAATGTTTACTACCAGTGGATAGGATTTTTATCTGGCAATCCATATCTGACCAGAAAAGGGTCCCTCGACCGGCTCATTTTAAAAATAAATTGGCGTGTTTGAAGACACCGTCGGGGGGAGCAGATTCATCACCTCAAACAGCAAAATAGCCCTAATCCTTCCGCCAGTCAAAATATAGTCCAAAGTTGGTGATATTTCTTCCCAATTTGGGAAAAGGAAGTTCAATAATTACCAAAAATAGAATCAGTGTTAGATGGACAATCATATGCATACACTTTGTTAATCAGCCATATCAAAATTTAAAAAATAGCAATGGGTTGGCTCGAATGAATATCTATGGCCTGCCTCTAGTGATTAGGCCCGTGAAGCCCTAACGTTAGGCCAAAGACGTTACGGCTACGCACGGGATGCGGTCGGTGGCGCGCTGGCGGGGGCCGGGGCGGGCGGGCGGCGGCAGCTGGTGTGGACCTAGACAGCTTGCAGCCGTCTGTTTCGAGGAGTTTTTTAATCATATTTTCTCCTCGTACACTGGCGGTACACAGATGGCTCGCGATCGTGCAGCTGCCATTATTTAGGGGGTAAACAATGCAAAATCCCCCCGACGCAGGGCTCATCAATTTTTTTCTTTATTTCATAAGAACTGGGCCAAAATGAAGATTATATTATTCCGTTTTGGCCTGATGAAATGCACCAAAGCAAAACGGAAAAAAATTAACTTAAATGGGGGAAAAACAGTGACTTAACTTCGGCTGTCGCGCAACTCCCGCGGCCTGGTTTATCCGAACTTAATAAACATATCATCATATGGCCATTGTCTTTGATACGTCCCTGTACTGTAATCTGTACAGATCGAGTTAGAACTTTGGTCTCTGTAATTGGTGACTGGAGCCACTCACACGTCTAGACCAAAACAAAAGCTTCAGTCTCTGTAGTTTGATTATTTCGCTGAACTGCGTTGGCTCACTCACCAATACATATAGTAAAATAAATCCCCAGAAACGACGGTTATTCCTGTCTATCACACGTCATGCAGGTATTGTGACTAATACTATACTAGGACTGGAGCCAACGGAGTTCAGCGGAACAACCAATAAAACAGAGACCGAAGCTTTTGGTCTAGTGTGGACCGTGCAGACAGACGCTAGATCAAGGCGAGTAGGCGACATCGACAGGAACGGCTGACAAGTCATGAAAGGGGTACTTTAGTTTAGGGCCGCACACCTACTGTCTACTACCATCCATGAGCATGATGAGTGCCCCCCCAAGTTGGCTGCACTTACCTGCTTACTCCGAAATTCACATGTAGATTTCTTTTTCATGACTGTCTTAAAGTTTGCGTTACTCCGTTAGAATTTCTTGCTTTTTTTATAATGCAAATAACTTTTTTTTTTTTTTTGTGAGTGGGAATTATAAATGAAATTTGTTACCTTAGCCTAGCCCTAGGGCTAGGCTTAATAAAGCTCGCTAAATTAAATTCTTCTATTTCTAATTGTGTTTGTTTTGTGTACAAAGTTGATGGAGGGGAAGTTTGTCACCAGGTATTAATTATTAAATATTATTATTATTAAATATAAGAGTCGTGAACAGCTGCTTCAGTTGTCTGATAGTAATAAATCTCATATTAGTGAGGTGATGAATTGTGGAACAATTAAGACCTATAACCCAAAATGAATAGATAGAACAGATTAAAGGAAAAAATATCAAATGATAAGGAAGTGAAATAAGATCAAAATGAAGCTATTGGAAGAAGTATGGTAATTCATTGGCTCGATGAAAAGAAAAAAAGAGATAAATTTGAGAAAACCAGAAACGAGGTGATAGAATGACAAAAGGAAAAGAATGGTACTTTCAATTGCAGAAAAAAATATTCCAGACCCAACATTAAAATGGAGAATTAAACAGAAGGAATTCAAGAAAGTCAATAGAAAGAAAATGAGATATTCCCTGTTTCCTTTGACTATTTATAGCTTAATGATGAGAGCTTTTTGAGTAGATCTATGCCTACATTGTTATGCTAATGTTGGTCTACTTTTTTGTCAATGGAACCTTGGGAAATTTCTATTTGCTATTGGACCTTTCAAAAGACCCTCTTTTCCAATTTCGCTGGCAAATTGTTGTAGGCAAATGTGAGTGTTTGAGAAGGATATGGCAAATTGGTTATGGCCTATTTATTTAAAACAGGTCTTGCTTTGTATCTGTCTAAAAAAAAATAGACACCTTGTTGGAGTTTTCCTGTACATTTGCCACAGTGCTTGTCTTGGATTTCTTGAGTTTTTTTTTTTTACCTCAAGAATGCATTAGAATATGAATGTTATTATTTTTCTTTTTTGTATATTGCTGTTTGAAGATTTGCAATCCAGGTAGATCCATTGCAAGAGGTATTCTACTGCAGCACCATCTCCAGTCACGTCCACTCTGGGGGATGTTAAATGCTGTCTTTAATCAGTAAGTTATGCTTTTATTTCGATAACTCTGCTAATAGGGACATGTATCCCTATGTATCGAGTGCTATATAAAAATACTATGGTTAACAATAACGAGATTAAAAACCTGCAATTTTCTATATCGGGTACTTCTGTAGTCGTGCAGTTTTGAAAGTAAAACCAATCATCAATCACAAATATGACCACAACAAGGAAAGAAGCCAAAATTGAAAATTCATTATTAATATTATACTTTTGCTGTTTTGCATTTAGTTTCTTGCTCTGAACAGACATTAATCGTCAGAAATGAAAGGCTGAAAATTAGCACTTAACTTACAATTGGTGGCTATACATTGAATGGTACTAGTCCAGATAATAATTTTGCATTTACATATATTGTCACAAGACACACGTGTAATTCTCAAACAAAATGAAATTACAGTACTTTACAGTACTTTATGTAAGACCTGTCCAAAAACAAAATATATGTAGAATGACATTGCTCCATCTCTCTGAAATAAGACATACAAAATCCACCCTTTTATTCATTCCTCTCCCTCTCCCTTCCCCTCTCTCATCTTCTCTCCATCTCCCAATTCTATCCCTCTTGATCTCCTAGGGTAGACCGATCCAGAATCAAAGAGGTAGGTCCAGACCGAGCTGCAGCAGAATGGTTGTTGAGATGTGGAGCATCTGTGAGGTTCAACAATTTTGAGAGGTGGACAGTAGATTACAATCTTTTGCCGACTGGAGGCAGAGACAAACTCAAGATTTTTGAAGTTGATGCAACAGATTCATCGATCATGCACATTGGCTTTGAACACTTTGGTAAGTTCTTAAAATAAGCTGGACTTTGTGGTGATCAAATCTGTCCACAGAAATCCTTATCTGCATCTCTGAAGAGAATGGTTCTAGGTTTTTCACTCATTAGTGACATGAACTTGAGATTGAGAATATAATCATAGATATCCTTTGAAAAATAACAAAATGAATGCTGGACATTTTTTAAGTTTGTGGAAATGCAAGATATAATTGTTGACTTTTTAAAGTTTGTTGATAGCATTTTTATCATTGAGCCCATTGTGGTTGCATTTCAATGAGTGATTGGCAGGAAAATGCTAGAACCTCTTACTGTTAATCTGTTTACGTTATTATTACTGTAGAGGGAATAAAACACCTTCGATATCTGAAGCTTCACCACTGCACCTATCTACAGGACATGTGTGTCTCCAAGCTAGTGCTTCTCAAAGACTCTCTTGAAGAACTTCAAATAAGCAGCTGTGGTGATGTCACAGATAAGGGGCTTGCAACACTCAATCACCTTCAGTAAGTGCATGATAGCGATAGTTAACCTAAAAGCTAATGTATAATTGTGATGTCACAGCTATTCATTCCCATGGCAAAATGGTTTGTAAATAGTTTCAAATTGCCCAAAATGTGTCTCTGATTCAAAGGTTGGAAACAGTGAAAATCCCTGGATATAACTATGATACACGCCTGGTGCAAGGATTCTTGTTTGGAACCATCGCTATGCTGTAAAAAGACTGTGACATCATCACTTCAGAACTCTAATTGAGTTTTGTGCTCTTTTCAGATTATATGATGGACAGGGGAAAAGGAATTATTTTTGCTCAGTGGATAGATTTGTTCTTCTGTTCATACTGAATTACATTGTTTATTGAACCCAAATGCATTTTATGAGGGCTTTTTGCAATATATATGAACTTGGGCTGAAAGAGCCTTAACCCCTGGGTATTTTCCTTGGCTAGTGGTTGGTTGATATTTTCTAAAGGGTAATTTCAAAGTGAACAAAGTGTCATTTATGGTAGATTAGGCTGTAGTTTGTCTTTAAAAATAGTTTAATTTTGGCCCCGAGAATAAAATTTGAAAGAAATTTTCTTGCAATAATTGAGAAATATTGATCATAGACAATCCATGGATTTTACTTTGATGGTTAAGGTTCCAGAATCATGAAAATTGTACTAAGTCCGCTCAGATCATTTGAGAGTCAAATGCAAATTATAGGAGCATCACAAATTTCTAATGAAACATTTCAGCAAGCTTTTGTTAAATTATAAGTGCAGACATTAAAAAACAAGTCCTTTATGTGGATATTTTTGTGGTAATGTTTTTCTTGTATAATGTCAAATATGTGAAGCTCTCACAAGGATTGTTTTCATCCATCCTGCAAGCACACTTCCATTTAATGCAAACACAAATATCTTATTCTTCTTACAGTAAACTGGAGAAGTTGTTTCTGTGTGACCTCCCAGCTGTGAAGGACATGGAAGGGATCATTAAGATTCTTGGATCGGCTTTGCCAAACTGTGAAATCAGGTATCTTTCTCTGGAAGGACTCAAAGATTTAAAGAGACTTGGTAAAGATAATATCAGAGAGACTTTCGATACATAGAAGATTCATATTTCCTATGCATAATGAGTGTTGTGATTGTTTCCAGCCCAGGAGATGAGTGATCTCATCCTGCATGAGGACTTGAATTGACTTCCCAACAGGAAGGGTTGTTCTTCCATGACTAGTATGGCATTTCTTCTGTGAAGGACAAGGCCAAGCAATATTCTCAGATCAAACCTTCTAAACTGAAATAAATCTCATTTTTGTCTCACCTGCATAGCAGAGTGAGACTATAGGCGCCGCTTTTCCGACGGCGGCGGAGGCGTCAACACCAAATCTTAATCGAAGGTTAAGTTTTTGAAATGACAGCATAACTTAGAAAGTATATGGACCTAGTTCATGAAACTTTGCCATAAGGTTAATCAAGTATTACTGAACATCCTGCCTGAGTTTCAGGTCACATGACCAAGGTCAAAGGTCATTTAGGGTCAATGAACTTAGACCATGTTGGGGGAATCAACATCAAAATCTTAAACTAAGGTTAAGTTTTTGAAATGACAGCATAACAAAAAAAAATATATGGACCTAGTTCATGAAACTTGGAACTAATGTTAATCAAGTATTACTGAACATCCTGCCTAAGTTTCAAGTCACATGACTAAGGTCAAAGGTCATTTAGGGTCAATGAACTTTGGCCAAGTTGGGGGTATCTGTTGAATTACCATCATAACTTTGAAAGTTTATAGATCTGATTCATGAAACTTAGACATAAGAGTAATCAAGTATCACTGAACATCCTGTGCAAGTTTCAGGTGACATGACTAAGGTCAATGAACTTTGGCCAAGCTGGGGGTATTTGTTGAATTATCATCATAACTTTCAAAGATTATATAGTTTATAAAATGTGGATATAGGGGTAATCAAGTATCACTGAACATCCTGTGCGAGTTTCAGGTCACATGACTAAGGTCAAAGATTAATGGTCTTTGATCATGTTGGGGGTATTTGTTAAATAACCATCATAACTCTGAAAGTGTATGGATCTAGTTCGTAAAACTTGGACATAAGAGTAATTAAGTATCATTTAACATCTCATGGGAGTTTTAGGTCACATGACCAAAGTCAAAGGTCATTGAACTTTGGCCATTTTGTAGGTTATTATTAGATTGCTGTCGTAACTTTCAAAGTTTATAGATATAGTTTATAAAATGTGGCTATAGGGGTAATCAAGTATCACTGAACATCCTGTGCGAGTTTCAGGTCACATGACTAAGGTCAAAGATTAATGGTCTTTGATCATATTGGGGGTATTTGTTAAATAACCATCATAACTCTGAAAGTGTATGGATCTAGTTCATAAAACTTGGACATAAGAGTAATTAAGTATCATTTAACATCTCATGGGAGTTTTAGGTCACATGACCAAAGTCAAAAGTCATTGAACTTTGGCCATTTTGTAGGTTATTATTAGATTGCTGTCATAACTTTCAAAGTTTATAGATATAGTTTATAAAATGTGGATATAGGGGTAATCAAGTATCACTGACAAGTCTTAGGTCGCATGATCAAGGTCAAATGTCATTTATTGTCAATGAACGTAGTATTGTATCATTATATGAATGGTATTTTGGTGAATAATCATTTTATAGTAGTTTTCAAAGACAGCACTGCTGCTATATTGAATTGCAGGTGAGACTGCCAGAGGCAATCCACTTGTTGAAGGGTTTAAATCTAGAAACGTTCCTGTCACTGATTTTCACTCAAGCAATTTGTTGATAATTTCATATTGTGAGGTAGTAAGTGTAAAGCCTTAGTTCATCTTGATAGCATATTTTTGTTAACTTTCTTGGAATTGAAAAACTAATTAAGAAAAAGAAATATACAAAATAACAGAATTGGCCATGTAGAAAACCTGTCCAAAGCAATTTGGGAAATCTCATTTAGCACGAGAAAGGGGTCACCCGTCATGCTTAAAGTCATGCATAACTTACCAACATTTTTATAAAACACCAACCAGGTACATGACTAAAGATGAAGAGCTCAGGCAAATGATTAATAACTGTAATGGACTAACAAGCTTGAGTCTTTCCTTGTTAAATGAAACTTACTCTGTTGCTTGATTTTTGACAACTTTACAATCAAAAGTTTAATGAAATTTCTACAAAAATGTTCTTTAAAAGTTCACTAACTTTTCATATTCATTTCATGCAATAAAGTTCAAGTATAAAGAGGTTCTCAAGACCATAAACTATCTTGTTATAACAGAAGAAATTTCATGTTTTAATGGTAATTAGAAGACAAAGTTCTGGAATTAGGAGTGGTGTTTGTCTATACCATTTTATACCCTTAAACTTGTGTTCTATTGTGATTTTTTCAAATCATTATTATTAAAGTCAGTTGAATGACAAGATATTGTGGAACGGCCAATATACATATGTGGAAATTTCATAGTCAGATGTGTACATAATATTGGTGGTATTAAAGCATTTGGGTTGTGAGTGAAAAATTAGCATGATTGCTTTAAATACCTTGGAAATATACAAAAAGTATATATATATCCCTTTGTGGTCTTGTGAAGAATCAACATTATTGTATGAGCTGTTATTTTTGCGGGGGTTTTATTTCGCGGATTCACGAATTAACACGAAAATATTGACACATTTAGTAATCATTGTCAATGTCCCCAACAGCAAAGGCATGTCAGCATGGGGGCTTTGAGGAGCATATTTTTGCACATGTTTTGCACTATTTTTGCTTCTCTGAAATGCTATGGAAGTGTTTAGTGCATCTTCCGATCGCGAATTCAACAACCCACGGAAATGTTGAGACCCCCGCGATACGCAAAAATAACAGCTTATACAGTATGCTTCCTTTTAGAGACACTGAAGAGCAGTGGTTGAACATAAATATGCTTTTGAGTATTTATTCTTGTATAATTGTTACGAAGGACTCACATCTCTAGAAGTATGATTTTGATTGGGACTTAAAGAATTATAGTTTAAAAAATCAACAACATAGGAATGGAAAATAATCTTGCCACCTGACTTGTATTCTACTGTTATTAGGCCCTATAATGTATTTGTTATGTTCAAAATTATAACAAACAACAATGAAAGAGGCATCAGAACATTTTTTTCAAAGTTGTAGAAAATTTATTTGAATAAATATATCTCTATCTCATATAACAAATACATCACATCACAGTGGACATCTTTTGAAATAACAGAATGCAATTCTGTATTTGAGGCTAAGGAGTTGCAAGAAAATTTGTTCGCAATCGGCTCTTTAGAAATTATAAGTGATAGACCCATTTTCACGAGAGCAAATCAATTTATTTTCTGTTGAATGAAGCAGAACAGCAGTTCATTGCAAACTGTAAGTAACTGTAAAGTAAACCATATGATTGATTTTTGGAACCTAAAATTGATAAGTAATACCTCAGTCACATATGCTCTACGGCAGCCTTATGGCGAGTCGAAAACAGCCATTTTATTTATTTCTATTCAAACCACATATATGTAGCTGGTACAAAACAATGTTAAAACGGCCGTTTTCGACTCGCTGTAGAGCAAATGTAACTGAGGTATTAGTTGCAATTGTTTGCCTGTTTCTGGCAATGCTCCCTTGAAGCCTACATCAGTCTGTAGGACATGTCCTAAATCACAATGTTCATGACTGACCACTCAATCATCTCTGATGTATGTGTTTATCCATCAAGTGAGAACGGAATGTAATTGGCTGGCTTTCTCTATAAAAGCACTGGGTAAATAAAATCTTTATGCAAATCATATTAAAATCATTTCCATTTCAATTCACTTTCCCCCTTGCTATTATCATTTGTTTCAAATTGGAAATCCTAACTGCAAAAGATGTAGTGAACAAAATACACATTAAATATTTAAATGGCAAACTTGTCAGCAATGTTTTGTAAATTATATGCATAAACATAACTTTATCAAGATTTGAAGAGTCATGCAATGAAAGAGATATTGCTTTGAATAAGATTAAAAAACAAGAGAGTTGAAGTTGTTGACTTTGGACAAAACCTTTAATCACCAACATAAAGATATAATGAGGTGATTGTCATAGATATGCTTTAATAATGTGAATCAACAGGACATGAAATGCTGAAATGGATGGCTCAAGTCTGTTGTGCTTGGAGAGGATATTTTGGGGTCACAAAACCTGCCATGTACTGATTCATAACCTTTGATGTTGAACAAAACTCTGGACATCATTGTTCACATTAAAATGATATAAGTTAGAACTTGAAAGGTATTTGAGTCATGTTTCCATTGTATCTTGCATCCTAGTGGTCAATGGCTTGTTTGCATTCATACCCGATGAAGTGCCCTTGATCATGTTTCCTGCATGACAGGTGGAAGGCAAGAGAGGGCATCCCCTTGAGAGTTCCATACTTTGTATTCTACTGATAAGAATTCTCGAACTGTGGCAGAAAAATAGGTTAAGAGGGGGAAAAAACATTTGTTGAGGACATTGTTTCCATTGTTTGAAGTAAAATAAAAAATTAGCAGGGAGACAAGAACTATACTTTGTAAACAATGTTTGATGTGGTGGACACAGATGAGTGATTGAAAAGAGTGTATAGATCTCTATAGTCCTCTCATTGCCCATCTTGGCTCATACATTCAGATATTCAACTTTGTTTGCAGAATTCTCTTTCAGAAAACAAAAATTTAGTATTTCATACTTGCATTTTAAACTAGAAAATACAATACAAAAGATTGCTTGAACGCAAATCTAATCTGAGTTACACATGAAAACTGGGATTCTATGGTAACAAACAGTGTGCATTGATTACAGTCTGAAGAAGAGTTTTAAAGAATAATGACAAACCTGATGTGACCTTGACCTTTGAACTTGGTTTTATTTGAACTGAACGAGTATCCACTTTACATCCACTGTGTGTATAGTCTGATACCTTGAAGAAGATCTATCATCAAGAAGAAAACAACAAACTTCATTAATTATTTCAAAAGTTATGTCAATTATATTCTGTTTTTCTATTTCCATCACTGTTGCTTGTAACTGGATTTGTCCACTTCATTGTTTACGTTATGGGAGTTCAAGCACTTTCCAGTATGGAGTAAGCACCATTACATCCTTAGGCACAAGTAATGAGACCTAAACTGATAGAATAACCACAATAACAAAAGTATACATATAGAGTTCCCCCCCAAAAAGAATATGTATTCTTCAACCATCACTACTTTTAAGGAGAGCTCAATTTATATATAGTTCAACACAGTAAAGGAAAACCATTGGAGGAGAAGGAATAGTAGTCATTACTCACAGAGGCATAAGTGTTGAGTCCAACACAGAAGGAGTCCTTGTTGACATCCTTCTCTTCGGGTCCAAACTGAACAGTTGCTTGTAGACTGGCTTCAAGACTCCTTGAAGGTAGCTTCTGACCAAGATTCCACCCTAATCTATGCCTGTCTTGAGAAAGGACCACACTGCCTATGCTTGGATTCACATCTACCCCTACCACCACACCTCTGCAAAGATCAAAAAGAGGGATACACAGTGGGAATTTCATCAACATTTGTCATCTGACAAGTTGTCCAATCAGACAACTATTCACAGCTTTGATTGGCTATGAAAAACAGGCGTCTGACTGTTCCTATGGTATTAATAGTAAGATAATGACAATTTGTCATTGCTGACATCTTTCAGTTTAAAAGCAACAAGGATCTTACCTATTGAAGAAAGGAATCTGAACTTCAAAGTACTCAAAGGAATTCTTGACACTTCCACTCAGCTTGAGTCTGAGTTTGACTTGCACCTCTCTTTCATCACCTGTCATCTCATAAGCAGCTTTGATTGGCAACTCGGAGGGTGTGGCTAGTGATTGAAAGGACAGCTGCGATGGTGTCGGAGAAGACGACCTCTCCGAAGAAGGCGTCACCACCTCTCGATGGGTCATAGACCCTCTTGTTGGGGTTTCCAGTCTTGATTCTCGTAATGAATAGTTTGTTGACCTAGACATGGAGGTGGGTGTTGCGGATCTTGCCATGGTTACAGATGGTGGTCTGCTGGGAGATGTGACTGTGCTAGTTTGGTCAGATGAGGGAGCTGTTGCAGTGTAGTGGCAGAGAATGAACATTTCGCTGGGTGGATTGAAATGAAACTTTCGTACCGTGGAAGTTACTTCTCCTGAAATTCAATTGGTGAGAGAAATGTTGTTAATAAGCCTTATCTATAATTTTAAACCATCCTTTATAAATTTGATGCAAGAATCAAAGCCAGAATATGGCTTTGGTAAAGATGAAACATACCAATCAATTGTATTAGATTACTTGTAAACTTCAAATCTTAAAACTGTGTGACAGTTATTCTTGATTAAATGAGTTTGATAACATTTAGCACCCTTATATTATAATAAGCTCTGGATAAATCTGTCTGAACACTAGTATTTCACAAACATATACACAGACTGTATCATTTCACTCTCTTCCTATCCTATGCTTATGAGGTCATTATTATCATAAAAAAGCTTATTGGGCAGGTGATTTTAGCTATTTTGGATATATTTGTGGTATAATTTAATCATTAATCATCTAAACTGACACTAAATAGTAAGAATTCAGATTTTTTTTTTTTACATCTAACTTTGCATCATTCCCTAAAACTGGAAAAAAAAGCAAAATGATGCGAAAATGGGGAAAAAAGTCTTTCAAGTGGGTGGACCAACCTGGTTGTATATTCAAGGGGTCTGTTGCTGCCACGCAAGGATGTATGATGAGATTCTCCAGAGGGGGTATGTCCGGTGGAACAGCCAAATTCATGGATACCTCTGGCATTGCACCCTCCAGGTCAGCCTTCAGAAAAAAAAAGATAACAAAGATAAAAGCGCTCTTCACTCGAATGAAATTTTTGCTACATGAATTTTAATAGTAAAAGCCTTCTATGGTCAGCAATCTTATACAGCAAATAATTTTACTTCTCAAATTTGATGAACAGTTGACGCTGATGGGGAAATATGTCTACAAAGTTTTGTACAGTCAATTGTAACAACCTGCCACATAAAAGGCATTTTGTGTAAAGTATTTATTTCAAAACATTCATAGCAAATTACAATGCAATACCAGGAAAATCATTCCAGGGGAATATTTTATGGGAGATGTTGAAGTTATTAAACAGAACTTCAATTTTTTATTTTTGTTTTTTTATTTATTTATCTTATTTACCCAGGGTAGCCTGTTCAGTGATTGAAACACTGTTCTCAATCAGGGCCCTGCAATAAGAAACTTCTATCAAATCCAGGATCCATCTCTGTATCACTTTGATACTTCCTTGGACCTTGATGATATATAGTCGACAATATTTTAGCTGATGGTCTTTTCATTTCATTTTTATCTGTTTTACCCTTGCATTGTAGTTCAGTTTATAACAAAACACAAACCTTGCAAGTGACAGTTCCATAAAGTTGGTAGACATCGTCAATATCCGGTCTGTTGTACAGTACTGCACGTATCTGCTCTGTTATGGCAAAGTGAATCTGAGGTTTGGTTTTAGGAACCACTGGACGCCATGCAGGTTGCTAAAAAGTTTCAAAAAAATATTATGAGGATTCTGGCTGTATTACTAATATCTCTCCATCCCCAAAACCCTCCCATCCTTATCTTTGTCTTGTTCCTCTCTTCATATATTATCTTCTCTCCTCTATAGTCACATGTATATCAACATTCAACCTTATATTGCTCAATCAATTCATAATCTTTTTCAATTTCAGCCTATTAGTATCCCCAATTAAAAATTCAAATGAAAATTATGTTCTTTTTACAAAATCTTTATTACAATTGAATTTGATGATAAGATCCACAATATGCAAATAAATGATTTTCTAATTTTTATCAAAATATCATGTCTTCTATATAACACAATAAATAATTCTTATTTAAATAAAAATATAACAGAAATATTGGTCATGACGCTATACCTTTGTGTGAGCAGAAATTGACTGTGAGTTGATGAGACCGCTGATGGTAGATTTCACTGTGGTTGGATTTGAATCGACGACTGATCCAAAGGGCGCTGCTTGTGATAGGTAGCAGTATAGCTCCTGAACTTTAGGATGTAACTATAAAATGAATTCACAAAAAGATTAATATCAGATTACAAACCTGTGGTCAATAGACCAGTCCATGGTAATTTCATTACACTGCACTTGTCAAAATCATATACTCAATATTCATTAACCATTCTTTAGACAATTCACTGTAACAGGCAATGTTCGTCACCCAGAATGGAATCTAATTTCATGAATGACAGGCCACTGGCATAGATATGAGCAGTAAAACTATCATCCTCCACTTGGATGTTGTAATGTCATAGATCTACACCCATGCACACTCAGTAATGCTCTGTTCATTGTACTTAATGCCTCACATAATGAAGCTATTATCTTAGTTTATCTGGCTAACAATACCTAGAGCAAGCCAATTTAACCACATCTTTAAGAATGTAGCATTAATTCAGGTATTCCCAATGCTTTTTCACAAAATCTAGTGTCAGTATTATAGTTGACTTTATAACAACCCTAAATTCTAACTTCTAAGTCCTATACAGCTATATTTCGGATGAATATATTGAATCCAAATGCATTATTGGGTTCAATACATTAACTTCTAAAATACTAGTATACCAATTACTATATCGTTTGCGAAAAAGAAATGTCAGAGATAAAATAATGTCTTTGCAATGAATAAGATTAGAAAAACAAAAGTAAAAGGGTTAAATCTTAATTGTATCATGTATGAAATACTTGTAAGAGTCAAGAGAACACACATTTAGAAATTACAAGTGGAATTATGGGATTTTACCTCATTCACATTCCTTGGAAGAGCCCCTACTACTTCTGCCATTTGGAATAGGAGAGAAAATCCCATAGATACACCAGGGCTAAGACAATGAGAAATAAAAATGTAAGGAAATATATAATACTTAAAGGTGTGGAAAAGTAGTGGTAATGGCAAATAAATCTTGTTGAAAATGGTAAACTAAAATATGTTAACACTTACGCAAATAGGCTTATGATTATTGATATATCACATCTCCTTAATAGTAATAACGTATATTGTCACAATACAACAGAGCTAATTGGAAATACAAAATATGACTTTCTTCAAAGATCAGGAATATATTTGGAAAGTTCATTTGGCACGGCGTAGTAAAGTTGTTTTATAGCATCACAGCTAGATAACAGATTAAAGCATTGTAAAGGTGGTCTTATGTACAACATATATGAAAGTTGCAGAATTGGTAGTCAAAGCATTATCTTATGATAAAAAGAACTCACATATCAATGAGAGGTGGTCTGGATGATGAAGTCAATTCAACCACAGGCAGGCAAATGTATAATAATCCAAACTATTAAGAAATGGCAAATGGATTACATCAGTACAATGAAATATGACATCAATAAATATGTTTCTCCTCTCTTCAAATATAGGCCTACATGTAGTCTATGGTGATAAATAAATTTTTTCATATTTTCATGGATTTTTTACGAATCAAAAAGCCTATAGATCTCTAATCTTGAAGGAAAATCATGGAAAGGTATTTTTTTTCATAAATTACCTTTAAATAAAGAAAATCATAGTCAAATGTAATAGAAAACACATAAACACAGGATATCAATTAGACAAATTAAAAAGCACATTTCCAACACATTAAATTCAAACATAATATGATATTGAATAAGTTCGGCAGTATTTCATTTAATTTTGATAATTTCTCAATGAATAGCAAAATTAAATTTGAGTATGCTTCTATGAAACAAGCAGACAAAGCAGCATTACAGATTGTGAAAGGAGTCACAGATTAAGCAGAAGCAAGGGGAATGGTAAAAGAGTGCTCAAGTGAGGGGGAGGAGAAGAGGGGAGAGGAGCTTGATACAAATTGAAACAGGAAAGGATGAGAGTGAAAACATGGCAAAGTTTTACTCTTTATCAAAATGAATTATTTCCCCTTTATTAGTGGATTTATTCTTACCTTTTCTATCATGATAACAGGCCATAACTTCCCTTCTTTGACAGTGAGCTCAAAGATTGGTTTCTGATATACCATGTCACAGCTATCCCTGGAATCTATAAACTGTTGGATTAATAGATAGAAGTGTAAAAAAGTAATACATCCAAATATGGAAACTCTGTTAATACAAGGTGTTCTAGGGAAAGTATCATTAAAACATAAATGCACTGCATTATCATTGTTTTGATTAAGGGGGGGGGGAGACACCAGACACATTAATTTCTTGATGTGTATTCGAGAAAGTTGACTAATTCCAGTGGTCGATATTTACCATGAAGACATTAATCCTTGAATTTATATCATACTTTGGAATCCTTGGATACTGTAAATTTATCTAAAACTACATTTTTTAAATTCAATAAAATATATATATGCATGATTGTTTTAAAAAGATGGATTAATATTCTTATACAAAACATAATATCTGAGGTGTGACAAAAATCCAATATTAAAAATTTCAAATGTTTGCGAGAATGAATAAAAAAAAGATTAACATTTTTATAGATTATACTGTAGTTTCTTAAAAATATGGATGCAAGGTTTTGACTCCCCTGTGAAGGTATATTTCCATTTTAAATACCTAGTATTACCAACATAACATTATTATTCCACCTTACTTGGATGATTACCTTGTGGGAAGGATGCTGCAGCCCAAGCTCATCAATGACAGCTTTGTAGATCTCTATTTCATTTGGGATCTTCACATAGTCATTCCTATCAGCACCTTCTCCATAGATCTTTGCTCTTTTCTCTACAGTTGGGTATGTCCTGTCAGTTTGCATGAAGATTGCATGATGGTTTTTTTTTTTAAGTATAAAATCCGAGGTAATAAAATGATATTTCAAGCATGAAAACATTTTTTTTAAACATTGCTGTTGCATTAAACATTGAACAATGATTTCATTTTACATAAGACTGCCAAATGTTGATCACACACAAAAAAAAAATTCAGGTAAAAAATACACCCACACCTATAAACGCAAATGAAATAGGAGTAAAATATCTCTCAGATCTGTTATTTGAATTTGATCATGATGATCAACTTTATTGCTTAGCTTTGTTATCTCATCAAAAATTTGTATTGAAAAAAATATATATATGTATATCTTTCATTTTTCAAATACAAAGGGCATTAAAAATTTTCTTGGATTTCATCCATGTCAAATCTGGAACATGAAACTGTTTTTTTTTCTTTCTTATAGGGTCGACTCATATAAAGGGCCATGGAATAGTTTTGAAAGGGAAGGGGGGGCTGACCACATAGAAAATCACAATTAAACCCCTACCCTCAGTTCCTGATAGATATAAACAGGTAATTATTACTATACACTTAGCATCCTCCCTCTCTCTCCCCAGACAGAGTCACTGCAATTTCTCTGAGAAATACGACATTTTATTCAGATTTTATATCTGGAATCATTTAAAATCAGACATCAATATAATAGTAGGCCTACTAAAAAGGTTTGTGGTTCAAACTGCTGTCAGACAATCCCCAATTATTATGTCTATAGGCAGAGCCTTTGCCTATTAATATTTTAATAATTGTCATTGTCTGACATTACTTCCAAACAATATTGCCAACAGCCAAGTTCTTGTAATTGCCGTCTTTAATTCAGGCCAAAATTCTTTTCGGTATTAGAATACCTACATGGGTATAAAAAAATTCTTCTCGATTAGCAATGACTCGTATAATCATGATATGTCATTCATTGACAAACTACCTCATCTAAAGTTGTTGTTATTTTGAATAGGCAAACTAGTCAGTTTTGACTATTGTTGCCTTGTTAATCTGCTTTCCTTTTTTTTCCAAATCAGAATAATTTCTTTGTTGAATCTATATTCTTGTAGTTCTACTTCTTCTAATCTAGTACCATAATTATAACAACAGTGAGCTGTAAGTTAGTAAGTTACAGCTCACTGTTTTTATAGTTATGGTACTAGATAAGTAGAACTACAATTCAGTTGAGCCTGAGGCTGAAAAATGTCAATGATTGGATAATCTAGTGTAACATAGTAAAAACAATTTACAACCTTGAAAATAGGACTGAAGAAGGTCCATTGCCTGGCAATGGTATTACCCATATTGCTCGGAGGGCCATGCCGTTGATTCTTATTAAATTTCAGTCTTTGAAATGAATTGTACACTCCCTCCTTGACAATGGGTATGAATCAATCGCTTTTGATACATGGATGTGAGTACGTGGGACCAAGCTTCAGATTGATATCACCGACAGTCAGAGACTTTGTTTACAATGCATTGCTCCGCCTCCGCTCTCAGCTCTGTGTATCGTGCATGCACTACGTGTGCCAAGCTAGCTCAACACGTGTGCATTGTCACTTCCGGGTTCAGGGGAGAACAATATTATCAGGAATTAGATCATTATGGTGACGCTAATACTCTCCATCCTTGCTATTTTTATGGTGTTTATTGTCTGTACCGTCATCTGGGCAGTATGTAGATCCATGGAGCCAACTAAGCATAAGGTTTAAAGTAAAAAAATACCCAAAGATCAGGACGGAGTACTCCACAACCAGCGATGCCGTCGAAAGATCGAAAAAAGCCGCCACATCGGGGCGGTGAAGGACGATCACCCATCAGCTCTGGGGGCACTGGCTCTGTTGATTCTGCTACCCAAACCACTGATCAATACCCTCCGACCTTTAGACGTTCTAAACGGGGAAGATGCCGGTGGAAAGGACTGACGTTTCTGTCCATTTTGGTGGCCGTGGCTGCTGTGCTTGCTGGCAACTTCGCAAACAGAATATTGATGGAGAAATTTGTGATGGAGGAAATGAAGCTTACCATTGGGGAGGAAGGAGTTAGCATCTTCAATGCTTATGATAGAGATGGTGATGGCCATCTAAATGTTATTGAATTTGAACCTCTCTTGGAAAGACTGAATATTGAAGACAGCACAGAGGTATTCCAATTCCAACTTTCATAATTATAGTCATGAAATGTTGATGAATGATGATGATGATGATGATGGTGATGATGATGATGATGGTGATGGTGATGATGATGATGGTTATGATGATTGGTGATGATGATGATGCACGATGTCTGGAAAATTATTGTGTTGTACGTATTTGAACTCTGTCGACCAATTTTGTTTCTTTTTCATTATTTAGCAAATTTTGTTAAAGCGTTGGTTTGATTTCTATTACATAATACATATGTAAAGTGCATGGCCTGTGCATGGCTAACCATAATACTACATTGTAGATCTGCCCTTTTCAGTCTTTTATGAAAACATAATGTTCATAAGAAGACTGAAGAGTTGGTTGTAATATTAAATAGATAAGAGGGGAAGAAATTTGATACTGATACTGTATTAAATGTTACACTTTTCTGAATTTTTCACTTGAAGGATTCCTGATTTTTTTTCTTCCATTTTTACTTAAGTTTTATTTTTAATATATGCAAGTCTTTTTTTATAGAATCCAATGCCTTCTAAAATAATTTGCTTTTTGTAGTTTTATCATTGACAAGCATTTTCTTAACTTCCATTTCAAGGAGAAGTCCAGGCCGAAAATTCTATCTTAATAGAGTAAAATTCAATGAGCAAAATACTGAAATTTCATGAAAATCTGATGGAAAATAATAAGGTTATTAAATTTCAAACGTTAGAAAGTTCTGCAAAAACAGTTATATACATGCCATCATGAAGTGGGCTGATGCCACTGTCCCCATTTTCCCTTTTATTTTTTATCATGAAGAAAGTTATTTCATATACATGCAAGTATATAAAACATGTATCCCTTGTAATAAAATAGGTTTCAGCAATGATTGTCTTGAGTATCATAAAGTTTACCTACTTTTACATAGGCCGCCTCCATGTGCTCGGTACATAAAGTATGGTCTCAAAATAATAATGAAAAAAACACAATTTGAAAGACATCGTTTGTTATAAATGAATTAGCTGAGGCCTGAGGATGTGTTTAAAGTATACATCCAAAGAATCAAAAGTATTTTATAATGACTTTATGTGATCATCATTGTAAAGGGGAAGTATTACTAATCAGATATATAACTTCACTTTTCAAAATAGTGATCAGAGATTGCAGAAATCAGCTCTCAAAAATGATTTATTTTCATGCCATATTTCTGCCTTCCACCGGTCCTCTTGCGAGCTCCAGCTGAGTGACGTCACACAATGAGCAGTGAGCAGCTGAGCTGACAGCAGCCCATTGGAGACGATCTTTCCAATCAGCGTTTTTTGCTCTTAGAATTGTTTATTCCTCTTAAGATTGGTCTTGTTATATAGATAAAAGTTTGAATTTACTGAACAGTGAAAAAAAGTGCACATTTAACGTATTTTGGTGACCGATATTTAGCTTAGATTTTTTTTTTTTTTTCAAGAAATATAGGTGAATAAACAAAGCATATTTTCACGTAGAAATCACACTTGCGTCACATTAATGTTATAGTCAATATAAAGCATAGACATTCTTCTTTATGACTGAACAAAAATTATGAAATTTCATTAAGTAGCAAAGTCAGGAATCAAAAAAAAAACACGGCAATATCCATCGCGAAATGACTGAAATTGCAGTTGAATTGCCGAAGCATTATTAGGAAACAGCGGCGAGCGGACTCTCTTTCATATATCTTAAAAATGCCTTCCTGTTAGGGCGATGGTCTGTGGCCAAATGCGTTGGCCATTGTTTTGTCATGTGCGAGGACCCTGGTTCGAAACTCGGATTTTTTTTTTCTGGGTATTTTTTTTTTATTCCTTCCCCGTCCCTACCCATCTTTTTTTTCTCTTTTTATTTTCTTGTGAAATTCTATTCAGACCTGTATTTATCAAATCTTGCTTCTTAATTGCTGCTTTTGATTTTCAAGTTCTTGATTAGATTATTTCTACTCTTATTCGGGATGGGAGGGGTAGAGTTAAAAGTCAAGTCCACATCAACTAAAAATTATTTGAATAGAGTGATTTCCCTTGTTGTTTTTACTCAAAACAGTCATATACACAAAACAATGATATGCAAATTAGAGTTGTCACTCACATCACATTCGTTTCTATTTTTTGTGGCATTTTGTTTTTTATTCTTTGCAGATTTGACGATAGGAAACTCTTCATCTGATCACAATAGGTTATATTTACGGAACTGTTAAAATAGTAATTATATAAATTTGAATCAAAGTTTTTATGAAATTTCCTGCAATATCTTGTTATTTTTCTTTAAATTCAAATGAATTTTTGATTGCGTGGACTTCTCCTTTACTCTTAATGTAGGGAATGCATAGCAAAATTTATCCAGAAACAAAATTGTCTTAGAATATGCAAATCAGTAATTGGACACATGTTCACTTTTCTTTCATCCAGGCCACTTCCTCACATCCACCAGGCTTTCAGTCTGATGATGAACCATCACACAACATTCACAGTGCTTCACAATAAATATTTCACTTCTGTTCATACATGCAATAAATATTGTGGAAAACAAATAAAAGGCGTACCCATATTCAAATACCGTGTAAAAGGACAAATATATTATACCTTTCGAGAAAAATCAGCACGTTAAATATCTGATAACAAAACATAATTATGGGGCACTGCAAGAAACTTATGTTCAATTGCAAATCAAGCGTAAGTCTTAAATTCAAATTCAAGCGTAATAAGGTCGAGTTGCAATCGCAATTCAACTACATGTTTAATCAAAGGACTTTCCCTTGATTTGGGACGTGTGATTGAGTATAACATTTCTCGCAAAATGCCCTAGTAACATTAAAATTGTTCTTTCGTTTTAAATTGTGTGTTATTATTTTTGACAAGCTGTATTCCTGTCCGAGTAAAATTTCTTAGTTCTCTCCAAAACTGTGCTCAAAATTGTTTCCAAGATTGATAAAGAAATTTTTTCTTTTGTATCATTATCATTCCACAACTTGCAAACCGTAGGTCCTGGAAAGAGTGAAGAAAAAAATGGCTATATCCAAATCATAGTAAAAGGACATGATGGAATCTCCCAGATTGAGGTAGCAAGCAGAGACCAGAAGTCACCAGAGTTAGCAATTGTGCAGATCTGTGTGTAGAAGAGAGAAAAAAAGAAATAGTTTAAATAATCAAATCAAAGTATGAATTTAATTATCGTGATGATTGATGACGTGCGGTGGCATGTAATTCCCGGTCAACAACAAATGATAGTAGGTTTAGACACCTGAAAAGTTCCACTCAGAACACTGGTGCTCTACCTCAAGTGATGTTTGTGTAGGCCCCACTCCACTTCACTACCGCTACACTACCGTACATGTACGCCACACCTACCCGGGTAAGTGTGTAGCGTAGTGTAGGCTGTAGCAGTACTCCAGTAGTGAAGTGGAGACTACACGAACATCACTTGAGGTACGGTGCTCTCTGAGTCTCTGTGTCATTACAAAGATTGCATTTATCTTCATTGTTGAAGGCATTACGCATACATATATGCAGCAACACTCTAATCAGAAAGAAACACCAGACTCTAATTTTGGCCCACCCAAGGGTTCATTACATGCCGCCGCGCACAGAAAATTCAAGCAATAGAAGTCGTGGACCCAAGAAGTGAGATCCCAGCACGCGCGACCCACTAGTTAGAAATCCACTGCCAAACGCGGTTCGTGGTTAGTATACTAATACTAACCTCGCAATACGTACTAGTAGTATACTATTATACTAACCTCGCAATACGTGTGAGTGATTTTGGCCAGGAATCAGGGTAATCACTGCTGAAAATTTGTCTGGCTTCATGACATCGGCATCATGGTGATATAATTCTGTGTATAATAAAAACTTAAACATTCCTCTGAAACAGCAGATTTTCAGCCATGGTCCATACCACTCAGTGCTCCTAAATAATTTAATTGCCTGCCTGAGTCCTGACCAGTTTTAGAAATCTGAAGAAAAAATCTGCTGGAATTGTGCCACTCACACGTATTAAGTATACTAACCCCGCACCACGAACCGCGTTTGGCAGTGGATTTCTAACTAGTGGGTCGCGCGTGCTTAGCCTGGAGGCGTCTGGGATCTCACTTCTTGGGTCCACAACACACGACTTCTATGGCTTGATTTTTCTGTGCGTGGCGGCATGTAATGAACCCTTGCCTTGGGTGGAATTGTACAAAAACATTTCCTATTTCTAAAATAAAAACTTTTTAATTTTAATAGTAGTTATGCCAAAATGCATGATTCTAAACTTATATCAGATCTGTATCTGTCATCTGACCTGAATGCATCGTCAGAACAAGTACAGTTTCCAAACATGCTTACCTTGACTTTTGACTGGATCAAACAGCGTAGCCTGCAACATGCATCGGGAGCAAGTGAATGGGACCGTGCAGCTTGGAGTTTTTCAATAGTTAGTAGAGCAACACAACGAAGACTGTCGAGTGGACAAAATCGATCTTTCCAGTTCACAATTCCATAAAAAACGGGCAAAATAACACAGTTCTGGTTCCCTTATAGTCTGAAGTTGTCGAAAACAGAATTCGGATGTCACATTACATGAAGAAAACGGAAAATTCGGAAGATATTGAAGAGGTCAGTAAGGTGATTCAGTGTATTATGCACAGAGGGATGATGAGCTCGATTATTGTGTGACGTCATTATTCTCGACTGTTTTCACTGCGTGAACTGTCGGTCTGGGGGGCGGCTGGGGGGCTTAGAATGGTCTCTAATAATTTCATTTCTTGCATTTCCACGACATCGATAAGACTTTTTAGTGACATATTTGTGTATAAAAAGACAAGACCTTTCCATTCATATATAATTTGTCTATAATCATCACTTTCGTGAATTTTCTTTGTGTGTATACTTTAAAGATATTCCACTCAACCAAACTACATGTATCAAGTCTTACACCAGGGGTGGTATTCTGAAAACGTTCTTATCTTTGTTCTTATCTTTGTTCTTATCTTTTATCTTATCTTTTATCTTATCTCATTGAGATAAGAAGACGCTAAAATCATTGCAAATCGGTATTCTGAAAATTTTCTTAACGCGTTCTTATCTCTGTAAAGACTGCCCCCTTCTAATCTTCAATACGCCCATTTTTAAGATATTACCAATCAAAATGCGCTTTATATTGGCAGTTTAACCAATAGAAGTGTTCCTTATGTCAAGAGAATATCATGGGCACTGCGCGTACACTGTTTCTGGCGCATTGCGGGAAATAGACATTTTTATACGCAATGACTGATTATTATTTCGAGACACGTGCACAAAATAAAGAAAGAAATTAAAGAAAAAAAGTAAATAAAGCAGGTACGAATAAAGAATTAAACAGGAAGAAAAGAAAGTAAGTAGGTAAGAAAGGAGACAGAAAATGGTCAGAATGAATCAGAAATAAATAAAAAAGATGACAGGAACAAAGCAGAAAATAATGAAAGAAAGAGTAAATGAAAGAAAGCAAGCAAAAAGAATTTAAGAGAAAATCAAAAATTAAAAGAAAGAAAAAAGAATGAATAAAAGAAATAAAAAGGAGGAGAAAGAGAATGATTATCAATGATAAAGTGAGCAATAAAAAATGAAGGTAAAAATAAAGAAAGAAAATGAAAGAAAGAAACTTAAAGGGAAAAAACGGAAAAGGACAAAATAAAAAGATTAAAAAGGATAAAATGAAGGAATAAAGAACAGAAAAAAAACGAAAAATGAGCGAAAGAAAGTGAAAATGAAAGAAAGAGAAAAGGAAGGAATAAAAAATGTAAAAAGTGAAGGAAGAGAGAAAAAAGGAAAATGAAAAAAAAAAAGAGAGAGAGAGAGAAATACAGGAAAATATAAGAGAGAAAAGATGAAAGAGAAATTAAAACAAAAATAAAGACTAAAGAAAGATAAATCGAAAAAGAAAGGTAAATTCAAAGAAAGAAAGAAAAAGAACGAAAAGGGAAAATAAAAAGGCAGGGAAAATAAAAAGGCAGGAAAAATGAAGAATGAATGAAAAAAAAACGAAAAACATTCATGGAAAGAATAAAGAAAAAGATTTTTATAAATTAATAGAAGAAAGACAGAGAGAAAAAAGAAAATAAAGAAAGAGAGTAAATCAAGAACGAACGGAAAAGAATGAGCGAAAGAAAGAAAAAAAAAGAAATAAAGAAAGTAAAAAGAGACACAAAAGTGTCAGAAAGCAGAAATTTAAAAAAATGAGAGCGAACGAACGAACGAACAAAAAAAAGAACAAAATTGAAAATAAACAAAACAAAGAAAAATAAGGGAGGAAATTTGAAATTTAAGGGCAGGAAGAAAGAAAGAAAAAAGGAAAAAACAAATATAAAGACGAAAGAATGAATGAAAGAAAGAAAAATAAGGAAGAAATAAAAATATTGCAAAAAATAAATTGAAGGTAGACAGAACAAGAAAAAAAAGAGAAATGGAAAGAAAGAGAGAAAAAAGGGAAATAAAAAAGCAGAAATAAAGACTTAGTAAAGAAAAAAAAGGAAAATGGAAAATAAAAAAGGAAGAAACATGAAGAATAAATGAAACAAAGGAAAAGAAAAATAAAGAAGAAATTTAAAGATTAAAAAGAATAAAACAAAACAAACCGGATAATGAAAGGAAGGAAGACAGACAGACAGATAGAAAAGAAGAAAAAGAGAACATAAATATATAAATTTAAAAAAAGGATAGAATAAGAGACGGGCAAAATAAAGGGTGAATTAAAGAAAGGGTGCATGGGAGAAATACCGGTTACTACCAGTGTCCATCTATTTTTTAGCAAGAAAGAACGCGGACATCATGAGATGTGATAACCCTCTCGCTATCTTAAATATTATCATAAATATCGTAAGAAGATAAGAAAGATAAAAGATAAGAACGTTTTCAGAATACCACTTATCTTGATTTTGTTCTTATCTTTTTAGCGCGCTTTTGTATATGCACGAGTTATAAATTTACGCGCTCAGCATAGGATGGAAAGCAAGATAAGAACAAAAGATAAGAAAAAGATAAGAACGTTTTCGGAATACCAATTTGAGAACGTGACGTAGATAAGAACAAAATTAAGATAAGAACGTTTTCAGAATACCGCCCCAGGGAGTTGGGAACTCCCTGCTTACACGCACACCCTTCCTTTGTACACAAACTCTTTCCCTTCAACTATATTCAAATGTTATGTAACACCATTGTATTTTGTGAATTGGTACAGAGAGAAGGTCTTAGGGGTCGTTAGGAGGGTTGAGCATTGTTTGTTGCCTACCTTGGTCTGGGTACAATTCATCATCATTAGTTTTGGATCTGTCTTGTATTTACTTTAGTATGCCAGCCAGCAGTCCTTGTGATACATGTAAATGTGTAGACTGAGAATGAGATGTCTTTCTTCCAATTTATAGTGTTTAATGGCAGGAATTTCTTAGGATATGGGACAAAAGTGTTTTGGTGCAAGAGGATGCAGAGTCTATGTATGTAAATGTACTGTAGTGTAGAAATAGAATTTAGATTTATATGTTTTCAATTACATTTACATTGACCAAAAATTAACCTGAAAATACAGTTAAGTCTGTATATATGTAAATTGCATAGATGTTTAGGCACTTGTCGACCATAATATGCAAAACATGTAGGCCTACAGTATTAATTACGTGTACACCTTCTCAGTCGTACATGTATTCGGCCCAAGTCAAACAAGCCTCTGTGTTCCCAAGAGATTGAACCCAGACACATACTGTATAAGTATGAATCCCTTCACACAAATCTTCATCCAGAATGTAGGCACATGCCCCTCCCCTCCCCCTCCCACATACTCAAAATTGGCATTGCTGCACATCTCTCCTGTTTTAAAATAAATGAGAGACACATGTACTCTGTTCATCCCCTGGTCTGAAAAGCTGTAACTGAATACCATAATTAAAGTGAATAATTGTGAACCTAAAGGAAACCCACTGTAAAAATAACATTGTAAGAAATACAATGTAGACCTATTTTCTGCGACCAAGACATCTTGATCCACTACTATTAGGAGGAGTATTAATATATTATTTGACATCTGTCTTACAGTATGACTTTATTTTGTTTTTGTTTCTATTTTAAACAGAGAGGAGACTTCTCCTATGGTGATGAGGATCTGGACCCAGCTGAAGAGGTCTTGACTGTAGAAGCACACTATATTCCTCTTCAGCAAGACACCATGTCCAAATCAAAGGATCAATCATTCTTGGTAAGAAAAAATGGTCCTGTTGTATAGAATTCATTCTTACCAGGTAATTTACTTATTTTGACATCCAGTGAGGTAACCATGGATGGAATCCTTGATGGTTATTGAAAGTTTAGCATTGTAAATAAAAACCTTGCACACCTCTCATCAGTTGGTACATGTAAAAATCAATTATTTCCAGGGAAGTTACTGTTGGATGGCAGAATTACTATTTTATGCAACAGGCATCAGAATTCATATTTTCTTTGTAGTATATACCCCTTCCAAGGTTACCAGACGTCCCGTTTTTCCCGGGATCGTCCCATATTTTGCTCCTTTGTACCGGCGTCCCGACAAACCCTTCCCGCGACGCCTATTTGTCCTGTATTTCAGAATATTGAACATAATGCAGTTAATACATTTAAAAGTGACGAATTTTCACCAAATACCAACAGATGACGAAGCAGAGACAACAATAAAATCGATAACTAAACTTTTGCAAGTTCTGCGGTGATTGTATTGACCCAATACATTGCAAACAAACTGGCCTCCTGCCTGTGTGTGGCAGGCTACTAGCTAGGCATGTAGGATCGGAGCAGATTCTCAATGGTGCAGACAATGACATGATAAACAGTTTTCCACCATAATAATCACAAAATCGGCGGGAAATTTGTATAATTATAAATTATTATGGATTCTCAGATTACTGATTTGGAGATGTAATCAGAGGACAAGTTATTGAGTTTTCATAACTAGATCTAATTGTTTCAGCTTTCGCTTTGAGTCTTGTTGTGTATGATGCGGCGATGTTTCATCTAATTATCAAGTTGACAATGTTTCACTTTGAAATTTTATTCATTTCTAAAACATTTTAGATTTTCAATTTAAAAAATATGTTAAAAAAATACCAAATATCATTATGATTTTTGTTAGATGATTGGATTGTTTTTGTTTGCTTGAAGTTTAAACTTTGTTCCTCTTTCTTTCTTTTCTATTCTTCTTTCATCATCCTTCTATCCTTCTTTCTTCATCCTTCTATCCTTCTTGCTTGCCTTATTTTGTTCCATCTATCTTTATTTCCTATCTTTCTTTCCTGGTCCTTTCTCTCTGTTTTCATTTTTCTTTCTTTCCTTCTTTCTCTTACCTTCCTTCTTTATTAAATTTCCTTTTACTATTTCCTTCATTCTACCTCTATTTCCTTCATTCTTTCTTTCCTTAAACTTTTCTTTGCTTCTTTCTCCCTTCCTCTCCTTTTTCTTTTGGTTCTTTCTCTCCTTCCATAATTTTCTTTTTTCATTCTCTCCTCCTTTCATATTCTCTTCTCCCTTCATTCTTTCCTCCCTCTCTTTCCTCTTTTCTTTCATTCTTTATTTTATTTTCCCTTCTAATTCTTTCTTTCCCTCCCTTCCCTCGCTCCTTCCTGTTTTTCTTCTTTCTTTGTTACTTTCTTTCTTTCAAAGAATGAAGGAAACATTTTTCTTTCCTTCATTCTTTCTTTCCTCCTCCTTTTTTCTTTCTTTTTTTTTCTTCTCTCCTTTATTTTGTCTTTCACAAATTTATTCATCTTCCCTTCCTTTCTTTTTCTTTCTTTTTTATATTCAATTCAAAGAATGACGGAAAACATTTTTCTCTCTTTTATTCTTTCTTTCATCCTTCTTTTATTTTTTCCTTCATTTTCCCTCACCTGCATAGCAGAGTGAGACTATAGGCACCGCTTTTCCGCCGGCGGCGGCGTCAACACCAAATCTTAACCAAAGGTTAAGTTTTTGAAATGACAGCATAACTTAGAAAGTATATAGACCTAGTTCATGAAACTTGGCCATAAGGTTAATCAAGTATTACTGAACATCCTGCCTGAGTTTCCACGTCACATGACCAAGGTCAAATGTCATTTAGGGTCAATGAACTTAGACCATGTTGGAGGAATCAGCATCAAAATCTTAACCTAGGTTTAAGTTTTTGAAATGTCATCATAACCTAGAAAATATATGGACATAGTTAATGAAACTTGGACATAAGGTTGATCAAGTATTACTGAACATCCTGCCTGAGTTTCACGTCACATGACCAAGGTCAAAGGTCATTTATTTTAGGGTCAATGAACTTTGGCCAAATTGGGGGTATCTGTTGAATTACCATCATAACTTTGAAAGTTTATGGATCTCATTCATGAAACTTGGACATAAGAGTAATCAAGTATCACTGAACATCCTGTGCAAGTTTCAGGTCACATGATTAAGGTCAAAGGTCATTTAGGGTCAATGAACTTTGGCCGAATTGGGGGTATTTGTTGAATTACCATCATAACTTTGAAAATTTATTGGTCTAGTTCATAAAACTTGGACATAAGAGTAATCAAGTACTAGTATCACTGAACATCCTGTGCGCATTTCAGGTCACATGACCAAGGTCAAAGGTCAATAAACTTTGGCCATAATGGGGGTATCTGTTGAATTACCATCATAACTTTGAAAATTTATTGGTCTAGTTCATAAAACTTGGACATAAGAGTAATCAAGTATCACTGAACATCCTGTGCGCATTTCAGGTCACATGACCAAGGTCAAAGGTCAATAAACTTTGGCCATAATGGGGGTATCTGTTGAATTACCATCATAACTTTGAAAGTTTATGGATCTGATTCATGAAACTTGGACATAAGAGTAATCAAGTATCACTGAACATCCCATCAAAGTTTCAGGTCACATGACCAATGTCAAAGTTCATTTAAGTTCATTGAACTTTGGCCATTTTAGAGGTAATCATTAGATTGCTGTCATAACTTTCAAAGTTTATAGATATAGTGTATAAAATGTGGATATAGGGGTAATCAAGTATCACTGACAAGTTTTAGGTCACATGATCAAGGTCAAATGTCAATAAACGTAGTATTGTATCATTATATGAATGGTGTTTTTTGTGAATAATTATTTTATAATAGTTTTCAAAGTCAGCACTGCTACTATATTGAATCGCGTGATGCAGGTGAGACCGCCAGAGGCATTCCACTTGTTTCTTTCTTCTCAATTCATATTTTTTCTTTCTCTCCTTCATTCTTTCGTTCACCCTTCCTTCCAATTCTTTATTTTTTTTACAAGTCTAACACTGTGTAGCCTTCTTTGTTGATCTTTTTTGTCGTCCCGTATTTCATTTTGTGAAATCCGGTCACCCTGACCCCTCCTCCTTTTTCTTTAATATGATAATGGGTGGTTTTAATGATGATTTGTAAGCTTTAACTGGGTGCAGAATAGTGTTCACCAGGTCATGTAAAACTAAGTCATCTATTTATTTTTTATTTATGAATCAGATTGCACAAGTTTTCAAACCAATATGACATTTGTTGTTGCTAACAAGAAAGTGAAACACTTTAGATTAAAATTATTTTGATCATACGTGTATTTTTTATTCTGTGTTCTATGGCCCGTATTCTGAAGTCATGTTTTATTTGAACTCTGGTTCAAATTTGTGGTTTAACTATGGAAAGCAAGTTGTGACATAAATCTGTAAGATTAGAGGCTAAATGTATCAGCCTTTTTGACTCTCAAATAACTGTCTGTGAAGGATAAAGAAGACAGTCGTCTTCACCATTAAAGAATTAGAAAAAGAGCACGGTAAACCTAAGAAGAATACAATATAAACATAATTTTGACATGTTTGGCTTCCTATAATTTTAGCACAGAGTTGTAGACCATGGTCTAAGTTAAACCTTCCTTCAGAATACAGGCCTATGTGTCCACAGTCCACTATCCTAGTATCCTGAAGGAAAATAACATACTTGGGCCTTTAGATCTGTTGGTATTTTCTATTTTGTGCATTTCAAACACATTTTAAAAATTGCTGACAAGATAACTCATAATTTTGCCTCTCCAAATGAAGATTTTGAACAGAATTTTTTTAAATAACTTTAAGTCTCCTCAAAACCCTTTGATTAGTCAGCCAGATATTGGGGGTTTACAAACTGGATAGTTAAAAGAAGTTAACTACAGAGACAATTTGTTCATAAGTCATTGTATGATTTGTTGTGCCTCTTTGTTTTACATTAAACAAGTAAAATCTCATATGTAAGTTGGTATTAAGTTTGCTGAGACATTTCCATGTATTAACACAAAGGAGGACAAGGTCTGTAATAAATCTCCTACCCACTACAAAATTATAGAAACTTTCATGATGAAAAATGCTCTGTCACTTCCTGCATTTACATACTTTATGTACAAAAGCAAGATGACTATAAATCACACAATTATGTGATTTGTTGACCTGAGACCTTCAGTCACTACATGTAGGTACACGTAGGTAGGCCTATTCCCCTAAGACTATGGCTAACGATGCAGTTAAACAAGAAATATAGAATCATGATGGCATCTTTGGTGCGTTTAATTTAACCATATCTAGCTCCATGATTTAACTTTATCCTAGATTGGGTTCTGCAGAATCGCCTTTCAAATGGCACCCTTGTATGCTTTTCACATTGCATTTCCTTAACCCCGGACTATCCTTGACCCCATACTATCTTTTTTTTTATTCACACTAGGTGGTTTCAGACCGCCTCGAAGTTCGTCAGTTCCAGGTATTCTCTGATCGGGAAATTTACCCCGATCAGAAAATACCAGGTATTTTGGTAATGTGAAAGCAAACTACGCATAATTTCCCCGAAAGAAAATACCCGCTAAATAGTTGGTACTAACTACTTGGGCGAAATTATGAGAACTTTTGCGGGGATTTTTCCAAGGTCGCAGGTATTTTGGCAATGTGAAAGCAATTTACGGGAACTTTTAGCCCAGCGTGTCGTTGGGCGCCGGCGCCGTGGGTGGCTGCTGGGCTAGTGATTTTGAATCTCGCGCCTTGCCTGCTTATACAGACCATACTGCGCATGCTCGTAACTTCTGGAACTTATCCCGAAGGGTATGTTTCGGGGTGGTGTGAATGCAGGAATAATTAATGGGTATTTTTTAGCCTAAAAAAGTTCTCGTAATTTAACGGGGATTCTTATGATCGAGGCGGTTTGAAACCACCTACTGTCTTTCTTAACCCCATACTATCTACTTAGCCGGGGTTATGCCCCTTAACCACGGACTATCCCACAGCTCATGAATAATGATGATTTTACCATACAGAGCATGATTAACGTGCAATTTCGACTTCTGTGATTGGCTATTGCTTAGCCCCACTTTTCCTTAGCCCAGTTTCGTTTCACACTGCATCTCTTAGCACCCCAATTGTGGTGCTAGCACCACAATAAGCCGGCTAACCCTGCTTTTTTGCAGGGCCAGATAGTACCGTACCATTTACTGTGCTAGCCCACTTTGCTAAAATGTAGTGTGAAAACGAAGTGGGCCGGGAAATTGGTGGGATTAAGGCCCCCTCCCTTAGCCCCACCAATTTCCCGGGGTTAAGGAAAAAAAGTACAGTGTGAAAAGCATATTAGAGTATCATATTGGGATCAAGGAACCACAGGGACCGAGGGGATTTCAGACCCCACTTTTTTCAGTAGACGTGTAAAAAAAACCTAAAATACATAAGAAATCTTATTACGATTGTTTGCACGTCAGTAATACCTTGGTCACATTTGCTCTACGGCGGCCGTAGATACCTGAATTCGAGAGATTTCTGCGGCGGCCGCAGAAAATCTCCGGTGGCCGCATTTTTTATATCTAAAGTGGCTAACCTGAGTAAAATATGACCTTATCATTATTATTATGAGGAGTTGAATGCTGATTTTTGTTGTTGTTTCCTAGGGTGTAGTTCTTACTTAAGACTAACACGTTTATTAACATCTTAACTTAATTCATACAAACAAGTTAACATGGTCCAAATAAATAATGCGAACGCGATTTTTGATAGCTTGTGTATAGACCTATCAGTCAGCGCGACCTGAAAATTGTTTATATTCCAAAATGACCCAAAGTTTGGAAATTCTAAGCATTATTGGTAATCATGAACAGGATGGGCACTTAAAAATCATTCGATGCGAGCATGAAGCGCGAGCTGAACTTTTTTTATATTCCGTTCCAAAACCAGACATTCCAAGCAATTTAGGTAATCATTAACAGGATGTCCATCTAACTAATCATTCGATGCGAGCGCGAATCACCCCAAAGGTCGAATTTGCCCCCCTTCCTAGGTCGAACATTACTGATCGTATAATATTCAGATCACTGTCGAACATTAATTTGGCGGCCCCCTTCCTAGGTCGAACAATTGGCGCCCCCGCACTTTTATTACTCCCCCCTTTGTCCTTTTCTTATCTCTTCTCTCCTTTTCCCTTTTTCTTCTTTCCCCCTCTTTTTTTATCTCCCTTTTCTTTCCCTTTCTTTCCTCCCTCTTTTTGGCGCCCCCTTTTCGCCTACCCGGGAGCCCGGACCCCGAAAACCCACCCCCTCCCTCCCGCCCAGAATACGCGCATGGGCATGGTGCGACACTTTGAAAACTTTCTGAAATGAAATGTTTAATGTAAAATATCATGTGACAAGCAATTCATGGTATACTCACTGTATAGTCCCCCTGCGGCCGCCGTGAGGGCGCCTTGCGGCCACCTCGCGTTTGCCGTTGTATTTGTCAAAAACCTACGGTCAGCGCAGGGTCGCCCTACGGCGACCGCACGTCATGATTTCAAGGACATACGTCAGCCGCAGATTTTTTTTCTCCATAAATTAAAGAATATGCCGTGCGGCGACCGTAACATATGTGACCGCAAGAGTAAGTGGCGGTGGAACGTGGAAATTCTGCGGCGACCGTAGAATTGCTACTCGCCGTAGAAATTTTAGAATCTACGGCGGCCGTAGCAAATGTGACCAAGGTATTAGATGTAAAATGTCAAAATAACAACATGACAACATGTTGTATGACAGAGCATGGAATCACCCTCTTATGGATTTCAAATGTCTTGGTTTTTAAATTCATTTATTTTATTGGTTTGAAACATAAGTTTTTCTTACATTCTGTACAGTCATTTGGATTCCTCTCAGAAATTCCAGCTGTGTTGGGTTGGAATATTATTTGCCGGAAGGCAGAAAGGAAATTTAAGGATCAAATTTGTCATTTTGACCCATTTTATAGTTTCACTTGTATTGTCTACATGTACATTGTTTTATGGTCTAAATGTAGTACTGGTATGTTAAACAACATATTTTTCAGTTTTTACAGACTGTACTCCTGGTGTATTGTCAGTTTTCGATTTAATGTAAAATTATTCAGGTTAGAAATTTGTAGCTTCATATCCTAATGATTTCAGACACTTTTATTCATTTGATAAGTGAAAAAGATACAGAATGTACACGTACATGTACATGTATGTCTACTCACTCTACATGTATGTAGCTATGATCATCCCTGCCCTAAATTTGTTATTAAGTTGAGAAAGAGAAGCTTGATGGGAAGCAATGTAAACAATGATAATTACATGTATTTTTTTCCAGTTTGCTTATACTGTAGGCCTATATCCTTTGAATAATGGAAAACGCCCTCAAATGAATGTTTTGGTTTTCCCCTTTTTATTCTAAACGTTGAAGTGTTTGGTTCTCTGATAGCTCTATTGTAATTTCTGAAAAAGAAACTTGAGATAATCCAAAATAACACGCAACAAGTACTCATGATGGCAATGTCAATTGTGTTAGCCATGTTTATTGCTTGAACATAATGATGATTATGATTCATGTTGCTGTGTATAATCACATTGCTGATCACCCTCTTCCTCTCATATGTAAATGATCCTCAAACTCCAGTGGTCTGTCAACAACTTTTATTGTTGGATCAGCTGTTGTGATGTCAGCTGATTTTGCAGCAGAATAACAAAAACTCAAAATGCCAAATTACTCTGCTAGAATGTCGATTACCTGCAGAGTTGATTGTCATTTTGAAGTGTTTTAGAGAAATTAATGATGAGTTGATGATTATATTTTGATTGGTTCCATGGATAATATGTGACACATATTCATCCCATAGAATTTCATTGTTTTTTTGCAGTTATTTTTTTGTGTTCAACAATCATTGCATCTTTTATTTGATGTTATGACTTATGATGTATGTTTTATGCATAATACATGTGTCCAAAGAGTACCATATTAAATGATTTACTTTTAATAACTTTCTCTGCAAGGTAACTGTACTTTTTCAACACAATACATGTAGTATAATAATTTGATTGTTTATTGTATGTATGAATTCTGTGGCTGTATAATCACCTTAAGTTTTTATATCTAATTAGTCAATTAGTTGAAACAGACCATTGTATGCAGGGACAATTAAATAAGAATTAAGAGTAGCCTATATTGTCTTGATCTGATGGCCTAAAATGCTAAAATATATTTTTCTTCTGTACCCGAGTCTCAAAAGAATTAAGGCCATAAAATTTACAAATTGCTATTTCTTTGTGATGTACATGTAGTAATTTGCTCTTGATTTTGTTTTGTTTATTAAAAATGCACTACATACTAGTACAAATATGTGAAAGTTACTGACTGTACATAGAAGTTGATTTTTTATCTGACTGCTAAATAAAGCATGAATGCTTCCAGAGGACCAAAGGCTTGAGGTCCTCTCAGAGTGACCTGGTAAAAGGGGTAAATTATGTCTTATCAAAGGGCTCTAGCACAACAAGTGATTGCCAGCCCACCGTTATGGGGACTGAGGTATCATGCCTCCATGATCTTTTTTCCCATGATCTCAATTTTCATGTTAAGTAATTTGTGCGATTCTTTAACTTGTATGAAAGTATTATTTACTAATGTGCCATACATATTACATAAGTTGAGTGATTTTTTGTGTGTGTGTATTTCTTCATTCTGCATACAAAATATTCCCATGAATAGTAACTGAAACATAAATAATCCTAACATCCTGTTCCTTGTGGTCTTTCAGACCAGCAGGTCATCTCTATCCTCACTGGATGGCTGGCAGACACCGAACGAACCGGTCACTGCCTTCCCAGCCAGTGCCTTCCGTCCACTCCTTCCAGAGAACCATGTCCAGGTTGGCAAGGTCTACACCATCATCAAATCTAAACTCAGTATGATGACCAACCAGCTGTCCAGTAACCGTTACTACCCACCAAGGGTCAAAGGCAAGGAGATCATCATCCATAGGCTACTCAGCGTCTTCCACTCAAGGCCGTTTGTCCACTCCAGGTTCGGTCCACAGGGCACCGTGGCAGTCGTGAAGGCGGTCAGTGCAGAATATCTTGATATTGTCTTTAGGTAATCAATGATTTTATCTTATACCTAGATTCATTTTATATCAGGACATTGACAAAAATACATACATATATTAGAAACCAAAACAAACAAAATAGCATACAGACATATATTATGTGTATGTTATTATACATATTATGCTTGCTATTATGTATCATCTAGCAAAATATTTAGAGAATTAGCAAATGTATTGAAATTAGTATGCAGTGCATACACTACTTGTATCCAGGAAAATTTGAAACAATTGATTGGAAGTCTTAGGCAGTTTCCCTGATACTGCTTTACAAAAATCAACTTTGAAGTCTTTGATATGTATAATGAGCCATTAGATACCCATGGGAAAGTGCAGATTATTATGATGTGCCTCTAAATAGTTTACTAGATAGATGGCGCATAATAAATGCCGTGTTTATTATTATTATTGTTATTATGTAAACTCGTACATTATTAGAAGTTTATACTGATTTCTGTTTGCCCAATAATGCTATCATCTAGTGTGGTGTTATAGTAGATAATGTTTTGAAAACATTCCTTCTCTTCTCCCACAGAACCCATGCAGAGTTTCAGCTGAATGAGCCACCGAGTCACCCATTCTGGTTCACACCGGCTCAGTTCATAGGTCATCTTATCATCAGGAAAGATGCCTCACACGTTGAGTACTTCAACATGCATGTTCCTTCAAATAAGAGCTTGAATGTTGGTGAGTTCTTAGAATGTCATCCATCAATCTTCATTTAGTCATGTTTCTCACCACAGAGTAGTGGATGAGTTTTTTTTTAAGTCGCAATGATTGCTGGTAAATGGTATAGTTACTTGTACATGAGTAATCCATCTCTTATAATACTATTCTTTCTTCCCCCTCTTTCTCTTTTCTCTCTTTTATTTTTCATCTCTTGAAAATGGTGACATTGGTGGTCATTTCCTTGTAGCACAGCCCCCGTTTTTTAGTAGAAAAGTGGTGACACAAAATATGTATCTTGTGCATAACATAGAAGTGTCTGCAGCCTTAATGTCCCAATTGGCCAGACATTTTTTTGCATTTGCCACACTTGACCCAGAAGAGTAAATTCTAATTAATATTTGTGGATCACCAAGCAGTGACACATCTGAAGCCCATAAGTGCTGTGAAAGAACTCATTATTCATCTATTCATGTTCTTCTGTTTAGATATGGAATGGATGAATGGTCCCAATGAAGTTGAAAACATGGAGGTTGACATAGGCTTCATGCCACAGATGGAACTCAATGCTCCCAACCCATCCTCTCAGGTGACTATATACTCAGAGTCAGGTGATGTCATCTATCAACCGTCCAATCAGCAAGAGACGTCAGGTGGGCCGATCCATTGGGATGAAGAGATTGATATGGAAGAGGCCCTCGGGGTGTTAGAGAAGGAGATGTATCCATTTAAAAAGGTGAGATCTCTTTAGTGTGGGGTCAGGAGTTAAGGGAGTTTTGCTGCAGGCAGTATTTAGCTGCTATTAAGTGACAGAACATAAAGATTGACTGTTCGAGAGATTAAAACTACATGGCTACCACAAAACTATATCCAATGTGATGGTCATTCCTTTGTCATGGCGTTATATGTTTCTAAATAGAGCTGGCATTTTTACAAAGCATAATTTGAAAGATACTTCAGTCATTTAAACAAATGATTTTCCCATATTTATGATTTTAAATGTTGTTGTCGTCCCAGCGACAGTTTGCAATCGTCTTTAGGGAAAAACTTAAAATACATATTCTGTATTGCTTTGGGAGGTTATCACAAAGAATTACAGCGATGAACATTTTTAGAATTTTATTATTTGAACATACCAGAATGTTTGTAGAATTTTACAACTTTAAATACATCTTTGATCCTTTCTTATCATATATCTAACAGAAAATAGGAAGCTCTTTGAATTTCAACAGTAACTACTATAAATTGTTATAAAACTCCACTTATATATGATATTTCTTTGTAGCTTTCATCATTAACACCACATGAGCACTGATGAGTCCACTTCTGGAATGGTTTTAAAACTAAAACTTTCATTAACTTTTCACTTGGTGCTTACTTCTTTTTCATAATTAATTTAAGTCTGTTTTGTTCCACAAATGAATCATCTATGATGTGCTTTTTATAGCAAATGATCACATTTTGGTATCAGGCAATGCAATTTACTATAACTCACTCTGCAATATATAGTTTCTCTCACCTGCATTGCTTCAAAATTACAATTAAATCCATAAATTATTTGCTTAACCTTAATTTGGTGGATATTTGATTATATACTTTCAGATTGAATATATTCCATTGAATGCAGCATTTAAAAAGGCCCAGGCAGAGAAGAGACTGGTTCATCATATCTTACTCTGGGGTGCATTAGATGATCAGTCTTGCTGAGGTAAAATTGCTTTCTTTAGAGAAAAAGAAATGATAATACAAATTTTATCAGTCTCGTATAATTTTGTTTCATCTTATAATGTTTAGTAATGTATCACGTGATTGATGAATGAATTGGTAAAGCTTTCATATCAGTTGTAATAGCATTTCCTTATTTTAAGATATTTATACAGTACAAAATGTATGCTTTATGTAGACTTTCTATATAACATGATGATGTATTCTATTGTTGAGTATACAAATATTGAATGTTTATGAGTGCAATGGACAGAATACTTTATGAGGTGAAAGATGAAATGATCCATTCAACTCATCTTTCACCGAATGAAGTATTCTGTCCATTGCATGAATGAAAAAAAAAATCATTATTTGGTTTATATGACACCTAAAAAAGATTTTTTTTAAAATGAATATTTTGATGCAAAACATGCTCATGCAGTGCGAGTTCGGTCTGTTGATTGTTACGTCATTACAACTGGTGCATGAGCTGCAGTCTCGGTGCGCGAGTGCAATGGACAAAATCGTATGGATCCAAAATTGCACGATGAATGGATCCAAAATGCACAGTTGATGACGTCATTGCAAAATGGGCTGAATGAACGATATCAAACAACCAATCAAATCACAAGGATCTATCTAGGTGTCATATGATTTATAATATTTAATTGTAATTGAAGGAATGTGTATGTGAAATCCAAATAAAAGTAATTAAAACTACAACAGTCTTCAGAGTCGGTGATTTATCTTTTGATTTTTTTTTTCTTTGATGTTGTGATAATTTTACTTTCTCTTTGTCCCAGCTTTCAAATATCTCATTCATTACAAACTCATCCATTTAAAAAGTCTAATGTTTACAAATGTGTTCAATATTACACAGAATTTATTGTCATTTTAATCACTGTTCTATTGTGTTTGAACTTATTTTCACAGGTTCGGGGCGGACTTTACGAGAGACGTCTCTTGAAAGTCCGCCCGTTCTTCAGTTGCTAGGCAACCATTTTGTCAGCAGCTGGTCACTTGTAGCTGACCTTGAGGTCATCAAACAGAATGAAAATGACCCTCAGTATGCAGCATTAGCTTCTATGTCATTAGAAAAATATAAGTAAGTTTATTATAAGAATGATATTCATATATTTAGTAATTGATATGAGATCTTGATATTATTTGTGACAGGGATGCAATTATTGGGACATATCTTTGCCTCTTGAGATTGGAATTTCTAGTCAAGTTAGGATTATTTGCAAAGTAGCTTCATATCTTGTGTAATATGCTTCTATTTGACAGGCAAAGATGTCTTCAGGGGACCGTTTCATGAAAGTTGTCAGCACTAACAAGTTGTCTTTCTCCGACAGTTACCAAAGTAACAGTCAGAGGCCAGTGCCTTTCAGCCAATCAAAACCAAGGATTCACTGAAATTGTCAGCACTTACAATTTAGTCAGTGCTGACAACTTTCATGAAACACCCGCCAGATCTCTAAAAGGTATCTAACGGTTAATCCCAAAGAGGACTGATTGGGCTAGATTCTTGAGATTGAACAAACTCAGGCTGATGGAGAACTACCTAACATCCTGTTTTTTTACAGTGAAATACAAACTGTCAGAATGTGTTTTTTTACTTCTGTTTATGGGAATAGCCATTAATAAAAGAATTTATAAAAGGGAGAATCATACTTATAGAGGTATTGGGCAGACAGCTAAGCTCTTGGTTTGATAATGTGAAAAAATGGAAGTGTTGAGAGGTGATGAAAACAAGGTTTCTATGACAGGAAATGATTAAGATTTGTATCCCATTTCAGGGGGATGTGGACGATGGTGACGATGATGATGATGATGACAGATGATGATGATGATGATGATTATGATGGTGATAGTGTGTTTTGCATATGAGGATTGTTATATGTTACTGAAATGATGTTACCCATTTCGTCAGAGATTTTACCAGCCCCTTAGACTGCATGATTCTCCTTGGCAACTCATCAACAACTCCCTGTTGATATTAGATCATCATCACATTTGAAAAGTAATATTACATCTTTGAGCTTCATAGGTTAAAAACTGAGATATAGATATATAACCGTTCCAATTTCTTCTGTTTCTCCATCCAGTTTTCCAGTAGAAATGCTTATATCATTGCCAAATGGAACTGTTATTCATCACATCAATGCCAATGATTTGCTGGATGCCAGTAATAATGATAATGCAGGCATACTTGAGTAAGTAAGGTTTCTTGTTTTTCATATTAAGTTACTTTGTCAAACCAGTAGATGTGTTGATTGATGAAAAGGTCAAATAGTTTCATTAATATTTAAGTTTCATTTTAGTTTCATTAATATTTTGGATTGTTATAATCCCATATACAGATTTTACATATGAGATTCATTGATCAAAAATAATGTGCTGTCTTACAACTAAGCAGATTTTTTGTGTTTTGTTGCATTCACATTCTTAGGCTTTTACCTGAAAATGAACACATTTTCATAATTTTATCCACAACTTCATTACCGGTACTCTTAACGTTCCATGTTCACTGAAATTAGTTTATCAATAGATTTAATCTAGCATCATTGTCATAAATATAATTTCTAAGCATTTTCAACTTTTCTTGAGAACATCATGGTTTATAGACCAGTTCGTAGTTACCTCTGGGACAATTTTGGTCAAATGACCTTTCATTTCTTTCATTAAGATAGGTAGATTTGCATGCCTTACATAGCGGGATGAAGAAATTGAATATACCAGGTGACTAGAATAGCACATCAATGAACACTCTATGAAGTTATTTTTTGCATTTCTACTTTGAATGCATACCAGAGGATGTTGTACAATGTACTTGGCAAACTGTGAAATATACCAGTCATTCGTGGACGCATTTTTTTGTGGATGTGAATGAAAAACACAATTCAAAAGAATATATGAATAATCAAGACATCGAATTTGGTGCTTATCTCATTAAATTTTAAACCACCATGTCACTTTAGTACAAATGACCTTCCTCTGATCATGCGCAGAGTGGAACTACGAACTGGCTTATTTTGTAGCTGTTGTATTTCTAAGAGATCATTATTAAAGAGATTAATGCTTGTAAGGTACAAATGTTTTTCATTAGCAGTTTAGTACAGACTGTATACAATTTCACTATCATTGACATCTCCCGGAAAGTTCAATTCATAAATCTCCCTAAGTTCTTATAATCTTTCTCTCTCCTACAGTACATTCACAGATCCCTTGGTAACAAACTATGCAAAGTTCTTAAAGGAAGGCATCAGTAAAGCTGAGGCAGTTGGTTTCTAATCAAACAATCAAAGCATCAAGAACTTCAATCTCTTCTGGTAATAATTGCCATAGTTAAAGTGAGACAGCAGAGATACATGACCTAGATTTTCAGCTCGATACCGTATGATTCAACAACTCAATAGATGGAATGAGAGAAGGTAAATTTCAGAACAGTCACAACACAGCACATCTTATGATCTAGCTATGCCATCACCAAATTGAAGAGACATGACATCATATCAATACTGCTCTCTCATTGGCTGGAATTGTGATCAAGCCTGTGACCTCTAATGCTGGTGTAAAGGTTTGACCTAGTAATCTTGACAATAATTCTTGCAATTCACCTCAGACTTGTCTATAACTAATAAAAAGACAATGGATATGTCGTCATACTGCCTCTCACTCAGTCACAGACAAGTCATTGACAAGCTAGATCATATCGTATTCTGTAGTCTTAATCTGTCAAACTGAAATTAGTCTTGAAGTCATTCTCTAACTCTATCATAATGATTGAAAAACAGAATAGGAAAGTTAGAATTCGAAAGTTAAATATTTTTTAAAAATTCTAATATGCCAAAGTATTAAGCACAACAATACAATCAATTATGACATTGACCATCATTGTAAAACTATGGAGAACAATTGATTGTATCTTTTTAGATTACAGCGCCCAATAAATTATCGTATATAGATACTTGCTAAGTAGTCTGGTCCATGTGTGTGTAGTAGCAAAATGATCTCATGCTCATTCTTGCCCTAACTCTGATGGAATTTCTTTTACATGCCTTGATAATGGAAATACTCTGTTGCACTTTAAGTTGTACTTTAGGTTTTTTTCATTTGAATATTTATTATTGATGATTGTAAATCATGAACAGGTGCTTCTTTTCATATTTAGTCATGATTTTAGTAAAGGTTTGTTGATGAGGGATATTTTGAAGAGATATGACACATCTTAGAGTCTTGGACTATCTTCCCTCTGATTGGGCCTATGATGATCTTGCCGTAAAGCTGCAAAGCATGCTGGGTAAGATTTGATGCCAATTTACCAATCAGTACAGGGGAATAGTCCAAGGAGCTATATGTATATTATCTAAATGAAGATAGGTGACCTACATTTTCCCAGTGTATTTTTTTATAGTATTACTGGGATGACAAGATTCACCTTGAGATAGGTAGATATTTTGATATTGGCATTTATTGTTTTAAAGTGTTTACACGCTTAACATTTATTGATTGATTACAGTGAAAGGATATTGTTTTCACACTAGTTTATTTGATATTTTATTTTTTAGCCATATTTTTTAAAGAGTCTATACATTTTTGTCCAATAAATGATACATAGTATGATATGAAATAAAGCAATTCTGGTTTACTTTTTAAAAAGGCATTAATATTTCATCAGGGGTTTGATTTGTGAATTAGGAGACTCCTAAAATCATGTCATTGGGGTCATATTTCTGGGTATTGGTATTTAACAAAATTTATATCAATGCTTTCTTTAATCATTGATTATAAAGAGAGGGGATAATTGAAGGGAGATGATGACAGAGAGGGTGAAAGAGGGTAGAAAGAGAGAGTAGGAAGATAGGTAGAGAGGGAGGGAGGGAGAGAAATAAGTGGAAGGAGAGAGAGTGTGAGTAGAAAGTGAGGGTGGGGGAGGGGGGAGAAAGAGAGAGAGGGGTAGGGGTACATACAGTTGATATAAAGTAGAGTGTGCAATGCAGTGACAATGTTTGTGGATTAATCTAAGCATTCCAGTAGTCCAACAACATTACTTGGCTTGCTTTTATGAATTGACTATACAGTGGTAAATATTTATTAATAGTTATGAAATATTTCTTAAGCATATCTAAACAATTTATTTGAACTGTTTATAATATAAGAAGGGTTTGTTTTGGTGCTGTAAAACCATAAATCTTGACATCTCTTTCTTTAGTCCATTGGAGATTACATGATTGTGGTGAATTCAAACAAATACAAGTATAGAATTATTGCGGTTTTTCAGGATTTGATAAAATTTTGTTATCAAAATTATTGTAATGGAAAATGATTCTAAAGATAAAAACATCCCTACATTATTATTCACTATCACATAGTTAGACTGACACAATTTGAAATGTAAAATTCGTATTTTGTAAATTGTGATCGTATTGAAAATTTGTTTTTTTTAGTGACTGAATATTCCATGGTTTTTAAATGCTAGATGAGATGAAATCAGTATTACAATGAATTAATAATGTCACCAATGCATTATATATATTCATAATTTTTAATTTGTTAATGATATAGTTAGATGCATTCCTTTGCCTTTGTGAAAGGCATTTTAGTTTATATTTATATTTATATCTTGTGCTTTTGGGGCTACACAAATTACAGTCTGAAAAAGTTATGTTTATGATCTAATTTCATAAAAAACTCACTATCAAACACAAAATCAAAATCGAGGTTTCCATGACAGTTTGTATAATGGCAAAATTACCATCTGAATTTGTTTATTCATTGGGACCATAGAGAGTAAAAAACATAAATGACATGATACTCTATCCAATAAGTTAGTTCAAGTGAATACTTTTTTCTTTCTTTTAAGTAGATGTGATTCAGACTAGACATTATTGAAATATTATCTATTCATTTAAATAATTGATAAATAACTTGTATTAGGTTTTGTCACTAGGGGGCCAGTAATGGTGTGTGCCTCTGCAATATTTGTAAATTTGGTACTTTTGTGATTGGTTGTGCAACTATTTGCTATCATTGAGATTGTGTGCCAAATGCATGTATTTTGTTTGTAAAATGGTCACAAATGTTCACACAACCAACTGTGAAAACCCCTTAGATAAGTAGAGCCAAATTATTTAATAGAAAACAATACTAACATATGTAAGGTTTTTCAATCATGCTTTAACTCTTTGTGGAGAGAAATGGATTGGAATTTTTACCTGTAACTAATCAATGAAAGTAAATAAAACCATTGAAAAAATGGTAAATATATGACTGGTTATTTTTCCTTGGCTTTTGATATCATGAAAGAGAGATCTACAAGTGAAAACATATGTATAATAAATTATTGACTGCTCTTTTACCTCTTATTTACTTTGAATTTTTATTTTCTAATTTGGGGGTGTTTATACATTGTACTCAAATGCTAATTACTGAACTTCGTACACAACTGGCAAAAAAAAATATTGTCTCCCTTTCCAATCTCTGTCTTTCTTTCTCCCCTCTTTCCCTCTCCATTTTTCTTTCTATTTTCCCTCCCTCTCCATCTCTTTTCCTAACACGCGCACACACACACACCCTCTTGAGCGCATAACACATCCCTCACTCTCACACTGTATTGTTTTAATTAGTATATGTCTTCCATACTCGTTCCTTCTCCAAGTTTCATCAAGCTCATAATCTCGACCGCACCTTTGCTACTAAATTTGGAGAAATCAATAAATCCATAGATCCATAAATCTCAATGAAACCACTTTTCTTCATCTCCTACCACCGGGTGAATTGTGGTTAAATCAAACTATGCAAACAAAACATATTGATCACCTCTATTATTTCAATTGTACAGTGTATTTCATCGACGGGTGTGGAGTTCATTAATTGATTTGCATGCATTGTCTAACAGAAGGAGGTTACCATGCAAAGAAAAAAAATCACATTCCCAAATAAATATCTAGGCAATGGACGAATCAATGTGTGTGTGGTTTATTTTTATTATTTTTTTTATAGTGGCTCTCATGATATAACTGACATTAATTGATAGCTCAGTCATACATTATTTTGGTTGACATTCACTGATCTGGTTTATGCTTTGATCCTCATCATATAGACCTACCCTCTTCCTTCTCCCGATTGGTATTGAGGGGAAAAAGGTCAGTGTTAATTCCCTTGCATAAACCTATTTTCATATTTAGGGTTTTGGGTGTTATTTCTTTTGCCTTACAGGTAATCCCATAAAATGATGGTAACCTATAGGCTACGTCTGACCAACATTTTTTTTTACTTCTTTTCTTTTTATTTGTATGTTGATTTCATGATTGCAACAAAACATATCACATAATTACCGTTGACAAAAAGAAAGACAATTCCCCCAAAATAACGAAAATAATTATCAGAATAAAATTATCAATAAGACATATAAAGCAGTATTATTTCGAACTTTATTTTATGAACTATTCTAGCTGAGATAAATAATAAGTTGAGAGCACTTTATGTGAAGTACAGAGCGGAGATAAATCAGTAAGATCCAAAAGGGGTCAGACGTACATCTATAATATAAATTACTTGCCCTTATCAGAGACAGGGGTTATGGGCACGTTCAACTATTTCAAGTGATGACAGCAAGAGGAGGGGGTGGTAGAGAATGAAAAAGATAAAGCTTGATCGTTTAACTATTACATATATACAATTCAGAATACTCCTTGAAAATGTATCAAATTCTTATTTAGGTCATCTCCCCCATCCCATCAAATACGCTGCATGGTGCCGCCCCTGAATTTAGATGCATATAATAATTACGGTGAATGCGTAGTGATGAACTGCTTGTGGACACTATGTTTCTTGAAAATGGCGCTGATGATTTTATATTTAAAGGGATGGTCCGGGCTGAAAATATATAGAGTAGAATTCACTGAGCAAAATGCCGAAAATTTCATCAAAATCGGATAACAAATATAATTAAGTTATTGAAGTTTAAAGTTTAGCAATATTTTGTGAAAACAGTCGTAATGAATATTCATTCAAGTGGGCTGATGATGTCACATCCCCACTTTCCGTTTTCTTATGTTATTACATAAAATCATAATGTTTTAAAATTATTTCATACTTGTGTGAATAATATGTCTCCCTTATAATGAAATAAGTTGCAGCAATAAATATCTAATGCACTAAATCAGTTGTCAATCCAAATTTTCTAGTTCTTGGAGGAACAAATTTGAATAAACCTAATTTCAAATAATAAAAAACAAAAGAACAAGTGGTGATGTGACATCATCGGCCCACCTAATGAATATTCATGACAACTGTTTTCACAAAATATTGCTAAACTTTAAAATTAAATAACTTTGTTAATTGTTATCCAATTTTGATGAAATTTTCGGCATTTTGCTCAATAAATTCTACTATATTTATTGAGCTATAAATACTTTCAGCCCGGACCATCCCTTTAAATAAATGGATATAGGCGTATATTGATGGAATAGACTCGTTTGGGTAATGCAGTCGGATTATATTCCCTGATAATAATCAAATATAAAAATGGAATCGAGTCCGCAGATATTTTCTTTCAGGAATGGAATTTACACTGCATGACTAAATGAGCTGAATCGTAAGTTTAGCGTGTTTGTTTATTTTTTGCACAATGAGTACGGCAAGTCCTTTTTTTTCATTTTCTGATATAAAGTATCGCAACTTTTATTTGATAATTTATAAGCATGATTTTGAGATATAAATTGGGATTAAAATATGAAAAATGGCTACGTCATTGAGGATTTATATTAACATATACTTTGCACTCGCGTAACTCCAAAAGTAAATATTGCTGACCATTACCACAATCAGAGACAGACAATAGACTTTTGATGAACTATCAATTTTCTTTTAATGATGACATCAGAAACGATGGCTTTATTAGACAATGATGATGGCATATAGACAATGATTATGTCATTAGAAATTGTGATGACATTCGACAACAAAAAAATCCTTGTGGCAAATACATGCTGACACTAAATGTCGTACAATGTAGCGGAATATTGGTGTTATTAATAAAGGTAAATTTGCTCGGCCGCCCCGTCCCTGAAATGCGTTACTCTATACATTGATTTCAATTAAATTACGGAATTACTGTCTGAGGAAATACACACATCTTACCTATATAGATAAATTATTTCTGTTACAGAAGGCGTTGTGTGTTTTTTAAAGACAACTTGGAGATCCTATTTATAGATAGATCAATCACTTGTGTATCAGCAATAAAATTTTGGAGAAAAAATCTATATCGACACAATCTCGGTAAATTCATCTATTATATACTGCCATCAAAAAGAACAATAATTAACAATTCATTTAACAAAACGCTGTTCATAAAGATCCTACGCGTCAATCTGATGAATTCCATCTACCAATCAGCTTCAAGTTAATTATACTGTGCACTAGTTATGAAATATAATCAAGGATTTCCCACAAACTTAAGCTCTTATAAATAAAAAAATAAATTTCTCCAAAACGATTTTCAAGTACTTGAACTTCATCACTCACTGATATTTGAATTTATCTTACACATAAAACAAGTTAGTGTCGTAAAGGTCAAATGCATTACTATTGAACTTGCATCATTATTCATGAACTTGAAATTAATTTCCATATATTTTATACAATCATGTCCCCAAACCTGAGATGACAGAAAAAAATAAACATGATAAAATACTTCACTTCGCAGCTCGAGCTAAAGCTGGGGAATGAATATAGTACATGTATTTCGAAATAGTTTATTTCAAGATAGATGGCGCTGGCCTATCATTATTTTTGCTTGAACACAAAGGTATACATCTAGGTGTGCAAGAAATATATAACAATTGAAAACGTGTATAAGCCCTTTATAGAACTAGCATGATATCCGATTATCATGGGGAATATCATGATCATTTTCCTTTTCGTATTCATATGAAGTAATATGTCATTTGTGATTATGTTCTTCGATGCTGACAAAGTTTAATTCATATTATTGATAAAAAAATCACACAGATTTAAGCTCACATCAACAGTACATTTCATACAACTTGATATGGAATAATGTATTGATCCATTCAGACAATAAACACCAATTTATTTGCAATGTACACAAGCGCTTTTTTTTTACCCAAAGCAAGATAAAAACCACAAAACACAGATTTGTTCCATTTTGTAAAATTATTCAGCATTCTCCTGAATTCATTTTCTTTGTCTCAGTCGATTCCACGTTTGAACATTTTGTATGTCTTTCATATCATCATGAAGTGAAATACAATAAGTTACGTATTCTTTAAAAATCAAATTGATCAGGGGCCTATTTATCATCCAAGTTAATGAGTTTGTACTTTCAGAATAAGGCATATGGCTATTCCGCTGTTGTCATATATTTCGTCATAAAATGCCTCTGTCATCGTCAATATATCTATAGATAACTTTAGAAACTATGGTTTAACATAAATATAGGCCCATTCTAACTACTGGATTCGGTGCAGCACGGCAAGTGCCATGGCTATGCAAGAAAAAGCATAATACAGTGGCAAATCGCGACACACTCTGACCAATATAAATAGCACTACTGATCCATCTGGCAACAAGAACACCCTTATATCGAAGTAGAAACATCATTCTTTTTCATACTGTCATTATCTTTGTCTTGATTCATTATATGATCTCTCATCGTGTTCATATCATCACCTGTATAGAATCTCTGTGGCGGCTTTGGTACTGAACTGGACGTTGCTACAACGGGCATGCTTTGCAGACGACGGGCTGGGAATTGTGGACTACGCGACACGTGATTGTTAGATGCATCCTTCTGATCCTGCTCCGGAGCAGGCTCAACAACTTCCGCAGCCCCAATGTCCACTGTTGGTTGATCACCTGGATGTTCTGGTATATCAGCGTCGACTTCCTGCACGGCCGCCACAGCTTCAATTGGTGGCAGTAGGTCGTGTCTTTCAAGTCTATTCCTCTTCGAGTTGACGCCATCGACTAGTTTAAGTGGCGTCGCCACCCACTTCCCGCCCTTATCGAAATACCGCTTCACCGCTCGCCTGTCTTTCTCCAGCACCTGTAGGGATTTTCTGAATTGTCTCTTCTGCCGATCGAGCACGGCCGTGTGGTAGACGTGTTCGCTTTCCATTCGCTTGACCATGGAATCAAATCGACTCCGTTCGACGTCGTTGAGCACGGAAGCCCGTGTCGCATTCCGTCTCGATTGTTTGATGATGGAGTTGTATTTGGAGAAGGTTGCTGATTCTGATTTTCCTACAGGCACTCCGTTCTCTCCTGAGAGTGAGCATGCTTTCAGAGGATCCAAATAGTTACCTTTAAAAAAATAAAAAAACAAATGTGAAAATATTGATCCGATGGTGACGGTAATGAAATGATCGATACTATGAAATAATGACAAAGTTCATCTATCAAATTGAGAAATGAAATAGGCCTCTGCCTAAATGTTCAAAATCTCGCTGTGTAGAATAATAACAATATTCATGTTTAATCATCCCGCACTGCCTACACGGGGTCAAGGGCCGCCCCTGTAATTTTTTCAAAGAGAGAAATAAGGGGGAAAAGATACTCTGGGCCACCCCTATAACGTCACACGTATAGGGCGCCGCCTTCCCCCAATCAAATTATCTTGGGGCCGCCCCTGCAATATCAAGAGTAATGTGTTTGGTGGTTCATCTCTAATACCATTAAACACGAATAAGTTTGTTTTCATTTTATTCAAACCCCGGTCCAGGACAGGAGCAAGCCACCCGATCTTGGTCCCCGTTAATTTGTTGTTATTGCACACAGTCTTGGGGATCATCATTCGCTGTATCTCTTCTGCCCGACGCTGCTGCATGATCATTGGTGAATCCGAGAAATAGAGAGGGAGGGAGGGTGGGGGGGGGGGGGGGCTTTGTCTTGAGTGTTTGTCCCAAGTAATTTTTCGATTCTGTAAAAGTATGATTTAAGTAAGGCACTTGTATCGATGAAACATTTCGAATGAACACATTTCCCATCACTTCAGAAAGGAATTACATGTCATGTACTTGGTGAATATAAACAAACTGTTCAATTTGTTTTTAATAAATCGTGAGTTTGGAACGAGACATTCGACCCATTAAATCTCAGTATGGGGTATTGGCCTACGTGTGACATGTATTTATGATCATGAACGTCAGATAAAAGAGCAATTCAATCACCTTAAAAAACATTGATAATGACCCCAATAATTATGAAAGTTTCTTTATGGTAATCCCTGAATTCGGGCCATTTTATACCCAACTCACAATGACAGTTTTTCTTTCATTGGTGGAAGATTGTTCTCTTTTATTTTTCACTGTATGAAATTAGGGCCAGAAGAAGAGTTACTTGTCGGTAAAACTCCTTCCTTCACTATATGAACTAAATTTTCTTTTCACACGTGTTACACCGCGTTACATATTTCTGGTTACAATTTTAAATACACCCTTACTGAGTTGCCCTTCAACGAAAACTTCAACGAAAATATATTATTTAGGTGGTCAAATGTCGATTCGGCTATCAATTTTCCTTCTGGTTATTATTTTTATATCACCTTTCACATAAAAGTGTGACAAACTGATGATGCAATTTAAAATTTTCAGTAAAAAAAGCCCTTTGTGTCTATTTTCCAATTATATATCACCATTGGTACTGATACATGAATTTCTTGTTTTTTTTTAATTATTTCACAAGGTTCTACGCTGTAATATAAAATGTACATGAGTATACACCAGGGGCCCTGAGAAAACTCAGGTTGTTTTTACCGGAGTTTTTGCCCTGTGTTAAAGTCAATGGCAGAAATCAGACTAACCTTAGTTTTCAGTTTTTACCAGAGTTTTCTCAGGTAAAAAGTTTTATGCAACAGGCCCCAGAGATAGTTTTTTTTTTAAAGGAAACTAATTTTCTTTGTATATGCTCCGCCGTTTGGGTTTGTGCTATTATGTTGATCCTAATTGTAGACATACTCCGTTCGTATCGTCTCCAATGGTCTCATGACTGTTTGCAATTAACAAAAGAGTTGTGAAGAACAAATTAGTCTTCTCGCCGATAAAACTCAATGTGTTTTATCGGCAAATATCGACTCTGTTTTAAGGACTGACAAGTTTTCATTTTGGTGTATCTATTGGCGATGAATTAGTTGAGATTTATCATTTCAGCCTATATTTTTGTTGGGCCTATATGAATGATTCATGTTTGAATGTTCATCAGGATCATAATTATCAAAGCTTTGTGGCTGGGAGAAAAAAAAACACCGAATACAAAATAACAAACAATAAAACATTGTTTGATAACCAAAGGGACATTGCTGCTATAGTTCATTGACAATACCTTTTTGTTTTTAATTCATAAGGTATGCTAATTAAAAGACAGCTCAAGTAGACATGTTTGTAAAGAAGTATTTTGTACTGCGATTACACCATCAAATTTGCTTTTTCTCAAAGAACAATGGACATTGTTTTTTAAACTAAATTCGGGCGCACTTCATAAATGGATGTTCAGTGATTTCCACTGCAAAATGTTATAGCTATTGAAATACTTCCATATGGTTGGATGGAAGAAAATTTGTCAGAGAAACTCAGCGGCCAAAATCATTGTGGAACAGTGAAGAGAAATCAATATACTCTTTCTTTACCGACGTCATGAAGTTATTGAGCAAACACAATTATCGCTCTGTCATTAAAGAATATGTCGGTTCTGTACATTATGTAGAGAAGGTGGCGGCGATCCGTAAACGAATAAAACATTAAGCCAATAAACATTTTTAATATCTGGAACATGCATAATACCATAAATATGCAATCAATATCATTGTACAATCATGATGATTATGCGTAACTGTAAATTGAAAAACCATGAATAAATCATGAGTTGTAATTGATAATTGTATCCCTTGAGGTACACTCCGGTTTGAGTTGGAATTGCAATTTCAATATCCCCGGGACTACTTTTGTTCACCTTATCAAATTGTCATTATCTTATTGTAATTTCATTTGAATTTATTTATCGCATGTTTACCATGTAGCTGGAATGACATCTGCATCATTCTTGTTGATCATGTTCTACTCATAAAGTAATTATTATTTTCAAACACGTGAACGGTATGTTTTAATCACAACTGCTAGATAAGGTCTCAAGTAAAAAAATATAAATAAATAAACCTGTAAAAATCACTAAACGAAAGAGTCTGCCAGTTGCAACTATTACTTCTGGCCATATTTGTTTATATTTTGGTCACAATATAAATTCGAATTACATGTATAGTTATGACGATGACGAGACATATCAGCTCCACCCAGAGGAAGAGCCTAAATTATGTTTAATAGTCGCTGTCACGTGAGCAAAAAAAATTGCAAGAAATTAACAGAATATAACCGAATTCCAAAGATTTCCAACTATGTGAAAGAAATATATTATAATGGTCGTCAAGAGCCTGAGGAAAATATGATTACACAAAGTGTACATTTACCAGAATGATAAATGTGATCTCGTATCAACATGATTAACAAAAGACTTTCTTATTTTCATTTCAGTTCTTACCAAAAGGTTTGAAAAGAAACACCTTAAAAGGTGATAAATCCTCTACTTATCTTCATCTTTGGTTATGTAATAACCGACTGAGAACCCATTCCTTTAATTTAAGGTAGATCTTGAAAGATTCCTTGTTGAAGGATTAGGGAATTTGTAAGGTTTTGAATAAATAGAAGTTCGGGCTTCGTATCACAATATATTTTATTATGTTTGGCACTTGCTAAGACTCTTCATTTTTTTAATGGATAAGGAGAGAGAAAAGCCTTTACCACTAGTACTCTCATCCACCTTGTCATGATAACATGATCATTGAATTTCGTTTGGTCAAACATAATTCTGCAGTAAAACTATTATAACCAAATTTAAGTAGAAGATAGGTTCAGGAAAAATGTGTGCGCAACTAATTATTATGTACAGTATAGGTAAACCTTTATAATTTTGTTCACCGACTGATAGTGATCATTGCGATTAAATTGCACCGTCTACTCAGATTGGTAGTGTTTGTTGTTTTAATATGCTGTGTAGCTTGCTTTATTGATTATCATCTTGTACCACCCTCTATTCTAATAAAGACCACGACTTGTGGAGGTATCGATTGGTCCACTATGGAGAGAGTGATTTACAATGGCAGTCTAATAGACTGTGCTCTCCCTTCGTAGAATCTAATAAGTAAAGATGTGGCTAAGTAGTCCATACACATTCATGATTCTCAAGAGTCTGCCATCACTGGACAATTATAGTAACCCCCCCCCCCTTGTTACAAGAAGCTGCTAACAGGACTGAAAATAACAATTTGAATAATTACTCATTTCATTTCGCAGATCCAGAATAACTGCCCCTTTTTTTCCTTGTAGACTAATCATAATGGAAAACGCCGTTAAACAAATTACTGCAAATCGAAGATTTGGAAGACATAATGGAACATTTAAGTACTCTTGTTAAAAATAAAGTCAAGATGCACGATTTGTGAATCACTTCATGGGGGGTGGGGACCGTGCCTCCGCAAAAAAAGTTTTACGACCAAAAAAAAGCTGGTAAAAAGGGAGAAAAAGAAAGGAAAGGAAAGGGAGAAAGTGATATAAGATATGGTGTTATTTTCTGAATGTGTCAAAATCTTTCATAAAATTAGATTTCCATTTTAAAGGAGAATGAAACTCTTGGAGCAAGTTAGCTTTTTTGAAAGCAGAAAAATCTAAGAATAAGATCAACAAAACTTTGAGAAAAATAGGAATAGCAATAAAAGAGTTATGAGCATTTGAATGTCGAGATCACTAATGCTATGGAGATCCTCCAATTGGCAATGTGACCAAGATCTGTGATGTCACACACGTACAACTCTCCCATTTGGACACTGAAAATATACCCCAAAACATCTCTTTTTGCTCATTCTAATCATATGACAAATGATTCATCAATGATATAATGTTGTGAAACCTCTGTACTTGTCATCTCATAAAGAGAACACCTCACCTTGTGATAGACTCTATAAAAGTGAGAATATAAGTGAAATAAGTACTAAAGTAATGAGGGAGTTGTACGTGTGTGATATCACAGATCTTGGTCGCATTGCCGATGGGAGGATCTACATGGTACTAGTGATCTCAATATTCAAATGCTCATAACTTTCTTATTATTCATTCAATCTTCCTCAAACTTTCAACAATATGTTTATTTGATTTTTTTCTTTGATATGGATTCAGCTGGTTTCAAGGGTTCCATTCTCCTTTAAGAAAGTCCACATTTTGTTCGTTCGCTTCGCTAGCTTGGGACTTTTACGAAATTTTGACACACACGCAGTGTTGATATATGGATAGCTTTATAGCAAATTTAAAAAAAAACGTTGAAACCTGCAATATTCAACATGTTCAATGAAACCTTTTAGAAAGGATGAGTATTGTGTATACCGGGAGAGAAATTTACACACAAACACTGGCTAAAATTTAATGCTCAAAACACACTCCCTATGTTACAAATTTAGACATCAATAATTGGAATTATGTTTACAACATTTTAAGTAACAAAAATTTGACTTCAACATTCGATAATAAATCTTAACTCCGTTATGAACAAGAAAATATAACATCTGTTATCGTTTTAAGATATTGACTGAGAATTTTCACTATAGAAAAATGATTCGCACATGGTTATGACAATAACAATTTCAGCTTTAACGTTGTAGATTAAAATTTTCATAACGTCAATTAACGCTGACTATATTCAAGGGGGAAAATACAAATATTGATAGTGAAGAGCGGTTTTTGTTACCTAATTATGTAATTCAATTATATAAAAAAATCTGATAGAATCGCGATGAGGAGGTAGAAGAAATCACAAATCTATAACACTAAGTGATGAGATGACTTGGGGGCGCTTGCCCCCTCCTGAAATCTCCCAAAAAGGGAAGGGAAGGAAAAAAGAAAGAGAGAAGGGTGAAATATGATATAATTTTCTGAATATTATGTCAAAATCTATCACAACGTGGATTTTGTCTTTTAACAATGTCGAAATTTTTGCTCGCTCGCTCGCAACTTTTTACAATTTTATTCTCGATACGCCATATCTGCCCCCTTAAAATTTTCGCCTCATTACGCCACTGATCAGACTCCTCTCGAAATGTTGTTTTCACATGAAACGAATTATGAATAAATATTTTTTATATTGAATAATATTCCCCCTTACCTCTTGGTTTGGAAGTGGCAGTGACATCACGAACGTCATGAGCCATCTTTTAGGTATTCTTTAGAAGGTGTAGTATCCTGATATCAATCTTTGAAACATCTTCTGGTAGATTTTTCCTTGTTTTGTTGTACTCTAATCTGAATTATTTTTGTCTATACTCGAAAATAATCCATTATTGCGTGGTCGTATGTGAAGTCGTTCAGTCTGTGTTGCTGTAATTCATGAATGTTCATGTTGAGGATGTGTCTGAATCTATGGAAATAGATATCAAAGTTCAAAGATTAGTGTGCGTTAATCATGTTAATGACAGTTTTATAATTGATCATACATATAACATTATATTTGATTCATGGCACAATCCCACTAATGACATACTTTACTTGTTATCATATAGAAACACACTCTTCATTATTAAAGCAAAAAAAAACACACACACATTATGAGAGAGCCATTATCACGATTACGACAGTTGTCGAAAAGCAGAAGCGTCAGTGGTCGGCCATGACTTAATCTGGACATCTATATTGGCGAGATGATGAAGCATAGATGATTATCGAATATCATTTACATTATCATAAAATGTTGGCCAATTGACAAATGACACACTGGTGTTACATCCCTATTTAAAAGGGCCCAAGAAATGACCACATTAATATTGTAACATCCTTTACGTGGTGGAATCTAATTCGTATTTTAAAAGCATTAAACAAAACAAAAATATATTCCCATATTATGTGATGATCACATTCACTCATGTAAGAAAGTTAGAAGAATTATACAGTCGAAGATAGTTCTGCCACAAATAAGACGCCACCATTTATACAATATATACTATTAGTATATTCGTTCCATGAGAAGTATAAAATAAAATGGAATACATAGTGCAGTCGAGACGAAACCTCACGACAGGAATGCCGTAATGAAGTCAAAAGAACACTTCAGATGTTTGTAATGTTTACTTAACATTGATATAATCATCTATCGTCTTTACTTACTATCCGACAATTTTCACATCCTCACGGAGTTCTTTCCTCCAAACAAGACTGAAATTATATAAATCCAGTGTTTTAAATGGTCCACGTTTTAATAAGTCAGTTTAATTATTGGTCGTCATGCACCTGTATATATTTCAGATCTCTTGTTGGTGTATATTATTATACGCGTCAGCTCTGATCTAGTCTAAATGAGTTTGTATAGTGACGGCATGTCGTTGAGTGGGGCCAATACAATAAGATTCACTGGAGTGCCCCTTTATATTCCGATATGCCCAATGAACAGTCTCTATAAACCCATAGTCTATTGTATCCATCACGCCGATACCATGAAATGAAACCTCAGTATGATGATGGTCGATGTTGTATAACCAACAAAGATGAGGGGGTTCAAGACTATCATTAAATGCAAATAAAACTAACGTAAGGGAAAAAAAAAAAGGGATTGTTGTTTTTGATGGTTAATCTGATCATACTTCAACTGTGGCTACTAATGATCACAAACGCCTTATTTTTTTGTGGATTTAAAGGATGTTTTGATACGAGTTTGGTTCGCATGGAACAATGCATCTACTCAACTAACTGGTATAGCCCAAATCAGTATTCCTATTGATAAAGCAAAGTAGTAAGGTAATAACTAACGATTTACCTTCAGAATTTCGTTGATCCATCGATTTATTTGCAGGTTGGTGGTTAGACTCTTAACCAAGACCATGACATGCCAATATTCCAGAGATTTTTTAGCAGAACCGCAGGCCTGACCACATCCACCAACCCTGATATCCAGATGTGGCAACATCTAAGACGGAGTTATCCAATAACGCTAAAGAATTAGAATACATGCAGGAATGTCGTAAAAGATCACCTGAAGTCTGAAGAGAGAGGGTGTTTTCAAGTGTCGGTGTCACGAAGGTTACATCATGGTCATGGATATAGCATAATATTTCCATGGAAACGAACCCTATGTCAAGCCGCGTGAGGGCTATAGGCCACCGAGCGACAGATAGGTGATTTTCTTCGGCTTATATAACAAGACGCGCCCAGGTACTATAGAGTGGCAGGAATTTTATAACATATTATGATTTGATTTGCGTAAACTGGTAGATCACACTAGTTAATTTAGGATTTAATGATAATGATAATAACAAGTTTTATGCATAAGCGCACCTCCCATCTTGATTATATGCTGAAGGAGCTTCAAAGCACACGTTATTAAAGAACAAAAATATTGACCAACAAAAACTTTAGTGCAATGAGATGTAGGCCTACCCCAAAAAAGTTTGAAATAGTATCTTAAATATTGATAATTATGATTTCGCAATTGAAACTAAATTGTTATTTGCGTCGTGGGCATTACTCTCGGGGGTGGGTGGGGGGGGGGGGGGATCGTTGAAATAGAATTGAAATGGAGAGGGAGGGTGATAGAGACCAAACACATGGCTTTCTTCTACGTCTGCTGCATGTGTTTCATGTTATTATTACTTTGTTTAATTATAAATATTTCCGTAGTTTTTCTGACGTATAGGCCTACATGATATCTCGTTAATATATGGGACCGATGATGTACCCACAGCGGATAGATGAAATGCTGGTACGCTCGATCGCTGAGCGCTGCACACGTCCAAATTATGATTCATGACTTTATTCTCCTGGCTTGGATAGCAATAAATCATGACGTCACGTGAATCGGATAAAAGAAATTTCGCCCACGTATGCTATTGTCATTGCTTCGATTCGCTGACGTGTATCCGTAGTTAAAAAGCTGTCACATGAATATGCATATATACCAAAACTCTTTCGACTGGCGATTCTATAATTTCTCAATGTTTTTATGTGAAAATGGCAAATATAGAAAAATTAAACAGGTTCGTAGATTTTGTTCTATGTTACTTGATAAATGTAATTGGAGAGATTTTAGTAGTGTGCTTTACTTTTCAGTTTATTATGCCAACTCTAAGATATTTAGATTAATATCATGGTATTTGGGATATCCAATAATCATTTACTAACCATCAAATCACATACATTGTATATGAATGAGTCGTTTTTGAGACCGCAACTCGGCATCGCTTCTCGGCCTTTTGGCTAAGATCATGTGTAGTATCAACAAATACCTGGCTGAATGTCGGATTCCAGCTCCTTGGAAGGTAGCCTCCACCATCCTACTTCACAAGGCTGCCCCCACAGAGGATCCTGCCAACTTCCGCCCCATCGCCCTACAGTCATGTCTCTATAAGCTTTTTATGGCTGTGCTTGCTGACCGGCTGACCTATTGCGCTTGTGAGAACCAGTACCTCAGCCCCGAGCAGAAGTCCGCTCGCCCCTGTGAGGGGTGCTTCGAGCACTCCTTCCTTCTCTCAGCTGCCCTGAAGGACTGCAGGAGAAACCAGAAGACCATCTGCATCGGTTGGTTGGACCTTAGGAATGCATTTGGAAGCATTCCTCATCCTGTCATCAAGATCGTCCTGTCCAGTCTGGGTGTCCCTGGTTCGCGTGTTACCCTCGTCATGGATGCCTACAATGGTGCGTCAACCTCGTTCACGCTGACCGGTGGCCAGACTGACACCGTACCCATCAGATCAGGGGTGAAGCAAGGCTGTCCGATGTCCCCAATTCTCTTCAACCTGGCCATTGAACTTATCATCAAGGCAGTTAAGAAAAATGCATCAAACAACCATCTCGGAGTGACTGTCCAGGGCAAGAACCTCTCCATCCTGGCCTATGCTGATGACCTGTTGCTGCTCAGCCGAGACACTGAAGGCCTCCAATTCAAGCCTCAGAAGTGTGAAACCCTCACCCTCATCATATCCAAGGGGCTGCTGTCCCATCCCTTACTGAAGAAGACCCCATTGGTCTCCAAGACTCACAAGTCTCCAGGAGAGCTATAGGAAGCTGTCGTCAGACATCGAGGCCATTTCTTCCTCCCTTATGGCTCTTGGCAGAAACTGGATGCCATCAAGACCTTTGTGATACCCATCCTTCAGTATGCATTGCGGGCTACGGAATACCTCAAGTCCGACTTGAAGCCCCTACGAGCAGCCATTACAAAGCATGTGAAGAAGATCTGACATCTCCCCGTGAGATCATCCAACGCCTTTGTCTTTCCATCCCGGCATTCTGGTGGTTTGGCTTTTGTTGACCCTGGAGTGGATGCTGACATCCTTGTCGTAACCCAAGCTGTCCGTATCCTAGCATCTGGTGACGACATGGTGAAAGCCGTTGCTCTAGGACTGTTGTCCACAGGACAGTCCATTCTGCACCATCGGATGACTGCATCGACAAGTAATTATCCGGGAGTAGTGAGGGTCCTCTGGCGAACTCAGGGAATAGTGGCCAGGCATCATCTCTTTGGTCACGTACAAGGGCTGCATCGCGTCGCCTCAAGATAAGGATCGTCGGAGCCTCAAGCGGCGACGTCAAGGTTGAGAGTGGAGGTCGTGCCTTCCCCTCCAAGAAGGTGACTTCAAGCCTCCGCTCTGATCACCACAACGAGCTGGCGGAGAAGCTTCGGTCCCTTCCCGACCAGGGCAAGGTAGCCAGGTCACTCTCCTCGGACAGTTTCGCTAACGGTACATCATGGCTGACATCCGGGAGCTTTATCCGGTTCTGTGATTGGCGGTTTATCCACCGAGCACGTTTGAACTGCCTCCCAACCAATGCTGCTGCTCGGCGTTGGAAGCAGAACATCAACGCGAAGTGCCGAAAGTGTGATCACCAGTTGGAGACGTTGCCTCACATCATCAACAACTGCCGTCCCAACATGGTTCCGATCCGCCGGAGGCACAACCTGATCCAGAAACGTCTGGTGAAGGCAATCCACCACGGAGATATCTACAAAGACCAACATGTCCCCGGCGACCCGAATCCAAAGGAGCGACTCGACATCACAGTGGTTGAGGGTGACAAGGTGACCATTGTCGACATCACCATCCCATTAGACAATGGTCCGGATACCCTCTCCACAGTTGCCAACGCAAAAGTCACCATGTACGACCCCGGGGGGGGGGGGGCACTCGACCAAAAAAAAAAGTAGTGGGTATGTGCCGCGGGCGAGACAAAAAACGGGGGCCTTGGAGCGGGCTTATTGTAAAAAGGAGGGTCCTCGGAACGGGCTTCGGAACGACAAATGTTTGTGAAAACGGGGGTCATTGGAACGGGTCGCCTGCGTGTGATTGCATATTCATCCCTATGGAACGGGCATACGTGCATGCAGCTATAGCCCGGCGGCACGGGCGCCGGGTGCGCTAGCGCAGATGCGATGGTCGGACAGCGCTCTGCGGCCGCTTTTCACCAAAACTGCGGCTCATTGTAGCAGATCAATACGGCCGGAACGGCGTAACGGAAAATGCGAAGCTTTGGAGCGGATTTCTTTCTTCTTTTTTTCTCGATAAGAAGAAAATGCTATGCTTTGGAGCGGCTTTCTTTGTTCTTTTTCTCAATAAGACAAAAATGCTATGCCTTGGAACGGAAATTTGAGTGTAAAAATGGGGGTCCCCTCCGCGGCACATACCCACTATGCATTATATACTGAGTGCCCCCCCCCCCCGGGTGTACGACACACTGCGACAAGATCTGGCCAGCCGTGGCAAGGATGTCGAGCAGTGGCGTAACAGGCGGGGGGGCAGGGGGGCAAGCTGCCCCCCCTGGCGGAGCTCACCGGGAAAATTAAAAAAACGGGAAAAATAAAAAAAGGGGAGGGAAGGTAAAGGGAAAAGAAAGAAAAAAAGGGGAAAGGAAAAGGGAAAAGAAAACTAAGAAAAAACATAAAAAAAGGGAAAACGGAAAGATAACGGGAAAGGGAAGGAAAAAAGAACAAGTGAGAAAAAACAATTCGCCCCGATAAACAAATACATTAGCATGATTAGTAAAGACAGGGAAATAAATTAAAGATGACAAAAAGGCAAACAAAAGCGGGAAATAAAGGCAGAATGGAATTAGCCAAAATCTAAATTGGAAAATAAAGAATAGGGACAAGATAACGTACACTACCGGGCTGCTGAGGATTGAGATAACGAGCGGGAAGAAAAATGGATGGTATATAGCATAATGTCGTATGAAAGTCTATCATAAACTTGCTAAATCTCCAAAGGCTCTGTCCAAGAGTCAAGACCCCGTGCAGTGGGGGCTCTTCATCTGTAACCTTTAATGGGTTCTATAACGGGCCCCTATATGGACCCGTCCTGCATTAAGCTTTACGTTGAAGCACTGGCGTACCGGGGGGTGGTTCCACAGCCAAGGGGAAATAAAAGAAAATAAAGGAGGCAGCGAAATGAGATGAATGAAACAAAAATAAAGGACATGATATTGGCTTTAATGATTAGAATTTCATTTTAACAGGCCATTTTTTTCTGGCTCGCTTCGCTCGCTGGCGACTTTTTACAAATTTTTCCACATTTGCTATGGTGTGCCCCTCACAATATTTGGATGATTACGATACACAACTGTATTGAATTTATGTGTTGTGTTAAAGCTATATAAATATACACGCAATTTGATAAAAATAAGTGGCAATCTGTAAGGTTTAAAATGGCTTTGATATCAAGAGGTTCCGGGGCTCTGCCCTGGACCCCACCCATAAAGCACTGTTGTATGGATGAGTTTGGACCATGGCCCCCAAAAGTTCTACAACCAAACAAAAAAAATGAGGAAAGAAAGGAAAGTGTATTATATTTTTTTGAATATCACGTTAAAATCTATCTTCATGTTAGATTCTCATGAAAAGTTTAATTTTTTTATCTCGCTCGCTTCGCTCGCTCGGGACCTATATTAAGCTACTTCTTGCCAGAAGCGCCATACTCGGCCCCCTCGAGCATATATAGCTTCGCCCTGATGCTCACAATCATAACAAAAATCCTGTTCACCGTGGCGTACATAAAAAGAGAGAAAAAGGGAAAGAGAGGAGGGTGAAATATGATATCATCTTTTTAACATTATGTCAAAATCTATCACAAAATTTGATTTTTGCAATAAAAATGTCAAAATTTTTTGCTCGCTCGCTCGCTTTTATATATATATATATATATATATATATATATTTGCCCGATACGCCATATCGCCCCCTCAAAATTTTTGCCTTATGACGCCATTGCCTGTTCCATGATATGACCGGGAAATTTTTGGCTCTTGCACCCCTGGCCACCGACCCCTGTTACGCCGCTGATGTCGAGGTCTATATGCCCTCGTAATTATCGGCTCCCTTGGTTCGTAGCAAGGGGATAACGAGCAGACTCTCAGCCGTCTCGGCATCTCTCGCCGGTACAGAGCCCTGATGAACCGTCTCTGCTGTATCGACGCCATCAAAGGCAGCCGAGACATATACGTAGAGCATGTCACTGGTCATCGGCAGTACGAATAACTCATTATTATATACATGTATTATTCACAATCAATTATGTTTCAGACAATGTACTTATTATTATTTGCAACCAATTATGTTCCTGACAAAGTACATAAATGCCTGTTAGCCAAACAGGCATGATGAAAACAAATATGAAACCCCCTTGCACATTAATTTTTTAACAACATAATGCTTTTTAAACAAGCATTGTCCCACACAATATCTAGATGTTACCCCATTTAATTTTCATCCTTCGGTAACCTTCATATCGTTGGATTAACATACCTGATTTGTTAAACTGTACTTAGTGAGTGTTGCATATGTTAATAAATCTGTTCTTTTCAGCTTAATATCTGAAACGCGACTCACCGAGTCACTTGTATATTAAACTGATTTTTTAACATCTCTTGGCTTGCTTCGCGAACGAAGATTTATAAAGGCAGTCCACGTCGACTGCAGGCACGCATGTGACTCACAAGGCCAATACGTGATAGACAGGCCCGGCCACAGCGGCCGCAGTCAAAAGTCACGTTTGGTGTGGCTGCTGAGGCTTCGCGATTCTTTCTGCGGCGACGTTTCTCCCTCAGGTGATCTTTTCGGGATTCCTCGAAAGAAGAGGCAGCCTGATGGACTATATGTCGCCAGCTAGCACGGTCAGCAGCCAGAGTAGACCACTGGCAATGATCGATATGGCATGTACCGAGGGACTTCTTCAGGATGTCCTTGAAGCGTTTCTTTGGAGCCCCTCTGTCACGATTGCCAGTAGAAAGTTCGCCGTACAGGGCTATCTTGGGCAGGCGATGGTCTTCCATTCTTGAGATGTGTCCTGCCCAACGGAGCTGAGTCTTCAGCAGCATGGCCTCGATACTGGGGATCTCCGCCTGTTCAAGGACCTCAACATTTGTGACATAGTCGGTCCAGTGAATGTTGAGGATGATCCGGAGACAGCGCTGATGGAAACGCTCCAGGAGTCGCATGTGGTGGCGGTAAGTTACCCACGACTCAGAACCGTACAGTAGGGTGGTGAGGACAACAGCTCTGTATACGCTGATCTTGGTGCCCCTTTTCAGATGCTTATTTCTCCAGACCCGCTTGTACAGTCTGCCGAAGGCACTGTTAGCTTTGGCCAGTCTGTTGTCTACTTCCCTGTCAATCTTGGCGTCTGAAGTAATTGTACATCCCAGGTAGGTAAACTGGTGAACGCTCTTCAACACAGTCTCGCCAATAGTGATGTGAGGAAGGCAGTACTCTTCCCGGGGTGCAGGTTGATGGAGGACTTCCGTCTTCTTCAAGCTGACTTCGAGTCCGAAGAGTTGAGCAGCCTCCGCAAAGCAGGATGTCAAGCACTGCAGGGCTCTTTCGGTATGGGCAACGAGGGCAGCATCATCGGCAAAGAGAAGGTCTCTAAATATTTGCTCACAAGTTTTTGTGTGGGCCTGCAGTCTCCTGAGATTGAATAGACTGCCATCGAGGCGGTAGCGGATGTAGACAGCCTCGTCTTCATCAAGACCTTCCATGGCCTGCTTGAGCATTACGCTGAAGAAGATACTGAACAGCGTCGGTGCAAGGACACAACCCTGTTTCACACCGTTTGTGATTGGGAAAGATTCGGAGTGATGGCTGTTTAACCTAACTTGGCCACGCTGGTTTTCATGCAGCTGGATGATCATACTGAGGAACCTTGGGGGACAACCGAGGCGTTCCAAGATTAGCCAGAGGCCCTTTCTGCTCACCGTGTCAAATGCCTTGGTTAGGTCGACAAACGTTATGTACAGTCCTTTATTTTGTTCCCGGCATTTCTCTTGGAGCTGACGGAGGACGAAGACCATGTCTGTGGTACCTCGGTTTGCTCTGAAGCCACACTGGGTTTCTGGGAAGTGGTCTTCTGCGATGACAGGTACTAGCCTATTCAAGAGCACTCGGGCAAAGATTTTTCCTGCGATGGACAGTAGAGTGATACCCCTGTAGTTTGAGCAGTCAGACCTTTCCCCCTTATTCTTGTATAAGGTAATGATGACTGCATCGCGGAGGTCTCCTGGTAGCTTGCCCTGTTCCCAACAACAGACAAGGAGTTCATGGAGCTTGTTGTGTAACACTGGTCCTCCACATTTCCATATCTCAGGTGGAATTCCATCAACTCCTGCTGCTTTGCCACTCTTCATCTGCTCAATGGCTTTTGTAAGTTCTTGCAGAGAGGGCGGTACATCCAGTTCCTCCTTGACTGACAGCTGGGGGATGCGGAGGGTTGCTGAGTCCTGGACAACCCGGTCAGCTCCAAAGAGTGCCTGGAAGTGC